>NC_050493.2:13604605-14966898 GCF_012460135.2 Molothrus ater | reverse complement strand
GGGCTCTGCCTGCCCTGGTGTGCCGGGAACAGCCCCGGGCTGCTGCAGGGCTGTGAGTGCCCCCACGCCCTGAGGAGGTTTGGGCACCGGGAGAGGAAAGGTTCTGGTTCTGAGGATGGTGGTGGGATGGGCACCGGCTTGTGCAGCTCTTGGCTGAACTCTGTAGCTCATGTTCCTGACCTGTTATGGTATTGTCTGCTTTTCTCTCCCAGAGCAGAAAGAGATTGCTTAAAACTTTCATTTTTTCACCTAGAGGGATTAGTTCAGTGCAGCTTTTTAATTAAAGAAATTGTATCTTTTTCAATGTAATTTAAGGCTGTACAAAAAGGCCATCAGCATTCATAACTTAGCACTGTTACCTGCAACAAAGCCTAGCAATTCATTTTTACATTCACAAGAAGAAATCACTATTAAGATTTTTGAGGGTTAAAATATGACGATTGGCCCTGAAATTGAAAGAATCACAGTTACCCATTGTCTCCTGAGAGTTTTCTCTGAAAGAACTTCAGTTCTCCTCTTATTTTTCTGGGCTTTCCTAATTAAATCTCTGTGACATCAGTATGGTGGTTAGAAAATATTCTGATGTGCCAAAATAGATCCGAGCATATCTTTTTCACAAAAAAAATGAATGCAAAAATACTCCCAAATATTAAAATGGCATCTACAGAAAATGACTCTATAACATCAGCCACATCTGTATCAGAACAATATTTCCACTTGACAGATTTTCTAAATATGTAACTAGTACCTTTATTAATAAGTAATAACATGCAAATAACTGACACATGATCATATACCTAAAATGGTCAGTTTGGATGTATAGCAGTAGATGTAGATGTGTGTTTAGGCATATGTGTGTGTGTATGTATGTCTGTATTCATGTAGACATATAGATTTATATATCTGTATGTGTGATCTGTGTGGAGCTGTGTGAGTTTTGTGTGAGCTGTGTGATCTGTGTGAGTTCTGTGTGAGCTGTGTGGAGCTGTGTGAGCTGTGTGAGCTGTGTGAGCTCTGTGGAGCTGTGTGGATCTGTGTGAGCTGTGTGTGATCTGTGTGGGGCTGTGTGAACTGTGTGATCTGTGTGAGCTGTGTGAGCTGTGTGGATCTGTGTGAGCTCTGTGTGATCTGTGTGAGCTCTGTGTGATCTGTGTGGGACTGTGTGATCTGTGTGAGCTGTGTGATCTGTGTGATCTGTGTGAGCTGTGTGATCTGTGTGAGCTCTGTGGAGCTCTGTGATCTGTGTGATCTGTGTGAGCTCTGTGGATCTGTGTGAGCTCTGTGATCTGTGGATCTGTGTGAGCTCTGTGGAGCTGTGTGAGCTCTTTGTGATCTGTGTGGAGCTGTGTGATCTGTGCAGGGCTGGATTTGGTGTCTGGCCATGATCCATGTGAGCTCCTCTGTCACAGGCAGCTGGATGAGGAGGGCTGGGCAGAGGTCAAGAGGAAGCTCCGGGAATTCACACTCAACACCCAGGTAAGGGCTGGAACAGCCACTGGAGCCAAAGCTGATCTCTCACCACAGGCAGGGATGTGCTGCCTCAGCCCCTGCCCTGGGGCTGCTCCAGCCTGGAGGTGGAAACTTCCATGGAGTCACAGAATATCCTGAGTGGGAAGGGACCCCCAGGGATCATCCAGCCCAGCCCCTGGCCCTGCACAGACCCCCCAACAATGCCACCCTGGGCACCCCTGCAGCAGTGTCCAAACCCTCCTGGAGCCCTGGCAGCCCCAGGGCCGTGCCCATTCCCTGGGGATCACTCTCCATGCAGCCTTGCTGTGGCTTTGGCCTCAGCCCTCCAAGCAGTGCTGGCAGCTCCCAGCTGGTGCTGTCTCCAGGCTTTACTGTCCCTGCTCCTAAAGCAAGGAGAGCAGCCCCTTGTCACTCCTGCCCACTTTTCAGAACAAACTTTTGGCATCTCTGGAATAAACTGGGGCTGATTGCTGCCCTATGCTGGCACTGCTGGGACATCTCCAGTCCTGGGATCAGTTCTGGGCCACTCATGACAGGAAGGACGTGGAGGGGCTGGAGGGTGTCCAGGGAAGGGAAAATAGCTGGGAAGGGGCTGGAGCACCAGGAGGGGCTGAGGGAGCTGGGAAGGGGCTCAGCCTGGAGAAAAGGAGGCTCAGGGGGACCTTGTGGCTCTGCACAGCTCCTGACAGGAGGGGACAGCCGGGGTGGTCGGGCTCTGCTCCCAGGGAACAGGGACAGGAGGAGAGGGAACGGCCCCAAGCTGTGCCAGGGGAGGATTAGGTTGGATATTGGGAAAATTCCTTCATGGAAAGGGTGGTCAGGCCCTGGCACAGCTGCCCAGGGCAGTGGTGGGATCACCACCCCTGAAGGGATTTATAGGACACGTGGATGTGGCACTTGGGGACATGGGTCAGTGGTGGGCTTGGTAGTGCCAGGTTAACACCTGGATCCTCATGAATTCCTACAGAATTCCACGATTCTTTGATTCTATTTGACCTGGTTCAAGTCTAGGCTGAATCTAAATCAGGTATTCCCAGGTATTCCCTGCTGGTGCAGGGATATTCCCTTCCATGTCCTGCCTTCCCCTGACCACAGCAACCTGAGGGAGTGCTCCACCACTTTACACCTGGGGGTGTAGAGCTCATTCCCTGGGGGTGTAAAGCTCATTCCATGGGGATGTAAAGCTCATTCCCTTAGGGGTGTAAAGCTCATTCCCTGGGTGTGTAAAGCTCATTCCCTGGGGGTGTAAAGCTCATTCCCTGGGTGTGTAAAGCTCATTCCCTGGGGGTGTAGAGCTCATTCCTTGGGATGTAAAGTTCATTCCTTGGGGATGTAAAGCTCATTCCCTGGGGGTGTAAAGCTCATTCCTTGGGGATGTAAAGCTCATTCCCTGGGTGTGTAAAGCTCATTCCCTTGGGGTGTAAAGCTCATTCCCTTGGGGGTGTAAAGCTCATTCCTTGGGGATGTAAAGCTCATTCCCTGGGTGTGTAAAGCTCATTCCTTGGGGTGTAAAGCTCATTCCTTAGGGGTGTAAAGCTCATTCCTTGGGGATGTAAAGCTCATTCCCTGGGGTGTAAAGCTCATTCCTTGGGGATGTAAAGCTCATTCCTTGGGGGTGTAAAGCTCGTTCCTTGGGGATGTAAAGCTCATTCCCTTAGGGGTGTAAAGCTCATTCCTTGGGGTGTAAAGCTCATTTCCTTAGGGGTGTAAAGCTCATTCCCTTAGGGGTGTAAAGCTCATTCCCTTGGGGGTGTAAAGCTCATTCCTTGGGGTGTAAAGCTCATTCCTTGGGGGTGTAAAGCTCATTCCCTTGGGTGTGTAAAGCTCATTCCTTGGGGGTGTAAAGCTCATTCCCTTAGGGGTGTAAAGCTGATTCCCTGGGGGTGTAAAGCTCCACACCTGCACGGGGCCTGCCTCTGTGGCCAAAAGAAGGGAGGTGTCAACCTCAAGAGAGGTTGGAGTGGTGGGAAAGTGGTTGGAAGGTCAGACTCACGCAGCAGAGAGGGGCAACATCACTGCCATGGCACAGATCTCTTTTTTTCCACATTTTCTCCATGTTCTGTGCCTGCAGGAGGAGCTGGAGCAGCAGAGGAGCCAGCTGCTGACTCGGGCTGTGGTGGCAGAGGAGCAGGTGTTGGAGCTGCAGGGCTACATTGACCAGCACCTTGCCAGGTGACAGGGGACCCCTCTGCAGCCTTGGTGCCAGTGCTGGCCCTGTGCTACTGGCCCTGCCACAGCACTGCCCATGTCCCACTGCTCCTCCAGCTGTGCAGGCAGCTGCCACCACCTCTTGTGCCACAGAGCAGCAGGACAGACACTCCCCACACACCACGGGTGTCCTGCCCTGTGTGCTCACCCATCCTTGGGAGGCATCTCAACCATGGAAAGGGTTGGAAGTGACACAAATGTTCATCCAGTGCCACCCCTGCCATGGCAGGGACACCTCCCACTGTCCCAGGCTGCTCCCAGCCCTGCCCAGCCTGGCCTTGGGCACTGCCAGGGATCCAGGGGCAGCCCCAGCTGCTCTGGGCACCCTGTGCCAGGGCCTGCCCACCCTCCCAGGGAACAATTCCTAATTCCCAATCTCCCATCCAGCCCTGCCCTCTGGCCCTGGGAGCCATTCCCTGTGTCCTGTCACTTTATGCCATTGTCCAAAGTCCCTCTCCAGCTCTCCTGGAGCCCCTTTAGGCCCTGGAAGGGGCCATAAGTTTTCCCTGCAACCTTCACAGGAACCTAAAATCTAAAGCCTCATCTAAAGCCTAAAACCTTCAGAGTTCATTGATTCACAGGTTCTAACCTCAGTCCTCCCAGCTGTCCCTGATCTGTGTTCCCCTTCCCTGGCTCATCCTGCTCTGGAGCAGGGAGAGCAGCAGGGAAGGGAGAGGACAAGCAGGGCAGGTGTGTCAGGGCACAATCCCCCTGCTCCTGCCAAGGGCTGGGTCAGGCTCTGCCCTTTCCTGGCACAGCCCATGAATGCCTTTTCAGGGAAAGGCTGTGGGATCTGTGTGCCAGGCTCAGCTCCTGGCATGGCTCCCTGCCCAGGGACTGTGAGTGTGTGGGGGTCCCAGTTGTGGGTTTATCTGGGTCTGGATTGAAGGCACTTGAGACAGGAATTCGTGTGCAGACTCAGGTGTTTGTTATTTCTTATCAGTAAAACAGTCTCACTACTGTGAGTTTGGCAGCTTTTCATTAGAAGGCACAAAATGGCCACAATCTCTTGGTACAAGGTCTTTGAAGACTAAACTATCCAATTAACAACTGACACCTGGATTATTTTCCCTTTTAACCCAATAACTGATCCCAAAGAGCCCCCAATGTGGATTTTTCTGCCCAATTACAAAATGCCACCCAAACCCATGAAGAAAAAGGAAGAAGAAGCATGAAGAGGAAACCCAGGATGACACCCTGTGCCCTCCATCTTGCTTGCATCCACAACATTCTAAAAATCCCAAAACCTCAATTTCTCACCTAAGTGATATACCTACACAACTCTCTATAATCATTTTACACTTTTGTTGGTTCTAGTTTATCTTGAAGTCTGGGAAACTTTCTCCATGAATGAGGGTCAAAGTCAGTGCTCCCCTGGGGGTCAGAGCACCCCAGAGCAGACAGAGAAATATTCCCTGGGGTGCCCTGGGTTTCCATATGTGTGGTGACAGTGGCACTTCCACGCTGCTCATGGTGACAGTGGCAGCTCCACACTGCTCATGGTGACAGTGGCACCTCCACTGCAGGTACAAGCAGGAGATCGTGCGGCTGAGGAAGGCTGAGGGCAGCGAGGTGCCCCCAGTGCCCCGTGCCAGCAGTGCCAGCCACGAGCCAGAGCAGCCCCAGCCTTGGGAACACCCCACTGCAAGGGAGGTCTGTGCTTCATGGAGTGCCAGGCACGGATCCTTCTCAGGCTGGGAGGTGGGAACAGCGAGAGAAACCACGTGGGTGTTTCTGCTCTAAATTCACAGGACTGAAATGAGAGCAGACAACGGCATCTGGGCTGTGCCCTGCAGGAATTCTGCCCTTCACTGAGCACCCCTGGGACACAGGGCCGGGATCCCAGGCAGCTCTGCACTGCTGGGCTGCAGGGACAGGTTCCTGCTCCTGCTGGAATATTTTTTCTGGATGAGACCTGGACCTGGACCAAGGGCTGCTCCTGCCTTGCTCTCCTCACCTGTGAGACAGAGCCAAGGCTGGCTCAGACCAGGATTTGTTCTGGGCTTGGACAAAGGGATGAGCTGCTCTTTTACTGGGAGGGTGGTGAAAGGCTGCCCACAGCAGCTGTGGATGCCCCTGGATCCCTGGCAGTGCCCAAGGCCAGGCTGGATGGAGCTTGGAGCAGCCTGGGACAGTGGGAGGTGTCCCTGCCATGGCAGGGGTGGAACAAGAGGAGCTTCAAGATCCCTTCCAACCAAGCCCATTCCATGATTCTGTGACTCTGTGGTGGGAAAACTCCACTTTCCTCTGTGTTTGAGTGGAAAATGGAATATTATATTGATGAGCAGGGCCAAACTGATCCTGCACTGAGGTGAGCTGGAAAGGATGGCAGAGCAAAGCCAGGAGCAGCACCTGCTCCAACTCCAGGACCATCCAGCAGCTCAAAGACAAAGCAAAAACCTCAGAGGAATGATCAACCAAAACTTTATTTTTAAAACTTAAATTGAAATAAAGCAGCAATCATCTAAAAAGAGGCACTGGAGTTTCATCCCTTAAATCCTGTGTTAACCCCAGGATTTCTAGGTCTGATTTTCTCCTCTCTTGCTTTGCTCACGCTCTGGAAAATGGAGATCTGCCACCCTGCAAGTCCCCAGGAGAAATGCTGGCCGAGCACCTCTGTCCTGAGCTGAGCCAAGGGCTAGAGTGGCTCTGACCCTTAATGTCAGGCTTAAGGTGGCTGCTGTTAAACCAGGCTTAACGAGGCTGGGGTCAGACCTGGCTTTGCTGGGCCCTGCCCTGCACTTGTCTCCGCACCTCCTTGATGTCATAGGCCCAGACCTGGTCCAGCCCCTGGCCCAGGGTGCTGCTGGGGCTCCAGGAGGGGAAGGGGTAGCGGCCGGCCACCACGCGGGCGTCGTCGGGCAGCTCTGCCAGGAGCTTGGTGGCCAAGGGAGGCTTCTGGGGAGAGAGACACAGCCAGGGACAGGAGGCAGCATTAGGACACAGTCACACAGTGGCAGTGCCACCAGGGACCGTGGGGCAGCTTCTGGGACATCAACCCTTCAAAGCAGAGGGCCCTGGGTAAGGCTGGGACTTGGAGCAACAGGACAAGAGGAACGGCCTCAAGTGGCAGCAGGGGAGGTTCAGGTTGGATATTGGGAAAATTCCTTCATGGAAAGGGTGGTCAGGCACTGGCACAGCTGCCCAGGGCAGTGGTGGGGTCACCATCCTTGCAGGGCTTTAACATGGATGTGGCATGTGGGGACATGACTCAGTGCTGGAGGAATGGCAGGACGCCATCCCAGAGGGATTTTCCAACCTCCACGATTCTGTGATTCCATAAATCCAAATGCTGTGCAGCAGCAAACCACCCAGCCACAGGGATGCCCACCTGGCCTTATTCCACCACAGATCCCCTCTCCTTCCCAAGACAAGCCCCCTGGAGCTGGCCCAGAAGAACTCAGGGTGTGAGGGGCTGACTCACCACGCTGGGGGCCAGGAACACGATCACGTTGTGGCAGTCAGAGAGATTCACCTTAAACCAGAAGGAAAAGGGGAATAACGAGCAGCAGGCAGGGCAAGAACAACTGCTTGAGTGTCCAAAGCTTGTGGGTGATCTTTGGAAACTTGCAGGGAGCAAAGATGCCACAAAAGATGTGGGATGGGGAAGTGTGGGTGCAAAAGCAGCACGTCTTGGGAAACACCTGCCTCCAGCACCATCCCAGACCCACATTCCCTGATGGATTCTCTTTGGTCAGGGTGCAAATACCTCATGGCAGCCTGAGAAGCTCATCCCTGCAGGTGAGCCTGTCAGCAGCACCCAGACCTCTCCTCAGAGCTGCTCCAAGCAGCAGAACTGGCCACAGGCTGCCCCAGCTGGCATTCCCTGGAAAGGAGGATGGATTTCCACCTCCCAGGAGCAGAGTGGGATGGGGAAGGTGCAAGCTGCCATCAGCAAATCCATCCTGGAGAGGCAAACAGAGCTCTGGCCCTGCCCTGAGCACATCCAGACCCTCGGGATGCTGTTACCTTCCACAGATCCTTCTTCAGGAAGGAGATCTTCCCGTGGTACCCGGCCCTCCAGGCACGGTAGTTGGCCAGGCACAGCAGCCAGGGGTTGAGCTCAAAGCCCAGGGCTGGCCTCAGCCCCTGCTTGTAAGCCTCGAGCACCTGGACAGGGAGAGAGGGAGGGCTGAAAGCCAAAGCAGCTCAGTGCTGAGTGTGGGGCAGCATTTGGGAGGGCAGGGGCTGCTGCCCAGCTCCACCCACCCCATCCTGCTGGCTCACAGGCAGGGTGACCTTGGAGCTCAGCACCACCCAGAGCCCTCACTGCCACCCTGCTCCCTGCATGCATCTTTTGGGGCTGCCAAAGACCACCCATGGCCATTTAGAGCCACCCTGGACCACCTAGGGCTGCCTAGAAGCACCTAGGGCTGTCTAGAGCAACCTAGGACCATGCTGGGTCACCTGGGACCACCTAGGACAGTCTAGGACTATTTAGGACAGTCTAGGGCCACCTAGGACAGTCTAGAGACACTTAGGACAGTCTAGGACTGCCGAGGACAGTCAAGGGACACTTAGGACAGTCTAGGACCGCCTAGGACAGTCTAGGACCATCTGGGACATCCCAGGGACACCTAGGACAGCCTAGGGACACCCAGGGCAATCTAGAACCACCTACAGCGGTCTAAGACCACTGAGGACCCTCTGGGACCGCTGGGGACGGTCCTGGACTGTAGCCACGATGGCCACCCAGAAGCCCAGCCAGAAGCCAGGCAGCAGCAGGGTGGGGGTGTCCCCTCCACCCTCCCTGCCCTTCGCCCACCCTGGACACCCCAATTTCCCCCAGGACCCTTACAAGCCGTCCATCTCCGGATCCCAGATCCACGGTCTTGCCGGCGCGGCCCTGCAGCAGCGCCAGGGTGTTGGCCACCTGCCGGGGGCTGGAGGGCTGGTACGGCACCTGTGGGGGCACAGCGGCTCAGGGGGCCGGGCAGCGGGGCCGGGATCGGGGCAGGGGTGCCGGTACCGGCAGGCACAGGGATTGGGGTGCCGGTACCTGCAGGCACAGCGGGGCGGGTCAGGGGTGCCGGTACCTGCAGGCACAGCGGGGCAGGGGGTCAGGGGTGCCGGTACCTGCAGGCACAGGGGGCAGGGGATCGGGGTGCCGGTACCTGCAGGCACAGCGGGGAAGGGGGTCGGGGTGCCGGTACCTGCAGGCACAGGGGGTCAGGGGTTCGGGGTGCCGGTACCTGCAGGCACAGCGGGGCAGGGGTGCCGGTACCTGCAGGCACAGCGGGGCAGGGGGTTCGGGGTGCCGGTACCTGCAGGCACAGCGGGGCAGGGGCCGGTACCTGCAGGCGCAGCGGGTCAGGGGTGCCGGTACCTGCAGGCACAGCGGGGCAGGGGTTCGGGGTGCCGGTACCTGCAGGCACAGCGGGTCAGGGGTTCGGGGTGCCGGTACCTGCAGGCACAGCGGGGCAGGGGATCGGGGTGCCGGTACCTGCAGGCACAGCGGGGCAGGGGGTTCGGGGTGCCGGTACCTGCAGGCGCAGCGGGACGCGGCGAAAGCCGGGCATCAGCAGCACGGCCCACGTTGCCCACACGGCCGCCCCGCTGGCCGCCGCCAGAGCCAGCAGCCCCCGGCCGCCCAGCGCCGCCCCGGGACGGGCCCAGCTCGGCTCGCCCGGCTCGCCCGGCTCCCATCCCGGATCCATGGCCGGGTCCACGGCCGGATCCATGGCCGCCGGAAGGGGAGGGGAGCGCGGCCGGGCGCCTTCCGCCGGGACAGCGGGGACACCGGGGACACGGGCCGGGCACGGGCACGGGAGGGACACGGGAGGGACACGGGCCCGGGGAATCCGCGCTGCCCTCGCCCCCGGGGGCTGCAGGAGGGGCACAGCCGGGCGTGGAGTGTGCGAGTGTGCACAGGGGTGTGCGAGTGTGTGCGTGTGTGTGTGTGTGTGTGTGTGTGTGTGTGTGTGAGAGAGATAACAGCTCTGTGTGTGTGTGATAAGAGCTGTGTGTGAATGTGTGTGTGTGAGTGTGTGTGTGATAATAGCTGTGTGTGTGAGCGTGTGTAACAGTTCTGTGCGTGTGTGTGATAACAGCTGCATGTGTGATAACAGCTGTGTGTGAGAGTGTGTGTGTGTGATAACAGCTCTGTCTGTGTGTGATGGCAGCTGTGTGTGTGTCTCTGTGTACGTCTCTGTATCTGAGTCTCTGTGTGTGTGTGTGTGTGTGTGTGTGTGTTTGTGTTTGTGCAGAGCTGGTTTTGCTCCAGGGCAGTTCTGCACGGTTGTTGTGCACACATTTGTGTGGAGCTGTGAGTGGTGAATGGCTGTGCACTGCTCTGTGTGTGTCTGTGTGTGTGTCTTTGTGTGTGTGTCTTTGTATGTGTGTGTCTCTGTGTGTGTGTGTGTCTGTGTGTGTGTGTGTCTGTGTCTGTGTGTGTGTCTGTGTGTGTGTGTCTGTGTGTGTGTGTGTGTCTGTGTCTGTGTGTGTGTCTGTGTCTGTGTGTCTGTGTGAGTGTGTATGTGTCTGTGTGTGTCTGTGTGTGTCTGTGTGTGTGTCTGTGTGTCTGTCTCTGTGTGTGTGTGTGTGTCTCTGTGTGTGTGTCTGTGTGTCTGTGTGTGTGTGCCGGCTGTGCACGGCTGTCGTGTGCAGGGCTGTGCTGCTGTGTGCTGTGCACGACGGGCACGTGTGTGTGCTGGGAACAGCCATGTGTGTTGTGCACAGTTTGTGTGGATGTGCAGTTGTGTGAGCTGTGAATGACTGCAGCTCTGTGTGTGTTGTGCACAGTTTGTGTGGGTGTTTGCACAGGTGTGCAGTTGTGTGGGGCTGTGACTGCAGCTCTGTGTGTGCAGCTGTGTGTGGCTGAGTGTGGCTGTGTGCAGTGGTGAATCGTGGTTCAGCTGTGCACAGCCAGCTACAGTTGTGCATGGCTGTGTGTGTCTGTGCTGTGACACACAGCTCTGTGTGGTTGTGCAGGGCTGTGCACAGTCCTGTGAAGGGTTCTGATGGCTGCATGTGCCTGTGCACAGACGAACACAGCTGTGTGAAGCTGTGGGTGGTGTTGTGCAGGGCTGTGAGTGGTTGTGTGTGTGCTTGTGCACAGGTTTGTGCAGCTGAGCACAGTCCTGCAGGGCTGTTGCAGCTGTCCTGGTGTGTGTGGGTGAGCAGGGCTGTGTGCATGGTGCCCGGCTGTGTGCAGGTGTGCATTGCCATGTGCAGCTGTGTCCAGCTGTGTGCAGGTCTGCATGCCCCTGCATGGGTGTTGGCACTCCTGCTCAGCTGTGCATGGATTTGTGTGTGGTTGCTGCTTTTGTGCACAGTCCTGTGTGGAGTTGTGCATGGTGGGGTGCAGTTGTGACCAGCTGCACACACCCGTGTGGGGCTGTAGGGCTGTGCACACCCATGTGGGGCTGTTATGCCTGTAGGGGGGCTGTGCACACCCGTCTGAGGCTGTAGGGGCTGTGCACACACCCATGTGTGGGGCTGTAGGGGCTGTGCACACCCATGTGGGCTGTTGGGACTGTTTGGGGTCGTTGGGGGCTGTAGGGGGGCTGTGCACACCGTGTGGGGCTGTAGGGGGGCTGTGCACACCCGTGTGGGGCTGTAGGGGCTGTGCACACCGTGTGGGGCTGTTGGGGGGGCTGTTGGGGGCTCTGCACACCCATGTGGGGCTGTTGGGGGTTGCTGGGGGCCATGCACACCCCTGGGGGCTGTAGGGCTGTGCTGTCTCACCCTGGGCCTTTCCGGCTGGAGGCAGCAGCGACTGTGGGAAAATTCCAGGCATTGGGAGGGGGGGAGCCAGGCCCCACAGCCCCTGCCCGGCCCCAATTAGTGACACCCCCCCCAAGCAGCCCAAACACGGGAACAACACCGTCCAGAAGGGCACAAAGGGCACAGCTCCCTGCCAGGACAGCCACATGTCACCGGGGATGCCCCTGCTGTCACCTCTCCCGCTCTCTCCTCAGCCTGTGGGTCAGTATTTGTGGGGTGTGACCATGTTCACAGGGGTCTTAGGAAGAGGAAAGAGATGAGGATCTGACTCCATGTTTCAGAAGACTTGATTTATTATTTTATGATATATAGTATATTAAAACTATACTAAAAGAATAGAAGAAAGGATTTCATCAGAAGGCTGGCTAAGAATAGAAAAAGAAGGAATGATAACAAAGGCTTGTGGCTCAGACTCTCTGTCTGAGCCAGCTGACTGTGATTGGCCATTAATTAGAAACAACCACATGAGCCCAATCCCAGATGCACCTGTTGCATTCCACAGCAGC
This sequence comes from Molothrus ater, assembly GCF_012460135.2. NCBI lineage: Eukaryota > Metazoa > Chordata > Aves > Passeriformes > Icteridae > Molothrus > Molothrus ater. The sequence continues at coordinate 14,954,989 of NC_050493.2, read as the reverse complement.
AGATAACCATTGGTTACATTTGTTCCTGAGGCCTCTCAGCTTCTCAGGAGGAAAAATCCTAAGGAAAGGATTTTTCATAAAAGATGTCTGTGACAGTGGGGTTTGCTGGGGGTCCCCCTCCAGCCCCACATCGGGGTGTCCCCTGAGAGCCTGGGGGGGCCTGGTGGCCCCCATGTCCTTGCCACAGGACCTCCAACCCCATCACGTGCCTCGGTGTCTGTGGGGCTGTTCTCAGAGTTGAAGAGACCTCAGCCCCATCCTGGAAATGGCTTTGGGGTGCAGGGAAGCAGAACTGGGGCCTGGGATCCCCCCTCCTCAGTGCTGCAGAGCCCCTCTTTGGGGAACTGCCCAGGGCAGGAGGGTTCCTGCTCCCACCTCCCCCTGATTTGTGGGAACCGAGCGGGACGAGGATGCACACACAGCTACACACGTGTTCTACCCCGAACACACGGCTCAGGGCACCAACACCAGCCAGACCCCATTAATCACATCCCCCAGAGCAGCAGTGGGGCTCCAGCCGGGAGCTGAAGCCGCCCCCAAAACACATCCCAGGGCTGCTCCTCCCCAAGGGCTCGGCGTGGCCAAACCGGGGCTCACGGGGATCACCCCGATTTTCCGCTTTCTGCTCTTTCTTGCTGGCAGGTGGAGCTGGTTAAAGCAGAAAATCCCGGGAAATCGGAGCCGGGGGAAGCCGGGGGACTGCGGAGGAGGAGGAAGAGGAGGAGGAGCGGGGGGAGGATGGTCCGTGGGGATGAGCCGCTCCTGGAGCCGCCCGAGCAGTGCTGCAGAACGAATTTCAGTATTTCAGGAGGAAATACCCGGGCAGGGCTGAGCCCTCCTTGCCGGGCCCCTGGGTTTAGCAGGGGATGAAAAATGCCAATCACTTGTTTTTAAAATTTTAAAGGTTTAATAGTAATAAAATGGTTATAAAAATAGTAATACAATTAGAGTAATAATAATTTGGACAATTTGAATTAGGACATTATGAGACAACAAATACAAAGAGTTACAGATGTCCGGGTACCTCTTTCTGGGCAGCACCATTAGGATTAACCCTTAAAAGCAACAGCCTGTTGCACAGCCATACACCTCATACATGATGCATAAATTCCATTCAAACACAGGATTCTGTCTGGTCACCCTCAGCTTCTTCCTCTGAATCCTAACAGTGCCTTCAAGGCGGAAAGAAGTTCATTTCTTCTGATAAGAGAGCAATAAATTCTTTTTCTCTGAAAGATTCAGGTGTCCTGTGGCTGCTATCTCACTGCGAGTCCTTTCTTTAAAAAAAATATCCTACATAGCACAGTTTCTATTTTAACATTTTTTATAACCTAAAACTATATTTACCACAGTACTTAAGAGAATTAATACAGCATTACTTTCTAACACAACACACATAACATTCATTTTAATATTCACAAAAAGCCAATCATAAAATACACACATTTTTCACACAGGGGGTGCCCGCTCCCCTCCTGCCCTGCCCCGGGGTGCCCGCAGCATCTCGGAGCGCCGGGACGAGCAGGTGGCCGTGCGAGGGGACCGGGTGCGATGTGTCACTGGAGCCAAAGAGCTTTTAATCCTCCTCTTTCCAGGGCAGCTTCCCCCGCCGGGGCCGCGGCGGCTGCAAAGCAGCCCCGAGCGCCAGGAATTTGTCGCTATGTGCTGGGAACGCCGCTTCCCAGCAGCTGTCGGCAGCCGGACGCGGGTGAGGGGCCGAGGGGGCCCCGCTGCGGGCCGGGGTCGGCTCCAGGCTCCGCATCTCTCCCTGGCTTTGTCCGGGTCACAGGATGGGGCTGGAAGCGGAGCTGATGCCAGGATTTGGGGTGCAGCACTGAGGGGGTGTCCTCAGAGTTATCGGGGTTTTGCTTCTCCTCTTGCCGAGGGCTGTGGGGTGGAGCTTCCTCCGGCCCCAAGGTGCTCATCCTGACCCTCTGGGGCATCCTGGACCCCAGGGGCTTCATGCTGAGTTTTAAACTCCAGAAGAATCATCCTGACCCTACGGGGTAACCCTGAGCCCCAGGGGTTTTATCCTGAGTTTATGGGGCTTCCCCTGGTCCCAGGGGCATCATCCAACCCTATAGGGCATCCTCAAAGCCTGGGACCTCACCCTGACCCTGTAGGGCATCCCTGAAACCTGGGGACATCACCCTGACCCTGTAGGGCATCCCTGAACCCCGGGGACCTCACCCTGACCCTGTTGGGGATCCCTGAACCCCAGGGACCTTATCCTGACTCTGTTGGGGATCCCTGAACCCCGGGGACCTCACCCTGACCCTGTTGGGGATCCCTGAACCCCGGGGACCTCACCCTGACTCTGTTGGGGATCCCTGAACCCCGGGGACCTTATCCTGACCCTGTTGGGGATCCCTGAACCCCAGGGACATCACCCTGACCCTATTGGGGATCCCCTGATCTCAGAGGCACCCCCGAGCTCTGGGGTGCTGCCGGCAGGCTGGGCAGGCTGCCCGGGGGTCCCCGGGGGTCCCCTCTCGGTGCTGGGGGCCGCAGGGAGGGCTGAGCCGCCTTTGTGGCTCCCTTTGTGGCTCCCTTTGCGATTCACACGTTCGGGCTTTCATCCGGCAGCCGGGAGGGAGGAGGGCGAAGGGAGCAGGAGAGGGGGGAGAAGGGCTGGAGGGGGGAAATGGCGGGAAACGGCGACTGCCTTTGTGTGACAGGGATGGGGACAGGGACGGGGGACAGGCGGCAGTGCCACCGCTCCGGGCTTTGCCATCCCGATGTGAATGCCCACCCAGGGCGCGACCGAAGGGCTGCACAACCCCCAGAAGGTTCTGGATCTGCGCTGGGGTCCACAATGGGGCTGATCCCACGGAATGAGGAGCCCCAGGCACATCCCTGGGCACAGAGGGAGCTGCTCTGGGGCGCTGCTCTCCAAGGCTGCCCCAAAGCCCACCCCGCGTGGGGCAGGCTGGTGAGTGGGGGGGCTTTTGGAGCACTTCTGGCTGGATTGTCCCCATGGGGCCACCCTGCCCTGTCCTGCCAGGGTGCTGCCACACCCCTCACCGTGGTCACCCCTCACCGTGGTCACCCCTCCTGACCCCCCCAGCTCCACTCAGTGTCCCCACCCTCGCCCTGCTGCCTCCCACAGCATTTTCCATCCTGTGGAGGAAATATTCCCCGGCATGGAGTTTGTCTCATTGTGTTTTCACCCTTCATGGCCTTGCTCCGTGCCAAGAGGCCGGGCAGGAATTTTGGCTGGGCCAGGGCTGGGCTCTGCTTTCGGGGAAATGCTGGGATGGAGATCCCAGAGCTGTGGGATTCCAGCTGGCTCCCTGGAGCCCCAGGGAAGGGCTGTTAGCCCCAGCTCACAGAGGGGAAACTGAGGCACGGTTATCCCTGGGATGCTCCCACAGGAAGCCTCGGTGGCCTGGCCGGGGCCCGGCGCTGTGCGGTGACAGCCGCGGGAAGCGACCCAACCTGACAGGGGCCAGAGGGCACCAAAACCAGCCCAAAAACCTCTGTGCCAGCAAACGAGCGGAGTCACAGCCCTTTCCGCAGCAGCACACCGAGCTGCTCTGGCCAAATAAACAGATGGGAAGAAAAACAAGAGGTTTTGCTGCCGGGCAGAAAAGCGCCGGATGCCTCTGGCGTTAAATGCCGGCATTTAGCGGGGAGGAATGTGGGGTCGGAGCAGCCGTGATTTACCCCCGCGCATACAGAGGATGCCGTGGGCAGCACAATTCCCTCTGCACCTCATTTATTGCTTTTCCAGCTTCATTTTTCCTCCTCCGCTGGGTTTCCCACTCCTTCCCCCTTCCCCCTGCCTCGCTTGGCTCCTGCTCGCTGCCAAAATCCAGGGGGATGCTGGCATCCTCCAGTGCCCAGCATGGAGATTCAGCCTCCCCAGGGCCAGATCCAGCCCTCAGAGCCCAGCCCGGCCCCAAAATGGGGCAAGAAAAAGGATAAAATCCAAATATCCAAGTATAAAATTGGCAGTAAAGCATAAAGTAAGCAGCAAACTCTCCTCAAGGGAAAACATGTGTTGTATATCAAACCCAGCAGGATCTTATCACAGCCAGATCATTCTATACACACACACATATAGATATTTATATTTAATTATGCTCCAAAGCCCACAGCATTCTTTGGAAACTTTTTTTTTTTTTGGCAAGGAAAAGCACATTGTGGTCAGCAGAGGCACCGAACACTCAGCAGCAGCTCATCCTGGCTGGTGATATTTGAAAAAGTGTAATTGAAACAAAATTGGAAAGGTGTTGAGTACAAGCAGACGTGGCAGGAGCTTTGCTTGAGAGGTTTGGGGGGCTCGAGGGGTTTGGGGGGGCTCAGGGGCTGAGAGATTTCCTGTGCTGAGCCCTGTGGCATCACTGGTGGGGAGGAAAGGTCCCTGCCTGGGGGTGCTGTGCCCCATTCCCATGTCCCATGTCTAGGGGGGTTCCAGTGCCCCATTCCCACCTGGGTGCCCCATGTCCCATCCCTGTCTGGGAGGTTCCTGTGCCCCATCCCCAGCTGAGGTTTCCTGGCTGGGGATTCTGTGTCCCTTCCCTGACCGGGGGTTCTGTTCCCTATCCCCGTGCAGGATTCCCACGTCCCATCCCTGCCCGGAGGTCCCGTCCCCCTCGGCATTCCCAGGGGGGCAGAGCCGGTGCTGGGGCCGCGGGGGCAGCGGCGGGGCGGGAGCGGGCAGGGCAGGGCTGGGATGCTGCCGCGGCACAATCGGGCACAATGAGGCACAATGAGGCCTTGTGGCCGCTGGCTCTGACGAGAATCAGTGCTGACAGCGGCTCCACCAGCAGGGTCACCCACCCAGCACGGGGCCACCCGCCCCTGGTCCCCACACCCAGGGATACCCGGGGAGAGGGACCCCAAAGTGCCCCATGCTGGGGATTTCTGGGGTGCAGAATGTGCAAACAGCAATAAATCTCTCCATAGAGAGACATGTCCGAGTATCAGGGCTGTTCCCAGCCCTGTGGGAGGCAGGGTCACAGCTGGAGCTGGCACAGAGGGGAGCAGATGGCACACAGTGCTGTGCCCGTCTGAACATCCTGCTCAGCTTGCTAAAAACAGGAGCCACATGCTACAAATACAGCTTAGTTTATAAAAAAGAAGTCACAAATTTGGTATCGTTATAACTTTAGTGCACATATGATGCCCCCCACCCCCACGGTCCAAAGTTCCCCGCGGCTGGCACGGCCTGCCCTGCTCACCCAGGGCTGCCAGGGACGGGTGGCACTGTCACCTCTCCCTGCTCCCGTGGCACCTTCCTGTGTCAGTGCTTTGGTCCTGCCCTGACCGTGCCAAGGACACCTCTGCTCCCCGCACCAGCCTTCCTCCCACCTCACCGCTGCCCTCGCTCCCTTCAGCTTCTCTCCTCTTCCTCGGCATCCGCCCCGCAGCTCCTGCCCGTGCCAGGGCCAGGCTCACCGCTGCCTGCTCCCCCTTCCACCCCCAACCTTACAGATCCATCTCCTGGCCCTTCCACTCCCTTCTGTGCCTACTGTGTCCCTGGACCGGCCACCACGGCCACCCACCCCGAGCCCTGCCGGGGTCTGGGGGTCTGGCCAGACCCACTGTGCCCACAGCACCCCTGAGCATGCAGCACCCCGCTCCCCATTCTGCTGCACCCCTCACCCAGGCAGCTCCCTGGGCACCCTGGGAAAATCCCTTCCCTTCCAGCAGGATTTCCCCAAACCCCCCAGCCTGCCGGCGGGTGCTGCCCCAGCCCAGCTCCGTGGCCAGGCCCGTGTGCCACACTCTCTCCAGGCACCGTCCCCGTGTCCCCGGGATGCTCTCGGTGAGGCAGGACCGTGGTCCCCCGGCGCTCCCGGAGCCGCTCAGTCCACGGGGAACTCGCAGGGGTTCTGGTGCGTGCGCTGGGCCCCCCGGTAGATGCGCTGGAAGTCCCGGTAGCGGGGAGCGCAGCTCAGCCAGGCCTCCCCGAAGTGCAGCCAGCCCGTGAACAGGAATGTGCCGGGGCCCGGGCGGACCCCGCAGCGCAGGGGGGTGCGGATGCTGCCCACGGGCCGCCGTGCCCGCCCGCCCGCCTGGAACAGCGGGAATTTCTGCCGGTGGATGCGCGTGGCGCTCACCCCAATGATGGATTCCTGCAGCTCGGCATCGTTGGAGACGCTCTGGATGCTGCCGCGGATGACTGTAGGGGGAAGGCGGGAGGGTGTCAGCGTGGCCATGTCCCTGTCCCCACTGCCATCCACATCCCTCGCCTTGTCCCCATCCTTGTCTCCATCCCCATCCCCATCATTGTCCCCATGCACATTCCCATCCTCCTCCCCATCCCAGTCCCTGTCCCCACCTGCATTCTCATTCCCATCCTTATCCCCCTCTCCACTCTTGTCTCATTCCTATTCCCACTTCTCTTCCCATCCCCATCTCCATCCCAGTCCCCATCTTCATCTCCATTTCCATCCTGATCTCCAGCCCTGTTCCCATTCCTATTCCCATCCCCATTCCCATTTTCATTCTCATTCCCATCCCATTCCCACTTCTGTTCCCATCCCCATCTCCATCCCAGTCCCCATCTTCATCTCCATCTCCAATCCTATTCCCATTCTCATTCCCATCCCCATTTCTATCGCCATTCCCAGCTCCATCCCCATCCCCAGCAGCACTCTGCACAGCCCATCCCATCCCATCCCATCCCATCCCATCCCATCCCATCCCATCCCATCCCATCCCATCCCATCCCATCCCATCCCATCCCATCCCATCCCATCCCAGTGCCCCTTTGGGGTCCATGCCCCTCCCAGGCCCCTCACTCACCAAAGTCACTAGTGCAAATGGCCATCAGGATCTCGGTGTCATTGCACGGCCGGCACGCACCTGCGAGGCCAAGCACAGCCTGTCACCCCCCGGGGGACAACACCCGATCCAGCCCCTCCCCACCCCCGCGGGCAGCCGGCAGGGCCAGGGAAAGTGAGGCAGGGCGAGGCGCTCACCTTCGTTGCCGAGGCTGGCGGTGGGCAGCGCGGGCCGGGCCAGCCAGTCCCCCCGCAGCTCGTAGCGGAAGGCGGCGATGCGGCGGCTGATGTCGGGCTGCGGGGTGGCCTGCAGGAACAGAGCCACCTTCTCCTGGGGCAGCCAGCTGAAGCAGCGGGCGTGGGGCCGGGGGGCCTCTGGCAGCAGCAGCTCCAGCCCCCCCTCCCTCTCCAGGTAGAGCTGAGCCCCCCGGAAGGTGCCGCTGGGTTTGATGCAGGCAGTGACGCGCGGGGGGCTCCTGCCCTTGACGGCGGCGCTGGTGGGGGGCAGGCGGGGGGCCAGGCGGAGGCGGAGGGCCCCCGTGGGGTACAGCCACTCCAGCGAGCCCTCGGCACAGTGCAGGGACAGCTGCTCCACGCTGCCAGCCTCCTGTGACAGCCCGCTGTGGGCACAGCACCTCGTCAGTGACAGGGACCCCCCGGCCCGTGTCCCCCCGCACAGCAGCACCCCGCACTCCCAAGCAGCCCCTCCACAGAGGTGTGCGGGATGGCCACAGGCAGAAACAGCACCAAACCCTCGATGACTTGGGCTTGGGGTTCAGCCACATCATTTTGGGGTGCCTGTGTCCCAGCACCTTTTGAAAGGAGCTAAGGGGCGGAGGGGGGCAGCAGCACAGCGCCCTTCACACGCAGCGTGGGCTCCCAAACCACCCCCCGAGTGGCCACAGCCTCGGGGTCACCTGTTCCCACTTTGGGGATCCCCAGGGGATGCTGGGGTCCCGCTCCCGCACACGATGCCTGGAGCTGCTTCTCTCCCGCGGCACAGGGGGGGACGGGCCTGGACGCCGGCCTGGGGGGAGCGGGGACACTCGGGGGCTGCTTTGTCCCTGACAGGACCCTGGTGGCTGCGTGGCCCCCGTGTCCCCCCAGGCCCCCCGCGTTGGGCAGCCCCTCTGGCGGGCCCCGGCTCTTTGTTCCGAGCCCGGCGCCTTCGGGCGATGCTCAGGGCCCTGCCGGGGGCCGGGGATCCCGCCGGCCACGGGGATAGGATTCACAGGGTGGGGGGCTCGGGGAGGGCGTCCCGGAGAGGCGAGGAGCCCCGCAGGGGGACCAGCATCCCTCAAAGCGGCGGGGAGCCGCACCCAGGGCTGAGGAAACTGAGGCAGGCGCAGATTCCCAGCATCCCATCCGTACCCTCCCCACGGATGCGGGAGGGGTTCAGCCCTGAGATGGAGATGGGGGGGGCGGGGAGAGCAGACTCCCCATCCCCCACGAACCTGCCTGATCCGGGGACCCGCGTGTGCCACCCCTGCCCGCCCCGGGCCGCTGCTCCCGGTGCGGTGCTCCCGGTGCGGGGTTCCCGGTGCCGGTGTCCCCGGTGCCTACCTGCCCCTCCAGCTGCACTGGTCCGCGGCCCCGCCGCCGATGGCCGCCCCCAGCCCGGCCAGGCACAGCGCCCGTAGTGCCCACATGGCCGCGCCCGCGGCGGCCCCGGGCGCCCGGCCCGGCCCGGCCCTGCCCGCAGCGCTGCCCGCACCGGGGCCGGGGCCGCGGGGACGGGGGAGCGCGGCCACCACCCCGCGTCGCGCCCCGAACTTTCCGCCAATGGCGGCGCAGGGGCGGGCACGGGAGCCGCCCCCGAGGCCCCCTCCCCACCGCCGGGGGCACCGGCATCCACCGCAGCGGCATCCCCGGAGCCCCCCGGGGCCTCTTCGCATGGGGGACACCGGGAGGGGACACGGCTGAGGCAGGGGACAGGAGCCGGGGCAGGGCTGGGGTACCCCAGGGTCAGATCCACCCCCGGAGGGGAACCCTGAATTCTGTAGGCCCATGGCTGTGACAGCCACAGCTACAGCAGCCCGGGCTGAGAACACCCCGGCTGTGCACAGCCCAACTTGAACACCAAACTGTGCACATATAAACTGTGCACATCCCAAACTGTGCACAGCCCAAACTGTGCACAGCCCAAACTGTGCACAGCCCAGTCCAGGTACACCCCAAACTGTGCACACCCCACCCTGTGCACACCCCCAGAACCTCCTTATAACCTCCCCCCATCACCAGCAGCGTCCCCCTCCCCACGGAGGCATTTTCTGACCGGGGGAGCCCAGGCACGTGGCACCGGGCCTGACACGGGGGTCAGGCACATCCGAACCCCGAAATCCCCCCCTCCAAACCTGGGGATTTCTTTCCACCCCCTCCTTTCCAGCCGCTATTGTGCCACCACTACAGACCACACCATTAATTAAGTTTCCATCCAGTGACAGCCCGCCAAAATGTTTGAAATAAACACGGAACAATTGGGATGGGATGATACAGGCCGGGAACAAAGTCCCCGGCCAGAGGGTGGAGCGGAATGGAAATGAGGGATTGTAAATTGGGATGGTGGGAAGAAAGAGGGGAAGGGGGGAAGGGGAGGGGGAGGCAGGCGGGGAGAGGAGGATTCACAGCCCTCCGGCCATGAAATGATGCTGAAAGAAGTCATGCTGCTGGAATCCGTGGAAAATGAGGGGCCGGAGGGGCAGTGGGTTAAGGTGGAGCGGGTCGGGATGTGGGGGTGTCGGGGGGCTGGGCTGGGGGTCGGCTGGGCGGCTCTCTACCCGCTGGCCCCCGTGCTGAGCCCACCAGCTGCCATCAGGGCCTTGCCGGGGGTGGCTGGGTCGAGGGCCTGGCTGTGCCCCGGAGGTGACAGAGACCCCGGCATGGCAGGGACACGGTCCCAGAGCCGGTCCGGTGACACGGTGCGGGAGTGGAACGGGCCGGACTCGGAGCTGGGCAGGCAGGGACCCCACCAATGGCTTTGGCGAGGTGCCAGGGGCAGGGTGACACCAGGGGCAGGGTGACACCAGGCACTGGTGTCCCCACCAAGGACCTCTCTGCACCGAGACTGACCCCCGGCCCCGCGCGGTGCTCAGCACCCTGCGGGGATGTTCCCTTGGGATGCAAGGAGGTGGCACACGGTGCCACCGTCCCCGCAGGCACATGGCAGTGTCTGCCCTAATGCCAGTGCCCCGGGGTGAGGCTGCGCCCCTGGCCCCCTCCACAGCCCCCGACCCACCTTAACTGGGTGTTACTGGAGAAAGCCCGGCACCAGCTGCTCCAGCAGCCCGGGTGGAGCAGGGTACGGGGCACCCCCGCGGTCGGGGCACGGCCATCGGGGGGTCCCGGAGCCCCCTCGGAGCAGCCACCTCAGCTGGGCCTGAGGCGGAGCCGGCGCGGCTCCCGCAGCACCCGCAATGGTCTCAGCCCTGCGGGGAGCCCGTGGGGTGGCACCGCCGGGCACACAGCGAGCAGCCAGCCGTGCCCGCAGCTCGGTCTGGTGGCCCCCGTGTCCCCTGGCCACCTCTCCTGGTCCCCGTGGCACTGGCCAGGAGGGAGGGTCCGAGCTCCCCGAAGCCGCCGGGCCCTGCTGCGTGTCCGCTCTGCCCCGGGGCCGCTCCGGGATGCTCGGGCTCGCAGTGCCCTCTGGTGACCGCGGGCACGGCCGCTCGGGGACCCGCTGAGGGCTCGGGTGGGACTGGGGAGCGGAACTTCAGCTCATCCCCCAGGACCTCCGAGGAGCGGCCGGGGCCAGCCCTGCCCGGGCAGGGACATCTCGCACCGGGCCGGGCTGCTCCAGCCCCCGGGGCGCCCACAGCTCCTCCAGCTCCTCAGCGCCTCCCCCACAGCGCGATTCCTCCTTTTATCCCATCTAAACACACCCTCCTCCAAGCTGAAAACTGCTTCCGCTTTGTTGGGGAAGATGAAACAGGAAAGCCTCATAAATATGATGGCAAAAGATTTTGAGAATATAGAAACTATAAGCGAGATTGAAATGAAAGCAAGCTTTGAGATCCCTCAGTTACTGAACAACTGGAAAACAATGGCATGGCCAGCTGAAGGTGATCCCCTTTTGATGGAACAGCACCCTCTGCCTGCAGACAGCTCCAAGGGTCAGAGCAGACCCTACAGCTTGGCAGAAGGGGCCCAAAGAGGAGTTTATAGGGTTTAAAATGTAACACAGTGTGGTAATGTGATGATTCTTAAAGGCTGTATGTAAATGCTATAGGATTTGTATATTGTACTAGATTGGTTAGTGAGAATCAGAATATTCAACACAGAAGATTTATTGTATTGTAATGGGAACCTCGCTCTCTTACCCTCTTACTCTCTTACCCTCCCATCCTCTCTGCCCCTCTCTTCTCTCAGGCCTGCTCTGAGCTGTGGCTGCAGCTCCCAGCAGGGCCCTGCCCCCAGGCCCTTTGCAATGAACCCCAAGTTCCTGACCTGGCTGCAGAGATCTCTGTGTTCATCCCGACCGTCCTACCCCCGACACTCCTACACCCTTCTTCTGCCTCTACAGTTCCTGGCCAAAGCCTCTCTGCCATCCTCCCAAGGTCCCTTAGGTATCCCAGGATGCCAGAAGGTTTCCTCCAGGCTGGATGGCCCCAGGTCTCCCAGCCTTTCCCCACAGGACAGATTCTTGCAGCTCCCTGAGCGGTTCCACGTCCCCTCCGGATCCGCTGGGACTCATCCAGGATTGCTCTGTCCCTGACCCATCTGCCACTCACAGAGCAGGAGCTTCCCTTGGGTTTTGGTGACCCTGTCTCTTCCTGATGGGTCACCCCAAAGTTTTTCTTTGCTGGGCAGCTCCCCCTGCCACTCCTGGAGTTTCTTGCAGGTCCCCGGGACCTCCACGCTGCCCCCAAAATGTCCTTGTGGGGTGGCTCTGGGCACCCTCCCCGCTGTGCCATGGGTGTGGATGGCATGGGCAGGGATGCTCCAGGATGGGCTGTGCCCAAAAAAACCCTCCTGGAAAGGCAAAGGGACATTTGGGGCAGCTGGGGCCCTGGAGGGATGTTCAGGGGCCGGGGGTCCCCAGGCTGTCCCCATGCAGGTCCCCATCCCCCCGGGCTGCGTGCGGAGCTCTCCGAGCACCCGAAGGAGCTGCGCCTGTGGGAGGCACCCACCTTGTCTTGAAAAAATAGCTCAGGAGCCTCAGCTCAGCTCTCAGCCCATCCCTGGGGACGTGCAGGGACAACCTGAGCTCCTCTGCATGGCACCCAGCCAGCTCTGTCCCCTCTCAGTGTCCCCTCTCACTCAGACCCCCAGGATGGTGTCCCCGAGAGTGGGAATGTGGCCTGGGAGGGCTTGGGGAGCTCAGGGAGCCTGTCAGGAGGGGTGAGGGTCCTCAGGGCAGGGCAGGGGTCCCCAGCAGCAAGGTGGGGATCCCCAAAGCAAAGATGGGCTCCACATGTCAAAGTAGGGGTCCATGTGGAAAAGAGGGGACCCCACGGCCAGGTGGGGGTCCCATGGCAAGGTGGGGGTCCCATGGCAAAGTGGGGTCACCACAGTAAGGTGGGGTCCCATGGCCAGGTGGGGTCCCATGGCCAGGTGAGGGTCCACACTGGTGAGAGAAGGTTTCCATGAAAGGATGAGGCTCCCAGAAGCTGGAGGAGAGACCTCATGGCTGGTTGAGAGTCCCCACAATAAGATGAGGGTGCCCAGAGTGAGAAGAGGGTCCAATGGTCCCTGCAGCAGTGTGGCCACCCCCATCTCTCTGTGGGGGCCCCCACAGAAACCTGAAAGCCTCCACGTCCTCACCCACCCTCACCCACACGTGGCCTGCATGGGGGGAAGCCGAGGGGGAATCAGATCCTCGGCAGGGAAGAGCCCTGAGCGCTGTGGGGTCAGCACAGGAGGGGCTGAGCCGGGGGTGACCCCAGGCTGGACAGACCCCCCTGCTCCCCCCCCCGTGCATCCTGCGGGCAGCGAATGGCGCTGCCTATTGATTCGCAACCCGGGCTAAAAATAACTTTCAACTCTTCATCCCGAGCTGTGAAAAATCCCCCATTGCTAGGCGACGGGTTACCGGGAGACAGCGGCGCTAGGCGACGGCGGTTGCTGCGGCGACGGCCCCGGCGCACTGCGGTCCAGCCCGGCCCCGCTGCTCCCGCTGCACCGGGAGGGCTCGGCCCGGGCTCCCGGCGCCCTGGGGACACGCTGGGAGCGAGCTCCAGCATCACCGGGGCGCTGCAGGGGCTGCAGGGGAGCAGGGGGCTGCGGGAGCCGGGTCACCCGGCTCTCGGCTGCTGGCCTGGCCTAAGCATGGGGACACCGGGCACCAGCACTGGGACAGGGAGCAGGGGGCTCAGGAGGCTTGTGATGGTGACCTGTTGTTGGGGAAGATGAAACAGGAAAGCCTTATAAATAGGATTGTCTGGCAAAAGATTTTGAGAATATGGGAACTATAAGCGAGATTGAAATGAAAGCAAGCTTTGAGATCCCTCAGTTACTGAACAACTGGAAAACAATGGCATGGCCAGCTGAAGGTGATCCCCTTTTGATGGAACAACACCCTCTGCTTGCAGACAGGCCCAAGGGTCAGAGCAGACCCTACAGCTCGGCAGAAGGGGCCCAAAGAGGAGTTTATAGGGTTTAAAATGTAACACAGTGTGGTAATGTAATGATTCTTATAGGCTGCATGTAAATGCTATAGGATTTGTAGATTGGTTAGTGAGAATTAGAATATTCAACACAGAAGAAGATTTATTGTATTGTAATGGGAACTTGACTCCCTTACCCTCTTACTCTCTTACCCTCCCATCCTCTCTGCCCCTCTCTTCTTTCAGGCCTGCTCTGAGCTGTGCCTGGCAGCTCCCAGCAGGGCCCTGCCCCCAGGCCCTTTGCAATGAACCCCAAGTTCCTGACCTGGCTGCAGAGATCTCTGTGTCCATCCCAACCCTCCTACCCCTGTCACTCCTACAGCCTGTGGCTGCAGGGAGAGCTGGGGTGAGCAGCACCCCACATCAGGCACCGAGGTGTGGGTACCCCCTGGTGGCACCCCAGCTGTGTCCCCTTCCCCAGGGACACACACACATATATGTGGAGTCTCCTCTTGCCAAGGGACGACTCCTGCTGAAGGAGTTTTCAGCCTTCTTGGCATGAAAATGTCCCCAGGACATGGGGCCACAACAATTTGTCGCCTCTGAGTCCTGGAGGTGGCAGGGGTAAATGACAACGGGCCTGTGCCAGGAGCAAGGGGACATCAGGGACCATCCAGGGCCCCAGTGGCTCCCATTACCTGCCAGCCCTGGTGGCACTTGGCCTGCTCTGGGTGCAGTGTCCCTAAAGGCTGCACCACAGCCTTGCTCCCAGGCTGCTGCAGGTCCCAATTCCCCTGGAACAGCTCCTTGGGGACCACGGGGAACAGGGCACTGCTGGGGGCACGAGGGACTGTGGGGAGAAGGACCTGCAGCTCCTCAGGGGATGGGGAAACACGAGGCACCAGCTTGAGGCCATGGATCCACACATCCCTGCAGGCACCGTCCCCTCCAGCCTTTGTCACGCACTGGGCAGGGTGTGCTGAGGGTGCGAGTGTGAGTGTGAGTGTGAGTGTGAGTGTGAGTGTGAGTGTGTGCACAGTCTCCTCCCCCAAGCCCCCTCCCAGCTGCAGGGTGAAACCCAACCTGCCTTATAAATAATGGAAGCAGGAGGCAGTGCCGGCTGCAGGCGGCTCCCTCGGCCTCCCCGGGGCCCGCCGGGCTGGACCTGCTGCTCACGGGGCCGTGCCTGGGCAAGGCACCGGGGCCAGGGCCAAATGTGCCTGCTGAGCAGCTCCCTCCATCCGGGGAGCAGGGTGGAGCTGGGGCCAGGCTGGGGGTGCTGGGACACGGGGGACAGCACTGGGACACTCCCAGCAGGTGTCAGTGCCAGAGGTGGCTTGGGCAGGTGATTCCCCCAGGATGTGGGCACAGCAGCCTGGCCTGGCCTGGGTGATTCCCCCAGGATGTGGGCACAGCAGCCTGGCCTGGCCTGGGTGATTCCCCCAGGATGTGGGCACAGCAGCCTGGCCTGGCCTGGGTGATTCCCCCAGGATGTGGGCACAGCAGCCTGGCCTGGCCTGGGTGATTCCCCCAGGATGTGGGCACAGCAGCCTGGCCTGGCCTGGGTGATTCCCCCAGGATGTGGGCACAGCAGCCTGGCATGGGTGCCTGCTGCCCCTGGGGGTCCTGGCACAGGGTCCAGTGTCATCGCTGTGCCCCAGGGGCTGTCACAGAGCCCGGGGTGGCTGCCGGGGTGAGCGGGGTCTGCAGCAGGATGTGCACCAGGATCTCCAGCCTGCCATGCCCTGCTGGGGAGAGAGCCAGAGCAAGCATCTGTCTGTCCATCCAGCCTTCCACCCATCCCTGCGTTCAGCCTTCCAACCCTCCCTCCCTCCATTTCTCCAGCCACCCCATCCCTCCCTCAATCCCTCCATCCTCCATCCATGCTTCCATTTCCTCCTCCACGCCTCCATCCCTTCCTCTCACCATTCTTCCCTCCATTCCTTCACTCCTCCATCCTCTCCAACCCCTCCATCCTCATCTCTCCATTCTTCCCTCCATCCATTTCTCCCTCCACCTCTCCATTCTTCCCTCCATTTTTCCATCCCTCCTTTGATCCTTCCACCTCTCCATCCCCCCTCCATCCTTCCATCCATCCCTCCCTCCATCCCCCATCCTTCCACCCCTGCATTCCCCCACCCACCACCCTCTCTCCCTGCACTCCCAGCTGCCAGCCCAGCCCCATTCCCGTGTCCCGCACCCTCACCTCGCCTCTCCCGGTGCCGCTGCCGCCGCTCCATTATCGCTGCCGGTGTCGGTGTCCCTTTAACGGGCTCGGCCGGTGACACGCGTGTGCGTGTGTGCGAACGCGCGTGTGCGTGTGCTCCCCGCTCCCGGGGCTGGCTGGCAGCAGGGCCCCCCTTCTCCATCCCCCCGGATCCGGATCCGGCCCCATTCCCCCCCTCCACTCCCCGCTTATTTTTCCTGTTGTTTCGCGGGGTTGGGGCGGGGGCCGGGCGGGATCCGGCCCCTTTGCCAACGGGGATTTTTGGGGGGATTATTCGCCGTTTTCTTGCCGGTGGGATTTTTTGCTGCAACCGAAAGAAGACGGGCGCAAGGCATGGCATGAGCTTCGGGAGACAGGGCTGGAGGTAAGAGGCGCTCGGGAAAAGCCTTTCCGACACAAAGCCGGTGCCGGGGTCGATGCCGATGCCGGGGTCGGTGCCGGTGCCTGTTCTATCGGTATCGGTACCGATACCGGCACCGGCACCGGCACCGCAGCCGCCCCCAGCCGCATCCCGCATCATGGAGCCGCGTTATATAACGGCAGCGGAGCCGGCCCGGCCCCGGGGCTCCCGGTCCGGTGCCCCCCCTCCGCCCCCGCCTCCCGGTGCCTCGGCAGAGGATGGTGGTCGGTGTGAGCCTCCCCCGGGCCGGTGATGCTGCCCCCTCCGCCCCCTCGGTGTGGGGAGGGGGATGGGGGGGTGAGGGGATGTGCTCTGTGTGTCCGTCCCCCCCCAGCATGGCCGGGCAGCAGCGGGTGGGGAAGGCAGGGAAAGGGGGATCAGGGGCATCCCGCGGGATGCAGGGCTGCCCTGAGATGGGGGCGGAAGGGCGATCGCTGTAGGGACATGGATGTCCCAGTGTGGGGTTGATGTTTGCCCCCTTCCACCTCTGCTGCCAGCCTCTAAAATTCCTCTAAAATTCTGAGATGGGGGTGGAAGGGCAATCACTGTAGGGACATGGATGTCCCAGTGTGGGGTTGATGTTTGCCCCTTTCCACTCTGCTGCCAGTCTCTAAAATTCCTCTTGTCCTCCCTGGTGGCACCGTTGGCATCCCCGAGGCTGCGCTCAAACACCCAAACACCCCAAAAGCTTGGTGTGGCTTTCTGTGCATGCAGGGGACACCAGCCAAAGGGGATGGAGGAAGGGGAAGGCCCTGGATGGGATGGGACCAAGGGGGCTGAGCCCCACAGCGGGGTCCTGCAGACCCCAGCATGGATCCATGGATCTCCCATCAGTCCAGGATGGGAAGACTGAGTTTGTTTTGGTGGGGAGGATGGTGAGGGGCAGAGGGATCAGCGTGTGGGGCTGGGGACCAGGCAGACTCGAGCCCACGGAATGGCTGGGGCTGAGCACAGCTGGGGAAACTGAGGCACGGGGTTCTGGCAGCAAGCAGCAAGATAGCCCCAAGGTCTTGGCCATGTGGGGGCCCAGGGGTGCCATGGGGCACTGGGCTGAGGTGGTGCCTCTCTGGCATCTGCTGGTGCCCCTGGGACGTGGCAGTGCCTGGGCAGGGAAGGCAGGAGCCTGGCAGTCCCTGCAGCAGGGATGCTCCTGGCAGACCCTCTCCATGCCCACCCTGTGCCCAGGGCCTGGGGGTCTCGGGGCACAGCACCCCAGGGTGCTGAGCAGGCTGGCAGCAGCGGGCACAGAGCGAGCACCGTGCCGTGCTGGCAGCTCCCCTCCTCTGAAGCTGGGTGCTGATTTCACTCTGGCTACCAGGAAGAGGGAGGGAGGTGGCTTTGGAGTGGGGAGGACTCGCTCAAGCATCCATTTTTAATGAGCTAGATATCTATTTTTCCCCGAGCTGGCTTCCCCCACATCGATCCCTTTGCCTGCTCCCCTCCCTGTGCCAGCAGCTGCAGGGCACAGGGGAGCAGCAGGACAGGCACCCCTGGCACTGGGACCCTCCTGCCCCCCCAAATCCTGCTCCTGGGGAAGGGGTGACTCTCACTCGGGCCAGGGTAAGATGAGAGTGGGGAAAGGGTTCCCTTGTCCCCTCCCGTGGGGTCACAGCCGTTGTTGACCATCCTGTGGGCAGGTGGCCAGACAGAAGGACAACAGGAGTGGGAGCACTTGGAGTTTGGAGGTTGGATCCTGCCCCTCTGCTCTGCAGATTTAAGCTGTGCCTGGCTCAGCAGCTCCATGGCAAAGCCACCTCGTCCTGCCTGGAGCTGTGTCCCCATCTCCCATCTCGTGCAGCTCCCAGCAGTGCCTGTGCAGGAGCTGCACCCAGAGAGGGGATTTGGGAGGCGAGTGGGGGCTGCTGGTGTGGGAGGGAGCAGCGCTGGCTGTGCAGGCAGCAGAGCTCCTTGGCAGCATCCCCCTCCCAACCTCTGCCCACCTGCCACGGGGACAGCCACGTGTGCTGGGTGCTCCGGGGCTCAGGGAGGAGCTCAGGGATGAGGAGGGAGGGTCTGGGGAGGGCACAGCTCAGCAGGACCCGTTCCTCCAGGGTTTCTCCCTGCTGGAGGGGTGATCCATGCCCAGCTCTTGGACAGGGGAAGCAGGAGGCCGGGGGATTGTGCTGGGAGCAGGATCAGGATGGTGCCTGAAGGCTTTTGGAGCCTGTGCTGGCATTTAGCACCCACAGCCCACCAAGGAGAGCCATGGCTGGACACCGCCTGCCCTGCTGTCCCACCAGCCTCGTGCCAAGGGCCCCTGCTTGACCCCATGCCCAGGTCCCAGCCAGACCCCGAGCCCAGGGGCAAAGGGCCATCAGTGCCATCAGTGCCATCAGTGCCATCAGTGCCATCTGTGCTTGTGTGGCTGTCACCGTGCCTGGGGGGGTGAAGGGTTTGGGCAGGCACAAATCCCAGCAGGACCTGAGGAGCTCATCCACATCCTGTGCTCAGAGACAGCTCCCCTGGCTCCTGGCTCCTCAGGGGATGGTGCATTTCAGCCCTTCCTGGGCAGAGGGAAGGGCTGGGACACTCTGGGAGCTGTCACTGGGCTCTGGCTGGGCTTGTAGTGAGAGGAGGCCAGGCTGGGCAGGATCCAGCACACGAGGAGCTGCTCCCTCTTCTCCTTGCCTTGGCCAGAGGGGAGCAGGGGGAAGCTTGGCTTAAGCACAAACATCCTTCCATGGTGTGTGAGCAAAGATCTCCAGGGGAGGCTGGAGGGGAAGGGAGCAGGGCTCCAGCTCTGCCCTCAGTCTGTCCCTCCCGTGCTCCTTTTGGGTGGGGGATTCCTCCCAAGGGGACAGGGGACTGCCTGGAGAAAGGAGAGAGGTCAGAATTTGCTGTCTCTGGGAGAAGGGGGTTCAGCAGAGAGGCTGAAAGCTGCTGCAGGAGGGGCTTGGTGGTCAGAGGGAGCCCTGTTGGGAGGAAGTTTTGCTTGGGGCTGGAGCTCTGCCTCCCCCCCACACTGAGGGCTGGGGACAGGAGCTGCATCTCCCAGTGCCCCCAGACAGGAGCTGCATCTCCCAGTGCCCCCAGACAGGAACTGCATCTCCCAGTGCCCCCAGACAGGAGCTGCATCTCCCAGTGCCCTCAGACAGGAGCTGCATCTCCCAGTGCCCCCAGACAGGAGCTGCATCTCCCAGTGCCCCCAGACAGGAACTGCATCTCCCAGTGCCCCCAGACAGGAGCTGCATCTCCCAGTGCCCCCAGACAGGAGCTGCATCTCCCAGTAGGGACCTGAGCAGAGCTTGGTGCTGGCACCTCAGCCAGCTTTTCCCAGCTCCCTGGGGATGGGGCCAACCCTGTAAATCCCGAGCCTGACCTTTGGGAAGGCTGTGGCACCCGAGAGATCGCAGTGCTGGGGGTTCCTACCGTGACAGCTCCTCTGCAAGAGCCAGCGATGGATTCACCAGCCTGGCTGGCACTGAGAGCAGCAGCCCCAGCAGTGGGACTCCAACCAGTCATTTCCCAGCCCCTCCTAAGCTTCTTTATCCACTGCAAGGTGGGATGAGCTCCTTGGCACTGCTGGGAGCCATCAAGGGAGCTGAAAAGCTGCTCTCAGCCCTTGGGTCTCCACAGGAGCTCTCAGAGCAGCCCCAGGAGGGAGGTTCCCAGCTCCCATCACACAAACAGCAGCTCTGCAGGGCCAGGTGGAGAGGCAAGGCCCTTCCCTACCCCGAATTCCTGGATTGTGCAGCAAGGAAGAGGCAGCACTGAGCTTGGAGCTGTGCTCTGAGCCTCTGTCCCACTCACCTGTGTGAGTGCTGAGGCTGGAGCCCAAATCCACCTGTGCACACACACACACAGGCACAGCATCTCCAGTGGAGCATCTCTCCACTGCCCCTCCATCTCCAGCAGAGCCAGTGGCTCCTCCAGAGCCTCCAGCAGCTCCTCTGCACTGCTGGGGTGACCCAAACCCCCTGAAGAGACCCAGACTGGGGCTGGGTGCTGGGCAGCGTTCTGATCCAGCGGGATCAGAGCCGGGGGCAGCAGCAGCAGCAGCCGCACAGCAGCTCCGCAGGGGGATGTGCTCATGTGTGCATCGCTGCTCTGTGCTCCGGGCTCGGCTCCGGCCCCGCCGCTGCCCGGGGCAGCCCCAGCGAGCTCAGCCCCCCGGAGGCTGCACAAAGGCCGGGCCCCGTGCTCGGCACAGCGCTCCGTGCCGGGCTGTGCGCTCCGCCCGTAGAGCGACTTGATTTGCTGCATTAGTAAAAATAGACGGGTAATGAATTCAGCTGATGCAACCCCGGCAGCGCGTGCACGAGGCGGCCCCGGCCGCGCTGAGTGTGAGAGGGGTTGTGTGAGTGTGAGTGTGAGTGTGAGTGTGAGCAGGGCTTGTGTGTGTGTGTGTGTGAGTGTGTGTGTGTGCATCCCATGTGAGTGTGAGTGTGAGTGTGTGTGCATCCCGTGGGTGTATGTGAGCCGGGCTTGTGAGTGCATCTTGGGTGAGTATGAGTGTGAGCAGGGCTTGTGTGCACATCTCGTGTGAGTGTGAGCAGGATTGTGTGTGTGTGTGTGTGTGTGTGTGTGTGTGTGTGAATCCCGCGGGTGTGTGAGTGTGAGTGTGAGTGTGAGCCTGGTTTGTGTGTCCATCCCGTGCATGTGTGTGTGTGTGTGTGTGTGTGTGCACACCCCATGGGTGTGTGAGTGTGAGCAGGCAGCGATGGCTGCTCGCTCCGCACAGCTCTGCCACCTGAAGCCCTTTGGCAGCAGCTCTGGGTCCTGGCAGGGCCATAAGAAGGCTCCGAGGGGGCCGGGGGCAGCAGCGGGGCTGCAGGGACCGGCTGGGTGGCAGCAGGTGTCACGGGGAGTCTGCGGGGCAGTCATGGATTCTCCCTGGGATCTGCTGGGGCAGCAGCAGATCTGCCTGCTGGGTTACAGTGGGATCTCTGACAAGGATCTGTTGGAGCAATGCTGGATCTTGGCAGGGCCCTGAGGGGTGATGGAGATTCCCTTACAAGGAGTCGGTGGGGCAGGGCTGGATCCTCCCTCCCAGGGCCCGGCGCGACAGGGCCGGATGCTGGCGGGGACACGGGCGCGGTGTCCTTGTGGGGGCCGCTGTGCCCGGTGCTGACCGGGACCGATGGACCGGGGCCGCTCACCAGAGCTGCTGTCCCCGGTGCTGACCGGGACCGAGTGACCGGGGCCGCTCACCGGAGCCGCTGTCCGCGGTGCTGACCGGGACCGATGGACCGGAGTCTCTGACCGTGGTGCTGACCGGGGCCGCTCACTGGGGCCGCTGTCCTCGGTAGACTGAATGGCCGGGGACTGAATGACCGGAGCCGCTGACCGGGACCGCTGGCCGGGGTGCTGACATCCGGGACCGATGGACCAGGGCCACTGTCCCTGGTGCTGACCGGGACCGGTGATCGGGATCGCTGTCCCCGGTGCTGACCGGGACCAATGACCGGGGCCGCTGTCCCTGGTGCTGACCGGGACCAATGACCGGGGCCGCTGTCCCCGGTGCTGACCGGGACCAATGACCAGGATCGCTGTCCGCGGTGCTGACCGGGACCAATGACCGGGGCTGCTGTTCCCGGTGCTGACCGGGACCAATGACCGGGGCCGCTGTCCGCGGTGCTGACCGGGACCAATGACCAGGGCCGCTGTCCGCGGTGCTGACCCAGCACGCCCGCGGTCCCGGGAGCTCCCACGCCAGCCAATCCGGGATCTCCCCGGGCCTCCGGTCCGGCTCCAGCCCGGCTGTCCCGGAGACCAGCCCGATCCCTGCTGCACAGGATAACTGCTCAGGAGCCGGGGCTCTCCCAGGCCGTGCACTAACAGGGGGGCTGATGGCTCTCCCAGGCCGTGCACTAACAGGGGGGCTGATGGCCCTGCCCGTGTCTCAAGGCCCTCACCCTCTGCACTACCACGTGCAGACAGTAAACTCGCCAACAGGTTGGGCAGGCTCTGTTTTCCAGGCAGTTTCCATCCCGTTGATCCCAGCATCCTCACAGTGCAGTGTTTGTGGTGCCAGGCTCTCAGACCCGGGCTTGCTTCTCTCTTCCTGCGTCAAACCCGCCCCCCAGCACTGCATCATCGCTTCCGTGGGTGACAAACCCCCCCAAACCTCCCTGCCAGTGACGTAGCCTGAGAAATGTGCACCCTGCAGTGGATTCGGGAGGCTGGAGGGCTCTGGCCTTTGCTCTTGTCAGGTTTTCTCCCACTGGGCTGGGGCTGACACTCCAGTACTGGGAGAGGCCTCCCCGTGAGAGAGCAAAGGGGGCTGAGACAGACGGGCTGCAAATGTGGGCCCTTCCTGTGGGACCCCAGAGCAAGGGGGGTTGCACCAAGTGCTGAACAATCCTGATGATGATGGTGATGATGGTGTGCTTGGCCCAGTCATGCAATCTGCAAACACTGAGATGACAGGGAGGGAAAGGGACAAATCTCTGCTCTCCTGTTGCTTTGGAGTGGCCAAAAAACGTTTGGAAGTGTTCATGGAACTGCTGGAACATCTGGGAGGGTCTGTGCTGACACCTCCAAGACAGACAACTTTGGGTTTGTCTGTCCATCCGCTGTCTCTGGGAGTGCCTGGGCAGGCACAGGGCAGGCTCTGGGTGTCCCTGCACTCAGCAGCTGTGTCCCCCAGGGGCTGTGGCAGCGTCACTTTGAACATCAGAGCATTGTGGCCTCAGCCCTGGGCTGCAGGAGCTGGGGGGCTCCTGGCTGCAGGCCGGGGCTCTGCCATGGCACAGGAGGGCAGATGCCAGCCCTGCCCCTTGGTGCCAGAGACAGCAGCTACTGGAGCCCTCCCCTCCCAGCCCTCCCTCTCCACACTGGGGTCTTTCCCCAAGCACAGTTCAGTGCCTGAGGGTGGTGGGAGCACCCAAATTATTCCATGCTCATCTCCCCAGAGAGAAACGCCTGCCTGGCTTCCCCCCACCGCTGCCCAGATCCTCCTGTGCCCAGAGGCTCGAATCTCTCTCTGTTTTTCTCTTTGAAGTGACTTCAGGCTCACTCAAGGTTCGGGATTTCTGTGCTCTGTTCAGGCAGCCGGAGCTCCCTGGGCAGGGGGCCTGGCTCAGCTTTCCAGGGAACCCCTGAGACCCCTGGGCCCCCCTGAGCTCCCCTGAGCCCCCCTCCCCAATCCCCCTGAGCCCCTGAGCTCAGCCTCGGGGACCAGCCGAGCTCTGAGCAGGTTGGACGTGGTGCCAAAACCTCCTGCTGGCTGCTGTGAGTCCGGCAACTTGTCAGCATCTGTGTCCTGCTGTGACTGTCCCCTCGGGCTGCCGAGGCCCTGGGCTCCCCTCTGCCACCACCTGCGCTGTCCCCGGGCCGGCCAGCGTGCCCAGCGGCTCCGGGGCTCGGTGCCACCACCTGTCCTGTCCCTGGTGTCAGAGTGTCGGGGGGTAGGAGCGTTGGGACGGACGGACACAGAGATCTCTGCAGCCAGGTCAGGAACTTGGGATTCACTGCAAAGGGCCTGGGTGCAGGGCCCTGCTGGGAGCTGCCAGCACAGCTCAGAGCAGGCCCTGAGAGAAGAGAGGGGCCAGAGAGGATGAGAGGGTAAGAGAGTAAGAGGGTAAGAGAGTAAGAGAGCGAGGTTCCCGTTCCAATACAATAAATCTTCTTCTGTGCTGAATATTCTGATTCTCACTAACTAATCTAGTACAATACACAAATCCTATAGCATTTACATGCAGCCTATAAGAATCATTACATTACCATACTGTGTTACATTTTAAACCCTATAAACTTCTCTCTGGACCCCTTCTGCCAAGCTGTAGGGTCTGCTCTGACCCTTGGAGCTGTTTGCAAGCAGAGGGTGTTGTTCCATCAGAAGGGGATCACCTTCAGCTGGCCACACTGTTGTTTTCTAGTTGTTCAGTAACTGAGGGATCTCAAAGCTTGCTTTCATTTCAATCTCGCTTGTAGTTTCTATATTCTCAAAATCTTTTGCCACACAATCATATTTATGAGGCTTTCCTGTTTCATCTTCCCCATACCCAGGGCCGGCCAGCGTGCCCAGCGGCTTCAGGGCTCGGTGCCACCTCCTGCCCTGTCCCCGTGCCCAGCGGCTCCAGGGCTCGGTGCCACTCGCTGCAGTGACAGCTTCCCGTGCCACCTGGCCATTGTCTGTTTGGGTTGGTGCTCTGTGAGACACCCGCTGCACGTTCTGTTTACCTCCCTAATTGCAGCCGAGCCGCCGGTTTCGAGTTTCTCCCTTCTCTCCCCTCCCCTTCTCCTGCTTTCAAGCGAGTTAACACACGTCCAAGCACCGGCGGCCCGGCTCCGCTGTGGGGCGGCGTGAGCGGAGGCAGCAGCGGCTGCATCCGAGCCGGGAGCGGCGCCAGGCTGTCTGCACAGGGCTGGGCTCGTCCCCGGGGGCTGCATCGCGGCGGGACGCGGCCACCGAGCCGGGCTGGCTGCTGGCACCGCGGCGCTCCCAGCCCTGTGCCGGGAACGGGAGTGTCCCCTGTGCCCTGCATGCCAGGTGTGCCCTGCATCCCGCGGCTTCTCCAGCTGTGCCACCGGCACCTGGCTGTGCTGCTGAGCTCCTGTTTGGGTGGCTGTGCCCTCCCTGGGTGCTCCAGGAGAGCTGGATGAGGCCAGGGATATCGCTGGCCGGGGTCTGTGTACAAATCACCAACGGGACGGGACTGCTGAGGAACTGCCTTGAGCTGTTTGATTTTCCAGCATCAGCCTCATTACATGGTTGTGACAGTGGGAAGATGCCAGCAGCTCACATCCCAGCCAGCAGACCAAGAACTCAATGTCACAACTCACTTTAAGAGTTTTCTGACCAATCCCACAAAGCAAAAGCACATTGACAGTAGTTCTATCCAACCACTATAAGCACAGGTACCTTTGGGTAAACAATGCTTGCTTATTTTGGATACAAGACCTGCTTGTGAGCCTAAAACACAATGCACAGAGCTCCATTATTAAGCTTAAAACTTCCTAATATCTCACTAGATAAACTTTTCTGTAGCTTAGAGAGTTATTCTAGACAAGCATTAATACACAGACCATTGTTCTACTTGTCCTTACTTTTCTACTTTTTAAATAATTTTTCTGCTGACCAATCTTGTGGCTCCTGCTTAGGTCCATTCTGCTGTCTCTGAGGCCTGCCTTTTGCAGCTTTCCCAAACCCTCTGATTTTGTGGATTCCCACAAGGGATGCTGTGAGAGTGAAAGGGATGGGCAGCAGCAGGGGGTCTGGGCTGCATCCTGCTTCCAGGCTCAGGGACCACAGAGCTTGGGCCATGCCCTTCCCTCGGTGCCCCTCCATCAGGGATTGACTTTCTCCATCCCAAATCAAGCAGCTGTGATAATCCCCTTGCTTTAATCTCGGGTCTGGGAAGAGCTGGCAGGCAGGAAGGTCCCCAGCTCCTGTCACTGATGCATGGAGGTGCCAACCACCCCATGGGCCTTCAGGGGAGCTCCCTGTGCCCTGCTCCGTGCACTGCAAGCTGCATTCCCGTGCTTCAGCTCCTTGTGCCCGCAGGGGTTGCCAGGATCAGCTTTTTGGCAGGGTTTGGTGTGGCATTGGCACGAGGGGTGTGGGCAGGGCAGGCAGCAGCCGGGCAGGGCCCTGTGCCAGGCCCTGGCTGGGTAGGGGGAGGGGGCTGAGCCCCCATCAATAATTCAGCTCCATATTTATAGAGGGAAATGCGTTGAATAATGGATGGTGGGTGAGGGGGGCCCTTGGGAAGCCGGCCTTGCTGCCACTGCAATATTTATTGGCCTGGGTTGCCGGGTGCTGCCCGGCTGCCTTGAGGCTCCACTAGGGCTGGCACAGGCTCACTGCTGAGGGCTTGGCGGGCACAGTGGGCACGGGCAGCTCTGCTCCTCTGCCTCTGCCCACTGCCCTCCACAAAATCACACGGGGGCTGGGGCCCCCTGCTCTGGAGCCAGGCTGGGAGAGCTGGGGGTGCTCACCTGGAGAGGAGAAGGCTCCAGGGACACCTCAGAGCCCCTTGCAGGGCCTAAAGGGGCTCCAGGAGAGCTGGAGAGGGACTGGGGACAAGGCATGGAGGGACAGGACACAGGGAATGGCTCCCACTGCCAGAGGGCAGGGCTGGATGGGATATTGGGAATTAGGAATTGTTCCCTGGGAGGGTGGGCAGGCCCTGGCACAGGGTGCCCAGAGCAGCTGGGGCTGCCCCTGGATCCCTGGCAGTGCCCAAGGCCAGGCTGGAGCACCCTGGGATGGTGGAAGGAGTCCCTGGCCATGGCATGGATATGGAATGAGATGGGCTTTGAGGTCCCTTCCAACCCAAACCAGCCTGTGGATCCTTCTCTGTCTGCCACTAGCCATGCTTGTTTCTAGGCTCAGAGAGGGATGTGACTACCCAGGGACAAATCCCCATCCATCCCTCGTCACAGGGGGCACCAGGGCCATGCAGCCTGCTCTGTGTCCCAGACAGGTCCCCTCTGTGGCTGTGCCACCTGATCCCATGTGCCACCCTGCTCAGGGCCCCCAGGATCTCCCCCCTCCCTGGTGTCAGCACCTCCCCCAGCCACGACCACCCCCCCCCAGCAGACCCACAGCCCCTGACCCCACACCCCTGCATTTCAGAGACACCTGTGGAAGATGTCGAACCCGAGAAACGGCGACACCAAGCCCCCATGTTTGCCCCGCAATGGACTGGTGAAGATCCCCACGCAAGCCAACGGCCTCGGCTCCGCCAGCATCACCAAAGGCACCCCCGCCGTGAAAAACCGCCTGTGCCAGCCTTCCTCCGTGCCTGCCATCCTCAGCCCGGCCTTAGCCCACCGCAGCGACCTGCCCATCCCCAGCCTGGCCTCCCCGCTCTCCTTGGCCACCCTGGCCAGCGTCTCCTCCCCTCCCGGCGCTTCCTTGGTGGGACTGAACGCCAGCGAGGGCTCGGAGCAGCCCTCCCCGGAGCAGCTGCCGGGCTCGCCCTCGGAGAGGCAGCTGGCCGTGGACGAGAAGATCCTCAACCGCTTGTTCTGGTACTTTTCGGCGTGCGAGAAGTGCGTGCTGGCACAGGTGTGCAAGGCATGGCGGAGGGTGCTCTACCAGCCCAAGTTCTGGGTGGGCTTGACGCCCGTGCTGCACACCAAAGAGCTCTACAACGTCCTGCCCGGGGGAGAGAAGGAGTTCGTCAGCCTGCAGGGCTTCGCCGTCCGCGGCTTCGACGGCTTCTGCCTCGTGGGCGTCTCTGACCTGGACATTTGTGAGTTCATTGACAACTACCCCCTCTCCAAGAAGGGGGTCAAGTCCATGAGCCTTAAGAGGTCGACCATCACAGATGCGGGGCTGGAGGTAGGTGACCCTGCTGAAGTGACCGGGGTGGCTGAGGTGTGCTGGTGGCGGGTCAGTCCTGGTGGCCTTGGAGACACACACATGGGCAGAGTGGTCCTGTCACAGTGAAGGAGCAGAGAGGTGGCATGGCCACCCCACAGGTGCTGGCAGCACAGGGAGGCCCTGCCTGAGGTCTGGGCAGTGGGATGGGCATAGTCTGTGCAGGGTCAGGAGGCTGTTGGGGCTTCACCCCCGCAGGAAGGCAGGGCCAGCTGAGGTGGCCGTGCTGCTGGGCGGTGATGTGACAGTGGGTGACAATCTCTGGGAACAGGACATTCCTGCTTGGCTGGCTGCTCCCCAGCAAGGGGATCACCCAAGCAAGGGCTGAGGTAATAGAGATGGGGCCATTCATGGGTCTGGGCAAGGTCACCACCGAGATCCTTGCCCTGTGCCGTGGCCAAACACAGCACCAGCTGCTCTGTGGGCACACCTCACCTGTGCTGGGAGTGGCATCAATCCCCACCCTGCCAGCAGCACCTGGCACAGTGCTGGGGCTGCAGCCAGGGGTCCCTGCCTGTGCCCTGCCATTCCCCACTGATGCTGGTGTGCCCTAAGGCAGGCATTGAACCCATGCCAGGGACATCTCAGGGGAGAAGACTGGACCCAGGCAAGACTGAGAGCAGTGGGAGGAGCCACCCAGAGGGAGCCAGGGCGGGGACCCAGGGACACACGAGGGTGGGTGGCAGTGCCTGGCACGGCCTGACCCGCTGCCCTCGGCAGGTGATGCTGGAGCAGATGCAGGGCGTGGTGCGGCTGGAGCTGTCGGGCTGCAACGACTTCACGGAGGCCGGGCTGTGGTCCAGCCTCAACGCCCGCATCACGGCGCTGAGCGTCAGCGACTGCATCAACGTGGCCGACGACGCCATCGCCGCCATCTCGCAGCTCCTGCCCAACCTGACCGAGCTCAACCTGCAAGCCTACCACGTGACGGACACGGCGCTCGCCTACTTCACCGCCAAGCAGGGCTACACCACCCACACCCTGCGCCTCAACTCCTGCTGGGAGATCACCAACCACGGCGTGGTCAACATGGTGCACAGCCTGCCCAACCTGAGCGTGCTCAGCCTCTCGGGCTGCTCCAAGGTGACGGATGACGGAGTGGAGCTGGTGGCCGAGAACCTGCGGAAGCTGCGCAGCCTCGACCTGTCCTGGTGCCCCCGCATCACCGACATGGCCCTGGAGTACATCGCCTGTGACCTGCACAAGCTGGAAGAGCTGGTGCTCGACAGGTAAAGGGCTGTGCTGAGCTGTGCTGTGCTGTGCCAAGCCATGCCATGCCATGCCATGTTGAGCCATGCCGGGCCATGCCATGCCATGCTAAGCTATGCCAAGCCATGCCAAGTCATGCCATACCGTGCTGAGCCATGCCATGCCATGCACGCCATGCCATGCCATGTTGAGCTGTGCTGTGCCGTGTCACCCCATGACAAACCATGCCGTGCCAAGCCGTGCCATGCTGAGCCGCGCTGTAGCAGAGGGTGCAGCATGGGGGCCATGGTTTGGGGACACCCACGGGTGACCAGCTGGCCCTGACACCCCGTGTCCCGGCAGGTGCGTGCGGATCACCGACACCGGCCTCAGCTACCTGTCCACCATGTCATCCCTGCGGAGCCTCTACCTGCGCTGGTGCTGCCAGGTAGGTGTGGAACACGGCTGTGCTCGGCACGGCAGAGAGGGCATGGTGGCACCTCCCTGGGCATGGGCCATGAGCTCGGGGCGGGCTCCCGGGGCTGGCTGAAGACCCCAAGACTTGGTGCCAGGAAGCAGAGAGCTCCTGTGAGTTCAGCAGGACTCAGCCCTGGCACCCTGACCCTGCATCCCCAGAGCCGGTACCTGCTGCAGGCTCCCTGCCCTGGCTCCCCGCTCCCTGTCGCACAGCCCAGAGCCAGTACCCCAGCCCTGCACCCAAAATCCTGCCCCAGCATCCCGCTGCAACATCCCACATCCTGCTCAGGCTCCCCTCCCTGCAGCCTGTCCCATCACAGTTCCCTGCCCTAGCACCCAGAGCCAGCACACTGCCCCAGCATCCTGCACCCTGCTTCAGGTTCCCAGCCCTGGCACCAATTCCCGACCCCAGCTGGGCAATGCTGAGCCCTGGTGCTGTGGTTGTCCCCACTGTCCCCCCCTCATCCCCATCCCATCTTCTTTTCCAGGTGCAGGATTTTGGCCTGAAGCACCTCCTGGGCATGGGCAGCCTGCGCCTGCTCTCTCTGGCTGGTGAGACCCTGACCCTCTGCCAGGGACCGGAGACCCCAGGGGCTGGGGAGGCTCGGGCATGGGGACAGAGAGAGCCCTGGGGACAGCCTGGGGACAGCCTGGGGACAGCCAGCATCCCCCCAGGCCAGCAGGCACCTGCACCCAGCCCAGCTGTGGGGAAAGAGCCACGCTGGGCTCTTGGGGTGCAGTGTTTTTTGGGGTGGTGGTGTTTTGGGAGCTATGGTTTTGCCATTCAAGTCTTCTGGGGTGTTGGTTTTTGAGGAGCTGTTCTGGGGGACACTCTTTTTTGGTTTGTTGCTTTTGCTTTGTTTTTGTTTTTTTTTTTAATACAGGTGCTTTGAGATGTTGGGATTTTAGGCTGACCTTGGGGTGCAGGTGTTTTGGAGCACTATTCTTTAGCATGCTGGTTTTCTGGGTTCTGGTGGGAGTTTTTTGGGTGCTAATTTTGATGGTCTTGGTATTTTGGGGTGCTGGTGCTTTAAGGTACTGGTTTTTGTGTGCAATTTTGAGTGCTGGATTTTTTGGATGCTGATATTTTGAGTGATTTTTTGCTAGTGTTGGGGTTTTGGGGTACTTTTTTTCAGCACACTACTTTTTGAGGTTCTGTCTTTTGGGTATGGTGAGGTTTGAGGTGCTGGGATTTTGAGATCCAGACCCTTTGGTTCTGTTTGGGGGGATTTTGGCGTTCTGGGATGCTGGTGCCTGTTTTTTGGGGATGCTATTTTTGGGGGGTGCTGGTGATCTGGGCTGACAGAGCACCCTGTCCCCTTGCAGGCTGCCCCTTGCTGACCACCACGGGGCTGTCGGGGCTGGTGCAGCTGCAGGAGCTGGAGGAGCTGGAACTCACCAACTGCCCCGGGGCCACCCCGGAGCTCTTCAAGTACTTCTCCCAGCACCTCCCGTGCTGCATGGTGATCGAGTAGCGCCGGAGCCGGCCCACCCCGCGCCCACCCCGGCCGCCATCGCCCACCCCATCTCCCTCCGGCTGCGGGGGGATTCGAGAGACGCCCCCGATTCCAACCGAGCCCGGACATCCCCCGCATCGACGCCCCCGAGGGACGCGGGGCTCCGGGGGGAGATGGGGGCAGGAGCCCCCCCGGTACCATGTAAATTCCCCCCACGCCGCCGCCATCGCCCGTGCTCCTCCCGGTGTCCTGCCAATCCCTTCCGGACAGACGAACGGACATCATGGAAGCCCAAAGTGGGAAGGCGACGCCGTGTGACCCCCCCCGGCCGCATCCTGCTCCCCCCGCCCCGGTGCCAGCGGGCCCCGCCACCAAGGATGCTCCTGGCGACCAAAGGATGCTCCGAGGGATGGGCCAGAGGAGGATGCTGATTTTGGGGTGGCGGCGGAGGCTGGACGGGTCCCCTCACGCCCCCGGAGCGGGTCACCGAGCTCACCCCCCCCTCCCCGCGCTGCGTGTCCCCTCCAGCCCCCAGCCCCGCCTTTGGGGCCCTCTCTCCCGGTGAATAGGATGTCCCTCTCCGCCCGCCCTCGCATGCTCGCTTGCTTCAGTCTCGTGCTACGGCAGGTTTCGGGGTACCCGGGGGGACGGTGACAAGTGACAGCCCCACTGAGCCCCTCCACGCGGCTTCGCCCCGGCCGGATCCCGCCCCGGGCTCCCCTGGCCACATCCCCCGCCGCCCGGGGACCCCCCTGCACCCCGCGGGGCCGGGGGGTGATGCCACCGCCGGGGAGCGACCCATCCGTCTGGGATGGGACATCCCGGGGCACCAGGGCCGGGGCTGAGCCACCGCGGCGACACCGGCAGCACAGAGAGACCACGGGAGGTGGCACCTCGGACACACTGCCACCGCCACCGCTCTTCCAGCTGAAAAGCCATCGCCCCCGTGCCAGCGGCAAGCGGGGCACCGGGGGGACCCCCGGGCTGAGCCGAGATGGGACCGAGCCGGAACGGGGCTGGGGGGCCCGCGGGACCCAGCGCGGGAGGGGCTCGGTGCCCCCGGGCAGTGCCCGCCCCGTGCCACAACCATGGGAGGAGAGTGGGCACGGACACGGGCACGGGCACGGACACGGGATGGGCACGGACACGGACACGGACACGGACACGCTTTCGGTTTGTTTTGCCTTTGTACCGGCCGGGAAGGAACTGCTGCACCAACCGCCGCCTCCGCTCCCTGCTTTGTCCGAAACGCCCCTTTCTCACCCCAAAATGGCACCAAGTGGCCCTGGAAGGGCTTTTGGGAGTCCCTGGGGCTGCGGGACAGGGTGGCACTGCCGGGCCCCGGAGCACCCCGGTACGGGGTGGAGGGCTGCCCGCACCCCCAAAGGCAGCGG
This sequence comes from Molothrus ater, assembly GCF_012460135.2. Classification (NCBI taxonomy): domain Eukaryota; kingdom Metazoa; phylum Chordata; class Aves; order Passeriformes; family Icteridae; genus Molothrus; species Molothrus ater. The sequence goes on along the minus strand of NC_050493.2, from coordinate 14,923,298 downwards.
TGTCCCTGGGCACGGGGCCGGGCAGGACAGCGGCACACAGAGGGTGTCCCCAGCAGCAGTTTTGGGGTGCCATAGCCCTGCACAAGTCCCTGGTGCCAGGTTGCACAGACAGCCCCAGCACGGCCCCCATATCCTCCTCTGCACCCCCCGTGGCAGTGACCCCTGCACCCCTCCTCCCCTGTGCACCCCTATATCCCTCCAGTGCACCTGTACACCACCAATGCACCCCACATCTCCCGGCACCCCATTTCCCACCTGCAGCCTGACCCACAAGGCTCCCACAGACCCCCGACCCCATTTATCCCCCTGTTTCCCCCTGCCCCAGGCACCCACATCCCTCTGGCACCCCCAGTCCCCTGGCCCCCACATCTCCCGGCACCCCCCGATGCACACCCCCCGGCAGTGTGCCCCAAGCCCCCTAGTGCACCCACACATCCCTGTGCACCCCGGTAATGCTCCAGCTCACCCCTACACCCCCAATGCACCCCATATCCCCTCGGCACCCCCATTTCCCACCCTGACCCCCCAATGCCCCCCACATGCCCCTAAACCCCGTTTTCTGCTGTGCTCCCAGTCCCTCTGGGGTGCACCTCTGGAATCCCCGCTTCCCCTGGATCCCACAGCTCCCTGACACCCCCGGAACCCCGGTACTCTCTTTCTCCCCCTGCACCCCCAGTCCCCAGCACAGCTCCCATCCCTCCAGCCCCCCACTTCATCCAGCGCACCCCACTCCCAGTGCACCCCACATCCTTCCCTATCCCTCCAGCCCCTCACTTCATCCCAGCGCACCCCACTTCCAGTGCACCCCACATCCCTCCGGCACCCCCGCCAAGGAACCCTGGACACCCCAATTCCCATTTATCCCCTCGCACCCCTATTCCCACTGCACCTCACGTCCCCCCGGCCCCCGCATCTCCCCGGACCCCCAGGGCTCCGTGCCCGCCATAGGCCCGCGCCCCCAGTGCGCCCTATACGGAGGGGGCGGGGCCTATGGATGGGCGGGGCTTCAGAAGGGGCGAGGCCTAGAGCGCCATGGGGAATGGGCGGGGCCTGACTCATATCAGGGTCGGAAAGAGGCGTGGTCTGCCGATGAGGGCGTGGTGAATGGGCAGGGGCGGACCAGAGCTGGGGAGGCGTGGTCTTGCCTCAGATGGGCGGGGCTGAACGGCAAGAGGGGCGGAGGGGGCGTGGTCAGTCGGCAGGGGGCCGTACCAGACAGCGTGAGTGGGCGTGGTCTGGCGACAGGGGCTGCGTCCCGCCATCGGAAGGGGCGTGGTCTGTCGGGAGGGGGCGGGCCCTAGTGGCGGAAGGGGGCGTGGCCTGGCACCAGGAGGCGATCCCGGGGCGGAAGGAGGCGTGGCCTGGCGGGAGTTCGGCGGCGGCGGCGGCGGGGCCTGCTCGGCCCGAGCTGCCGGCGCGGGAACCGGCACCGGGTACGGCTTGGAAGCGGCACCGGGGCCTCGCACGGAGGGGTCCGGAATCCAGTGGCAGCGAACTCTGTGAGGCGGGAGGGGGTTGTGAAGGGGCCCCGGGGGCTCTGAGGGGTGGGAAGGGGCCCTGAGGAGGGTTTAGGGTGGGGGGGCCTCTGAGGGAGCCCTGAGTGGGCTCTGAGGGGCTGGAGGGCCCCTGAAGGGGCTACGGGTCAGGAGCGGGCCCTGCAGAGAGGGAAGTGTGGGGTCTGAGGGGTCCTGGGGGGCTGTGGGTCAGGAGGAGGGGGATGTGGAGTATGAGAGGGCTGTGGGTCAGGAGAAGGCCCTGATGGGGTGGGAATGTGAGGTATGAAGGGCTGGGGGTGGCCTCAGGAGTAGGACGGGACCCTAAGGGTGCTCTGAGGGTGGGAAGGGGCCCTGAGGGGGTGGGAATGCGAGCTATGAGGGATCAGTGGGACCTGGCAGGAGAGGGCAGTGCTGTGGCAGGAGCTCAGCCTGGCTCTGGAGGACACAGCCCGTGGGACACTGATCCCTCCAGGAAGCCTGGAGTAACTGCTAGAGAAGGAGGGTCATCCCCTGGTTCTTGCAGGTTCTGAGGCTCCAAGTGCCCCACGGAGTGACCGTGGCCTCACTTCACCCCAACTCGTGCTGAGGAGGCTGCTCACTTCAACCACAGCACTGTACTTGACCTAGATTATCAGCTACAGCAAAACATCTCAGGGTGTGGTTGAGGAGGGAAGAAGGAACCCAGACAAGGTTTTCAGGAACTCCCTGAGAGGGAGCCACAGAGGGCAGCAGGAGGAGAACCCGGAGTGGGGCTGTATCTCCCTCCCACAGGTGGCTCTGTGGCCTCTCACCTCCCCAGCCCGTTGATGCAGCTGCAAAAAGCCGCAGTCGGAGCCACCAGGGCCCGGCAGGAGCCCAGCCTGTCCCTGGCCAGCTCTGGCTGAGGTGGAGCAGGGTGGCCGTGTGGGTGTGCAGGCAGCCTGCTGGAGAGGGGACAGCACCCCGAGGACAGCCATGGAGAAGATGGCCAGGGTCACCACTGCCCTGGGGGGCAACGCGCTGACTGGCCGCACCATGTTCTGCCACCTGGACGCCCCCGCCAACGCCATCAGCGTGTGCCGGGACGCTGCCCAGGTGGTGGTGGCCGGCCGCAACATCTTCAAGATCTACTCCATCGAGGAGGAGCAGTTTGTGGAGAAGCTGAACCTCCGCGTGGGCCGCAAGCCCTCCCTGAACTTCAGCTGCGCCGACGTGGTGTGGCACCAGATGGACGAGAACCTGCTGGCCACCGCCGCCACCAACGGCGTGGTGGTCACCTGGAACCTGGGCAAGCCGTCCCGCAACAAGCAGGACCAGTTGTTCACGGAGCACAAGCGCACGGTCAACAAGGTGTGCTTCCACCCCACCGAGGTGTACATGCTGCTCAGCGGCTCCCAGGACGGCTACATGAAGTGCTTCGACCTGCGCAAGAAGGACTCTGTCAGCACCTTCTCTGGTACAAACGTGGCTCTTGCTGTCCCCTTTCCCTGCGGGGAAGCAGAGTTTGGGAGCTTTGTCCTTTCCTTGCTTGTCCCCTCACCTTTAGGAGAGGTAGGGGTTGGGGGTTTTGTCCTTCCCCTTGCCCTAGAGGAGGGTTTGCTCAGGGTGTGGTGCCCAGAGCAGGGAAAGAAGGAGCTGAGAGGCATTTTGGTGCCTTTTCTTGCCTCTCAGTACTAGCTGGGTGTGTGTGGGAGATGGAAGACAGTCACAGCACTCCCTTCTACCTTCTCTCTGCTCTTGCAGTGGGGTTTTTAGCTTTGTGGAGCTCTTACCTTGTGTCCCTCCCAGGCCAGTCGGAGAGCGTGCGTGATGTGCAGTTCAGCATCCGGGACTATTTCACCTTTGCTGCCACCTTTGAGAATGGGAACGTGCAGCTGTGGGACATCCGCCGGCCCGACCGCTACGAGAGGATGTTCACGGCCCACAACGGGCCCGTCTTCTGCTGCGACTGGCACCCAGAGGACAGGTGGGTGTGGGGCCTGCCCCTGCAGCCACCCGGCCTTGCAGGACAAGAGAAACCCTGAAAACGGGATTGGGATTTTGTGAGGGAAAGCATGGTCTGTGATACCCTGTCCCCTTGTATCAGGGGCTGGGATGTTGCTGGGGATAAAACTGTAGAAGTGATTGTTGCTTTGATCATTTGGGGTGGTGTAAGGGTGTTTGAGGTTTGTTTTTTGATAAATTAGGGGATTTTGAGGCACTGGGTGTCTTATAGTTGTGTATAGCAGTGTCACAGCAGCCTCTTGCTCCAGTGCTCAGTTTGAGGAAGCATTACTTGGCTGCTCAGGGAAACAGCTCACTCGTGTTTCCCTCCTGCCTTTCCTGGGAGGCTGCTGGGAAGGATCTGGAAGGAGCTGCAACAGTGTGCAGGTCCCTCTTCACTCTCTGCCAGGCAGTGCTGCCACTGCTCCTGATCTTAGAGAGGCACTGAAACACATTCAGAATGGCCTTTTCCTCTCTGCTGTGCCTGGCCAGTGGAAGGCTGAGCCAGAGGGAACTGGTCTGACTGGGATGGGCTCTGGAGGTGCAGGGCCATAACTGGGGGCAGGAAGGAAGATGCTTCCTGACCTGGTTGTTGTGGAGCGGAGGTGCCAGGAGAGCTCATGGGAGGATGGGATTGGAGCCCAGCTGCCTTCCTGTGGCATGGGTGTGGTCACACCTGTGCTGTGAGATTTTCTGTGCCACGGTGGGGACAGAGAGGTGACCACTGATCCGTCCTTGTCCCAGGGGCTGGCTGGCCACGGGCGGCCGCGACAAGATGGTGAAGGTGTGGGACATGAACACCACGCGGGCCAAGGAGATCTACTGCGTGCAGACCATCGCCTCGGTGGCGCGCGTGAAGTGGCGCCCCGAGTGCAAGCACCACATCGCCACCTGCTCCATGATGGTGGACCACAACATCTACGTGTGGGACGTGCGCCGCCCCTTCATCCCCTCCGCCATGTTCGAGGAGCACAAGGACGTCACCACGGGCATCGTGTGGCGGCACCTCCACGACCCCTATTTCCTCCTCTCGGGCTCCAAGGACAGCACCCTTTACCAGCACATCTTCAAGGACGCCAGCCAGCCCATCGAGCGGGCCAACCCCGAGGGGCTGTGCTACAGCCTCTACGGAGACCTGGCCTTCGCCGCCAAGGAGAGCCTCATCTCCTCCGACTCCAACCGCAAGCCCTACATCGGCGACCGGCGCCACCCCATCTTCTTCAAGCGCAAGCTGGACCCCACGGAGCAGTTTGAGTACATCTCGTCCTCCAGCGCCCTGAGCGTGTTCGAGACGGACGTGGAGAGCGGCAGCATGGACTGGTTCGTGCACACGGCCAAGCAGTACGCGCTGGCCGGCCGGCCCCTGGCCGAGCTCTGCGACCACAACGCCAAGGTGGCCAAGGGGCTGGAGCGCAACCAGGTGAGCTGTGGGACGGCTGCTGCTGCTGCAGGGGGTGGTGGCTGGGAAGGTCTGACAGGGAGTATGTTCCACACAGGTGGCTCAGACGTGGACCATGCTGAGGATTATCTACTCCAGCCTCGGCACCGTGTCGTCCACGAACCTCAACCACAGCATGGGGAAAGGCAGCACTGCCCTGCCGCTCATGAACAGGTACGGGGGGTGGGAGCTGCAGGGAGCAGTGAGATGAGGGGGATAGCGCTGTAAAGGGTGGGAATGGGAATGGCTCCTTGGCTGGGATGGGGTTATGGAATCACATCATGGAGTACCAGAATGGTTTGGGTTGGAAGGGGCCTTAAAACTCATCTCGTTCCACCCCTGCCATGGCAGGGACACCTTCCACTGTCCCAGGTCACTCCAAGCCCTGTCCAGCCTGGCCTTGACACTGCCAGGGATGCAGGGGCAGCCACAGCTTCTCTGGGCACCCTGTGCCAGGGCCTGCCCACCCTGCCAGGGAACAGTTTCTACATAATAACTAACCTGCCCCAGACACAGGGAGCAAGCAGGGACAGCTCTCCCTCACCCTCAGGCTGTGCTGGTTTGCATGTTGGCGTGGTTTCAACAAAGCCATTTCCCATGTTGGTGTGGCCAGCCTGGCCTCAATCTGTGCAGCCTCACACGCTGCTCCCTTCTCTCCTTCAACCAAAGTTTGGCCTATGGTGGGGCATGGGGCTGAGATCAGCTTTGCAGTTACTGAATTCATGAATCACAGAATCTCTAACGCTGGAAAAGTCCTCTGAGATCATTCCCCCAGCAGCACTGCCAAGGCCACCACTAAACCCAGTCCCTAAGTATCACATCTACATGATGTTGAACATCTGCAGGGCTGGAGACTCCACCACTGCCCTGGGCAGCTGTGCCAGTGCCTGACCACCCTTCCCATGAAGAAATTTTCCAAAGATCCAATCTAAACCTCCTCTGGCACATTTTGAGGCCATTTCCCCTTGTCCTGTCCCTGTTCCCTGGGAGCACAGCCCAACTCCCCTAGTTTTCCCCTCCTGTCAGGGAGTTGTGGAGGTGATAAGCTTCCCCCTGAGCCTCCTTTCCTCCAGGCTGAGCGCCTTTCCAGCTCCCTCAGCCCCTCCTGGTGCTCCAGCCCCTTCCCAGCTCTGTTCCCTTCCCTGGACACCCTCCAGCCCCTCAATGTCTTTCCTGTCATGAGGGCTCCAAAAGTGACCCCAGGATCTGAGGTGAGGCCTCAGCAGTGCCCAGGGCAGTGATGGTGACCAAGGGCTGGGGGTGGAGGAGGTGTCTCATGGCTGGAGCTGGAACTGCTGCTGTGCAGAGGTTTTCTTCTGGAGCCTTTCCAAGGGAGAGCACAGCCCAGCTCTGCCAGCAGCTCACTGGCGTAGAGAGCCTGTTGTGGGCTGATGAAGCAGGAAAACTTGTTTTTCCTCTTCTCAATGACATAAACGTGTCGGGTGAGGACTCCAAATGAGCTGTCAGACCTCTGGGTCTGACTGGGTTCCCACAGTGAGACACATCCTCAAATAACACCAAAGGAAACAAGCCCTGTCCTTGACCAAGCTCTGCCTCCAGCCGGGTGGCTGTGCCTGTCTGAGACATGGCAGGCAGCAGCCTGGGGAGCTGGGCTCTGCTCCAACCCCAGCCCTTCTCCAGCTCAGTGAAGGCCAAGCATGGTGATGCATAACTAACAGCCAGGCACCTTGGAGCCAGGCAGCTCCCATTCACCTGCCTCTGAGGGGAAGGAGATGGAGCCAAGAGCCTGCTCAGCTCTGGAGTTCTTCAGGGAGGCCTTTGCAGTGCATGTGCAGTGCCACCAACCTTGGAGGAAGGGCTGTGACCACATTCACAATGTGTCTTTATTTGTAAGTCACACAGTGGAGACTGGTGGCTTCTGCCCACAAAGGGATATCACTGTATCTCATGTTTCTCCATTCAAATTGCAACTGGACACCTGTATCCAGGCTGTTTGCTGACTGAAATGGAAACTTTATACTCCTCTGACTGTTAAATTTGGCTTTTTTCCCCAGCTTTAACCTGAAAGATATCCCTGCTGGGCTGGGCAGCGAGTCCAGGCTGGAGCGCAGCAAAGGAGAGAGCCGCTCAGAAAACATCCTCATGGACTCCTCCTCCACCCTGATCAACAACGAGGGTAACGCTCCTGGGGGGCACAGTCCAGTCCCACAGCTCTTCTCCCCTCAGTCATAGACAGGGCATTAACTGGGGCATTCATCCTGTGAATTGGGGTGGCTGGATGTGCTGCAGCCCCAGAGTGAAGGGCACTGAGCCCCAGGGCACTGCAGAAGGGCAGCTTTCCCCCATGACCTGGGGTGACAGTGACAGTGACAGTGACAGTGGTGGGGAACTGAGCTGTGTGGCTCAGGCACAGCCTGGCATGCCAGGCAGGACACTGGGAGGTGCATCCAGTGGTGTGATGAGCTGGTTTCTCTTTCCCTGGGCACACAGACAATGAGGAGACGGAGGGCAGCGATGTCCCTGCGGATTATCTGCTGGGGGATGTGGAGGCAGACGAGGATGACCTGTACATGATGGACCACGAGAACCCACACGGTGAGCACACAGGGGAGGTGTTGTCTGTCCCAGCTGTATAGCAATGCTGTGATGGCCCCAATGAGGGGAGAGAATGATGAGGAGGACTCCATGGATATCAGAGGGCTAATTAATTACTTTATTATACTATATCATTCTATATATCTAAAACTGAATCTGCCAAGCACTCAACCCTGCACACACACTGCAGTGAATCTCATGACTGTCACCTGACAGTCCTGACACACACACACACATGGCCCTGATAGGCCAAGGAAACAAAACACCATGTGTGACAGTGTTCACAGGGGTCTTAGGATGAGGGAAGAGATGAGGATCTGACTCCATGTTTCAGAAGGCTTGATTGATTATTTTATGATATATATTATATTAAAACTATACTAAAAGAATAGAAGCAAGGATTTCATCAAAAAGCTAGCTAAGAATAGAAAAAAAAGAATGGTAACAAAGGCTTGTGGCTCGGACAGAGAGTCTGAGCCAGCTGACTGTGATTGGCCATTAATTAGAAACAACCTCATGAGACCAATCCCAGATGCCCCTGTTGCATTCCACAGCAGCAGATAACCATTGTTTACATTTTGTTCTTGAGGCCTCTCAGCTTCTCAAGAGGAAAAATCTTAAAAAAAAGATTTTTCATAAAAGATGTCTGTGACAACCATGACTTTGGGTAAAAAATCTCCATATTGCATTCCACTTTGGCACAAACACAGGCGCAGCAAATTATAAGAATTGTTCTTGGGAAGAATTGTGCCTTGCTTTTCTCTGTGAAGAGAAATGCGGGGCTACACAGCTGGGTTTTCTCCTGCTCATCCCTGCAGCTGAAGAGCAGGAATACAGCCTTCCCCAGGAAGCCTTTCCCCTGCGCCACGAGATCGTGGACAACCCGTCTGCCTTGGACCACCTGCAGGACAAGGCCGACTCCCCTCACGTCAGCGGCAACGAGGCCGAGACGGTGTCGCTGACCCCCGTGGAGTCCTTCTCGCTGATCTCCATCTCCCACTCGCTCTACGAGAACCGCCTGCCCTCCGACTTCTTCAACCCCATCGTGCGGGACACGCTGCTCTTCTACGCCGAGCAGGGCGACGTGCAGACAGCGGTGTCCGTGCTCATCGTGCTGGGAGAGCGCATCCGCAAGGAGATCGATGAGCAGACGCAGGTACAGCCCCTGAGGGCAGGGCCACGCCTCGCAGGGACCCACGGGGGGTGCAGCCTGATGGGATGGGGTCCTGCCTGGGACTGGGGCACGTCCCTTCCCCTCCAGCCCCTGGCAGGGCAGCTCTAAGGCAGGGTGAGCAGCTCCAGGGTTCGGGTACCTGCCCCACCAGGAGTCCTGGCAGGGATTTGAGGTGGCTCTGCAGGGCCAGGATGGGGAGGTGCCCTTGCTCTGTTGGTCCAGGGAAGGATGCTCTGGGGTACCTGTTGCCGATTCCCTGACTTCTGGGACTCAGGCTGGGCCCTCCCAGGGGCTCCCCTGTTGGGGGAGACCCTCCTGGAGCCATCTTGTGTCAGGAAAGACAGACACACTGGACTTTTTTGGTCTTCAGGTTCTTGTTTATTGTTACCTTATCTAGAGTTTTGCACGCTGTCCACACCAGGCCCAGCACACTGCAAAAATGGCCAACAACCTTTTGTTACAAGGTCTTTTAAAGCTAAACTATCCAATTAAGAACTGACACCCTAGATTATTTTCCCTTTTAATCCAATAACTGATCCCAAAGAGCTCCCAATGCAGACTTTTCTGCCCAATTACAAAATGCCACCCAAACCCATGAAGAAGAAGGAAGAAGCAGCATAAAGAAGAAACCCAGGATGACACCCTGTGCCCTCCATCTTGCTTCCATCCACAACATGCTAAAAATCCCAAAACCTAAATTTCCCACCTAAGTGATACACCTGCACTACTCTCTACAATTTATTTCACACTTTTGTAGATTCTAGTTTATCTTGAAGTCTGGGAAACTTTCTCCATGAATGAGGGTCAAAATCAGTCCTCCCCTGGGGGTCAGGACACCCCAGAGCAGACAGATAAATATTCCTGGTGCCCTGGGTTTCCACAGTTCCTCAGCGTTGCAGAGCCATTCTCCCACTGCAGGGATCAGTGGAGCACAGAATGCTTTAGGTTGGAAAAGGCCTCTGAGACATTGAGTCCAACCATTCCCCCAGCACTGCCAAGGCCACCTCTGAACCATGTCCCTAAAGCCACATCAACATCTTTTAGATCCCCCCAAGGGATGGTGACTCCACCACTGCAAGGGGCAGCCTGTGCCAATGCTTGACCACACTTTCCTTGAAGAAATTCTCCCTAATATCCAAACTAAACCTCCTCTGGCACAACTTGAGGCCATTTCCTCTTGTCTTGTCCCTGTTCCCTGGGAGCAAACCCTGACCCCCTGGCTGTCCCTTCCTGTCAGGGACTTGTAGAGTGAGAAGGCCCTCCCGAGCCTCCTTTTCTCCAGGCTGAGGCCCCCCAGGGGAATCTTGCCTTTGGGATGCAGGGCTGGGGTCCTGAGGGGGTTTCAGGGTGCATGTGGAGGCTCAGCTGTCTGTGTCTGTCCCCAGGAGCACTGGTACACGTCCTACATTGACCTGCTGCAGCGCTTCCAGCTCTGGAACATCTCCAACGAGGTGATCAAGCTGAGCACCTGCCGTGCCATCAACTGCCTCAACCAGGCCTCCACCACCCTGCACGTCAACTGCAGCAACTGCAAGCGGCCCATGAGCAACAGGGGCTGGATCTGCGACAGGTGAGGGGGCCCAGAGGGGCTTCTGGGGAATGGGGTGGGTGCCCCTGTCCCTCTTGTTGCCCCCCCGAGGGCTCTCCCTGCCCACACCACCCGAATGTCCCCGTGCAGGTGTCGGCAGTGTGCCAGCATGTGTGCCGTGTGTCACCACGTGGTGAAGGGGCTCTTCGTCTGGTGCCAGGGCTGCAGCCACGGCGGCCACCTACAGCACATCATGAAGTGGCTGGAGACCAGCTCCCACTGCCCCGCCGGCTGCGGCCACCTCTGCGAGTACACCTGAGCCCTGCCAGAGCACACCTGAGCACCCCAGAGCACACCTGGACCCCAGAGCACACCTGAGCCCCGCGCCCGCGGGGTGGGGCAGGGGGGAGCAGGGCCCTGCCCGCTACCCCTGGCGCTGCCCTCTCTGTATTTATTTGTGTAAATAAGGGCTAGGGGGGGCACCCCCTGCCCGGCCGTTTTTTACTGGATTAAAACAAACCAGCAGTTGATTCGAGCTGTGACTCCTGTCTTTGCTTCTCCTCGATGCAGCGATCCCTGGGATGGGCCCCGGACCGCTCCGGCGGTGTCCCCGGTGTCCCCATGCTGTTGTCCCCTTGGGCCGGGAGGCCACTTTAAGCCGTGAGGTGGGGCTCGCTTTCCGCTGCCCCTTTAAGTGCTGGCCCTTACCGGGACCCGTAGCGAGGCGCCCAACCAATGATCACGTCCACCGTGTGTTCGCGGTGCATGCCGGGAATTGTAGTTCCCGGTGTCTCCGGTGCCGGTCCCCATGGCGGCGGCGGCGCGGCTGTTGCCGCTGCTGCTGCTGCCGCTGGGCTGGGTCCGGCCCGGCGCCTGCACCGACCCTCCGGGCGGCGGCTGGTAAGGGCAGGGGCTGCCCCGGGACCGGCCCCTGTGCCGGTCCTGGTGCCGGCGCCGAGCGGAGTCTCCCGTTGCAGGCTGGCGGGCACGGTGCCGGAGGAACCACGCTGCACCGTGGAACGAGCCGATGCCTCCCTCACCTATTCCCTCTTCCTGCAGCGGTACGGGTGAGCCGGCACGGTCCCGGCGCTGAGACAGGGGGCCGGGGGGCAGTTCCGGTGCACCGGGCGGGCTAACGGGGAGCGGCGGGGGGAACTGGGGGGGCAGAGCCGGGAGTCCCGGGGGAGAACCTGGGGGAAGGTGGTCGAGACGGACCCCGGTGCCCTGGGGGTGGTTTGGAGCCAGTCCCGATGCCCCGGGGTGGGTGGGGGCCGGTCCCGGTGTCCCGGGATGGGTCAGTGCCGGTCCCCGTGCTCCGCCCGTGCGGGACCCCGCTGGATGCCGCCCCCAGGTTCGCCTTCTCCCGGCCGGTGATCCTCGGTGGGGTCACGGACAACTCGGTGAGTGCAGCGAGGGGACAGGGGTGGGACGCTCCTCCCGGTGCCCCGGGAGCGGCGGCAGCATCCCGGCTCCCCGCGCTCCATCCCCAGGCCTTCCGAGCCCTCTGCACCCGGGAGAAGCTGCTGGCGGCCTTCGGGCCCTTCCCGGTGCGGCTCAGCACGGCCAACACTTACTCGTACCGCAAAGGTGAGCGCGATGCCCGCCCGCGGGGCTGCTCCCGCTCATCCCTCCCGTTCCGCGCTCATCCCTCCCGTTCCGCGCTCATCCCTCCGTTCCCCGTTCATCCCTCCGTTCCCCGTTCATCCTTCCCGTTCCCCGTTTCCCTGCTCATCCCTCCCGTTCCCCGTTCATCCCTCCCGTTCCCGCAGTGGATGTGCCGTTCCAGGAGTACGTGGAGCACCTGCTGAAGCCGCAGGACCCGGCCCGGCTGGGCAGCGGTGGGTAGTGCCCAGGCGGTGGGTAGGTAGTGCCCAACAGTGGGTAGTGCCCAGCGGTGGGTGGGTAGTGCCCAGCCGTCGGGTAGTGCCCAGCAGTGGGTAGTGCCCAGCGGTGGGTGGGTAGTGCCCAGCGTGGGTGGGTGGTGCCCAGCGATGGGTGGGTAGTGCCCAGCAGTGGGTGGGTGATGCCCAGCGGTGGGTGGGTAATGCCCGGCGGTGGGTAGCCCCCTCCCGTCCCCCGCAGCCCCCTCCCCTGCCCGGGCTCAGCTCCCCTGTCCCCCCAGACACCCTCTACTTCTTCGGGGACAACAACTTCACCGAGTGGGGCCCCCTCTTCCAGCACTACGTGCCCCCTCCCTTCCGCATCCCGGGCACCAGCCCCGCCTACAGCTTTGGGATCGCAGGTGGGACTGGGACGGGACTGGGACGGGATTGGGATGGGGTTGGGATGGGTTGGGACGGGAGTGAGACGGGATTGGGATGGGATCGGGGCGGGATTGGGATGGGACTGGGACGGGGTTGGGACAGGATTGGGCCGGGTTTGGGGGCTCTCCCCAGCACCAGCCCCTCCGCTCCCACCAGGCTCAGGCTCTGGCGTTCCCTTCCACTGGCACGGCCCTGGTTTCTCCGAGGTGATTTTCGGCAGGAAGGTGAGAGCTGAGCCCTAGGGGCAGGAAGGATGCGGGGAGAGGGCAGAGGAACAAGCCCCTCCCAGGTGTCCCCGAGCCCGAGGGGAACTGGGAGGGGCTGTGCCCGCGGTGTTTTCCAGCGCTGGTTTCTGTACCCGCCGGATCAAACCCCGCACTTCCACCCCAACGAGACGACGCTGGCCTGGCTCCAGCACACCTACCCCACACTGCCCCCGGCCCAGCGCCCGCTGGAGTGCACCCTGCGCCCTGGGGAGGTGAGGCAGGGCTGAGGGCACCCCAGGCTCCCCAGCCAGAGCCGTGGGACCCCACTGGTGTCCCTTGCAGGTGCTGTACTTCCCTGACCGCTGGTGGCACGCCACACTCAACCTGGACACCAGCGTCTTCATCTCCACCTTCCTGGGCTAGGGCTGGCAGGGACGAGGACACGTCACCACCGTGGCAGCCAGGCCAGGAGCTCCAGCTCCTGCCACCCTCAGGGACAGGACACTGGTATTGGGACCAACTGCCTGAGAAAGTTCTGGTTTTTACTGATCTTTGCCCTCCCCCTCGGATTAAAGTTGTTCTACTGAAGCACGCTGTGTGTTGCTACATCCCTGGAGCAAACCTGGTCCCCATGGGATGGCACTGATTCCCCAGCCGGGATATCCCCAGAAATGGCTGCTGTGAACCACTCCAGATCCTTTTCCACGTTTATTGCTGAATTTTTTTTATTCTTTTTATATATATTTTGTTTTAATGGACATTGGCAAACTTCCAGAGGGCGCTCAAAAGCCAGGCAGGCCATCGGCCGACCGAAACGCTGGAATCTCACTTGGATGAAAATCTGTTGGTTATTTTTTGTGGGGTTTTTAAAGGATTTCATTAAAAGGAAGAAAAACTTTAACCTAGGTGGTTGTTCTTAGGGAACCACAGTCCCAGTGGGGAAGGGGAGGTGGGAACCAGCCCCTTCCAGCCCTGGGGCAGTTGTTTCCCAGGAAAAGCCAGAGGGTGCAGCAGCATCCCGGTAAGTGGCTGTTTACTGGGAAGAGGACCCAACCCTGGCCAGGCAGGAGGTGGAAGGAGGAGGAAACAACTCTAAACACAGGGAAGGACGGGGCTCCAGGTGCTCATCCCGGCGAGCCCCTGTGGCAATCCCTGGAGCGGGACGTGCTCTGTGGGGACTGTGGCTGCCCTGGCTGAGGGGGTGACAGACATGGTGGTGAGGCCACTGCCGAGGAGCCAGCATTCCAACCCCCGGGCAGCTCCTGGAGCGGGACAGGGGAGCTGGGGAGCCGTGGTGCCCGCCCAGCCGCTGCGGCTCCTCGGGAAGGGGACATGGTGACGTGCCCTCGCCCAGCGCCAGGCCCGGGGCAGCCGGGGCAGAGCAGGGACAGCCGGAGAGCGAGTAAGGCACGGTGCCAGCCCGGGGAGAGCCGGCTGTGCCAGGGCACCGGGCGGCCCCGGTCCCTCAGTAATCCTCCACCCAGCCGTTCTCTGAGATGAACGCGTCTATCACCTCCTTCATGGCGAGGTTGGGGATCAGCTGGTCCTGGGTCAGGGGGCTCCGTGTCACCGGGTCGAAATGCCCCACGCGCTGCAGGGGAGGAGGAGGCGCGGTGGAACCGGTTACTCCACGTGCCCGGGCTCGGCCCCGGGGCGCGGGTGGCCGTGAGGCCAGCGCCGTGTGGCATCTGCCCCAGCAACCGGGCACCTGCCCGTGGCAAGGGGAGAGCCCCTGCGAGGTGCCTCCCAGCAGGATGAGGGCAGGCCGAGGTGTGAGACCCCTGCCAAGAGCCGCCTCCGCTTTGGGCAGGGCCCGGCAGCGCCTGCTCCACAAGGAGCTGCCCGGGCAGGTAACTGGGAGCAAACCCAGGGAGCCTGCAGAGCCCTGAGTTAAGCAAAAAGATGCCTTCCCACCCAGGCAAGGTCCTGGGAAAGCCCCCTGCCCCTGGCCTGGTGGTACCTGGAGATGCTCCTCAATGTCCTTCCTGTCGTAGGTGATCCCACTGGGCGTGATGCAGGGCTCTCTCATCAGCTCAAAACTGATCTTCCCACACAGGTAGTCAGGGATGTCCCGCTTCTGGCTCGAGAGAGGCATAGCTGGGTCAGGAAAGTGGGCTGGGAGGTGGTGCTGGATCAGAGCAGGGAGCAGGGTGCACAGCAGGTTTACAGGAGCACAGGCTCAGCCACACTCACCTTCCTCTTCTCATCCACTTGGGAGAAGAGCTCGTCCATGTCTGCCAGGTATTTGTCCTGAAAGAAAAGCCCTTGAGGACGAGGGGTCCCCAGCGTGCAGGGGCTACAGGGCCCCAGGGAGGGCCCCAAAGTCTCCCACCATGGGTGTTGGGGCAGGTCCTTGGTGGCCCCTCTGCCTGTGCAGCTCCTGGCTGAACCTGGCAGGAGTGATCCAGCTTACAAATAACCTTTCCTCTGTGGGCCTATTTTTATCTGGGATTAGTCCCCAGCACCCAGACCCACATGAGGTCGAGAGGCACTTATATTTCCTCAGGGAACAATAGGCACAGCAGGTGTCACCGCTGCCAGGCTGGGACAAGAGGTGACAGAGCAGGGGAAGCCATCACAGGGGGACACAACAGCCCCGCAGTGGTGGCTCGAGCTACAGAATGAAGGCTACTGTGCTGTGTCCCAAGGTCTCCCAGCTTTCACCTGAACAGCTACAGCCCTGCAGCTTCCCTGGTTGCAGCAGAGCATGAGGATGGGGATGGGGATGGGATGAGGAAGCCCCAGCCCCCCACTCACGTGTTTGGCCTCGATGCTGGCCAGCTGAACACGGCTCCGGCTCTCGTCTGTGTTCTCCTCCTGCTGAGTCTTTCGGCACTCCGCCAGCTCCCTAGGACAGAGCGGGAGATCAGCAGGATGGGGAACATCGTCACTCCCTTCCCTGCTGCAGGGACACCTCACACACAGCCTGGTGGTGCTCGAAAAGCCTCTCCAGGAGCCCCGGTACCTCTCCTTCTCGGCCACGATCAGCTTGGTCAGGTGGGAGTGCAGCTCGTTCTCCTGGTTGATGCGCTTCTCCTCGATGCTGTTCCAGCGTTTCTTCTTGGCGATGCGCAGCGCGCTGGGGATGTCGTCCCCGAAATTCAGCCGCTGCTCCTTGGCCAGGTTGTAGGCTGAGGAGAGAAAGGGCACCTCAGCACCAACAGCAGCGTCCCCGTCACCCTCCCTGGCCCTTTCCCAGCAGACAGACAGAAACAGGGGACAGTGGCAGCGTGCCCGCTCACCTCTCTGCAGGTTGGCGATGGCCTCGTCGTAGTTTTCCATCTCCATCTGGCACTGGCCCAGGAAGAAGTGAGCCTTCACCGACTGCCCGTCCAGCTCCAGCGCCCGCTTGCAGTCGGCCAGTGCCTTGTCGTGCTGCTGCATCTTCAGGTAGCACAGGGCCCGGTTGGTGTAGTACACGGCCACCAAGGGGTTCCGGTTCTGCGGGGACAGGCCCATGTTGGTGGCGGTGGCAAGGCCAGGACGGGCTGGGTGACAGCCGGGTGACTCGGTGAGCCAGTGGCACAGCGCTGTCACCCTGGGCAGGGAGGGCCAGCAGTGCCAGCCAGGGTGTGCACCCCGTGGGGAGGTGCTGCCATGGATTGGGGACAGGCTGGGGCCAGTCCCCATAGGGCAGCCCTTGTCCCTGCCCCCAGAGGGGACTGTCCTCCTGGCACCCCGACTGTCCCAAGGTGGCTCTGCCCTACCCAGCACAGCCCAGGGACAGTGCAGGGCTGGGGGGAAACTCGGGGGGGGGGGGGTGCAGGACTTGGAGTTGGGTGGGGGACAGGATGGGCTTGAGAGGGGGCAGGGCCGGGGGGTGCCTAGGGGTGGCAGTCCAGGCCCGGGGGGGTGAATCAGGCCCAGAGCTGTGTCTGGTTCTCCCAGGAGGAGCCAGGCCCAGTGGGGGAACAGTGTCCAGATTAAAAGGGTTCCATCTCAGGGGCATCTTGACCAGGCCCTGAGGAAGAACAGTGCCCAGCCCAAGGAGGTTCCACCCTGGTGATACCCAGGCCAGGGCTCGGGACATGTCCAGCCTGGGGGGGAAGGCCCATCGTGCGGGCGTCAAGGCCCGGTGTGTGGTGGGGGTGTCCCTTCCTTCCCTGGGGATCCCACCCCAGGGTTGGCCAGGCCAGCTCGGAAGGGTGTCCAGGCCGAGGGGGAGGTTCCAGCCTGGGCCATCGAGGCCAGGGGGAGGTCGCTGTGTCCCGTCCCCGGGGAGTCGCGTCCCGGGGTGCCCAGGCCGGGCCCCTGGGGACGGCAGTGCGGGTGTCCCCTCCCCGGTGCTCCCGTCCCGGAGGCGGCTCCCGCTCGGGCCGCTGGGACTCACGATGGCGCGGCCATAGCAGGCGGCGGCCTCGGGGTACTTGCGGCCGCCGAAGAGCCGGTTCCCCTGCTCCTTGTGCTCCTGCGCGCTGTGGCTCTTCTCGGGGCTGCCGCCGCCCGCGCCCCCCGCGCCCGGCCCCGCTGCGCCGGGCCCCGCCGCGCCGCCCTCGCGCTCCTCCTTGCCCTTCATGGCGCGGCCCGGGCCGGCGCTGGAGCCGCGGCTCCGCTGGCTCGGGCGGCCCCGGCGGCTCCGGCTCCGCCGCTCCGGCCGCGCACTGCGACAGCGCCGCTTCCGGGGCGGGGCGGGGCGCGCGACAGGGGCGGGGCCTGGGGGCGGGGCCTGGGGGCGGGGCCTGGGGGCGGGGCCTGGGGGCGGGGCCTGGGGGCGGGGCCTGGGGGCGGGGCTTATGGGGAGGGGGAGGGGCCTCCGGGCAGGAACGGGATGCCGAGCGGAAGGCGGGGTTGATGAAATAAGGGGCGGGGCTAGATTTTGGGGGCGTGGTCTGTCTGGCAGGGGATGGTACGGGGCGCGGCTGGAAAGGGGCGGGGCTAAGAGGCAGATGACTGCAGGGGCGTGGTCAGTAGCGAGTGGGCGTGGCCAGAGTGTGGTTTATGAGGTTGAACGGATGGATGGATGGATGGACGGATGGACGGATGATGGATGATGGATGGATGGATGGATGGATGGATGGATGGATGGATGGATGGATGGATGGATGGATGGATGGATGGATGGAGGGAGGGAGGGAGGGGTTGGGGGGCAGTTTATGGGGTCAAACGGGGTTTGGTGGGAGCAGGGCACACAGGAAGATGGGTGAGGGGCCTGGCTGGAGGGGCCAGGGGTGCAAAGGGGTGTTGGGGGTGTGAGAGTCCAGGGAGGAGACGCCGTGGAGCTGATGGGGGTGGGGGGCGGGCTGAGCGGTGGCGGTGAATGGGGGTGCAGGGTGTGAGGGGGGCTCGGTGCCTGCAGCCGGCGCTGGTGCGTGCAGCGGGCAGGACGGGGCGGGGCGGGCCGGGGGTGTCTCAGCGCCCACCCCTCGCACCCCGGTGCCCCCCGCGCTGCCAGCCCCGGGGGCTCGGCCGGGTGCCGCTCCACTGATCCCGGAGTTTTCTGCTCCAGTAAGCCCCGAGCCCGGCTGTGCCCCCCCCCGCCCCCGGGCCAGCCAGCCAGAGCACCCGCACTGCCTCCATCAGGGACCGGGGCACCCCAAAACCCCTCCCCCGACAGAGACACGAGCCCGCAGTGTGCAAAATATTTATTTATACTCCAAAAAGGTCTGGGGGGGGTTAGAGCGGGGACCCCCCGCGCCCCCATTCCGGGGCCAGCCCCTGTCCCGGGAGGGCGACCGGGGCCGGGGCGGGGCGGGGGGGCTGTGCCGCCGAGGGCACCGCCAAAACGAGTCGTGCCGGTCTCAGCTGGTTCCTGCCGGGCTCTCCCCATATCCTTCTTCTTGTTAAATTCCTCTTTCTTTTATTTATATTTATTTTGGCATAGAAAAATAAATCGCTCCTCTTTTGGCACCAGTCCTTGGTGTGAAAGTGCAGGTCCTGGGGGGCAACAAGCGGCCCCCACCCTGGGAAGGGGGGTCCGGGAGCCGGGGGGGTCCCGCTGGCCCGGCTCCCTCCAGAGGGGCGCGTTCCGAGCCCTGCGGGCACCCCGGGGGCGTTGGCGGTGCCGGGGCAGGGCTGAAGCTCCTTTGGGGACGGGGCTAGGGCGGGGGGGCGGCAGGGGACATCGGGGGGCGCAGCCCGGGGCGGGGGGCGGCGCGATCGCTAGCACCGAGGGGACAGGCGGGCGGGGGGTGGCCTGTCCCCATGTCGCGCGCGGGGACCCCCCCAGCCCCTCCACCGGGGGCTCGGAAACCGAATCAGCCGCGGGGTTGGGGCGGGGGGCGGCGGGCTAGGGCGGGGGGGGGATCTGTGCCCCCAGCAGGTCGTAGGCGAAGATGTTCCAGAAGACGGCGAAGAGCAGGAAGGTGCCGTAGGACAGCAGCAGCACCCACCAGCCGCACTGGTCCTGCAGGCTCTCCTCGTAGCTGCGCAGGATGGTCAGCCCCATGCTGATGCCCACGATGGCCCCCGCCAGGTGCGCCATGAAGCTGGGCTGGGGGCCCGAGGCCGGCAGCGGCGGAGAGAAGCGGAGCCAGACGGCGCGACCGACCTCGGAGCTCACTGCGGGACAGGGCAGCGGCTGAGCCCGCGGCGGGGCAGCGCGGCCGGGGGAACGGGGGGCGGTACTCACTGCACACCAGCGCCAGCACCATCCGCAGCAGCTTGTAGGGACAGCGCATCCCGGCCCAGTTCTGCGGGAACGGAGGGAGAGAGGGATGGGGGAGGGATGGATGGATGGATGGATGGATGGATGGATGGATGGATGGATGGATGGATGGATGGATGGATGGATGGATGGATGGATGGATGGATGATGGATGGATGGATGGATGGATGGATGGATGGATGGATGGATGATGGATGGATGGATGATGGATGGATGGATGGATGATGGATGGATGGAGGGATGGATGGATGGATGGATGGATGGATGGATGGATGGATGGATGGATGATGGATGGATGGATGGATGGATGGATGGATGGATGGATGGATGGGGGATGGATGGATGGATGGATGGATGGATGGATGGATGGATGGATGGATGATGGATGGATGATGGATGGATGGATGGGGGATGGATGGATGGATGGATGATGGATGGATGGATGGAGGGATGGATGGATGGATGGATGGATGGATGGATGGATGGATGGATGGATGGGGGATGGATGGATGATGGATGGATGGATGGATGGAGGGATGGATGGATGGATGGATGGATGGATGGATGGATGGATGGATGGATGATGGATGGATGGATGATGGATGGATGGATGGATGGATGGATGGATGGATGGATGGATGGATGGATGATGGATGGATGGATGATGGATGATGAGCTGGCACCAGTGGTGCTCCAGCACTGAGGTGGGGGCTTCTGCCAGAGCCCCTGGAGTGCTCCATGGAGCCCCCTCAGGCCCCAGCTCCTCCCCACCCACACCCACCCCATGATGTCACCCATGATGTCCTCCTGTGACAGTGCCACCCCTAATGCCACCCAGAGCATCCCCCCCACCACTGCTGCCCACCCCACAGTGCCAGCCACCCCATGGCATCCCCCCTAATGATGTCCCTGGCCAACCTGCAGACAGCTCCCATGCCTGTTGTCACCCCATGGCATCCCCCAGCATGCTGCCCACCCTACAAAGCCATCCACCCCTGTCCCCCCCGTGTCCCCTTGTCCCCTGGCTGACCATGACGACGTTGGCGAGGTGAGCAGAGCAGAGGGCATAGACCCCCCCCGAGCCCCCGACCAGGGGGGCCCTCATGTCCGTGATGGAGACGGTGAGGGAGCCTGGGGGCACAGACAGGGCTCACAGCATTAATTAATTACTGTCTACATTAATTAATTACAGCCTGCATTGCCCCCCAGCCCCTGGCCAAGTGACACTGGCACTGCCAGCAGAGCCCAGCGGCCCCACCAAACTCAGAGTGCCCCTCCCCGTGCCCTCCCCAGGCTGGTGACAGGGATGGACAGCGGGATGGGGACAGTCCCCCCCAGGGCAGCACCCACCTGCCAGGACCCCGGCCAGGTAGAGGAAGCTGATGCGCAGGATGCCGTGCACCATCTCCAGGGGCACCCCGATCATCAGCTGCAGGAGGGCGTTGAACCCCAGCTGCTCCAGCCTGCCCGGGCACAGGAGGGGACAGGGGTGCTCAGCCTGTGCAGCCCCCGGGGTGTCCCCCTGTCCCCCCCCGGCAGGACCTACCCCACGTGCATGAACATGTAGGTGAGGAAGCGCCAGGCGCGCGCCCGGTGCCCGGGGTGATAGACCAGGGGGCTCTTCATGTACTCGGGGTGGTAGGTCTGCAGCACCCACTTGTTCAGCCGGGCCCCGTAGCACAGGAACACGATGATCTGTGACAAACCCCGTGCTTGTCACCCCCCTGCACCCCACATCTGAGCCCCACACGGGCACCAGGGTCACTCATCCCCACTGCCCTGGGTGTGGGTCACACCTGTGGGCACAAGGACATCACAAACAGTGTCCTCCATCCCTTCACCCCAGGTGTGAGTCCCTCAAAGGCACCTGGACATCACAGCTGGGGTCACCCATCCCTTCTGCCCTGGATCTGAGCCCCTCCCTGGGTCCCATCCATGGGTCCCATCCATGGGCACAAGGACATCACAACTGGGGTCACCCATCCCCTCTGTCTGGGATCTCAGCACCACCGTGGACACCAGGACGGGGGTCACCCAACCCCTCACCCCATATCTGACCCCCTCTGTGGGCACCAGAACAGCACAACTGGGACCACCCAGCCCCACTGCCCCAGGTCTGAGCCACCCACGTGGGCACAGAGATGTCACACCCAGGGTCACACAGGGTCACACATCCCTTCACGCCAGCTCTGTGTGCACAGGAGCTCCCAGCCAGGGTCACAGATCCCTTCACACCAGCTCTGTGTGCACAGGAGCTCCCAGCCAGGGTCACACATCCCTTCACGCCAGCTCTGTGTGCACAGGAGCTCCCAGCCAGGGTCGCCCCCTGCCCTCCCCGAGTCCGATCCCTGCCGAGCTCTCCAGCCGGGACCGGCGGGGCCGCCCCGTGCCCGCACCTGGGTGAGGGTGACGGCGGCCATGAACACGGGCGGGGGGCAGGTGCGGTGTTGGTAGAAGTACCAGCGCCGGTCCATCTCGCAGGGCAGGATCTCGTAGGCCACGTAGCGGACGAAGCGTTTGTAGATGCCGAGGCCGGTCTCGTCCAGCAGGACATCGCGGGGCAGGGCTCGCTGCCCGTTGGCGATGGCGCGCTTGAAGCTGCTGGAGCGCTTGCTGCTGATCTGCGGGGACAGGCCGTGCCCGGGGGCAGCTCGGGACCCCCGGCCCGGGACCACCCCCCGGTGCCACCCCCGGTGCCACAGCCCGGAGCAGCCACCCCGAGGCCGCGGTGCCACCCCCGCCAGGGGAGACCCCGGGCACGGCCGCCGCCCGCACCCTCCCCGGGCTGGCACCCGCCCCGTGCCCGTCCCCGCCCGGCACTGACCAGGTCTACCAGCTCCTGGTAGCAGACCTGGCCCTCGTCGTTGCCCTGTGCCAGGGCCACCAGCATGTCGAGCTTGGCGGGGTCCAGGGGCAGCTCATGGCTGTGCACCAGGCTGGCGAAGGTCTCCACGCCGATGAAGCCGGTGTTCTCTGGGTCCAGCTGCGGGCACGGCACCGAGCATCAGCGGGGCGCCGTGACTGTGCCTCCCTGCTCGCCTGGGGACACCTCCCGGTGCCCCTGGCTCCATGGCTCCTGTCCCTGCCTCTGCGGGGGACACCGCAGCCCGCAGCCGCCCCGGGCCGTGCCCCGAGAGTTGCCCTGTGCCCTGTGCCGTGCCCCGAGAGTTGCCCTGTGCCTTGTGCCGTGCCCCGAGAGGTGCCTTGTGCCCCGGGCCGTGCCCCGTGCCCTGTGCCGTGCCCCCCTGTGCCCCGCTGCTGCCCGTGCCGTGCCGCTGTCCCCGTCTCCCCGCGGAGCAGCCAACACTCTCCCACTCAGTTATTTCTCGCCGCCAGCAGCCTGCCAGCCAGGAAGCCACCAAGCTAAACACACGCGCAGCCCTGGCACCAGCCTCCTCCTCCTCCTCCTCCTCTCCTCCTCCTCCTCCTCCTCCCGCTCCTCCCGCCGCCCTTGCCGCTGGATCCACCGCGCCCTGCTCGAGGCACCCTGTGCCATCCTGGGGGTCCCGGAGCGGGCCGGGCACCCCGAGCCCTCCAGGGACAGCGCCCCACGGGCACCCAGCGCCCCACAGGGTGCCCGAGACCGGACCGCTCATGGGGACAGGGACCCGGGGTGGCACAGGAGGGCGCAGATGGGGAGGGGGCACCCACGGCCAGAGCACAGCCCCTGCAGTCACCCTGAGCTCCTGTGGGGCTTGCTCCTTGCTCCTGCAGGGAGGGAAATGCGGGAGAGGAGCCTGATCCTCGTGGGATGGGCAGGAAAGGGAGCGCCTGGGACATGGGATCGTGTCCCCACCGGGCGGGGACCCTGTCCCTCCCTGCTCCCCCGGCAGGAAACAGCCACAGCCTCTTTACCAAGGGCTTTGGCTGCCCGGAGCGGGGTGCAGGGTGGGATGAGGGTGCAGGGTGGGATAAGGGGTACAGGATGGGATGAGGGTGCAGGGTGGGATGAGGGGTGCAGGGAGCATCTTCAACCTCTCAGGAGCCACCAGCCCATGGGAGCAGCCCCAGCCATGGGGCACCCTGGTGTCACCTGTGCCCCTGCCCCACGGCTGTCACCCCACAGGCTCCACGTGTGTGTGTGTGTGTAATGCCGGGACCTGGCACACGCTGTCCCCACGCTGGCACATGCTGAGGCACCGGCCCCAGGAGCACCAAGAGCCCTGTCAGCAGCCTGGGAGCCCCCTTCTGCTTTTGGGGTGCATCTCCCCCTACCCCAACCTCACTGGCACCCTACGCCCCCCCGGAGGGCCCAATCCCCAGCCCCCGGCCCTCCCAGCACCGCTCATTCCGGGGATGAGGCTGCTCGTTCCCGAGGAGCTCGGGCTCACATGGAGCCCCTGTGCCCGAGGGGGTGACACGGGGGACAGCACCGCGGCTCCCGGGCTGGGGGACTCAGCCAAGGTCACAGAAACAGCGGGGGGCGAGTGGGGATCAGTTCATTTTCCTGCCCCCCAGGAAATTCCTTCCCCGTGCCCAAGGGAGAGCCGCCAGCTGGGCCAGGGCTGGGTGGGGATGAAGGAACGAGGCGATGGAGCTCAGGGGGGGCTGGTGGGGGCCGGGGCACCGCGGGTGGAACCCCCTCGAGGCCGCACGGAGCGGCGAGCGGAGCCCCGCGCCGCGCAGCGCTGATGCTCCCCGGCCTCATCCCGCAATCAGGTCACGGGGGTGGGCGCAGACCCCCGCCTCGCCCGCGGGACCGAGCCCAGGCACCCCCGGGGCTCCATCCGGCACCCAGAGCCCGCCGGCCGCGCTGGGGCTCCGTGCCCAGCACCCCTCGTCCTTGAGGGCGCCCCGGGCAGGATCGGACCCGGCGCTGCCGGAGGGAGAGGCCACAAGTGAGATGAGCCGCGCGTTCTCGGCGGCACAGGGCGGGGGGGTCCCCGGGGCGGTGACGAGGGGCACCGAGGGACGCTGCCGGGGGTGGCACGGCCGCGGTGCCCGCCCTGGGTGGGCAGCGGTGCCCGCTGCGCGCCAGCCGTGCCCGGAGCGTGCGGGCACCCCCGCCCCGGTGGCGACGGCCGCTGCCCGGCGGCCCCCCCCGAGCGCTGCCCGGTGCCCGCTGCCCCCCGGGCGGCCTCACCTGCTCCTGGATGAGCTGCAGCAGGGAGCTCCTGTCCATGCACCCGGCGGGCTGAGGGCTCCGCCGCTCCCCCGCGCCCGGGGCCGGCGAGCCGGGCAGGGGAGCGGCGCGGGCGGCGGGGGCGGCGGCGGGGGCGGCTCTCCCCGCCAGCCCCGCGTTGCGGCGGGCCCGGGAGCGAGCGGCGAGCGGCGGCGCCGGGAGCCGCCGATGGCAGCGGGGCGACGGCGGCGGCGGGGGCGGGAGCGGAGCCGAGCGGAGCCGCCCCCGCCGCAGCGCGCGGCGCAGCGCCCCCCCCTCCCCGCACCCCCCGCCGCCGCCGCCGCCACCGCGCGGGGAACCGGGACCCGCCCCGCCCCGCCCCGCCCCGCCGGCAGCGCCGGGACACGGCCCACGGCACGGGCAGAGAGCCCACAGCCGCGATCACAGCCTGGGATAGTGCCGGCATCCCGGTACGGCTGCGGGCATCCCGGTACGGGAACCTGCATCCCGGTACAGGAACCTGCATCCCGGTACGGGAACCTGCATCCCGGTATGGGAATCTGCATCCCGGTACAGGAACCTGCATCCCGGTACAGGAACCTGCATCCCGGTACGGGGACCTGCATCCCAGTATGGGAATCTGCATCCCTGTATGGGAATCTGCATCCCAGTATGGGAATCTGCATCCCAGTACAGGCATCTGCATCCCAGTATGGGAACCTGCATCCCAGTATGGGAATCTGCATCCCAGTACAGGCATCTGCATCCCAGTACGGGAACCTGCATCCCTGTATGGGAACCTGCATCCTGGTATGGGAATCTACATCCCGGTACAGGAACCTGCATCCCAGTATGGGAATCTGCATCCCTGTATGGGAATCTGCATCCCAGTACGGGAATCTGCATCCCAGTATGGGAATCTGCATCCCAGTACGGGTACCCACACCCCAATATGGAACTGCCTCCTGGAGTGATACCTGCTTCCCAGTGTGGTATCTACATCCCAGTATTGGCACTCACATCCCACTACTGGTATCCACATCCTGGCCCAGTTCCTGCATCCCAGAGCAGCTCTGTGCATCCTGCTGTGGGTGCCTGCATCCTGCTCCCTGTGTCCCAGCACTGATGGGACCTGGGTCCTGCTGTCACCCCTGTGTCCCAGCACTGATACATCCTGGCATGGGACCTGGGTCCTGGTGTAATTCCTGCACCCCAGTACAAGATCTGCACCTGGAATGAGAACCTGTATTCCATTTCCAGTACTGCATCCCAATACAGGTTTGTGTATTCCTGTACCCACATCCTGGTACATGGCTCTGGAGCTGCACCCTGCATGAGGAATCCATATCCTGGTACAGTACCAGCATCCCAGAATGGACACCAGTGTCCCAGAATGGACATCAGCATCCCAGAAAGGACACCAGTGTCCCAGAATGGACATCAGCACCCCAGGATAGACACCAGCACCCCAGGATAGACACCAGTGTCCCAGGATGGACATCAGCACCCCAGGATAGACACCAGTGTCCCAGGATGGACACAGGCATGCCAGCACCAGGTACCTGCTGAATCTGGCACAGGTGATTGCAAGCATTCCCTGCATCCTGTCCCTGCACCCCCAGGCCAGCACAGCCTGGGTACATCCCCCATGGCACAGGGCCCATCGAGCCTCCAGTGCTGTCCCCTGCCCCAGCACCGTGCTCATGGACAGCCTGGCACTGGGTCCCTGGAGCTGGCACCTCTATGGGTTGTGCCCAGTCCACCCAGGCCAGGCTCCCCTGGATCCCCAGCAGTGCAGGGGTGTCCCCAGGAGCCATCCCTGGCACTATCCTCACTTCCCAGAGCCGCGGCTCAGCCCCACTGAGGTGCCCAGGGAGCTCTGGGCTGCCCAGCCACGCCAGGCCCTTCGCTGGGGATGTGTGGCCGCGGCTGGGGTCCCATGGCTCTGCCAGGTGTATGCCCAGCCCCACAGCCGTGTCTGTCCCAGCACAGCGGCCGTGCCCCGCACACCAGAGCTATGAATACCCAGCAGGGCACGTGGGCCGCAGCTCCCGGGGGATGCAGCCTGGTTTGGAGTCACCAGGGAGCACCGCGTGTCCCGTCCGCCCTGCACCGCCTCCTGTGCCCGCACGGCAGCGCGGCTGTGTCCCCACCCTCCTGTCCCCCGGCTGGCCCTGTGGGAAGGGTCTCCTCTCCCACCCCACAAGGATCCCCCCCATGTGGGAGCAGTCCCACCCCATCCAGTGCAGAGGCTCCGGAAAATCCTTTCCTCCGGCTGCGCCCACATTCCCTGTGCCCAGCGCCCGTGGCTGAGGCAGGGACAGAAATAGCTGAGGGAAAAGCTGCCATGGGAAAACAGGAGCAGGGAGGGGAGGTGGCACAGCCCTGGGAGCTGCAGGTACAGGGGGAAAGAGACTGCAGGGAAATGGGGAGCCCCAAACCCCACACAGGGATGGGCACAGAGATCACAGCTCCCAGGGCAGCCGAAGTTCCCCCTTCCTGTGGATCCTGAGCAGAGAACCACGGGATCCATCACCTCCTCCCCTGTCTCTGCACCCTGGCTGGCACTCGTATGTGGATCTGTGTCCCCAAGCACCAAGGAGTCCTGGCCAGCCCCAAGCCCTGTCCCACCGCACCAGGCCCCAAATCCCTGTAAGTGCCCTCGGGTGGGGCAGCCCAGGCTCTTGGGGTGGCCCTGCTCCCCCTGCAGCCCGGGCAGGGACAGGGGTCCTGCTCCCCAGGTGACACAGGACACGGTGTGCAAGCCCAAGGTGTGTAAAAATTTATTTTGCTGTAGAGAACAAACTAAAACATTACAGCTCCAGCAGACGTGGAGCAGGGAGACACCAACACCAGGCACGGGCCCGGCTGGCAGAGCCACGCACGGTGGGCACAGAGGAGGACATTGAGCACGAGGGAGTGGCCCTGGCAGTGCCAGGGGCCAGCAGTGAGTGTGTGCCCGACTGGAAGAGCAGCTCCAGCACAGTAGGGACACCCAGCTAGCCAGCACTGGGGACAGCAGGATGGGGACACCACCCTGGGGCTGTCCCTGGAGAGACACCAGCGCTGCCCAGCAATTCCTCCATCCCCTCGCTGGCTCCAGGCCACCATAAAACATTTAAATAGACAAAACACAGAAAAAGTAGCTCTGGGTGCTACCCTAGGATCTGCCCCTGCAGCTGCCTGGAGACCAACCCTGAGCGTGCTGGGGAAGACCAGGCTGGTGACACGGCCAGGCTGGTGACACTGACAGGCTGATGGCATGTCCAGGCTGGTGACACGGCCAGGCTGGTGACACTGACAGGCTGATGGCATGTCCAGGCTGGTGACACGGCCAGGCTGGTGACACTGACAGGCTGATGGCATGTCCAGGCTGGTGACATGTACAGGCTGGTGACACGGCCAGGCTGGTGACACAGACAAGGCAGATCCAGGCTCCCCTGGGAGGACAGGAACCCAGGGATGGTTCTGGCCTGGCGCTTTGGGACCTGCAGACAGGGACTGAGCTCAGTCCCAGCAGATGAAACCAGCTCAGGTGTGGGCAGGGGACAGGGGACAGGACAGGACAGGAAGGAGCTTCCAGTGGTGCCAGGAGATGAAATACCCAGAGCTTCACACTCCGGCCAGGGCCCCACAGAGGGGACAGCAGGTCACAGGGCCTAGGGCACAGCGTGGCACCAGCTCAGTGATGGCACTGCCAGGGACAGACTGGGCACACAGTGGGCATCCAACACCCTCCCAGTCCTTACCAGGGCTCCCAGAGCCCTGCAAGCACTGCTGGCCATGAATACTGGTGGCCAGGGGTGGGGAT
The DNA here is from genome assembly GCF_012460135.2 of Molothrus ater. Taxonomy (NCBI): domain Eukaryota; kingdom Metazoa; phylum Chordata; class Aves; order Passeriformes; family Icteridae; genus Molothrus; species Molothrus ater. The sequence continues at coordinate 14,895,197 of NC_050493.2, read as the reverse complement.
AGGCCAAACAGGAGCCAGGGAAGGAGAGTGGATGGACCTGGAGCCTGGCACGCTGCAGGACTCACAAGATTTTTGAGTAGAAGCAACAGAAAGGAGCTCAGGACAAACCCTGGTTGTCACTGTCCCCCCTCAGGCCAGGACAGCAGCCACTGTGGCCCAGCAGGAGGGGCCAGGCCTGACCTCTCACACTGGGCTGGGGGTGTCAGTGCCTGGCCCTCCCTCCCTGTGCCAGCCCTGGCTGAGGGAAACCGGGACAGGAGCTGGAGCTGTGCCCCAGGGAGCTGCAGCCATGAGCTCATCTGACAGCTCAGCTGCTGCTGGAGCTCCCCGGGGCCCCGGGAGCGTTGTGCCCTCCAGAATTGAGGGCACCAGCACAGCCCTCTGGGGAGGGGATGTGCCCAGTCCAACAGACACTGAAACACTCGTGTTTGAGCTTAAAAACAAGCGTTAAAAAACTGAACAGAATAAAAGATGAGGGTGATCCTCCAGCTGCTGGTGAGGCAGAGCTCTCCTGGCAGAGCTGCCTGCCCTGTGGCCACGGGGGCCAGGAGGCCACAGGGTGAGGCTGCCCGGTGCCAGGGCTGCATCCTGCTGGTGCTGGGAGGTCTGGTCTGGCTTCACTGGTCCTGCAATCCAGGCTGGGGGCAAAGGAGGATTTCCTACCAGGGGCCAGCTTGAGGCGGGGCCCCTCTGGGCGTCGCTGGGGCCGGGGAGGCGGTGTCACGGGACGGAGCGGGGCGGGGCTCTCACTTGTTCTTGGCCAGCAGGCGGTACAGGGTGAAGCCCACCAGCGCTGTCACCGCTGCCCCCAGTGCCACCCGCAGCCAGAAGGACGCGACTCCCAGCTCCACGGCGTTCAGGTGGCTGCAAGCAAACACAGGAGAGTGAGTGTGGCTGTCCCGGTGCTCCCACCCCACACAGGGAGGCTGGGAGTGCCAGGGGCAACAGCCCAGTGAGAATCTGAGAGATTCCCCATCCCTGCAAGCAGAGCTCTCATCACCATCAAGCCAAGGGGGGGCTGTGGGATGGATGTGGCTGTCCCCTCCCCTGCCCTGGAAAAGCTCTCCAACACCTAAATAATTATACAGGTATCTGCCTTTCTAGGTCAGGCTGCCTTTCCAACCCCCGTGCACGGAGAGCCGGGATGCCACCACGGGGACGCTGGTGACAGGGACCAAAGGGCAGCGAGGGACAGGGCCTGGTGCTGCCCCAGTGTACACATTCCCTCCCTAGCACGTGCTGTCCTGCACTAACAGCTCCTCTCCTCTCTCTCCCTCCATCCATAATTCATTCCCCACTACATCGGGGGAGCACAGCCAATCCCCGGCCCTTCATTACGCTGTTATTTATTTATACCACATATCCTAAGATATATTAAGAATATTTAAATTTTAATACTGCAGAGGGGAGGGAAAAAAAAAAAAAGCGTCAGCTCTAAAAATAAAGTTGTTTATTGAAAAGAAGCTGGAGGGAAAACTACTCACTAGTAATCCCATCCTGCCTTCCAACGCTCCCACACGCTCTCCCCGCCAGGGCTCGGCCCCTGGAGCTGTGCTGGCCCTTCCCAGCCCTGGAGCAGAGTGATTCCACTCACAGGGAGCCTCCTCTCCCCCCAGAGCCCCCCTCACCTGCTGTGACCAGCCTGGTGCTGTCCTGCCCCATTCCCAGCCCCTCTGGGGTGCAGTTCCTCCCATAGAGAGGCTGTGTGACACAGGTCTTGCTTCACTGACCTCTTTTTCAGCCTGATCCATCTCATCGGGAGAAAATAGCTGCCACCCCCCCCGTGGGCCCTGGCAAACCAAGCTGGCTACTCCTCTTCAGCATTTTTTATCTTAGGCTTCAAAAATAAACACTCCTGTGGCAGGATCTATCTACTAAATCTGCCAGAGACATACACACAGGCAGAAGAAAACCTCCCCCCTCTGCAATTAGAGGAAGAAGTGGCTTTTCTGTTTCAATTATTTGTATAAGCAGATCACAGAATCCTGGAATGGTTTGATTGGAAAGGAACGTTAAAGCTCATCCAGTGCCACCCCTGCCATGGCAGGGACACCTCCCACTGTCCCAGGCTGCTCCAAGCCCTGCCCAGCCTGGCCTTGGGCACTGCCAGGGATCCAGGGGCAGCCCCAGCTGCTCTGGGCACCCTGTGCCAGGCCTGCCCACCCTCACAGGGAACAATTCCTAATTCCCAATATCCCATCTAATCCTGTCCTCCTTCAGCTTAAGGCCATCCCCCCTTGTCCTGTCTCTGCATGCCCTAGATGACACCAAAAGCTGCAGAGAAAGCAAAAGCAATGTGGCAGAGGCAGGGCTGGGACACAGCCCCCTGCCCAGGCTGTGCTCCTAGCAGAGCCCCCCATGGGAAGGATACTCACGGGAAGGTGGCAGCAGTGGCCAGTTTGGTGTAGACAGCGGTGCTGGGTGGTCCCTGGCTGTGGCAGGAGAAGGGGAAGGGTGGAGGGAGGCAGTGCTTGTAGCAGAACTCAGCTGGGAAGAGCCCTGGCTGCTGGCTGGCTTCTGGCAGGTCTGTCTTGGAGGCCACGAAGACACAGGGGATCTGGCTGTCCACGTAGTGCTGCTGCAGAGACAGAAACCCCAGCGAGGGGTTAAGGAGCAACCCTGGGAGAGGCAGGAGTGCTACAAAGGCTGGTGTCCCCTGTGCCCCTGGTGAAGTCTAACAGGACCCCTGTGGTTGCCCAGGAGCCCTGTGAAGGGTCCCTGCCAGGTACCTTATAGATGCTGGCACAGTAGCTGAAGGATTTGGGGTCGCTCAGGCTGTAGATGAAGCAGGCGACGTCGCAGGCTGTGTCCGACGGCTTCGAGAAGGTGCTGTCAGCACTGACCTCGTACAGCTGCAGCACAGGGGACAGGAATGTGGCACTGCAGTGTCCCAGGGCTCAGCTGCTCCTCACACCAGCACAAGGACAGTGCCAGCATAGCCACAGGCACAGCCCAGCCCCATGTGCCAGGGTATAGGGACACAGCCCAGCCCTGCTAAGAGCCGGGCACAGCACAATTCCCTGCCCTCCCACACTTACTATGAGGTACTTCTCCTGGCCATTGACCTGCACTGTGTTGATGGTGTAGAGGGATGGCTTTCCTGGCTTCTCCCTCTGGGCCTGTCACAAGAAAAACACTATCTCAGGTTGTGGAGATCAGAGCAATGCTGGGTCAGGGACTGTTTCACACTGCCCTGAGCCCCCCTGGCCTGACAGCCCCCTGAAGGGCAGCCAGGGCCTGGCACGAGATGTGGCGCTGCTCCTACAGGCAGGCAAAGTCAGCACTGCTGTGGTCAGAGCAGGGAAAGGCACAGCCCCTCGGGACAAGCAGAGGGAGCAGACCCACTGCTTTAGCCACGATAAGGACACCAAAGCCACCAGCACAGAGGGGATGTGGAGCATGGGCACGAGGGCAGCACACAGAGGGGCCTGGCCAGGGGCAGGGAAGTGCCACCAAGGGACAGATCACTCCAGGACCCCCAGCTGTGCCTCCTGCTCCATCCTGGGAGCGTGGCCAGGCAGGGAGCAGCCACTCACCGCCAGGCTCCTGCCGAGGAAGGCCTGCAGGAAGGCGGACTTGCCTGCGCCCCGCGCTCCCAGCACCTTGCACAGGAACACATTCCTCTGGGTCTGCCCCTTCTCCAGGTCAATCCTCTTCTCCCGGGTCACTGGCAGCAGAGAGGGTGGTGAGAGCCAGGAGGGACCCAAGTTGTGACAGAAGGGGAGGGCATGGCTGTACCTGTGAGGGCTTGGGTCTGGGAGTCCTGCTCCGAGAGGATGGGGTAGCCCAGGTAGCCCAGGCACTCCAGGCAGTGCCGTACGTCCAGGTAAGCCACGAGCCTGGAGAGACAGAGCACAGCAGGAGGGTCAGCAAGGGCTGAGTGATGTGACCAAGGGCCAGGGAGAGGGACTGAGCTTACGTCCACTGGCAGAGGAATCCATGCAGGGAAAGCAGGCCTTTATCAGTGGTGCATACCGTGTTGTAGAGCTCGGGGCCCCAGGGCACGCAGGGGAACACGCTGAAGAAGTTCTGCAGCTCTGTGTGTGACAGGGCTCCATCCTGGTCCTGCCAAAACACAGGGGAGTCACCAGGGGAGGCAGGAGCCAGCCTGTGCCCACAGGGGGCCCTGCCACACGGGCCACCTCCCTGCTGTGCACGGTCATAGGGATCTGTCAATGGCAGGAATCGATCGGGCGCAGCGAGGCCGGAGCTGGGCGAGCTCAGAGCCTGTGCCTCAGGGACTGCCAGCACTGCACAGCAGCAAACATGCTGTGGGATTGCAGCTGCAACCAGGCAGGACTTGTCCACGCCCACCCCACAGCCCTGAGCTGCTGCTCCTGGCACTCCTGGAGCCAGCTGTCCCACAGCAGCCTGCATCAGGCCAGCCTGGCCTTCCACAGGCAACTCAGCACTCAGGCTGCTGTGTCTGAAGGGGACCTGCTGGCACCTGGGCACCCAGGGATGTGCATCCATTCAGTTCTGCCACTCCCCATGGCTACAGAGCTGACCTGGACACACAGGGATGTGTGTCCACTCTCTGCTGCCATTCCTGAGCCACTCCCTGTTGTCACAGAGCTGCCATTCCCCAGATGCACATCAACATGTGAATAGCCAGTCCGAGCAGGTGCATGCTGATCCAATACATCCCTTCCTCCCACCCTGCAAGAGCCTGAGTTTGGCACAAATGTGTTGCTTTTTCTCCCTCTCTCCAGCCTGGCAGCCCTCCACCAGGCTGGCAGATGCTGGTGTTTGGTCCATGGCTGCTGGCCAGCAGCTGTGCCCGCTTCCCTGCCTGCCTCCCTGCCCAATTCCTGCCTGCCTCCCTGCCCAATTCCCTGCCTGCCTCCCTGCCTGCTGCAGCCAGGCACTACAAGGGCCATGCCAGCTTGATGCCAACTCAGACCCAGTCCCTCAAAGTCCAAACTGTCCTTTGGCCAAGGGTAGTGACCAAACCCCATGTCCCTGACAGGCCATCAGCCTACCTACAGCTTGCTGTGGCCACTTCCTGCTCCCAAAGCCTCCAAAGAGGGAATGCTGTGGCAGAGGAAAGCCCTTCCCTGGTGCTCCATGGGCTCCCTGGCACAGAGGGGTGGTTAGGGAGGTGTGCAGGCCCAGCAGAGCATCCTCCTGCCCTGCAGCCCCTGCCCTGCTGCCCACCTTGTCGTGCTTCTCAAAGAGCCTCTGCAGGAATTGGTATCCCAAGTGGTTGAGCTCTGTGGAGCAGCCGGGGGGCACACGGATCCTGTTGGGAAAATCATGGAATTATTTAGGTTGGAAAAGCCCTGTCTGGTTGAGTGCAACTGTTCCAAAACTGTCAAGGCTATCATTGACCCATGTCCCCAAGTGCCGTATCTACATAGCTTTAAATCCCTCCAGTGATGGGGGGACTCCACCACTGCCCTGGGCAGCTGTGCCAGTCCCTGATAACCCTTTCAGTAGAAAAATTTTTCCTACTACCCAACCTAAAACCTCCCTTTTATCTTTCATATCTTACTCTCCAGCTCAGACTCCCAAATGAACCTCCTCAAGCCCCGAATGAAGGGCAGTGTGTGAGCACATCTCACCCAGGGGAAACAGCTGCCCTCTCCCTCCCTGCTCAAGGTCAGCTGCTGCCTCCAGGCCTGGCTATTCCTTGACACAGCCCCTTTATTTTGGGGAGAATCCCCTGAGGATGCACAGTGGCCTTTCCCTGGCACATCCCAAGCAGCCCAGGAGGTGCTGTGCCCTCACTTTGCCTCATGCCCAGGGTTTCAGCAGTGCCCTGGGTGCCATCCACCAGTGTGTCCCTGTCACCTCCCTGCAGCCTGCTCTCTGGGAAGAGGAGGAGGCAGCTCCCAAGCCAAACCCTTCCATTGCTGCCAGCTCCCCATGTCCAGAGTGGCAGGGAGCAGAGAGGAGACAGCAGCCGCACAATCCGCCGCGAGGGCTGTGCTGACAGCTCACTGCTCCCGACAGAGCCACTCTGCCTCGCTCAGCCAGGCACACAGCAGCCTCCAAGAACCCCTTGCTGATGTCAAGGCTAGTCTGGATTTCAGTCCCCACCTTCCTGTCTGCCTAAATCAGCAGCCTCAGGCGTGCTGTGTTTGTCCCTGAGCCCACGTGTCAGCTCCTGCCCCAGGGGAAGGTGAGCACTGGGAACCTGACCCTCACCTAAAGGCCCAGAGCAGCTCCTGGGCTGCAGGAAGGGTGCAGCCAGGGTGCTGGGGATGCTGAGCCACGCACCAGGGGGATGTGGCCCCTTCCTGCCCAGCCCTCGACACTCACTGTGGGTACAGGTAGTCATCTGTCAGCTCCAGCTCGTCGTCGTAGCCGAAGCGGCGCAGGATGGTCCAGGTGGTCTCGTGCCGGCCCCTCTGGATGAAGAGGGTGTTGAGGAAGAGGAAGCCTGCAGGAGAGATCAGGGGGCTCAGCCACAGGGGAGTCAGCTCAGGCTCAGGGCTCCACTCCTCAGCCATGCTTTCCCTGGGAAAACAGACTGCTGGGACAGAGAGCCACAGCAGGCTTGCTTTAACAAGAGGGACTAACCAGGCCTGGAATGAGAGCCAGGAGGCTCAGGCCAAGGGCAGCCCCAGGGATGTGCTGAGGGAGGAGGGTCCCCATTCCCCTGGGGAGGAGCAGGGAGCTCTGAGGCTGTTACCATTCAAGGTGAGGCCGTTGTCCTGCACCCCGTCTGTCGTGTTCTTCCACACAACCATCTTCACATCCTCCAGGGCCTGGGGAGCCAGGGGGTTTCCAAAACAAGACTTCTGCCTCCCAAGAGAATGAAGACCATTGTCAGAAAAGCACTCAGAGAGCACAATCCTGTCTCAACAGGTTCCCTCTCCCCTGGCAAGGACTGGGGCTTCAGGGAGGGAAAATCCACCCAGCTCATGGATTTCTGTCTTATGACTTGACCAAACCCCTGTTCTTCAACATCCCAATAATTTAGGGCTCTCAGCATCAAAGCCTCCTGGTCTTCCCATGGCAGAGCAAACTCAGCCCAAGCTTAGGAAGATGGAACCCCACATGCTCAGAGATGCACCCTGCAGTGCTTCAGCTATGCCACAGAAACACCAAAGAGGAACGGGATGGCTGTGCCAGGAGAGGCAGCTCCCCTGCTGGAGAGGGAATGCCAGGCACTGGGGAACTCAGCTCTGCAGCCACCCTACCTGGAAGTAGTTGAGCTCATCATCACTGAGGATCTGGTTGTTGTCCTGGTCTGAGAGGCTGAAGATGCGGGTCAGTGCTCGAGCACAGGCGGGTTTGAGCTGCAAGGACCAACCACGGTGACAATGACAGGGCCAGACACAGCCTGGCCCTTCCTCCTGCAGCCCCACACACAGAGGGCTCCTTCCTGCACTTCTAGGCCTGTACCACAGCCTCCTTGGAGGTGGGAATCATGGAATCATTAAGGGTGGAAAACTGCTCCAAGATCTGAGTCCAGCTGTTCCCCCAGCACTGCCAAGGCCACCACTAGCACATGTCCCCAAGTGCCACATCCACAGCATCCAGGAATGCTGACTCCACCATTCCACGTGTGCCAGTGCCTGACCACCCTTACCATGAAGAAATTTTTCCTAATATCCCATCTAAAGTCAGAGAGGACAATCCACAGTGAATTTTTCTTCCAGACCCTTCCCTCCACAACCAACACACAGCCTGGAGCATGAGGGCTTCTGCCCCAACACACCCAAGTCCCTGCAGGTCTACTGAGCACAGGAGATGGGCACTGTTCCCTTGCCCTGTCTGTGACAGCCCAAACCCTCCACCTGCATTCCAAAACCTCCAGCCCAGAGCAGTGTGAGGGAAGGAGACACCCCCAGGAGCCCACCTGCTTCTCCTCTGGGTCGTAGAGAGGGGCAGTGGGGTGCAGCACAGCTTTCTGGGCATAGTAGAAGAGCTCAGAGATGTTCTTGAGGTTCTTAGCAGAGCACTGGGGATTCAAAGGAAGAGACAGCCCTGATGAAAAGGGCAGGAGGAGGATGATACAATCTCCCCCAGCCAGACTAGCTGTGCCTCAAAGCCCAGAGCAACATTTGTCCACCATGAGTAAAAATCCAAAAGGACAATCCCCTGGGTTTTGTTCTGGCTTTGCTGTGCCCATTCCACAGCCCCAGAACCAACAGGGCCTGTGTGGGAGCTCCAACTAGAGAGCCACAGAGGGCAGACACAGAAAGCTGCTCCTTGCAAGGGGTAAAGGACAGAAAGGCCAAAGGACAGGCTCTCAAGCCCTGGCCTTGTGTAGACCAACACCCCCAGGGCAGCTCTCCAGGAGCACAGAGGCTCCCTGACTCCCACCAAACCAACTTTCCAACCCCTCAGGGAGGCTCGGCACACCCCCAGCTCCCTCACCTCCACACAGGTCTCAATCTCTGAGAACTGGTTCATGATGGGCAGGATGACCTCCATGGAGCTGCCCATCTGCAGGTCAGACTTGTTTCCCACTAAAATAATGGGGGTTCTAGGAAAAGACACAGAGCACAAGTGAGGCCACCCCTCTCTTGGTCCCAGCACTGTCCCAGCCATTGGTGCTCCCATGGGCAGGTCAGGGAGGCCCCAGCTCTGCTCTGCAAGGTCCAGAGCAGCTTTCCTGCCTCCCACAGCCGGGAGCATCCATCTGGAGAAACAGACTGCCTTATCCTGCTTATGCTTTCACCCAGCAACAATATGCTCAGGAGCCTTTAATCCAGCACAACAGCCTTCTGCCCAAGAGATCCACACACAAACTAAAGCTTCTGTGCTCCCAGACCCCCCTGGCAGCCTCCTCTCCCTGTCTGGCTGGGAAGAGATCAAGGGGGGAGAAGGATCCCTCCTCAGTGACCCCCTGCCTCAAGTGGATCTCTGGTGGAGGAAAGTGCCCGTGTGCTTGTGCTCCAAGTGGTCTGGGCACAAACCACAGTCCTGGAATGGTTTTGGTTGGGAGGGACCATAAAGTTATCTTATCCCAGCCCCTGCCATAGCCAGGGACACCCCCCCATTAGACCATGGCTCCCATTCAACCTGGCCTGGATCAAACCACAAAGCTGGTTGGCTCTCAGTACCCTCAGAAGGAGGTGAGGATGGTGGGCACCCCACAGCCCCCAGAATCCCCCAATTCTGCACCCCCACACGGTACCTGGATCCCTTTTCAAGTCCCCCGTTCACCATGGGGATCCACTTTGTACGAATCTGGAAGGTGAGCAGAGGGAAAGGGCTGTGAGCACAGCCTGGGGAGGGAGAGGCAGCTCCCAGGCAGGCAGGAACAGGGCCCTGCAGCCATCTGCTCCCCAGCATTCCCTCACACCAGCAGGCAGAGCAGCCCCAGGGATGCTGGATGCCAGCACCAGGATGCAACAAGCCTGTTGACCTGCTGTGAGGTAATAACCTTGGGCAGGGCTCAGCTTCTGCTTGCAGGAATCTCTGACCCAAAATCCCACAGAGCCAGGGGCCATCAGTACGTGCCCACACCACAGGGCAGCACAGAAACCCCAGCACTGGGAACCCCCTCTGGTCCTGCTGCTGGAGCAGGGCTGTGGTGGGGACCTATTACCTTGTCAATGGTGGCCTCCTTGGTGACATCGTACACCATGCAGACCACGTTGGCCTGCAAGAGAAACAGGAGAGGGTGGTTAAGGGGTCTTGCCACACTCGTGGCAGGAGGGAAAGCTAGGGCTGCAGGGAATGCCAGGGCAGCAGGGAAGGCCATGGAAGCAGGGAATGCCAGGGCTGCAGGGAAGGCCATGGAAGCAGGGAATGCTATGGAAGCAGGGAAGGCCATGGAAGCAGGGAATGCCACGGGAGCAGGGAAGGTCACGGGAGCAGGGAATGCCATGGAAGCAGGGAATGTCATGGAAGCAGGGAATGCCAGGGCAGCAGGGAATGCCATGGAAGCAGGGAATGCCCCGGGTGCAGGGAATGCCATGGAAGCAGGGAATGCCATGGAAGCAGGGAATGCCAGGGCAGCAGGGAATGCCATGGCAGCAGGGAATGCCATGGAAGCAGGGAATGCCATGGAAGCAGGGAAGGCCATGGAAGCAGGGAATGCCAGGGCAGCAGGGAATGCCGCCTGAGCTGCCATGGAAGCACTCAGCCGAGCGCACGTGAGCACGGACACGTACACAGCCCCTGCGCCCTCAGCACGAGCCCTCGAGCTCCTGGGAGCAGCTCCTCTGCCTCAGGAGCTGCTGGGGGAAGTTCCTCTGCCTGAGGAACTGCTGCTCCCACGCCTGCTGGCCCAGATCCCCCTCCCCTCCTGACCCCTGCAGACAGGGCCAGCACCGAGGCTTTATCGGAAGCAGACAGGAGGGATCACTGGTCCTTTCAGCAGAGAGTTTAATGCTAATCCGAGGACACACAAGGGTTTAGGCAGGATTTCCTGGAGCCATTTAAAGCTTCTGTGTACTCCTGCTGTCTGGGTGGAGGGAGCAGGACCCCTGTGCCCACCTTCTTGACTGTTAGCCACCAGGGTTGGGAGATTAAATAGCTCTGCTCACGTGAGAGAGATGGTTTTATTATCCGTAATTAAAAGGTCCTCATGTCTGCAGAGTCAAGGTTAATCCCAGGGCAAAGAGCAGCTGGGTCCAACCCAGTCAGACAACTTAATTATTCCTCCATGGCTGCTCTGAGGGCTCCCTCATCTCTCCCTGCCCAGTGCTCGCCAGGAGCTCCAGCTCCCAAATTAACTCCTCTGTGCCACTGCTTCATCAGGCAGCCACAGGGATCTAATGCAAGGAGCAGGGGTCTTGCCCAAACCCAGCAACTACTCCTCCCTCTTCTGAGTCCATGGGGAATACCCCGAGGCTGAGAGCACAATGTCTGCTCCTGCCTCCTCCTCCTCCTCCTCCTCCTCCTCCCGTGGGCAGTGAGCTGCCCCTGCCATTTGCCTTCTGGAGGCTCCCCGGAGGCCTTGGACAAGCCACACATAACAGCTTACAAGACAGAGCAGGATTAAACAAGCCTCTAAACAAACCAGGAGCATTAATCCGTGGATAACCAACTGCCTGTGCCTCTCTGGGTGGCTAACAGGGAGGGGAGGGGAGCAGCCATGTGTCCCCTGGGGACCACAGCCTCCTGTCCCCATCCCAGCCAGCCCTGCTCACCTTGGCAATCTCCTCCTGCAGCTCCTCCTCCGTCTGCTCCGACTCTGGAAGGGGAATGAAGCCATCACCACCTGCCCAGGCAGGGCCACCCCATCCCAATCCCCTCAGGCAGGCAGGGAAGGGGAGAAGCCAGGCAGGACAGGGCCCTACCTGAGTAGTCCACTATGTGTGTGGGGACCTTCTCAGGGGTGACATCGGCCGGGATGGTGATCTCCTCCGCCCGGGGGGGCACCTGCAAAGGCAGCACACCCCGTCCAGCCAAGCAGCACAGGTGACAAGGGACTTCAGGGCCTTGGCCACTGCCAGGGCAGGATGAGCTGTGGATCACAGGTCACTCTTGGCCCACCACGCTGTAGCAGCCCCCTGCACTCCCGCCCTGGCACAGTCCTTGAGGTGGAACTTCCACCTGCCTACCTCACACCAAGCTCCTGATCCTGGTGGGGATAAGCCCTGAGCACTCCCTGGGCTCCTCTGGTTGTGTGGGCTGGGCTGGGAGCAGGGAAGGGGTGCAGGGCCTGGTCCCCCCAAACCCCTGAGCTGATGCTGCCCAGCACAACACCATGGAGGGCACACATGGGCAGCTGGAGAAACCACCTGAGGCTCAGGGAAAATGTGCCTGGACAGACTGATCCTATTTCCCTACCCAAACTGTGCTGGGACAGCAAGCTGTCGAGGGGTACAGCTGGCTGGATGCTGCTGCTCACAGTGGCCTGGCTCAGAGCACCAAACCCATCTCCAGAGGGTGCAGTGGGCAGGGAATGGGGCTGGCCCCTTCCAAGGGCTCTGTGGTGGTGCCAGCCCTGCTGTGCTGGTGACAGAGACCCCCAGCAGCAGCAAGGGGGCCCTGAGAGGCACCAACACCCTCCTCAGGGCAGAGAGAGCTGCAAGTCAGGACCAGCCCCCAAGTCGGAATCAGAGCACAAAGTGAGGAAAACACCACCTCAGCTAGAGCTCCGTGTGGTCCTCACTGTGCTCACCTGAACCATCCCCGTGGCTGTCACAGCCTCGAGAGCTGTGAGCACCTCCCAGACAGCCCCATCTCCAGCGGGGACACTGGGGACAGAGCTGTCCCACCCAGCGAGGGGACACGAGCTAGGGGTGTGCGCGTCCCCTCCCCACTCACCTCTTCAGGAAACTCCTCTCCCACCAGAGCCATGATCAGGGACGTCTTCCCCACCTGGGCTAGGAAATAAAGGGAGGACGTTGACATTGGCACAGGCACGGCAGAGCTTGAGGGGGACAGCGGCAGGTGGGAGCCGTGACACCACGGGTCGCCCGGCGACAATGACGGGCCCGGTCTGTCCCCTGGTCCCGCCAGTGACGAGAGGTCCACCTGGGCCCCCCGCCCGCCCTCGCCCCTCCCCTGCAGGAGAACCCTCTCCCCCGGGATCCCCGTGCTCCCTGCCCCTTGCCGGGCTGGAGGAGCCTCCCCCGGCCCCGTGCCCGTGCCCCCCTCACCCTCCCCGAGCAGGAGGATCCGCACGTCCCGTTTCATGGCGGCGCCGCCGCCTCCCCGGCCTCTCCCCCCCCCGCTTCCGGCCGCACCACCGAGCGGCGGCGCAGAGCGGCGCGGCCAGCGCGGCGCCCCCTGGCGGCGCCAGCACACCCAGACCTCCACGTTGGTCTTTCGATGGTTTATTAACGAAAACAAAACGTCAACGGCAACAAACGGCGAACGGGGCCGTGAAACACATCCCAGGGCCGGGCGGGGCCGCGGGCGGGCCAGCCGCTGCAGCCGTGGGGGCGGCGGTTCGGGCCCGGTCGCGGCCGGAGCCGGGGCCTGTCCTGCTGGAGAAGCGTCGCTGGTGCGGGGCCAGCCCGGCTCAGGCGCCCGGGAGCTCCCACACGAGCACGGCGCTGTGCGAGGCCGTGAGGAGGCGGCGGCCGGAGGGCGCGAAGCGGCAGAGGTGCACGGTGTCGTCATGGCCGGCGTAGTCCTGCGGGGCCCCGGCGGGGCAGGGCTGCAGCCGCAGCAGCCGGTCTGGGGAGAGCAGCGGCTCAGGGCTGCGCCAGGAGGCTCCGATCACCCTCCAGACCCGCTCCCTGGGGCTTGTCAGGGAGCCGCGACCACCCTTCCCTGTCACTCACAGACCTTCTCATCTCTAGTCCCTGCCAGAAGCACCATTCGTGGTCACCTCCCACCCCCTTTCCATGTCTTGTTCTGGCCAAAAGCACCATTCCCCCTCAGCCTCAGACCCTTGCCCTGTCCTTTTCCAGACAGAAGCCCTTTTCCAGTCACTCCCTGTCTTTCTTCAGCCAGAAGCCGTTCCCAGTCACCCCCCAGCCCCTCTCCATGTCCTTTCGCAGCCAGAAGTCCTGTTTCCAAACACCCCCTGTCCTTTCCCAGCCACAAGCCCTTTTCCAGTCACCCCCAGCCCCTCTCCATGTCCTTTCCCAGCCAGAAGCAGCAATCCCAGTCACTCCCCAGGCTCTCTCCCTGCTGCTGAGCTGGAAGTTGAGTCGCTGAGCTGAGTGACACAGGACAGACGGACCCAAACTGCTCCAGGAGCGAGGTGTCCTTGCCAGGAGCAGGGTCCTGCCTGTCCCCGTGCTGTGGGAAGGTCCCTGCTGCCTCAGAGGCTGCAGAAACGGAGACAGCCCAGAAACCCGGGAAGTCATTCCAGTGACAAACCCTGCCCATGGCCAAGCAGGATTGACCTCCTGCATCTCATTCTTGACCCAGGAGCCTCCTGGAGGTTTCTCCTCTCCCGGGACTGTAGCTCCCAGGTCTGAGGACATGTCTCTTGATGGGGGAATGAGGACACTTGTTTCCCCTGTGGCAGAAGAAGGAGGGGCCCAGGCACCCCCAGCACTCACCACCGAAGCCGAGGGCCATGAAAGGTGCAGCTGGGGACAGGCTGAGGGACGTGGCAAAGGCTGGCAGGGAGATCTTCCTGAGCACCTGCAGCCCAGCAAGAGAAACACGGGCAGCTCAAATGGGGAGGCAGCACTCACAGCTGTGCAGCCACAGCCCTAAGGAGGGTGATGGGAAGGCTGGGGGTGCACAGCTCCTAAAGCTGCCCCAGGCATCCAGGAGACAATGGAGAGAGTGTTGATGCCCTGGAAGCAGCCACCTTCCCCTCCCTGGATCAGGGACTGGATGCCTGCCTGGATGCAGCCTGAGGCAGGGGCAGGGCTCTGCGCTCACCTGGGCCACACTCGGGAGTTTCCAAGATGAAAATCTGTTCCCTGAGCAGCTGTCTGAGCCCACCCCACCCCTGTGACTGAGGGTAACACACAGGGCAGCCCCCACTGCCCGTGGCAGGGGACAGGTACCTGTTTTTTCCTCAGGCTGTAGAACAAAGCTTCTTTCTGCAGCCCAAAGCCCACGTAGACCAGGACACCGTGTTCCCAAGGGCAGAATGCTGCGAGGCTGGGAGGGAGGCTGTCCAGACCCTGGCGAGGGAAACCAAAGGCAACAAAACTGAGGCTGGATTCTCTTATTTGGATCAATGAGAGATAAAAGGAGAGCACAGAGGGGACCCCAGGGCTGTGAGGGTTTGAGCAGTGGGACATGAGTATGGTGCAGGCTGCTTCCTCTCTCTTGCATTCCCATCTCTGGCTCAGGGAAAGCAAGGAACAACCACACCCTGCTCTGGAAACCTGAAGCAAATCGTTTAGTGTTGTAGGAGCAGGTCCCATGAGGCTCCAACAGGTTGAATTCCCACTGAGATATTACTGCTGCATGGGCTTGAAGCTGGGATTTGGTTATGGATCAGCTTAACACAAGAAAACAGGGCCCAGGAGGCAGATCTTGAGCAGGGAATGCAAGATCAAACCTTCATGCTGTAGGGAGAGCTGTAGTGAGCTTCTTTCCAGAGCAAATCCATCTTTTTGGAAATGAACAGAAGAATTATTGGCAGAACCCAGGTGTTGTATGGACCCAGGCTGAGGCACTGCCTCTTGCCCCCCAAAACCACCCATCTCCCTTCTGTCTGCCAATGTCACCTGCACCAGGGACCATCTCCATCCTCTCCAACACAGATCCTCCTGCTTTTCTAGCAGGTGTCCTGCTGCCCAAACCCCTGGGCTGCAGCCAGAGGCTTCTGCCAAGCACCAGGGACACACAGGGCTGAGTACTTGGCTCTGGGAAGCCATCACCACTCTCCTGGCTCAGAGCACTCACACTTCTCAGGAGTGTCAGAATTAGCAGCGCGCTCACAATTAGCTCTCCCTCCTGCACACCGTGCTCACTGCTGCCTGGGCTCTGCTTTGCTGGCACAGGGCTCTCAGCTCTTTGCAGGTGCAGTTTAGGGCTCCCATGCTTAAAGTCAGTGCTGCAGGGCAGTCTGGCCCTGCTGCACTTTCTTTCCACACCCAAGAAGGTGCATTGGCAAGACACTCTGTGAACTGGACTAACAGAGATGCATTCCCTAAGCACACAGTCACTCTCTCAGAGCCCTGTGCCTCCCTCCTCCATCTCTGCTGGTGTCCAGCCTCACACCAGAAGCAGGCAGGGCCTGGCAGGTGCCACACTCACCTCAGGGCCAGCAGGGGCTGGGAAGCTGAGCCAGTCGAGGAGCTCACACTTGTCCTGGAGCCAGTCGGAGCCCCAGACGCTGACACGGCGGTCGGAGCTGGCTGCCAGCCACAGCTCCCCTCCTTCCACCCCGAGCTCGTGGTACTGGGAGCAGAAACACAGCCCTGTCCTTCTGAGCTCCCCTCCTTCCACCCCGAGCTCGTGGTACTGGGAGCAGAAACACAGCCCTGTCCTTCTGAGCTCCCCTCCTTCCACCCCTCCTTCTCGTGGTACTGGGAGCAGAAACACAGCCCTGTCCTTCTGGGGGCACAGAGGCTTTGAAGGAGGGGGACAGTAAAGAGTGGGACAGGACCTCATGGGAACATGGGGATTGTGTTTAGGGGATGAAAGCCAGGATTAACCTCTGTTTGTGGCTGCTCCATCCCTGGAAGTGTCCAAAGCCAGGCTGGACAGGGCTTAGAGCAACCTGGTCTAGTGAGAGGGGTCCCTGCCCATGACAGGGGGCTGGAAATGGATGATTTTTAAGGTCCTTTCCAACCCAAATCCTGGTCTGAACAACTCAGTTCTCTTCCTTGGGACACCCTCTGGATCTGCACATCTCCTAGGGGAGTTATTTCCAATACCACGTGTCCCCTAACAATGTCCTTCACCTCAAAACAAGGAGGATTTCCTCAGTCTCAGATTACCAGGAAACACAGCCTTGCAGTGTAGATGATCTTAAAACCTGAGAGCTTAGGGAAAACTATTCCCATTTCTGCTGTGCAAAGGGAAAAAACTCTCCATGAAGAGCAGGACAAAGGAGGTGTCAAACCATCCCGCTGCTGCACAGCCAAGTCTTCCCAGCTCCACAGAGGAGCCAAAGACCCTTTTTGGGGGGTACAGGGGCTGCAGGCTGACAGCCTGGGCTGCTCCTGAGGGGTGCTGCTCTCCAAGAACCTGTGGCACAGGTTCACGTCACACCTGTGTGCAGGGTGTCAACAACTGCCACCAAAGGTCCCCCTGCAAGCACAGCCTCACTCAGGCTGCAATACATGGAGATTTATTCCACTGAATACTCACTCCTGAGGCTCTCACCTGCTTCCTGGTGCACTGGAGAACAGTGATGGGGGAGCCTTTGTGGTCAGCCAGGACATGGATGGTCATTCCAGTGCGAGGGCTGCTGACAGCCACTATCCCATCCTTGCCCCCTGATAGGATCATTTCCCCTGGTGGCAGAGGAGGGGAAAGAATGGGACACTTCTTGTAGAAGGAAAAAAAGGACAGAGAGAAATATCCAAGGCTATGGGATACCAGTGTCCTGAAACACTGTGAAAGTCTGGGGACATCCCAGTCAAGGGTTGGGTATGATGAGATGTCTCAAACACCCACTACACCTCAATACTGAAGAAGAGCCACAGTAGATCATAAAACAAAGTGTTTGTTGTACCCAAACCTCTTGGCTATCCCAGAGCCAATGCACCTCCCGTGTCCCACACACCATGTGCCCAGCTGGCAGAGTCACCAGAGCTCACTGGGACAAGTTCTGTGGCTCTCCCTGGCCCTGGGGTTTTGGGCAGGTGGCCAGGACAGAGAGCAGCTGGAGGCCAGGGGAAACCCAGGCAGCACCAAGCCACGTTCCCCAAGGTCCCATGTCCCCAGTGTCACCTCAGGCAGCCTCACCATCAGTGGAGTAGGTGACTGCTGTCAGTGCAGCAGCGTGGGGGTGCATTTTCAGCTCCATCTCTGTCCTGGAAACACTGAACACACGGACAGTGCCATCACTGTACCCTGCCACCACGTGCTGGCTCTCACCGGGACGAGGCCACACCCCAACGGGACGAGGCTTCCAGGCCAGGCACTGGCAGCTCTGCAAGGAAATTGGCAGAGACCTGGTGACACAGGGGACACTTCCCTGTGCCAAGAGGAAGGGACTGATGTGAACCCTTACCTGGTTGAGCACCTGGAACTGCACCACCAGCTCGGTGCTGCCCAGAGCCCAGATCCTCACGCTGCCGTCCTCCCCGCACGTGGCACAGTGACTCTCATCAGGACTAAAGCACACCTCAGTCACCTGCTCCAGGGAAAAGGCAGACAGCAGGGCTCTATGGGTGCCACAGCCCAGAGCACATCAGCTGCCCTGCCCCTTCATCCCCAGGATTGTGCTCATGGGACCCACCAGAGGAGAGGGAACGTAAGGGAAGGTGCAGAGCTTTGCTTTTGGGCTAACAGGACAAGAGGAAATGTCCTCCACTTGTACCAGGGAAGATTTAGATTGAATATTAGGAAGAATTTCTTCACAGAAATGGTTGTAAAAGCACTGGCACAGGCTGCTCAGGGCAGTGGTGGAGTCACCATACCCAAGAGTATTCAAAAATATTCACCACACCCAAGAGTGTTCAAAAAATGTGTGGATGTGGCACTTGGGGACATGGTTTAATGGTGAATGTCATGGTGGTGCTGGGTTGGTGCTTGGACTTGATGATCTTAAAGGTCTTTTCCAATCTTATCAATAATTGCAAAGAGTAAACCCAGCCCCAAAGGCAGGACCAGGCACTGTGCACAGTAAACCTAACCCCAAAGGTAGCACCAGGCAAGGTGCACTGCAAGTTGTCATAAAATACCTTCTCTCCCACCATTTGAACCCTTTTTTTCTGTGGCAGAAAGACACCCTGAAGCAACAGCAAAACTCAAAGCAGCCCAGCACCCTGACCTTGTTCTTGTGGCCGCTGATGAGTCGGATGCTGGTGCTCTCCACCCAGTTGATGTACCACAGGGTCCCTGCCGTGGTGCCCACAATCCCCATTTCCAGGGAGTCATCAAAGGCTGCGCTCACAATGGTCCCATCCAGGGTGATCTCATGCTCCAGTAGGACTGAGCCAGACCTGCAGGAAGGCAGGGTGGGAGAAGGACTGGCTCAGATGTTGGAACAGCCACTCTGCCTGCTTTAAATCGAACTTTCTAATGAGCCAGTTCAATGAGGAGCTCCTGTCCATGGAACAGTCCCTGGGAGAGCTGGGCTTGTTCATCCTGGGAGCCCTCAGAGCCCCTTCCAGTGCCTAAAGGGGCTCCAGGAGAGCTGGAGAAGGACTTTGGACAAGAGCCTGGAGTGACAGGACAAGGGAGAGGGGCTTCCCACTGCCAGAGGGCGGGATGGATGTGATATAGGGAAGGAATTCTTTCTGTGAGGGTGAGGAGGCCCCTGGCACAGGTGACCAGAGCAGCTGTGGCTGCCCCTGGATCCTTGGCAGTGTCCAAGGCCAGGCTGGATGGGGCTTGGAGCACCCTG
Organism: Molothrus ater; assembly: GCF_012460135.2. NCBI lineage: Eukaryota > Metazoa > Chordata > Aves > Passeriformes > Icteridae > Molothrus > Molothrus ater. Next base: position 14,876,395 of record NC_050493.2, on the reverse strand, counting down.
GCTTAGTGAAAAGTGTCCCTGCCCATGGGATGGGGAGGTTGAAACGGGATGGTCTTGAAGGTTCCTTCCCACCCAAACCATTCCATGATTCTGTGGTTTGTACTTCAACCGTGTTTTCACAGGAAAGAAAAAAATAGGGCATGCAATAGCATGAGAGAAGAAACAAAGGCAATGTATTTTCCTTAATCTCCTAAAGAAATTCCTACAAACCACAGACACAAATTTCAGGCATGATAAACACCCACTTCCACTATTAAGAGGGTTCAGCTACCTGTGGCAAAAATTCAGTCAAAAGATCCAGACAGAAAGAATCAGCAGTCACGGGATGGAGAGAAAAAGCTAAGGATGAAGAGCAGCAGGAGCAGCGTGGTTGCACGTGGTGTCTGTCTGCAAAAAGCCACCTCTCAGACAGGTCCTGGGGACTGCCAGCTGAGGGGCCACGAGCTCCTACCTGGCATTGGGCCCTTTCAGCCTCAGCTCCTGCACAGTGCCCACGGACCACAGGCGGATGCGCTTGGTGTTGCTGCCGCTGAGCAGGCGCTGGTGCCGGCACAGCAGCACCCCTGGGGAGGAAGGGCACCTGTCAGTGTGCAGGGCTCCCTGCTGGCTGTCCTGGGGGTAAGGCATGTGTGTATGCTATCTGACAGCTGTCAGAGCTGGGGCAGTTCTCTGCTGTTCATGGGCAGTTTTTTCTTTATCTCTCCCACAGCCAATCCTCCCTGCAGGAGATCTCTGCTGTCCATGGCCACTGAGTGTCCCTGCAGGGCTGATCCAATCCCATCATCCCATGGGGAGATGCTGCACCCAGGGGAGGAGCCAAGCATTCCTACCTGGATCCAATGTGAGCCTGGCACAGCACAGCAGCCTTTGCCCAGTGCATTGCCAGAGGAGCAGCTTCTGCTGCCCTGCATGGCCAGAGGGAGCCCAGGCCCATCTCCAGCAGCCCTGGAGCTGCAGAGGAAAACTCCCCCCTTGTGCAGGATCCCTGCTCCAGCAGAGCCACAGCTGGCACTGCAGGAGGGCTGAGCCCCCATGGGATGGGGCTGTGCCACCCCCTGACACACAGGGGACAGGGCATGGTCTCACTCTGTCACTGGTTTGTTTTCTGGGTTTTTTTTTTTGTACTATTGCATTTGTATTTTTTAATTTTCCTAGTAAAGAACTGTTACTCCTATTCCCATATCTTTGCCTGAGAGCCCCTTAATTAAAAAATTATGATAATTCAGTGGGGGGGGGCTTACATTTTCCCCTTCAAGGAAGGCTCCTGCCTTTCTCAGCAGACACCTGGCTTTTCAAACCAAGATGTGGGAATCGGAAAAACAGAAACTTCCACAGATACTGAAAGGTTTGATTTGCAGCCTTGGGAGAAGCTTGGATTGATGTAAAAATACAGTACACAGACATTAGGTAGAAAATTCAGAAACTTATGTTTCTATAGTTGTAAGTAAGAAACTGTATGGGTAAGATGGTGAAGGGTTTATAGTGTAGCAATGTAATAGTATGGAGTAGGTTGGGAGTTTAGAAGTTGTAATAGAAGCATCTGTGTGCATGTGAGACAGAAGCCCATTGGACAAAATATCTGCAATGCAGTAGAAGTAAGTAAAGGTGATAGGTTAGAAAAGCAAAATAAACCCTGTGGCAACTATCCATTGGGTTAGAAAGATCTATATTGCCTTGTAACAAAGAACTTGTGACTACTTTGTGCTATGGCCAACTGCCTGCTCCTCTAAAATCTCACAGCCTCTGAGACTGATGTTTGTCTGAGCAATGAATCGTTCTTAGCCCAACAATGGTCCCATCCCTTTATTACAGGTGGTGACAATGATATCCTGTCATCATTCCAAGGGTGCTCCTCACAGCCACTTGGGCAGCAAAGTGGGAGGGCTCTACAGCCCAGCACTGTTTTACAGACCAGAGCTGTGGGTGCTTTGGCACAGGCTGCCCAGAGCAGTGGTGGAGTCACCATGCCTAGAGGACCCAAACAGATTGTGGATGTGGTGCTCACAGACATGGTTTAACGCTGGACCTGGCAGTGCTGGGTTAGTGGTTGGACCTGATGATCTTAGAGATCTTTTCCAACATTAATGATTCTATAAAGCCCTCAGGAAACCCAGGAGCCTGAGGAAACCCAGATCCATTGCCACCCCACACATCTTGCATCCAACACAGCAAAGTGGTTTCCAAGCACAGCTGAAATGGGAAGTCTGTGAGCTCAGGGCTCCTTTCCCAACACATTCCCCTTTCAGCCCTGGCACTGCACCCACCGATCTCGCCCTCGTCAGCCTCCCACGTCATGAAGCAGGAATTGGTCTCTGTGTCCCACACACAGATCTGGCCTGAGTTGGTCCCACTGTAAAGGAGAGCCTCAGCACCATAACAGAGAGATGTCAGCTCCACCAGCCCCAGCACATCCGGGGCAGGGGCACGATGAACCTGCCAGAGCACAAAAACCAGCAATGTCAAAGGCAATGAACATGCTCAGATGCATCAGGAGAAAAAAACATCTTCCTCCCCTCAATTCCTGCAGTTAATGCCTCAAATACAACCAAAAGCTGTTTGTGCACAGTCAATATCATGTCACTAAGAGAAATCATCAGCTCTCACAGAGCTCTCACCGGGGGCTTGGAAAATAAGTCAGAGATACTGAAAATAAATCTTAAAAGGTAAAAGGAAGGTTTACCTTGAGTCTGACAGCAGCTTCCTGCTGCTCCAACACCCAGAATGTCACAGCTCCCCTGCCCACACAGGCAAGGTCTTGGTGAGAGAAAGGGCTAAAAGCCACATCGTGGAGAGGCTCTGAGATACAAGTGGACAGCACGAGCTCATAGGTGTGGGTGCTCCACAGAGCCATGGTCTGGTCACTGTAGTCCCCTAAGGAGAAAGGGAAAGGCAGTAGGAAGAACTCTGCTGCCTCAGGATGCTCACAAGCATCCACACAGCACACTCACATCAACTGTGCCACCCCTCATCCAGCTGTTGGGAGACAGACAGAACTGACCCAGCACTTCACCCTGGAGATTGTAGCAAAGCTGTGCTGGCAGTGGAGTCACTTGGAGCAGTCAGGGCTGGGACTGAGCAGGCAGAGCAATGTCAGAGCAGTTTCCCCATCCTTGGGAGTCTCTGCACACCTTGGGAATGCCCCACACAAACTCTCCAGTGAGCTGGGCACTCAGGGCTAACCCTGTCTTGACAAAGAACGGGATGTCACCTTTGCCAAGGTCCCAGCTGAGGTGGGAGCTGACCTCCATGGAAGCCATCACAGCTGGGTGGCAGCAGAAGGCATTGGCCTCAGTGATGGCAAAACTCCCAAGCTTTCAGAGAGCTCAGGAGGACAGTGCTCTCCTGTTGCCTTTCCCAGGCTTCACAAGCTCTGTGGGGACTTTCAGCTTTTCCCTCCCCTGCAGCTCAGACCAGAGCTGGAGGAGGAGAGCTCCTCTCCCACACTGCTCCCTGAAGAGCACAAAGCTCCCTTTCTCTCCAGCAAAGCCTGCTTTCCTTTCCAAAGGCAGCCTCACCAGCCTGGAGGGAGTGTATTGCCTGCTCCACAGGTCCCCTCTCATGCAAAACAAGAGCTTCCTAATTGCATGTTGTCCTTTAAATGTCCCCTGTCTGAGCAAAACAGACAGCTTGAGCATCCATCCTGTGCTGGCATGGCTGCCTGGCAGGAGGCTCACAGTTGGGAGCCTGGCTACTTCTGTCCAAGTCCATCTAGGCAGCAATAACAAGTCCAGAAGAAGGCTTTTCCCTCTGCACACTATAAATAGTAACCACAAGCCATTTACAGGGGGTCTAAGAAGCACCAGTGAGTCAGGAGAAGAAAGCTGTAACTGCTGCATTCCCTGCTGTCCCAAGGGTACCACAGAACAGCTTCCTACCCACGAGCCTGCTGCACATCTGGCAGATGTTTGGTGCTCACAGCACCCTCCTGCCATGGGCTGTCTGCTCTGGGGTGCAGCCCTGCCCCCACAGCTGCTGTGACAGGAGTGCTCACCGATGGTGACAAGGAATCTGTCATCCCAGGAGAATGCCATGGCTTGCACTTGTGTCTCGTGGTGGAACAGCTCTGCTGTGCAGGCCCCATCCTGGGTGCTCCAGATGCAGATCTGACAGTGGGAGTCTCCATCCTTCTGCCCTGAGGCAGAGGCAAGAACCTAACACAACAATGTGTAAGTAATTAGAGAATGTGTAATTAGAGAATGCTCGTTAGCCTTAACGGTTTTTTCAGTTATCCCACATTAAAGGGATGTAGCTGGCAAATGGAGAATTCAGTGAGAAACAACAATTCAGCTGATGGCAGGAGGGAAAGGCAGCATCACCCAGAGGAAGAGAACAGCCTTTACAGAATCACTGAGGTTGGGAAAGATCTCCAAGATCATCAAGTCCAAGCAGTGACTGATCCCCACTTTGTCACCCAGCCCAGGGCATGGAGTGCCACATCCAGCTCCTCCTTGGACACCTCCAGGGATGGGGACTTCACCACTCCTGGGCAGCCCCTTCTAATGCCTGACCACTCTTTCCATGGAGAAGTTCTTCCTGATGTCCAGCCTGAACTTCCCCTGACACAACTTGAGGCCATTCCCTCTCATCCTGTCCCTGTTCCCTGGGAGCAGACCCTGACCCCTGCCAGCTGTCCCCTCCTGTCAGGAGTTGTGCAGAGCCAGAAGGTGCCCCCTGAGCCTCCTTTTCTGCACATCAGACTTGTGCTCCAGCCCCTTCCCCAGCTCTGTTCCCTTTTCTGGACATTCTCCAGCCCACACTGAGCCAGCACAACAGAGAGCTGACTCCCAAACAATCTCCATAGCCTCCAGGCAGAAGGAGGAACAACAAATGGGATTTTAGGCTGTGGGACCGCAAAGTGGCAGGGACGAGCCCTGGCCTGGGGCAGAGCAGCCCCTCCCACCTGGGCGTGGTGGCTGAGGGTGAGAGTGGAGATCTCCTCGGCGTGGCCCAGCCAGTGGCTCTGCGAGCCCGAGTGCAGGTCTTCAACCACAATGACGCAGCCACAGGAGTAGGCGAAGAAGCCTGGCAGAGGAGGGGGAGGAGAGGGGATGTTTTCATGGAAAGGCTGCACATACAGCCCCCACCACAGCCCACGTGGAAAATTCTATGATTCATTAATACGTAAAAGCTGACTCTTTGATGCAGAGCAGCAGCAGCAGGTTGGGAGCGGGGATGAAATCTCACTTTCCCTAACCTGAGTGAAGCAGAGCTGCTGGCCACCATTCCAGCTGGAGAAAGGAGGCAGGATGGGCTTTGTGAGCTCTCCTCCTGCTCTGTCCACTCAACAGCTGGAGCCTGAATCTGCCTCACCAACTAAAGCTTGCAAACAGCAAAGAGCTACTGGATTTTACCAACACAAAGAAGTTCTGTGTTCAAGCAAAGATCCCAATCCAACAGTCAGATCATAACTTCACTCAGTACACAGCCCTAGAATCACAGAATAGAATCATACATGGGTTGGAAGGGACCTTAAAGCTTCCTTCCACCCCTTGCCATGGGCAGGGACATCTTCCATTATCCCAGGCTGCTCCCAGTCCTGTCCAACCTGGCATTGGGCACTTCAGGGATTCAGGGGCAGCCACAGCTTCTCTGGCAACACATCCCAGCACTGCAGAGCATTCCCAGTGTACCTGTATCTGGGTTCCACACCATATTCCCTCTGCCATTCCCATTGTAGCCGATCACTGCTTTCAGCTTCAGCACCTCACTGCCCGCTGGAGGAGACAAGAAACTCTGCAAGAAAAACAGACACTGGCTTAAAATAATCTCTGGAAGAATGGTCTGGTCAGATGCATCAACACCCACACAGGAAAAAGTGAGTGTCCTCAAACACATCCCACACAGATCCATGCCAACACTCACACAATTCCATAACGGAAGAGACAAATAACATTCTATAACAAAAGAGACCCTGCCCCAGCACAGCCAGGCACAGATGCTTTCAGATAAGGCACAAAACAGGCTGGCAGCAAATGCCCAGCCGAGGAGCAGCTGCTAATCCTGCTGGGAAAGAGTTTCACGGGTTTGGCTGACTTGGGATGCAGATATTTCAACAGGAAGAGAACTGGGAGAAAAACGCTGCCAGGTGGAGGGACAGAGGAGAGGGTTGGGGGTGAAATCTGGATGTAGATGTTCTCCCAGCACTAGCAGCAGAGCTTAGGGAAGGGCTGAGTTAAGTTTCTGTTTTATCCCTGCTGTGTTTGTTAACAGAGCAGGAGCTGTGCTGTGTCTCTCCTCACTACGCTCCATGGATTTGCCTTCCCCAGGCTGCTCTGCCAGTGCAGCTGCTCGCAAATATGGGAGCACAATGAATCACTCCATTGCTCACTCGTCTTTCACTCTCAATAGCACATGCCATTTCCACTCCTTTTGAATAAAAATGTATGCAGATTTGGGCAACACAAAAAGAGTTGAGCACAAATCACTTTTTACTAGTCTGGGAAGAGTTACATGTAGAGGAGAACAGGGAACTAACATTAGGATTTCTGTGCTGAACATCAGCCCTGGGGTAGAGTTCCTAAATTGCTTTCCAACAGAGAACAAAATGGAAACAATTTGGAAAATGCACCTACCCCAGCCCCAAAATGCCTGTTCTCCACCTGGTAACCAGCACAACTCTCACCTGGGGGAGCACTGATGCCTTGAAGCGAGGAGTGAAATGCCGGTAGGAATCTGGGCGGATGCAACACTGGGACTTGGGAGTTCTGGTTCCCTTCCTGGGCTCTGCCACACAAAGGAGAAAATGGTACCTATGAGATGCTGCTCCTGGGAAGGCTTTGGGAGCAGCACCCAGGCTGTGGCTTGCTTATATTCATGTGCTGTGCACGTGTGAACACACACGAGGCAAAAAGCAAACTGCAGTGTCAGATGTGTGACACATATACATAAATGCATACACATTTACATATGTGTGACACATATATATATGCTAAGTGGGAAGGGACCCACAAGGATCATGAGTCCAACCCCTGGCCCTGCACAGACACCCCAACAGTCCCACCCTGTACCTCAGAGCATCATCCCAGCGTTCCTGGAGCTCTGGCAGCCATGCCCTCTCCCTGGGGAGATTGTTCAATCAATGCCCAGCACCCTCTGGGGGAAGAACCTTCTCCTCATCTCCAGCCTGACCCTCCCTGACAGCTCCAGCCATTCCCCGGAGTTCTCAGTTCCTTTCCCACTTGTAGCAATGTAACTGAACAACTTAGACCACAGTGTGCACCAGCCATTTCACTTGTAACTGTTCTTACCAGAATTTTCTCAAAGCTCTCTAAAATTCAAAGTTACTAAGATATAAACTGTATTAAAATAAGAAAGAAGAAGCTAAAAAACCGAATTCCAAGACCACAAGAAAGAGATAACAAAGAACTGTAAACCACCTAAACTATAACCAATCTCACATATTCTTAAAAGTACATACAAAACACATAGATAAACAAAAACAGCACTAAAAATACGTAATCAGTAGAGTTGGAATATATAAGTACTTAATGTAAACAACAAACAACTTCTACTTAATCATATTAATTAGTTATCCAAGAATTCTAAATTTCCCACACCACACTGCAAGCAGCCTAAGGACAGCCACACCTCATGCTCTGGGATGCCTGTGAAGCCACGAGCCCCACAGCTCCAGCACTGTCACAGGAGCACTGGGGGCAGTTTTATCCTGAGGCTTTCCAACAAGTCCTGCAGGGGCTGAGCACTGGCAGCTGCCTGCTCCTGGCAGGCTGCCACACACCACTGCAGCTCCCAGGCTGTGCAGCTATTAATAGAGCCATTGGGAGCTTTAATTGCAGCTGGATTTAATGGGACGTGCCACTCAGAGATGATACTGGCTCCAGGCTGAAGGCAGGCTTCTGGTGTGCCCAGAAGCAGCAGTAGGGAAAGAGCCAGAAAAACGAGCAGTTTTAGGGATCAAAGTGAGCCTCCCTCAATACTGAGTGCCCTTGGAAGGTCATGGCCAAGAGAAAACTCCTAAGGAACACATTGCAGCCTTTTACCTCACAGCTCAGAGCACATGTCTGGGTCTCTCTGCCCCAGAATAATAATAATAATCATGTTCTTTCTTTGGTTTTGGGGGATAGACCAGCTGCCATGCAGGCCTGCAGCTCTGTACAAACTGGCAATTCCCCCGATTTACCGTTTGCTGTTTTCTCAGGAGACCTCGAGCTGTCCTGCCTCACTTTGGGCCTCACAACAGGCTCCTCATTCCCATCTGATTCCACCACAATGACTGAGGCATCTCTGTGCTCATTTGTCACCTTCCTGCAGCTGTCTGGCAGTTCTGCTTCCTCCTCCCTGTCCGACTCAGAGGAAATACCTGGGGAGAGAAATCAGTGGGAAGATGCAGCCACCCATGTCCTTCAGGACCACTTCACGTGTGCCTGACCCTTTGACTTCTGGCAGTGTCACTCCCCTGCTCTGTGGAACAGCTCAGCTGTTAGGCTGGAGGGCAAAGCAGACAATTCCTATAGGAATGACCAACAAGGTGTTTAGCACAGTCAGAGAGGCTGTGCCAGCACCTCAGTATGTGGAGGAGAGCAGAGGATAAAGGGGTGCTGAACCCCAGTCAAGCCCAGCTTAGGGGAAGGAATTGCAGACTGGTCTGCCAGAAGGGGTCACAGGTAGGGATGGCTCCAAGGATGCTGCTGAAATAGGCAAGTTTTTCCTAAAACAAGGTTAATTTTTCCCTTTTTTGCAAGGAGTTCCTCTTACTTTGAAACCCTGCTGGGTGGACAGAGCTGATATCCAGACACGGTGGGGAGGACAGCAATGGAAGAGGCACTGTCTGCCGAGGGGTCTCAGAGCCATCCTTGGGCTTCTCAGAGCTGCTGTCTGGGAAAGAAAAGGGCTTGGTGTCACTTCCTTCAGCCCATGTTCCTCTCATCCTTCTGGATGGTGACACCTCAGCTTTCCAGCTTCCATAGAGCCACTTCTCTGTGTTTTAAGAAAGAGAGGGACAGAGAGAGAAAGAAGACAGAGGAGATGGAGGCAGAGAAAGACAGAAGGCAAAAGCTGAAAATCTACCAGAAAGCCCAGAGTGGCTCTGCTCAGAACATCCCCACCTAGGCAGACTGAGGAGTGCTGTCAATTAATTTGAGATTGTCCTTCAAGGCTAATTAGCTGGTTTGCCCCCCACTACATGACCCCCTCAGGGAAGGAACCATCCCCCCAAATCCCTCTGGAAAAGCTGCCAGCACAACTCATGGGAAGAGGCAAACTCACCTGAGCTCAGCACCAGAGTGGACGCAGGGGAACGAGCCCTGGGAAGGGGAGGAGACTGGAGTCACACAGGGATGGGGCACGGACAGGGGACACAGACAGGCACTGCCAGCACCATTACCTGCCTGGGGATGCCTTGACTGGAGGTGGAGCTAGGAAATCCCAGAGGAAGATGGCATCCCCAATGCTGATGACGTGCTCTTGGTTTGGGGTGAAGGCGACCTGGTGCACGGGCTCTGAGTGCCCAATGAACACCTGGGAGAGAGCAGGCCTTGAATCCCCATCACCACCTGTCCTGTCAGGATGGGGTCACTCCACTCTGTCCTGCCCAGCCAGGGTCTACAGGCCTCAGCAGAAGGTCCAGAAGAGGATCTATCATACCTACAGTTCTCACACCTGTGGGCTGATCAACCCAGGGCTGACCTCCAACACACTCGGGGAAGGAAGCAAAAGCTGAAGAGTCCAAAATCTTATCCTATCTCTGAAGCTTTGGGTGAACCATTTTCCTCCCCATTTTCTCTCTCTGTCCCTAACACAGAGCTATCACCTACCTCTGTCCATTGCAGAGGCTCTCACTGGGGTGCTCTGGCAGCCCCAGCCTGTGCCCACTGCCGGGCACTGTTACAGTGTGGGATCCAGGCTGCATTTCTCTGCTGGGCAAACTGGGACGGGGGTCACTGGGCCAGGTCATACAGAGCCCATTTGCTGCTCTCTGGGGATTCAGCAATGCAGCACCACCCCCTTCTCCCCCCTGGGTGGGCAGTACCTGGAAGTTGATGTTGAAGCGCATCCCGTAGTCCCACACTTTGATGACCTTGTCACCAGCAGTGAGCAGGTACTGGCCATCCTTGCTCAGTGCCAAGGAGGAACAGCTCAGCTTGTGCACAGGGGACACCTGAGGACAAGAAATGGCACCAGCAGCCTTAGCTGAGCTGGTTTATATCCTTATTTACACTTCAGCAAGAGACAGTGTGGAAAACAAGGACAAGCTCAGGCTCACCCTGAGCACGAGCACACTGGGACAGCTGCAGGCTTCTCACTTGTGTTTCTCTGAAGCCTGTGAGCTCCAGGAGGTGTTTTCTCTCATTTAACCTCCCAGAGAGACAAGAAGTGCCCAGCCCCCAGAGGAAACCTGGTGGATGAATTTCAGTGTCCTACCTCTCGCACCAGCCGTCCGGTTTTTGCATCAAGCACAAGGATTTTATTGGAAGAAGTGGATACCAGGAGCTCTCCCTGAAGCACAGGACCAAAGCAGACCTTCACTGCAGAGTCCAAGATGGTGCTGTGCAGGTCCAGGATGCTGATGTCCACCCTCAGCAGCTGTGGAACAAAAAGCCACTGAAGAACCACTGCAGGAGCCTCAGGATTGCTCCCGTGCTCCTAACACAAAGCTATGGAGCCCCCTGGACCCTTCCCTTCCCACTTAATGAGGGGCTGCAGGTGCAGACAATGCCCAGGAGAGCAGGTCAAGAGAGAGGTGAGAGCTGACAGCCTCCACAGCACCTCCCAAATTATCTTTCTAGCAGAGAATGAAGGCACAGGAGAAGAAACCTTGAATTTGTTATTTCTGTCTCACAGAAGGGAAAACAGGGAGCTCACTGTCAGCCCTGATCCAGCTCCCTGGCTGCTGCCTGTGGGGTTTCCAGGAGACAGCCCTGTCCCCAGGAGTGAGGGGACTCTGCTGGGTACCTCATCGAGTGAGCAGGCCTCCATCACTGTCACCACGTACTTGGAGGGCCCCACGAAGGCCAGCAGGCGACTGTCCCCACTGACCACCAGAGTGTCCACGCCACTGCCAGCATCCTGGGCCACCACATTGCCTGGGGGACACAGCAAGACAGTGAGGAGCAGCAAAGCCCACTATGATGGTGCTGCTCAGCAGCAGCTGCAGCTTCTCCTGCAGCTTGAGAAAAAAGCAACCTGTGCTGTAGGAGACACTACAAATTTTATTTACACACCCAGAATGTGCAGTGAAGCACCTCAAAAACAAGGTTGAGATGCACAGCTTGTTGCCTGAGTGAACATGCAGTGTTTTCAAGGAGAGCAGAACAAAGTCGAAGGAATAAAATTGATTTTAGGGCTTATTTTGTAGGGTTACAAGAGGCTGTGATGAGGAGCTCTGTGAGATCTCAGCTGCAGCCTGGGTGTCTGAACCCAGAGTAGAATGAGGTCAGTGCTCAACACCACCACAGTGATGTCAGTCCACAGGGCAGAGAGAGCCAGAGGTCTGAAAATCACAGAAATTACAGCAATTCTCTGTATTTATTCCATGACCATAATTCCACTGTTCTGTCCCTGGAACGTGACCAGGCAGCAAACACAGCTTCAGAGCAGAGGCACCATGTGAAGGTCCAGCTGCAGCACTGACACCAAACCTGGGTGATTTTAGATGAATTCCCTGATTCCTTCAACCCCTGTTTCTTATCCTGCACACCTCCTGGGGCAGGTTCCTCCTCTTTGTGCAGTATTACACTGTATAAAAATCAGAGTTCCCTTTCCCTGCTCAAGCTTGTGCTGTCACAACTCATTTCCAAAGTGTACATTAAATGTGACACTAATTTTTCCAAACTGCCTTGCCCCTGCCTTGCCTCCAGCTCTCCACCAGCTCCATTCACCAGCACAGAGCAGCTCTGCTGCAGGCAGGATTAGGGCAACAATCCACTTCAAACAAATTAAATTGCACATGTACAGAATGGAAAGAGTCAGGGCTTGGGCATGGATAAATCTCTGTGACCCCAGCACATTAATGAAATCATCAGACCAGCAGGATGAGAGGCTTTGAACAGGTAGGGGAGTGCTGGCAATCACTGGAGTTTGCTCACACAGAAGGTACAAACAGAAATCACAGAATCACTGAGGTTGGGAAAGCCCTCTAAGATCATCAAATCCACTAAAACGTGTCCCCAGGTGCCACATCCGCATCTGTTAAATCCTTGCAGGGATGGTGACTCCACCACTGCCCTGGGCAGCTGTGCCAGTGCCTGACCACCCTTCCAATGAAGAAATTTTCCCATGATCAAATCTAAACCTCCCCATGGCACAGCTTGGGGCCATTTCCCCTTGTCCTGTCCCTGTTCCCTGGGAGCAGAGCCCGACCCCCCGGCTGTCCCCTCCTGTCAGGAGCTGTGCAGAGCCACAAGGTCCCCCCTGAGCCTCCTTTTCTCCAGGCTGAGCCCTTTCCCAGCTCCCTCAGCCTCTCCTGGTGCTCCAGCCCCTCCCCAGCTCTGTTCCCCTCTCTGGACAAGCTCCAGCCCCTCAGTGTCTGTCTTGTGATGGGCCCAGAACTGCCCCCAGGACTGGAGGTGCCTCAGCAATGCCCAGAGCAGGGGGAAATGCCAAAGCTCAGAAGGTTCATTGGGAAATATCACTCCAAGCAGACTGAGCTTGGGCTGGCTCTGGTGTCAGGATGTCTGTGCTAATACAGAAAAAGAAGAAAGGCAATCCCAACCCCAGAGTCTTACCTAGGACTCTCAGAACCTGGATTGTCTGTGCCACAAGTCTGTACAGAGCCAGAGTTCCCTGCAAGCAGGAGCTGAACATGAAATTGCCATCTGGAGAGAAGGTCAGCCCGGTGACCGCGGTGCGGTGCTGCCTGAAAGGGGGCAGAAAACATGGAAAAAGGGAAGAGAAGAAGGAATCACAGACAGAGGGAACAGTGGTGATGTTGAGTGTAACATAGTGAAGAACCCAAGAGGCTAAATTAACCAGGAACAGAGCAGGACCCTGCTGTGCTCACCCCTGTAGCAGCCCAGGACAAGCAACACTGACTTGTCAGAAAACCAAGCAGTGAGTTCAGGCTCCAGCCTGGATGGAACCTGCTCCTTCTCCCTTTGGAGCATCCTCCAAACCCCACACTGAGGCTCACAAGGGCTCCCTGCCCAGCTGCTCTCTAGGACAAGCTCTTTCCTACTGCTGTCCACTGGGAAGTCACAATGAAAGCCCTCATGGCTTTCACAGCTTGGACTTTCACCACCCGGAGCCTCGGCACAGTGGGATCTGCCCCAAGCCCACCCAGCTGGGACCTGAGGCTTGTGGAGCTCCATGAGTGTCACTGTGGCTGTCTCATCACCAGGACACCCAGTCAGACTCCGTGGAGCTCCCACTTCACTCACTTGTGCTCCAGCAGGAGGTCAGAGGCAGCCAGGTTGAAGATCCTCACCACCCCACTGTCAAAGCCACAGGCCAGCATCTTCCAGAAGGGGTGGAAGGCCACAGTACAGGGAGTTTCCTCTGCAGCTGAGAAGTCATACAGCTGCAGGGAAGAGACACCACAGGCATGAAGCTGGAGAGGACTGGAGCTGCAGCTGGACCCAACAACTGATCAGCCTCACATCTGCACCATGAGCATGTCCCTGCTCCTGCCTGGATGGATCCAAGACCCACTGAAGTCCTGGGTCTTTGGGCACTCAGATAAAGCCCTTGGATGTTAAGGTTTGTGCTAAAAAGTAATCTTCAAAAGACTGAGGAAAGGGAAATAGTTGTGTCCAACAATACATCATTATCGGTGATATTTTTGCCTGACATCTGGGAGGAATGAAGAGGAGGACTTTATCTTATTAGAAGGTTAATTAATCACTTTATTATACTATATTATTTTATATTATATTACACTATATTACATTAAACTGAATTTATACAAGTATTTAACTCAACTCAACTGCTTAGAATTTTGTGACTGTCTGCTGACCAACAGTCTGCACACACACTTGGCCCTGACAGGCCAAGGAAACAAACCACCATCACTTTGGGTAAACAATTCTATTTTGTATTTTACTTTGGCATAACACAGGAGCAGCCAATGAGATAAGAATTGTTTTCATCATTCTTTTCTCTACTTCTCTCAGGTTCAGAGAATGTGAATTCCACAACCTCAGAACCCTGTACTTCCAAAGGGTCTCTTGCCCGTGGTTACCCCTCACACTTCAGGGAGGGTTCCTGAACTGTGGGGCTTTGATAGACACCCCCTGCCTCTTGTGTCACCCACCTGCTGCCTGGAGGCGAGGTCCCACACTCGGATGGTGCTGTCCTGGGACACTGTTGCCATCTGCTCCCCCGTGCCCTGCAGGGAGAAGCCCAGCACGGAGCCCCCGTGGGAGCGCATCACCGTGTTGTAGTCCCGGGCCTGCACATCCAGGTAGCCCAGGCTCCCAGCAGCTGTCGTGGACAGGACTTTGTGGCCATCTGGGCTGATGCAGACAGAACTCACTGAAGCCTCATGCTCTGGGGAAAGATACAGGAGTCAATTAATCCACTGGGAAAGGAGCAGCTGGAACACAGCTACAGACCTGTGGCAGTGTTCACAGGGGGCTTAAGATGAGGGAAGAGACAAGGATCTGACTCCATGTTTCAGAAGGCTGATTTATTATTTTATGATATATATTATATTAAAACTATACAAAAAGAATAGAAGAAAGGATTTCATCAGAAGGCTGGCTAAGAATAGAAAAGGAATGATAACAAAAGCTTGTGACTGACCAAGACAGTCCAGACAGCTGGACTGTGATTGGCCATTAATTAGAAACAGGCAACATGGACCAATCCCAGATCCACCTGTGGCATTCCACAGCAGCAGATAATCAATGTTTACATTTTGTTTCTGAGGCCTCTCAGCTTCTCAGGAGAAAAAAATCCTAAGGAAAGGATTTTCCATAAAACATGTCTGTGACACAGACCCACATTTAGTAAAGCAATGCCCACAACTCAAAGACTGAATGCTTGCAGGTGTGAGTTGTGACAGATTAGAGAGATTAGTCTCTGCCCTTCCTAACATCCCTGGGCTCTGCTGTAATGGTGATTGTTTCAAAAGCAATCAAGGACTGCTCAACTTCTCCCCTAATTTTTCATGAACAGATGAGCCATGGCTAGAAAGGGACAGGAATCAAGATGGAAGGTCTGTTCTCTCCCAGGAGATCCTGCCTTTCTCCTATGACTTACAAGAATAAACATGAATAATTGCCACTGAGGACTTCCAAGGCAGTCAGCCCTGGAGGCAGCACACGTCACACAGCCCTGACTCACAGGGATTGCTGTGGGAGCTGTGCCAGTGCAGCTCTGGATCTGCAGCAGGACATGTGGAGCTCAGAAGCTCCACTCCCACCTCTACTCACCTGCCTCTAGGACAGCAGCTGAGAAGTCCAGTAGCCACAGCCTCACATAGCCATCCTCTGATCCCGTGGCACAGAAGGTCAAGGACATGCTGATACTGTTTATAGCAATCCCAGGGCCTGGAAACCCAAAAAACAACAGCTCCTTATACAGGTGAAACAAGAAAACTCAACCTGACAGGGCCCATGCAAGAGCTGAGGCTGGTAGTCCACCCACACCCAGCTGAGCCTGAGGAGGATGCAGGAACCCCACAGTGACTGGCAAAACAGGCTGAAGGGTCTCAGGCAGCCCTTCTCAGGGCTCCAAACTCCTCTTGACCATTGTGAACCTCTTGCCAGGCACAGAACATTCCCACCTCTGCCATATTTTTGCCTCAAACAGAATCCTGTAGCAAAGGATATGCCTGAGGTACAAACCTTTCACTGCCCTGACCCAAAGCCTCTCTGCAGAAGGGAGATACAGATCCACAGACTGGGACTTTTTGATTCATAGCATCATTAAGGTTGGAAAACATCATTGAGCCCAACCATTATCCCCCCACCAGCCCATGTCCCCAGGTGCCACAGCCAGGTGCCACCACAGGCTTTTTGAACATTTCCAGGGACAGAACGGGCAGCTTGTTACAATGCTTTACCACACTTTCAGTCAAGAAATTTTCCCCAATATCCAACCTAAATTCAGGTCTAAAGGCCATAAGTCAGAGCCAGCACTGAGACCAGGAGGCACCAAGGACTTTGTTTCATCTCCTCTTGGGCCCTTTCTTGCCTGTGAAGTGGGAACTGCAGTTGCACACCTCTCAAAGGCCACATTATAGATTAATTAGCTCAATTTGCCAAAGCAAACTATGCACTAAGTTTTAAGATACCAGAGCAATCACACTTGAAAGTGAATTCTTCCTGCTGCTCAAGTTAATGGAAGAGCTGAAAGTTGGTCTACTTAATGTAGAGCAACAAAGATTCCCCAAATGCTCGGCAGCAGCTGAATAATGAAAAAATCCCCAAATTCATCTTTTTCGTTAATCTTAGTTCTTTTTCCATCTCTCCATTAAGCCTCCCATCAGCAAATGAAGACCTTGTCTCATGTTTCTAAAAGTAGTGTTTCTCTGAAAGTGCAATCAGCATTTAAAATGCTAAAATCTTTCTTAAAACGATACTTTGCTGTACTAAGGGAGATTATTTGCAGTCCTTAAGAGACAAATAGAAATGATCTAAACAACCCCAAAATAATCCTTCAGCAGTAGGTAAAGAGCTGGTTGGTTTGAGCAGATTTCTGACCCTCATGGTGGTGGAGGTGGTCACTGGTTCTTGGTCTCCCTCTCCCTGCCTGCTCCTGCTCCCACCTGAGCTGCTCCCTGCCTGCTCCTGCTCCCACCTGAGCTGTTCCCTGCCTGCTCCTGCTCCCTGCCTGCTCCTGCTCCCACCTGAGCTGCTCCCTGCCTGCTCCTGCTCCCACCTGAGCTGCTCCTGCTCCCACCTGAGCTGCTCCCTGCCTGCTCCTGCTCCCACCTGAGCTGCTCCCTGCTCCCACCTGAGCTGCTCCCTGCTTGCTCCTGCTCCCACCTGAGCTGTTCCCTGCCTGCTCCTGCTCCCACCTGAGCTGTTCCTGTTCCCTGCTTGCTCCTGCTCCCACCTGAGCTGTCCCCTGCCCGTTCCTGCTCCCACCTGAGCTGCTCCCTGCCTGCTCCTGCCCGTCCTCCCGGGGCTGTGCAGGCAGCAGGCGCCGTGCACTCCGCACACAGACGTTCTTGTAGTCCACCTCCAGCACGTGGCCACTCCTGCTGCACACATAGCTGTGAAAAAAAAAAAAAAAAACAGGAGAGATTTGCTTTTAGTAAAAAACCACCTTGGTTTACCTTATTTGTGTAAAGCAATCCTGGCTCACAGGTAATATAAGAGGTCAACGAGGTGTCCAAGTGTTCCACACACCTCCAAAGAAGTCAGAGCTGCCTATTTAGTTTCTCGACCCTTTGGAATAGAAATTAGCAAAAGAGCTAAAAGCTTGCCATAAACTCCAGAAAGGAGCCTCCTTCTGCTACAGGCTGGCTGAGCTGACAGCTCTGCCTTTGTGGGACAACATGGGGTGGCAACAAAGGTCTGGCTTTGATGATTAAAATAAAACAACAAAGTGTGTGTCTGTATGCAAGAGGATGTGTGCCAGGCTCCTCCCGCTGACCCAGGAATCTAACAGAGAGCTTCAGGTGGGGAGAGAGTCACTAAATATGGCACAACAGCAGCATGGCAAGAGGAAAGAGGCTGTTCTGTGAGCAGCCAAAGCCCTTTTGGGAGGTGACATGTGCTGAGTGGGGAGAGCCTCTCCCAGCTCCAGAGGGCAGCTGTATTTTGAGGGAGAAGCCCAGCAAAGCACCGTGGTGGAGGGGGAAGGAGAATGCTAACAGGGAGAGCTGCAGAGCTCCCTCCTCTGGGCTGCCTGGGCAGGTGACAGTGACAGGCTGTAAGAGACGGCCTGAAGTGTGTTGGGGAAGATGAAACAGGAAAGCCTTATAAATATGATTGCCTGGCAAAAGATTGTGAGAATATAGAAACTACAAGCAAGATTGAAATGAAAGCAAGCTTTGAGATCCCTCAGTTACTGAACAACTGGAAAACAATGGCATGGCCAGCTGAAGGTGATCCCCTTTTGATGGAACAGCACCCTCTGCCTGCAGACAGCTCCAAGGGTCAGAGCAGACCCTACAGCTTGGCAGAAGGGGCCCAAAGAGGAGTTTATAGGGTTTAAAATGTAACAGAGTATGGTAATGTAGTGATTCTTATAGGCTGTATGGAAATGCTATAGGATTTGTATATTGTACTAGATTGGTTAGTGAGAATCAGAATATTCAACACAGAAGATTTATTGTATTGTAATGGGAACCTCGCTCTCTTACCCTCTTACTCTCTTACCCTCTCATCCTCTCTGCCCCTCTCTTCTCTCAGGCCTGCTCTGAGCTGTGCCTGGCAGCTCCCAGCAGGGCCCTGCACCCAGGACCTTTGCAATGAACCCCAAGTTCCAAGCCCTGGCTGCAGAGATCTCTGTGTCCATCCTGACCAACCAAGACCCTGAGGGCCCTGGCTGGAGTTCTGGCCTGGCTGAGGTGGATGCTCACCATGCTCACCAAGTGATTGTTTGCAGCTGTGTTTGCAGTGCTGCCATGGTGCTGCTTTGGGCAGGGGCTGGCAAGGAGCAGCTTGATACCCACTCATCACAACAGCCCATGAACTTCCCCACCTCTTGGCCAAATGAACCTTCCGGGGTAACTTTGGTGATGGAAAATCCCCTATCTGCCTCATGACCACCATGATGGATGGAGATTGAAGCCCCTCCCAAAGACTGAGACCCCCATAATTCTGACACGGGGGGGTTGGCCTGACTGAAGCAAGAAGTTTGCCAAGTGTTGCCTGTAGGTTTGTTTGCTGGACCAAGAAACCAGTCCTGAAACAATGGGTCCTGCTCGCTGCTGAGACAGACTTACCCTGTTTAGGAACCCTGTTTAGGACTGTCTGTACCCATTTTCAATAGACTCATTCTCCATTGTCTTTTGCCTGTTCCCCCCTTGGCAGAGGACTATAAAGATCCCTGAGTTAACCAAGACTTTGAGATTCTCCCTGATGTCACAAGACAAATCTATTGGCCGGAGCACGAGGATTTCATCTCTCCATTGGTAGCTATACCCTTCCCCTCTTTCTCTCACTATCCTTTATTCTCCTTTCCAATCCTTCTATGGCATTTGCTGTGGGCATTCAATAAAGGTGCATTTGTTTTGATTAATACTGAAATCCCCTCTGTGTTGTTTTTTGCACTCTGAGATCAGTTAACAAACCAACACAACACAGCCCCTCAAAGTGCACACAGGCCCTTATAGCACACACAGCCCCTCACAGGGCACACACAGAGCCCCTCACAGGGCACACACACAGCCCCTCACAGGGCACACACAGAGCCCCTCACAGGGCACACACACACACACAGCCCCTCACAGGGCACACACAGAGCCCCTCACAGGGCACACACACAGAGCCCCTCACAGGGCACACACACACAGCCCCTCACAGGGCACACACACACACACAGCCCCTCACAGGGCACACAGGGCACACACACACACACACAGCCCCTCACAGTGCACACACACACACACAGCCCCACACAGGGCACACACAGGGCACACACACACGCACACAGAGCCCCTCACAGGGCACACACACACACAGAGCCCCTCACAGGGCACACACACACACAGCCCCTCACAGGGCACACACACACACAGAGCCCCTCACAGGGCACACACACACACAGAGCCCCTCACAGGGCACACACACACACAGCCCCTCACAGGACACACACACACAGCCCCTCACAGGGCACACACACACACACAGCCCCTCACAGGGCAAACACAGAGCACACACACAGAGCCCCTCACAGGGCACACACACACACACAGCCCCTCACAGGGCACACACACACACACAGCCCCTCACAGGGCACACACAGGGCACACACACACACACACAGCCCCTCACAGGACACACACACACAGCCCCTCACAGGGCACACACAGGGCACACACACACACACAGCCCCTCACAGGGCACACACACACACACAGAGCCCCTCACAGGACACACACACACACACAGAGCCCCTCACAGGGCACATACACACAGCCCCTCACAGGGCACACACACATGTTACAGCCCCTCACAGGGCACACACACAGAGCCCCTCACAGTGCACACACACACACAGCCCCTCACAGTGCACACACACACACACAGCCCCTCACAGTGCACACACACACACACAGCCCCTCACAGGGCACACACACACACACAGCCCCTCACAGGGCACACACACAGAGCCCCTCACAGGGCACACACACAGAGCCCCTCACAGGGCACACACACAGCCCACAGGGCACACATACATGTACAGCCCCTCACAGGGCACACATACATGTTACAGCCCCTCACAGGGCACACACACACACAGAGCCCCTCACAGGGCACACACACACACAGCCCCTCACAGGGCACACACACATGTTACAGCCCCTTACAGTGCACGGTCCTCTGGCTCCTGCTGGAGCCCCTCCTCGAAGGCCAGGTCAGTGAACTCCAGGGCGTGGTACTCGCCCAGGGGGACGGGACACGAGCGCAGGGCCCCGCTCCGCACTCGCCACAGCCTGATGTTGTCCTGGCCACACGACACCATCCTGTGCAGGGAGACACGGCCTGAGCACCAGGGCAGGGCTCCTCAGGCCCCTGAGGGAAGGGCAGTGTCCCAAGGGCCGCTGACAGCAAGGACTGAGAGCAGAAATGGCAACCAGGTGGCTGCAGCAGCACAGTTCCCCCCCAGCCAGAGTTATCAAATAAAAGGGGTTTGGGGTGAAGGGACTTTAAAGCTCATCTCATTCCACCCCTGCCATGGCAGGGACACCTTCCACTGTCCCAGGTTGTTCCATGCCCTGCCCAGCCTGGCCTTGGACACTTCCACATATGGTACAGCCACAGCTGCTCTGGGCACCCTGTGCCAGGGCCTGCCCACCCTCACAGGGAACAATTCCTTCCCAGTATCTAAGAATCAATACTTTCAATTTCTTTTTGTGGCACACTACCTGGTATCATCAAAGAAAGCAATCTTCATAGCCTGGATGTCCACATCTGTGTGTGCTCTGGCCAGCACAGTCACACCTCCACCATGGGTCACCTGAGCAGTGTTCCACACCACCACCATCTGAAGCAAGAAAATATGATGGGAGAGCTGCTCAAAACCTTGGCAGCACAAGAGTTTTTCATCCCACAGCTGCTCCAGAGCTGGGCACAAAGTATTGATAACAGAGCTGGAACAGGGAAATAAAACCCATTGCACAGAGGGTTTAGGACAGTCCAACAGCTTTGCAAAGCTTCATGGCAATATCCTTTTCTGCAATCCATAATTAGAGGTTCTAAATCCCAGGGCTGCCTGGCAACAGGGCTCAGACTTGGAGAGAAAATCCACAGAGCAGTGGGAACTCTGCCTGCTGGGATACAGGAGCTGTCCCAGGGCTGAGGGAGCGGGAGGCAGCACGTGCCCACTGCTCAGAACAGGTCTGTGTGCCCTCAGTGCCCATCACCAGGGGCAAGAGTCAAACCCTCTGCCCAAAGCAAACAGAAATGCTGGAGGATGCTCTGCATTCCAGCACAGTGTTAAAACCAAACCCAGCATCACCTCAGAGCCTGGCATGGGCTGAGGCATCACCCTGGGGGAGATACTCCCCCAGCACCCCCATTCTCCCACCCAGCATTCACCCCACTGATCCCACCTCCCCAGCTCCCACACGGATCACAGAACACTGCCACGTGCTGGGAAAAACACAGAGCACTGTGTGGCTTTTCCTTCACTTAGTGATGGCACAGCTAATTGCTGATGGTCGTCACAAAAGGATAAAAAACAGTTCCACTGACAAAACAAAACCCCCAGTCCCATGGAACAAGCTTATTTTTGACTGCTCCACGTGGGATCTGCGTCATCCCCAGCTACAAAGCTGGGTGGCAGCTCCAGTGCCTGGCATCCCTTCCCACAGTGATGCATGGAGCTGGAAGATTTCACCTCACATCTTGCCCTAAATGCTATTAAAATAAAGCTATAATCCCATCACCCTGCCTGGGTCCTAGCTGAGACCACTCCAGGGACAGAAGAGCCCCAAAGCACAAGCCCAGCAGGTCTCTCCAGCTGCTTCCAAAAGGATTTGTTCACTTGCAGCTGAGGAACACCCACAAGCATCAGGCAGAGGGAAAGTATTCTCTAGGCAGCTAATGAGAAAGGGATGTCCCCCAAGAACATGTCTAGGAAAGCTGAGAGCAGAGGTTTGCCTGGAAAATAACTACAGAATCTGGGAGAACAGCTCTCCCAGGGAAACCTCCCAGCCTGTGTCAGCTCTCACCGTTTTGCTGTGCACGTCCTTCCCCACACCACACAGGACAGCTCCACTGTGGGAAAAGCTGCAGGAAGAGAGACCTGGTGAAAAACAGCCCCTTGTACCCTGGGTTCATCATCACAGGGCATAAAAGGGGACAAGCAGTGGGGATGGGGACAGAGCAAGAGCTGAGGGATAAGCTCAGCACAGAGCTGACAGCACATGCAGGCCAGCTGCCAGCAGGTTTGGTGACAAACACAGGCAGCTGTAATTCACCCTGGGAACAGCTGTTGTGCTGCAGTGCTGAGCACTCACCTGAGGGACACGAGGGCCTGCAGGTGGGTTTTGAAGAGGCACAGGCAGGTTCCCGTGGGGAAGTCCCAGAGGCGGCCGAGGCCGCGGGGCCCGGCCTGCGCCTGAGGCCAGCACGGAGCCGCTCCCGCTGAAGGCCAGCGCTGCCACCTGCGGGGACAAGGCCACACAGGAGCCCACAGAGCCCAGGGGCACCACAGGGATGGAGCAGGGCTGCCAGGGCTTCTCACTCACCTTGTCTGTGTGGCCAAGGAAGAACCTCTGCTCGCCAGTCTGGAGGAGCAGGGCCACAATGACGGCGTGGCAGGGGTACACCACGGCCATGCTGTCCCGCGTCCACAGGGCCTGCAGCACCGACACAGGGGGACACTGTGGGAATGTGCCCCCTTGAGGGACTGACAAAACTATTCTCTGTCTCCTTAAAGAGGAAAAAAGCCCAGAAGTTTCTCTCCTCAATTAGGTTAAGACACCTCATAGGACCTGGGGGACTTCACCTCAAACTTAAGGACAGCCAACTGGACAGGAGCCAAAAAGTTCCACCTGAACAATTTACTAGAAAAAGACAACAAAGGAACTAATGGCTTTTGTGAGGTGTTTTACCAGGGGCAAGAACCTCTTGCACCTGGCTCAGTTTTTCTCTGTAAAGAGTTTGTTATTTTGCCTTTTCTCAAAACTTTTCTGTTTCCAACACTACTACAGAAGCCATCCTGCTGATTTTATGCCTTCTAAGGTAGCTGAGCTGTCTTGGGTGTGATATAAATCTCCAAAAGCTTATGAGACCTAGCTCGAACAGACCATATATCAGGACACAGCTCCAGAACTGCCCCACAGCCCAGGCACAGTTCTTCCCCAGCCCTGGAAGTGTCCAAGGCTGGGTTGGATGGGATGTGGAAGAACCTGGGCTAGTGGGAGTTGGCCCTGCCCGTGGCAGGGGATGGAATGGGATGGGCTTAAAGGTCCCTTCCCTAGCACTGAACAGCAGATCCAAGGAAAACGACATTGCTGGCAGAGCCTTGAACTGACTGAAGCAAACCAACCCTTCCTTTTCCCTAACACAGACCACAGGCAAGGCTCAGTGTGCCACAGAAACAGTCCAAATCACAACCCTTCCTTTCCAGCCTCCAACAAAGCAGCACCAGTTTTAACGTGTTAAAAAGAAGTGGAATTTAGTGAAGGGTCTGGAGCACAAGTCTGATGAGAAGCAGCTGGGGGGGCCTCAGCCTGGACCTTCTGAGTCTCCACAACTCCCTGACAGGAGGGGGCAGCCAGGTGAGGGTCAGGCTCTGCTCCCAGGGAAGAAGGAAAATGGCCTCAAGTTTTGCCAGGGAAAGTTTAGACTGGATATTGGGAAAACTTCTTCACAGAAAGGGTTGTCAGGCACTGGCACAGCTGCCCAGGGCAGTGGTGGAGTCACCATCCCTGGAGGGATTTAAAAGACATGTGGTGCTTGAGGACATGGGTCAGTGGAAAGCCTGGGAATCCTGGGAAAACCAGCTGGAACTGATGTCCTTAGAGGGCTTTTCCATCCTATAATTCTGTCTAATGGGCCCCATAATTTTAAGTTCACCATCCTAACAGCAGAGCAGTTCTGATAGATGCTCAGGCTCACCCACTTTGGGATCATTTTCCACACTGAGCAGTGCCACACTCAGCTGCATTTCACACCTCCAAAACATCCATATCCTGGCCACACAGTGACAGATCAACTCCCCAGATCACCCAAGCCACTGACCCATTTGGTGCTGCAGCCTCCAAAGCCAATAATTGTTCTCAGCTTCAGGATGGGATCTGGCACAAGCCCCTGGAAAAGAAAACCAGACAGCACCATCATGCTCAGAGCCAGGCTGGGGTCCACCCTCCATGGGCACCCCAGCCCCAGTGCTTGGATCTCTGAAACACAGAGGCAGCTTTGGGTTTCTCCTGTCAGAGGGGACAACTTGAAAGCATTTAACCTGGCAGAGTCAGAGCTGGCAGCAGGAGGAGCTGGGGTTTCTGAGTTAAGCAGCTCTCCCATCCAGCCCCAGTGACGCCCTGGGGCCACTGTGACAATCCCAGACTGGTTCGGGCTAGAAGGGACCTAAAAGTCCACCCACTTCCACCCCCTGGCCACGGGCAGGGACACCTTCCACCTGCCCAGGTTGCTCCAAGCCCTGTACAGCTGGCCTTGGACACTTCCAGGGCTGTCCTGCAGGCTGGGATTCACCTGTGGGATGGCAAAAGGGCCAGAGCCCTTCCTGTACACACCTGGGCAAACCTGAGGCTTAAGGTCAGCACATTTGAACACAGGGTCCCTCTGTCAAGGCAAGGAGGGTGCTAGTGGCAAGAACTGCTCCTCTGCATCTTTTGGACTCCATGAGTTTAACTGAAACCCCAGCATGAACCTTGTGTTCCCTCTCTCCCTTCATTAGACATAACCACCCCAAAGCCACCTTGTGACCCTCCAGAACTTCACACACCTCCTCTGAGCCAGGGACAGCTCGGGTTGTCTGTCCCCTCCTCTGATGAGCATAGACATGGATGCCACCAGCACTGAGTGGCAGTGGCTGCCTCGTGTCCCCTGCACTGTGCAGCTTCTCCTCCAGCACGGGCTCTCCAGCAGGCACAGCTCCCCCAGGCCCTGGGACTGCCAGGTGAACCTTAGGGATGCTTTTTGTGCTCACAGGACACCGACGTGGCACCTGAGAATGAGCAAAGCCCCAGACAGAGCTCAGTTCTCCTCCCAGGGCCCTGCACCTGCCCAGGGGCAGAACAGGGAGACACCCACAGCTGTCCTGAGGGCTCTCCATAGCAACACACACAAGGAGGAAAAAATCTGCAGGGAGAGCAGCCCTGTGGCTACCTGGCTTGGCCAGATTGTTAACCAGCCCTCTCCTTACACCCCCAGCATTGTCTGTGCAAAGTTCATCTCCTCCAAACAGCAAACCAGAGCCTTGTCCAAATGCTCCTGGAGCTCTGGCAGGTTTGGACCACTTCCCTGGGGAGACTGGTCAGTGCCTAACCACCCTCTGGGGGAAGAACCTTTATCTAATATCCACTAAAACCTGCCCTGACACAGCTCCAGCCATTCCCTGGGTCCTGTCCCTGTCACAGGGAGCAGAGATCAGAGCTGTCCCTTGGGAGGAGCTGCAGCCCCTGACAAGGTCTGACCTCAGTCTCTTTTTCTCCATCTCTTTAAACCAAGTGGCTGCTGTACCTCTTATCCTTCCCCTCCAGACCCCTCACCACCCTCCCAGCCATCCTTTGGACACCCTCTAATGAGAGAAGTTGTGCTCCTGTTTCTCCCTCTCCACAGCACGAGGATGGCTTCCCAACACCCCCCACCACACTGGGTAAGCCAGCCTGGACCCCAGCTCTCACATCACCCCAGTGGGGAAGGGAAAACCAAGCTGAGGGCAGCTGCCTGCAGCCCCAGCAATGCCAGCTCCACACCCTGCTCTGCTCCCTCAGGGCACTGCTCACATTCCTTGGTCTCCACACCTCACTGCCTTATCTATAACTGATCTGACACACCGATCTGCTGCCTCCACAGAGACAGGGAAGATGGATGTCTGGAGATTCCAAGGTACTTGGCACATCTCCTGTCTCTGTGCTGCACCACACTGCACCCCCAGGCAGTCACTGCAGGGCTGCGGTCACCAGACCGTGCCTGGAGCAGCTGCCAATGACAACAAGCAGCTTCTACCTCTTAAATTAAGACACAGGGAGAAGTTCCATGGGAAGCAGGAAGGAAGGAGCTGCAGCCTCCAAGGTGCACTTACAGCTTTGGGACTGCTTATCTGCTGGACAAGGGGCAGGTCACGGGCTGCTCTGGAGTGTGTCACCAGCTGGGTCGGTGGGTGGCCAGGCTCCTCCAGGACTCGGTCACCTGGGCAACACAAGGAGCAGGTCCAGCTCTTTTGGAAACCCAGAGCACCCAACGGGGCTGGCACAGCCTTGGCTGCTGTCCCCAGCATTCCCACCTGCCACAGGATGTGGGAAGCTCTTCTGGATGGAGTGGTGCAGCAGCTTAGCCCCCTCAGATGGGAACCTGAGCAGAACCAGAGGAAGGCACCGTGTCACTGGGATACTGCATTGGCACCTGGCAGTATCACCTCTTACCTCAGCCTGGCACAGAGGCCTCTTGGCTGTCATAAGATCCCTCCCCTTGTGCCTCATGGTCCTCCAAACACAGGGGTACCAAAGGCAGATGGCACTAAGGGTGTCTTTGTTACCAACACCTAAATGCTGGAGGTGGGGGGACCAAAACCCAGCCCATTCCTTAAGTGGCACTGCCCATCCTGCCCCTCCCAGGGGCACGGGGAGGTCTGGGAGCTGCAGTGGGGTGGGAGCAGCCATACCTGATGTAGTCATAGAGGTCGTGCCACCTCTCCCCCTTGGGCACAGGGAAGGCCAATTCCCGGGGCATGGGAGCCACCCCGCGGCAGGACAGGTCACTCAGGCGGGCCCTGGCCAATGGCACACCTGGCAGGACAGGGACACACACACACACACACTGAGCTCCCCAAGCCCAGGGAGCTGCCTGAAATCCCATTCCCTGAGGGATACAGGCACACACACCACTTTCCACCAGAGAAACAAAGAGCACAAGCCTGAGGTCTGCAACAAACCCACATTTCACAGGTGTATTCCTGTAACTCTCAACCTCCAAAGAAGAGCCCAGAGCAAAAAAACCCTTGGATCTCAGTTATAAACCCCCAGGCTCAAGATTCATATGATTTCTCTTAAAGCTCAATGCCCATTTTTCTTATTTTCTCCATGAATTTTTAAATTTAGGAAAGTGAAAAAGGTTTCAGGAAAGCTACAGTAAGTTTCAGGAATTTCAAAGCAGCCCCTATAACTTCTTCCTCACTGATGCTTCCCAGCAGGCCAGGCAGTTCAGACAGAATTCCAGCACGAAAAAGGAAAGAGAGAAAACAAAGGATTTGACCAAAGTACCTCTGCCACACTGAGCAGGTGGATAAAAAAAGCAGGTTGGAAGATTTTTGACACAAAAAAAAGCACAGGCTCTTCCAGCAGATAAAGCACAAGTATTGCAGAAGTGAAGCTTGATGATACCTTTCATTTTTACCCCTGAAAAAATTTCTAACCTTAGAAAGATATTTAACTTTGCTCTTTTCATTCACTTTTACAGCTGGAAAATGAGAGGATACTTTCCTCAGAGTTTGGGAGTCTGTATTCCCTTCCAGTGCCTAAAGGGGCTCCAAGAGAGGAGGGGAGGGACTTTGGACAAGGGCCTGGAGGAACAGGACAAAGGCAAATGGCTTCAAACTGCCAGAGGGCAGAGCTGGATGGGATATTGGGAATTAGGAATTGTTCCCTGGCAGGGTGGGCAGGCCCTGGCACAGGGTGCCCAGAGCAGCTGTGGCTGCCCCTGGATCGCTGGCAGTGCCCAAGGCCAGGCTGGACAGGGCTTGGAGCAGCCTGGGACAGTGAAAGGTGTCCCTGCCTGTGTGGAAATTTAACACTGTACCAAGTATTTTTCCCTTTCTGTTCACATCATAGAGCACCAGAGCTCTGCCAGGGCTGCAAACTCAGCTCTGAGCCCCCACGGGCTCCCCCCAGGCTGGGCTGGAGTCTCAGGAGGAAGCAGAGGCCACCCAGGCTCTGGGCTCCTCACCTGGCTCGAAGAGCAGGTCGCTGGTGCAGAGGTTTTTCACGAGCAGGTTGCAGCAGAGCTTGACCCCCCTGAGGTGGCTGTAGCTGCGGGCCAGGTACAGGGCCAGGATGGAGGGCAGGTCCAACACCAGGCACGTCCAGCGCGCGTCAGCCGGGGCTGCTCCAGGGGACACCTGGGGAGGGGAGGACAGGTGGGAAAGAGGCTACAGACAGAGACCTTGCTGGACAGGAGACACAGGGGTCACAGGGCTCAGAATGAAGTATTTACCAGGCAAGATTCCCCCCAGGCCTTGCCAAGGGGGAGGTGGGAAAACATGTCTTGTAGGTTCAGGGGTGGGGAAGGACAGACAGGCATCCCCCCACCTCCATGGGCTCATGCCTGGCTTGGCACTGCACCCCACTGTTTGGGAGAACAGGGATGGGGAACAGCCCAACCAGGAGCGACAGCTCTGACCTGGCTGCAGAGGGGCTCACTCAGGCCAACCACTGTTATCAAAAAACCCTGGAATGGTTTGGGTTGGGAGGGACAACCTTTAAACCCATCTCATTCCATCCCCTGCCATGGGCAGGGACACCTTCCACCAGCCCAGCTTGCTCCATGCCCCATCCAACCTGGCCTTGGACCATCCCAGGGATGAGACAGCCACAGCTTCTCTTCAAACACATTGAGCCAACTTGAGAACTCAATTTACTTTCTAACAATTAGTTCTGGTGGTGGTGTGCCAGCCCAGCCCCAGCTCCTCACCCCGCCGGGCTGTGCCCTCGCTGGCTGTCCCGCAGACAAAGGGGAACTGGAGCCAGGTGGCCGAGGATTTGAATTCCTTGAAGAGGTTGGAGAAGGAGATGCGAACCACCTGGTTTTCCTGGGAAGAGACACAAACACACACACACACACACCACGGAGCTTTAGTCACCCTGGTGGCTTCGGCAGGGAAGTGCTGCAGAGGAGGAAGCATGTGGCCCTGTCTTCTGTCCCCTCCTTGGCCCCGGTGGAGATGCCACCAGGATGGAAACCACCTCCAGGCCGGAGTGACCCACCAGCAGCAAAGAGCAGCCATGTGTGCCACCCCCAGTGCTTCAATCAGCCGTGATGGCAGTGTAAGAGGCCACCCCGTGTCACGGACCTCGGTGGTGACATCCAGGTGCACGAGGAAGTGCTTGCGGGGCAGGGGCCTGAAGAGCAGGTAGAGGTAACGCCCTGTGAGCCCCAGGGACTGCGTCCCTGCCCGGGGCAGCTGCAGGTAGCTGCTGGCTGGGTTGGAGCCTCGGATCCGGTAGATTGTTCCCTTCATCCTCGTGTCCTTTGGAAACCAGGGAAGGATGGGGGTGGGTCAGCACTGCCCACCCCTGGCAGTGCCCCCCGCCCCATGGTGGCTCCGTTACCGTGAGGGCGGCCACGTCCCCCTCCTTGGCAGAGCGCTTCCACTCCTCCACACGGAAGTGCTTGAAGATGTTCAGGTAGGGACGCTGCCAGGCTGCCAGCACCGGGATCATGGGGGATGGAACCCCAGCCTGGACACACCCCACTGACGCCTCTATGCCCCCAGGTCCCCTGCCCCATTGCCACCTCACTGTCTGCACGTCCTGAGTCTCCCCAGCCCGTTTCAATCTCATGATACAAGCCTGGTGATGGCCTCATTATCTCTTTACCGCAATTCCCCCCAGCCCTAGTGACACCCCCAAGGCCCAGAGTCCTGCTGAGAATCCCATTCTCCCCTATTCCAGGCCCCTCCAGCCCCTGGAACCTCCAAGCCCTGAGCTCCTCCAGCCCCAATGACATCCCCACCACATCCCCTGACCCTGCTGCCCCGGCGCTGTCCCTGTGCCCCGAGCATGATGACAGACCTGCTCATGGAACCCTGTGTTCTGCGTCCTCCCCCCCGTGACAGCCCAGTATCTCCACGTTCCAAGCCTCCCCATCCCTGGTGGCACCCTGTTACCTCCATGTCCAGAGCCCCCATGCCCAGTGACAGCAGCCCCCCGGACCCAGCGACACCCCTGTTCTCGCTGCCCCCCCGGTACCCCCCTGCCCAGTGACAGTGGCCCGAGCCCCAGCCCCAGTGAGGACCCCGAGCCCGAATCCAACCAACCCAGCCCGAGTGACATCCCTGTTACCGCCACTCTCCAAACGCACAGGCCCCTCACCCCGGTACCCCCGTGCTCTGGATGTCCCGCACCCCGCCCCCGTTACCGCTGTGCTCCGAGCCCCGCCGGAGCTGCCCCATCCGCGGTGACACCGCCGTGCTCCGAACCCCATCCCCGGTGACGCCGCGGTTCCCGCACCCCACTGACGCCCCACGTCCCCCCATCCCCGGTCACACCCCCACTGCCCCATGTCCCCCCGTGTCACCCCATCCCGGTCACACCCCCATTGCCCCGTGTCCCCCCATGTCCCCCCACTGCCCCGTGTCCCCCCGTGCCCCCCCATCCCCGGTCACACCCCCATTACCCCGTGTCCCCCCATTACCCCGTGTCCCCCCATCCCGGTCACACCCCCATTACCCCATGTCCCCCCTCCCGTCCCCGCTGACGCCCCCGGCGCCCCCCCACCTGCCGCCATGGCGCGCGCCGTCGGATCAACCGTCCCGCGCGGCTGCAGCCAATCAGCGGCGCGCTACGGACGGTCACGTGATCATGTCCCGCCCCCAGCCCCGCCCCCGGCTTCTGACCCCGCCCCCCTTTCCCCTCCCCGCGGTCGCGACACAATCGCGACAGAGCCGGGCACGATCGCTCGGGGCAGGGGATTTTATGTGCGCGGGGCTCAGAGCGAAGGGTCGCCGAAGCCGAAGCGGTGCTGGGCCTCGCGGATCTCCTGCAGTAGCGCGTCGTTCTGCAGGCCGAGCTGCGGGAAAGGGGAGCGCGGTCAGGGCCGGGCTGCGCGGGCTGCCGGACATGCGGGGCTGTTCGGTGCCCCGGCTGCGACACCGGCGGGACAGCGACCGGCCCGCGGCACCGCCCGCCCCGCAGGGCACGGACACGAACCTTGACGGTGTATTTGTAACACTGCTCTGCCTCCAGCTGCCGCCCGCCCTGCAACACAGCACCGGGGAGCGAATCCTGGGGTGCGTCAGGCACGAAAAGACCCCGAGAGCATCCAACCCACCCATTCCCTCAGCACTGCCAAGGCCACCACTAAAACATGTCCCCAAGTGCTACATCCAAGCGGCTTTTAAATCCCAAAAGGCATGGGGACCTCACCACTGCCCCGGGCAGCTGTGCCAGGGCCTGACCACCCTTTCATGAAGGAATTTTCCCAATATCCATCCTAAACCTCCCCTGGCACAGCTTGGGGCCGTTTCCCCTTGTCCTGTCCCTGTTCCCTGGGAGAACAGCCCGACCACCCCGGCTGTCCCCTCCTGTCAGGAGCTGTGCAGAGCCACAAGGTCCCCCCTGAGCCTCCTTTTCTCCAGGCTGAGCCCCTTCCCAGCTCCCTCAGTCCCCTCCTGGTGCTCCAGCCCCTTCCCAGCTCTGTTCCCTTCAATGAACACACTCCAGCCCCCAGTATCTGCCTTGTCATGAGGGGGCCCAATAGGATCCCAGGATTTAGGGTGCCATGGGATCTCTGTGGAATGCCATTTGTAAGAAGTTCAGCAGGGGGGACACACCCTGGGGCAGTCAGTGCCTCAGGGTGCTGCTTTTGCCATCCAAGCACTTCCTTTCCCAGTAAACAGTCCCAAACTTTTTATCACAGAGCTCTTCACCAGCTCTTCAGGTTCATGAGCAGATGCCAACCCCCCCAGGAGCCCAACAAACCCCCCATGAACCCCCACCCCATCAGGCTGGCACAGGCTGGGCACTCACCTGCAGGCAGATGAGGGCGAGATATCCCCACACTTCAGCGTTGGTGTTATTTAGGGCATTGGCTTCAGAGAGAGCATCTTCTGCTTCCAGCATCTCCTCCAGCTTGAGGGAGAGAAGGAGAGGCATGGACAAATGACAAGGAGCAGGCAGAAAGGGCTTCCCAACTGAACAGGCATTGCTCTAACAGCAGAAGTGCAACAGAAGCTCCTAGGAGGGCTTCCCTGACAGAAACGTGGGGGAAAGGATTTAGGGCACAGACAAGGAGTTATCCTCAGTGCCAGAGCACCCAGATCTCCAGTCTGGAGCAGGAGCTTCCCGCTGCTGACCCCCATGGCATCACACACTATTTCTAAATTAGCCTCCAGCTGTAAGGGAAGCAGCACAAAGCCCTTCACCTCCAGGAACTGAGTGATCCAGCTCCATGAGGAAACATGGCTGTGTTCCTGCTCCCTATTCCTGCTGTGCAGCAGCTCTGGGCATGCAGGGGTAGCTGGTGTCCAGGCCACCACTCACCTCCCTAACCTGATCCCACAGCCTCCCAGGAGGTAAACATTTGGCCAAGGGGGAGCAGAAGTTTAAATTCCTTCTTGATTGATTCCTCAGCCAAACTCCCTTGGAGGAAGCTGGCAAGGTGTCCCTTGGGGAGACACTGCACTGCTGGTGGCTGGGTGTCCTTGGCAGCCCTTCAGAAGTGCTGGATTCCCTTGGACAGGGAAAGCACCGAGATTCCTCCCTGCTGACATCCCACCCTGTGCCTTGGTGACATGCAGGTCATGTGCAGGCAGGAACTCAAAGCAGAGCCCAGGTTGTTTGCCAGGACACCCTGTGGAAGGAGGTGCTGCCAGGAGCTGGGATGAGGGAAAGGTTGGCTGATCTGTGTCACTGTGATATTTTATGAACATCCTTTTGCTAGGATTTTTCTCCTGAGAAGCTGAGAAGCCTCAGAAAAGAAATGTAAACAATAATTATCTGATGGCTGTGGTCTGGAGATGGTTTATCAAGTGCATCTTTGATTGGTCTCACGTGGATTGTTTTTACTTGATGACCAATCCCAGACCAGCTGTGTCAGACTCTCTGATCAGTCACAAGATTTTATTATTCATTCCTTTCAATCCTTCTGATGAAATCCTTTCTTCTATTCTTTTAGTATAGTTTTAGTATATAATTTTCTTTTAATATAATATATATAATAAAATAATAAATCAGCCTTCTGAAACACAGAGTCAAGATTCTCATCTCTTCCCTCATCCTGGGGACCCTCAAACACCACCACAGTTCCCAGAGCAGGGGCTGAAGGTGACACCATCTGGGTGCCAGGCTGGGGCTGTCACAGCACTGGCTCACGGGCAGCCAAGAGCTGCTTTAAACAAGGGGATCCTGCAAAAGCCAAGCCCTGTGTCCCATGCCACCAAGTGAAGCCCAGAGGACAGGAAGGCAGCTGCACTCACCCTGTAGCAGGCGATGCCCACGCCCAGCCAGGTGAGGCAGGAGGCAGAGTTGTCACAGGCGAGCAGGTAGATGTGCTTGGCCCGGCCGTACTGCCAGGAGAGAGACAGACACACACACGCTCTGCATCACCCCACAGACACACAGGGCTTTGCCAAACACCCTGTTGCCACAGGGCTCAGACACCCACTGGCCCCACTGCTGCTGCAGCAGTGATTTGTTCTGTGCTAACTTGCCCTCCACAGCCCTGCTGGCTGCTCACCTCTTTCTCGTCCAGGTAGATGGAGCCCAGGCGCAGGTACACAAAGTGCATGTCTGCAGCATCCTCCTCAAAGCTGATGACTCGCTCATAGCAATCCTTTGCCTTGTCAAAGTCCTTCTGCAGGTAGCACAGGTGCCCTTTCTGAGCCCAGACATTTGGATTCTGTGCACCAAAAACCAGGAGTGAGACACAGATGGGAGAAACACCTGAGAGGGGGGCTGGGACACTGCAAGCAGCAGAAAGGAGGAGCTGAGCAGTGTTTCATTGTGTTATCACAACTCCCTGGGCAGTGCTCCAGGCTGGAGACAGTGTGCCTGGAAGCTGCCTGGTGGCAAAGGAAGGACCTGGGGGTGCTGGTTGGCAGCAGCTGAAGCAGAGCCAGGAGTGCCCAGCTGGCAAGCAGGCCAATGGTCCCTAGCCTGTGCCAGCCATGGTGTGGCTGGCAGGAGCAGGGCAGAGCTTGTGGCCCTGTGCTGGGCACTGGGGGTGCCACAGCTCCAGTGTTGTGTCCAGTTGTGGGCCCTCAATTGTGGGGGGACATTGAGGGGCTGGAGCGGGTGCAGGGAAGGGAACAGAGCTGAGGAAGGGGCTGGAACACCAGGAGCAACTGAGAGAGCTGAGAAAGGGGCTCAGCCTGGAGAAAAGGAGGCTCAGGGGGACCTTGTGGCTCTGCACAGCTCCTGACAGGAGGGGACAGCCAGGTGGGGGTCAGGCTCTGCTTCAAGACAACAGGGACAGGATGAGAGGAAACAGCCTCAAGTTATGCCAAGACAGGTTCAGATTGGATATTGGGAGAATTTCTTCAGGGAAAGGGTGGTCAGGCACTGCCACAGCTGCCCAGGGCAGTGGTGGAGTCACCATCCCTGGAGAGATTTAAAAGCTGTGTGGATGTGGCACTTGGGACATAGTTTAATTGTGAACATGGTGGTCTGGGGAATGGGTGGATTTGATGATCTCAGAGGGCTTTTCCAACCTAAACAATTCCATGATTCTGTGATATCAGGGTTTATGGAGAGAGTTAAGCTCAGTGGGCTGCCTGCAGGACACCAGCAATGGGATCCCCCTCCAGCTCCCTGCCCAGTGTCCTGCCTGCACACACCATTCCCAGGTGTCATCTTCCCCCTGCCTTCCTTTCACTCTGCCTCCCCAAAGAAAGCTCAATAGCAACTTTGTTTGTCATGAAACAGAACCCAACTCCCCCACCCAGGGACAGAGGAACAGGATATACCTGAGAGAGAAAAGAAAGGCAGATGTAGAGAGGCAGAGGCAGAGACAGGCTCTGAGATGCTGCCTGCCTGTGCAGGGAGTGACAGGAGGCTGTGACAATGGGATAACAAGGACAGCAGTGCTGCAGCCACAGCCTGGTTGACTGCCCTCCCACGGAATGCTCTGGACTACACTGGAATGGTAAATTGGGAACGAAGCAGGGGCTCTGGAATGGTAAATTGGGAATGAAGCAGGGGCTCTGGAATGGTGAATTGGGAATGAAGCAGGGGCTCTGGAATGGTGAATTGGGAATGAAGCAGGGCTCTGGAATGGTGAATTGGGAATGAAGCAGAGGCTCTGGAATAGTGAATTGGGAATGAAGCAGGAGCTCTGGAATGGTGAATTGGGAATGAAGCAGAGGCTCTGGAATGGTGAATTGGGAATGAAGCAGGGCTCTGGAATGGTGAAGTGGGAATGAAGCAGAGGCTCTGGAATGGTGAATTGGGAATGAAGCAGGGCTCTGGAATGGTGAAGTGGGAATGAAGCAGAGGCTCTGGAATGGTGAATTGGGAATGAAGCAGGGCTCTGGAATGGTGAAGTGGGAATGAAGCAGGAGCTCTGGAATGGTGAATTGGGAATGAAGCAGGGGCTCTGTATGTAAATTGGGAATGAAGCAGGGCTCTGGAATGGTGAATTGGGAATGAAGCAGGGGCTCTGGAATAGTGAATTGGGAATGAAGCAGCGGCTCTGGAATGGTGAATTGGGAATGAAGCAGGGCTCTGTATGTAAATTGGGAATGAAGCAGGGCTCTGGAATGGTGAAGTGGGAATGAAGCAGGGGCTCTGTATGTAAATTGGGAATGAAGCAGGGCTCTGGAATGGTGAATTGGGAATGAAGCAGGGCTCTCTATGTAAATTGGGAATGAAGCAGGGCTCTGGGCTCTCACACACCAAGGGCTCGATGCGCACGGCCTCGCGCAGACACTCCTCCCATCTGGGCAGGTCCTCCCGCAGCTGGTAGGTCCAGCCCAGGGCCAGGTAGTAGGCACAGGTGGGGCCTCCCTGAAGGCTCAGCAGCTCGTGGGCCAGTGCCTTGTGAACAAACTGGGGAGGAACAGCACAGGGGGTGGTTAGGGGAGCAGGGACACCATGGACACCCCAGCAGGACAGGGCAGGAGAGCTGACTGACACCACTCTGACTTCCACAACCAGAAAACACAAAGGAAATTTCTTTTTCCCCTCTTTTGAATGTTGGTCTAGTGGAAGGTATCCCTGATCTAGTGGAAAATGCCTCTGCCCAGAGCAGGGGGTTGAAATGAGATGAACTTCAAGGTCCCTTCCAAACCAAACCATTCCAGGATTCCATTTAGTTGCTTTAAGCAACTCTTTCTGCCATGTCAAATTTAGACAGGCAGCACAACGTGACAACCAGAGATGTCCCAGAGATGACTTGCTAGGACAGGCACATTCCACAGTTGATACAAAAATCCCTCCAGCATACACAAGTGTCTGAATCACAGGAGTTCAGGCATCTTGGGAGCACCACAATAATGGATCCCATCTCTGAATGCCCTGTACCATTTCTGAGCTGTTCCTCTGCAGCAGGCAGTGCTGGGCTGTGTCCACAGCCAGCATTGTGGGCTCCACACTCTGCCTGGCCACACTTTTGCATCTCTGGGCAGTGGTGGCTTTGCTCCCTCTTGTGCTCAGCCTCTGGAGTAGCCACGGCTCATTCCCTGAGGCCCAGAAAGGGGCGGGCTGGAGCTCTTTGGGAATAAACCAGCCTCCCTCCCCACTCCTCCTGCTAAACTGACCCGGACAGCATTGAATTTCATCAGGAATTCCACTGACTTCATGAAGATTGTGCGGGGAGGTGGCTGAGGTTCTGGAGCTGCAAGAAAATGTGTCTCTGTCAGTCCCAAAGTGGGGTTTTTATTTCTGGAGCCAAAGCAGGTCCTGGCATCCCAGTGGAGACAGAAAAATCCCTGCAACATGGAGCAAAACCCAGGAGGTGGCAGGGGAGCCTGAAACAGAGATTAACTCAGCATTTCTTTCTGAAGGGCTTAAGTTTTGTAGGAGATCTGAAAAGAAATTACACTCTTCACCCACTAATTTTCCAGTCCAAACCTAGAGGAAAAAAGGTGGAATTTTATGAATGATGCTGATCAGAGACAAATACAGTGAGGCTCCTGCCTCCTCAAAGCAACCAGGGAGCCCTGAGGCAGCCAGCACTGCCATTGCCACCACCACAGGGGCTGTGGAGGAGGCAGATCCCACACCACACAACCAGAGGGGATCCCTGGGGACACTTTAAGAGCTGGCATCTCATGAGGAAGAAAAGAAAGGTGCAGGGAGCAGTGATGTGAGAGAGAGAGCTGCATTCAGCTGCTGGCTGTCCATCCTGAGATGTGCTGCTCTGAAAATCAGAGTGAACTTGCTTTGCCTGCAGATTCCCTGGCTCAGGAGAGACAACAGGCCCTGGCAGCACGGGGACCATGGCTCACTGCTCCCACATTACTCCCCACCATTCCCACAGGACCATCTCCCAGCTCTCCATGTCCCCATTCCCAAACCTTCTGGGGCTTCCTGCACTGCTGTAGCCTCTTCCTTGGGTGTCCCACCTTCCACGACCTCTGGTGGTTTGTCAGCTGAGCCATCTGGAATCTTCTCTGGAATGAAACCCCCAAGAACCATTAGGTGGGAAGCCATAAACTTCCCAGTTTAGAACATGATTCCACACAACAACAACAACAACAACAACCACCAAAAAAACAAAAAAACAAACAAAAAAAAACAAACAAAAAAAAAGAGAGAGAGAGAAAATATAAAATATCTACCAGGTTTTCAAAGCTGGAAAGAAATTTCTTTGCAGGAGGCAATAGCTGGGGCTGGGGTTTTTGGCACAAGATTACCATGTGAAGCCAGAAACAGGTATAAATGAGGCAGGATGAGAGGAAACAGCCTCAAGTTGCATCAAGGAAGTCTATGTTTGATGATAGCAAAAAATTTATTCACAGAGAGGGTGGTCAGGCATTGGATCAGGCTGCCCAGGGCAGTGGTGGAGTCCCCATCCCTGGAAATGTTCAAAGGCCATGTGGATGTGACAGCTGGGGATATGGGCTAGTGATGAACACAGCAGTGCTGGGTTAACAGTTGGACTTGATCTTGGAGGTCCTTTCCAGCCTTAGTCATGCCATGATTCTATGAATATCCCTTTCCTCATAATCAGAAGGGACAAAAACCCGCATGTGTCATGAGCCTGCCTGCCTGAGGCACTGTGCATGAGTGGTGATAATGTTAAAAATAAAGCCAGTCAGCATTTCCTGCAGCCTGGCCAAATATTTGGGACTCAGGACAGACAGCCTCAGCTCAGGCTGGACTCAGAGGAGCTCCAAAGAAAGCCTTGGCCTCAGGGTCACTGCCAAGCAGCTGGTTTGCCCTTTGGATTGCTGTGTGGGGAACTCACAGCGACTGCTTCCACAGAATTCTGTTCTGGCTCACAGTCCACATCTTCTACCTTTATCCTTTGTACTTCTCCTCTTAAAAACTCTCCTCCTTCCACTGTTCACCACATAGATCCACCCCTCTTGCTGGTGTCAGGGCACCTCCTGGGTTTGTCTGTTACCTGGCCCTGTGCTGGGAGAACTGGGCTTTTTCCCTTCTGCCTCAGCAGCCTCAAGGATTCTCCTCTCCTCCTCAAGCTCGGCTCGCAGGAGCTTCTTAGCCTCACGAAAGCTCCTTTCTGCCTGAATGTAATTATTCTGCAGCTCATAAAACAAACCTGTGGGAGAGACAGAGCAGCATCAGCACACACCCAAAGGAAGCAAAATGCTTCTCTTAGCCCTCAGCTTGGAGCAGGGAGAAGAGGACTGGGGGCAGGAACAATGCTTGGCTCCACAGGAATACCTTGAGCACCAGACTGGCTTGGTTTTGTACCTGCAAGGGTCCAGGCTATGATGCTGGATGGCTCCAAGCAGCAGGCATCCTCAAAGAAAATCTCCGCCTCTTCATAGGTTTGCAGCTTGACACACACAATCCCACAGAGCAGCAGGCTGGGGCAGGGGCAGAGCAGTCAGCCTTGCAGCCCCAGCAGTGGTGTGGGGGATACACTCCACACCCTCCCCACCCACCCACCCACCAGGAGCACTCAGCACCTTTGGATGTGCTGGGGGTCCAGACAAACAGCCTGCTGGAAGCATTCCTGGGCTTTGGTGGCATCCTCATACAGGAGGCAGAAGGCTCCATAGTCCAGCCAGGCCTGGATGCTGCGCTGGTCCCGAGCTATTCTCTGCACAACAGAGATCATCACTGCAGGCAGGCTCAGCAGAGCCATGGACTGGGCAGGCAGTTCTGGAATGACCACAGCTTCCCTGGCCACCCCAGCCCAGCTGAGCAGGAATCAAGACCTTGTCTGTCCCATGCAAAGGTGTCCCCTAAATGGGATTGTGCTGGAAGCCCACTTCCTCTAAGCCTTCTCCACCTAACACGTGTCCTCCAGCTCCAGCTGACACCTCCTAGGGCCCAGTGTCCCCAGAACTGACCCAGCACATCCCATTTCCCCTGGCCTCGAGGCTGGAGTCCTCAGTGACCTGGCCAGGGACAATCTCACATCCTGCAGAGAGCAGCATCTCCCTGGGAAATCCCTCCCAAATCCTACTTCAGCCTGAGTATCCTGGTGGTGCTCAGCTCCTTCCTCCCTCTCTCCAGCACAGTGGGGGCTGGCTGAGCTGTGAGCAGTGGCCCCACTGTGCTGCTGGGCTGTGCCAGTCCTCACAGGTGATGGAAGGAGACATCTGGGGCTCCCTCACCTGATTGTAGAACAGAGAGGCCAGTTTGAGGTCCTTGTTGGCTTCAGCTTCACGAGCAAAGAGCAAGAGCTGCTTCCTGGTCGTGTTGGGTGGAGGGGCAGCAGAAACATCTTCCCCAGACAGGAGCTGGTAGGGAAGTAGACAGTGTTAGCCCTGGGGAAGGGAAGAGTGCTTTGTGGGATCCCAGCATGGCAGCAGCTCCCACACCAGCACTGCACACAGCACAGACCAGTATGGCTGGGGCTGGCACTGGGAAGGGCAAGCTGTTCTGTGCTGGGACACGTTCCCACCATTCCCAGGTACATCTGCCACACAGGCACAGGGCAATATCAATTTTTACAAGGACATGGAGGGACAGGACAAGGAGGAAGGACTTCCCACTGCCAGAGGGCAGGGTCAGATATTGGAAAGGAATTCTTCCCTGTGAGGGTGGGCAGGCTCTGGCACAGGGGGCCCAGAGCAGCTGTGGCTGCCCCTGGATCCCTGCAAGTGTCCAGGGCCAGGCTGGATGGGGTTTGGAGCAACCTGAGATAGTGGGAGCTGTCCCTGCCCATGGCAGGGGGTGAATGAGATGAGCTTTAAGGTCCCTTCCAACCCAAACCTGTCTGTGATCCTATGATTATTCACAGCATTCCCTAAATCAAAGTGATGACAAACTTCAGTGGGACCTCTCACTGGTGACCCCAGCTCCTGCTCTGCCCAGCCACCCTTACCATGTGCCAGCTACAGCAGCTTCACCAGTGCCATCTCACACCTCCCCCAGGATTTTGAGCAGTGAGATACAAAGGCACTGGATCCCTGCCTCGAGTGTGGCTCATGGTCTACAAGTGACAACTCCAGCAGATGAAAGCATGAACCTGCTTCTGCCTTGAAGGCAACAGTCCTTCCCCTGCCCTGGACCCAGAGGGAAGCCCTGGCCTGAGTGACCCCCATTTCCCCCACCTTGTTCAGGGCCATGTGCATGTGGTCCACGAGGTACACATAGAGCTCACTGAGGAATGCCTGCAGCTGCTCCTTGGTCTCAAATGCTGTGGTCTTCAGGTATTTCTCCCTCACAATCTTCACCACAGAATACTGTGGACACAAAGGACATAGCACAAGGCAGGTTCCCTCCCGTGCCCCCCACCAGCTCTGTAATCACACACAGACAGAGCCTGAAGCTCCAACTTAGTTCTGAGAAATAAATCCAGCCTACCATTGATAAAAGCAAAAAAAAAAAAAAAAAAAAAAAGCAAGCAAGGGGGATTTCCTTTCCCACCTCCCTGACAGCCTTTAGGGACAGCATGTGGATGGCTCATCTCCTCAGGACAGAGAGAGGGGCTCCAGGAAGAGTGTGGAACCTCCTTCCCCTGCTGGGGCAGACTGGGAATATGAGAACAGCCAGCCCTGCCTTTCTCAGGTTATGAGCATGGAACAAATGGATCTGAGTAGCTTCCATTGATAGGAAGTGTTCTCTTGGTGTGGGACCAAAGCAGCTTGGTGCCTGCTCCATTAGAAGGGAATCCTGTCCCTCAGTGCTCACTGCAACAGCTCCAGGTGGCAGGAAGGGATTCTGGAGCACCACATCATCCTGAGTTACCACCACAGAGCAGCAGTTCCTCACTGAGAAAGTGTCTGGACAAAACAAGCAGGGAAGCAAAAAGCCCAAAGGAGTCTTCACCTTAAGCTGTTCCTTAAAAGCAAAATATTTCCCAGAGGTATTGAGCTCGTAGTTGAGCTGACGTTTCTGTTCCTCCATGGTTTCGTGGTCCATCACTCCCTGGTCAAGCAGCTGCTTCCCAAAAAGCTCATGGTACTCCCTCAGGATGGCAACAGCAACACTGGTGACACGTTTGTGATAATCTTCCACCACCTAGGAAAGAAATAAATAAATTTCACAAGCCACTTATGCAATCAACCTTGATATGTATTTGATTTGCCACAGCCCACGCCTCCCATTAACTCCACCTGACTCAGGTCTCAATTAGTCTGTCACACATCCTTTCCTGTCCATGCCTGAGGGCTGAGAAAATATCTGCAGGTAAACATAAAAGAGCTCCTTCCTGCTAGGATTTTCCATCACAACCCAGTATTCCAGTCACTGCTATCTCTCCTATAGCAATATAATTGGCTGTGAGTAAATCAATCTCATTTACTGGGAGCCTTGAAACCCATGGCCAGCCCTCTTCAGCAGAACCTGTAACCTCCATAATCTCGGTCCTCAAAAATTCTTGGTGACCTGAGAAAGGTCAGGGCTGATTCTGTTCAGGTTTGTCTGAGTCTGATGAAGCACAGGGGCTGCTCTGAGACAAGAAACTGTTGGGACTGCCCAGGATATAAATGTCAGGTGCTGGTAGCCTCTTTTCCCAGCATCCCATTTCCTTCCAAACATCCCCCCATGGCTGCCTTCCCTCCCTTTGCTCCATCTCTTCATGGCTTCCCTTTGAATGGGATGTGAACATGAGTGATGGATGGGTTCCCAAGGCACACTGCTGTGGAGATAACCCATACAGAAGTTTCCTTTTCTGTGTATTTCATAGAATATATTGAATTGGAAGGGATCCACAAGGATCAAGTCCAGCTCCTGGCCCTGCACAGACACCCCAACAATCCCACCCTGGGCATCCCTGAGAGTGTTGTCCAAATGCTCCTGGAGCTCTGGCAGCCTTGGGGCTGTGCCCATTCCCTGGGGAGGCTGGGCAGTGCCCAGCCACTCTTTTCCTAAAATCCATTAAAACCTCCCCTGACACAGCTCCAACTGCTCACAGACAGCAGAGATTGAAGCTGCCCCTTGTAAGGAAGCTGCAGACCCCAATGAGCTCCACCCTCAGTCTCTCTTCTCCAGGCTGAACATTCCAAGTGACCTCACACTCCTCATATTTCCCTATTCCCTTCTAGACTCTTCACCACCTTTGTGGCTCTGCACCCCTGATCTCTTCAAACCTCATCCCCACGTTGCTGTGGGCTGAGAATGAGGGCTCTGAGGGCAGGGTGGGGTGGCAGGATGGTGGCCAGGCCACAGCTCTCCCACGTACCTTCTTGGCTCCTTCTGTCCGCGGGGCCAGCGCAGGGCGGGGAGGAATCAGCTCCTTGACCCTGTCAGTGAGAGCAGAGGAGAATCAGCAGAGCCACTGCCAGGGATGTTGGCTTGTGTAGTGTGAGGGCTCCACCCTGCCATCGTGTCCAAGACACCTCCCAGGCACCTGGGAGGAAGCCTGAAATCTCAGACCAAGAGTGAACAGGTCCCTACAACTGATGGTTGTGCCTTGTCATGACAGGGTTAACATTTATTGCCAACCCAAACTGCTCTCCTGGAGCAGCAGAGCTGTATCTTGGAGCTCCTGGCTCTGCAGAACAGGTCTTCAGGAAGGAACCAGCCTGAGGAAAGCTCTGTAGAACTGAGTCACTAAACAGCCCAGACCACCTGATCCATCAGTTCCAACACTGCCCAGTCTGGCCACACATCGACCCCCAGACACCACCCAGCCCTGCCTGGCCTCTGTGGAGTTACAATGACCTTCCATTAGGATTAGCATATTTTTAACTAAGATTTTAATAAGGTGAGGGTGGCTGAGCACTGGAGCAGGATTCTCTGTGGAGTCTTCTTCCCTGGATATACCCAAAAAGCATCTGGACATAGAGGAACGTGCTCTGGGGAGCCCCAGTTGAACATGAACGTTGGTCTAGGTGACCTTCAGGGGTCACTTGCAAACTGAATAATTTGGGGATTCTGGAATTAAAATCCCTGGTGCCAAACCAGCCTTAATTAATTTAATTTTTTTTCACTATTTCCTGCTTGCTGGACTCCAGAACACCCTCAGTCCTCAGAACATGATCCATCCCACCAAGCCAAGGTGCCACAGGCCTTGTTCAAGGAGGAGTGACACTGAATCCACACACAGTGCAGAAGAGTAGAAATGTATAAAATAGGCCAGGAAAAGGTCTGTTCTAATAGGGGTTTACCTTCCTCAGCCTGTTCCTCCTGGAAGACAGCAGGGAGCAGTGAGGACAACACATATACCTTCAATGGATGACATTTCTGTTTGAGAGATATAAACCTGCACCTCTTATACCTTATTCATCTGCTGCATTTTCTTTTTTTTTATTCCATAAATTAGATGTTTTATGCCTTTCTAACCCATAACACAGCAGGGCTGCCACTGGACAGGAACTGAAGTCTCAAAGCAGCAGAGATGAAAGAGCAGCTCTGCAGCAGAACAACATGAAAACTAACATAAAAGCTGAGGAATGGGTAAAACATTGTGAGAAAACTTCTGA
The DNA here is from genome assembly GCF_012460135.2 of Molothrus ater. Classification (NCBI taxonomy): domain Eukaryota; kingdom Metazoa; phylum Chordata; class Aves; order Passeriformes; family Icteridae; genus Molothrus; species Molothrus ater. The sequence continues at coordinate 14,832,466 of NC_050493.2, read as the reverse complement.
AAAGCTAAAAATGAGAGAAGGCTCTGATGAAGCAACAGCAGCACTACCCAGGGCAGTCCACGCTGGTGGCCAGGACTGACCAAGCCACTGAACATCACATGCAAGAGGCAAGCACATGGGGATTAGAGGGAAACAAAGCCCAGACAGGAACACAGACACTGCTATGCTGCTCTGGTGTCTCTTGTTTTGAGAGGAATGGCAGGGAGATGCCAGCTGGGATGAACAAGTGTTTTCCCAACACACCAGATGCCACATCTAAAGCAGTCTGGCCAAATCCTCCCCCTGATTCCTGTGGGTTTTGTCTCAGGCCCTCTTTATGGAGTATTCCAAGGGGGGTTTGCTGTACAAGGCTCTCTCCAGCCTGCAGAGAGGAGCTGTCAGCCCCACAGCCCATCCTTACGCACCGCTGGACCAGCTCCTCCCGCAGCCGCTTTGGGACCAGGGGCCTGTCCAGCTTTATCTCCATCACCAGGAACGTTCCTGCCTCGCTGTATTGCTGTGGAGAGAAACATTGCTCCCTGTGTCGTGCTGTCTGCAGCCAGTGCTGGCACAGTGAAATACTGAGCACACAGCCACACATCTCCCAACTGCAGAGATCTAGCTTGTTTTATAACCCACCCTCGGAATGAGTTACAGCAGCAAAATCCAGCTCGAGAAACCAGGCTAGGGAAAAGGAGAGAGCCCAGATAATCAATCTGCCTGCAGAATGCATGTGCATTCCAGAGGAAGAAGCCAAAATATGAAGGGATAATTTAAATAAATGCCTGGCAATTTACAGAGACCTTCTAGCCCAGTGTGCCAGCCTGCTCTCCAGGTGGACGTCACTGGAAGAACTCTGGGACAACATCTACGTAAAACATCCCTTGTCCCCTCACTCTTGAGGAATTTAATTGCATGAAAGGTGTGAGACACCAGCACAGTGATGCTCTACAGTCTCTCCTTCTCTTTGGAGAGATATAATTACCTGTCTTTCCAGGCTGAGATTTGTGACATTTTCAGATTCTCCAGTGCCATCTGACAACTGGATTTTGGATGGGCTCAGTAACTTTTAGGAAAAAGAAAAGATGTCTCTTGTTTCAGACTCAATAAATATCAAATCTTTGCAAGTTCAAGCAGCACATCCTAGGATTTCAGACAAGGGAAAGCTGCAGCTTCCTTACAAGAAGCAGCTCCAATGTCTGCTCTCTGTGACCAGTAACAGGACCTTAGAGAATGGCTGGAGCTGTGCCAGGGATGGGTTAGGCTGGATGTCAGGGAAAGATTCTTCCCCCAAAGGGTGGTTGGGCACTGTCATGACCCCAAGGCTACCAGAGCTCCAGGAGTACTTGGACAACACTGCCAGGCACAGGGTGGGATTGCTGGGGTGTCTGTGCATGGGCAGGAGTTGGACTCATGATCATTGTGGTTCCCTTCATGTTGAGAAGATTCTATGGCTCTAGGATAATGAGTACCTCTCATCCATCCATGGTTCCTGTGTGTCCCAACTTCCTGTGACACAGAACCAGAGCAACCATGGTACCTCCCCAGACCTTACCATGGCATTGGAATCTTCCTTCTGAGCCTTACTGGGAGCAGCTTTGCTGGAAGGAGAGGTCCCCAGCCTTTCCTTGCCCAGACTGAGCTGTGACCTGCGATCCCGGAAAATACTGTACTGAACTCTGGTCTGAAAAACAGAGACAATCAAGGGACAAAGCAGGCTTCCTCACTCATTTGCCTTAACCTCTCCCATCACATAACACACTGTCAGGGTCTTAAATGCCTTAAGAAGTTTTGTAACCTCATTCTCTCCTCCTCGAGTTGAGCTGCTGGTGCTCCAGCCCAGCTCTGATCCTGTGTAGCTGTGAAGCCTCAGGACAGACTATGACACTCAGTGGGGGTCTCTCCATGTTCCCTCAAAGAGCTGTGTTTTCACTGAGGACTGGCCCTTGGTCCTTGCCTGAGATATGTGCTGAACATGCTGGAACCCAGATCCGTGATCCTGAATTCCTGGTGGGATCCTAGACCTGCCCCACAGCTATGGATGTGCCTGGTGATGAGGGCTGCTGGATGAATCTGGCTTCTCTCACCAGGCCTGCTCCACACATTTTTGGGGGCCCCCACCTGCCTGACAGCATCCCTTGGCTCCCAGCTCATTTTCTTGTGTGGAGCTGCTACCCTGACACACATCAGGGAATTGTAAGGAATAGGTTTGTCAGACTTTGTGTTTACACAGTGTTTGACCACCCAGACAGGCTGTTCCCTCCCACACATCCTGGTTACAGAACTGGGCTAGCAAGAGTTATGGGGTTCCTGGGGAGAGGATGGAGCAGCTGTAGGGAAACTCCTTAGACCAAGAGGCAACCCAAAGCACCTGGGGAGAAAGAAGGACTTCACTTGTGACAGATAAATGGCACAGGACAAGCAGCACCATGCAGCCAAGGGGTCATTATTCATGGCAGGGAAGCTGAGCCCAGCAGACACATTCGTGCCCAGCCCAGCTCTGTAGCAGCCAGTGGGAGCAGGGAGGCAGGAGAAGGGCTGGAATTCACCCAGCCCCTGGACCACAGCCCCACAGGGAACATGGGGGGTATAACCAGGCTGTACATGTGCCCTCCTGAAACAAGCTCAGGTCTGTTCCAGGAGGGAGAGACTGTGGGAAAATGGAGATGTAATTGTCACTCTTAGTAACAGAGAGGGGAAAAACGAAAAGACAAATAAACCTCGGTGAGCTAGAGCTGAAAGAGCTCCAGTGACAGCTTTTTTGGTGGTTGCTGGGGGTAACGCAATCCTTTTAAAGCCACTGTTTGCTCTTCCCAGCAACACCCTTCCCTTGCCCATGTTGCAGCCTGGGGAGCGTGGATCATGCTGGCATAGGAGGGAGTGGAGTGAGATTCAAAGCCTCTCTCAGCCCCCAGACCTGCTCACTCCCCCCTAGAAATCTCCTGCCTTGGAAAAACCTGTACCTAAAAGCTTGTATCATTAATTTTCTCCATCACCAGAAGGGCACTCAAGGTTCAGATCCAGTTCCAACCAGCACACTGTCCACCCTGCCTGCTCCCAAACACCCTCTGTCCACCCTGCCTGCTCCCAAACACCCCCTGTCCACACTGCCTGCACCCAAACATCCTCTGTCCACCCTGTCTTCTCCCAAACATCCTCTGTCCACCCTGTCTGCTCCCAAACACCCCCTGTCCACTGTCCCTGCTCCCAAACACCCTCTGTCCACTGTCCCTGCTCCCAAACACCCTCTGTCCACCCTGTCTGCTCCCAAACACCCCCTGTCCACTGTCCCTGCTCCCAAACACCCTCTGTCCACTGTCCCTGCTCCCAAACACCCTCTGTCCACCCTGCCTGCTCCCAAACACCCCCTGTCCACTGTCCCTGCTCCCAAACAACCCCTGTCCACTGTCCCTGCTCCCAAGCCCCCAGTGCAAAGCCAGCTGCAGAGCTGGAGCAGAGCCTGCTGCTCTCACCTTCTCAAAGACCTCACTGTCCTCGTAGTTAAAGACACGGAAGGCCCCTCGGATCTGCGTCACCCCAGGGCACAGCAAATGCATCATGTTGACATATGCCACACCATGGAAGGCAATCGGCTTGTCCTCATCTTTCTGGAAACACAGAGCAAGGGACTGAGATCCTGAACATGCTGTTATTCTCCTTAAGGGAACAAGGTCACCAATCTCATTAAGAGAAGGCCACACAGCAAACTGATGCACCTGATGAGCCCATGGTTCTGTCACTGGCACGCAGCCGAGACAACCTGGATGAATACACTGGAGTCATTCCATATGTAGAATATTAATTTTATCCCAATCCCCATGGGGCAGCTTTTCTCTCTAATTCCTGCACTCAGCTGTTCCTCAGGATGGTCTTGTTGAGATACAGCTGGAAGATTATCAGCTGTGTGTGGTTAGAAATCCAGGTGACCCTACCAGAGTTGTGCATCTCAGGTTGGACAGACACCAAGTGGCTTAGGAGGTGTGGGAGGCCTGGCTAGAAGGATCATCATCAGAGCTGCAAAATCCTGGCACTGTGAGTGCTGAAAGGGATTTACACCAACTTATATGGCTTTGCCCTGGGATAGATTAGGAGCTCTCACACAATCATCTGCCAGGAGCAGAACCATTCTCTAAGGGGCTGTTTCTCTGTTAAACCACCCTGGTTTAGATGCAAAGGCATAACTTACCTGAGAAAGAATGCAAGAACTTCCTCCTCAAGCTGTTTCAAAACGTCACTGGCCACAGATCAGCTCAGTGAATTACTTTTAATTCTCTTCAGAGCCAGGCTGGACAAGCCTCTGAGCCACCTGGTCTAGTGGAAAGTGTCCCTGCCCGTGGCAGGGGGCTGGAAGGAGGTGGAGTCTGGGGTCCCTTCTAACCCAAACTATTCTGTGATTTTAAAAGTCACCCTGTCCTCTTTCCAGTGAGCTACCACAGACCATCAGTGAGAGCTATAAGGAAAAAATATGACTCTGTAATTATTTAACAGCCCTATAAAGCTGATTTTTCACAAAGCCTCCTGCTCTCTGACTCACTTTGGCAGCTTCAAGGCCGATTTTGGTATCACAAAGGCCTCAAGAGGAAAATGCCTGCTAATGCAATGCTACTCCACAAGCCAGACCCCACTTTTACCTTGTCAGGTTTGTTGGTTTTCCCCTTGCCACCTGAGGACATCCTGCAGAGCTCCACGGGCCAGTGGCGGCACTCGGCAATGCGCCTCTGCAGGCTGAGCACAAAGGATGCAGGATGCAGTGAGGAGATGCAGAAACCCAGCTGGAGAGCCCCACCACCCTCCTCTGTGCCCCAGCAGCTTCCCTTGAGTTTGCTTCACCCTATTCCCTCAGCAAACACCCTCAGGCCATGGGAACACTGTGATTTGGGGCAGGCTGGGTACATTTTCTGCTCTACCCAGTGCTGTGTGCATTTATGGCACAGCCAGCTTTAAAACAACAGTGAGGAGCAACACATTGGGCTTTCTCTCTCCCCCAGTTACTTCAGAAATAAGTGAGAAGGAATGTGATTAACTTTGGTATAAAACCTGAATTGTACAGAGCAAGTGGATCTTGAGCTTGCATTCAGTGTGGCTGGTGACTCTGACACCAGCAGGCAGGTGGATGGATTTGTAGAGAAAAGAATTCAAAAAATCAAATGAGATAGAAGTGAGTATTTCCACACAAGGAGTAATTTGGCTGTGAAATGCACAGCCATGATGCAGCTGAGACCAGAAAATAGCAGGATTCAAAGATAAATGGAACACTCATCCTGATCGTGAGCGTATCTGGAGCTGCTAAAGGCAACACTTATCCAATAAAAAAGCAAATGAAGAGTGCCCACATGGAGTGAAAGGTTTGAACGTATTTGGGATTCAGTAGAAACTTAATTAGCAGCTCAGAGGAGAGCTGTGGATGCCACTCTAGTCCAGGTCTGCTCACCATAACTGCTGCCCCTTCCCTCAAGCTATGCAGGGACCAGCCCCCAGCCCCAGCTGCTGGCAGCAGGAAGAGAGCATTTGTGGCCTGGAGATAGCAGCTCCAGACAATTCATCTTTTCCCAGCACAGCAGAACAAAGCTGCTGCCAGCAGTTCAAGGCACTTCAGGAGCTGTGCCCTTGCTCAGGTGAATGCTTGTGGCCAAGAGACAGTCACAGCAGCCATGGCAGGTGGGGCAGAGCCACAGTTTGACCCCTAAGTGGTCCAAGATCACCTGCATGTTGCAGGCCCCTTGCCTCAGGTCATTCTGAGCACGTTCTGTGCTGTGTTGCTCAGGTCCCTTACACGGCCACAGCATCAGCATCCAGGAAACAGCGCGTTTCCATGTCCCACACGACTCTCCTCGAGCTCTCAGCCTGGGTCCTGAATTCCTTGTCCTGTGAGAAACAGCGTGCAGTCAAAGCCAGGACAGCAAACTCCCCAGCCTGCACTGCATCATCCTCAAAAGTGTCCCCAGGAGAGAATGTGAGTCAGACAGAAGTGTCCAAGTGCCCAAAGGCAGGCCAGCCCCACAGAGAGGATGACAGCCTTTCCTGCAGACGCTATCAGGCCATCAGCGTTAAGTGCCTGGCTCAAGGGAGATAACCCAGCTCAGTGTGGGTGTTTCCTGGGACCAGACCTGCCACATTCTCCCCTGGGATGTCTCCAGCAGTGAGTCAGCATGTCTGCTGCCCCAGGAGAACCACCTCTGTGCTGGACACTGCACAGTGACCACCCACCTCCCTCTCTTACCAAGTCTCTCCATCCCTCCTGGCTCTCTTCTAAACTTGCCAGTCCTTCCTCACCTCACTTTTGTTGAGCTCTCCATCCTCATCCTCATAGGGCCCACCAACAATGAAGGAGTCAGGTATCTTCAGAGCATCAGGGGCCAGGATGGGGCCAAGGGGCCAGTTTTTGGGCCGGGGAAATGGTTCTTTTTCACCATCAGCCTTCAGGATGCCATTCTTGAAGAGCAATGGCAATTCTTTCTAGAGAGACAGGAGAAAAAAAGGATTTGCATTTCTAACAGGAGCAGGAGCAAGAGCCAGCTGCTCCAAGCTGGGATAACAAAGCAAAGCAACAGTACAGGGTGCCTGGCTTGGAAAATGCACTCCACCGCACGCGTATAAAGAATGGAATAAAAATAAAGAGCCACATGGAAAAAACCCTGCCAGTTTGAATCCAAATCTTTCCAAACAGACCTTTGTTTGTGTTAAAGAAACACATCACACCACAGAGACTCTGAGACCTCCCAACAAAGGCTGCTGGTGCACAAGCACAGAGGCTGTGCACCCCATGTGCCTGGACACTTGTTCCATGGGGTGGGGGAACAACCCAAACCCAGCCAAACCCCCTGTCACCGTGCCTGGGCCATTCTCACCTCACCAGCTGCTGGCATTTGCAAGCAAGCCATGTAGTTTTGCTGGGCGTCAGCAGTAAAGGCTTCAGGGACAGAATAAGCTGCCTCCAGCGTGATGCTCAGGAGGTTCCCACTTGAGAACTGGGTGCCAGAGAGCAGGAGCTCTTTGGTGCTCACTATCACTTCAAGGCCAGCCTGTGAGACAAAGATAAAATCGAGCCAGTAAACAATTATAGCTTGCCTGCTCTTAGGGAGAAGCAAGCAGAAATCCAAGGCCAGAACATATAATGTTATCTTGTGCCTCATCTTCGATGTATAAGAAAACAGCCCAGCACAGGAAAGGAATCTCAGGACCAATTTGGCTCAATTGTGGTGTTTGTTTGTTTAAATCACAGCCTGGCTGAGGTATGGCACATGCCCCAAGGGTCTCATAAAATGAGCTGTGGAGAAAGAGGCAGGGTCTCATGAAAGGAGCCACAGAGAAAGAACATCAAGGGTGGAAAATGGTGCTTTTCCCCTGGTGATTCAGAGAGCCACAGCTTTGCCTCTGCCCTATCTCCATGCTCTGTGTGCAGCCTTTAATTACCTGTCCCAGCCCTGGATGGATGGTGTGTGAGGGAAAACCAGCTGGTCAGCATTTATTACCTGTCCTCCCTAATGAGTGCCCCCCCACCTTGCTCACTGTGAACTCCTCTTAAACACAGAGCTGTTAATGGGATATCCACCCCTCCAGTTTGCTCCCGGTGCTCACTGCAGGCAGGCAGCTCAGCAGCAAAACTGGACACATTTTCCCAGCCTCATACTTCATTCCCTATTTTAGTCACTGGGTACTTTGCAACCTGCTGAATGAATAAGGACCTTGTAGGGAAGGCAGTCCGAGTTTGTACAATAATGGACTCAGACATTTCATCTGCAGAAAGGAAGGCTAATAAAGCTGGGCAGGTGACCCTGACGCTGCCTTTTGGGGGGTTTTCAGCACTGTGCTTTCCATCTTTGTTACTTTTTGCAGAGCAATTGGGTAGCTGCACACATTAACATTTCCCAGCACGACCTCACCTATCAGAGGGAAGCAGGGACAGACGTCAGAGGGAGCGGGAAAGGCCTCCAAGCCTGTAACATATAGGGCTGTACCACATCCGTGATGAGCCAGGCAGCTGAGTCATGCTCTCCCTCCCATTAAAAAGCAGCAGAGAGCTGAATGAGGGAAGGAACAGTTCCAAATTCCACATACCGTGGCCTCAGGGTAAAGCTTCGCTGATGGGGAGGCAGGCACTGCATACAAAGGAGCTAAGACCTTCAGTGAACGCACTCCTGGGAAGAAACAGGAATGAGAGCAGCCTGAAGTGAGACCCTCTGCAAAGAATCACAGTCATGGAATGATCTGGGTGGAAGGGACCTTAAAGATCACCTTGTTCCAGCCCCCTGCCATGGGCAGGAACACCTTACATGAGGCAAAATCATGGTTCTGAATTTTGATTACATTCTGAATGAATTCTGAATGCTGAGCTACTCTCTCTCCCCCTGAGTCAGATTTTGCAGAGCTATGAAGGTTACTTTGTCCAAAGGAGATAAATTGTAGTCGGGGGTCCATAAACAGAGATCAGAGCAAGGAGTGGTCATGGAGGCTGTAAAATTCAATGCTGTACCTTGCAGCAGAGGTAGAAGGTCCACCACAGCTTGGGCAAGAGGAACTATTTTCTCTGGTTTTTTCTTGTCCTTTGATGCCACTTCTAGCAGTGTCACTAGGGAGATAAAAAGAGAGGAGCTGGCAGAATTCCTTGGACCAGCAGGTCAGGCACCAGAGAGGGTCTGTGCGAGCTTTGGCACGAGCTCCTCTTCACCTCCCAAGGCTGACAAGCACAGCAAAGCCAAAGGAGCATGGGCCAACATGAAAGGGGATTCTTCCAGCTGGCAGAGATGGACAAGAAGTGCTGAGAACCTCCCACCACTGCTGCTGAAGTGCTATTCCTGAACCAGTGACTCCTGCAGCGACAGCACCCAGCTCCAAGGTGGGACATCTGGCACCAGCTACTTACAGAGCACTGGTTTCTGCACAAGGACATCCAAGGAGTTGGGCCCATCGGGGCTGTACTCAAAGCTGGTGCTGAAGTCGTACTCTGCTGTCCCATCTGGCAGCACATGAGACTTGGAGGAGTCTCCCAGCACTGCTCCGTTGTACTCCACACGCACCAATGCAAACAGCAAGTTGCTTTTGAGAGTTTTCTGTCAAAAAAAAAAGAGCTCAGAGAGCAGCTGGCTCTGCAGCAGCATCCCAGGATCAGAGTTGCTCTGGCAGCAGCTCAGGTCAGTGACCAGCACAGGGCTCACTTGTGGGAGCCTGTTCCACCACAGGAATGAGGAAGAGGAGCAGAGCTTGGTCACACTGAGACCTCACCATTCCCTGTCTTTAGGAGGGAAATTTCCTGTTTCACCACGCTGTGATGCCCCAAAGATTATGAGGAGCTGTGGCAAGGGAGATAGAGAGGTTCAGGCTTCACCTCAGGAAAGACACATCTAGAACAAATCCCAAAATACTCCACTGATATTTTTGTACTTCCAGGAAGCTTGAGACCTTTGCTGTCTCCTAAGAAAGCTCCTGAGCTACAGGGATGAGCTCACAGGACACCTGTGGATGTTGTGTGGTGCAAAATGTCCTGCAATGGACAAGAGAGAAAACAGCCTCGAGTTGTGCCAGGGGAGGTTTAGGTTGGATTTAAGGGAAAATTTATTCACTGTAAGGGTGGTCAGGCACTGGCACAGGTTCCTCAGGGAAGTGGGGGAGTTCCCATCCCTACAAGTGTTCAAAAGACATGTGCATGTGACACTTGGGAACATGCTTTAGTGGTGTCCTTGGCAGTGCTGGGTTAAAGGTTGGACTTGATGGTCTCAGAAGCCTTTTCCAACCTACATGATTCTGTGAAATCAAAGGAAGGGCTCCAGCAAGCACTTAGGGAGCTCTGCAATTTGTTGTTACACCACCTTCATACCACTTGCTTTAATCAGAGATGAGGAGATTCAGACTTTACTTTGAATTTCAAATGTCTAAACAGAGGGGCTTAAACAGGGCTGGAGAGGGACAGTGAAGGCACAGCACATGGCAGTGGGGACCCACAGGGGCAGCATTGGGCACCTCCACAGCACAGGAAGGGCTGGGCAGCAGGTACCAAAGGGCTCCCTGCAGCAGAAACACAGTTTAGCTCTCAATCCACAGAGAAGTGGCTGAACACAAGGACTATTGTACCCAAACCCAGCTTTTCCTTAGTGCTGAGGCAAAGGGATGCCTAACCCACCCTCAGCTCCCTCTCTCCCTGTCACTGGGGTAATTAGTTCCATGCTGGTTCTTACACAAAAAGAGATCTCTTTCACTTGGTTTTAATTTTCAGCCCTTCTCACTGTCTCCTTGAGCATACATCCTATGAATGGCTAAACAGAAGAATCCAATTAACCTCTCCCTGTACCATTAATTATCCAAGACTCCTCTCTCATCCTTCTCTACATTGCCTCTAATTAAGCAGATTCCACACTTATAGCTAGAAGTGGATTCCACATTCTTACAGCCGGGTTTTTTTTCATCCTGTTGCTGTGATTATTGCCCTTTTGTAACCCCCCCCTCCCTTTTGTACAGCCCTTTCTCACGGTGGAGCAATCAGAACCACAAAGCAACATTCCAGATGCAATCAATCCAGCAGTCTTTTCTTCCCAGCCTTGTTTATCCTCCTCTCACCTCATTCCTCACCTAAGCTGCTGTTTGCTGAATCCATCAGTGTAAGAGGTACTTCAATACTACAATGTGAAAGCCTCAAGCAGGTGCTTTTGGATTGCTTTTTCTGTCTGCTGCTGGAGCAGAAGCAGGAATTTGCATTTTTTCTGCTTGCAGCAGGAGCTGAGCTTCTCCTCCACATTCCCTCCCAAATGTCAGTTTCTCTGGAAGACTTTAAGGACAGCTGGATGCATCACATGGAAATCACAGCAGTGGTGGTTTGATTGGCACCAGCTCATAGCCTTGAACTGGATCCACTGCCTTTTTAAACCAGAGCCACCCTATTGCTTTCAATATGATTTAAACAGCTGGAGCTGGGATGAAATTCTGGCTTTACACCCAAGGTGAGGTCCTTCCACAGGTTTTTGTCTCATTGATCATATTTTTGCTGTGTTCTGCTTAAAAAAACCTGCATTTCCATACAGTTAGAGGAGGCAGAGAGGTGCATTTCACCCCATTATCTCTGGCCTGCTACTAGCGAGGTGTATTCCCCAATTTATGTGCCTCACAAGACTTTTCCTCTGTGTGAACTCCTCAGCAGGGAGGAGGAAGCCACAGTGTGGCATTGCTGAACCTCTGATACTCCCACCACTCCTTCCTTTAGCCTTATCACCCCCTTCCTGCTCTCACAGGGGATCCCTGTGCACACAGAATTGCTCTGGCCTTGTTTATTAAATGAGTAGAGATATTTTCAGAACTTTACCAGGTCCTGTGCACTCACGACTGTGATCTGTACTGGTATTGGCTGTGACATACTGGGAAGAGCTGCAGCAGCGGGCTCCTTCCTACCAGTCAGCCCCGCAGGGACCTCCTCGGCTCTGCAGGAGAAAGAATGAGGAAAGAAACATGAAACTGCTCCATTCCTCTCCCAGATACCTCTGCAGGACACAGCAGTGCGGGCTGCAAGCGCTATTCAGGGCTTGGCTGTCAAAACACCATTGAATGTGCAGGGCTTTGGCAGTGACGAATCTCTCACGAGGTGCAGGGGGAGGACTGGGAAAAATGTAATGTGAAAATTATTCAGCTCTGTAAGCTTCACCCAGCTGCTGCTCCCAGGAAAGGTTTGTTGTGCCAGGCTGGTCTCAACTCCCAGTACATCCCTGGCTCTCTTTTACTCCCTTTTTAAGTTAATGGTGACCCCGTGGGCCAAAGGCTGGCGGCTACCAGCCGTCCCCTCACAGCTCCCAAATGCTGAGCAGCTCCTTCTGCTCCTCAGGTTTGTGAAACCCTCGGGATTTCCTCAGGGCTCCCCAGGGACCCCACGGCCTCCTTGCCTCACACCCCCAGGGCCTGGCAGCTCCCTCAGGGCAGCATTGATGGGCTCGGGGCTTCTCTCACCCTGGTGTGTCCTGCAGCCCCTCAGCCCCGGGTCTGGCAGTTCTCCTGCCCCAGAACGGTCCTGCAGCCCCTCACTGACCCAGGGGTCTCCAGCAGCCCCTCACCACAGGCCTGGCGGTTCTCCTGCCCCAGAACGGTGCTGCAGCCCCTCACCGACGGCCCCGGGGGTCCTCCCGACCTGGGGTGCATTTACAGCCCCTGAGCCTCGGGCCTAGGCCCTCTGCTGGCTCGAGGGCTCCTCACCCACGGGCCTGGAAGCTCTCCTGCCCCAGAACGGTCCTGCAGCCCCTCACCCACAGCTCTGGAGGCCCTCTCGCCCCGGGAGGATCCTGCAGCCCCTCACCGGGAGCCAACCGTGAGGCGCCGGGGCTCGAACCTGCGGCTTGCCCGACTCGGCGGAGGGCTCGCGTCCCGTCACCACAGCGACGCGGCGGCTCCCGCAGGCCCCCGAAACCTCGCGGGACCCCGGCCCAGCCCCGCGTGTTGGGGGCGTGCCCGTGAGGCCGCGGCCGCCGCCATGATGGGTGTGGGCAGCCCTCACCAGCCCCGGTGGGGCCGGGTCCCCCCGAGCCGTCCCGTGTGAGCGGGCGGTGCTCTCCGGCCACCGTGTCCCCCTTTGCAGCCTGGCGTGCGCGGCTCTGCATCCCAGAGCCCACTGCTGGCCTCCGCCCCGGCTGGCACAGGCCGTGGTGCCCACCCAGGCACTCCCTCACACCCCGCTGGGAGCCCTGAGGCAGTGGGAGGGGGGTGTCCGCACTGGGGTGGGGTCCCTATGGCGAGGGGATGGGACAGTGACTTTGTGTCCCTATGGTCACAGAGGGGTCCCAGGGGTTTGGGCAGCCCCCCGAAGGTTTGCAGTGTTTGCTACAGGGTTTTGGGGCACCCCACTGCCACCAGCGCGGCTTTTGGGGCGGGAGCCGGACCCCCGGAGCGGGTTGGCCCGTTCCCGGGGAGGGGATGCCCAGAATAGCTCCGCTATCTGATTCCGAGGGGCCGCGGCCGTCTGCACCGCCGGCTCCCGGGGGCTGACATTTGAGCCCCGCCGCGGGACGGGACGGGACGTGGCGGGCGCCGGGACTGCCCGCGATCTCCGGGCGCTGCCGGGACCGGAGCGGGATGGCGGGCGGGAGGCGCCGTGGGGGTGGCGGGCGGCGCGGGGGACCCCGGCAGCACCCCGGGAGCCCCGGACCGGCCTCCTCGCCCGCACCTCTCTCTCCAGCAGCCACCCCGGCCCAGCCAAACGCAGGCGCTGCCCCCAAAACCGGCCTCTCCAAGAAGGCCCCGAAGGAGCCAGCGGCGAGGGCTCCAGATGTGGACTCGCTGGGCTTCCAGGCCATGGACCGCAACGTGCCGGGGCTGTCCCACGTCATCCTGCAGAAGCTCAACATGAAAAGCTATGAGGACTACAAGTGAGTGAGCACCCATGGGTGCCTATTCCCCACCCCCTCCTCCGCGAAGAGCATCCCGTGTGGCCCCCAGCAGCTGGAGCAGCTCCCATGGCTCATCCCACCCTCCCGGCTCAGCCCACCGGGGGCTCTGATGGGCTCCTGGGTGGACCCCTCCAGAGTGCTTGGCTCCCTGTCCCCACCCAGGCCAGGATGCTCCTGGCTGGAGCTAAAAATCTTGGCAGCCTCAGAGGAATCAGCCCCCCAGTTGTGGCAGCAGACTGGATTCTGCTCACCCTCTGGCATCTGCAGGTCTGCCATGGACGGGAGGAAGAGCGGCAGCGATTTCGGCATCCGGACGTATTTTGACATGTTCCAGAAGATGGAAGACACCTTCAAATTTTGTGTTGAGTGCAAGAAGCTCCCCGATGCCCTCCCGGACCCCAAAAGCCTCCGGCGTTGCAAGAGGTATGGTGGGGAGATGGTCTGGTGGCACAGGGATGGATCCATCCCTCATTTCCAGCCTGCTGGCTGGGTGAAGTGAGGGGTGTCTGACCCCAGTGCCCAGCTCCAGCCACTGGCACCCCTAGGAACAGTGACACAACCCTGAGAGGGGGTGGCAGGGAACCAGGCTGGGTGGGCTGGATCGTGCCCCCCCTCCCCATGGCTGGGCGTTCTGCCTGTCTGCCCAGGTGCCAAAATGTGTACTACTGCGGCGTGGCGTGCCAGCGTGCCAACTGGCCGCTGCACAAGAAGTTCTGCAAGAAGCTGAAGCTGGTGGCCCTGGACCGGCTGGTGGAGTGGCTCATCTTCACAGGTGAGGCATGTGTCACCCTGGGATCCCCATCCTGGGCTGCACAGGTCCTGTGGTGGGATGTAGTGTCCATTCTCCCACAGCACAGGTGGGACAGGCAGCCTGGGCTGTGGCACCACTGCTGTACCCTCCTGACCCCCCAGGAGACATCCCCTTTCCCACGGACGCCTGGACAAAACCTGCCTGGGACGTGAAGGGCTGGGAGGACTGGTTCTCCATGCAGGAGCAGCTGGAGGAGAAGCTCGGTGCCATCGTGGCCGGGCGCTACATGACCCTGCTGTGGGCCAACGCCGGGAAGCCGCGGCCGGAGGACGCGGAGCTGCGGGAATCCATCCGGCGCCTGGTCACCGACTTCCACTCGCGGCCGCTCACCATCGGCCTGGGACTGCGGCTTTTCGGCATCGACCCCCTCACCAGGCCCCTCACCGTGCACGTGGTGGGGGCTTCCCACGTGGAGACCCTCAACACGCGGCTGACGGACTACGACGAGCTGACGCGGATGTTCCCGGGGCACCAGGGCGTGGAGATGGTGATGGTGGGGGTGGACGTGGTGGATGGACCCATCATGAGGCCACCCCTGACCACGCTGGCGCCCCGGGGAAAGATCTATCTCAGCAGCTACAAGGGGCTCTACCACGACTTCTGGGAAAGCCACGTGGAGACCAAGCTGGCCGCCCCTCCTGATCTGGTGGTGGGCTTTCACCCGGGTGAGTGCCTGTGCCATGGAGGGGTCAGACCCTCACACCCTGCTGCAGGGATAGGGACATCTAGGGGCACATGGGCTCAGGGACCACCCTGAGCACTCTGGCAGCACCTGTGGCTGGGCCTGAAGGTGGCCTGGGATGTACTCAGGGCTTTGCACCAAGGCACAATGGGCAGCTGGGGGGACCCCCTGGGACAGGGCTGCTTTGTCTCCCCACCAGGCACTCTGTCCCCTGCCTGTGTCACCCACCTGCAGGTGAAACACATTCTTCCCTTCAGGTCTTGGTGCTGTGGCTTAGCCCAGGACACAGAGTATGGGGTGCCCCACATGCTGATGGAAAGCCAGACCCCCCCCTTGCTGAGGGCTGCCAAACTCACTGCATACTCGGGGTGTCCAGCACAGAATGGATGCAGTTGGAGGCAGCTTTCCCCGGGGCCACAGGTGGGATGGGAAAGAGGTGGAATCCTCATGGCTGTGTCCCCCCAGGTTTCCATGCCTGCCCAGACCTGCTGGCGGGCTGGCTGCCCACCCTGCTGCTGCTGCGGGACTATCGCCTGCCCGTGCTCTTCACCGTGTACAGGTGAGCACAGCCCCGCCCACAGCCCCGGTGAGCCGGCACAGACACCCACTCACCGTGCCTGTCCTCTCTTCTGGCAGTGAGCAGGAGCTGAAGGCCTCCCTGCAGATCCTTGTGGAGCTGGAGATGCACATTGTGGGTTATGCCAGCAACCCCTTTGCCTCCCTGCGGCCCGAGCAGGTCTACTCGAGCCCCAACAAGCCGCCCGTCTACTGCAGCTCCCACTACATCGCCCTGCTGGGAGCAGAGGCTGTGCCGGGGGCTGAGGAGCTGGAGGATGATGATGGCTGGCAGGGAGGAGAGCCCAGTGCTGCTGCTGTGGCTGGGGGCATTGGCCCAGGGCTGGGCTGATTCCTGCCTGCCCTGACTACTCAACCCCCAGAGCCTTGCTGCCCATCCAGGACCCTCTGCATCCTGAGATCAGCGATCCAGCAATCCCTCACTGCACACATGGAGGCCTGGGGGATACTGCACCCCAGCACAGGCGTGGCACCCCTTCCACAGCACCAAATAAATCACTATTAGCAACCAGCTGCCGTGTCTCGAGCTTTATTTCCAAAAAGGCCTTTGTTTTCCTAAAGAAAACGAAGGGCTGAGCCCACCCCAGCCCCCCTCGAGCAGCCACGGCCTCTGGAGGGACAGTGAAGGGGACCCTGACCGTGGGACCAGCTGTGCATGGGGCTGTGCAGCCCCTTGGGGTCCGGTGGGGAGCCCCAGCCCAGGCTTGGCCGTCACTGTCACCGTCACCCTCACCGTGACCCCACGCTGGTGCCTACCCTGCAGGGCACTACTCCAGCCTGGCACCGGCCACCAGCCCGGCCACAGCAAATGGGCGCCAGCTGGCACCTCCCCACTGCTCGCCAGCCTCGGTGGCCCTTGCGGACACCGGGGCGGGCGGAGTAGAGGGAAGCAGCTCCCACGGCATCGCCCGACGCTGCCGGGGACCCGCGCTGGCCCTGGCGTCCCCTCCTGGTGCAGCCAACGGGTCTGGCATGGCAGTGGTGGCACTGACCCGAGTGGGCACCCACGGTGGCTCAGGGAGGCCAGCACACTCCAGGGCTGCCAGCGCCCTGACAGCGGGTCCGGGTCCCTCCCTGGGCTCTGCGCCTGTCGGCGGGGCCGGGCCGGGCGGCAGAGCTGGCACAGTCCAGCACGGAGCGGCGCTGCCGGCGTCACTCGGCGCCAGCGCGTTCCCGCAGCGCGGGCAGCGTCAGGGTCTCCGGCGCCGACTTTTTCCGCGGGCGAGTCTTGGGGGGAGCCAGGAACTCGGGGGCCTCGTCGCTGAGAGGGGTGGAGGGGGCGCTGGCAGGGGCCGAGTGCGTGGCCGTGGGCTGCCCCACCTCGCTGACCGAGATGGCCGGTGCCACCAGGCCGATGAGCTCGTTGGTGGCCTCCTGCGTCTCCTGCTCGTAGCGCCGCACCTCCTCCATCGTCATCCCTGCCGAGCACAGCCGGGCTTGGGGCCGCTCGGCACGGCCGCCTCCGGCACCCCTCATCCCGGGCAGCCTGCGCCCCGCGCCCCGGCTCCCCACCGAGCTGGGGGACAGGAGGGGACAGGGGGACGGGCAGGGAAGGGGATGCTGGGCAGCGCAGCCAGCTCCCCAGCTCCAGCGCCAGCCCAGACAGCAGGCGGGAAGGGACGGACAGGCAGCGCAGGCAGCGCAGGCAGCGGACACGCAGGGAGGGCAGCTGGGAGGGGGGACACTCCACCGCGGGGTGCAGGGGGGGCACAAGCCCCCCTGCCTGCACCCACCCCCAGGCAGCAAGGCGGGGTCCGGGGTGTCTGTCCCCGGCAGGCAGAGGGGCTTAGGGGTGCTGGCTCCCCAGCTTTTGGTTTGTGGCCACTTGCATCTGAGTCTCGAAGGCCCGGACCTCTTCCAGGGACATGTCTGGAAGGCAGAGAGCCACTCACCGGGATGGCCTGGCACCCACTGCCAGCTGTCACCAAACCCAGGGCTCCCGTCCCCGTGCCCGCACGTGGCAGTCGCCTGCAGCGCGTGTCCCTGCCAGAATGGGGGTGCAGGCAGCACAGGCAGGGTGCTGGGACCCCTCTGCCCATCCTCCCCGAGGGGTGCAGGGGAGCGTGTGCAGGCAGGGGTGAGCTGGAAGCACAGGCAGTGCAGGCAGGACAGGCAGTGCAGGCAGGACAGGGAATGCAGGCAGTGCAGGCAGTGCAGGCAGTGCAGGCAGGACAGGGAATGCAGGTAGTGCAGGCAGTGCAGGCAGGACAGGGAATGCAGGCAGTGCAGGCAGGGTAAGGAATGCAGGCAGTGCAGGCAGCATAGGCAGCGCAGGCAATGCAGGCAGCAGTGCAGGCAGAGGAGGAGCAGGAGCTGTGGTGGGGTCAGTGGCATCAGCAGTCCGCCCTGCAGCCCCTCCCTCCATGGGCACCCTCCCCACCGTGTGCCCCCACGGACTCACCGCACCACTCGTCCACCCAGGCGAAGGCCTGCCGGTGCCCGATCAGCAGGATGTCCCGGATCACCTGCAACACCACTGGGGTCAGCACCCTGTCACTGCCCCCCCAGTGCCCCCCAGCCCCCCTTGGGCCCCCCTCACCTTGTGCACAAACTGCTCCACGCGTGTCTGCAGCCCCCACACCTCGAACTTGACGCTCACCAGTTTGTAGGAGCACATGATGGGCTTGGTGTGCTGGCGCCAGCCCTCCCGCAGCGGCCCCCGGCCCGTCTTGGCCGAGCTGAAGAAACGGGGGTCCTGGGGGGATGGGGAGCATCAGGGTCATGAGTCCCCCCTCGGGACAGGAGACAAGGGGTCATCCCCAGCCCTGGTACCTCCAGGCTGCGGTAGTAGCGCTCAGGGATCTCATCGAAGGCGATGTCCAGGAAAGAGACCTCGTGATCACCAAGGATTTTGTCACTGTGGAAGATCTGGGGAGGGGAGGGAGGGTGAGTGACATAGGCCACAAGTCACGAGGTGATGAGTTTGCCAGTTCTCAGCTGCACTGCTCACTCACATTCTCGCTGTCTCCGCAGTTGTCCTCGTACTTGGTCTCGATGTAGATGGAGAACTTGGGCAGGAAGGAGCACTGCAGGGAGAGGCTGTCAGCTGTGCCCCGAGGGACACCACTCCCAGGGATGCCCACCCTGAGGGACACCCCACCCCCAAGGATGCCCATCCCCAAAAGATGTGCAGTCCAGGGACACTGATCCTGAGGGACACCCATCCAAAGGGCACCCACCCCTGAGGGACACCCACCTCCAAGGATGCTCATCCTCAGGGAACACCCAGCCACAAGGACACCCTCTCCAGGGGATTCGCACCCCCAAGGAAATCTGAGCCCCAAGGGACACCTGCCCTGAGGGGTGCCCAGCCCTAAGGACACCCACTCCAAGGCCACCCCCATGGTGACACCCACCCTGAGGGACACCCACCCCTAAAGGGTGTCCATCCCAAAGGACACCCACCCCCAAAAATGCCCCAGCACCCCCTCCCCAGCCAGCTGCTGGGGGAGGGCACAGGTCATCCCATGCTAGCCCCTTACCGTGTACTCTGCAGGGACACCATGGCACATTGGGCATCCCAGGGTGGCATCACCGGGTGATATCACAGGGGAGAGAGGGAGCGGTGAGACTGGGGGCTGCTTCTGCAGCCCTGCCCCACTGGGCAGGGACAGGGTGCCCGGGGTGCCCGTCCCACACCTGCCCAGGCTCACCTGTGATGGTGTAGGGGTAGTAGTTCCAGGCCTTCTCAGTGATGTAGAAGATGCGGGGGGTCACTGCCCGTGCCCAGCTTGGCAGTTTGCTGTGGGCACCGTGTCAGGGGACCCCCTCAGGACAGGACATGGCTGGTGCCACCCAGCCCTGCACTGCCAAACACAGCCTGGCTCTGGGATCCCTATTCCCACCCCAGGAACCCCATCTGCTATCTGGCACCCTCACCTCCACCCCAGGGACCCTCACCTGCACCTCAGGACCCTCATCTGCATCCCAGCACCTCTTCCAGGAGCCACTGCCACCTCCCCAGCACCTCCATCTGTATTCCAACACTGTCGTGTGCACATCAGGACACCCCCAGGGACCCCTGTCACCTCCCCAGGACCCTCACCCCTGCCCCAGCTCCTCACCATTCACCCTCATCTCCACTCCAGGATGCCTCCAAGGACCCTCACCTGTACCTCAGAACACCCCCAAGGAGCCCTGTTACCTCCCCAGGACCCTCCTTTATACCCCTCTATCATCACCTGCCCCTCACAGCACCCCCAGAGACCCCTGCCACCTCCCAGCACCTTCATCTGTACACCAGGACCCCCCAGGGATCTGTGCCAACTCCTCATCTCCACCCCAGTGCCCTCATGTTCCCCACCTCCTCCCCAGACACCCTGACCCCCTCCCCCAGAAACACCCACCCTCCATCCTGGACCCTCACCCCTTCCCCAGGGCCCCTCCACCTCCCCAGGGCTGAGCCCCCAGGTGCTCCTGTCCCCCCCCCAGCCCCCCAGCAGGATCGGGCCCCCTGGGGGCTCTGGAGGTGAGTTTTGATTAATTTTCAGGCGTTATAAATAAATTTCAGGCGAGAGGGGAATCGTGAGTGCTGCAGCTAAAAATAACCTGTCTCACACCAGCAGCTCCTGGTGGGGAGCAGCCCGTGCCCGCAGGCAGCTGAGGGGACATGGGGACAGTGCTGCCGGGGCCACGGTGACACCCCCGGGGCCAGGGCACTGCCAAGCCCCCCATCAGGCACCCAGCAGCACCCAGAGCTGGGTGCCCACCAGGGAGGGGGGTGCACCCCTACGAGGTGGGTGCATGTCCTGGGGTGGGTGCGCCCCATGAGAGGAGGGCAGCCCCCCAGAGAGGGGTGAACCCCTAGGATGGGTGCACCCAAAGCTCCCAAGGATGGGTGCAGCCCCTGAAGACAAGTGCACCCCAGGAGATGGGTACACCCTGAGAGATAAGGGCAGCTCCCAAAATTGGATGCACACCCCGAAGATGGGTGCACCCCAAGACTTGGGGACCCCACTGGGAGACACACACACAGCCCTTGAAGATGGGTAGGTGCCTGGGAGATGGGTGCAGCCCCCCAAGATCAGTGCACCCCAGGATCAGTGCAGCCCCCCAAGATCAGTGCACCCCAGGAGATGGGTGCAGCCCCGGGAAATGATGGAGGGAGCACAGGAGATAGTGGGGGTAACCCTGGGAATCAGCCACTCTGCAGCGTGTCCAGGAGCCCAGGAAGGAGGTTCCCCAGGGATTTTGGAGGATGCTGCCTGCCATGCCCCCCCCCGCAGTGCCCCCTGCAGCCATCCCAGGCTCACCTGGAGAGGTGGACTCGCTTCTCAGTGAACTGCCCGGGGCCGTGCACGGGGTCCTCGTGGGGCTCGTTCTTCACCACCTCCACGCCCTCGCCCTTCTCGCTCTCCTGGTGGCTGTGCTTGCTGATGGTGTAGAGCTGCCCCACGCGGTACTGCAAGCACAGAGCCCGCCCTCAGTGCCCCCGGCCCCGGTGACACCGCCTGGGGGCTGAGCCATGCTGCCCAGAGGGGAAACTGAGGCACGGAGCAAGGGGTGGCAGAGCCTGAGCCGTGCCGAGGGCAGGGGGTTCCTGGGGCACCCTGTGTGACCTCCCATGTCCCTGGGCTGTCCCAGCTCCCAGGCAGGGGCTGGATCCTGCTCTCCCAGTGCTCTCCAGTGCTCTCCCAGTGCCTTGCAGATTCCTGGAGGTTTTCTGCTTGGCAAACTATCTGTGAGCCAGGGAGAAATGTCTGTATGATATTATCTATATGATATATCTGGATGTGTCTGTGTCAGGTATATAACCATGAGGGTGTAGATGTGTGTTTGGTGATGGAAGCCAGGGAGAAATGTCTGTATGATATTGTCTATATGATATATCTGGAGATATATATATATATATATCTATATATATATATATATATATATATATCTGTGTCAGGTATATAGCCATGAGGGTGTAGATGTGTGTTTGGGGATGGGAGCCAGGGAGAAATGTCTGTATGATATTGTCTATATGATATATCTGGATATATATCTATATATCTATATCTATATCTATATATATATATATATATATATATATATATATATCTGTGTCAGGTATATAGCCATGAGGGTGTAGATGTGTGTTTGGGGATGCAGCTGTGCAATAAGGGATGGACTGTTCTGCTGAAGATCCCATCCTCCACCGCAATCACCAGCAGGATTTTACCACCCCGCTCTGCCTAAATTAAAACCTTCCCCAGGTGCCTCCAAGGAGGGATGGCACTGCCCAGGGTGGGCACCACTCCCCAAAAAGCAGGCACCAGGGAAAGACCTCTGCCTAGAGATGCTGCCAGCTGCCAGCACTGTTTGCCAATGGCATTCAGGCTCCCTGCCCGAGCAGGGATGGAGTTTATGGTCCCTGCCGTGCCATGGGCATCCAAACCCCTCTGCTGCTCCATCCCCTGGTCCTGCTGTGCCCGGTGCTGCCGTGGGGCGCTGTGCCCCGAGGTCGCCGTGCCCAGGACGGGCTGTCCCCACACCCACACCCCAAAGCACGGCTCGGCCCTGGCACGGCACACCCCGAGCCCATCCCATCCCTGCCACCAGCCGTGCCACGAGGGGACAGCAAAGGAGTCACCGTGTCCCTCCCGGGGCAGGAACCGGTGCCCTGGGTGTGAGACCCGCAGCCACCCCCCTCCACCGGCGTGTCCGTGCCCGCTCGGCCCCCTCACCTCCTCGGTGGTGAGCGGCATGCAGATGCGGTACTCCTTGACCAGCATGGTGACACCTCGGGCGGGGTGACACGGGCACGGCGGGCAGCACGGGGGTCAGGCGGAGGCGCTGCCGGGGACAGGGCTCATGCTGGGGCAGGGAGCGGGGGGGACGCGGCGCTGCCTCCCGCGCTGCCGTCCCCGCACCCCCGGCTCGAAGCAGCCGCCCCGCTCGCGGTGACTTCACGAGCCGTTGCCATGGCAGTGGCGTGAGGTCACCCGTGCGAGGAGCAGCCTGGGTGTACCCAGCTGGGGACACCCCGGCACCCCAAAACCCTCCCGTCCTTAACCCCTTCCCTGCCAGGCAGACAAACGCATCCCCTCGGAGCACACGTGTCCCCCCAAAAGAGGGTGCCGTCCCTTCGGGGTGCCATGTCCCCACCCGGCTGTGGTGGCCAGTGTGGCAGGAGGGTTGTAGGGACATGAGGATGGGGTCAGGCTTGCCCGGTGCTCCTGGAGACCCAGCTCTGGGCACCCACACTGCCCTGTCCTGAGGGGTGTTCCCCGGGAGCAGAGGATCCTGTCCCTGATGGAGGAGCTGGATCCCCTTCCCCGAGGCTTCCCCCAGCACCTGTCCCAGGCAGCACCACCCTGGGGCTGCCCCCCAGCACCCACCACACCCATGGCACTGCCAGGCTGTCACACTGCCAGGGCTGGAGATGCTCAGAGTGAGCATCAGGACAGCTGGGGGGGCTCCTGGATGTGCCCCCCCCACAGAGAAGGGAGGGGATGTGGGCCTTCCTGAAAGTCACCCCGGATAGGGGGTCAAGCCTTGGAAGGGCAGATGGGGGCTCACATGGGATTTTGTCTGGAGGCGACTTGTCCAGCTGGGGACACAGGTTCATCCTTGGGGGTACAGGGTCATAGCGGGACACAAGGGCAGCTTTGGGGCACCGGAGGACGCAGGAATGTCCCTGGGGCCACAGAGCCGTTTGAGGCTAGAGGGGCATCCCTGGGGGACACAGGGACACGCTGCCGACGGGGCACAGGGCTGGGTGCTGGTGCCAGGTGCAGGAACCCCAAAGCCGCGGGCAGAGGCAGCCCCGGCAAACGGGAGGGGACACCCCGGGGACTCACCGGAACGCTGCAGGGCACGGCATTCCCCTCCCCATCCCGGCAGCTCCGACCGGCCCCCGCCGGCTGGAAAAGGAGGAGCCCCCCGGCCGGGCTCAGCCGCCCCTTCCCCAGCGCTGTCCGCGGCCGCATCCCCCCCGGGCCGCCCCCGCTGCCCGCACTCACCGGCCCGCGGCGGTGCCCGCTCCCACCGCCGCCGCCGCCGCCGCCGTGCCCCGGCCGTCCCGGGCCGTGCGCAGGAGCGAGCCGCCCCCCGCACCGCCTCCCGCGCCGCGGCACACCGACCCCTAGGGGGAGGAATGCACCGGCACCGCACCGGCACCGGCACCGGCACCGGCACCGCACCGGCACCGGCACTGGCACCGGCACCGGCACCGGCACCGCACCGCACCGGCACCGGCACCGGCACCGGCACCGGCACCGCACCGCAGTGACAGCGACACCGGCACCACGGAACCGAGACACTCTCCAACACCAGGGCTCCTCTGGCACGGCACAGACCGGCCCCGGGGCACCCAGCACGGCACAGACCGGCATCGGGGCACCTCTGGCACGGCACAGACCGGCCCCGGGGCACCCAGCATGGCACAGACCGGCATCGGGGCACCTCTGGCACGGCACAGACCGGCCCCGGGGCACCCAGCATGGCACAGACCGGCCCCGAGGCACCTCTGGCACGGCACAGACCGGCCCCGGAGCACCCAGCACGCCACAGACCGGCCCCGGGGCACCCAGCACGCCACAGACCGGCCCCGGGGCACCTCTGGCACGGCACAGACCGGCCCCGGGGCACCTCTGGCACGCCACAGACCGGCCCCGGGGCACCTCTGGCACGGCACAGACCGGCCCCGGGGCACCCAGCATGGCACAGACCGGCCCCGGGGCTTCCCTCATCCATCAGGTCTCCGGTCCCCCCAGGGGCCCCCAGCACCGCCGTGAGTCCCAGCTGGGAGATGCCCCCGTGGGGCTCCTGGGCTGGGCCCCCCCGGGAACCCCCAAAGCCCCTCCAGCCACTCACCCGCACCCCGCTGCCAGGCTGGCCCGTGTCCCCCCAGCCTCTGCACTCCCCACGTGCTGGCACTGCCCACGTGCCACCCACAGCCACCAGCACAGCTCATCAGCAGTGACACTGCTGTCACTCCCTGCGCCTCCCGTCCTCCTTCCTCTGCCAATCTCCATCATCCTGGGCATTGCTGTACCCAGCTGTGCCTCACCACTGTCACTTTCCTGTTGTTTCCTCCAAAAACTCTGCCATGATCTCCAGCCCCGCTGCCTGGGGTGCAGGGGGGTGGCCCAACAGTGCCAGCGTGATGGCCACTGTGGGGACAGGGATCAGGCAAAGGGGACGCCCCCCAGGCCACCCTGTGGTGCTGCCATCACTGGCACTGCTGGGACCCAGCACTGCAGTGGCCACAGAAGCATCCCACCTGCCCAGCACCTGTGGGGTCTTCTGTGACTGCCAGTCTGTGCCACCTCCTGGTGGTGGGGACCCCACTTTGTGTCACCCTGTGAACCCCAGGGCAGTGATGATGGGCCCTGACACGGCCCCAAGGCAGCAGGGATGGCCCCAGGCTGTGGCCAGGACAAGCAGTGGCAGAAGGAACAGCATGGGGACAGTGGCCCCAAAACCTGCCAGGGTGCCCCACGGGCACCCATCCCACATCCGGGAGAGCAGTGCCAGGAGCTCTGCCCTGGCACACCTTCCCTGCCTGCCTGCACCTCTGCCTCCTTCCCACACACCAGCCTGTGGTGCCACTGTCCCCCGTGGTGTGTGACAGCACCCCCAGCTCTGGTGGCAATGGTGGCAGCCACCCCCTCCCCATTTTCCCCCAGGGAGGGCACACCACAGCGTTCCCCAAAGGGGGACTCAGCCTACGTGGCTGGGACCAAACCCAGCAGGGCTCCCACTGGGGTGACTGTGGTGGTGACAAGGACCTGGCCATGCTGGTGACAAGTACCTGGAGGGCTCTCAGCCCCCTCAACAGCTGCATTCCTCCTGAACCTGTTTGGCAGGGCCCTGTGCAGGTGCCAAGAAAAAGGCATCCGGGCCGGGCTTTTCCTGGTCATGCCCTGCTTCACTCCAGTGCCGAGTCAACAAGGAGTAGGAAGGGTTTTCTGGAGCCTGGTGCCCCCACGGTGCTGCTGGTGCCCCCCAGAGTCACCCGCGGCTCCCAGTGCTGATGGTGCCCCCCAGTTTCTCACCCCTAGCACGGATCTTGCAGAAGGTTGGGAAGGGGAAGAAAGAGGAGGCAGAAACAAGTGAAAAATGACCCAATTTAATCCCAAAGCCCCCTCAAGCTCTGTGGTTTCGGGAGCCCCTGGTGGCCCCTCCAGCCCCCCTGTCTGTGCAGCCCCTGGGGCCCCGGGCTGAGCGCACCCCTGGGTCACCCCCTGGCTCTCTGCCCCAGCGCGGGCACAAGGAGCTCTCCGAGGCACCCGGCCTCTTCCTCAGCTCCGCCGGCACCAGCCGAGTCCCACCGTCCCCAGCCCCGCCCCGAGCCCTTAGGGAGGTGCCCTGAAAAAAACCATCCTGGTGGAGTAGACCAGGTCCACCAAGTAGGCGATGAGGTTGAAGATGGTGAGGAAGGTGACCCCCAGGTTCTTGTTCCAAGGGCAGTTCTTGCCGCAGGAATTGGGGCGGCTCTGGCCCCGGAAGCAATAGAGGGGCCACAGGACCACGGCAGTGAGGTACATCAGCAGGGCCAGCACGTTGTAGCCCACCAAGACCTTCTCCAGCGAGCAGGGGATGTAGGTGAGGCAGCGGCCGATGGTGAAGATGATGATGAGGAGGGTGAAGATGAAGCAGATGGAGTAGACAGCCACGCACCACATCAGGCCAGATTCCTTTGTGTATTCAGACCTATCCAGCAGGGAGAAGATCAGGCAAGCCACGTAGGCTTCAAAGACCTTGAGGAGCCCGGGCACGGTGGAGAGGAAGCTGCTGATGTCCCCGGGCTTGGCGCGGGTCAGCGACACCTCGAGGGCGTAGGCGAGGAAGCAGAGGCAGGAGGTGGTGGTGGCCACGGCCTGCCGGGCACACTGGCTGCCGCTGCAGTGGCTGCTGATGAACGTGGCAGGGAACACCACCGAGGAGGTGAAGACCATCAGAGCAGCCAGCATGGAGAAAGCTGAGGTGAAGTCATCCCAGGAGAGCGGCAGCAGGGGGTAGAGCTCCAGCAGCTCCAGCAGCAGCACCAGCAGCGTCACGGCGAAGCAGAAGCACCAGGTGAACATGCACCACGTCCCGTAGGGAGCCTCGAAGTGCCCGGTGGAGGCCACCAAGCTGAAGGAGAGGCAGGACAGCAGGACGGCCAGGAGGCGGGCGATGCCCACCCAGGAGGTCAGGGCGCGCAGGTTCAGCGTGGCCATGGTGCTGCCGCTCTGCCCGCTGGGCACTGCCCGCAGCCGCTCTTATCCCGCTGCTGGGGCACAGGGCAGGGAGCTGCCAGCCTCCCCGAGCCGCCCGTGCCAAGGACCCCCGGCTCTGCTGCCGCTGCCACCACGCCGGTGGCTGCTGGGGCTGGTGGATCATTAACGCGGGGCTGGGCAAAGGGCGGGGACGGCGGGGCCGGGGCGGGCAGGAAGCCACCGTGTGCCACCGTGTGCCACCGTGTGCCTCCGCCCTGGCAGCGAGCCCCAGCCCTGCCCGCGGCAGGAGGTACAAAAGGGCCTTTCATGCACCCCTAGAGTACCTGGGGGCCACCCCGACACCTTGACAGGTACCAGGGCTTGGCAGCCAGTGGAGCAGCACCCACTGGGTGCCCCTGAGGGGTTTAGGGGCTGCACCCATGCAGTGCCCCTGGCAGGGGGGTGCCACAGCTGGGTGTAGCCCCTTCACACCCTTGCAGGCAACATCTCCACACCCCTCCGGCACCTCCGCTCCCCTCCTGGCACCTCCAGCACCTGATAAGGGGCTCAAAGTCCAGCTGTGCCAGCTGCCTCGCTGGGCAGGGTGGGTGAGGTGGCCATGGGGAGGAGCATCTGCACCCCACAGGCAGCACCTCACTTCCCCAGCGTGCCTGGGGGCCACAGCAGCCAGAGCAGCACAGGAGGGCGGTGGCACATCAAAACTTGGGAGTCCAGCAGGAGGATGAAGGCTGAAGGCTCTGGATTAACCTTTAATGTCACACAGGGTCTGGGGGTCTGTGCCCATGGCAGAGCTTGGGGATGAGGGACCCATGTCAGGGCAGCTGGGCACTCCTGGGGGGGCTCTTCACCCCAGGCAGGTTCCTGGCACAGCCATGGTGGGCAGGGGTGGGCTCTGCCATGGGGTCCAGTGGTGCTCTGGGGGCACAGGGTGGCTCAGAGGTGGCTGCTGGCCTCGCCCTTGGCGGGCAGCCCATTGAGGGGGCTCAGCCCCGGCCGGTTGCTCTCGTTCAGCCGCCGCACGCGGTAACTCTCATAGTGGACGTTGTGGGTGATGTCCTTCAGATCCTGCAGGTGTGACCTGCCCGGGGTGGCAGGGAGAGGAAGGGCATCATGTCACTGTCCCCCCCACCCTGCTGTCACCCCGGGGGGTTCCAGCACTGCCTACCCTGTCCCTGCTCACCGGATCAGCAGGTCCTGCAGGAGGGGGAACTCGCAGTGGGCCGGGTTCTCCACTGCAAGGCAAGGCAGAGGGGCAGGGTTGGCAGGGGGCTTGGTGGTGCTGGGATGCCTGGGCAGTGCATCCTGGCATGCTCTGGGTACCCCAGAGCCCAGCACAGCTCCGTGACACCTGCCATGGCCTGGCACCCACCCAGGCAAGGACACACCGTGGGTGCTGCTCCCTGCACCTGCAGGGCCTGGGTGTGAGGGGCTCTGCTCACCTTCAATGATGCCCCACTTGGTCTTGCGGCCCAGCACCCGCTTGCCGTTCACCTGGTGCTCCTGGTCCGCCCCCACCACGGCGAAGGGAATCTTCTCCTGCCAGCAGAGGCTGTGCTCGCCCCAGGGTGCTGTCCCTTGGGGACCCCAGGGTCCCTGTCCCCCACCCTGCCCCCCAGGGGCTGGTCCCTCTGTCCCAGCACCCCGGCACTCACACGAATCCTGTTGTTCAGTGCCCTGTCTTCAGGGTCCTGGTCGAAGTCCTCCTGCGGGTACACGCTGATGGCGTGGGTCTTCAGGTCCTCCTGGATCTATGGGACACAGGGCTTGAGCCGGGGCTGGGGGGGACATGGGGCAGCCCTGGAGCCCCCTGGGGACCTGTCCTCACCCTCTGCTTGAATTCTGCCCGTTCCTCCAGGGTGAGCGTGTCAGCTTTGGCGATCACCGGCACCACGTTGACGATCTTGCTGAGCCGCCGCATGAACTCCAGGTCCAGCGGGCGCAGCCTGACAAGGACCAGTGTCACTCTGAGGTGACCCCAGCACTATCAGCCTGAGGACCTTCCCCACTACCATCCCAGGTTGATACCCTACCTCTGTCACCCTGGGGTGACCCCGCCATCATCATCCCAGGGTGACACAACCACCCCACAGTGACCACCCCTACCACTGTCACCTGTGGGGTGACCACACCACTACCAGTCCAGAGTCACCCTGAGGTGCCTCCACCACCATCACCTCAGGGTGGGGTTATCACCCCAGACTCCACCACCATCACCTCAGGGTGACCCCACCACCGTCATCCCAGGGCGGCACAACCACCCCGTGGTGACCCCATCACCTGTGGGTGCTGTGAGTGGGGGTCACTCACCAGTGACCTGTGGGGGGCACAAAGTAGACACATCCATGGACGCGGGTGTCCGGGATCTTCCTCTTGCGGGTGATGAGGATCTCCTCCCGCAGGTACCTCTCGTACTGCTCGTTGATGTATTTGATGATGGGGTCCCAGCTGAGGATGAGGAGTTGAGGGACAGCACCTGAGCTCAACCCCTACCCCAAACTGCCACCCACAGAGCTGGGCTCCTGCTCCCCATTGTGTCCTACCAGTTGTCATTGTTGATCTGGTCCCCAAAGCCTGGTGTGTCGGTCACTGTCAGCTTCATCTTCACCCCCTTCTCCTGGATGACTGTGGGGCAGAGGTGGGTCAGGGGGGAGGAAACATTGGGGAAAAGCAGGGCACCAGGCATGGGGGATGGTTTGAGGCTGTGAACACAGCGTCAGACCCCAGCCCAATCTCCTGCTTCTCTCAAGGGCTGGTGGGACACGACCCCGTGGGGGTGACCTTACTGTGGGTGATGGACTGGAGCTGCACTGTTTTGGGAATACGTTCCTCCTGGCCGGGCTGCGAGGATTTGCGGCTCACCTTGGACTTGAAGAGGGTGTTCACCATCGTGGACTTCCCCAGCCCGCTCTGCCCTGAGGGGACAGCAGCAGCTCTGGTTTGTCCCCCAGGGCAGTAACATCTTGATATCCACTTGGGAGCAACCCAGAGTTTGGGATAACTCTGCTTTATCCCCAGATAAATTTCTTCCCTAAGGCAATAACCCCTTGGTATCCACTTGGGAGCATCCCAGAGGTTGGGACAGTCCATTTTATCCCAAGAACAAATTTGAAGGTAATAACCCCTGGTACACATCTGGGAGCATCCCAGATTGGGCTAGTCTGGTTTATCTTCCAAACAAATTTATTCCCCAAGGTGACAGCCCCTCAACATCCATTTGGGAGCATCTCAGAGGTTGGGATGAGCTCACCTACCAGCATTAACTATGCTATGCAGTATGGAATATTACTCATTTTCAATTGCTTGCTACTTAAATCAGTTAAAATCACTTAAATTTCATTAAAATCCCTTAAAAGCATGATTTCCCCTGGCACGGTGGAATCGGAGCCAGTATTCCCAGCCCACCCAGGAGCAAACCCCACGGCCAGCGCTCACCCACAACCATGATGTTGAACTCAAAGCCTGTCTTCATGGTTTTGATTTTCATCTGGTCGAGCACAGCTTCGATTCCCACGTATCCAAAGAGCTGGCAGCCCACGGGGCCGGGCGCCATGGAGAGGGGCACCGCCCCCTCCTCCTCGTCCTCCTCCTCCTCCTCCGGCACGGCCGGCGGCTCCATGCTGCGCTCCTCGGGCTCCAGGCTGCTCCCTGCACCGCGGGGTGGGCAAAGGCGGTGAGCCTGGACCCCCGGCTGCCCACCCCTCGCTGCCCACCCCTGGGTGCCCACCCCTCGGTGCCCAGCCCTGCGCCGGCAGCGTTGCCCCGGCAGCGGCGGTGGCGGCGGGCACGCAGCGCCGGCACATTCCCGGGAGCCGGTGAGGCTGGGCATGGCAACGGGGGCACGGCCGGCCCCGCGCCAGGGCCCGAGCAGGTGCCAGGGGCATCTTTGGGCTGGTCGTGCCACCGGACCCCACGGTGCCACCGGGTGCCCTGCGATCATGCGGCCATGCCCAGCACCTTTTGCCCAGCACCTTTTGCCCAGCCCACGCGGTCACCGGGCACCGCTCCGGCCCCAGGGCAGGCCGTGCCATCCCACAGCGCACCCACACTGTACCCGGGCATTGGGCACTGCTGGGCGGGGGCACCGCGGGCGCAGCGCAATCCCCGGCACAGCCCCGAGCCCCCAGGGACACGCGGGGTTTGCCCGGGGACGGTGCCCGGAGCGTGCCCCACACCGGGAGCCACCGGAGCCCCGAGCCCGCCCCAGCTCTTTGTGCGGCAGCCCCGAATCCCTTTCTTCCTCCTCCTCCTCCTCCTCCTCCTCCTCCTCCTGCTGCCTCCCAGCCCGGCCATTGTTCGGGTCCTACCTCGGCGCCGCGGTGCCCTCGCTCAGCGCCCCGCTACGGCCGGGGGGGTGCCCGGGGCGCCACTCGCATCCCCATCGCCGCCGCAGCCCGGCCCCTTCCCTTCCCTTCCCTCCGGAGCTCCCGGCTGGCACCAGCCCGGCTCCGCCGAGGCTGCGGCTCCCACGCATGACCAGCATGGCAATGCCCGCCCCCCGCAGCCCCCTCCCCAGCACAGCCGAGCCCCTGCGCCCAGTGGGGCTGCCGATCGACTGGGGGTGGGGAGGCTGTGCCAAGCCGGCTGTGCCAAGCCGGCTGTGCCCACCCAGGGCACGGCACTGCTCGGCCTCCCAGCCGGGCCAGCACGGATGGGGACCCCTCCCATGGCACAGGACACCCCCAGTCCTCGCTTTGTCCCCGTCACCCCGTGAGCGGCCGCGGTGGCACTGACTGGGAGTGGGAGTGCTTGGCCGTGGGCACGATCCCCACGGGCACCCGCGGGCACCGGGACCACCCCGCACTGTCTGTGCCCCCCGCCCTCCCCAGCAGCACCTGTGCCCGGCCCCGGCACGGCGGGCTGGGACAAGGGGTGGCGGCCCTGCCACCCGCCCCACTGCCGCAGTGCCCCACGGCGCTTGCGTCCCCCCACGCCGCAGCCTCCCCCTCATGTGCCAGCCGGCGCTTGGCACCGGCGGGGCTGGAGCGGCAGCTTGCGATGGCCCAGGCTGTGAGGGACCTGCTGAGACCGTGTCCGTGTGCCACGCAGCCAGGGGACAAAGGACATGTGGGCAGGGGCCGGCCTGAGCCAGCCCCGGTGCCAGGAATGATGGAGCTGAACACCCCCATTGCCATGGCAACGGCATCCCGGCGTGGGAGCCACCCAGCACCCTGTGCCCGCTGGGTGCCAGAGTGAAGGCAGGCTTGGAGACAGCACTGTCGCATGTCCCAGCTGCCCCTGCGCCCCCTGGGTCGGGGTGTTCCTCGGAAGTGGTGAAACAGCCGCGGATTTCCTGGTGACAGCGGTGACACCCGGCTGGGGGTCTGGGGGAGGGCAGGATGCCCATTCCAGCGGGGATCCACCCACCCAGCACCGTCCGTGCCAAGCGGGACTTCCACAGACTGGCAGCGACGGGGGCTGGGAAGTGCCCATCAGGGACAGGACCCCGACAATTACTGCATCACCCCCCGTGCCCCCAGCCTGGCACCTCTTCCCAGGCCCTGCCAGCCTTGGCAGTTGCCAGGACAGATCCAGAGCCAAGTGGTGCAGCCTCTGGGGCCACCCAGGGTACTGGGCACGGCAGGAGGGAGCACTGGGATATCCCGGGTGCTGGGCACTGCAGGAGGGAGCACTGGGATATCCCGGGTGCTGGGCACTGCAGGAGGGAGCACTGGGATGGGATATCCCGGGTGCTGGGCACGGCAGGAGGGAGCACTGGGATGGGATATCCAGGTTCTGGGCACTGCAGGAGGGAGCACTGGGATATCCTGGGTGCTGGGCAGTGCAGGAGGGAGCACTGGGATATCCCGGGTGCTGGGCACTGCAGGAGGGAGCAGGTGGGATTTGGTCCTTGTCCCCCCCAGCTCCCCGGGGCGGTCCCTGGGGTGCAGCCCCCACAGAGGGGCTCAGGCACTGCCCTGTGCCCTGCCAGGAGACAGCCACAGCCAGAGGGCACGTCCGGGGTGGCGCTGGGAGCTGCAGCCCCCGCTGCCTCCCCCACGGGTCCGAAGCCCCCCTGGCCCTGCCCCCAGTGGCAAAGAGCCCCGCTGGGAATGGCCAGCAGCCGGGTGGCCACGTGGGAGCTCTTTGCATCCCCACGGAGCCCCGGGGCAAATGGCTCCTGCAGCCAGACCTGTTCCAGGACTCATCACGGATGCTCTTATTTTCCAGACAGGGACAAGTAATCCCGGGTCCGTGGTCTCCTCCATGGATTTTAATTACCGATGCAGGGTTAATTGGCCAGTTCTCCGGGAAGCCTGTAATAAAGCTTCTAGGGTGGAGGGTGCTGGGAGAGGATGAGCTGGGACAGGAGCTCCCTGTCCGGCTGCTCACCACTGCTCCAAACCGATCCCGGGCACGGGATGGGGAGAGCCTGGCCCGGGGTCCAGCACCAGGGAGCTGAGCCCTCTGGCACAGGGATGGAGGCTTTGGGCATGCACCCACGGCCCCAGCCACAGCACAGCTCTGCCTGCCCAGCTGATCTGACCCAGAAACACCAGTGCCTCTCCAGTGCCAAACACGACCTGAGGGGACAGAGGTGACAGTCCCCATCTGCAGCCAGACTCGGGGCCAGCCCGTCTGTCTGGCCGTGGGAGCCACGGGACGGGGCTGGGGTGGCTGGGGGACCTCGGAGAGCAGAAGCAGAAGTGAACCATCGAGCGAAACCCTGCGCCTGCAGCGCTGCTGGGGACAGGGACAAGTCACCCAGCCCCGGCAGCAGCACCCTCTGCCCGCACACCCCCTGCCCGCTGCCACCACGCCATCCCTACCTGGGCGAGCCGGCCGGAGCCGGGGCTGCTGCCGCCGAGAGCTGGTCACCGGGGCCAAATGGCTCCTGGGGTGCGAGGCAGAGGGCGGCTGCTGCCCACGGCTCCTCCTCCGCTCCTCCTCCTCCTCGCCCCGGGGCCTGCGTGGGCGACCCGGCGTGGAAGTGAAATGCGG
This sequence comes from Molothrus ater, assembly GCF_012460135.2. Classification (NCBI taxonomy): domain Eukaryota; kingdom Metazoa; phylum Chordata; class Aves; order Passeriformes; family Icteridae; genus Molothrus; species Molothrus ater. The sequence continues at coordinate 14,798,974 of NC_050493.2, read as the reverse complement.
CGGCCGGGGCTCGCTGGGAGCTTCCTCCTGCGGGGTGTGGGACCCACCGCGCCACGGTGCCCCGGGGCCACCACGGGTGTCAGCGGCTGGGGGCCGGCCTGGCCTCCCGGGAGAGGAAGCAGCACGATCCCACCTCTTCCTGGCAGAGAATCTGCCGTGCCCAGCAGCGCCTGCCAGCCCCCTGCCAGTCCCGGGCCATCTGCAGGGCAGCCGGTGCCACCCGCTGCCCGCTGGCTCGTGTGTCCCCCCAGCCTGGGCACACCGTGCTCGGCTGTCGGCCACCAACACAGCTCCGGCCTGAGCACGTCCCCTCATCACCCCGGCTCCAGCCCGAGCTCTGTGTCCCCATTTCCCTGTCACCCCAGCTTGCTCTTGAGCACCGTGTCCCTGTCACAGCCCTGAGCACTGTCCCTTGTCTCCCTGTGACCCTGGCTCGGCCTCAAGCACCGTGTCTGCATGACCCCAGCTCAGCCCTGAGCACGACTGCATCACCACAGCTTGGTCCTGAGCACCATGTCCCTGTCACCTCCTCTTAGCACTGAGCACTTTCCCTTTGTGCCCCCATCACCCCAGCTTGGCCCCAAGTACTGTGCCCCCATGTCCCTGTCACCTTGGCACCGCCCCAACTGCTGTCCCTTTGTGTCCCCATCACTCCTGACTCAGCCTGACCACCACATCCTTGTCCCCATCACCTGTCTCAGCCCTGAGCATTGTCCCTCAGTGTCCCCATCACTCGGCTCAGCCTCGAGCTCCGTTCCCCCGTGTCCCCATGACCCGGGCTGTCCCCAGTCCCATCCCTGGCCCGGGGAGCCGCGGGCAGCCGGGCTGGCTGGGCAGCAGGGCCACGGGCATTGCTGGGGGATGATTCAGCAGGGCCCGGAGCAGATGTATGGATGCCTTCGCCGCGTCAGTACTTAGGGCCCGGCCACGGCGGCTCCGCGACAGCGCAGCAAAGAGCCGGGCAAAGAGCCTCGAGCAGCCAGGCAGGGAACAGCGTCCCGGCCACCCCTCCTGGAGCAGCCGCTGGGAAGGGGGACACTCGGCTACCCCCTCCCCAGGCCTGGGGACGGGCAGCGCCCACCGTGGCACGGCGGGAGCCGAGGGCACAGGAGCCGTGCCAGGAGCCGGGCACCGCTGCCCGCGGCACCGGGCGCACGCCGAGCACGCCCCGCTCCGCTTGGCCCCCCGCCACCGCCCGAGCCCCGCGGGGAGGGAGGAACAGGATCCAGCCCCGTGCCAGGCCGGGAGGGATGAGAGGGGAAGAAAGCGCTGGACGCGGGACAAGATCGCGGCGATAGGCGGCACGCGCGGGGCCGGCGCGATGGGGCTCAGGAGTCCCGAGCTGCTCCCAGCGCCGGGCGGGGCGGGCGGCTCGCCAGGCACCGCGGGGACGGGCGGGCCGGGAGCGCCGCCAGCTCCGCCCGGCTCCTCCGGCCCCCCCGGAGCCAGCGCGGGGAGCAGCGAGCCGCCCGTCCCCAAAGCCGCTGTCACTGCTCGCTCCTCCCGGCATCGGCTCCTGCGGGGCTTTGGCAGCGCTGCGCCCGCCGAGGGGGCCCCGACGGGGAGAGGGACGGGGACAGGAACGAGTCCTACCGTGCTCCGGCGTCACCGCTGCCCCGCTGCCGTCCGCAGGCTCGCCGGGAGCCGCTGCCATCACGCAGGGTCCCCGCGGTGCCACCTGCCCGGTGCTGGGGAGGGGGCCCAGGGCTGGCAGCAGCACCAGCCCCCCCAGGAAGGCGGGCTGGGAGCTCACTTGCACCGTCTGCGGCTGCGACACCAGCCTGAAGGTGGCGGCCTGGGGGGCTGGCAGTGGTGGCAGGCCCCCTGCCCTCCCCTCAGCCGGAGCTGCCTCCCCCGGTGCCCAGGGCTGAGCAGGGGCCCGGCTGGGGCTCAGGGTGACCCTCGGCTGGGGCCGGGACACCGCGCGGGGAGGCGCGTCCCACCCCGCCTCGGGGAGCGGGGGCAGCCCCGGGGCTGTCTCTGTGCCATCGTACGGGGGCAGGGTGGAGGAGGAGGATGAGGAGGAGGAAGGCTGCTGGGTGCGAGGCTGGGCTGCAGAGCTCTGGCTGCCCCAGGGCTGGGTCCCCAGGCCCGGCTCCTCGGCGATGTGCAGGTCCAGCGCCGGCAGGGAGCCGTGGCTGGCGGCGGCCCCGCGGAGGGGATGATCCAGCTCCACCGGGAAGACGCTGCCGTGGGACGGGACCTTCTTCAAGCCGGGGCTGTTGGCCGGGGGGCTGCCCGGGGGCTGGGGGGGCCCGGTGGGCGCGGGGCTCTCCAGGCTGGAGGAGGAGCTGCGCTGGCTCTCCCCGTCACTGCCCGGCCCCGTGGCCGAGGCCTGGCGGCTCTGGAAGGAGGCGGCGCGGGCGATGCCGGTGCCGCCGGTGCCGTTGGCTCGGCCGGTGGCCAGGCTGGTGCCGAGCCGGGTCCACAGCACGGGGCTGGGCACGGGGCTGGGGCTGGGGCCGCTGCCCAGGCGGGGCGGGTGGCCGGGCTGCAGTGGCTGGTGGCTCTCGCCTGAGGACAGCAAGGAGCCGGGAGCCTCGTCCCCATCTTCTGCCTCAAACGACTTCTTGAGCGCTGGGGACACAGAGAGAGAGAGATGGTGGCACCACAGTGGTCCCCGATGGCACCCGTCCCCTGCCCAGCCCCATGTGTGTCCCCCCATCACCCAGAGGTGCCCCTGATTGTGAGCCCATCCCACAGAGGATCCCAGCCCGGCGCCAGCTCCTCCCCAGCCCCGCTGTCCCCGAGGGTTTTATCATTGTTCCCCGGGTGATCTGGCCGGTGCTGCCGGCTCCCCTCGCAGCACACTGCCCGCTTTATTCCCCCTGAAAGGGATTCGGCCGAGTAACCGGATCCCCGCCTGACCCTCTCCCCTCTCCCCCTGCATCCATCGCGGCAGCCGGGGTGGATTCCTGCCCTTTCCCGGGCCTTAACCCTGGAGCCCGCTGATGGCAGCGCCGTCGCCACGCTCGGGGACTGTCACAGCCCGCTCTGGTGGCCGCTGCCGCGCCTCCCACGCGGCTTCACAGCGGCCACGAGCCCAGGGCACGGCCCCGGTGCCAACACACGGGGCCCCGGGGTACCGCAGCGCTGGGCCCGCTGCAAAGCTCCTGTAGGGCCCCTCCAGGTGGCACAGGACCCCATGGGGGTGACCCCCGGGAAGCCCCCGCGGTGCAGCCGCCCCCTCCTTCCCCCGGCCCCGCTGGAGGCTCCCCAGGAGCCGCTGCCGGCAGCCGGGCAGAGCGCGGGGGGCCCAGGCTCCCCCCGGAGCCTCCCTCGCCCTCGCTGCCAAGCGCCGAGCGGCTGCTTCCCCCCGGGGGGCTCCGTGGGGGCGGCCCACGCTGCTCCCCTGCATCCTGTCCGCGTGTGCCAGCCTGTCCCGGCACCCACGGGCTGGCACCGGCCCGCCCTCGCCCTCCTCTTCCTCGGCCGCGGTGCCGGGGGCAGCGGGGGCTCAGCCTCCGTCCCTGTCCCCTCCCCTGTGCCCTGTGCCCGGGGCAGGGCAGGGTCAGGGGCCGGGGCGTGGGCGCTGCCGATCACCGCTGTCCCCAGGGCAGGGAATGCCGCGGCCGGCCCGGCCCTGCCCCACCGGGGGCCACGGGGTCACGGGGCCGGCGACCCCCTCCCCACATCCCTGTCTGTGCTTTGTTACCGCCCCAAATGCCTCCTTTTACCCCAAACCTGCCTCTGGCTCCCCTCCCGGCCTCATCCAGGTGTGATGGGCAGGGGGGGCAACGAGGGGATGCAGGGCAAGGTGGGGGTGGCAGGCGCTTGGAGGGGGACAGAGGGCGAAGGGGGGGTGGCAGGAGGTTTGGGACGGGTGGGGGCTCGGGGGAATGGCAGGGGGTGAAAGTGGGGCGTCAGAAGGCGGAGATGTTGAGATGGGGTGGCAGGAGGTTTAGAGGGGCAGCAGGGTGCTCAGGGGGTGGTGGGAGTGAAGGAGGGGTGGCAGGAGGTTGAGGGGGGCTTGGGGGGATGTGGGGGTTTGGCGGGGGCTCAGGGGTGCCGCCGGCAGCGGCGGGGTTAAGGTGCCCGGGGTAGGTGCACACATTCCTCCCCGGCGAGGGCAGCAGCAGCCCCCGGGTCGGGTTTCGCCTCCCGCCCCCGGCCCGGCCCCGGCCCCCACCGCAGCCCCCGGCCCGCGGGCAGAGCGCGCACACGCGGGGAGCGCGCACGGCGACACCGCGGGCTTGGGGGGTCCCGCACCTTCCCCGCTCCCCGCAGCCTCGGCCGCCTCCCTTGCCCACCCCAGAGCAGCCCCCGCCATGCCCAGGCCTGGGGTCACCCGTGTCCCCACCATGTGCAGCCCCCGGGGGCGCCACCCCCCGCCCCCAATGCCCACCCCCGGAGCGGAGCGCAGCCCCTACGGCGCTGAGAGCTCGGGGAGCCCCCAGGCCCCCCAAGATGTCCGGCTCAGCATCCCCCCAGTCGCAGCCCCCTATGGGGAGCGCAGCCCCCACCGGGCTCAGCCCAGCCCAGGATCCCCAGCCCAGCAGCAGCCGAACCCCGGGACCGATCCCCAGCGCCCGCTGCTCCCCCCTGGGGACACCCCAGCCCCCCAAAAACCCGGCCAGCAGCATCGCCCCCAGAATCAGCCTCCGGGCGGGGGGAGTGCAGCCCCCACCGTGCTCAGCCCTTGGGGGCACCCCCGCCCCCCGAGACCCCCGGGCAGCAGAGCCCCCCCCCCCCCATCCCGGGGACACCCCCGTTCCTCCCACGGCACCCAGCCCCGAGGGGGTCCCGCGGGGGGGCCGCACCTTCGAAGTCGGAGAGGATCCCGTCCAGGTGCTCCTTGACCGAGAGCCGGGCCATGGCGGGCCGGGGGGGGCCGGGGCTGCCGCCCACCCGCGACCCCCGCATGCGGAGGGGGCAGCGCGGCCGAGCCCACCGAGCCCCGGGACGGGACGGGCCGGCGCCGGCTGCCCTCGGCGGGAGGGGAAGGAGGAGGGGACCGGCCGGGGGAGGGGAGGGGAAAGGGAGGGGAGGGGGAGGTCCCGCCTGCGCCCCCGCCCCGGCCCGGGGATGCGGATGCTGCAGCCCCCGAATGGGGATCCCGGGCAGCCTCGGGGGCCCAGGAGAGCCGGGGGGAGCTCCTGGCCAGGCCGGAGGGCTCCCGGAAAGGCTGGGGGGCCCCGGCGGGCTGGAGGTGCCGGAGAAGCGGGGAGGGAGCCTGGCCAGGCTAGGGGTCCCGGGCAGGCTGGGGCGCCCTGCCAGGCTCCAGGGGCAGGGGGCTTCCAGCAGCCTGTCCTCCCCAGTTCTGCATCACCAGGAATTGCCAGCTCCGAGCAAGAGGAGGAAAACGCTCTGGAACAGGCAGGGCTGCTGTCGCTGTCTCCCGGCTGGGTGTGGGGTCTTTGCTGTAGTGTCACCACCCTCCGCTGTGTCCCTGCCCGGGGCTGTGTCCCCTGCTGGAGCGCCTGGAGCATCCCTGGGGGCTGCTCTCCCCGCGGCCATCCCGGGGCTCTGCCCACAGGGTGGCACCGGCAGCCCCCGGGCTCAGGGCTGCGCTGGGGCTGCCCCCCTAACCCAGGGCTGGGGCTCTGCTCACCCCAGCCCGGCTGCCAAGGGTTAACCCCATCCCAGCCCCGGCCCGGGGCCGGCAGCAGATGGGGAAGGGGAAGGAGCTGGAAATGCCTCCTGCACCCAGAGCAATCCCTCCTGCACCCAGAGCAATCCCTCCTGCACCCAGAGCAATTCCAGCACCCAGAGCAATCCCTGCTGCACCCAGAGCAATCCCTGCACCCAGAGCAATCCCAGCACCCACAGCAATCCCAGCACCCAGAGCAATCCCAGCACCCAGAGCAATCCCTGCATCCACAGCAATCCCTGCTGCACCCAGAGCAATCCCTGCATCCAGAGCAATCCCTGCTGCACCCACAGCAATCCCTGCACCCACAGCAAACCCCTCTGCACCCAGAGCAATCCCTGCGCCCAGAGCAATCCCAGCACCCAGAGCAATTCCTGCGCCCAGAGCAATCCCAGCACCCAGAGCAATCCCAGCACCCACAGCAATCCCTTCTCCTCCTCCAGCAGACCCCCCCTGAGGGCTGGAGCTGTTCCTGGGGCACAGGGACACAGCCACAGAGCCCTGCTGGGCCCAGCTCTGCTATGGGGACACAGGACAGGGACCAGGGCACGTGGGACATGAGGGTGGTGGCCTTGGTCATGGCCAGGCTTTGAGGGTGTTCAGAAGTGCCACTGGCCCATGGAACCACAGGATTGTTGTGGCTGGGAAAGTCCTGAGATCATCAAGTCCAAGTGTCCCTCAGCACTGCCAAGGCCACCACTGACCCGTGTCCCCAAGTGCCACATCCACATCTTCAAACCCCTTCAGGGGTGGTGACCCCACCACTGCCCTGGGCAGCTGTGCCAGGGCCTGACCACCCTTTCCATGAAGGAATTTTCCCAATATCCAACCTGAACCTCCCCTGGCACAGCTTGGGGCCGTTCCCTCTCCTCCTGTCCCTGTTCCCTGGAGCAGAGCCCGACCACCCCGGCTGTCCCCTCCTGTCAGGAGCTGTGCAGAGCCACAAGGTCCCCCCTGAGCCTCCTTTTCTCCAGGCTGAGCCCCTTCCCAGCTCCTTCATCTGCTCCTGGTGCTCCAGACCCTTCCCAGCTCTGTTCCCTTCCCTGGATCCCTTCCAGCCCCTCCAGGTCCTTCTGGCCATGAGTGGCCCAGACCTGTCCCCACACCTGGAGCTTTGTCACCGTGCTCAGCCCCCTGAGCTGGGTGCAAGGGCTGGAGCTGGGCTGGGCTGGGCCCAGCTCTGGAGCTGTTCTGAAGGATGCAGAGACCTTCAGAGCTGTAGGACTTTTCTGGAGCAGTTTTGAAAAGGCTGGAGAGGTTTTAAGCCATTCAGAGCCCTTTTCAGAGGAGGTGCAGAAAAGCTGGAGTGCTTTGGAGCAGCTCTGATGATTTTTTATGAGTTTTGGGGTTGTTTTAGGGTTGCCTGTGCCCCTCTGATGTCATTCAGAGAGGGTTTAGGGTAGTTGCAAACTGAGTTTAGAGATATTATTAAAAATTTTAACCCTTTTGAGAGGCCCATGAAGAAGGTCCAGAGGGGTTTCAAGGGCCTTTTGGAGGCTGTTGGGGCACTCGAGGAGTTTCACAGCTGCACAGAGGAGGCTTGGAGAGCTTCAGAGCTGCCAGGAGACCTTTCCTATGATCCGTTTTCAGCTATTTCGAGGAGTTTTAGAAGAGTTTAGAGAGCTTCAAGTGCTACTTCGAGGCAGTTTGGGCATCTTGGTGCCTTGCAGGGCTGCTTGGAGGGGCACGAGAGCTGTTTGAGCAGTTCAAGTGGTTCAGTAATGGCCAGAGTTCCATCCTTCCAAAGCCTGAGCTGCTCAAAGGAGATTTACAGCTCCTTGAAGCAACCCAGCAGCACAGAAATAACCCCAGAGCGATTCACCTACCCCATTACTAGAGCAGCTTTGAGATTGAGAGGTTGAGATTTCAGAGGAATTTTTAAAATGAAGTTTCAGAGGTGTTTAGGGAAATCTTTGGTGCACTCTAGAGCTGCTTGGAGGGTGCAGAGCAGTTGGGAATGCTTCAGAGGTGATTTACAGATGCTCAGTGATACTTTGGACGTACTCAGAGATGTTTTAGGGCAGCTCAGGGATGGTTTAGAGCAGCTCAGGGATGGTTTAGAGCAGCTCCAGGATGTTTCAGAGGTGCTCAGGGATGCTTAGGACAGCTCAGGGATGGTTTAGGGCAGCTCAGGGATGGTTTTAGAAGAGCTCAGGGACACTTTGGAGCACAGCAGGGATGTTTTGGAGGAGCTCTGGGATGGCTTTGGGCAGCTCAGGGATGTTTTGGAGGAGCTCCGGGATGCTTTTGAGCAACTCTGGGACGTTTTATGCAGCTCAGGGATATTTTAGAGCATGTCAGGGATATTTTGGAGCGTGTCAGGGATGTTTTGGAGGAGCTCTGGGGATGTTTTGGAGCCTCAGTGCTGCCTTGAGCAGCGTGGAGCAGTCTGAAGCAATCTGGGGGGTTTCAGAGCTCCCAGGGTGTGGCAGAGCCTTTCCCAGCTCTCTGCTGCAGCTCCAGGGCTGCCCGGAGCAGTTCAGAGGAACAGTCTGGAGCCATCCGGAGGCACGGCGGGAGCTGGGAGGGGATTTTGCACGTTCAGGCCCTTTGGGGCGGCTTAAAGGGGTGGGGAGGGGTGGAGGAGGCTTAGAGGGGTGGGGAGCAGCTTAGCAGGGAGGTGAGGGCGTTTAAGGGATTTTTGGAGCCGTTCAGAACAGCCGAGGGCTCCGAGGGGGCTCTCCCGGAGCGGAGGGAAGGGAAAGCTCCGTGTTCCTGCTCAGGGGAGGGACCCACGAGCCCCTGTCCCAGCCTGCCCCGGCCCTGGGCAGCAGGACCAGCTCCCAGGGTCCCACCTGGATCCTCCAGGAAGCTGAAGGGGGAATTCCCCCATTCCCACCCACACAGCTTGGCTGGCTGGGGAGATGTTGGCTCCCTCCGACCTTGATCCCTTTGGAATCAGCGGGGTCCTGCCTTCCTCATCCTTGTCCTCATCCTCCCAAGATCAGGGCATTCCAGCCAGGTCCAGCCTCGTTCATTCTCATCTTCATCCCCCAAAAATCATTCCAGCCAGCTCTAGCTTTCATCCTCGTCCTCATCCTCGTCCTCATCCTCATCCTCATCCTCCCAAAATCAGGACATTCCAGCCAGGTCCAGCCTCCCTCATCCTCATCCTCATAATCCTCATCCTCATCCTCCCAAAACCAGGGCACTCCTTGGTGCAGGAGCATTTCCACTCAATCCAGCCCCACTGGAGATCCAGCACTTGGATATTTGGGATGCTACAATCCAGCACTGGGATCCTCAGGATGCTCCAATCCACCTCTGTGGAAAAACAGTCTCTGGGCAGGAATAGTAACAGCTTTTAATCCGACAAGAATTGATACATCAGTTAAGACAATACCATTTTTGCCTCTTTTTTGGGGGACTTCCTTCACATACCAGTCGGGAAAGAGGAACATTTTCAGGATGTACAGTTTTTGTCTTGCTTTTGTTTTTCTCTCTCCATAGGGACTTTAAAGCATGGTGAATGTGCAAGTCAGTGCTTTTTGTTTGCTTAAAACTTTTTTTTTTTTCCCGGTGCTTATTTACAGTTACAGTACCTCTGTGAGAGCGACAGGAAAAAACAAACGATTGTTTGAGACCTGGGGATCCAGGATCCCAAGTCGAGAAAGGCAGATCTCCAATATTTATATATTTATACATATATATATATATATATATATGCTTTTGTGTATACACAGATACATTTCTCTCTTCTTTTAAAGTATTAAAAAAATGGATCAACCTTCATTCTATAAAAATACCTACTCTACAAGATAGAAAAATTTTCCCTCTCCAAGTATACACTGATTTACACCCAAAGCTTCTCTGGAAATGTACATTACGTGGCTTCTTCCTGCGGCCTCGGGGCAGGGAGGGGGGCAGGGAGGGAGGGCTGGGGTGGTGCAGGAGCTGCCCCGGGGCTTGGGGCTCACCCCGACCCCGCTGCCCCACAGGGGATCAGCCCCAGAGGCGCCGTGGCCGTGGCTCGGCCGCTGTCCCCCGGGATGAGCTGGTGCCAGGGTCCCCCTGCACACTGGGTCACCCCGAGGGCTGGAGGGGGCTTGGGGGGAGCAGGCACCCCCGGGATCGCTGTGGCTTCTGCTTCCAGGCCGTCCTGGCATTCCCAGAGCCTGGCGAGCAGGAAGAGGAGCAGCGGCTGCAGCCGGGGATGGCGCTGCCTGGGGGGACAGCGGCCGCCGCCGGGGTCGCGCTGCTGCGCCACGGCCGCTGGTGCCAGCAAGGCCAGAGCTGTCCGGTGTAAACATGGCTTTTGTTTCCCAGGGAGCTGCTGGTGTTCTCCAGCTCCCCTCCCCGTCGGCACAGAGATTCCAGCCCCGGCCGGTGCCAGGGATGAGGAACCAGGGGGCTCCTGCAGGGGCAAAGGCAGCCGGAGCAGGCTCTCCCTCCAGGGCTGCAGCTATCACCAGCAGAGCCCTGCTCCGGCTGGCAATGGCACAGGCCACTGTCCCCAGGCTTCGGGAGGCGACCTGGGGACCTCGGGGCTCCACTGCAGCTCCCAAAGCGCTGCGAGTCCCACCCAGGACGAGGAGAGGGGGCCAGGACCGGCCTCAGCGCAGGGTGAGGCGCTGCAGCCTTGCCCCGGTGCCACACAGAGCCTGTCCCCAGCTGGGGACGAGCGACAGCTCCTCCCGGAGCCACCTCAGCGGCAGAGCCCGGCAGCAGGAGGAGGGAGGAGGAGGGAGGGAGCCGGGATGCCGAGACGTGCCGACAGTACTGAGCCACAGACAGCAAAAATAAATAAGGAGGCAGGTGACCGAGTGTGCTCACGCCCTGTCCCCAAGGGCCCCGGGCTGCCCCCGCAGCCACCGAGGGCTCTGCACGCAGCAGGAGCACGGGGCAAGCATGGGCTGAGCCAGCTGGATGAGGCCATTTGCATTAAGTTAATTAAAAAAAAAACCAAAACCGAAACCCCAAACCAAAAGCAAACCCCAACCCTGTGCGAGTCCGGGAGGCGCTGCCCTGGCTCTGCCCGGGGGTGTGTCAGGGACACTTTGGCACAGCTCGGGCCGGGCAGGGCAGCGGGGCAAAGTCAGCGCTGTCGCTTCCATTCGCGATCTCCCTCGGAGGGGCGGTGCCTGTCGGGACAGTCCCCAGCGCCACAGGCACTTCCTGCAGTGTCCCTTTCCTGAGCTCCTTCTCCAGGTTCCCTTTCACCCCTCCACAGCCAGGAGGGCTTCAAAATAACGGAGTCAGACAACAAAGCCTGGCTGCTGCTTTTCCTTTTCCCTGGTCCGTGGCTCAGTCACTCCCCGACCTGAGGCTTCCTTGTGCCTTCATCAAGTGCAAAGACGTTTGGAGTCCCTCTTCATCCTCTCAGAGCACCAAATCCTCCCGGCTGCATTACTTGACCTCCAGGATGGAGGGGTTGGTCTCCATGATGGCCACGATGATCCTGTCGATGTAATCCTGCAGGCGGAAGTTGATCTCCTCTTGCTTCTGGATTGCTTCCATGAGCTGCAGCACAGGGGACAGGAGGGAGAGGTCACTGCCTGACACTGCCCAGGGCTTCCTGTGGCTCTGTGCATCCATGGCTGGGACATTCCTGACCTTGTTTAAATGGCCAGGGAAAAACTGGTTCTGCTCACTCCTGTCCCTCCTGGAGCTCTCAGCCTGATGGAGAGAGCAGGGAGCATCGCATCTCCATGGATCCCCAAAATATCCAGGTGTGTTTCCCCACTTCCTGAGGTGCTAAAGATTTAATTCCAGTGTTTGTGCAGGTTCAGCCCCCCCTTGGTTGGTGCTCAGGGAGAAAATGTGCTGGAGGAGCTGGGATCTCCAGGGGGAATGTCCTGACTCCCAGGGCTTTACAGGCAGCTCCAGACTGATGCACACAGCCCGTGGTGGCTGCTCTGCCCTGGAAGGGGAAGGCTGTCCCAGGACAGGCAAAGCAGAGCTGCCAGAATCAGCAAATGGGCAGGGAGCAGCTCCCCTGTTCCCAGCAGGGAGGGCTGGCAGGCAGGGTAAGTCCTGAGAGCTCTCCAGATAATTGTGTGGGGATTTCTCTGCTCTTGTCAGCTTTCAGGGGAATTTTGAGCATGGGCTGGGCCAGACAGGGCACATCCACTCCTCCCAGGCCATGCCAGGTGGAGGCACCCAGGAAGGTGCAGTGTGAGCTCCTCATGGCACGTACCTCATCTCTGGAGACAGAGCTGATCTCTGCTGCCAGGGACTCGGAGAAGGAGGCTGAGAACAGGTTCTTGGCTCCCTGGATGCTCAGGTTGATGATCTGCCCGTTGAGCTCATCATTCTGCTCCTTCAGGTTCCTGTTATCCTGTTCACACACACAAACCACACACTGCTGGAGCAGCTGGTGCTCAGAGCTGATCCAGTCTGGCAAAGGCAGACAGGGGCTTTCACCCTAACACAGCTCACACAGGGCTGGGAACAGCACATGGGCTGTGCCTCCACCTCAGCAGAGCCTGGAGAACCTCTGGAAGCATGAGACACACTGGGAAGATCCAGGGGACACAGCAGAGAGAGAAGGGCTCCTGCTGTCCCTGAGAAAGCACCAACCTCCCTCTCCCAGGACAGGAAAGCAAGAGAGCACTGGGCTCCTGGATCCATTCCTTCCCTTGGGAGAGAGCCCCCAGACCCTGCTGGTCCTCCCTTGGCATCAGGGAATCATTTCCCTGCCAACCCAGCCCTCCTTACCTGCTTGAGCTGCTTGATCTCCTGCTCCAGCTCAGTCTCCCGTGTCCTGCTGTTGTACTCCTGCAGCCCCAAGCTGCTGCTCCGGCCCCGGCGCTGCTCTGCCTCCAGCTTGAAGAGCTGCAGGTGCTCCAGCTGCTTCCTGAGGTCCTCAATGAGCTGCAGAGCAAGGCAAGGGGACAGCTGAGTGCCACAGGCCTGGCAGATCCAGCAGCACCCTCTGGACGTGGCTGCTGTGGGAGCAGGTCATGGATTGCTGCAGCAGGATTGTTGGCCACAGCTGTGGCTGCCCCTGGATCCCTGGAAGTGTCCAAGGCCAGGCTGGATGGAGCTTGGAGCAACCTGGGACAGTGGAAGCTGTCCCTGTCCTTGGCAGGGGGTGGAACAAGGTGAACTTTGAGGTCTTTCTCAACCCAAACCATTCCATGATTGAATTCCTTTCTGGAGGGCATTTGGTTTCCTCTTCCTCCCTCACACCCCCAGCAAGCAGGAGATGGGGAGCTACTGAAATACATGAGCACAGCCCTGCAAGGACCTTGTTAGAGCCAAAGCTGCTGGGTTGGGCCCCCCAGCAATGTGGGTCCCCCCCAGCCAGCTCCCTCTGCTGCAGGGTTGGGTCCCCTCAGTGACACCACGGTGACAACTAATTCCACCTTGGGCCAGAGCTCCTTTCCTGCCACCACAGCCAGCCCTGCTTGGGCTCCAGCTGGAATCACCAGGCACAGATGATGGGAGCACTGGGAGGGTGTGACCCAGCCCCAGGCTCTCAGCTCTAAGCCCTCTGCTCCTGCCTGCTGGCTCCATGTGCCTCTGCACTGCTCCCTCCAGGCAGGAAGGGAAGGGGCCAGGGTGGCACAGCCCCCAGCAGGGACAGGGCTGGATGAATTCCAGAGCAGCACAAGGGACTGAGGTGCTGCAGAGCTCAGCTCCTGAACCCCTTCCCACTGCCCTGGCAGCACTCCCTGCTCCAGGCACCCATTTCTGGAGAGGCTGCCAAGGCCACATTCCCACATTTTGGGGACAGGGCTGTGGCAGGCCCAGGCTCCACTCACCTCCTGCGTCGACTCCTTCTCCTTCTGGAACTGGTGCCTCTCCTGACTCAGCTTGTCCCCCATCTTCCTCTTTTTCTCCTGCTCCTCTGTGAGCTGCAGAGTGAGGTCCTCAATCTCATCCAGCAGCTTCTGCTTCTCCTGCAAGGACACGAACAGCCCAGTGAGAGGCCCTGGGACCCAGCTGGGTGCTGGCTCTGCAGGGAATGCTCCTCTCCTGAGGCACCAGGAGGCTCTGCCTGCTGGGATCTCATCTGCTCAGAGCTTGGCAGCACTGAGGGAGGCACTCAGGGATGGCTCCAGAGTGAATCCACATGAATATCCACCCTTGTGCTGTTTTGTGGGAAGCACGATGCTGGTATGGGATGGGCTGGGGCCAGCACAGGGCTCCAGGCCAAGGAGAGACATTAAATCATAAAGCTCCTTATGTCTGGATTTCAGAAAACTCCTGAATCTGAGATCTTTACCTCCCTCTTGGTTTCAGACATGAAAGGTTTGAATTGAGGGCTGATCCAAGAAGGAATAGAGCAGTTCAAGGTGGGATGTAGAACACACAGGCCAGCTCTGTTCCCTTCTCCTCCCCAAAGCCAGGCAGAATGTTTGGGATGCAGGTGAGGATGCCAAGAGCTCCTAGAGCAGCACCTTCTGCCTGTCACCAGCTTTTTCTGCCTCTCACTCCACCTCACCATGAAGGATTCTGGAGGTGCACAAGGAGCTGGGAGGGGACACAGCTGGGACAGCTGATCCCAGAAGTCAAAATGGACATTTAATACTAAATGACAACATGTTCATCAATATAAACTGGGGGAAGAATGAGCAAAAGGGGGTGTTTGCAGTGATGGCATTTGTCTTCCCAAGTCACCATTAGGCTCCCTGACTGATGATGGAGCTCTGCTTTCCAGGAGATGCCTGAACACCTGTCTGCCTTGGGAAGCAGTGAGTTAATCCTTATTTTGCTTTGCTTCTGTGGGCAGCTGTTGCTTTACTTAAACTGTCTTTTCCCTCAGCCCACAAGTTTTACCATTGTTGCACTCCCGAATCTCCCCGGGCTCACAGCTCCCAGTCCCATGGGAAGAATTTTGGCTTTCAGAACTCCACAAATGCCAAAGGACCCCTGCAGTGCTGGTGATGGATGGCCCATGGCACACAGGGCTGAGGAGCAGCTCCATGGGGAAGCTCCAGACCTGGCTCTGTGCTGGAACCCTGGCTGCTGAGAATTTCAGACTTTCTGTGCTGCCAGGCACTGACCCCCAGGAGAACATTGCACTGACCTGAGGCTGTGGAGAAGCTTCCAAAATGGAATGACAGACTGGGATTGTGGGTGTGGAGTTTGAACACAAGTGTGTAACATCACAGGGTGGGAAACTCAGAGTTTAAGGGTTTAGAATATAGCAATAGATATAAAGCAAGATGGAGGTTTTAGGGCAGAGGCTGCTCCTTCTTGTTCACCCTCTTCTCCATGGGTTTGGGTGGTTTTGTGTAATTGGATACAAAGTCCACATTGCAGGCATGGGTGGTTGGTTATTGGGTTAAAAGTAAAAATAATTTGGGTGTCATTTCTTAATTGGACAGTTTAGCCTTAAAAGGCCTTGGAGAGAGAGAGAGAGAGAGGGCTCCATTTTTAGTTTGTTAGAGTGAAGTGCTGTATAACTTACAGTTTGTGAGACTGTAACAGAGATAAGAACTAATAAAGATCTGAGTCCCAACAAGAAATATCTTCTTGTGATTTAATCCTGACCCTGGCAGAAAAGAAGCAAAGACTCCACAGCTCAGGGTGTCCTGCTCCATGGAGCAGCACCAAGCAGGAAAGGCAACAGTGACAACAAAATCCTGATTTTTGGGCACTGGACAGGAGAGCAGCTCATCAGCCAGGCTTCTCCTGGGCAGGGAGGGGCAGTGAGTGCAGCTCTTGCTCCTCCTTCACCCACTCATGTGGAGGAAAGGAGAATGGCTCTGCATGGATCAAAACCAACTTCCCATGGCTGGGAATTTATCCTCAGAGCCACTGGGATTTGCCCCCAGCCTCAGCTGTGCTCACAAGGCCCTGGCAGATGAAGACCACATCAGGAGGATGGAGCTGCAGAGCTCTCCCGTGGGATTAAACAGGGATAAAATGCCTCAGGCCCTTCAGCTGGGAGAGAAGGTTTGATCTCAGTTCAATTTTAGCTTTAATTCTGCCCCAAGCTTGGCAGAGACAAAATGCAGCCCCTGTTGCAGGTGTCCCACCTGTAAGCCACACCATCCCTGAAGGTGAGGCTCCTGCCCATCCCAAGGAGCCTCAGGAAGCCCCAGCCCTGCAGGGCCTTGGATCCTGAGCAGGGTGACAGGGAGAGGGGCTGGGAGGTGACACAGATCTTAGGAAACTCAACTGACAAATCCCAGGACATGGAGATGGAGCATCCCTGCTCCTCCTCCTCCCCTGCACTGGACTGGCCACAGGGATTTATCAGGGGTTTATTCCCAGCTTCCAGGCTGAACAGTGGGAACCTGCAAAGATAACTGTGTGGGATAGTGCTGTCCAAAGTGGGGCCTGCAGTGACTGGAAAATGGAAGCAACTGCTTTGTTACATTAAATGGATCTTGTGTCCATGAAAATTCATCCCAAAGCCAGAATTTCACCCCAAAACCAGGCACCCTCTGGCCTCACCTCCTCAAGCCTCTCGATGTTGGCTCTCAGGCAGGGGACACAGGACCTCAGCTCACTGTTCTCATCATCCAGCTGCTGCAGCCTGCAGAGGGAACGGGTGTGAAACTCATGCCAGCATCCCACAAGAAGAGAAAATGGAGAAAACATCCCCAGGAATATGAAACCAAAGGGAAGCCAGCAGGGATTCACGTGTTCAAGGCAAACCCTGAGATGTTTCTGCTGCCAGGGGAAAGAGAGGGGCATCTACACAACCCTGACATCCATCAGCCCCAGTGCTATTCCTTGTTCCAAGGGTTTTTTCTGTCCCTGCACAAGCCTCAGCAGCAGAGACAACAGAACAGGGGCTCAGAGAGGGCTTTGGGTTTGCATTCCCAGGGAAAACCCCACTGTCCTCACCTTCCATGGACTGCAAGGGATGAACAACAGCAAAACAGTCTGGGAAAGCTGGAAAAGCCCTGTCAAATAACTGACACCTCTCCCACCCCACTTCTTCCTTTGGAATCCACCAGGCAGCACAAAGCACCCTGGCTGGGACACTCTGCCTCTTTCCCAGGTATTTGCCTGTTTCCATCAAGGTGGAAAACATCTGGGCATCAAAAGTACCCCAAGGGGTCATTTATGGGAAGAAGCATTAACAAATCCCCTCTTCATCCCCTCACTGCAGGGCAGGCATGTGGATAAAGGGTGGGAGTGAAACTTAAAATGCATCAGAGCATCTCAAATAAAGAATCCAAGATTAGGTCTGTGGGCCAAAGGTGGAAATAACCAAAACTCAGGGTTTGTGGTGGTTTTAGTCACACCTTGAACCCATTAAACTCCCTGCCTGCCTCCCTGTGTCCCCCCAAGGCTGCCTGGGCACAGATTCTGGGGTGGCTCCAGGAGAGCTGACCCCCAGCCCCACCTGGCCTGCAGGTTCTCGATCTCAATGCTCTTCTCCCTCTCCATTTTGCTGAGCAGCTCCCTCTGCTTCTTGATCTCCTCCAGCAGGGTCTGGTCAGCCCTCAGCTCCTGCTCCTTCAGCTGCTCCTCGAGTGCATTTGCTCTGCAGAGAGGACAAAGAGGGGATTGAACTGTCCTGAGGAGCAGGCTGCCATCCCAAGGCAGGGACCAGACTCTCCTCCCAGCCCCCTTCCCACCCCTCAGGTGAGCTGGGAGAAGCAGATTATAAAACAGAACAGCTTCCAGGGAAAACACACCAATGACCATCTCAAACAGCTTCACTGCATCCCAGCAGATGCAGCAGGGGAAGCAGCACCTCTTCCATCACAGGTTTCCCAAGTCAGGTGCCTTAAGGAACACAAGCATGCTATTCAATTTCCAGCCTGGGAAAGATGGCATTTTTAATTATTTTTAAATGTCTTCTATGCATTAGAATTATTTCCAAGTGCAGCCACACACATACACATCTCTTAATGGGAATCTCAGAGTCACTGAGGTTGCAAAAGACCTTTAAGAGCTTCTAATCCAAACACAAATCCCAGGGTTTGTGGTTCCACCTGCAGTGGCCATGACAGAGAAATCCTCCTTCAGCTGTTTCCAGCAGGAAGTGGTCTCATTGCTCAGAGAGAAGTCAACAGCCTCAATCCTTCTTGTTTTCACTCTCTTGTGATCCCAACAAGAAACAGGGGATCTGCAGGTCACCCTTCCCTGTGTGTCAGCAGAACTGCAGATCACAGAATCCCAGAAGGGTTTGGGCTGGGAGGGACCTTAAGGCCCATCCAGTGCCACCCCTGCCATGGCAGGGACACCTCCCACTGTCCCAGGCTGCTCCAAGCCCTGCCCAGCCTGGCCTTGGGCACTGCCAGGGATCCAGGGGCAGCCCCAGCTGCTCTGGGCACCCTGTGCCAGGGCCTGCCCACCCTCACAGGGAACAATTCCTAATTCCCAATATCCCATCCAGCCCTGCCCTCTGGCCGTGGGAGCCATTCCCTGTGTCCTGTCCCTCCATGCCTTGTCCCCAGTCCCTCTCCAGCTCTCCTGGAGCCCCTTCAGGCCCTGCAAGGGGCTCTGAGGTGTCCCTGGAGCCTTCTCCTCTCCAGGTGAGCACCCCCAGCTCTCCCAGCCTGGCTCCAGAGCAGAGGCTGCTCCAAGCCCTGTCCAACCTGGCCATGAGCAGGGATGGGGCTGGAGCTGGAATTGCTGCAGTGGCTTTGCCCAGAGAAGGCTTTTCCCAGCTGCTCCCACCCTCCCCAGCACCCAGCTCACCCAGGGCCAGCTGACACTTCCAGGCCAAGCTGCTAAGTGAAAACATTTCCCTCACTCCCAAGTTTATCAGGGCTTAGGGAAACCTTTGTTTGAGTGGCTCAGTTCCCTGACACAACTGTTACTTAACAGAATTACAGCCCTATAGATAAACTCTGCTGGGTTTATCTGCCCAGGGTAAAGCTATGCTGGGAGAGAGAGGAGCCTGGCAGATTAGCACACACAGGGATTACATCATGTGGGATCCAAAGGGCTGCACCCTGGCAAGCCTTGGAGCTCCAGGGACCTTTTGGAAGGGGCATGTGGGGCAGGAAAATATAGTAAACATAAATATGATATAATATAAACATAACCATTATATAACTATAACAATGGAATGAATATAATATAATATAATATAATATAATATAATATAATATAATATAATATAATATAATATTAATATAATATTTAAATATAATATTTAAATATAATATTTAAATATAATATTTAAATATAATGTTTAAATATAATATTTAAATTATAAATTTAATATAAATATAAATATATGTGTTTTTTAAAAAGTTCCAGAGACCTTTTGGGAGGGACACATGGAGCAAGGAAGCTATTAAAAAAAACCAAAGACAAAAGACAAAACAACAAAAACCCATCCTGAGTAGGAAGGGAGCCCCAAGGATCATGGATTCCAACTCCCAGCCCTGCACAGACACCCCAACAATCCCACCCTGGGCATCCCTGAGATCATTGTCCAAGCTCTCCTGGAGCTCTGGCAGCCTCGGGGCTGTGCCCATTCCTGGGGAGCCCGGGCAGTGCCAGCACCCTCTGGGGCATGAACCTTTCCTGATCTCCAACCTAAACCTGCCCTGGCCCAGCTCCAGCAATTAAAAGCCACATGTAAAAATCACCAAAAGCCAAGTGCTGGAGCTCCAGAGAACTTAAGCCCATAAAATATAAAATCTCCATGTCACTGTGTCCTGTTCCCAGCTGGGATGGAGTCAGTATCCCTGGGAAGGGCTGTGGTTTGGATTTGGGAAGGGAGTTGAAGCACAAGGAGGGGGAAGGCCCCCAGGTGAGGCTCTCACCTGTGCACCAGCTGCAGGTTCTCCTGCCGGAGGCGGCTGTGCTGCTCCCCGTTGGCAGCCGTGTCCTTCTCCAGCTCTGTCACCCGCTTCTCCAGGAACACCACCTGCCAGCAGGGACAGGGATCAGCCTCTGGGGAGCCCCAAACCCAGAGAAGTGCCCACAGCATCCCCAAACAAGCAGGACTCCCACTGGAACTGGGCAGTTGTGCCTTGATTTAAAGCATGCCTTTAAAACATCCTTTTCCACCGGGTTTCCCAGGTTCTGATGGTTCCTATGTACCAGTTTGGGTCAAACACTTCACTCTTTCCTTTCTTCAACCCCTTCCTGATGGAAGCCTAGTCTAAAAGGAGTCTAGAGGGAAAGATCCTGGTGGATCTCCAGAGCTCCATGTGCAGCCCTGAGGCTGGGTAACTCCCCACTGCTGCCTGGAACAGGATGGAAACCCTGAATTTATGGATGGAGGGATCAATGGCAGCTGGTGGGGAAGGACCTGAGGTGAGGATTTTCTCCCTGTACCTGTACAGTGTTTATTCCAGCTGTATTTACATTTAATTCATTCGAATTCCATATAAAACAATCCTGGGGGAGAAGAAATGAGGAGCATGTCTAGAAAAGCCAAATCCTGGCTCTGGGAGAAGGGCAGGAGACATGGCAGTATTAAAGAGGCCATGCAGACACACAAGGCCTT
Source organism: Molothrus ater (assembly GCF_012460135.2). Classification (NCBI taxonomy): domain Eukaryota; kingdom Metazoa; phylum Chordata; class Aves; order Passeriformes; family Icteridae; genus Molothrus; species Molothrus ater. Next base: position 14,779,061 of record NC_050493.2, on the reverse strand, counting down.
TCCCAGCAGTGCCTTTTCCATCAAAGGTTTCCCAAGTCAAATGCCTTAAGGAACCCAGCTATTTTATTCAACTTCCACTTGGAAAAATGTTGATTTTTATTTATTTTTTAAAGGTTTTCCCTGCATTATAATTATTTCTGAGTGCAGCCACACATACACATTTCTCTTTCACACAGAGCTCCTCAGGACATTCATGTTCCAGAGCTAAAAGGTCATTTCCAAGGAATTTCAGGATTTCAGTAGACATCTATACAATCTTAGCTTCTTTTCCCTGTTCTTTAACTAGGAATACTCAAACAAAATCTTTCCTGTGCTCCCATCTTATCCTACAACACTTTTCTTGCAATACCCCAGGAAAACCCATCAGCATCAGCACAAAACCAACTCCATCCTGACAGCACGAGCAGAGTGTGACAGCACGAGCAGAGTGTGCCAAGGAGAGGAAGTTTCTGTTTCACATTGCCTGGGATGCCTCAGAAAAGCAGAACATCTTCTTGTGTGAAGGAGAAGTGAAAATGCTGCCTGTGAACAGCCCATTCCTCCTCCCAGCACTCTGGGGGAAGCCACTGCCCCTGGAGAAGATCCAGTGTCACCTCCTGACCCTGCAGAGCACCAGGAACGCTGCTCTGCTCCTCCATCCCCTCCATGGGGAGGGCTCATCTGAAGGGAGGAGCTTCAGCCTGATCCTGCCTGGGAACACTGGAGCGCTGCAGGGTACCACAGACCTTACCCCAGAACCCCTTCATCTCAACATCTCAGCAAAGCTCAGGGCACCAGCACAGCACCAGCAGGATCCTGCTGGCCCAGGCCGAGGGCAGGAGGGGAGGAGGCCCCACCTTGTCGGTGATGTCCTCATCGGTGCACTCCAGGCTCTCCCGGTAGGATTCCTCCATCACCCCCACGGCCAGCGAGCTCGTCTGGTGCAGCTGCCTGAAACAGACACAAACCACCCCGACCCACAGCAGCAGCGGCATCAGCCCCAGCACCGGCACCATGGCGACACCAGGTGACAGCGGCCGGCCCCGCCGCCACCTCCCGCCCTCCTCAGCCTCTCCAGAGGATCTGCTCTCCGAGTGCTGGCTGTGCCCTCACCACGGAGCTCTCCCGGGAAATCCAGCGCTCCAACGTGGACACGCTGCCGGGACTTCACACCGGGATCCTTGCTCTTTGGAATGGGCAGAGATAAGAGCTCCCTCTTCCCACTTTCTTTCTTTAGCCCAGCCCCAAGGCCGTGGATTATCCAGCAAAGGCCAGAGTACTCCCAGTGCTGATAGGGCTGGGAAGAAGTGGGGTGTAAGGGGAGGGAGGGGGACAACCCCCCCTGAGGCTGCTGTGACCCCAGCCCAGGTGAGCTAATCATTAACGAGGCCTCGTGACAGCGCTGTCCCAGCTTTGTGACAAACTAAGGACACCCTGGAGAGGGACTGCTCGGTGTCCTCAGCTTTGTGACAAACTAAGGACACCCTGGAGAGGGACTGCTCGGTGTCCCCAGCTTTGTGACAAACAAAGGACACCCTGAGGAGGGGCTGCTTGGTGTCCTCAGCTTTGTGACAAACTAAGGACACCCTGAGGAGGGACTGCTTGGTGTCCTCAGCTTTGTGACAAACTAAGGACACCCTGAGGAGGGGCTGCTCGGTGTCCCCAGCTTTGTGACAAACTAAGGACACCCTGAGGAGGGACTGCTCGGTGTCCCCAGCTTTGTGACAAGCTAAAGGACACCCTGGAGGGGCTGCTCGGTGTCCCAGCTTTGTGACAAACTAAGGACACACTGGAGAGGGGCTGCACAGTGTCTCCAGCTTTGTGACAAACCAAAGGACACCCTGAGGAGGGGCTGCTCGGTGTCCCCAGCTTTGTGACAAACCAAAGGACACCCTGAGGAGGGGCTGCTCGGTGTCCCAGCTTTGTGACAAACTAAGGACACCCTGAGGAGGGACTGCTTGGTGTCCCCAGCTTTGTGACAAACTAAAGGACACCCTGAGGAGGGGTTGTTTGGTGTCCCCAGCTTTGTGGCAAGCTAAAGGACACCCTGGGAAGGGACTGCTCGGTGTCCCCAGCTTTGTGACAAGCTAAAGGACACCCTGAGGAGGGGTTGTTTGGTGTCCCCAGCTTTGTGGCAAGCTAAAGGACACCCTGGGAAGGGACTGCTCGGTGTCCCCAGCTTTGTGACAAGCTAAAGGACACCCTGAGGAGGGGTTGTTTGGTGTCCCCAGCTTTGTGACAAACTAAAGGGACACCCTGGAGAGGGACTGCTTGGTGTCCCAGCTTTGTTACAAACTAAAGGACACCCTGGAGGGGCTGCTCAGTGTCCCCAGCTTTGTGACAAACCAAAGGACACCCTGAGGAGGGGTTGTTTGGTGTCCCAGCTTTGTGACAAACTAAGGACACCCTGAGGAGGGGCTGCTCCCTCAGCATGGCTGCCCTGGAGAGGGGGTGTGTTCCAGCTCTGGCACCCCAGGCAGGAGAAGAACACTCTGCTCTCCTGCTTTGAGCAGAGGATGGATGACAAAACCACCGAGGTCTCTTTAAAACTCTGTTTTCCCCAGGAATTTGTACCATTGGCTCTCAAATTCCTCCCACTACACAGTGTGTTCATGCCAGGACTCACTAAGCACAACTGGCATTTACCAAGAGACCACAGCCTGATTTTGCATCCTCACCCTCAGTTTATATTTAGATTTTAAAGTCTCAGGCACATTTGTCATTTAAATGGTGCCAAGCGCAATAGGGCTTAAGCAGCTGAGATTTCTTGGCACGAGCAGAACCCAGATAAGAAAAATGAGGAAAGAGCCCTTACCAAAATAAAATCAATTTTCTAAAAGCAAATGTTTTGGGATTATTCACTAATTACAGTATCTGCAACAAAGGATTTGCTTTGGGCTGAGCTTAAGGATCTGGCTGGGCAAAACCCTGTTATCTCCCTCCTTATCACAAACCAAACCTGACTGCTCTTGAATTAACTAATATTTACACAAGCCCACACATCCCTGCCTCAGAAAAGCAAAGGGCCAGGAGGGCTCAATCCCCCATAAGACAGGGTATCTCTGTTCCCAAAAGTTTAACTTTATCTGTGCTGGGCACGGGACAAAAATGAGTCCTAAAACAGGAAACCTGGGGACAGGCTGCTCCCCTCAGCCCTCCTTCCTGCCAGTGTTTTTAACAAAGCTCTAGAAAGTAAGATGAGTGGAAGTAGGAAATGTAATATCAAGGTTCTGCTTCCTTTCCAGGAGGGGAATCGTGCCAGGGGAGATTGCTGAGTGCAGGAAAAATGGAGAAGGGAAAGGTGTGAGAGCACAGTGGGAGGAAGAGGTGCAGGGAAGCTGCTTGGGTCAGCACAGGGAGCAGAGTGTCAGGAACAGCAACATTCCCAAACTGAGCTGCCTGCTGCTCCACAGTGTCCCTGTCCTGCTGGGAAACCAGTGAGGAGAAATCCAACAAGTGCAGAGGGAAATCTCCCTCCTGAGCGTGGCAGAGGCAGAACAGAGAGGTAAGAGTCAGTTTATCCTTAAAATCAGGATGGCATGGGAACAGGAGGGATGGGGGAGCTGGGAGAGGAAAGGTGAGCACCAGGTGACACTGAGAGGGGTGGGAAGGACTCTCTGCTCCAGAGATCCACAGCAAACTGCCCAGATATATCCAATATATCCAATATACCACATATATCCAAATGCCCACACAGAAAAGGTGACTGACATCAGATGAGGTGGTTGTGCAGGACAGAAGCAGCAGACCACTAAACCTGGGTTAAAACCAGGGCTAAACCAGGGTTAAACATTCAACCAGAGCTACCTGCAGCCCACCCAGGTGCCCCAGAGCCCCTGACTGAGCAGGGGGAGCTGCTCCCACAAAGCCAAGTGCTGAGGGGGACAGGGAGTGAAGTAAAACAGGACCAAGAGCTGTCTGAGGCAGCTGGAATTTTGGGGGTGCTGGAGAATCCTTCCAGGTGGGGGTACTGACTGCTCTGGTCCTGCAGAACTCTACAGACATGGTGATCCTGGGAAGGATCCCAGACTGGGACATATCCCAGAGGGGTATGTCCTTCTAGAGACTCCTTCCCTCCTCCATGTGCCCCCTGCTATGGCACTGGCAGGACAGAGCATGAGGAAAAGCCCCCCAATTTCTAAATGGAAGGAATCAGGTTGCCAGCAGCCTCCAGCTGTGTGCACGAGTGAGAAACTCCCATTCCAGAAAAAAGATCCCAGAATTAAACCCACTTTTCCCCAGCACTATGGAATATATCCAGAAATACAACCCTCCAAGCTTATTTTGAGTTTTCTTTCCATGGAGCTGGCACCTCACACAGATCAAGCAAACAACAACAGGAGTATGAGCTTACCTTGCCACCTTCTTGCTGGAAAGTCTTTTATTGGGGCTGCAAAATGAAGAAAAAACAGGAAAGAGTTAGAAAAGCTGACTATGGAGAGCCAGGGAAACAGGAAACTGCATGGACTCCGGGGCACATCCTCTGCTCTGGCAGGGAGCCCTTGGCATGCACCCCCAAACCCCTGGAAAGGGCAGGAGAGGGGCCACTCCTGTGCTGAAGAACAAGGAATAACAAAGCACATGGAATAATGCTGGAGAAGAGCTCGCTGCCCCCTGCCACGCTCTGCTCTCCTGCTGATCCCTGCCTGAAAACCGATCCCCAAGGAAAGAGCTAAGAATAGCAGGGAGCCTGGGGGGGCTCCAGCCCGGTGCTGATGGCAGACTGAGCCACATGTCCTGCACCCCAGGGCACCCCAGGCCTCCCCTGCCACCCCCAGAGCTCCCCTGGCCTGGGGACCAACGGCACATCCATCCTTCTGCCATGATCCCAGTGGATCAAGCCATCCTTCTGCCCTTGCACAGCCACCATGCCACTGCTGGGCTCTGCATCACCAGGGACGTGCTGCCTGCTCCTGGCCCAGGGGCTTCAGGAGCTGCTGGTGGTGTCCCAGTCTGGATTTTGAGCATGGCACTGCTGCAGTGGCTGGGGAGGGGGATGAGCTCTCTCTCCTTCTCAGGGATAACTGACAGGGATCACTCCTTGGATCCATGTCTGAGCCAGCTGCCTCCATGCCACAGCGGTCAGCGATCAGTGTCACCACAGGACGAGCAGCCATGGGCTGTGTCACCGTGTCCCACCTGCAGGGGACAGGCTGCAGGCTCTTCCTGCTGAGAAAAACCAGCCTTTCCCACAACCAGCTCCTTGCTGAGATGCTCCTTCCAGTCTTCTGGTCCTGACTGGTGCTGGGGAAGTGGACAGGGCTTGGATCTCACTCCTCATCTTCCACCCATGCTGGTGTCACAAGATGCCACCGGGCCACACCAAATCCTCACTCAGCAATGGCAGCAGGAACAGCTCCAATCCAAGAAGCAGCAACTGCATTCCCTGGTGCTTAGCTCAGTTTTAGGAAAAAATAACAAATAAAATCCTCTGGAAGTCCACTCCTGCCTGGAGCTGCAACACGAGTTCTTCGAAGGAGGGATTAAAAATAGCTTAGGACAATTTGCTTTGTAAAGCAAGCCCCAAACCTGACTGGGGGCTGTTGTCAGGGTGACCAGCCCTTGGGTCAAAGTGCATCCTCAAATCCCAGACTTCCAGGGAGCACAAGAGCTGCTGCTGGCTGGGCTTCAAGGCTGCTCGGCGCCCAAGGGGAGGAGGTCAGGCCCTGGTGTTTGCCAGGAATTGTAAGGAATGGCCCCAAGACTGGGGGAAAAATATTTTCCTCTGGAAAAATCTCCAGGGGAAGCGATGGCACCTGCAGTGTCCAAAGGCTGAGACACCAGCAAGGGCACTGGAACAAAACAGAGGCACAAAGCACTTCATGCCAAGCTCCTGGAGGAGTCTTCCCTGCTTTTCCATGTTGTGGGCTCAGGAAGCAGCACCCCAATGCTGGGAGCAAGCTCCCCAGTTTGTTCCAAGGATAAACCACTGTCTGTGTGCCCACAGTTCTTATGAGTGAGGCTGTTCTGGGGTGCTTTGGGCTTCATCCCAGCTGCCAGAATCCCCTGGAGGAGGTGTCTTCAGGCTTGTCCCAGATTTTGGTCCAGTTCCTGCTGCTCCAGGACTTGTCCCCTGTCCAAGGGCCCCACGTCAGTGGTGATGCAGGGAGAAGCAGCAGGTCCTGCATGTCCCACACGCTGCACAGGACACCTCCCATCCACAGCACACAAACAGGGGGCACTGCCCCTTCCACACAGGCCCTTGGAACATATTCCCAGTAAATCTGGACTTGGGAAACCCTGAACACAGATGGAGGAATTGCACCTACTCACAGGGCAAATCAAAGCCTGTGGAATTCCCATGACCATGACCATGGGACAGAGAAGCACCACAGGAAATCCCACCCAACACAGGAGGCTCTGAGGTGTTAGTTCAGCTTTGCAGGTAGATGTGGTGGAGAAAACCTGAAGTGGAGTGGGGCTTCCAGGGAAAACCAGTGTTCTCTTTAATACCTGCATAACCTGAGACCCATCACTGACCCTCAAGGCCTCCAACAGCAAAGACAACTATTTAGCCAAGAAAAGCAAAGGGAGAGACCATTTTTTTCATTAAAAAGAATGAAATTCAAGCTCCTATTTGTTTTCCAGTTCTCCTCCCATAGACCAGGAGAGCTCCCAGATCACACTGTCCCTGCAAAGGACAGACAGAGACCGAGAACATGACAAAAACCAGGTCTGAATAGCCACAAGAGCCATGAGAAGAAAGATTTATCACCAATGCCACCATCCTTCCACCCAGAGGGCTGCAACCAGCTCTGAATGAACAAATCAACAGGCAGAAATCCCTCCCCACTTGTCAGACAACACATCCAGCTGCTGCCTGGGAGACCTCCAAAACTCCATTCAAAACCTCCTGATGTTCCTGGTGTCTGTCACATCTCCCCAGCCCATGGTGACACTGGGGTGGGCAGGCTGTGGGTGAAGCTGGGTGAGACAAGACTTTACTGCTCCTTGTGGAGCAGGCTGATGCCTTCAGGTTGTTCCTGCAGCAGGAGGATGGGCTGTGCCCGCCCTTCCAGGCTGCCCTTGCACACCACTCCCAGTCTTTTCTAGGTGACAGAAATACTGTACATGGCTGTCAGCCTGATTTTTTAAGATTTTCTAAGCCTTCTGATGTTTATATTCTTGTAAGGAATTTTTTCACACACTTTCTGTAAATAACTGATTGGTTTGCATTCTTTTATAAAAGAAGAAAAATTTGATAGACTGTTAGTTTGTCCAGCGTTACTGCAGAGGTGGCACTTTCACCCTCCAATCCACTGGCACTTTTGGAAATCTATAAATGCTGGAGTCAGAAAATAAAGTTCCCTTTTTTCACCTGGAGAGCAGCAGTGTGTGCTCGTGTTGTGTCCTGTAGTGACACACGGCCAGCTCGCTGCTCCCATGGAACCCACCATGCACAGGCATGCAAAGGGCAGGGAATGCTCTCCTTGTCTGCCAGCCCCCTGCCTGCATTAAAGGCACCTCCTGCTCACCCTCCATGAGCTCCCCACCGCCTCAAACCCCTGCAGAGGCTCCTGTGGCTGGGTGAAACTCATCCCCTCCCCACCAGCACCAGAGAAGGAGAAGCTGTGCCAGACAAGGAGAGCCTCCCCAGGCAGAACATCCTTCCCAGGCTGGGATGGCCATGCACATCCAGTTACCTATTCATTTCAAGATCATTCAGGCGAGCAGAAAGATCCTCGAGGCGGTTGATTTGTTTGTGGCACTGGCTACAGTAAAACTCAAAAGCTTCATCTGCGAGAATGCTGTGCAGTTTGGCAGCGAGGGGATTGGTGCTAGAGAGATCACAAGGGTCATGTCAACAGCACAGAAGGCACAGGGAGCAGCTGCAACCGTGGCTTCCACAAGCTGAGGGTACCTCAAGGTAGGGGAATTTTTGGTGGGAAGTACGAAATTTGAATTTAAAAACTCAGGGCAGGTTGGGTTGCCTCCCACCATGGTTTTCAAAGCCAAATTTAAGCCAATGTGGGGTTGCTGATAATAATATATAGAACATTTCTAATTTAAAGGTTACTGATAATAATATACAGAACATTTCTAATTTATAACAATATGTAGCTAATTGATAATTTGTAATTGCTCAATAGAATTTATATAGCTGATAATTAGCAACACTTCCATCGCCCTCCTCCCAGAGACTCCCAGCAGCTGAGCTTGGCCCACATTTCCAAACCCCTGAGCCAATCTCAATCCCCAGGAGCCCAGGGCAGGTGAGGTAAGTGCTTCCCACAAACCTACACCACTGCAAAGTTTATTTTCCAACAGGATTTTCCAGGCAATCTGTCTCAGGAGGCTCCTGGTTTGCCTCAGTAAGTGCAGAATGAACTTGCACACTGCAGGACTGGGCGCTGTGGGCCAGGGATGAATCTAAGGGGGATTTTAATGGATTTTAGGAAAAGGTTCTTCCCCCAGAGGGTGCTGGCACTGCCCAGGCTCCCCAGGGAATGGGCACAGCCCCGAGGCTGCCAGAGCTCCAGGAGTGTTTGGACAGCATTGCCAGGGATGCCCAGGGTGGGATTGTTGGGTGTCTGTGCAGGGCCAGGAGCTGGGCTGGATGATCCTGGTGGGTCTATTCCCACTCAGGAGATTGTGGGATTCTATGATCCTTTGGTCAGTGTCCCACTTTTCAATGGGATGCTTTAAAAGTAGAGCAGTTGTGCTGCTGCAGACCTGCTTTAGTAAAGCACAGAGTCAGTTTTTCACTGGAAAATTTTCACTTTTAAGCCAAGATGAAATGGACAGGTGCAGTTTAACACCTCACTCCTCCAAAGCACAGCCCAGAGGAGCCAAGCAGCAGTGCTGTGCTCCTGCAGGGAATGCCGTTTGGGAAGGGCCATGGGGGTCTCCAGGACTTTCACAGATTGGGAAGCTGGGAGACACTTCATCATGATTGGGGCAGGACAGAGAGGATTTCTCAACAGCAAATAGTTTGTGTTCATTTGGGGCCAGACTCCACAAATCCTTCCTGTAGGACAATGTGCTTCTGGAAGCCACGGGTGTGAATCAAAGAAAGGTTAAATAGTGAAAAACCCAAGCAGTTCCATAAGAGAGACAGGTAAAGATGTGAGCAAACACAAGCAAGATAAATCCAACAGGCGTCAGGAAGGGGCAGTGAATCCTGGGATACACAAAAACACCAGAAACTCCTGGCCTGGGGCATCCTGAGGGTGCCCTGGCTCAGCCCCCAGCCCAGGGTCAGGCCTGGAGGCTGTGCTGTCTGTACAGCATTTCCCAGCCCCCTCAGACAGGCTGGACACCAGCAAATGCCAAGTTACCATCTCTTCCCATTCCTGGAAAAAAAAATTCAATTGCAAACCATTCCCCCTGGCCCTCAGGGCAGGTCTGGCCCTGGGATAACCTTCTCCCAGCAGCAGGCAGGTCGGTGGCTCAGGGTTTGTGCAGGGAAGAGGTGACAGCAGCTGTGTGGCACCTGGGGGAAGGGATGTCCCTTTTCTGGGTGCTCTTGGGTGCATTCACTTCCCAGGTGGTGCAGCCTGGGCCAGGTGGGAACCCAAATTTAACCAGCATTAATCTACATGAGAAGAGAAATGTGGAGGAGAAGCCCCAGGCCAGGCTGGCAGCTCCTGGGGTGTGTGCAGATCCTCCTGGCCTCCAGCTGCCCTGGCTCCCTGCCCCTGGAGTGGGTGAGAGCTCAGCCCTGGGCTGTCCCCACCCACTCCAGGATGCTGATGGGTCCCCTCCAGCTCAGCAGATTCTGTGGTTGTACAATACAGAGCCTCCCTGGGCCTCCCTGCATCTCCTGGAGCAACAATTGTCTTCCCCAGGTCCTTGGTGCTTCCTGGTGGCTGGGATGGGCTCAAGGAGCTTTTCCTTTTATTTCCCACTGAGAGCTGCAAAGAGGCTTTTCCTACTGGATGGGTATGCAAGGGAAGAATCAAGAGGAGGGATCACAAGCAAGAATACAAGGACTGGGCAGGGAAGCACTGCACCCCACAGTGTTCCCTGAAGGCTCTTGGGGTTTGTGTTCATCTTCTGGAGTTGTGGCAGGACAATTTCTAGAAATTATTCCTATTTAGAGACTCCTGTAGCATGGAAAGGGTCTGTGGTGATGTGGCCCTTTAGAAGTGAGGCTGTTCTTTGTATTCAAAATACAGCCAAAAAAACCATTCAGCCTGAACCAGGGACGGTCTGTGTCCCCTCAGGTGTGTTTCAATACACTGGGGCTGCTCAGGTGTAGAATGATTTGGGTGGGGAAGGACATTAGAGCCCATCCAGTGCCACCCCTGCCATGGCAGGGACACCTCCCACTGTCCCAGGCTGCTCCCAGCCCTGCCCAGCCTGGCCTTGGGCACTGCCAGGGATCCAGGGGCAGCCCCAGCTGCTCTGGGCACCCTGTGCCAGGGCCTGCCCACCCTGCCAGGGAACAATTCCTAATTCCCAATATCCCATCCAGCCCTGCCCTCTGGCACTGGGAGCCATTCCCTGTGTCCTGTCCCTTCCTACCCAAAGTCAGAAGAGCTGCACAGACTCAGGGAATGTTTAGGGCAGGATTTCACAACCATAGCAATAATCCAAGGGGAGGCTAGGCCTGAGAGGGATGAGGAAATCCTTCAGCTCCAGCAGCCCCACATTCCCGACTCCAGAGGCTTTGCAGGGTTTATCTCCAGCCTCCCTCTCCAGCACAAACCACCACAACCTGTGTGGCCACGTGCCCAGCGAGCCCCTCCCTGCAGAGGGAAGATGGGATAAGGTGTGGATCAGATCCAGAGACAGAGCAGAGCAGAGCAGAGATGCTGCCCTGGCAGAGCAAGGCTGGAACACTGGGAGCGTGGGCAAACTGGGAGCTCTGGCCTGATGTTAAAGGAAAAGTTCAAGAGATTGAAAAGCTCCTTTAACTGGGTATTTTCTTGCCAGGAGCCTTCTGGATGAGACTGGCAGCTCATCCTCAAGGAAAAATGAACACCAAGGCTGGGCTTTATTCAGAGTTCTTCCTGTGCCACTCCACCAGCACAGCCAGCCCTACATTCCTGCACAGAGCAGGCCAAGGACAAGCACAGATCAGAGACTGTGCAGGGGATCCCTGTGCTGGAGCACTGCTTTCCTAAAGGAAGAGGTTGGGAATTCCTTACAGCAACTCTCCTATTTGCCATTAACACCTCCAACATTGCTGCTGCACCAGCCAAAAAGAGATGAGCCCTGACCTGCTCTTCCCTGCCAGCCCTGTGCACCCAGAATTGTCCAAACTCTGTGAAGGGGTTTGGGAAGCTGGGAGAAAACAGGAAGACAGGGGAAAAAAAAGAAGTTTTGAGAAGCTTACATGGCTGCAGAAAGGCGCAGAAGTGTCATTGCAAAGAGAAAGGAGTGTATTTCTGTCTTTAGCAGGGTGTGTGGCTGGCAGGGAACACTCCTGCCCTGTGCAGAGTTGTGCCTCCAATGCAGGAACACGTTCCTGGTGTTCCCTGCCATCCCAGACACTTTGTGGGCTGCAGCACTGATGATATTCCAGCTTTTACTAATTTTCTTTAGAAAGTAAGTATTGATGGGGTGTGTACCACCCCACCAGCTCCTCAGCCCATCCTGCTCAGGCTGGAAAATGGGACTTTTTCCTGGTTTCAGACCCTAAAGCAAGGAGGAAATGCTACAGCCTGCTTCCTGCTCTACATATCCCTAGAGAAGGAATGCTGCTGCAGCTCATGCAAACCAAACCAATCATTGCATCAAAACCCCAAAACATAAAAGAGACAAAACCCATTGGAGTCATCCTGCAGGATCAGGGGTAAAGCTGCAGGTGGTTTTCTCTCCTGGAAGGCTCAGTGAGGAGCCACATCCCTAACAGGAGTGGGAATGTGACACTGGAAATGCAGCCAACTCTTCCACCTCCTGCTGGGTGTCACAGGACAGGCAGTGACCAGGGAAAGGAACCACCTAGGGAGGGAATTCCTCCTCCACTTCCAAGCCCATTATCCCGTTGGATGCAGAGTCTGCCAGGCCCCCTGGCTGGCAAATCCCCTGTCCCCCAGAGCAGAGTGAAGCAGCACCAGGGCTGGGCATTACCTGGGAGAGAGGAAGGAGGAGCTGCCAAAGCTGCTTTCCCCATTACACAAAGGGTCCGGGAACAGGTCGGCCTCGTTGCCCTCCCCGTAATCCTCGAAATGCTCCTCCCCCCTGATGACGGTGACAATGGAGTGGCTGAGCTCCGAGCCCAGGGCCAGCTCGTGGGGGTGGGACCTGGGGGAACAGACAGACAGAGGTTAGAGAGGGGCCACAGCAGCCATTCCATTGCATCCAGGACATCCTCCTTCTGAGTATGGCTTTGGACTTGGCAGGGGAGCAGTGGATTCTGTGAGAAGCTGTTGGAAGCTTCCCCCATGTCCAGCAGAGCCCATCCCTGGAATCCTCCCCCCTGTCCAGCAGAGTCCATCCCTGGAATCCTCCCTCATGTCCAGCAGAGCCCATCCCTGGAATCCTCCCTCATGTCCAGAGAGCCCATCCCTGGAAGTTTCCCCCATGTCCAGCAGAGCCCATCCCTGGAAGTTTCCCTCATGTCCAGCAGAGCCCATCCCTGGAATCCTCCCTCATGTCCAGAGAGCCCATCCCTGGAATCCTCCCTCATGTCCAGAGAGCCCATCCCTGGAAGTTTCCCCCATGTCCAGCAGAGCCCATCCCTGGAAGCTTCCCCCATGTCCAGCAGAGCCCATCCCTGGAAGCCTCCCCCATGTCCAGGAGAACCCATCCCTGGAAGTTTCCCCCATTCCAGCAGAGCCCATCCCTGGAAGCTTCTCCCATGTCCAGCAGAGCCCATCCCTGGAAGCCTCTCCCATGTCCAGCAGAGCCCATCCCTGGAAGCCTCTCCCATGTCCAGAGAGTCCATCCCTGGAAGTTTCCCCCATTCCAGCAGAGCCCATCCCTGGAAGCTTCTCCCATGTCCAGCAGAGCCCATCCCTGGAAGCTCCAAGATGGACCTGCTGCTGGCTGAGGTTGGGCCCACCAGGAATGGCACATCTGGGATACCAGATTTGAGAGGGAAACACAAAAAAGGGATGGGGCAGTGAACTGAGTGCAGAGAAGAGATGGGGTGAGGACACTGGAGAGGAACAGCTCTGCAGGACAGGGCAGGAGAGGGCCAAGAGCCAATCTCAGAGCTGAGACTGCCCTGAGATTCCTGGGGGGAAGCCATGGGGAGGCAGCTGTGCCCCAGCAGCCCATGGAGGGCAGGGAGGTGCAGAGATGCACCTGCAGCCCCTGCAGGAGCCCAGGCCTGGAGAGGAGGTGCCTGAGAGGGGCTGTGAGCCCATGGGAAGCTGTGCTGGGACAGGATCCTGCAGGGACCTGCAGATCCATGGAGCCCATGCTGGAGCGGGGTCCTGGCTGGATCTGTGACGCTGGGGGGGACCCAGGCTGTGCCTGAAGGAGTGACCCCACAGCAGAGGGACACTTGGGGCAGCAGCTCCTGGAGAACCCATGGGATGGACTCAGGTTGGAGAGGTTCTCCCTGTCCTTATCTCAACTCATGACCCCTTTGTTATATTTTCTTTTCCTGTCCATCTCTGGAGGGCAGGGATGGAGCAGCTTTGGTGGGTTCCTGGTGTCCAAGGGAGTGATGTGTCCCATTTTGGCAGAGTAGGACAGGACAGAAACAGTCCAGGCACCACTGGGTAGTTTATGGTGATTTTTTTTACCTCAACAAACCAAGTTTTTCCACTGACAGCTGCAACTGGGGACACTCAGACTTGCAGGACAGTGCCCAGGGTTGGTGACAAGCCCTTGCTTGACTAAAATACCAATTTCTGTGATTGGCATGGCAGAGAAAGAGCTGGGCATGTGCCAGCCCCATCCGAAATGCTGTGAGTTCCCCAGCAGCCTGTGCCAGGCTCACATTGCTCGTTGCTGCCTAATCCTCTCAAGGCTTTAACCCCACAACCCTGGGGGATTGGTGCTGGGGAGGGGAGAGCTCAGGCAGCTGGGACAGACCCCCAGCAAGACAAAGGAGCCCTTTCCCTGCTCCTGCTGGGAAAACACTGTGTGTGACAATGCTGGAGTGGGGAATGCTGCTCCATGGGTTTTTAACACCAGAGCCAGAAGGCTGCAGTGTTGAAAGGCTTGGTGCAAACCCTGAACACACCCAGCACAGCTCCTGGCATGTCCCTAGCTCCTGAGGGGACACAGCCCAGCACAGAGTCATTGTCCCTGCAAGAGTCTTTCTATTGCATGGAGACACAGAATCCCAGAATGGTTTGGGCTGAAAGGACCTCAGAGCTCATCCCATTCCATCCCCTGCCATGGGCAGGGACATCTTCCACTGTCCCAGGCTGCTCCAAGCCCCATCCAACCTGGTCTTGGACACTTCAAGGATCCAGGGGCAGCCCCAGCTGCTCTGGGCATCCTGTGCCAGGGCCTGCCCACCAAGCCAAGCCCCCTTTCCTGCCCTATGGAAGTTTTCAAGTTAAGCTGGAGAAAAGGCAGGAGGGATTTGCAACAACCAGGCTGTGAAAGCAGCCACAGGGCTGTGAGCCACAGCTCTGTGTTTTGGGGGGTTAACCATGCTCTGCTCTCCAAAATTCTAGGCTAAAAATCGTAATAATATTGGTGTATTACAGAAATTGGTATTGGCTATGCCCTTATCTCCATGCACTTGCTAGCAGAGGGAAATGGGTATGAGCAGATTGCTCTAAACCAGAAAGAAAAAAAGATTACAGATAAGCCATTTATGACAAAAAACCTGCTCCATCCAAAGGATTTGCCCTTATCCCACTAATAAAAACATGTCAACCCTCCAGATCTCTATTTAACTACAAATAAATCCAGCCCAGCTTGTGGGCATCTGCACATACTCCTCCTGCCCTTGAGAAGCACCAATATTGCACAGTGGGATCCACTGGAACCCATCCATCCCTGTGGTGAGTCAGACCTTCACCAAAAGCAGTGGAAATCTCTCCAGGAATAGAAGCCAGGGGGTGGAATTGATAATTCAGAAACAAAACCCAAGCCCAGAACTCTAAATTTGGGGTTGTGGTTTGATAAGCACTGTACAGAAGCAGATCTGATCGGGCACCTGGAAACCCTCAACCTGGGCAGTAAATTACATGTCCTATTCAAATCTTGAGGCTCAGATAGCTTCAGGATCCAAAGTCCAACCAATCTTCACTACACACAGCCTAAACGAGCTTTAAGCTCAAACCATTTCAGGTATGTTGAGCTCTGAGAGCTCCTGAGAAGTGATGCTGAAGCTCTGACTCAGCCCAGCAGCTGCACTGGGGGGACTGCACTCCCTGGCTGTCCCTGAGCATCAGAGATGCCCTCCTGTGTGGGGTCTGATGGCACCAAAAGCAGCCCTCAGCACTGCCACAGCTTCCCATTTCAAACCTTTCAAATCTACTATAGATCAAACAAAGTTTTTGGCTGCCTGGAATTTGCACACATTTAACAATCTGGGAAAAGGCCTCACTGTGCTTGGACAGGGCACACAGAGGACATCTGACCTTCCCAAGCCCACAGCTGGCAATCACAGAATGGTTTGGGTTGGGAGGGACCTTAAAACCCACCCAGTGCCACCCCTGCCATGGCAGGGACACCTCCCACTGTCCCAGGCTGCTCCAAGCCCTGCCCAGCCTGGCCTTGGGCACTGCCAGGGATCCAGGGGCAGCCCCAGCTGCTCTGGGCACCCTGTGCCAGGGCCTGCCCACCCTCCCAGGGAACAATTCCTAATTCCCAATATCCCATCCAGCCCTGCCCTCTGGCAGTGGGAGCCATTCCCTGTGTCCTGTCCCTCCAGGCCTTGTCCCCAGTCCCTCTCCAGCTCTCCTGGAGCCCCTTCAGGCCCTGCAAGGGGCTCTGAGGTGTCCCTGGAGCGTTCTCCTCTTCAGGTGAGCACCCCCAGCTCTCCCAGCCTGGCTCCAGAGCAGAGGGCTCCAGCCCTTGGAGCATCCCCATGGCTTCCTCTGGAGTCTCTCCAACAATCCCATCCTTCCTGTCCTGCTGACCCCAGCCTTGGCCAGCCCTGGGACCAGCTGCTCTCCCCCTGTTTCCCCAGGCAGTTCTGTACCTACAGGCAGGTGAATCTGAGGCAGGCTGCCTTCCCCAGCGGGCGGGAGCGCACGCAGGCTGCCATGGCCCTGCAGGGACCCCGTGCTGTGCTGCTGGCAGGGAGCTCACAGCTGATTATCTCCCAATTTAACTGGCACTGAGCTGGCCTGCTGCAGTGAGAGGAGCCCAGCTGGATAATCCCATTTCTGCTCTAATCCACAGCACCCTTTCAGCCCCGGGCCTGGCATTGCTTGCTGCCTCTCTGATGTCCCCAGATGGGATTTTGGAGTGGGAGGGAAGCTTGGGGCTCCCAAAAAGCAGAGCTGTAAGCACACCCTGGAGCACCAACCCTGGGCCTTGTGTTTTGGGACAAACCTCATCCTCTGTGTTACAGACCTTAATTAAGCAAAGATGATTCCAGAGGTTTTGGTGTAGATTGGTGTTCTTGGGGCACCAATCTGGCACTGGCACAGATTTTCCAGGGAAGCTGTGGCTGCCCCAACCCTGGACATGTCCAGGATGGGGCTTGGAGACACTTGGTCTAGTGGAAGGTGTCCCTACCGAGGGCAAAGGGTGGAATGAGATGAGCTTTAATGTCCCTTTCAACCCAAACCATTCTGTGATTCTGATCCTAAAGGACTTCTTCCCTGCCTTCCTGCCTGCCAGCATCCCAGTTTCACCCCAAACCCCACTTTTCCTCCAAAGATGGGGTGGGCCCAGGAGCAGTTTTGCCAGCAGCAGTTCAGACCCAGGGAAGGAGATCTTGGCTCACATTTCTGTGCTCCAGGCAGAGGTTTCAAACCAGTTATTACAGGAGGTGGTTGCACATCAAAGGGCACATGCATGTTTTTAGGGAAAACAAAAATAGAATGAGTTCCCCTCCTGACTGGAAAATTATATGTTGTGTTTCTGGCTTAAGTGATAGATTAAAAACTGCAAGTCTTTCAGGTGTTTGGATCACCTGAGAAGTTATTTTAGAGGTTAAAGATGCTAATGAGGGTACAGAAGATCTCCCAAGGCAAGCAACGATTAACTCAAAGAGATTGCCAGGCTGGGCTCCAAACCAGCCTACACAAACCAGCCTAATTATTCTCCTTATTCCTCCAGAAGAGCTATTTTGGTCTTGCACGTTGTTACAAACACAAAATGATGCCTCAGGTTTTAGCTTTTATATTTTTCATAATCTGTACAGCTTTAGTGTGTGGGTCTGGGATTCGTATTAGGGGATGGTGAGCTCAGTAGGGAGACAAAACAATTCCTTCTCTAGCTGGGGATCAAGGACAAATGATCCAAATCTCAGGCCCAAGAGCACAAACAACGTGGACTGGAGAGAGAAAAACAAGCAGGATGGGACTGCATGGGCTGGAGCTATAACTGGACAATTAACTCCAATATGCAAATGGAGCAGAACTTATAAAACTTATAAAAGTGAGAGACCCCGTGACTGGTTGGGCATTTTGGGACCATTTTGGTTCACATTGGGTGCAGCCCTGGCTGGGCTCTTGTGCTGCCCAAGATGCATCCATTGATGCATCTAAATAATAAATCCTCCTAATAAATCCCTACTTTATTCTTTAGCTCTGCCCAGTCTCTGTTCTAGGGCAGCCTGCACAAAGCATCAGAACAACAACCCAATTTCCAGCAAGACAACGTGGGTGTGGAACCCTGGGGCTGTGTCTCCCCCATGCCCTGTGTGGGGTTTCTCCTCACCCATGCTCTGGCTCCTCGATGGGATCCGTGAACTCCGAGTGCACGGCGGAGTCGATGGCGCTGTCGGTCTCCACCTCGTCGTGCATCTCGTGCTGCACCAGGGTGCTGGTGTCCTCATCTGTGAAGGTCTCACACTCGCTGTAGGTGCTCTCTGAGCCCATGTAGGCACTGTCAGTCACCTCATTTGCCTGCTTAAAACAAATACACAAGAAGCAAAACAATAAGATCTTACAGCTGAGTGGGTTTGTGGCAGAATTTCGGCTGTGTTGCATTTCTGAGCACAGGAATCCAAACTCTGGAAGAACTCAGCCCAGGCCCAGGTGCTGCTCTGTGGGAACCATGGGGTGCACCTCAGCCTTTGCAGGGCTTGGGGAACAGATCACAGAAAGAGGGACTAAATAAGAGTTGGAGGGAGGTTTTGTTGTGAGCCAGGATGGATTTGGCCAGGGCAGGAGGGATTACCCACTGCTGACTCAGCAGTTCCCATCACTGCTGCTTTCTCCCACCCCATTCCAAGAGGACATGCTATTATTAATCTGAATTCCCTGCAAAAATCACCATTCAGAACTCCTCAATTAGCCCTTGGAGCACCTTTTTTTTTGTCCTGTCTGGTAAAACCTTCCATCCCTCAACAGCAAATAAACCATTTCTAAATCTTCATTACAGCTTCTGATTTGCAGGGACTCAAATCCCCACACTTCAGCTGGAGCAGCATCTCAAATCCATCACTGAGCAGGCTCTGGGAAAGCAGCAGGGTTTGTGTTTTAAGATTTATAGAGCAAGGAGAACTGAGTTTTCCAGTTCTGTACCCCAGGCAGGTTCAGCTTCAGTCCTTCCTGTTTGCTCCCACACACAGGCAGGGACAATCCCTTCTGATCCTGATCTCTGGAGAACCATGGCAACAGCAGCAGAACCCTCCAAAAGCCAAAGCTCCTGTTACCCCTCACAGTGCCAGCCCCTCTCTTAGGATGTGGGGATTTGCTCAGCACACCTTGGAGCAAATCAAGGAATTTTGGGATTGCCAGTGCTGGTGCTGAGCTCCAGCTGATCCCTGTCACTGCAGGGGCTGGGCAGAGGGGTGGGAGCCCTCCTGCCAGGCCTGCAGGTGAAGAGCTGCCCATGGAAAGCCTTCTGCTCCTCCTGAAGTTCAGCTGGTGGGATCCCATGTGCTCAGCTGCCCCTCCAGCACAGCAGCAGAGCAAAACAGCAGCAGTTTGAATGTGGGCACGACTGAAGCAATACCCTTTACCCCTGCCAGGGCACTCAGAACAGCTTTCAGGGCTTTTTCCAAGGATTTTGGAGAAAATCACGTTTCTCAAAGTGTATTTTATGTATTCATAAAATCATGGAATGGTTTGGGTTGGAAGGGACTTTAAAGCCCATCTCATTCCACTCCCTGCCTATTCCACTACCCCAGGTTGTTCCAAGCCTCACCCAGCCTGACCTTGGACACTCCCAGAGGCAAAAAGGGATAGAAAACCCTGAAGGGATGGAGAGAGAGCTGATCCCAGCAATTCCCACTCCATGTAGCCACTGGGAGCAGCCAAGTGACTCAGCCCAGCCCTGCTTTGCTCTCCCAGCCCTGTGCCCACCACACTCAGCAGATGGACACAGCCAGGAGCTCCTCTTGGAAGCCTGGCTCAGCTTCCACCTGGCTTGTGGACATCAGCACCTCCAGGACACCTCCCTAAAGTTAAACACGACACAAACCTGCCCAGAGCTGGAATCTGAAGTCAGGGGCTGCTCCAGGGAACTCCAGCAGGCAGAGCCTGTGCCTGTCTTGCAGAGAGAAACAAAAGCCTCTAAAGCCCCCACCCACTTAA
The DNA here is from genome assembly GCF_012460135.2 of Molothrus ater. NCBI lineage: Eukaryota > Metazoa > Chordata > Aves > Passeriformes > Icteridae > Molothrus > Molothrus ater. The sequence continues at coordinate 14,759,562 of NC_050493.2, read as the reverse complement.
AAATGCATAAATCCACCAAAACCACTTACACACCTAAAGCTGGGACTTGCTTAAGTGCTTTACTGGATTTATGCTGCACTTTCTAGAAACACCATTAATGCTCCAGCAGGAGGGACAAGGGGAAGCAAAGGCTTGACCTGCCTTGGCTTGGTCACAGACAGAGAGAGCCCAAGAGGTGACAGCAGCCACCCCCAGTTGCACATTCCCCTCCCTTCTGCCTGTTTGAAAAAGATTTCATGGCAAACTGGAAAGAATTTTGCTTGCACACTACAAAATAAAGGCTGCTTTTAAAATACCAACCCCGCCCCCCTCCTTCTCACTGGAAAAGCTTACATTTAAACATAGGTTGAAGTATTATAATGAGCAAATTGAAGTATTATAATAAGCACAGAATAAAGACAAGTATTGAAAGAAGCCAAAAAACCTGCAAACACTCCAATTCACAAGTAATTTGATTAGAAACCCTGCTGTGGTTACTGCTGACCCTCTCAACATGAAGCAAAGCAGGAGCTGAACAGTGCCCTTAGTCAGATGTTGGAACAAGAGGACCTTTAAGGTCCCTTCCAACCCAAACCATTGCATGATTCTATGATTTCTCTACCAAATTGTTCCAAAACACCTTCTTGGTGGGAAATGCACGCATGGACAGGCTGGATTTGGAGCAAGCCTTTTGGAGTAGGAGAAGCACAGCGCATCAACCATTGTCCTTCAGCCATACCAAAGATATGCATCAATTTATTACCTAAAAATTGAATTTTTCCTGATACCAGCCTAGATGAGGTTTCAAAATCAAGAGAGCCCTATTAAAATTAAACCAGTGTGGACAATGAGTTAAGAAGCAGCTGAAGCTGTAATCAAAGTCCTTCCCCTGAGCACAAGCGTGGAGAACTTTGCTGCACATTTCACCACAGAATCAGTAACTAAACCTCAAGAAGAGATGCCAGGAGGAGATAGGCAAACCGAGGGGGTTCAGGTATTGCCAAATGCCTGACAGAGCCAAATCTCTGTCCCTGGGCAAGTGTGTGGGTACAGAAAGTTCTTATTTATGGCCTCATGAGCAGCTGGTTTGTGCACTGACCCTTCAAAGCCCCCTGCCACAGCTCTCCTTCAGCCAGCTTTGCCTTCCTGTGAGCAGAAAGTTCACATTTTTTCCAGCTTAAAAAAGCAAAATACACACTTAAAAAACATCCATGGGCTCAGGACAGCCAGGTTGGGCTACACCTACCCCAAAGAACTTGCCAGGAACATCAGTGACACGTTCAGAATGGGGCTGGTGTCACCAATATCAGTACATTTTGATTTTTTATCGAATAAAACACACCCTGAGGTGCTTCAGGCAAAGCTCAGACATTAAACCTGGGACTCAGGCACTCGCAGAGTTCTGAGCTGGAACAGGATCAGGGTTTGATGGAGGTACCAATCCCAAATCCAGCTCCTGCAGCAGGTATTTCCCCAGAGCCACACCTGGCTGACAGGACAGGGGCCACCCAGAGGCATCTCTGCCTGCTCAGGGAAACTCCAGGGATCTGAGAGCCCAGGTGAGCACTCCTGCTTCTAAAAGGAAATTAATGGTGAAGTCAGCACTGGGATGATGTAATGTGCCCTGATCAGACAGGTGAGGTGCCTTTAGGAGCCTTCTCCAGCAGCAGCTCATCCATCCCAGGCATCTGATGACATCTGGGAGTAAAGATTACTTAATTAGATGTTGTAGAGTGCTATAAAACCATATGGATTTTTAAAAAAACTGCTGAAGTGTGAGGAGAGGGATTCTTGGGAATCACCTGCAAGGTCCAGGCAGGGACAGAAGGTTCAGCACAAGCTCAGCCAAGGCATTGCCTTGGAAAGGAGGGCAAAGTCTGGCTTCCAGGGAGGTTCCTTCCAGGCAGGGCTGTCCCTGGAGCTGTCCTGGCATCCCAAAGCTCTGCTGTCCTTGAACACAAACACTCGGAAGCCTGGGAGGGGAGGTGAGTGACAAGGAAAAGGAAAAACAACTCTGTTTTCCCAGTAGTGTGTGAGCCTGTTCCTGAAGAATCCAGCCCTGACTGTGCACAGGATGCAGAGGAGATAGATCAGCTACAAAAATCCCCCTCCAAGGACACCCTGTGGCCCTGACAGTGGTGGTGGTGCCAGGCTGGGAGCCAGGGAGAAGGGACAATGTTGTGCTTATAGTCCCACACGAATGCAGCTGCCCCGGGGCAGCTCAGCCTCTGGGATGCCACTTTGGGTCCCAATATTGCCCTCTTCCCACACACCCAGGCAATGCCAGCTTTTCAGGGAAGCCTGGGAGCCTCTGCTCAGCCCTGGGTGAAGGCAGCTTGCACAGCTCAGCCCCTGGAGTTGGGGTTGTTACACTCCATCAAGGCTGGGCAAGAGAAACGTGCTGCATCTGTTGGGGCAAATTGAAAACTCACCCAGGCCAAAACCAAACCCCGAACCAACTCACAGAACACCACAGCTGGCAGGCTGTCCCCAGCACCCCAAACACCAGCAGGCACCGTCCCTGCTGGCCCAGCTCCCCAGGGAGACCCTGGCAGAGAGGAGTGTGAAGCTACACCACAGCCCATGGAGTCACAGAATTGTGGAATGGTTTGGGTTAGAAGGGACATTAAAGTTCTGCCCAGTGCCACCTCTGCCATGGACAGGGACACCTTCCACTGTCCCAGGCTGCTCCAAGCCCCGTCCAGCCTGGCCTTGGACACTGCCAGGGATGCAGGGGCAGCCCCAGCTGCTCTGGGCACCCTGTGCCAGGGCCTGCCCACCCTCACAGGGAACAATTCCTAATTCCCAATATCCCATCTAAATATCTCCTCTTTTAATCTCAACCATTCCCATGAAAAAAAAAATCAGGTGGATCTGCCCATGTAACAAGTCAGGCGCATTCCTAACCTGCCCCTTCCCGGCACCTTCAGTGCTAAGCCTGGTCCCTCTGGAAGTCCAAGCCCTCCTCACTTTGTATCAGCTCGCAAAAACCCACCTGTGGAGACATCCTGTCCGGAGCCAGAGCCAGCTCCGGGAGCTGCTTCAGCGAGGCAGAAGGGAAGCAAAGTCCAGGGGAGCCGGGAGACTTAAGGATCGAGCTGGAGTCCCAACAGAGCGCCTTTTGTTCCCGAGCTGCCGATAAGGAGCAGGAGCTCCGGCACGCTTCCCTGCCGGTGAGCGCAGCCTCCTCCCGCTCCCCTGGATTCCAAAATAAAAGCTCGTTTTGGGAGCACTCGGGGTGCTCACACTTCCCAGGAATCCATCCCCAAAGAAAAAGGTTGAATCTGAAAGCGACCTGTCGAGGTTTATCTCGGCCTTCCTGGTGTTTCTGGTGAATAATTAAGCGTTAAGTGACAAATTCCTTCCTTATAGCTATGAACAGGGATGTATAAAGCTTGGATTGCTCACCAGGGGCAGGTCAGAAGCACTTTTGGTGACTCAGAGGATGGTTTCTGGCAGGCAGTGACAGTGCTGACCCCAGAGAAGGTTATAACCAGCCCAATGCCAGCCTGCCCCCTGCAAACAGGAGCCCAGCCCTGTGGGAGAGCTGATCCATGGGATTTTCCCCTCTCCATGGCCCACGGAGGCCTCGGCACCGCTCGCACCCACAAGTTCTGAGGGTTTCCTCAGGTTTTCTGTTTCCTCTCCGCAGAAACCACACGTACATCAAACTTCCTCAGCGCTGCCTACCCAGCACAAACACACAGATTTCCTTCCATTACCTTCCCAAAGCAGGTTCTCCCCGTTTCTCTGGGTTATTTATCCTGGCTGTGCTGAGGAGCTCGGAGCAGAGGGCAGTGCTGAGCAGCGGTGTCCGGACCCGGATAGCAGTGAGCTCCTGAGCCAGGCCAGCCCAGACTGCTGCTCGCAGCACGGCAGCAAGGAGTTATGCTTTAACCCGAGCTCTGCCCCTGCCTGCTCCTCACACAGCAGCTCACAGCCCCTGTGCTCCTCTGCTTGTGCCTCAGGATCTCAGAGAACATCTGAACTACCACGAGAGCCCAAAATCAGACACTGAAAAGAAATAGGAAACCCCAATCCCTGCCCTTTTTTCCTTCTCCAACTCTTATTGAGATACCTCTGCTGGCACTGCTGCCCCCTCAGCTCCCAGCCCCCCCGAGTCCCACAGCCCAGTTCCCATGTTCCCAATCTCACACACTCTGCTTGTGGTTCAAGATAAGGCTCCAAGGACTTTGTTTTCCAAACTCCTTCCAGCCTATTTCCTACTGGGCAAACACTTCAAATGGGATCTTTTCTGACCAGCACAGAAATTTCTCACCGTAGCCCTGCACTTGGGTTCTGCCTTCAGAGACATCCTTGTCCCATTTACACTCCCACCCTGCCCTCTACCCAGCTGTGAGTCTACACAATAAATTAATTTCCTTGGTATTTTCAGGCTTTAAGATATCAAATTATCACCATGGACTGATTTGGGAGAGCTGGAGCCCCTCTGCTCTGGAGCCAGGCTGGGAGAGCTGGGGGTGCTCACCTGGAGAGGAGAAGGCTCCAGGGACACCTCAGAGCCCCTTGCAGGGCCTGAAGGGGCTCCAGGAGAGCTGGAGAGGGACTGGGGACAAGACATGGAGGGACAGGACACAGGGAATGGCTCCCACTGCCAGAGGGCAGGGCTGGATGGGATATTGGGAATCAGGAATTGTTCCCTGTGAGGGTGGGCAGGCCCTGGCACAGGGTGCCCAGAGCAGCTGGGGCTGCCCCTGGATCCCTGGCAGTGCCCAAGGCCAGGCTGGGCATGGCTTGGAGCAGCCTGGGACAGTGGGAGGTGTCCCTGCCATGGCAGGGGTGGCACTGGATGGGCCTTAAGGTTCTTTCCAACACAAAGCATTCCAGGATTCTGTGAATACAAGGATAATATGGGACTGTTCACTTGCTGTCCACAGGGCTCATGGCCCTTTGTCTCTCACTGCAGAAAGGCTTTGGGGACAATGAGGACAATGCTCAGGGCTCCATGTTCTTCCCCAAGTGAACAGGCACTGAACTGCATCTGTCACATTCCACAGCCCTGCAGCTCCAGCCACCTGCAAGATTTCAAGCCTACCAGCTGCTCAGGACAAAATGATCACCAATTCCAGCAGCCAGCCCCTAGAGAGAAGTTTGTGACCATTTCATTCATGGTGTTTTCTGGTCAGCCCTGTGAGCAGAGGCCATTCCAGAAGGTGGGAATGGCTCTGGTACAGAAAACCTGAGCTCTCACCTCCATGTCCCCATTCCAACCACAAGCCCTTCACAGCTGGGTTAGGACAGCCAGGGAACAGCTGAACCCAGGCCTGTGCTGGTGCTTTGAGCCCCTTGCACAGCTCAGAGGGGCTCCAAAAGCTCAACCCCATCTTTTCAGCCTGGCTAGTCCCTGCCAGACATGCACCCTGTGGTAATAGTGGTATGGAGAGGAAGAGGAGGAAAAAAATCTCACTTAAAATGCCACAGATTGCAAAGCAGGGCCCTCCAAAAGGCTCTGTGCTCACCAGGCCCAGCTCTGCCTTTGGGAAGGAAAATATCTTCCTGGGAATTCTGCACTAGGAAAGGAGGGCTCAGAAGGTCCACAGGAGGGGACACAAGGAGCCTGCAGCAGCCTCCTCCTGTAGAAGAGGTTTTACAGTGACTCCTGTGAGCCAGAGAGAAGCTTGATAAGAGGATCCATGTTTGCTCCTGGGAGAATTTTCTACCGAGGTCATTGACATAGAAACCAAGAAAGAAAGAAGGAAAAATAAGAGAAACCTGCAACTGTCTCTTCCAATGAGCACTTTGTTTGTCCTTCCTGACCAATGAGTAAAGTGTAAACTTAGGAGTTTTGTAAGAATGTACAAAAAGCATGCATGCTAGAATAAAAACAGGTTTGAAGCTTTCTGAAAATGGGGTGTGGCTTTGTATTGTGACCATCTCAACTACGACATCCCACAGCCACCCCACAAGGGCTCCCTGCAAAACACAAGGCACCAGGAATGACAGTGATGCCTCTGGGAGCAGGCCCCCACATGCTCCCAGAACAGCTTCTGTGTTACAACACACAGCTGGGGCTCTGCAAGTCCCTGGTCCCCTTTGCAGAAGCTCTGAGCAGCTGGAGAAACACAGCAATGTGGATTTTTGCCCTCAAAGAAGCCTTAAGTTCAATTGCTCAACATGGAAAACAGCCCTGGCTTTAACAGAGTTAAAGTTTCCCAGAGTTGATGTGTTGGCCCTAAAGCTGCTGCTCAGTGTTGCACAGAATGTCACAGAATATTCTGAGCTGGAGTTCTCCCAGCTGTACCTGTAGGCAGGCAGGCAGGCTGGGAGAGCCAGGAGTAACTCCTACTCCCAAAATACACAAAACTTGGGACGTGCCCAAGTCCCATTTTCCTCCCCAGATCCGCTCCTTCCCTGCTGTACAACTCCCTGCTAGACAAACAGCCAGAGGGGACGTGCCTGGGCCGGTGCAGGCTTCCAGGGAAAGCCAAATTCCCCTCTCGTGGCTGTGCAGAATGTGTTTTCCGGGCTGCTTCCAGCAGGAGCCACGGCAGCTGCCCAGCAGAGGGCAACAGTCCTGCACAAGGCACTGCAGCCGCAGGGCTGACGCTGCCCTGTCCTGCAGAGCTCAACCAGAGCCTTCCTCTGACCCTGCTGGCCCAGAACACGGGTGCCAGGGCTAAAAATCCCTATTTGGGGTATTGACGGTGCTCCCAGGCAGCCTTTACAGGGCACTGGCTGTGCCTCTCCTCCAGCCCACATGAAGTCTTACAGCTCCATGCCCATCCCAGCCCAATCCCAGCATTTTCATGCCTCGTTTTCCTGTTTCTAGAGTCATCCTCCCCCCTCTGCACTTCCCCAGGAGCAGAGCAGAGGGGCAGAGCCTCACCCTAGGGCAAGGCACAGTGGGTATCCCTGTGGTGCTGGGCTGATGGTTGAGCTTGGAGTTCCTTTCCAAGCTCCATTCCTTAGCTGTGCCAGCCTAAATGATTCCATGATCCCAAGAAAACCAACTCCAAATTCCCCTCCATGTTCCCCAGAGCATTCCAAATGAGTCCTTGCCTCAGCACTGAGTCACAAGCACCACAGGAGCTCTCAAGGGAGGCAAGGAGAACTCCCACTTTCCAGGCAGTCAGCAGCCAAGCTGTGCCAGCCCAGCCTGGGGGAAAAAAGGGCTCAGGTGTCCAGATGGAAAAGATCCAAGCTCTCTTCAATGTGACTTTGACAAAGCAGGAAGGCTGTCATTAGTTTTTGGTGGTTTCTCACCCAGCAACCACCACGCTTCCACCTGAGGCAGGAGGAACACACTGGGAGGGGATCCCAGGCAGGCTCTCCCTGCTCCAGATGGGTGCCCAGGGATGAGGTTCCTCTTGAATGTGTCACAGAAGAGCTGCAGAAACTGGGATGAGCCCCCTGCAAGCCCAGTTGGAGGCATGAGAAGCCACGTGGCTGCAGGAGCTGCTGTCTCAGTGGAGCCATGGGAGCAGAAATCCTCTCTGTAAGCACCTTAACAGACAGCCCTGTCTGCTGGACACTCCTGGAACGGTGCCACAGGAGCCAGGAGATCCATGGCACATCCAGAGCCACTCCTGGAATGGTGCAAGAGGAGCCAGGAGATCCATGGCACATCCAGAGCCACTCCTGGAATGGTGCCACAGGAGCCAGGAGATCCATGGCACATCCAGAGCCACTCCTGGAATGGTGCCACAGGAGCCAGGAGATCCATGGCACATCCAGAGCCACTCCTGGAATGGTGCCACAGGAGCCAGGAGATCCATGGCACATCCAGAGCCACACCAGTGGCTGAACTGGGGCAGTACCCAACATTACAAATTCCTGAGTTCACACCTTGTCCCCTTCCAAAGCCTTCTCCTGGAGGAAGCAGGGGTTGGTGGTTCTCTCTGGAGAGCAAACACTGGGTCAAAGTCCCCAGCTCTGGGCTCTCAGGGCTTTCCATGGATGCTGAGCTCTCCTGATGACAGTCATCAGAAGAGGACATGACTCATCAAGCAGAGCAACCTCATTACCAAAGAGAAGACATTTTCCTGGAGACTGCTTAAAGCACTTGTTTACACTTGTTTGAACAAACAATGAGGAGAAAAGCTCCTGTCAGACCCCAGCCCTTGGAAGAGTTGAGCACTCCAGCCACTGGGATTTTGGGCTCTTTAAGAGGGACCACAGCCAGTGCTCCACGGAATAACCACAAACTGCTCCCAGCACTTCTGCAAATGCAGCAACTCCTTCAGCTCTGATGTGACAGGGGAGGAGAAATCCCAGCTGTGCCACTTCCCCCCACGGCCCTGCCACAGCCAGAGGGGCTCAGGCAGTGCCTGAGGTGTCCCAGATGTGTTTTGGGGTGTGTTTAGCTCAGTGTCGTTGTGCAGCATCTTCCCAGGGCTGACACAGGGATATTCCAGAGCCCAAACTGCTGCTTGGTGCAGTGAGAAGTTTACTCTGAACAAAGGTGATGGTTTCAATTTGAAAGGTGATTTTTTCCCCCTCATCTCTTATGGAGACTCCAAGCAAGAGGGACTCCAGGTATTGGGAACAGCTCTTTATTCTGTTCTCAGCCTGGCTGATTCCCTGCTGCACCTAAGGAAGAAGGCAATGCTGGAGCCCTCTCCAGCTCTTTTCCCAGTGCTCCCACAAGGAACACACCTTTGCTGCTCCCAGCAGGATGGTTTGTGCCACAGCTTCTTCCTCCCTGGGCCAGCTCCAGCTTTCCAAGCACAGCACTCCAGGACGTGTGGGATAAAAGGCACGTTGGGAGCTCACGGCTCAGCCAGAAGAGAACAAAAACCCCCTCTCCCCAAGACTCCAGTTTATTTTTACACTCCCAAGGCTGAGTGGTATTTCTTGAGCATGTTCTCATTTGCAGAACCTCTACGAAATCCTGGCAGGCTGGAAATGATTTCAAATCATGTATCCAAGACAACAAGGATAATTCTTCCCCGGCATGTTAAACGTAGAGCTGTCCCTTAGATGTGAATTCAGTATAAAAATGCACTCAGGTCTTTTGGAAAAGGAGATTTCAGGACTCAGCACCTTTTTCCTTTGGGTCACCTTGGCTTTACAAGGAAAGGCTGGCCCAGCAGCAGAAGTATTTCATCCCAGTGGGGCACACACCTGCCTTGTTGGTATTGCTGCCCAGAATAGCTCCCAGCACTGACAGAGCTCATCTATGTTAAATTAGCCCTTGGAAAACATCCCTGCTTGGAATCTCAGGCAAGATGCTCCCTTGACACAGGTCTGAGGAGCAAAAAGTGAAAGCCTTTTCCTGTCACAGCCTCCACATTGCTCAGTCCAGTGTTAAAATGCACATTTGTGACCCTGCACCACCTAAAAACCATGGAAATCCATCTCCCTGCCTGCCCTCCTGTCCCACTTCTCCTCAGCTGTTCCTGGGGCTTGGAACTACCTTTCAAAAAAGAAAAATAAACCAATATTCAGCCTTGCCTGGAGAAGCTGTGGCTGCCTCTGGATCCCTGGAGTGCCCAAGGCCAGGCTGGATGGGGCTTGAAGCAGCCTGGGCCAGTGGAAAGTGTCCCTGCTCATAGCAGGGGGTGGGATGGGATGATCTTTAAGGTCCCTTCAACCCAAATCATTCCATGATTTTAGGACCAGCTGCCCTACACCAGGCTATCATTAACCTTTTATCAAGAAATCACAAGTCCAAAATGATGTATTACAGACTACACCAAGCAAAAATACACACAAATATAAATAAATACATTTGCATGCAAATACAAAGCAGGTCAGGAGTCTCATTACCAGCAACAAATAGTGTGATAAAAATCACAAACAATCATAAAATATCCTGAGTGGAAAGGAGTCCACAAGGATCAGAGCCCAGGTCCTGGTCCTGCACAGGACAACCCCAAAAACAGCCAGGCTACCATGACACAGGTGTCACACCCCTGAAGAGGCAAGCTTGGAAAAGAAAAAGCAGAGGGGAGTGATTCAGTCCCCACATGGGACAGGGACCCAGCCATCCCTTTGCTCCCAAGGCTCCTGCAGCACCTCCTGCTCCAGGCTGGAAGGCACAGAGCAGGAATGGATGAAGCCTTCCAAGCCAAGCCCAAAACCCCCAGGCACAGACAAGAGGTCTGTCCTTTCCAGCTGGGAACAGCAGGATTGCTGCAACGTGCTCCTGTGGTAAGGAATGCAGGAGGGAACCAAGGCATGGAGAATTTAACTAGAGGAAAACACCCCAAATCAGAGAAACAGCTTTCATCAGGCCCAAGAATAGAGAGAAAATGTAGATTTTTGTCCTCCACTGTGCCTTTTACTGGCCAAACAGCACCAAATGTTAGCATCCCACTACTCTGCTGTGCCTCTCAGGCAGGCTCCTGGCTGGTACATCTCAAAGCCAAGCTCAGGTTTTCCAGGCTCAGAAACTCCAGCAGAAAGACAAACCCAAGAGCAGCAGGTCCCCTTCCCATGTCACCAGTGTTTCACCACAGAAAGGGACTCCCTTTCCACCAGAGCACTGTGCTCTGCTCTTCCAGTTTCATCAACACCAATTTTAACTTAAACAGCACCAAATGCTTGGTGCAGCTTCTCTGGGCCCATCACCCAGAGACTGAACTTGTGTTCACATGTTCAGCATCCTTGAGCCCTGTCACAGCACACTCCCCTCTCCCCAGGCACAGCCTCTATGCCCAAATCCCACTCCACGTGCAGCCAACACTTATGGGAACGAACAGAGCTCATACTTGCCTCAAACGTGACGAAATCATCAAACTCATCAGGGCAGGCCGGGGCTTCCTCCTCGGGGGTATATCCCATATCATACAGCTGGCTGTCAGGGTCTGCAGGGGGAAAAAACACACAGCTGCAATCACCCAGAGGGAAATCTGTATCCTCATGCCCAGGGTGGGTTTGGGAGGTGTGACAGCGGTGGGACAGGAGCTTCTGTGTGCACGGACCGGCGCCTCCAGCCCTCAGGAAGGGCCTGTGCTCCCAGGCATGCCACCTGCCCCAGGGCTGAGGGCAATGGCCGCGCTTCTCCCTGCCTCAGAGACTACAAACCCCTTGCTGCTCCAATGGGGCTGGCTCCTGGCTTCATCCCTACCCCTCCATTCCTTTCCCTATCTCCGTTCCCTGCATCCTCTCATTCCTCTCCCAGAAGGCTTTAATCCCGCTGTGGGCAGGGAATGCCTGGGATGTGTGTGCGTGTGTGACAGCCAAGTGCCATGGGAACGGCGGGGAAGGGAAGGAGGCTGCAGCTCCGCGGTGCGGCGCCTGCTCCTCCCGCGGCCGCCCGCAGCAGGAGCGATCGCACAAAACAGGAGATTTCAGCGAGAGAGACTCCACACAAACACAGGAGCTTTGCAACGAGAGAGCCTCCACACAAAACCAGGAGCTTTGCAGAGAGCGAGCCTCCACACAAACACAGGAGCTTTGCAGCGAGAGAGCCTCCACATGAATCCTGCTCCTCCCGTGGCCACACGCACCAGGAGCATCCACACAAAACTAGGAGCTTTGCAGCCTCCACATAAATTCCTGTGAAGAGAGCCTCCACATGAATTCTGCTCCTCCCGTGGCCACATGCACCAGGAGCGTCCACACAAAATCAGGAACACAAAACAGGAGCTTTGCAGCCTCCACATGAATTCCTTTGGAGAGAGCCTCCACACGAATTCAGCTCCTCCCGTGGCCACACACATCAGGAGCATCCACACAAAATCAGGAGCTTTGCAGCCTCCACATGAATTCCTGTGGAGAGAACCTCCACGTGAATTCTGCTCCTCCTGTGGCCACGTGCATCAGGAGCACAAAAACAGGAGCTTTGCAGTGAGAGAGCCTCCACACGAATTCAGCTCCTTCCGTGGCCACACACACCAGGAGCATCCACACAAAAACAGGAGCTTTGCAGAGACAGAGCATCCACATGAATTCTGCTCCTCCTGTGGCCACATGCATCAGGAGCTTCCACACAAAAATAGCTTTGCAGAGAGAGAGCCTCCCCATGGATTCCTGTGGAGAGAGCCTCCCCATGGATTCCCCCTCCCAGCCCACAGCCCCGTCCGCAGCGCTGCTCCCGGCCCTTGCAGCGAGGAAAGGAGCGAGAATTCCCCGTGCTCCCTCAGGCAGCAGCTAATGGCCGATCCGGCACACGGCCTAGATCCCGGGCGGGAGGCACCGGATCGGGAGCAGCGCTGCAGTCCCAAAATAAACAGCCCACACGCCTCGGAGCTGCCATGGCTGCTGAGGAAGCGGGCCTGGAGAGGAGGAGGAGGCAGGCACCTGGCCATGCTCCCAGGGAATGCATAAGGATTTATGGGGGGACAGGGGGCACCTTTCTGTGCCCTTCAGAGCCCCCTCCCCAGCCCCTCAAAGGGACACACCGGTTGTCCTGATGTGGCTGCCCAGATGGGACAGTTCCAGCCTCTCACAGGCAGAGCTCCCGCTCTGGGCCCCTCTCCAGGTGTCAAGAAAGGCCATTTTTCATTAAGGAATCATATTATGGTCATTTCATACATCTGGTAAAAAGTCAAGGGATTTGGGGTTGGTCAAGGCACTGGGGGTGCTCAGCCTGGAGAGGAGAAGGATCCAGGGACACCTTCCAGGGCCCAGAGCGCTCCAGGAGAGCTGGAGAGGGACTGGGGACAAGGCATGGAGGGACAGGACAAGAGGAATGGCTTTACATTGCCAGAGGGCAGGGCTGGATGGGATATTGGGAATTAGGGATTGTTCCCTGGGAGGGTGGGCAGGCCCTGGCACAGGGTGCCCAGAGCAGCTGGGGCTGCCCCTGGATCCCTGGCAGTGCCCAAGGCCAGGCTGGGCAGGGCTTGGGGCACCTGGGACAGTGGAAGGTGTCCCTGCCCATGGAATGAGATGCATTTTACAGTCTCTTCCAACACAAAGCATTCCGAGAATCTCTGAATAGGGCATGGGCCTGCAGCAACACCTCCCAGGTAAACACCATCCCCAGGGCCTCTCAGCTGACCATTAAATGCACACACAGGTGGGCACCCAGGAGATATTGGAGCCACCAGGAGAGACTGCAGCCACCAACCTGAGGGGTTCCCTGGGGTGGGAGAAGCTGAACATGTGGCACCAAGAAATGATCCCTCCCCTCACCAGGGCCCGACTCCCAGGGTCAGGCTGTGAATCCACTCCAGGAATGACCCAAATTGCTTTTCCAGGGCCAGACCCAACGCTGTGCTCCACAGGGTCAGGGCTGCAGCAGGGGAAAGGTGCTCTTGGTCACTTCAACATCCCACTGCTGTCCCACTGTGGCAGCAGCAGTGGTGCTGCTCTGAGCTCCCCTCCAGCTGCAAAGCCAGAGCAGGGCCCTGGGATACAGCTGGAAATGCTGATGCTGCCTGGGCACCCTGCTCAGGGCAAGGCTACTCCTGCTCTGACTATTGGGCCAGCACAGGAGGACCTTGGACTTGATGACCTTGGAGGTCTTTCCCAACCTTAATGATTCTATAATCTGAAGATGGCATTGTCCCTCTCCCCAAATGTCCCTCTGTCCCCACCTGCACAGCTCCCCCTGTGAGCCTGAGCCTACAATCTGGAGGAGTTTTCCCATTAATCATCCCTGGTGCTATGCTGGGATTGGAGCCTGGTGGCTGACAGCAGGGAGGGGATGGGCACAGTGACCTGCTCACCTCAGTGGGTGCCACCAAGAGAAGCCTTTACCCACATCTGAGGGCAAAACCAAAACCAAACAGTGCTCCTGGGAGGCAACTTGTGTCACACCACCCAGAGGGGACAGGCAGCCACCTCTCCTGCCCACCACAGGCAGTGGTCAGCTCCAGGCCATCTCCAGAGATCCTGCTGCACCCCACAGCAGACCCTGGAACCATATCCCAAAGGCACAGGCTGCTGCCTTCTCCTTATTCCTTCATCATTTCTCTTCCTCCCCCTCCAAGTAGACACACAAACACTTCCTACTCTTCTACAGACATATATAAAGATATTTATTCTCCTTGTTTCTTCCAGAGGGGCTTGAAAAGGGAGGATTTGCAAGCAAGTGAAAGCTTCCTTTTGGAATCAGGGGTGTGAAGCGTGGGCAGAGCACAGGCACAGGCAGCTCCTGCCATCCATCACCTGCCTCCTGCCCAGCTCCTACCCAAACCAGGAGCTCTGGAGCCTTCCCAGCCCTTCAGGGAATGAACATGCTGGGCATCAACGGGATCCTTGTTGCTCCGTCTGTGTGCAGAGAGCCCAGCCCAAAGAGGGGGTCTCTGTGTACCATGGGTTTATTTTCACAGCAAATTCCAGCGTAAAAATCCAGGAAAGGCCATCTGAGAGGTCACCTGCACCCTGGTGGTGGCACGGCCAGCACAAGCCATGCTCAGGAGCCAGCATTCCATGCTTCCACCTCCCCATGAGTCACAGAGAGCAAAGACAAACAGCACCACAAACAAAGGTTGATTTCTCTGCTGGATTCATTCCCTCCCCCTCCAAAAAAAGCCATATGGTGCTTTGTGTATAGGGAGAGTTGCCATGGAGAGCCTGCAAGTCTGCCAGCACAACAGCCTGCATTAGGCTCACAAATTCCTGCCCAAAAGAGCCAAAAAACCCCGGGAGCCAAAAATTCGGAGACCTTTGGTGTGGAGTGGCACTCCCCATGTGGAGAGCACTGTCCCCAGGTGCAGAGGGAGCCACGTGGTGACAGCTGGAGGGGTCTGCTCCCCCCACAGCAGGAACAGAGCCAGGGGTGGCTGTGGGCCACCAGCAGCAGCACTCAATAGCCTCAATCTGTGGCACAGGCTGAGCTCAGACCCTCACATTCCCTCTGCTCTGCACCCTGGACATTAAAGTCAAGTCCCAGCTGACCCCTGCCCTGTTTCAGTGTCCTTCTCCCTGCCCCTCACACCACAAAGCAGCCTTTCCTTGCTTACACCCATCCCTGATTTCTCTTTATCCTTCCCCACTGAGAGCTGATGTGGTCACAACATTTGGGGTCACCTCTGCACTACTCTGCTCAAACCCATCTTGTGCCCAGGGCTGGGGGTGGCATCAGGGACTGCCTTTTGTCCTCTGAGTGTCCATGACCAGCTTCTCCTGCACTTCCAGCTCTATCCATCACTCCCACTGCCAGGCCAGTCATATCCATAAACATCCAAAAACCTGAAAGGTAAAACCAGGCTCTGAGAGACCTTCCAGGCAGCTTTACTGCTAAACCACCACAGAATCATCAAATCACTCAGGCTGGAAAAGCCCTCTCAGGTCATCAAGTCTAACTGCTCTCCCAGCACTGCCAAGGCCACCATTAATCTATGTCCCCAAGTGCCACATCCACACGACTTTTAAATTCCTCCAGGGATGGTGACTCCACCACTGCCCTGGGCAGCTGTGCCAGTGCCTGACCATCCCTTCCCATGAAGGAATATTCCCAATATCCAACCTGATCCTCCCCTGGCACAGCCTGAGGCTGTTTCCTCTTGTCCTGTCACTGGAAGCCACCATTTAAAAGCCATGTGGATGTGGCACCTGGGGACATGGGGCAGTGGTGGCCTTGGCAGTGCTGGGGGAATGGTTGGTCTCAATGATCTCAGAGGGCTTTCCCAACATAAATAATTCCATGGGGGTGGGTGAGACCTCTTCCCATGCCTTGTTGAGCTTCAGAGCTCTCAGGTGTGCCAGAGTCACCTGGGCTCTCCCAGGAACCCTCAGGAACAGCAGTTCTGGGATAAAGCTCCTGAAATAGATTCTAAAAACTGCTTCCAGAAGGCAGGATGGCAGTGGAAAGGCACCTTGAGTGAAGGGCTGTGGGTACAGCAGTGACACATGGGTCACACAGAGCCAGTTTTATCAGCTTCATATAGGAGTGACCTAGAAAAAGAGCCTTTCAGGAGCATTTAAGTCATCTACCAACACACTGTGCACACTGCTGCAAGCCACAGAGCCTCCAGGCCCGAGGGATTCCAACAGGATGGATTTTGTGAGCTCACAGACCTGCACTGATCAGTGTGGGAATAAGGCTTGGAACCTGCCTGAGTGGCACAGAACAAAACAAACCCCAAAAAGGAGCAGAATGAAGTTCTGGTTGGCTTAAGTGAGAACAAATTATATAAATCCAGCTCCCTTACTGGGAATGCTGCTGGAAAACAACAGACACACAGCCAGGGATTGAGGATTGCAGGAATTCAGGAGGATCCTGCACAGGGGAAGCCACTATCCAGTATTTCCAGAGGCAGCTCAGGGTCTCGTGCTCCAGCAGCCATGTGGAGTGATCCCTGTGGGATAAAGCCAGCACCAATCTCACCCACCCCCCTTTTCCTTCCCCAGAGTGACCCAGGAGTACATTTATAACCTGATGCTCCCAGAAAAGAGCAGCTTTCTGCCCCATGCTTTCCTGTAGCTCAGCTTCCCCCAGAGATGGGCCGACGGAGCAGCAGCACTTACTGCAAACCATCATTTCCCAAAAATGCCCCAGGGCAGGGAGCAAAGGCAGCCCAGGCTCCCAGGGAGGCAGTGGCACAATGAAGGTTGCTTACACAAGCCTGGCTAAAGCTCTTCAGCAGCCCCTCATGTCCTGAGCATCACTTATTGTATTTGTGGGGTGCCCCATGGCAGGAAGGAATGATGACTGCATGTTCTCAGAAGGCTAATTTATTATTTTATGATACTATATTGTATTAAAGAATGCTATACTAAACTATACCAAAGAATACAGAAAGGATTCTTGCAGAAGGCTAAAAAGATAATAATGAAAACTCCTGACTCTTGCCAGAGTCCTGACACAGCTTGGCCCTGACTGGCCAAAGAGTGAAAACAACTCACAGCAGAATCCAATGAAACAATCACCTGTGGTAAACAATCTCCAAACACATTCCACAGGAGAATCAAATGAGATAAGAATTTGTTTTCCTTTTTATCTGAGGCTTCTCAGCTTCCCAGGAGAAAAATCCTGGGCAAAGAAATTTTACAGAAAATGTGAATGTGACAATCACTCTCACTGACCAGGGCTCATCACACATTCCCTTTGATCCCCTTCCCATGGCAGAGGCCCTGCACCTCCTCCACACACAGCATGGAAAGGAATTCCCTTCATGCCATGGAGGCCCTTTGGAGGCACAAATTCAGCTGCCCTCCCTTCATCCCAGAGGCCTGGTGAGGATCTGCCCCAGAGACAGAGCAGGAGGCCACCCCTGGCACCTGGAAACTGTGCTGAGTTTAACACCTGGAATCTGTGCTGAGTTGAGTTTAACACCTGGAATTTGTGCTGAGTTGAGTTTAACACCTGAAATTTGTGCTGAGTTTAACATCTAGAATTGGGTGTTGAGTTTAAGACCTGGAATTTGTGCTGAGTTGAGTTTAACACCTGGAATTTGTGCTGAGTTTAAAACACGGAGTCTCATTTTTAATTCCCAGCAATCTGAGTGGCCTTTTCAGAGTGTCCAGTCACCAAATCCAGCTCAGATTCCTGCAGGCTTGTGCAGGAACCAAGGCTCACTGCTGGAGGTGTGGAAAATGAGGTGCTGGCTGGGGCCAGCAGTGGCTTAGAGCCACTTTGATGGAGAGACTGAGCCTCCAAAATAGCACTTGCTGCTGGTGAGGAGACCTCCTGATGTCCTCCAGCTCCTTCACTTCTTCTACTTCCAAATCTCCACACTTCAGCAAACTAAGCTGGATTTTTAGACAGAGATCACAGAATCCTGAAGGCTGGAAAAGCTCCAAGATCATCGAGCCCAACCATTAACCCAGCAGTGCAAAACTCATCACTGCCCATGGCCCTGCTCTGGGAACACACTGAGGCAGGACCTTGAGAAGGAGCTCATGGAAGCAGCAGAACATCCCAAGTCAGCTCCCAGGAGCACAGCAGTGCTGACACAACCTTGGGGACACCCAGGGCCACTCTCCTGTCCAGGGTTTGAGAACCCTGAAGCAGAAGCCCCTTGAGAGGCTCCAAATCAAGGAGCTCACAGAGGACAATCTTATCTTTAGATATCTTATCTTTACCTTTATATATTTTCATTAATATATTTTCTATTTTAATATTAATATATTTTATATTTTAATATTAATAGACTTTATTTTTATATTTATATAATATAAAATATACATATTTTCTATTTTATATATTCTTTTATATATTTTATATTTTATCTTATCTTTATATAAGATTGTCCCACAAGCAAAATAAAATTAAAGAGAACCCTGACTCGGGAGCTCAAATGGACCCAAGGTGGTGACACCCCAAATAAGACAAGCAGAAATCAGGCAGTTCCACAGGCTGGGACTGACTGGATGCTCCCATTCCATCCTGAAGGCTTCAGCCTTCCAGCCCACATGGAGAAATGAGGATAAGAATTAAACCCAGTTCAATCCCCCCCAGCTCAGGCCCAGGAAATGCTCACAATGTTCTTACCTCCAAGCATGGCTGAATTTCATTTTCACAGCAATGCCTGAGTGGTTCAGGCACAGCTTCCAGACCCACGAGGATCAAAGGGAACACTTCCAACACCTACAGCACTTCCATCAACGTGCAGGCATTAGTATTTGTCAGTCAGGTCTCACTTGCCATTTCTACCCTCCACTAGCCACACCAAAAACTGACCACAATTAATGGCAAGCCTCTCCAAAGCTGTCACTGAGCCCTGGGGAGTGGTTTGGATCAGAACCACCCAGGTGCCTCTGGAAAAAAAGTGATGGACAGGAGAGCTGTGAGCTTGGGCAGGCACTGCAGACACCCCCTGCTCCAGCCTAGGCTCCAGCCTCAACAACAGAGCTGCAAAATCACCAATGAAATTATTTATAAAGTTATTTAGAAAGCCTCTGATCTCAGACTTGCCCTCTGTGTCCTGATCAGAACCCAGCCTGGGTTTAGGGGAAATTAGGGACAGAAAATACCTAAGAGGAGAAGCACTAAACTACACCTGCAGGAAGAATTCTCCCCAAGGTGGTGCTCCACAGTTCTGAGCCATCTCTTGGAAACAATGACTGTGCTGCTCAAAAACGTCCTGTGTGCTACAGGGGGGGTTGAGCAGCCCCTGTGCCACTTTGAAGTCCCAGTCCTCCAAAATCCCCTAAAAGCTATGCAGAGTAGCAGGAAAATGCTCCTGAAGGTGCACATTTGAAACCCCTTCCCTGTTTCTTCCCCTAACTCCAATATTGCCAGAAAATCCCATGGAAGCAGAGCCAAACCATGTGCCACCTGTCACTGAAGGACAGGGGAGATGCATTCTTTAAAGTGCTTTTGCTCCAACTGGCTTCTGTATAGGAAACATCACCCAAAATAAAACAAAATCATGGAGGGGGGTTCTGTAAAATTGGGTTTTGATCCTTTTCCCAGCCATTATCTGTGCCTGACCCCTCCCCTGCAGGGGAAGGAGCACAGGGAGGAATTGGACCTTTTCAATGCAGGCCTCCAGGAAGGCACCGAGGGGCTGAGAGGTGACAAACAGAATTGCTCAGGTTGGAGAAGACCTCCAAGATCATGGATTCCAAACATGGAAACAGGATCCAAACAGGCCAATGCCCACCCTCATCAGGGGTGGTTTTATTAGAAGCTGTGACATCATCTCTGCTGAGCTCTCTGGAATTATTAAATACATTAATAAAAATTCCTCTTGCCTCGTTAGCAGAAGTCCCTCCTGTTCTAAAGAGGAATAAACTGCCCAGTGATTTACAGGAGCAGTTTGGACTGTAAGAGCTTGGAAAAGAGGATCATGAAGGAGAAGGCATGGAGGGACACAGGGACCAGGCCAGGAGGGGACACAGCCTGGGACAGGCAGAATGGGAGGGAGATGATGTGAGCTGTGCTCAGCCAGAACACCAGAGAATTGGGAAAATTGGTTTTTCCCAGTGTGTGGATGCCCACTGGAACCACCCCACCTGCTGCTCACCCAGCCAGCTGCTCCCCAATCAGCCCTGGTTTCCAGGAAATCCACATCACACACGGCTTCTCCTGTCCAGGGAACCACTCTGGAGAAAAAAGCTTTTGCCACATCAGCCTGTCAAGGTGTCATAGGTGTGAAAAATGCATATTTTATGACTGGCTTTCCACAAACATTAAAATGAATATGTGTTATATTAAAAAGTTATGCTGTAATAACTTTCTTAAATAGTGTGTTAAATATAGTTTTAGGTAATAATATAATGTTAAAATAGAAACTTTGCTATGTAAGATATTTATTTTAAAGAGAAGATTCACACTGAAATAGCAGCCACGGGACACCTGAATCTTTCAGAGAAAGAGAATTTATTGCTCTCTTATCAGAAGAAATGAACTTCTTCCTGCCTGAAGATGCCGTTAAGATTCAGAAGAAGTTAACACTGCCCAGACAGAATCCTTTGTTCAAATGGAATTTATGCATCATGTATGAGGTGTATGAATATGCAACAGGCTGTTGCTTTTAAGGGTTAATCCTCTGTTAATGTGGGTCCTTTTTCAGGCTTATTTTGCCCAGAAAAGGTACCCGGACATCCATAACTCTTAGTTTTTATTGTCTCATATTGTCCTAAATCCTAATTGTCCAAATTTTTATTACTCTGATTAAATTACTATTTTTATAACCCTTTTATTACTAATAAACTTTTAAAATTTTAAAAACAATGATTGGCGTTTTTCACACCAGGGGTGCCAGGTCACCCAGTACACTCACCAGCCCCCAGGCTGTGACAGAGCCGGGCAGGGAGGAGCAGAAGTCCTGGTGAGTAATTATCCCTTTGTTAATAACTCTGGATTGACTGGATTCCTCAGGAGAAACAGCTGAGAGCTCTGCAGGGCTCCTTTCCTTCCCCCAAGCTGGGCCAGGGATCTCCTGAGCCCTGTCCAGGTGCTCCTGCTCAGGAGGAAGGACACATTCCCCACCTCCCCTGGCTGATCCAAGCACTGACAACCCCTCAGTCTGGCCTAACATCCAAACCTGAGACAGCAGAACAGGCAGGACAGAAACCACCCCTCACACCCACGTGGAGCCACCAGCCCAGCCCAGCCTCCTCCCACGCACTCCCCAAACCGCAGGCGAGCCCAGTTCCCAAAAGCATTCCCAGCTCCAGATGTGGAGGAAAACAGCACAGCCCAGAAAGGGAATCCTGCAATGGAGAAACACAGGCAGGAGATGGAAGAGGAGAATTGTTATTTAACAGAAACTGCCTCTCTTTTCTCTTTAGTCATCTTCTCCAGAGAAGAGCATGCTAATGTTATAGATACATATTATAATACTGGCTTTTTGCAAATATTAAAATTTATTTTATATGTGTAATGTAAAAGTAACTTTGTTATAGAGATATAGTTTGTATTTCTGTTGTTAATTAAGCTTAGTGAAAGGGCTGATGGAAGTATGTCTGTGTTAAAATGCCTGTTTGGGTGGGATAACACCCAAGGAACACAGGATGGGGACACCTGTACAGATCTGCCAGCCATCAGCACTCACTGTCTGAAGACAGTGTGCACCAAGTCCCTAAAACTGGAGGTGACAAAAAAGGACTAAAACCACAGCCAAGAAATACCCATGCTCTAAACAGGTGGATCCAAGGAGGAGATGTGCTAAACAGTTCTGGGACATGTAAACTAGTTTGGGGGAAAGTTTACTATGCATAAGGGTCTATGAATATGCAAAGAGCTGATGTAATTAAAAGGTATTTAAGGGGTATCTCTGAGGATAACATGGTGCTCTTGGCTGAGTGCCATAATTACCTTTGCTCTGTGGTCCTTGTCTCCTATTGTCCTTCATTAAACTTTTTACATTTTCACAGGACAGTGACTGTGTTTTTCACATTAACAACTACTCTAAAGCTCCAATAAAGCACTGCTCCCTATTTTCATCTTCCTGGGAAAACAGGCAGTCCCTGCAGTGGGTTTTATCCTCCTTTCCCAGAAAAATTTGCTTTCCTTTGGGCATCAGATTTTGTCTTTATCAGGTTAGGTTATGGTCTGAGGGTCAAAAAGCCACCACAGGTTTCCTTCACTTCAGGATACATGGAAGTCTTTCTACTCTGGAATTAGCTTTGATTTCCAGGAGATCTGGCTACACAGCAATGCTTTTCCCTCCCAAGGAATGCTGAACCAACAGTGATTCTTTGGGGATTTGATCCCAGGTTTAATCCCAGCTTAGAACCAGAACTCCCTCGGAACTGAGGATGTATTTGAGACCTGTTACACTCCATGACAGTGACCTGACACAGCCAGATTTCTCAGGCATATGCTCCAAAGCAGGAATTCATGAAAGGAGAGTGATTCCTAAAGAAGGAATTCTCAGAGGGGCAGAGATTCTGTCTTAGGTTGGAAGATGTGGCTGGGGCTGTGTGTTCTATTCCCATCTGTCAGAGCTGGGCAGTTCTCTGCTGTTCATGGGCAGTTTTTTCTTTATCTCTCCCCCAGCCAAACCTCCCTGCAGGAGATCTCTGCTGTCCATGGCCACTGAGTGTCCCTGCAGGGCTGATCCAATCCCAGCATCCCATGGGAGATGCTGTGCCCAGGGGAGGAGCCAAGCATTCCTACCTGGATCCAATGTGAGCCTGGCACAGCACAGCAGCCTTTGCCCAGTGCATTGCCAGAGGAGCAGCTTCTGCTGCCCTGCATGGCCAGAGGGAGCCCAGGCCCATCTCCAGCAGCCCTGGAGCTGCAGAGGAAAACTCCCCCCTTGTGCAGGATCCCTGCTCCAGCAGAGCCACAGCTGGCACTGCAGGAGGGCTGAGCCCCCATGGGATGGGGCTGTGCCACCCCCTGACACACAGGGGGACAGGGCATGGTCTCACTCTGGCAGTGTTGTTTTGTATTATTGCATCTTTATTTTATTTTTATTTTCTTCCCTAGTAAAGAACTGCTATTCGTACTCCCATATCTTTGCCTAAGAGCGCCTCTTAAATTCAAAATTATAATAATTCAGAGGGAGGGGGTTTACATTTCCCACTTCAAGGAAGACTCCTGCCTTCCTTAGCAGACACCTGGCTTTTCAAACCAAGACATTCCCATGCCAATCTCCCATTCCTGGCCCCCAGAGCCTTCACAGCATTTTCCAGCAGCGTGTTTGAGCCATTCCTTGCTGCTCTCATCCCAGAACTGCCTACAGACACAGCTCTCCCAACACTTGTGCTCCTCTCCCAAAAGTAGGTCAATGCAGTATGTCATGTGCCAGGCTGCTCTGGGGAAGCACAGCTCCCTCTGAGGCATGGAGCACCCAGCAGCCTCTCCCCCCTGTCACCCTTCACCCAGCTGCCACACTGATGAATTCACTACAAACAAGTGTTTATGGAAATCAAAACAGAAATGCAAGTGAAGAAACTGCTCTGCTGAGCCAGAAGTGCCCTCCCCATCAGCACCCGAGTCCTTGCCCTGGTACATTGTTATTACAGCAAATCCATTAATGGTTGGATTCCATCATTCTAAAGGACTTTTCCAACCTGAATGATTCTATGTCTGTATTAGAGCAGAAAGAGGGACTTAAAAGAGCTCGAGAATGCTGTGATTGTGGTTCCACTCCCAGCTGCTCCATGGCTCCTCTCTCCCAGCAATTGCTCCAGGGGGAACAGAAAATGCCCCCTGCACATCCAAACCTCCCTGCTCCCCCTGCCATGGGGAAGAGGCCTGGAGCCAGGATCTGCTGATCCTGGGGGCTGCACAGCTGGAGAGAAAGTTCTCCACACACACAGGAGCATCTTGGAGCTCCTGGGAGCAGAAGAGGGACTTTTCTCCAGGGACACTGGAGGTGGAGGAAAGGAGCACCCAGCTCAATGCCCCTGCCCTGGGGCTGGACCTGTGTCCTGCTCTTCCCTGGATCAGCCTCCAGCTGGGCTGGGTTCA
The DNA here is from genome assembly GCF_012460135.2 of Molothrus ater. Lineage (NCBI taxonomy): Eukaryota > Metazoa > Chordata > Aves > Passeriformes > Icteridae > Molothrus > Molothrus ater. The sequence continues at coordinate 14,735,912 of NC_050493.2, read as the reverse complement.
CACCTGCTTGGTTCTCCCGCTGTTTGCATCTCCACAGAGCATCAGCCCTTCACAGAGGGGTCTCTGTGCCCTGGTCACCACCAACCTTCCTGTCAGGAGAGGGATGGAGACAGACCCCAGGTCCTTGTGACCACAGAGCCCCCCCAAAGCAGCTCAGCTCCATCCCTCATGCTCCTAATTCCCCATTCCCTGAGAGCACACAGTTACAGACTCAGCAGAACCCCAGAATCATTGAGTCTGGAAAGACCTCTGAGATCATCAGGTCCAATCTGTGCCCAGTGCAATGAGTGCCACCTTGTCACCAGCCCAGGGCACTGAGTGCCACATCCAGGCTTCCCCTGGACACCTCCAGGGATGGGGACTACAACCCCAACCTGGGCAGCCCCTGCCAAGGCGTGGCCACCATTTCCATGAGGAAATTCCTCCTGATGTCCAACCTGACCCTCTCCTGGCACAGCTTGAGGCCATTCCCCCTCATCCTGTCACTGTTCCCTGGGAGCAGAGCCTGACCCCCACCCATGTCCACCCTCCTGTCAGGAGTTGTGCAGAGCCACAAGGCCCCCCTGAGCCTCCTTTTCCCCGGGCTAAAGAACCCTCACACATTTTTATGGGCAGGCCCAGTGGTTTCCAATATAACCCTCTAAGCACCACTATTTCAAGGGAAAAAAAACCAAATTAATTTTGAGAAAGCCTTGGCTGCTCCTGTCCCTGGCAGAAGGGGGCATAGACAAGCACATGGACCCCAAACCTGACAAGCACAATCCTGGTGCTACAATCCTCCTCCTGCACCACAGAGATGAGCAGAATCCCCAGCTCCCAAGAACAGCACAGGGATTATATTTTTTTCAAGTATCCATATAAATTTTAAAGAGCCATTTAAATCTCCACTCCTTTCAGGGCCAGAATTAACACTCATCTTCCTAAAGTCCTTATCCCCACCAGCAGTATGTATAGCACATCCATATGGATCTGCCAGAGCACAGCAAGATGCAAAGGCAAAAATAAAAAAAGCAGAAGACATAATGAGAGCAATTTGGGTTTTATTCTCGCTCATGAATCAATCTTGATTTCCCATTCACAGCACCCCCCGTTCCCTGCACGCCAGCTGTACACAAAGAGGCATCTGTCCTACCTTCAGCCATCAAAGGAGCTGTGTCCCTGTGGATGATGCTTCAGCCAGGGTTAGGAGCAGCAGGAGCAGCAGGGAGGTCTCCACTGCAGCAGTGCTGCACGGATCCAGGGATCAGCAGATCCCAGGGGAACGTAGGAAGTGCTCAGAGCGGTGCCAGCTACTCGCTGAGTTCAGTCAAACAGGCACACGGGCTCTGCTTCCATCTGCTGAGCCCTGGGCAAGGCTTTCCTCCTCAAAAGCAAAAGCTGCAATATTCACCTGGGCCTGGCCACCCCCTGTTGCAAACCCACTGCACCTGCAGCAGCCAGGTGGGGCAGAGGGTGCTGAGGATGCCCACAGACAGAAATAACTGCAGGATTGGGAGAGGAAGGGAATGCAAGCTTTGGCTTCTGCAATTATCCCTGGGCAAGGGAAGCTTTCCTTTTGCGTAGCAAAACCCATCTGCAATGCAGATCCTACAGAGGGGGGAAAAACCTCCAAACCTCCACACAGAGCAAACAGGGGTTACCTTCCTGGGTATCCCACAGCCTGGAATGCCCCTAGGAGCCAGCAGGATCCAGGTCACCAGGGCAGCCATCCTGTGCCACCACGTGCAGCCTGCAGTGGCTCTGAGTGGCTTCTGGGCACACTGGGCTCTGAGGTGACATCTGAGCACTGTCACATCCCGAGGCACAGCCAGAGCAGTGGGAGCAGGGAATGTGGCACACAGCCTGCACGTGGGACAGCTCTGTGGATCTGGTTTGGGAGCTGATGTGCAGCTCCCTCCTGGCTCTAAGCCTTTAAGGTACTGTGGGAAAAATAGTAAAGGTGAGAAGCTCAGGGCTTCTAATTAAAACAGGGGGATTTTCTTTCAGTTTCACCTGTGTGTTATTTGAAAAGTGTCTAAAAATTGGTGGATTGGGTTCTGTCTCTTCTTACCTTTACTATTTTTCCCACAAGGTACAACACACATCCTTTATTCAGAGAAGGGCTGCATGTGGCCTTTCCTCTCAGGAAATTCCCAGTTGACACTCAGCTGCCAGGAGCTCACCAACCTTTCTGGACAGGGCTGAAGAAACCCTGGAAATGCCCCCTGAGATCCTCCCAGGGATGCTCCAGGATTGGAGAGCAGAAACCCTGGGAACAGCCCACAGATCCTCCCTGGGATGAGGACTGGAGAGCAGAAACCCTGGGAACAGCCCACAGATCCTCCCAGGGATGCTCCCAGGATTAGAGAAACCCTGGAAATGCCTCCTGAGATCCTTCCAGGGATCCTCCCAAGGTTTGGGGAGCAGAAACCCTGGAAATGCCCCCTGAGATCCTCCCAGGGATGCTCCTGGGATGGGGATTGGAGAGCTGCAGCCCCACAAAGGCTCTGCCAGCTCCAGTTAGGAACAGTGTGGTGCTCCCACCCAGGCTCCAGGCAGAGCCACAGCCTGACCCCCCAGCCCTGGATTTGCTCCTCAGCATCCTGCCCTGCCTGCTCCAGCTTCCCAGCTCCAGGCTCTTCCCTCCAGGCAGCCTTTGGAAGTGCCTCTGGGGAGCTGAAGGGGCTCCTCCTGCTCCTCTCACTCAGCCCCTGGAGTATCTTTCCCTTGGCACAGTGGATTTGTGATCCAGCTCCTCCAAGGCTGGCACTGCCAGGGGTCTCCCAGGTCTCCCTCCTTGCAAACAGGAACTCAGAGTTTCCAGGTTTGGGTGTTGGCTCTTGAGCTGGATTTTCCATCTCCCCAAACCCAACGGGCTTTTAGTTGAAGCATTTAAGAATTAACAATAATAAAAAAGGAGCTGGGATTATTTCCATCCTGGGGCCCTCCCTGAGCTCCTGGACACATCCATCCCCCTGTGGATGCCCTGTCTGTTCTCAGTGCATAGGGGCCCCTTTGTTCAGGGATCAGAAGCCAAGGCAGAAGGGCTGGGTGAGGCTGGCAGCTCCAGGAATGTACCTTTCCCTGCCTGGCACAGAGGTCCCTGAACTGCCTGCCACCTCCAGCAGTGCCCCTGTGTGCACCTCCCACAGCCCCTTCCCTGCAGCCTGCTCCCTGCAAGACAGATGTTCCAGATGTTTTAGCTTCTGGGATGTGTGTGCATGACACAACTTGCTCCTTACCCTTGTGAGCTGCAGTGTGAGCACAGAGATGTTCAGAGAGGCCCCTGCAGAAACACCAGGTATGTCTGAAGCTCTGAAGGTTTCAATACCTGGACAAGGGAAGGGCTCTGTGGGTGAGCACAGGCCTGGCTGTGTGCCTGGCCCAGCTGTGCCTGATCCTGTTTGCCACAAACCCCCCTCCAGCTGCTCCTGCACCCAGGACCCAGAGGAGCAGAGCTGCTCCTTGCTCCAGGCACCTCAGTTTGTGATTCCAACCCCCTGGAACCTCCCTGCCCCATCCCAGAGCTGCTCCTTGCTCCAGGCACCTCAGTTTGTAATTCCAATCCCCTGGAACCTCCCTGCCCCATCCCAGAGCTGCTCCTTGCTCCAGGCACCCCAGTTTGTGATTCCAGCCCCCTGGAACCTCCCTGCCCCATCCCAGAGCTGCTCCTTGCTCCAGGCACCTCAGTTTGTGATTCCAATCCCCTGGAACCTCACTGCCCCATCCCAGGGCAGCTGCTCCTTGCTCCAGGCACCTCAGTTTGTGATTCCAGCCCCCTGGAACCTCCCTGCCCCATCCCAGAGCTGCTCCTTGCTCCAGGCACCTCAGTTTGTGATTCCAGCCCCCTGGAACCTCCCTGCCCCATCCCAGAGCTGCTCCTTGCCCACAACCAGGCTCCTTCCTGCCAGGCTGAGCTTTCCAAGGGGCTGGGATGTGACCCCTGGTTCCTGTTTCATCCTGAGGAGATCCTCCAGGAGCTGGAGCTCCTCACTGTGAGGATGCAGGGAGTCACTCTGGCTCCCTCTGTTTCTTTTCCCTTGGATCTCACTGATGGTTGTTGGGAGTATTTTTTCCATTCAAGAAAAAGAGGGAAATGTGGGAAATGAATTTGTAGAGAATTCTCAAAGCCTGACAGAAGGTTCACATAGTATACATGTGTATACAAACCTTGAAATAAAAAATACTATCTTAGAAATGCCATAGAATAAAATAAGACAGACATTATAAGAGAGAAATAGAACTAGAAACAAGTTTCAAAAAATAACCTTACAAATAAAACTAGATACTTTAGAGAAACAGAACCATAAAAGATACATTGTAGTAAGACCCATGAAGTGCAATTTTAAATGATTAGCTTTAAGACATTTGCAGTATAGTGTACCAAAACCTGATAGACCAAGAAATGCTTATAATGTATTATAATTAAAGAATAATTAGCTTCTGATTATAATAGCATAAATTATAACATCTGTATTGTCTCACACTTCACATAAGACTGAAAATAAAATAAAAAATTTTAAAACACCTCTCAGTTACCCCATCTCTAAGTCAAAAAAACCCTTTAATCCAACAATGGTAGCCAGATGCACCAGGTCTTCCTCTGGCTGAGAACTCCCCAGGCCTCAAAACCCCCTTTTTTACACATCATACTCTCCTTCATTACTGCCTTCCCTCCATTATCAGTTTCTCAGGTTTTACAATGCAAGGCTGTAAAATTCCACTTCTCAGAGTTATTTATCCCCCCTGCCACGCTGCCAGTGCTGGATCCACACTGCCCCTGTGCTCTGCAGACTGCCCAGTCCCTCAGGCACCATCCACACATTGGGAAAGCAGGCAAGCCACTCCCTGAGGAGCAGGGAAGGACAAGGGGACCCTGTCAGACTAAGCCTTCTCCTGACCCAGGGATGGGGCATTTAAAAAATTTTAAAAATGCTGAGAGGCATTTAAAAAAAATTAAAAAATTAAAATGCTGAGAGGCATTTTAAAGACTTTCATTCCATTTTTAGTCTCATGTGAAGGCTGAGACAACACAGATGTTATAATTCACACCATCACAATCAGAAGCCAACTATTTCCTAATTACAATACACTACAAGTGTTTCTTGGCCTATTCTTCAGCTTAGTCTTTTTTGTAAGGCTATCTAAGTCCTTTCCCTGCAACCAAAAAAAGCAGAGTTACCTATGGAATCCTTGCAGGAAACAGCAGCTTCCAGCACAGAAGCACCTTGCAACCAACTTTTTCCTCTTTATCAGAAAGACTTGAAAAAATAACAGAGAATTTCTTGAGCTGACCCCAAACTGTGTCTGTTCTCCTTGAAGGGAACATAAGTAATCAGCAGGGAAGGCCAAGGGGATCCAGCAGCCACGAGCAGGAACACAGAGACCACGGGGAGCTGAGCCCGTGCCAGCAGCTCCTGTGTCCCCACAGCCCCAGACCTGAGAGCCACAGGCTCAGCACCTCCCAGAGCAGGGAAACCCTCTGGATTTACTGGTATTTGGGTGATTTGCCCAAATTTACTGGTAAATTTACTGGTAAATTACTCTGGAAGCACTCCCTGGCCATCCACACAGCTGGTATAAAAAAAACCCTACATCCATGAGAGCCTACAAAAACCTACACCCATGAGAACCTACAAAATCTAGACCCATGAGAACCTACAGAAATACACATCCATGAGAGCCTACAAAAACCTACACCCATGAGAACCTACAAATTCTACACACATGAGAACCTACAAAAAATCTACGTCCATGAGAACCTACCAAAATCTATGTCCATGAAAACCTACAAAAAATCTACATCCATGAGAACTTACAAAATCTATGTCCATGAAAACCTACAAAAAATCTACATCCATGAGAACCTACCAAAATCTATGTCCATGAAAACCTACAAAAAATCTACATCCATGAGAACTTACAAAATCTATGTCCATGAAAACCTACAAAAATCTACGTCCATGAAAACCTACAAAAAATCTACATCCATGAGAACTTACAAAATCTATGTCCATGAAAACCTACAAAAAATCTACATCCATGAGAACTTACAAAATCTATGTCCATGAAAACCTACAAAAAATCTACATCCATGAGAACTTACAAAATCTATGTCCATGAAAACCTACAAAAATCTACGTCCATGAAAACCTACAAAAAATCTACATCCATGAGAACTTACAAAATCTATGTCCATGAAAACCTACAAAAATCTACGTCCATGAGAACCTACAAAAACTACACCCAAGAGAACCTACAAAAAACTACACCCAAGAGAACCTACAAAAACTACACTCATGAGAACTTACAAAAAATGACATCCATGAGAACCTACAAAAAATCTACATCCATGAGAACCTACAGAAATCCACATCCATGAGAACCTACAGAAATCCACATCCATGAGAACCTACAAAAAATGACATCCATGAGAACCTACAAAAAATCTACATCCATGAGAACCTACAGAAATCCACATCCATGAGAACCTACAAAAACTACACCCATGAGAACTTACAAAAAATGACATCCTTTAGAGCCTACAAAAACAACATCCATAAGAACCTACAGAAATCCACATCCATGAGAACCTACAACATCTACATCCATGAGAACCTACCAAATCTACACCCATGAGAACCTACAAAAACAACATCCATGAGAACCTACAGAAATCCATATCCATGAGAACCTACAAAAAAATGACATCCATGAGAACCTAAAAAAAACTCCACCCATGAGAACCTACAAAAAAACTACATCCATGAGAAGTACAAAAAATCTACATCCATGAGAACCTACAAGAAACTGCACCCATGAGAACCTACAAAAACAACATCCATGAGAACCTACAAAAACTACATCCATGAGAACCTACAAAGTCCACATCCATGAGAACCTACAAAAAATGACATCCATGAGAACCTACAAAGTCCACATCCATGAGAACCTACAGAAAAACACACCCATGAGAATCTACAAAAAAATTACATCCATGAGAACCTACAAAATCTACGTCCATGAGAACCTACAAAAACAACATCCATGAGAACCTACAAAAAATTACATCCATGAGAACGTACAAAAAAACCCAACATCCATAAGAACCTACAGAAATCCACATCCATGAGAACCTACAACATCTACATCCATGAGAACCTACAAGAAACTACATCCATGAGAACCTACAAAAACCTACACCCATGAGAACCTACAAAAACTAGGTCCATGAGAACCTACAAAAAAACTGCACCCATGAGAACCTACAAAAACCTACATCCATGAGAACCAGGCTTTCCCATCCAGCCTTCACTGTGGGAGGGCAGGAGGCAGCCAGGAGTGGCTAAAACCTCTCCTTAAAGCCTCAAATCCTCATCCCTGTGCTCTGCCCCCTCTCAGCATCACCTGGCCAGACAGACACAGAGCTGGCCCAGGCCAGTGCAGAGGTGGCCCTGGGGCTTTGTGTGAGGGCTTCAGTGGCTCCTGCTCCAGGCTGGAGGGCAGTGGGACATGCCCTGGCACAGGGACAGACAGACAGCTCAGCATCCTGCATGGAAAGGCCAAGTGGACCTGAAGCAGTTGTGAGAAATGCAGCTGACAGAGGAAATTTGGCTGGGTTTGTAACTGCACCTTCAGTTTGCCAGGCTCCAGAGAAATCCCAGCTCCCAGGCTCCAAGCAAATCCCAGGAAATCTCCTCCCAGACAGGAGAGAGGCAGAGAAGAGTGGGACATCCTCAGAAATAAACCCTGCATTAACACAGACACCAAAAGGTCCAAGCTGACACCAGCTCTCTCTTCTATAACTGACCCAAGAATTACAGAGCACCAAGAAATCCAGCAGAGCATTCCCTGACTAAAAATAGGCCCAGCTAATTAACAAACCTTGTTAAAAGGCACACCCAGCAGCAGCATGACCTCTGCTTTGGTTACAAAGGGATGATCAATATTGACTGTCTAAAAAGCAGCAGCAAATCCTTCAGGTGGCTTCAATGTGAGCAGTGCTCAGCTGTGAGACTCAAAGAACCTCCTCTGCTCCCTGCCCTGGGCTTCTTTTATAACCATTTAATGCCATGTGCTGTTAGAGAGCTCAGCCCTTCCTAACCACTGTAATAAACACATATCAATCTCTTTCAAATTTAATAAATAGAGCCCCTAAAAGCTTTGCCTGGATCTGCTTTTCCCATTCAATTAATAGAACACAACACCAAAGGGATGAATTATTGAGGAGAAACACGAGCCTGGGCTTTCACAAATGCTCTACTCCAATGGCAATTTATTACAAATTAATAGTGTGCTGCAGCTCCTCCTGCTTCCTGGCAGCTGGGAATTGCTCAGGAAACTTGGGAGCTGCCATAAAACACTGCAGCCCTGAGCTCAAATCATCCTGGAGGGGTTTGGGTGGCAAGGGAGCTCAAAGCTCCAAGGGTTTGGACAGCACTGCCAGGGATGCCAGGGTGGGATTGTTGTGGGGTCTGTGCAGGGCAGGAGTGGGACTGGGTCCTCCCCTCAGTCCTTTCCAGTTCAGGATATTCTGTGCTTCCAGGGCTCTAAGTAAGAGGAGCCCAAAGTCTGGAGAGTCCCAATCCCACAATCACCTTTTCTGCAGCTGCATTTTTGCAGCATTTGGGCACCCCTTACTCCATTTTGGGTAACTTTTGAATCCCATTTCAACTCCAACACCTTCCACTGTCCCAGGTGCTCCAAGCCCTGCCCAGCCTGGCCTTGGGCACTGCCAGGGATGCAGGGGCAGCCCCAGCTGCTCTGGGCACCCTGTGCCAGGGCCTCAGCACCCTTGCAGTAAACAAAGAAATAAATAAAGTGGGGGTGGAACTGGGGAGAAGGAAGAGGAATGGACAATGGACAGAAGAACAGGAGAAAACTGCTTTGAGGGTTTTTACTCCTGGAACAGCACAGTTTGTATGGGAAGGGTGGTTCTTTGCCACCCTTGCAGCACACTCCATGGGCAGGGCTGGCAGCAGGGCTGGGATCCCAGATAAGCATCTCTGAGCAGAGCTGACTATTGTGCAAGGATGATAATTCACATTTGCACATTCAGAACTCCAGCTGCTTGCAAGGAGATTCCCAGATTTCTCACACCCTGTCCATAACAACGTGCCTGGCCCAAAATGACCCTCTGGCACTCTGATAGAAATCCCAAACTGAAAAAAACAACAGAAAAAAAACTCTTTCTGCAGCAAAGGGGTTCAAATGGCAACCAGCCAGAAAGACACTTCACATTTCACCAAACTGCTGCTCTGGAAGCACTTGCAGGAAGCCCTCAGGAGCCAGGTGGGGATTGGCATTGCCTGTTGGAAGATCATCCTGACTCCAGCCAGGGAGTTCAAAGCTCTGGTTTCATGTGCTGCTTGCTGAAAACCATCTGAGCATGTTGATCCCCCAAACACTCAGAGTGAAGGTTATAAATGCATTGGTAAATCCATCAGTAAATTGGTAAATGCATGGTGATTTCCATTCCAGTGGAAGATGCCCTGTCCATGGGTGGTATGAGCTGAGTGTTAAGGCCCTTCCAACCCAAACCATTCCATGCTCAGTGGCAGTGTTTGGAAGATGTCACAGCCAGCAGCTCCCAGACACCTCCAGCAGCATGGCAGGCACTCCACCAGAGCAAGAACCCCCAAAAACACAGGTGAGAGACACCCAGCCAGGAGGAAATGATTTCCCCTTCCTTTGTAGGAAGGAACTTTCCTGATAAACAACAAAACATGGAACCACCACCACGACTGCTCTACCACCTTTTTCACCCCTATTAAATGCCCCCAACCTCTTCCCCTTCCCCTCCACCCAGCACAGAGCAGGAACTCTCAGAAAACCAAACCCAGATGGTTTTCCCCAAGGTTTTCCTTCTCTTGGAACAATCTCCTCAGCTCAACCAGGGTGTTAAATTTGGCCAGTTCCCATCCTCACTCAGAGCACAGCAGGAAGCTCACCTCCATTTCTGATGGCTCTGATGCCCCGATGGAAATCTTCAAAGCTGATAACTCCCAATCCACTGGGATCCAGGTATTTTGTTAGGTCCTTTACCTGCAACCAAAAAAAGCAGAGTTACCTATGGAATCCTTGCAGGAAACAGCAGCTTCCAGCACAGAAGCACCTTGCAACCAACTTTTTCCTCTTAATCAGAAAGATTTGAGAAAATAACAGTGAATTTCTTGAGCTGACCCCAACCTGTGTCTGTTCTCCTTGAAGGGAACATAAGTAATCAGAACAAAGGGGTTAATTAGGACTGGGTTGGTGTTGAAACTCTTGTTTAGCCTTGAAGCAGCATTTCAGGCAATGTCTCCTGTAACATGGACCTGCTTTGCCAGGGATTTGTTTATTTTTATGGGTTTTAAAGAGGTCCTGTCTTAATTGGGAAACTCTGTAATAGGCTGCCTGGTAGGAGGGCCCAATTAAGGGGATTTGGTGATAATGAACTGCTCCATGTTACAAATTTAGGCCGTATAATTGAAACATTTTCCCAATTAGACAATGCCTGGGGGGGAGGGGAATCACACCAGGCCAGGGTTGGGATGGGGGTGCTGCAGCAAGGGGCACTCTGAGACCTGCTGAGCATGGTCTGGGCTGTTCAAAGAGAATGGGAAAAGGGCACAACCACAGGGCCCAAAGGCTCTCAAAAAGGTGCATTTGGGCCCTTCCTTCCTTCTGCCATGAGCAGAAAATCCTTTACACCAGATTCTTCTCAAGCTGAACCAGACATTTATCCCTGGTTTTAAGAGCTTTTGAGGCACCTTTGTCTATTTTTGCAGCACATCCTTCAGCTGCGGAACAATCCCAGGAGGAAGCTGGGGAGGTCAGAGAGGTGAGCTCCATGCTGCAGAGCTGCCCACAGAGCTGCCCTCACCTGGGCACATCCTCCTCCTCTTCCTCATGCACAGGAAGGAGTATCCAGGGCTGCATTTGTGCAGTTTCAGTTTGGGGTTTCAGTTTGTTCTGGGGAAGGAGCTGGTGAATCACCAAACCTCTCCTCTCACACAGGTCTCAAAGGAGACTCAGCCCATGGAGCTCAGAGCTGCCCTGCTCACCCTGCAGCAGCACTGGGGGGGTGCTTTGAGCTCTTTTTGGTTTTCTGAAAGCCAGCTATGTGTTTCTAAAGGAAAATCACATCTACAGCACACTCAGCGCTGTTCACCCACGGCTCCACATGCTTTGGCCATCCCACATTCCCACAGGAACAGCAAAAATTCCACTGGCATGGAGGAACCCACAGGGCTGAGACCATAAAACATGGAATCACAGAATATCCTGAGTGGGAAGGGACCCCCAAGGATCATCCAGTCCAAGCCCAGGCACAGACACCCCAGCAATCCCACCCTGGGCATCCCTGGCAGCGCTGTCCAAGCTCTCCTGGAGCTCTGGCAGCCTTGGGGCTGTGCCCATTCCCTGGAGAGCCTGGGCAGTGCCAGCACCCTCTGGGGATGAACCTTTCCTGATCTCCAACCTAAACCTGCCCTGACACAGCTCCAGCTGCTCCCTGGTCCTGTCACTGAATTTCAGGCTGTGCCTCTGTGGGAGTGCCACGAGAGGAAACCCAAACCCCCAGGGCACTGCTGTGCCCACCTGCCAGCTGCCTCCAGCTCAAGCTGGACACCAGGAGCAATTTCCTCCTTTCTTCTTTCTTTCTCCCCAGAAAGGCTGGTCTGGCATTGCCAGGGGCTGCCCAGAGAGGTTTGGAGTCCCCATCCCTGCAGGTGTCCAAGGAAAGGCTGGAAGTGGCACTCAGGGCTGGTGGCAAGGCAGGGATGGGTCACAGGCTGGACTTGAAGATCTCAAAGCTCTTTCCAAGCTCACCTGAGATTCTGTGAATGGGAGAAGACAACACAAACACCTTCTCCAGTTTTCTAGAGCACTCCTTTTTGGCAGACAGACCTCCTAAACTCACATGGCACTCATCATCTTGGGTGAGTCAGGTTTCTTGTATGTTAAACAAAGGTATTTGAGACTAATAAAAACAACTCATAGGAATGTGTCAGTTCCAGTTAATGCATCTGGCAGCTGCCTGGATGAAGCTGTCACTTAATTTGTTATCTGGGTACAGAGATAACAGAAAGGCAAGTGACATTTAATCAGACTTGATAAGCCTATAAGGGATTAGCATGACACACTCTAAATTACAGTTTCTGTGGTTTTCAGCTCCTCAGGACCACAGAGGGCTTCAGCCCCTGGTGCCAATGGCACAGCAGGGCACCTCACCCACCCAGAGCTCAGGCAGGACACACAGGGAGGTATCTGCCCTATGCAAAAGAGAAAAAAAGGTATTTAAATTGGGCTGTGGGCAGGGGGAAATGAGGGGAAATGGTTCTGAAAACTTCCCAACCCAGACATCATGAATGCAAACAACAAAAGGCACAGAGTGAAGAAGCTGGATCAGTCTGTGCTGATCCAAACCTGCCTGGATTTGCTGGCCAGGCTTAAAATCACCATTACCCCTTGAGATACCACCCCAGGCTGAGGTGAGTGGCTGCTGACACTCCAAAGAACCCACAGACAGAAAACAAGAATATTTGCTGTGTCTGCCTGGTCCCCACAGCCCCTGGACTCCTCCTCTCACCAAGCATCACCCAGCAATGGAGCTGGAGCCCCTCTGGAGCCAGGCTGGGAGAGCTGGGGGTGCTCACCTGGAGAGGAGAAGGCTCCAGGGACACCTCAGAGCCCCTTGCAGGGCCTGAAGGGGCTCCAGGAGAGCTGGAGAGGGACTGGGGACAAGGGCATGGAGGGACAGGACACAGGGAATGGCTCCCACTGCCAGAGGGCAGGGCTGGATGGGATCTTGGGAATTAGGAATTGTTCCCTGGCAGGGTATCTCTGGAGGGAGCTGGGGAATCCTGAATAAGTTCCTGATTTGTTATTGCAGGGCACTCAGGAATGCACACAGGCTTTTCCAGCCATCTCTGCCAGGAGGTTGCAGGCTCAGGGGCTGGGGCTGCCTGAGCCCTGAGAGCCCAGCCCTGCCTGCCTGCGCCATGTGGGAATCCAGAGGAGCCACTGAGCTACTCCAAGCCAAGGGCTGGAGCCAGGCTCAGGGAGCTGCCTCCTCTGCTCACCTGGAGAGGAGAAGGCTCCAGGGACACCTCAGAGCCCCTTGCAGGGCCTGAAGGGGCTCCAGGAGAGCTGCAGAGGGACTGGGGACAAGGCATGGAGGGACAGGACACAGGGAATGGCTCCCACTGCCAGAGGGCAGGGCTGGATGGGATCTTGGGAATTAGGAATTGTTCCCTGGGAGGGTGGGCAGGCCCTGGCACAGGGTGCCCAGAGCAGCTGGGGCTGCCCCTGGATCCCTGGCAGTGCCCAAGGCCAGGCTGGACAGGGCTTGGAGCAATCTGGGATTGTTTTCTTCATTTGTTCATTTTGATGACTGGGCTAAACCCAGTACCTCATCAGGGCAGCTGGGAAAACCACAGCACTGAGGCTCAAACTGCTTTAGGTGCATGCAGTACATGTGAGCAGCTCTGAGCTCCCAGATTTGAGGTTTCAGCTGAAGCCTGAGCACAGCAGCTCCCAGCACTCTCCTCCTGGCACAGCACCAACAGGAACACTCCACCAAGCTGAACACCGAGCTCAAGCCACGAGACAGAAGCCACAGTCCTGCTTTTGGCCAGCAAGAAATACTCCAAATAAAGGGTTTGCTTCCTGTGTGTGTCTGTGGCTGGTCACAAACCCTCCTTGGAGCCCGAGCAGCTGAAACACAGAGCATTAAAGAGTGAAAGAGGATGAGGTGGTTTAAGCAGCTGACTTAAATCCTGCTGGAAAGTGAGAGCTTTAAACTGCTTGAAGCCAGCCAGGCTGCCTGGAGCTGAGCACAGCCTCAGCAGCAGGAGCACAACTGGGGGCTGTGGTGGTGTCTGAGGGTACCCAGGACCAAGGAAGAGATGAGAATCTTGACTCCATGCTTCAGAAGGCTGATTATTTTATGATATATATTAGATATATTTATTTCTATATTTATATAGAAATAAACGCATATAATATATTTATTTTATATATTAATTATATATTATAGATTCCTTATATATTATAGATTTGAGGTGCCAGATGACCTCCCCTCCTTGTCCCCACCTGCCCCATGTCCTTTTCCAGGAGGAATCCCCTGGTCTGGGCTGTGTCCCTGGCACAGGGGTGACCAGAGCCCCCTTGGCAGATGCCACCCCCCATATGCCCCCCCCCATCATATAATACATATTATATTATTATATAATATATAATATATATTATATATTATATTATATATATACTATATATAATATATATAATATAATTATAATTATAATAATATATATAAAATATATAATATAATAGTATAATATATATAATATATATATATATATAATATATATAGTATATATAATATATATAAAATATTATATATAATAGTATTATATATAATATAATAGTATATGTATAATATATAATAATATAATAGTATATATTATAGATTTAATATATAAATCTATAATATATAATATATTAATTATCTATATAACACATAAATCTATATATTATTATAGATTTATATATTATTATTAATATACTATATATTATAGATTTATATATTAAAACTATACTAAAGAATAGAAAAAAAGGATTTCATCACTAGGCTAGCAAGGAAAAGAATGAGAAAATCTTGTGACTGATCAGAGTCCCAACACAGCTGGACTGGGATTGGTCATCAAGTGGAAACCTTTCACATGAGACCAATCAAAGATGCACCAGCCACATTCCACAGCAGCAGAAAATCCTTGTTTATATTTCATTTCTGAGGCCTCTCAGCTTCTCAGGAGAAAAAGTCCTGGCAAAGGATTTTTCATAAAATATGTCTGTGACAGGGGGTGGCATCTGGTCACCCCTGTGCCAGGGACACAGCCCAGACCAGGGGATTCCTCCTGGAACAGGACATGGGGCAGGTGGGGACAAGGAGGGGAGGTCACCTGGCACCTCAACAGCACCACAAGGACTCCTTGCAGCATCCCCATCCCACACCCCTGCATCCTGTGCACTCCAGGCTGCTCCACCCCCAAACCCAAGGATTCAGAGCCCACACTGTGATCCCATGGGGCCCTCACAGCACAAAAAGAGTTTCCTTGCTTTGATGCACTGAACTCAGCTCAGCAAATGAGCCTGAGCTCCAGCAGTGACAGCTCCACATTCCAGCTCACACACAAAGCCTTGGCAGTGGAGTTTCCCAGGGAGGTGAAGGATTCCCCAGCTGTGAATTCCCTGTTTAGAGAAGGAAAAGGAAGCTCTGGGCCTCTCCTCTCCATCCTTAGGGATGCTGCATGCCTGCAGCACACCCCAGATGGACTCAGCAGGACAGAATATCCACTGGGCTTGCTTCAGGTGTGATCCCTGAGGGAATTCTGGGCAGCCAACACCCCCTGCAAGCCCTGAGCCTGCCAGCAGCTTTCACCCATATCCTGGCAGAGATCAGGGCTGAAGCAGATCCCAAAAATGCATTCTTTGGAGGGGGAAGGGGGTGGGAGATTTCAAGTGGTCACAGCAGCCCCCCAAGAAGAGCTGGTGGAGCTCAGAGCATCAAATCATGGGGGGTCTCACAGGGCTGGTCCTTCCATGTCCTGCCCTGGGAATAAAATCAACCCTCAGGGATGCTTTAATCTACAGAGTCTGGGGGCAAAGAGGAGGAATGAGCACTGACAGATTCCTGATACAGACCTCAAAATACCCAAGCAAATGGGGAGGGAAAAGGAAAAAAGGGGAAAGGAAGGGGGGGAAAGGAAAAAAGGGGAAAGGAAGGGGGGGAAAGGAAAAAAGGGGAAAGGAAGGGGGGAAAGGAAGGGGGGGGGAAAGGGGAGAAAAAGGGAGGGAAAAGGGGGGGGAAAGGGGGAAAGAAGGGGGAAAGAAGGGGGGAAAAGGGGGGAAAAAAGGGGGGGAAAACAGGAAAAAAGAAAAAAAAAAGGAAAAAAAGGAAAAAAAAGGAAAAAGGTCCTGGTGTCTTGCTTGGCTGTGGCAGGACATGAAAATCCAAGCACTTCTCATGTAACTTTAATTCCTCTCCCCTGCCTGCCAGAAGGCCAGATCTGCTCTGAACATCCTGTATCTCTGCATTGTGAGACAATCCCTGAGCTCAGGCAGAGGGGAGGACGAGCACTGCACTGGCAGAAGTGCCAAACTGAGGGATTTTGAGCACTACAAAGGAGGGAGGGCTCACAGCAGCTGCTCCCCTCCCTGCTCAGGCAGGTGTGGGGCCCACAGGAATTCACCTGAGTGAGAACACCCTGTATAAACCTCTCATGGTTACACAAAGGTGGATGCAGCACCTCCACCCTCTGTGTTTAACACAAGGGATGAGCCAAAGCTCCCTAAAAACCCACCTTGCCTCTCAGGGCTAAAGCAATCCTTTCAAAGAAAAATGTGTAATAGTTTTAAATGCTGATGACAAAAGGCAGAGTATTCTTTTTTCACCTTTGGGAAAGGGGCTGGAACTGCTGAAGCTCCTGCAGCCAAACCAAAGGGGCTGTGCCAAAGACCCAGCTGTCCCACAGAGCTCTCCTCAGATCCCCTGAACCCATGGGCTGCAGTGGGATCAGCTGCAATGCTCTGATCCCTGCTAATGCAGCATTTCTGTGGGGTCAGAGCACATCCATGCCCTGTGCTGGCTGCTGAGGGAGCATGACCAGCCTGACAGGGTGAGCACAGCTCCCCAGGCTGCTGCAGGGATGGGAAGCACAGCTGCACCATTCCCAAAGCCAGGAACAGCCTCCCAGGCCTCCACTCCTGTGGCTTCATCACCATCAACAGGCAGGCCCAGGGGGAGGCTGACAGCCCTGGCTCCAGCCCTGCTCACAGCATCTGCCCGAAGGAGCTGGCACTCCACAGAGCACTCAGAACCTCAAAGCAGGTTTCTATTCTGCTGCAATTACACCTAATTAAGTAACCTTTAAAACACCCCCGAGGGGAGGATCTCATTGCAGGGAGCAGCCCCGGCCAATTGTGAGTAAGCAGTGCAAGAACTGCATTATTTATTTCACAAGTGGCAGTGCTGACCCAGGGCTGCTGCCAGGATTTTGCTCTCCCAGCCTTTCCCAAAGCTCCAGGAGGAGCTCAGCAGGCAGATCCAGCCTGCTCAGTCTCTGTTTAAAGGTCCACCACAAGCAAGCCTGGTGAAGATGTTTTCTGCAACATCCCTCCCTAACCTGGCCCAGAGATCAGCTCATCCCTCCCATCCCTTCATCCCTCCCATCCCTTCATCCCTCCCATCCCTCCTCATCCCCAGGCTCCAGCATTGCAGGATCCAGACACCTTCCTGAGCAGGAGACAAAGAAAGCCCCAGCCTGGTTTGTTCTCATCTTTTCCTGCCACAGAAGAAATAATCAAAGCTCCTATTTAAACTAGAAGGGGAATAAACCTCCTGTGTTTAGCAGGGATAATAATTATGGTAAGGATAAACCTGCAAGTATTAAAAGCAGAGGAATGGGAGAGAGATCACCCACAAACCAAGACAGAATGAACAAAGTGAGCAAGTTCCCAAGGGGAAGACAGATCCTCTTCCCAGGAAGAGATCCTTGGCTTACAAACCCTCTTGCCTAACAAATCCTCCTTTTCCCAGGAATCCAAGAGAAAAGCTCCTCAGCCTGCCACAGCTTTTGCTGTTCATCACCTCTTTGGGGCAGTTTCTCCCCCAGTTTTGCCCCAAAGCCTTTCCCAGGCTCCTTCTGCAGGGAATACCAGAGTGGAGAGATGAAAATACAGGATGGACAGCAGAGAATTCCCTCCCCACCAAACTCCTCTTTTCCCCTTTTGGAAGGGGGAGGAAGAGATTTCCAAGCCAGCTGTGAGCCAGAACCAGCCCAAAGCTGATGCTGAGGACCAGATCCCCCCACTCACCAGGAGCCTGCAGAGAAGACTTTCCTTCAAACACTCCAAATTCACCAGGAAGCAGGAAAAAAAAGCCAGAATGTGTTTCACAGAGCTGGCAGCCAAAGAAACCTGAGGACCCACATCCTTCCTGCCCACAGCCACGAGAAACCAGGACAAACAGACCCAGCCAGGCCCCAGAGCAGAGCCTGCAGCTGAACTGTGGAGATCTCCTCCACCTGCAGCACTCACACCTGGAATTTTGGGGTATTTTCCTGCTGGAACCCAGGACATTCCTCGGGCTGCCCTGGATGAGTCAAGACCCTGGCAAGGGGCTCAGAGACCTTGGCATGGAGTCAGAAACACCAAAAACACCTTTGGCTTTGATTTTAACCCATGGAAACAATTCCCAACTTTGTGTGAGGAGTTACAAGCCACAAGAGTCTGAGTAGAATGACAGTGAATTTGTCACAGGGTGAAAAAGTAGAATTTTGGGGATTTAGAATGGGGGTTCAAGAGGCAAGATGGAGGAATCTGGGTCTGTCCTGTCCTTCTTCTTCTTGTCCTCCATCTTCTGCTGGGATGGTGCCACTTCTGGATTGGTTTAGAGTAGAGACAGACTGTCTAACATAGGTGATAGGTACTGTACAATTGTTGTAAATAAAGTACAGGTAGTTTTTGGTATAAAAAGCCAACACCACCCAAGGGTGGTCAGGGTGCCACAACCCAACCTGCAGGACAGATCTCAGCAGGTCAGAGAAAGAATGGAACAGATAAGAGAAAATAAACAACCTTGGAAAGCAGAACTGAGGAATCTCAACTTCTTCAGTTGTGGGGCTGGGAAAAAGAGACTTTCCAACACCTTGGGGTCATCTCAATCACAGAAACACAAGATTTTCCCTGCTGGTAGAAATTCCTCTGGTCTGTACAGGAGCTTTCTGGACTGACCCCAGCAGCTCCATGGATGTCTGGAGGCAGGAACACCTCCATGCTCAGCAGGGCTCCAGGAGCCTCAGCTTGTGGTATTTAAGTGTGTTCTCAAATGCCAAATGTGACATTTCCAAATTATCCCTCAATTGTTGCCACTGAAGCATAAAAACATATTTAAACAAACAACTTCAAGGATGGTTTGGAAACATTAACAGGAATATAAGTTACGCTGAGATGGTTTTAATCCAAATTTAATTGTTTGTCTCAAGTGTTCCAGATTTCCTGTCGCTCCCTAAGTGCTCAAAGGCTTCAGCAGCCACCATGCTCTGCTCTAAACATGTATTTGTTTAATGAACTTCAAGAGGGTTCTTCCTCCACCCTCCAAGCCTTTGTTTTTAGTTTCTGTTCCTCTGATGACAAGGGAAACCTGCTCTCACCCTTCCAAACACGGCTCAGGGGCAGGAGGCAGGGTTAAATCAAGAAAGAAGAAAAGGTTTAGAGCCTGGCTGCTGCTCAGGTGAAACACACACCTGGGTGGAGCCACCCTGGGGACAGAGCCCAGTGCCACCACAGAGCCACCCCGGGCTGAACCCCTGCAGAACAGGGACAGGAGCCTCCCCAGGGTTTGGAGCTGATCTGAACAAAAAACCAAAAAAAACCCCAAGACAATCAAACACCCCAGGAGGTCACATACCAAGGATGAGGCATTTTAAGATGCTGAATGTTTTGCCTGCTGTGGCAAAGCTCCCTGCAGCAAACACAGGCATTCCTGTGATGGAGCTGTTGGGTTCCACAGGCTGCCCAGGCTCAGAAATCCAGCATTTCTAAGTGTGGGAATCCAGATTTCTGGGGTTTGCTTCCCTGTGCTCCCCTCCAGGTTGGAAAGCAGCACAAAACACCCATGGCACATCCCAGACTGAATCATGGCCTGACACACTCACCCTCCCACAGCACAATGTACAGGCTGTAACTGATCCATGGATTACAGCCAGAGAATCACTGAATTATCTGCGTGGGAAGGGACCTTAAAGCCCACCCAGTGCCACCCCTGCCATGGCAGGGACACCTCCCACTGTCCCAGGCTGCTCCAAGCCCTGCCCAGCCTGGCCTTGGGCACTGCCAGGGATCCAGGGGCAGCCCCAGCTGCTCTGGGCACCCTGTGCCAGGGCCTGCCCACCCTCCCAGGGAACAATTCCTAATTCCCAAGATCCCATCCAGCCCTGCCCTCTGGCAGTGGGAGCCATTCCCTGTGTCCTGTCCCTCCAGGCCTTGTCCCCAGTCCCTCTCCAGCTCTCCTGGAGCCCCTTCAGGCCCTGCAAGGGGCTCTGAGGTGTCCCTGGAGCCTTCTCCTGTCCAGGTGAGCACCCCCAGCTCTCCCAGCCTGGCTCCAGAGGGGCTCCAGCCCTGGGGCTCCCCTGGACTCTCTCCAGCAGCTCCAGGTCCCTCCTGTGCTGGGCAGGGAGCTGCTCCTCTCAGCTGGAAATGCTGGGATTCTGGGGGACACAGGAGCTGGAGCTGCAAACAGCAGCAGCTGAGCAGGACAGAAGGAACCTGCCTGGCCCAGCCCTGCTGTGTCTGCCACCCTGGCAAAAGTGAGCTTATTGTACCACAAACAAGCCTGAACCAGAGCCCAGCAAAGCATAAAGAGTCATTTCTTTTTTAGAGCTGCTTCAGGTTATTCCCCTCCCTTTGGCACCTCCTCAGGCAGCTCCAGAAAGGGCTGTTTGTGTGAAGGACACACAGCAGACTGCCAGAGAGGGAAAAGGAGCCCAGGAGGGATCAAAGGCTCAGAGGAGACTCCTGGAGCAAGGGAGAGGAGGCTGAGATGCCATGCATAGTTTAGGAAGCCCAGGACCTGAGGGACTGGAAGCTCTGGGCGTGAAGGCATCAGCACAGCAAGCAAAGAGCCCATGGCACCTCCCCAGGCAGGGCAGAGCCTGGATCTGCTCCATGGCTCTGCAGGTGTGTGCCAGGCTGGCAGGCAAGGCCTGCCCTGCACAGGGACCCAGCTCTGTGCCACCTCCCTCAGCCACGGTGCCACCATGGGATGGTGCTCACACAGCCTGGAGGAGCAGCTCAGGGCACAAGAGAATTCCCTGCTGGTCACCAAGGACCCTCCTGCTCCAAACCAAGGTGTCCAGAACTCCCCTATTGCACACCCAGACCTCCAGCACACTCCTGTTCAGAACCAAAGCTTCCAAAATTCCCCATGGACCCGTCAGGGAAGGTTCCACAAACCCTGCTCTGCTCTGTGCACCCTCCCTGCCAGGACAGTGGTCCCAAAGCTCCAAGCAGCCACAGAGGTCTAGCTGGTTGCTGCATCCATGCAGCAAGCACAGGGAAAAAATTCCACAAGGATATCCAAATTTTGTTTTCCCCCCAGCTGTAAACTCCTCACACACACACCCAGTGAGCAGGGTGAAGAGCAGCCACTCCCCTGGAAAAAACAGGGAATGTGGCCAGGCAAAAGGGAGCCAACAGCTGCCTCTCCATCCCTGGCCAGCCAAGGGCAGCCCTGGGACACTGACAGGACACAGGACATCCCCAGCAGCCTCTCCAGCCAGGCTGGGGCTGGCTGTCACCCCCCCATCAGGGACTTTCAGTGCAGAACTCTCCAAGCAGAGCCCCTGGTTTCTGTGTTTGCTGGGGATTTTGTGCTGTGTTTGTTTGGGATATGGGATGGCAGAGCAGCCCCTGTGCCCACAGCAGCCTCACCCTTTGCTCCCTGCCCCCAGCAGCTGCTTCTCTCTAAAGGCTTTGGGCTCCTGGAGTTGTGCACATCCTGCTGGAGCCCAGCTGCCCCTGCTCTCAGATGGATTTTCCACAGCCAGGCCCTGCCAGATGACGCAGCTCCCACAGCAGCTCCTCTGCCTCTCCTCCTCCTCCTCAGGGGACAGGAGGAAGCAGGAACAGGCTGAGGAGCCCTTCCAGCAGCAGCAGTGACTCAAACACAACACAACAGCCCTGGCATTTCACCACGGGACACTGCACAGAGGGAACGGGAGCTCTTTCTCTGGAAATCTACAATGTGTTATTAAAAATAATATTAAAAATAAATAAATTGGGGTGCTCTGAGGCTGTTCAATGCTGCCAAACAGGGAAACAGCCTGGAAACAAAGCTGTAACCCCCCTTGGGACACTGACAGGACACAGGACATCCCCAGAGCTGTCACCAGCCCATGCCATGCAGAGCTGGGACACACCAGGACACACAAAGAAACTCAGGAATTCATGCTTGTGTGCCCAGCACACAAATTCCCAGCAAAAACCGCTGTCCCTCAGTGCTTCAGCTTCAACAGGATCACAGAATGTGGGAACAGGGAGCAAAGGCACTTTAGTCACTCTGGCATTCCTGGGAAAAGGGGATTAGCTGTGGCAATGCAAGGAGCTGGATGGGAGAAGTCTCCCAGCAGCCTCCACCATTCCCTGCTTTAAGAGCAGTTTTCTCCATAGAGAGGGAAAAATCCTGACCAAAATCAGGAATAAAGTGCCTGGAGCAAGGCCATGAGGAGCCCCATCCCTGACCCACTGGGGTCTGTCTCAGGCTGGAAGGTGAGGCTGGGGGTGTTTATTCTATTTAATCTGTCAGAGCTGGGGCAGTTCTCTGCTGTCCATTGGGCAGTTTTTTCTTTATCTCTCCCCCAGCCAATCCTCCCTGCAGGAGATCTCTGCTGTCCATGGCCACTGAGTGTCCCTGCAGGGCTGATCCAATTCCAGCATCCCATGGGGAGATGCTGCGCCCAGGGGAGGAGCCAAGCATTCCTACCTGGATCCAATGTGAGCCTGGCACAGCACAGCAGCCTTTGCCCAGTGCATTGCCAGAGGAGCAGCTTCTGCTGCCCTGCATGGCCAGAGGGAGCCCAGGCCCATCTCCAGCAGCCCTGGAGCTGCAGAGGAAAACTCCCCCCTTGTGCAGGATCCCTGCTCCAGCAGAGCCACAGCTGGCACTGCAGGAGGGCTGAGCCCCCATGGGATGGGGCTGTGCCACCCCCTGACACACAGGGGGACAGGGCATGGTCTCACTCTGACAGTGGATTTTCTTTTTGTACTATTGCATTTGTATTCATTTTTAGTTTTCCTGGTAAAGAACTGTTATTCCTGCTCCCATATCTTTGTCTGAGAGCCCCTTAATTTCAAAATGACAATAATTCAGAGGGAGGGTTTTTTTCCATTTTCCATTCCAGGGGAGGCTCCTGCCCTTCCTCAGCAGACACCTGGCTGTTCACACCAAGACAGGTTCTCCCATCCTCAGTACCCTGGAGGAAAAGCCCAGGCCAGCCCCAGAAGCAGGAGAGCTGTGTGCCAGGGAAGGATCCACCACCACTCACAGGGATTTGGGCTCTCCAGCTGCTCTCCCCATGGAGCCAACACCAAGCATCCAGCACAGCACTAGTGCCACTTGGCAGGAACTGTCCCCATGGCTCTCCTTGGTCCTGTCCCCTCCTCCTCCCTCCCCCACAACCCACAGCACCATTGATAACTTCCTCTGCCCCACACCAGCTCCAGCAAAAGCTCTCCAGGGAAGGGGAAGCCTTCAGAACCCAAAATTTGGGGAGAAGAGACCATTCCTGCAGAGCTGTGAGCCATGCAGGAGCCCAGGCTGGCACTGCCATGGCTCCATGGCACCTTCAGGGCTGCTCCTTGGCCTTGGAAGTTTTGGGATCCCAGAACAGGGTTCCTGCCAGGCACCACGGATGTGAGCTGGGACTCCCCTGTGAATACAGAGCCCTCTTTCAGCCTGAGCTGTCTGCTGCCACCAGCACATCAAAGGCCTCCAGCACAAGGACATGGAGTCATTCCAGAGCCCATAGAGATGCCCCAGGGCTGGAGCCCCTCTGGAGCCAGGTTGGCAGAGCTGGGGGTGCCCACCTGGAGAGGAGAAGGCTCCAGGGACACCTCAGAGCCCCTTGCAGGGCCTGAAGGGGCTCCAGGAGAGCTGCAGAGGGACTGGGGACAAGGCATGGAGGGACAGGACACAGGGAATGGCTCCCACTGCCAGAGGGCAGGGCTGGATGGGATCTTGGGAATTAGGAATTGTTCCCTGGCAGGGTGGGCAGGCCTGGCACAGCGTGCCCAGAGCAGCTGGGGCTGCCCCTGGATCCCTGGCAGTGCCCAAGGCCAGGCTGGGCAGGGCTTGGAGCAGCCTGGGACAGTGGGAGGTGTCCCTGCCATGGCAGGGGTGGCACTGGATGAGCCTTAAGGTCCCTTCACACACAAATATTGGAAGATCCAAAGCACAGACAGACGAGGATATGAACAATCAGTGATTCTGAGAGCAGCTGAGAAGATCCTGATGTTCCTCCCCCTGTGGCTGCAGCCCTGCCTCTGCTGGGAGGCCTCAGGCCTGGACCTAAAGTATCAGCCCCAGCACCACCCCATGAGTGGGAAGGGGATTGAAAAAGGCCAAGATTTGAAAGTGGACAATGAAAGCTGAGAGGAGCTTTAGGGGCTCTGCCTGACGTGGGACAATGAGGGAAGCACCATGTCCTGCACACTGGGCTGGCTCAGCACCAGCTGCACTGCAGATGTCCCAAAAACCTCATCAGGAGAGCAGCTCAGAGCCCACCCAGAACAGCTCAGAGCCCACCCAGAGCATGGACTTCACCCTGAAAGGAGCTGGGAATGCTTCTGGCACTGGGAGAGGCACTGCAGGTACAAAACACACAAATCCCCAAGGGCAGAGTCCCTCTGTGTGTCCACAGGCACCTGCACATGGGGACAAGGCCTGGGAGCAGCCCCAGGGTCTGCTCTGGGCCCTCCTGACCAAACACACCTGGAAGGGTCCAGGGGAGGGAACAGGGCTCTCACTCCTCAGCAATTCTCATTTTCAGCAGTTTGGGGAAGCAAAACCTCACTCAAGCTCATCTAAACCCATCACCCACATGTGCCCAGGTGGGACCTTCACAAGAACAAAGAGCCTGAGGGGATGGAGCATGTTCAGGAGAGGGAACAGAGCTGGGAAGGGGCTGGAGCGCCAGGAGGGGCTGAGGGAGCTGGGAAAGGGCTCAGCCTGGAGAAAAGGAGGCTCAGGGGGGACCTTCTGGCTCTGCACAGCTCCTGACAGGAGGGCACAGCCGGGGGGGTCGGGCTCTGCTCCAGGGAACAGGGACAGGACAAGGGGAAACGGCCCCAAACTGTGCCAGGGGAGGGTCAGGGTGGATATTGGGAAAATTCCATCATGGAAGGGTGGTCAGGCCCTGGCACAGCTGCCCAGGGCAGTGGAGGGTCCCCATCCCTGGAAGAGCTCACACAAGATGCGGCTGTGGCACTGGGGACCCCTTTCAGGGGTGGTCCTGGCAGTGATGGAGCAGAGATGGATCCCAGAGCTCCTCAGTTTCTCCCTGACTCCCAGCCCAGCAGGACCAGTCTGGCAGCTTTGTACCTCCCTTCTCCACAGGTGCCTGAATTCACACAAGCACACAGAGGGAAGGGCTCCCAGGGCTAGCAGGGCCAGGAACCCACACAGGAATGATGGAAAGATGGAGCCAGGCATGAGGAACAGGGAGAAGCAAGCCATGCTTCACTGCCAGCAGATCCCCAGAGCTGGAACAATGTTGGTTCATTGTTGTTCAGGCTCCATTCCTAGAGAAAACGTTGGCACCATGGCAGAGGGGATGCTGAGGGTGGCCCAGCAGGAGCTCTCCCTGCCCAAGCAGCTGAGGCTCAAGGGAAGTAATTTGTTTTGCAAAATTCCAAAGGCAGGAATTAAAGGGAAAAAAAAAAAAAAAGCCCCTGGGTTCCAAGCAGATCATTCCTCTAGTGATGAGCAGCAAACGAAAGTCAAACAGGAATAAAGAGCAGAGGGATTCTGTGGGCAATTGTAATGATTATCAATTATTGTCTGGGCTGTTACATAATGCTATCAGCAGCCTGGGAATGCTTTGGGAGAGGGCTCTGTGGGCAAGAGCAGCTCCAAATGAGCCCTGTCTTGTGGTGCACTGTCATATTCCAGTTAATTATGGTGACCCCAATCCAATTTTAATCAATCACAGCCTCAGGAAATGCTCTGCTCCTGGGAGGAAGCTTCTTGTGAATGCACCTCTCTTCTCTCAGTATTTACAGGGGGTTATAAAGGAGAGGGAGAAGGAATTTCACACAGGCAGACAGTGACCAGAACAAGGAGGAAGGAATTTGAATTGGGTTTGAACTGAGAGATTTATATTGGATATTACAGAGAGATTCTGCCCTGGCAGGGTGGGCAGGCCCTGGCACAGGGTGCCCAGAGCAGCTGGGGCTGCCCCTGGATCCCTGGCAGTGCCCAAGGAGAGATTGGAGCAGCCTGGGACAGTGGGAGGTGTCCCTGCCATGGCAGGGGTGGCACTGGATGGGCTTTAAGGTCTTTCCAGATCCCTGAGAACCCTCAGATGGTCCCTTGGCTGCTGCTGGGGCTCCTGTGGCACAGCACGTGGCAGCTCTGCAGAGGTGGGGCTGAGGCTTCCCCTGGGTAACCAGGGCTGCTTCACTTGCAGGAATGAGCTGCAATTCCAGAGGAACACAACTTACCTTGATCAAAACCAATCCCAGAATGGGTGGGGTTGGAGGGGACCCTAAATCCCATCCAGTGCCACCCCTGCCATGGCAGGGGCACCTCCCACTGGCCCAGGCTGCTCCAAGCCCTGCCCAGCCTGGCCTTGGGCACTGCCAGGGATGCAGGGGCAGCCCCAGCTGCTCTGGGCACCCTGTGCCAGGGCCTGCCCACCCTGCCAGGGAACAATCCTAATTCCCAATATCCCATCCAGCCCTGCCCTCTGGCAGTGGGAGCCATTCCCTGTGTCCTGTCCCTCCATGCCTTGTCCCCAGTCCCTCTCCCAAAAATCCACCCCCCACTCCACATTCCCTGCACTCTCAACCTGCAGGAACCAGGCAGAATGAAAAGGTTGATTTAATAAACTGGGAGCTGGGATAAAATTACCACCAGCACCCTCCTTCCAGCCCGCACAGACAAACCCAGCCTTTGAGCATTCACAGTCCTGCAGGCTCCATCCCTCCAGGATAAGCATCCCTCCATCTGATCCCAGCCACAAACACATCACCAGAGCTCTGCCCAGCTCTGAACTGCTCCCAGCCCTCCCCACCACTCCCAGGAGGCCTCCCAGGAGCTTAAAGCCAAACCCAAGCAGGAGCAGCTAAAAAAACCCAGGAGCACAGGAATCATCTCTTCCTTGGAGGCTTTTGGGATATTTATAAGTGAATCAAGTGAGCTGAAAATGGAATTTGCAAAGCAGCCACCACCTCGCCCAAAATTACACAAAATATGTTGGCTTGGAAGCCTTTTCCTCTCTGAAGGAGAAAGAAAAACTCCTGTCTTGGAGCTCCTGGAGCACACAGACCTGTTATTTATTGATGGTGGTAAAAGCCCTTTGAAGAGGGAGGAGAGGAGGGAGGAGGAGAGGAAAGGGCTCCCACCCAATCTCCCAAAACCCACAAATTCCCTGCCATGATTTTCTTTGGGGGAAAAAAACTGGGCCCTTGGTCAAAGCAAGCAAAATATTCCAGATTTGTTGTTGTTCCAAAGCACACAGGGGTGTCCACAGGCACCTCCTGCACAGCCAGAGCATCCCCCAGTGCCATCCCAGCCCCTCTCCACAGCAGGAACCAAATTCCAGGAGCTGGACTTGCTGCTCCTTCCAGGCCAGGATATTCCATGTAGTTAAACAGCAATTAAAGCCTCTGGAAGGTGCAGCAGCAGCAGCACAGTTGGAGGTAATTTAAGCCTCACTGGCCTGTGAAAGCATGAGAGGTAATTTTAGAAATCTCTTCATAAAACCAGCATTTCCTCTGCTCAAACTGGGTAAGAACCATGAGAAAATAGAAAAATAAAAAACAAAAAAGGGGTTTCCTCATGACAGAGATCATTAGATTTCACAGGGAAGTGGGACAAAACCAAGGGGAAGAGGGAGGAGATCCCAAGCCAGCTGCAAGGCCAGCATGGCCAAGGGAGATGGAAGGAGAAAGCCCTGGATCCAATCCCCACCTCCCCAGGACCCATCAGAGGGGAGCAGGAACAGCAGCCTGGCATCACCACAGGAGGAACCTCTAAAAAGCTGCAGTTTGACACCATCCAGACTCCATTACAGGAAATAACTGCCAGCTTTTCAGATTGTTTTACTCAAAAATAAAAAGAAAGTGCAGGATTCTTTGCAGCTGCTGGAGTGATCCCTGCCAGCCCCAAAATGGGATTTGTTCTGCAGCTCTCAGCTCAGGCTGGGCACCCCATTCCAAAAGGCTGAGAAAAGTACAAAAACCTGATAAAACCCCTCAGGAACCATCCCCAGAGGGAAAGTTAAAACTGAATATGGAGAGCTCAGCTGAGGATGAGCTGATGTGGTGGCAGGACAGGTATTGAGGGATGGAAATGTTAAAGAAAGCAAAATAAATCACACTGACATGAAGCTCAAACTGATCATCCAGAGGGGAAAAAAAACAAAAGGCTGAAGATCCCTTGGAACAGGAGCCTCTGGAAGTGAGTGAGACAAACTCTGGGATTTCTCTTAATTGAGCCAAGGCAGTGAGATCATGTGGTGCAAGAGGCTTTTCCTTCTCCAATTGTCTGTTAGATCAAAACAGAAAAGGAAAAACAACCCAAGGTGCCAGCAGGATGCTTGTCCTCAGCCTCACAAACAATCCATTCTCCTCTGAGCCTGCTGGAAATAAATCCAGGGAGAAGAGCCTTGGGCTCTGTCACCTCAGCCAGCCAGACACAATGCAGGGCTACAGGAAAATTTGATTTTGGAATAAAAATTTAAACCAAAAGTGGTTGCACAATGGCTTTAGGTTCTGTGCAACGCCCAGAAGTGCAAGACACAACCCCTCCTGCTTTGCAAGGTGACATAAAAGTGACATCAAGTGTGTCCCCAGCTCCCTGCTCGCTGTTTAAGCCAATCTTACTCCACCCTTCTGTCCCAGCCAGTGGCTCCAGGGAGCAGCAGATCCCAGAGAAATGCAGGGAAAAGGGGGAGGAAGGAGACAATAACAACACAGCGCCCCTGGCAGCTGCCTCCCAGGTGGTTTGGGAGCAGTCCAGGGAGTTTGGGTGAAAAATCAAGTGGTTCTCAAGGAAAGTTAAGTTGTCCCCAAGACCTTTCTGTCCCACATCTTGTTTGTAAATCCATGGAGCATATCAGGGGTCCATGGCAGCAAAACAATCTGTTGGACACGCACCCTCCTGGGAGAGGCCGTGGGGGACCATCCCAAGGCTGTCCCTTCCCTTGGCTCAGGTGTCAGCCCCAGCACCGCCTCCCTCACCCCTTGGAAGATGAAGGCACTGGCAAGAGCTCAATCCCTATCAGCTGTTGTTATCTCTGCAGATCAAAACAAACTGCCTTTATCTCTGCCCTGATCTCTTCCCCGTGCCAGCAGCACGGCCACAGAGCTCTCCCATCAGCCCTCCAACACCCCAAGCTGCTTAAGCAAAACCCCATCCCAATCCCATTTTTTATCGCCATGGAGAGAAAAACACCCAATTCACCCGACCAGAAACCCCCAATTCCACGGTGTTTATGGAATAAACGCCAGCTGGTGCCTTCCCTTTGACATTTAGCTAATAATTGTTGCAGCCAAACGAGCTGACAGTGCTCACTCAGCAGCCCATGAATGCCTCTGGTGTTTGACTGAGCGCTAAAGACAACACTTGCTGCTCTCCAGCTCCTCATCCATGTGGATACACACACACACAGCCCCTCCTGCAGCCCTCTCCAGCCTCGGGAATCAGCTGCTGCTCCTGCTTCAATTTAGCCATTTGTTCCACCCCTGTGGGCAGCAGGGCAGGAGGAAAGGAAGGAGGCACCTCCAGCAAGGGGCTGGAATTTGTTCCTCATTAAGTGCCCTCTGTGGTTACCCAGGCAGCCATCACACCCTGACCCCTCTCTCACAGCACCCATGGTTGTGGCACAGCCTTTATTTACACCTTCAGGGTCCCATTTAGTCCCCTGAGCACTGTTTTACCCACTGGGGATGTTCCTGCCCTTTAACTCCCCCCTGAGCTGATCTCCATTTTCCAGAAGCCCCACTTTGGGCCCAAGTTCAGCTGCTTCACAAAAAATAGGTCAAGGAACTCCTCCAGAACTCCTCCCGTTATTACTCCACACATCAGGGGGCTCAGGCTGGATTTTGGGAAAGGTTCTTCCCCCAGAGGGTGCTGGGCACTGCCCAGGCTCCCCAGGGAATGGGCACAGCCCCTGAGGCTGCCAGAGCTCCAGGAGAGCTTGGACAGGGATGCCCAGGGTGGGATTGCTGGGGGGTCTGTGCAGGGCCAGGAGCTGGACTCAGTGATCCTTGTGGGACTAAATGGGACCCTGAAGGTGTAAATAAAGGTTGTGCCACAACCAGAACTGGGGTGCTGTGAGAGAGGGGTCAGGGTGTGATGGCTGCCTAGGTAATCACAGAGGAACAAATATGATCTGCTGGGAGCTTACAGACACAATCACCAACCCCTTCTCCTCCTCCCTCAGCGTGCCCTGGTCCTTTCCAAGCTGCAGACTCACACCAAGTCCTCCTGCACACACAGGCATCCCCTTTCCTCCTGTGCCAGTCCCCTGGAGCGCCCAGGACCTGCTGGCCCAGGCACTGCCACACCAACCTCCCCAAGGTGCTCAGCCCCGAGCTGCCCTGCGTGCCAGGAGCTGCCCGTGCCAGCCTCCTGCTGAAGAGAAATGGCTTTGCAAAGCATCCTTTAGGGCAGCACAGGCTGTGCTCAGCAGGAGGGAACAGGGAGCTGCAGAGAGCCCCTTCCCAGCCAGATCCATGTGGACACCATGCAATGGCACAAACATTCCAGGGACACCCCCTGAGCTTCAGAGTGACCTTAGCAGCCCACAGCCCCACGCCAGGCCATGCTCTGAGGTGTTTTCCCGGCTCAGTGAGGCCCCTCTGGAGCTCTGGCCCCATCCCCACGCCAGCACCGGGCACTGCTGGGCTGAGCTGCACCCCCAGAGCCACCTGCCATGTCCCTGCCACCTCCTGTCCCATTTCCCACGTCCTTGGGCTGCTCCTGCCAAGGGACACGGAGGAACACAGTCCCCAGGGAGGTGGCACAGGAGCCTCCATGGACTGTCTGCTGCTGCCTCCTCTGCTGGGGACAGCAGTGGGACACGGCCGTGGCACAGCGAGCCCGGCCCGGTGGCACAGGGAACCTGGCAGGACAGGACAGGGTAGAAGAGAGGATTTAGGAACAAAACCTCTCTGCGGGCACAGGCAGGAGCAGCCGAGGTACCTGAGCTCACACCTTGAGACCCCCTGCACACACAGTGCCCCCTCAGCAACACAAAGAAGTTCCCTGTCTCCACTCTGCAGGGCTGTTTTTCTGAAATAAATGCCTTTGTTTTATCTTTGAGAGGTGTTTCGAGCAGCAGGACAGGGATAAAAAGCCCCCCTCCACCGAAAGCCTCCTTCACACATGATTTGCTTTGTCATGGCACTTAAATACCCGCGCAGCAGCCAGGGATGGAGAACGAGAGCAGACCTGGGCAGGCACAGGGAAACTTCACAGCAATACCTGCGTTCCTTAAAAAAATAAATCTTCTTTTCCTGGTAGCGATGCCAGCCCAGGCCAATGCATGAAACACCGACAGATCCATCTCCGTGCCCTGGTGAGCGCTGCCGGAGCTTGCTCCATTTTGGCTCAGCCCAGGCAGCTTCAAATTACATCGCTGTGATCTGCTGCAGGGGAACACCGGCTGGCCAGGGCACAGAGCAGCAGCAAAGGGGAAAATGCACATTGAGGCTGTCAGAGCCCGACAAGCGAGGCAGCAGGGAGCCAGGGAATGGCCTGGGCTGGGAAGGCCCTGAAGGATCCCCTCGCTCCAAGCCGCTGCCACGGGCAGGGATGTTCCCGTTATGGGGTGACCACGGTCAGCAAGGGGGGCACGGAGCAGCCCCGGGATGTGCCCGGGATGTCCCCGTGCCCAGGCGAGCCCCGAGGCGGCAGCGATGGAGAACAAAGAGCTGCGGGCTCCCGGCGGCTCCGGCTCCTCCCGGGCGCAGCGGGGGCCTCTCGGGCCAGCGTGCCCTTCACCCGGGGCGATGCCAGCGCTGTCCTTGGGGACACGGGCGCTCTGCAAGGGCCGCAGCTCGGACAGAAGCCACCATCACCCTCACCCTGGGGCGGCGGGGCCACCGGGCACCAGGCGGGGCCGCCCCCCCGGTGCCCCGGCCCGGAGGCAGCACCGGGGCCCACGGTGGGCAGGTGCGGTGCCCGGTGCTCACCTGCTCGGCGCCGTAGGCCGTGGCGAACTGCACGAACTCCTCCACACGCACGAAGCCATCGCCGTCGCGGTCCAGGGCGTCGAAGACCGGCCGGAGGCGCGGCTCCTCCTCGGGCGGGGGCTCGGCGGAGCGCTCAGGGCCCGGGCTGCCCCCGGCCTGCCCCGGGCACCAGGGCGGCGGCCCCGCGCCGGCAGCGGCGGCATCAAGGGCCCAGAGGTCCAGATCCAGCTCCGGGCCCAGCTCTGCCTCCTGTTCCAGCTCCGGGTCCGGCTCCAGCTCCAGCTCGGGCTCCGGGCTCAGATCTGCCTCCTCCTGTTCCAGCTCCGGCTCCAGCTCCGGCTCCGGGTACAGGTCCAGCTCTGGCTCCGGTTCTGGTTCCAGCTCCGGTTCCCGTTGCAAGTCCAGGTCCGGCTCCAGTTCCAGCTCCAGCTCGGGTTCTAGGTCCAGCATTGGCTCCGGTTCTGGTTCCAGCTCCGGCTCCGGTTCCCGTTGCAAGTCCAGGTCCGGCTCCGGTTCCAGGTCCAGCTCTGGCTCCGGTTCTGGTTCCAGCTCCGGTTCTGGCTCCGGTTCCAGCTCCGGCTCGGGCCCCGGTCCCGGCCCCCGGGGCAGCGGGGGCTCGGTCCCAGGCGGACGCGGCTCCATCTTCAGCGCCGGCGCTCCGCGCCCGCCGCCGCCCGCCCCGGGCCATGCCCCGCGGCCATGCCCCGCTCACATCGGGGCGGTGCCGGTGCCGGTGCGGTCTCCGCGGCACTCACGGCTTTGTGCGAAGAACGCCGGCCCCGCCCGCCGACACCGGGGGCGGCCCCGCCGGTCCCGCCCTGCCCGGGGAGCGGCGGCTCCGAGCGCCGGGGCCGCGGGTCCTGCCCGGGACCGGGGATTGGGGGAGGCGGCGGCAGCACCGAGGAACAACCCCGCGGGCCGCCCGCCCGCCCGCGCCGCCGCTCCGGGGCCGCCCGCGGACAAGCGGCAGCTCCAGCCCGGCCGCCGCCGCAGTAGCCGGGGCGGTGACGTCACTCGCCTGCCGGTCCGGTTCGCCCCGCCCCTCCGCGGCGCGAGCCCGTGCCGAGGCCACGCCCCCTCCCCGGCTCGCGCGCGGCGGGGCGGAGCCGGCGGAGAGGGGCGGGGCCAGGGGAGCGCGAGCACGTGGGACCGGGGGGTGCCGTGAATGGGGACCCCCAAATCCCCCTGCTGAGAAACCGCGCTCCGGGACCCCAGACTGTGTTCCGGGACCCCCAAACCCAAACCGCGCTCCGGGACCTGGAGTGCGGCAGTGGTGAAGATGGAGCTGCATCCACCTGGGACCAAACCCAAACCGTGCTCTGGGACCCCAAACCCAAACTGCGCTCCAGAACCCCAATACCAAACCATGCTCTGGGACCCCAAACCGCGCTCCGGGACCACAAACCCCTGTGGGGGGAGCCGTGCAACAGGCCTGCCCAGCTGCTCCAGGTGTGAGCCCCAAATCCCCCCGGGGAGATGAGCCAGTGGGGCAGCACTGTGTGCCCCGGGATGCCTGAGCTGCTCCAGGGGGGACCTGAGCACCGGGACACCCCTGGGACCGTCAATGGGTTAATTAATTAATTAGTGCCCGTGCTTAGGGCTCACAGCCTGCAGGCTTGGTGCAGCTGCAGTCTCTGCTGGAGCACAGGGATGACCCTGCTAACACACCCCTGAGCTGGCCCAGCAGGTGGAATTACAGCCCCTGGGTATAATTAGCAGCAAACTTGATGAGCAAGAGCATCCCTGGCCCCAGTGACCCTGCCCAGGCCAGGGATGTGTGTGACATCTCAGGAGCAGCCTGGTTGGGCCACAATGTGTCCCTGAGCACACTCAGCCCCGAGAGCCAGAGCTCAGCAGCATCCCCAGGGAGGATGTCATCCCTGTCCAGTCACCCCACTGCTGGAAGGATGGAAACCTCCACTCCAAATCCTGCTCCTCAGCACAGCCATTCCTAAAGGTGAGCGGGGCAGGAGGGGGCTCCTGGGTCTGTCCCACAGAGGGAAGCACAGCTGCACCTGCCTCAGGCATCCCCTGCAAAATCCCCTGGGCAATACAATTCCCAGTTTCCAGACAGCTCAAGCTGTGGGTTCCTGCATGGATGGGGCTGGCAGGGAAGGAGGTCCCTGCAGGGCAGGAGGTGACAGCCCAATGCTGTGAGAGGCAGCTCTGCAGCCCTGCACGGGCTCCTGCAGCTCCAGGCTGGGCCCAGAGCTCTGTCCTTGCCCTGGTGCCGGGGACACGTGGCCAAACTCAGCTCCCTCCTCCTGGGGTGGCCACGGAGCCAGGACAGCCCTGACAGTGCCTAAGTCACCTGGTCATGGTGGAACAGTGAAATCCATGGAGCCTCCCAGAGCAGGGCTGCAGGTCAGAGATGAGGCTGCAGCTGGGCAGAAGGGCCAGCACACACCACACAAGCACCTTCTCCAGGAGAAAGCACATCCTGGGATCCAGCAAGAGGAATACTGCAGCCAGAGCCAAATCCCAAGAGCCCAGGCAAAGGATGCACCCAGATCCCAGCCCAAGCACTGCATCCCCATCCCCCTGAAGGGCTGAGCCTCTCACCAAAGCCCTCAGCACCTCCCAGCACCTCTTCTGCTGGAAGCACCTTCCCAGAGCCCTGGGGCTGAGGAGCTGGCAGGTCCCCAAGCTCCGTGGCCTGGAGCACCACAGAGCCAAGGACTGGAGCCACACAAGGCCCTGGCAGTGGCAGCAGTGGCTCTTCCCTCCCTTAGCACCCAGTTTGGACCAGTCAGCTGGGCAGGGCACTGGTGCTCGTGCAGCAGAGAGAGGCATCACTGCTTCAGGGGGCAAGTTCTTTATTTGTGGCCTGGAGGAAGGAGTAAAACCTGGCAAGTCTACAATCAAGTAGGAAATACAATTAAGTGGGAGAACAAGCTTCATTGAATCCAGAGTGAGCCTAAAAACGACCAGCAGCAGCAGCAGGAAGGTGCACACAGGCAGTGTGTGTCCCCAGGGGCAGCAGGGACAGGCTGGCTCCAGCAGTGCCATCCCTGCAGCCCAGCAGGAGGAGAGGCCTGCATTCCAGCTCTAGCCCTTCACTTGGCCTCAGCCCGAGTGTCTGCAGGCACAGTGTGCCACTGGTGTGACAGACAGATGGCTGTGGACAGACCACTGGACACCTGCAGTGCTGAGGGGCAGAGCTGGCGCTGGGGATCTGCCCTCACACCACCTTTGCTCTCGGGAGAGGGGCATCCCAGCTGCACCCCTGGCAGCCTCTGGGAGCACTGTCCCACCCAGGACCCCTCAGGGGACACAGCCACCCCCCTGCCAGGCAGAACTGAGCCCACCACACTGGGTGACCCCGACCCCAGGTGGGCTGAGCTGCTCCCCCTCCCAAAAAGGAGCTGCTGCTGCTGCTGCTGGGGCTCCTGTGCAGTTCTCAGGCTAAGATAGAGGAGTAAGAGGAGGGGTAGCCATGGGTGGCACTGCCTGGGGCTTGGGAAAGGCCACAGGAGCAGCTTGGAGGGAGCCACAAAGGGCCAGTGACCATCTGAGCCCTCTGAGCTGTCTCTGCACCCACAGCCACAGCAGCTCAGAGGGCAGCAATGGCACAGGATGGGCTTGGTCCCCACCCAGCACCCCAGAGCTGTGTCCCCCAGGCAGACACGGGGCTGGCAGTGCCACCAGTGCCACCAGTGGCCAAGGAGAGGCTGTGGCTGTCAGCACTGGCTCTGGGAGATGTCCCCACACGGTGTCCCAGGTCACGTCTGTCCGTCGGTCAGTCCCAGGCCGTCCATCAGTGGGGTTGGTTTGCTCCTGCAGCCCAGACATCTGCAAGAGAGGGTGGAGGTGGGGACAGAGCCCTGCTGGGGCCTGCCCAGCTCCTGGAGGCTGCCAGGTGGGACACAGGCAGGGAGGAGAGGAAGGCAGGACACCCCTTCCCTGCCAGGCTGCAGGAATCCATGGAAGGAAGAGGCTCTTGGGGCTCTTTGTGCTCAATCCTGCTGCTGGGGCACAGAAAATGGGCATCAGGTTGCTTTGGGGGAAGCTCAAGGTGGCTGGACAAGTGTCCACAAGACACCATGTCACAAACCAGGCTCACAGGGCAAATCCAGCAGGTTCTGCTCATCCCAAGGACTGGCCATGAGGACACTGTACCCACTGCTACAGCAGCCATGCCCCAGGAGAATCATGGTTAAGAATCATCATTGAAGTTGGAAAAGCCTTCTAATACCATTAAATCCAACTGTTCCCCCAGCACTGCCAAGACCACCACTAACCCATGTCCCCAAGTGCCACATCCACATGGCTCCCCCACTGCCCTGGGCAGCTGTGCCAGTGCCTGACTGCAGGAATGTGCCCCCTGTTGATGGAGTGACAAATTTAAAAAGGAAAAAAGCCCAGAAGTTTCTCTCCTCAATTAGGTTAAGACACCTCATAGGACCTGGGGGACTTCACCTCAAACTTAAGGACAGCCAATTGAACAGGAGCCAAAAAGTCCCACCTGAACAATTTACTAGAAAAAGAAGACAACAAAGAAACTAATGGCTTTTGTGAGGTGTTTTACCAGGGGCAAGAACCTCTTGCACCTGACTCAGATTTTCTCTGTAAAGAGTTTGTTATTTTGCCTTTTATGAAAACTTTTCTGTTTCCAACACTACCACAGAAGCCATCCTGCTGATTTTATGCCATCTGAGGTGGCTGAGCTATCTCGGGTGTGATATAAATATCCAAGAGCTCATAAGAGCTGGCTCAAGGAGACCATTATATCACCTGACCATTCCCTTCCACAAAGAAATTTTCTCTTAACACCCAACCTACACCTCCCCTGGTACAGCCTGGGGCTGTTCCCCTTGTCCTGTCCCTGTTCCCTGGGAGCAGAGCCTGACCCCCCTGGCTGTCCCCTCCTGTCAGGAGTTGAGCAGAGCCACAAGGTCCCCCCTGAGCCTCCTTTTCTCCAGGCTGAGCCCCTTCCCAGCTCCCTCAGCTGCTCCTCACAGACCCCATGCCCCAGGGAAAAGCAGCGTTTCCCTGAGGAGCCCTGCTCCAATCCCACGAGGGGGAAATGCAGTCACCTAGAGTTTAGCAGAGGAGGAGGAGGCAATACCCAGCAAGGCAGAGAAGCTGTTGGGGGAGGTGAGCCAGCTGCCACCATCCACGACCAGGGTGGTGCCGGTGACGTAGGATGAGAGGGGGCTGGCCAGGTACAGGGCGCTGTGCGCGATCTCCGTCTTGTTCCCCGCGCGCTGCAGCGGGATCACCGAGAACTGGTTGGATTTCTCTGCAAATTTCCCACCTAAAAGGAGCAGGAAAGAGTCCATTTGGACCACGGGAGGACTGTCCACCACCATGGCTGGCCAGGTACTGCAGCACTGCCCATAGGGCTGGCTGAGTGCTCCAGGGAGATCCTGGCACAGCCCTGGGATAAAAAACTGGGAAGATTTAAAGGAGGGGAGCCCAAGCCCAGCAGGGATTTTGTACTGACCCAGCGAGCTCAAGAATCTCAGAAAACTTTAGAACAATGGAATGGTTGGGGTTGGGAGGGATCTCTCCTCCTCCCCTGACATGTCCAGGGACACCTCCCACTATCCCAGGTGGCTCCAAGCCCTGCCCAGCCTGGCCTTGGGCACTGCCAGGGATCCAGGGGCAGCCCCAGCTGCTCTGGGCACCCTGTGCCAGGGCCTGCCCACCCTGCCAGGGAACAATTCCTAATTCCCAATATCCCATCCAGCCCTGCCCTCTGGCAGTGGGAAGCCCAGTACAGCACTCCTGGAGCCCCTTTAGGCCCTGGAAGGGATTCTGAGCTCTCCATGGCTCCAGAGCAGAGGGGCTCTAACCCTTGGAGCATCTCCATGGCCTCTGGACCTACTCTAAGAGCTCCAGGTCTTTCCCATCCTCTGGGGCTGCACCAGCACTCTGCTGATGGACTACAAGAGCCAACCCTGAGGCAGGGCTGAGTTTTGGGGGAGCACATTCCATCATGGCATCAGAGAGCCCAAACTGCTGCCAAACCAGTGCCCTGGGAGGTACCAGGGATGTGGGAAGGGCTGTTCCCAACAGAGCTGTGCCAGCCAAGGCACAGCACAGCAGCAATCCCCACGAGCTGTGTGGCACTGGGGGTCCCTCCCAGTCCCCTCCCAGCAGGGCAGTGCCAGGGCAGGGCTGTGAGCCCAGGCTGCCTCACCCAGGCGTCGGAAGCCCTCGGTGCCCGAGATGGGGCCGGGGGCCAGGCTGTTCACACGGATGTTGTTGGGTCCCCACTCCACTGCAAGGTGACGGGTCATGGCATCTGGGGAGGGATTGCAACAGCAGTGAGAAACAGGGAGCAGAGCCATGCCAGCAACTTCTTTGGAGAGGGAAAAAAAAAGCCACAGAACAGTCTGGCTGAGAGCAAAGGGCCCTGGAGGGGAGAAGAGCCTCATCCCAAACCCAGGCATGCAGCAGCCACACCAATTCACCCCCACTGCCCCTCCCCAAGGCATCTTCCATGCCAGTATTTAGGAAGGACTGGCCCCATGTGGCTCAGAGCCCCAGCAGGGTGTGTGCAGGTACCTATGGCAGCCTTGGCAGCCCCAGCGTGCACCTGCAGGGCCTGCCCTCGGTAGCTCAGGGTGGCCGTGATGTTAACGATGACCCCGCCGTGGTCCTGGGGGAGGAAGGGAGATGTGGAGTTAGGCAGGGAGCAGCACAAAGGCTCACAGAGGGCTCTGAGGGACAGGAGAGCCGGGCTTGGAGGGACAGTCACCCACGGGCACTGCCAAGCCATCACTGGGGCAGCTCTGATGAGTCTCAGGGGTGGGGCAGCCAGCTGGAGAGGTGGGACATGCAGGGTAGAAGGAAAGGCCAAGGGAAAGTGTCAGAGCTGGAAAGGGAGCAGGAGATCAGCTGCTCCAGGTGACAGAGCATGGAAAGGTGCTGCAACAGCACAAAGCCCCAGGGCAAGGGACAGGAGGAGCCCCAGTTCAGGGCTGGGATCCCTGGAAGGGATCTGGGCAGGGAGGCTCTGGGTCCTTGCAGTTCCCTGATTTCCCCAGGAGCACAGTGTGGTTTGACACTACCCCTGCCTACCAGAGCCTCTCCTCAGAGTCCCCTGGCTCTGTGCCACTTACCCGGAAATATTTCTCAAAGAGGACTTTGGAGGTGTTGAAGGTGCCCATGGTGTCGATGTCTATCACTGTCTTGAAGGCGTTGAAGGACAGGGCACTGGCTGGGCACAGGAAGTTCCCTGCAGCACCTGAACCACAGGGACAGGCAAGACAGGGCTGAGACAGGTGTCAGGGCCCTTCTGGGACAGCGAGGGTGAGGGACAATGTCTGCATGCTGGAGAGCACATGGAGACAGCCCTGCTAAGGGGTAAACTGGTGGCTCTGGGTGCCCAGCAGCACAGGCAGCACGAGGGAGCAGGGATGATCCACACCCAGACAAACAGGGATGGCCATGTACACACACAGATCTCTGCTTCCTCTGAGCCCCCAGGAAAACACCCGGCCCAACAGTGAGCCCAAACAGCCAGGAGCCCTGGGAATAGTGCAGTAGGAGGGATAGTGCAGAGGGGCTCCAGCCCTTGGAGCATCTCCATGGCCTCTGGAATTAGTCCAAGAGCTCCAGGTCTTTCCCATCCTCTGGGGCTGCACCAGCACTCTGCTGATGAGTGAGCCAAACCCCCCAGGCAGGGCTGAGTTTTGGGGAAGCACATTCCACCATGGCATCAGAGAGCCCAAACTGCTGCCAAACCAGTGTCCTGTGCAGCCTCACCATTGATGAGGATGTCAATCCTCTTGAACTCCTGCAGTGCCTCGTCCACGGCGGCCGCGATGGTCTGCGGCTGCCGCACGTCGATGCACAGGGGCAGGCACTGCTGCCCTGTGGCTGCCACCAGCTTCTTCGAGGCCTGAAAGAACAAAAAAAAAACACTTGAGAGAGCCTGGTTGCACCCTGCTAGCCCTGGGGTAGCCAGGGAAAGCTCTTGCATGGTGTAACCCAGCACGCTGGGCAGGCTAAGCCCAGGTACCTGCGTGGGCTGCCATGGACACAGCACAGCCCAGGCAACATCTCTGCAGGGCAAGTACAAAGGTTGGACCCCAGCAAGGTTTTTTTGGCAGGAGCACAGGCATAATTGCCCTTTAGATCCAAAAAGTCAGTGGGCAAAAGGGCACGGACACAGCAGCCAGGTGTCAGGCTGTGAGACAGAGCAGCTCTGCAGCTCAGGGTTTGTCATGTGCCACCCCTGTAGCTCATTAAGAGTAAGATCTTCCCCAGCAAATTAAGCACAGGGGACACACACTCAGCAGCAACTCCACACAACACCCAGAGCTGCTCCAGCTTCTGTTTTGGGCTCTGTGAGAGGTCCTGAGCCCTAACAACACACAGGTGCAGGAGTAGCTGGAGTCCTGGACTGCAGATTCTGTGGCCTCAGAAGACTCAGGCCCCTGAGGACTAAAAACCTGCTGAGCCAGCTTCTTCTGGCACATGAGTGTGAGGGGTGGGAAATGACAGCCAACCACACCTGCACCGTCCCCTCTGCCCCAAAACACAGGATACCTGTGCAACACACAAGCCACACAGCCCCTGGCATCTGCTTCTACTCCACACTGAGCTTTCAGTCCAGCCCTGGGCTATGCCCTGCTGACAAACCTCCCCCACAGCTCACTTCTGTCTCTCTCCCGTACAAAAAGCCATCACGACCATGGAATAGCCCCCACAAAGCAGGTTCCAGGTTAACGGAGCTGTGCTGGAGGTGCGGCGGGTGCAGCCCCAAACCTGCACCCAGCCTGCCCAGCACCGACAGAGTGCCCGGGGCTGGCAGGCTGGGAGGCACTGGGAAACACTGGGAGGCACTGGGAAACACTGGGAGGCTCTGGGAAGCAATGGGAGGCACTAAGAAGCAATGGGAGGCACTGGGAAGCCATTCCTCCTACTGCACTGTTCCCAGGGCTCCCGGCTCCACCGGCAGAGAGCAGAAGGATCTCGGGGGCTCGCAGGCGGCTGGAGCCCGCACTCACCTCGG
This sequence comes from Molothrus ater, assembly GCF_012460135.2. Lineage (NCBI taxonomy): Eukaryota > Metazoa > Chordata > Aves > Passeriformes > Icteridae > Molothrus > Molothrus ater. The sequence continues at coordinate 14,695,003 of NC_050493.2, read as the reverse complement.
CCACCCGCTGCAGGTTCCTGCTGGCAATGACGGTGCGGCAGCCGTGCCTGCGGGGAAGGGGCAGGTGAGACGGGCCGGGCTCCCCAGCAGCACCTCGGGATCAGCTCGAGTGCTCCCTGCAGGAATTGCTGCTGCTCCGAGCCCGCGGGACGGGGAGAGGCAGGGCCCTGACCCCAGGGCCTTCCTGAGGGCTCTGCCGCCCTCGGCTGCACATCCCGGCTCTGCCAGGGCCGGGCACCGCAGCGGGGAAACGACGGGACGGGGGAAAGAGAAGACAGAAGAGAGAAAACAGAAGAGAGAAGAGAAGGAAAGTGAGGGGAAAGAAGGGAAAAGGGGGGAAGAGAAGAAGGTAACGGGGAAAAGAAAAAGGGAAGGAGGGGACGGTCCCAGGGCAGGGGCTCCCGCACCTCATGAAGATCTCGGCGATGCGGAAGCCGATGCCGGAGCCGCCGCCGGTGATGAAGGCCACCTGGCCCCTGTGGGACAGAGGCACGGTGAGAGCCGGGCCCCGGGGAGGCGGCCCCCGCGGCCCCCCGGAGCGCCGGCACTCACTGGAGCAGGTCGGGGCTGAGCAGGTGCCGGTACTGCGGCAGGCACTCGTCCCCGTCCTCGTCCGGGGGCACCCGCGCGGCCATAGCGGCCTCGGCCATGGCGGGGGCGGCGCTGCTCACTGCGCCTGCGCGGGCGCCGCCGCCGTCGCCTGGCAACGGGGAGCGCTTCGGGACACAGCGACACCGAGCGGCCACGGCGGGAACTGCAGCGCGGAGAGACCGGGGCCGTCCCAGGGCTCCCGGTGAGAGATCCCGGAGATATCCCAGTGAGATATCCCAGAGATACTCCAGAGATACCCCAGAGATACCCCAGAGATATCCCAGACAGATATCCCAGAGATATCCCAGTGAGATATCCCAGTGAGATATCCCAGAGATACTCCAGAGATACCCCAGAGATATCCCAGAGATATCCCAGAGATATCCCAGTGAGATATCCCAGCGAGATATCCCAGAGAGATACCCCAGAGATACCCCAGAGATATCCCAGAGAGATATCCCAGTGAGATATCCCAGAGATACCCCAGAGATACCCCAGAGATATCCCAGGAGATATCCCAGAGATACCCAGTGAGATATCCCAGTGAGATATCCCAGCGATAACCCAGAGATATCCCAGTGAGATATCCCAGAGATACCCCAGAGATATCCCAGTGAGATATCCCAGTGAGATACCCCAGAGAGATATCCCAGAGATAACCCAGTGAGATAACCGAGTGAGATATCCCAGAGATATCCCAGAGATCCCAGAGATATCCCAGTGCTGTCCCAGTGCTTCCAGAGATATCCCAGACATATCCCAGTGCTGTCCCTGTGATCCCAGTGACATCCACCGTGCCAGTGGCGTCCCACTGCTTTCCAAAGCGTCCCAGTGGCCCCCAGTGCCACCCAGTGGTGTCTCAGTGTTTCACAGTGGCATCCCAGCACCTCCCAGCGGTGTCCCGGTGCCACCCAGTGGTGTCCCAGTGGTTCCCAGTGGTTCCCAGCGTCGCAGGGAGCCCCCAGTTTTACAGCTCAGACCCCACCCCGGTCTCTTCCCGTCACTTGCAGAGCCCCTGAAGCCCCCTGGGCACAGCCCAGTTCTTCACAGGGCCTCCCAGTACAGTTCCAGTGCTCCCAGGGACATCCCAGTCCATCCCAGAACTTCCCAGCACTATCCCAGTTTCCCACAGAGCTTCCCAGTACCCATCCAGTGCCCCCCAGGAACAGTCCATGAACATCCAGAGCTTCTCAGAGTCTCCCAGGGACATCCCAGTGCCTCACAAAGCTTCCAGTACCAACCAGTACCTCCACAGATATACCAGTGGCATCCCAGAGCTTCCCAGCACAGCCCCAGTACTCCCCAGAGACAGCCCAGGGTCTTCTGGGGTTCCTCTGTGCCATCCCAGTGCCTCCCAGAGCTTCCCAGTACCACCCCAGTTCCCTCCGGGGACATCCCAGTGCCCTCCATTATCACCCAGTGCCTCCCAGAGCCTTCCTGTGACACCTCAGTGTCCTCTGGTGTCACCTCAGTACATCCCAGAGCTTCCCAGTATCTCCCCATTCTCCCAGTGACATCCCTGTGCCTCCCAGAGCTTCTCAGTGCCTCTGCAAGGACATCCCAGAGATTCCCAGTACCATCCAGTGCCTCCAGGTAGTACCACCCAAGTGCCCTCTGGGGACATCCCAGTGCCTCCCAGAGATTCCTGGTGACATCCGAGGGAGGAGACCGGAGTCAGAGCTGGGGACACCGGGGTTTATTGGGGGCGGGGGTGTCCCCGGCCGGGGCCTGGCCCTAGAGCCCATAGATGTTGTCCCTGTCCCTGCTGTCCCAGGCCACCAGCTCGTCCCGCCGGAACCAGAAGCCGATCTCTCTCTGAGCCGTCTCTGCGGAGTCGCTGGCATGGACCACGTTCCTGCGAGGGGACAGGGATGGGGACAGTGCCACGGCCCCGGCGTCCCGCCCCCGCGGCCCTACCTGGTGATGTGCACGCTGAGGTCCCCGCGGATTGTCCCCACGGCGCTGCTGTCCCCGACCATGGCCCGCGTGCACCGCACCACGTTGTAGCCCTCCCACACCTGCGGGACAGGGACAGGGACAGGGGTAGGGACAGCTGAGTCCCCCTAACCCCCCGGGACCCCCGGGCTGTCCCCTCACCATGGCCACCACCGGCCCCGAGGTCATGTAGGCGACGAGCGCGGGGTAGAAGGGCTTCAGCCGCAGCTGCTCGTAGTGCTGCTCCACGAGCCTCCGGTCCGCCTGGGGCAGCGGCGGTGACAGTGACACCCGGGCGGTGTCCCCGGCCACCCCCGCTCCCGGAGCGGTGTCCCCGCGGGCCCGGCTACCTGGAGCAGCTTCATGGCCACCAGCTTGAAGCCGCGGCGCTCGAAGCGCTGGATGATGTCCCCGAGCAGCCGCCGCTGCACCGCGTCCGGCTTGGCCACCAGCAGCGTCCTCTCCTGCAGCGCCGCGGGGGCTGCGCGGGTCACTGTCACCACCGCGGGACACGGCACCCACCCGACACCGGCACGGCGGCAGCAGGGCCCCGAGCTGTCCCCGCGGCACCACGGGCTGTACTCGGCCCCGAGGTGCCGATGGGAACCCGCCACCATCGCTGTCCCCATCCCCGTCCCCGTCGCTGTCCCCATCCCTGCTTCCATCGCTGTCCCCCTCGCTGTCCTCATCCCTGTCCCTATCGCTGTCCCCTGGCCAAGCTGTGCCTCTCAGGCTGCTGGGGTCCCAGGGGATGTGTCACAAAGCCCTGACGGGTATTGGGGATATGTCCGTGGCCAGGAAATAGCCTTTAAGCCAGCCATGTCTGTGCCGTGTCCCCGTGCTGGGGACTGTCCCCTGCCTGGCCCCGGGCCCTTCCCCCGCCCGGTCACAGCGCTCCGCTGCTGGAGGGAAAAATCGGTGACCGAGGGACGGCAGGGTCCGGCCCCGCTGTCACCCGAGGGACGGCAGGGTCCGGTCCCGCTGTCACCCGAGGGATGGCAGGGTCCGGTCCCGCTGTCACCCGAGGGACGGCAGGGTCTCACCCCGCCGCTGGCTCTGCCGCGGCTGCGCCGCAGGAGGGGACAGAAGCCCCAGGGGACAGCGCATCCCATCCGCTGGAGGGACAGAGGGGACAGGAAGGAGGGGAAGGGAGAGGGAGGGAGGAGGAAGGGAGAGGACACTTTACTGCCAATCCCTTCGGGGACGCGTCCCGGGCTGCGGGTCCGGGTGGCCCCGGTGCTGGAGGGGACAGAGCCGGACAAACCGAGCCCGTGAGCTCACCCGGGCACTGCTGGGCACGGCTCGGCTCTGCCAGGGCCCTGCCCTGTCCCTGTGCCCCCGCATCGAGGTGCCCCCAGCACCGCCCCAGGGACACTGAACCCCTTGGGACCAGCTCCGGGCTCTGTCCCATGCCGGCACACGGGGCTGGGGACAGCAGGACCTGGCACCGAGTCGCCCCACGAAGGGGTGACAGGAGCCCGTGAGCCGCCGCCCGCCCGGCACGGGGACACCGGGGACACTGTGAGGGGATGGGACACAGAGGGGACAGGGTGGGAACGGGAGCTCTGAGGGGCAGCACAGGCAGGGGACCGGGGTCAGGACGGGGATGAGGAAAGGGTCCCCAGGGGCAGGGACAGGGAAGGGGCTAAAGGCCCCCAGGGATGGGGACCGGGTCCTCTGGAGCAGGGGTGGGGACAGGGTCCCCAGGGGCAGGACAGGGACGGGCCGTGTCTCACCGGAGCCGTAGCAGCGGGGCGCGGGGGGGCTCCGGCCGGGCTGTCCCCGCGGGAGGCTCCGGGCCAGGCAGCGCCCCAGGGAGCCCATGGCGGCCCCGGCGGGTCCGAGCCGGGCTCGGTCGCTCTGCGGAGGCTTTAAGGGCCCGGGGATGGGTCAGGATTCCGTCCCTCCCCTTAAAGGCCGCCGCGCCTGCTCGGGACATCCCGGGACGGAGCATCCTCCCCATGCAGAGCATTCCAGCACGGAGCATCCTGACACGGAACATCCTGGTTTGGAAGCCCAAGCCCTACCAGGGTAGAAGCACAGCCCACACTCACCCCGAGGGGAGCCAGACCCTGCCAGGACCCAAACCTGGGCCATGCTTTGCCCTCGATTCAGCAGCAGGGAGAGGCCGGGTCAGCCCGTGCCAGGCTGAGCTGGGGCACAAGGGCAGCCAGAGCAGGGTCCCCCTGTGGGGCACAGACCTGCCCTGGACACAGGGGGTGCTGGGGAAGGGCTGCAAGGCCCTGGGGACAGAGGAACTGCCAGGTGGGACCTCTCTGATAACTTCTCCAAGGCCCATTCAGACCCCAGTTTGGGAAATCACTCTGTACTGGGCTTCCCTGCACTCAGACACCTCATGGGAGAGCAGCCTGACAGGTTCATGGAACAGCCTGGCTGCTTGGAGCCTGCTTCCCAAATCCGTGCTGAGCTGAAGGACTGAGGAGTATCCTGAAGAAACAACGGAGGGCTGGGCTTGATCCCTCTGTCCCTGTTCCCACCCTGCCTTCCCAAGGCACAGGGATGGGGGGACAGAGCCCCTGCCACAGCCTGGGGGGCTCTGGGGACCTGCTGTGCTCTGCACTGTGACAAAAAACAGCCCAATGCCTTCCCACGGGCAAATGGATTCAACAGGCTGTGGAAAAGAGACTTTTCTGGCCCCAGACAAGGGGCTGGGGGTGGGGAAAGGCCCCTGTGCAGGGTCTGCCAGGCCTGGGGGAATGGGACAGAAAGGTGGCAAAGGGGAAAGAGGTTTTAGGACAAGGGGTGGCAGACTGGAGGCTGGGCTTTGGCCACCTGGCAGCTGCTGGCACTGACCAAGGGGAAATCTACTTTCATCCTGTGTGAAGTCAAGAAAGAGAAGCAGCATGAGCCTGGAGAGCTGTGCTGGGATGGAATCCCTTCAGCCCCAAGGGGAAGTGGTGGAGGAGGAGGCTGCCAGCTTCCCGTGCCCCCCAGTGCCCCCCAGGGCAGGGCAGAGCTGCTGGGGGTGCCCAGGAGGAGCTCAGGAGCAGGGCCAGGGCTGGACCCTGCACTGGGGGCTCCTGCAGCGTCACCAGCAGGAACAACGAGGGGACAGGGGAGACATGGAGACAGGGGCACTCCAAGTGCTGCTCCAGGTGTGGCTGGCAGGGAGTCTGGAAGGCTGGGCACAGACCACCACCCCCCTTCCTCCCCTCCTCCCTCACCCCCTGCAGGCAGCTCTGCCCTCACCTGCACAGCCTGGAGCAGGTGAGGCACATCCTGGGCATCTGGACTCTGCTCCGGGCAGGGAGCACAAAGATCCAGCTGGTGCCAGGTCAGAGCCTGGATGCAGGGATGGCACAGATCATGCAAGGAGCATCCACCATCTCCCCATGACACATGAGCACAGGGAAGGGGCTTGTCCACAAAACTGAAACACAGGAACCATGGAGGAAGTGCTGCCACACTCCAGCTCACCCCTGACACCTCTAAACTGTCCAGGTGCAGCCACAGCACAGCCACATCTCCAAACATTCCCAGGAGAACATCCCCAGGAGTGCTCCCTTCCCTGAGCCTGGTGCTGCTCCTGCCACTGCAGCTGCCCACTTAACCACAGGGAATTAAGACTGATTCCCCAGAATCATGGAATGGTTTGGGTTGGAAGGGACCTCAAGGCTCATCCCAGCCCAGGCCATGTCCAGGGACACCTTTCACTGTCCCAGGTGCTCCAAGCCCTGCCCAGCCTGGCCTTGGGCACTGCCAGGGATCCAGGGGCAGCCCCAGCTGCTCTGGGCACCCTGTGCCAGGGCCTGCCCACCCTCACAGGGAACAATTCCTAATTCCCAATATCCCATCCAGCCCTGCCCTCATTCAGCCTAAAGCCATTTCCCCTTTTCCTTTCCATGCCTTTCCAATTTAATCTATTAAAAATAAAAATTGGGACTGATATAATACTGCTTCTTGACCTCAGGGAAAAGAAATCATTGCCAGCTGCATGATCAGAGATCCACAAGCCCCACACAATCTGCTCCTGCCTGACTGGAGTCTGGGGTTTTATCAGACAGATGCCACCACTGTGTCACTGGGCAGAGGGTGAACTTCAGCTCCAGGTTCCCTGGGAATGGGGGATTTCTTCCTTTTCTTCCTGCAGGCACCTCATGATCGATCCAGACACTTGTGCTGGAGGGGATGAATGGATCACCACAACATGTGACAGAAAACACAGGAGGAGAACAATGACGAGACAGCAGAAGAGGCCACCACTGATCTGCTCCTTCCTGGAGCTGCTGGAATTGTTGGGATCTTTGCTGGCTGCTCCTCATTCCTGATCCTGGGAAAAGCTGTGGATCACTGCGTGCTCATTTATACAAAATGACCTAGAGGGAAACTAACCCAGCCCCAAGTTATTTAAAACAACAAAGTAAGCACTTTATTCCCATTAAGCATGTTGTTTTAGTATCACAATGGAATGATGAGAAAACGTTTACGTTTAAAAAAAAACCCAAAAAAAGTCTCTAAATCCCCGCCAACATCGGGGAGGTTTTCAAGGCAATTTAAAAACAAAGGGAGTGACAGAAGTGCCAAACCAGTCCCAACGTCAGGAGACTCCTCCTCCGAGAGCTGGGCGGGGCAGGAAGGTGGAATGACACGAAGGTACGAATGTCTGAAGTGGTCTTTGGCGCTTCTGCCTCGTGTTTGATACGGACATGATCTCTCCAGACACCTCCAGATGCAACAAAGTGCTACAGGAGCAGAGGGAACGCCCCGGGAGAGGGATTTCCCGACAGCCGGGATGCCCCGGGGTGGGCATTAAGACACATCCTGCCGGCTCCAGCTGCGGCCTCGGGCTGGGCAGGGAGAACTCAAAGGAAGCGGTGGAGCGCGGTGAAGGCAGCGCCGGCCCGGCCCGGCCCGGGGGCAGAGCGGGGCTGTGCCCCGGGGGCGGCACTCACTCCAGGGCAGTCACTATAACTTCACAGTGCCCGGGGGCAGGCTGTCGTTGCACAGTCTGTAATAGCGCAGGTCGTTCACCAGCCTGTGCACGTTCTGCGTGAACGAGGGCAGGTCCTGCAAGGGAGAGAACAAAAACTGCTGGGAACGGAGGGACACTGAGAGGGGCAGGCACGCAGTGGGTGTTCACACCTGAACAGATCCACCCTGACTCAGTCTGAGCCCAGGGAACTGCAGGCTCTGGGGCAGAGATGGTTGCAGAGCTGACTGCAGGGATCCAGGCTCTGCTCCCATCTCAGCTTTGTGCAGTGAGGCCCCAGAGGAACGGGCATGGAATCATGGAATGGTCTGGGAAGGGCCTTAAAGCCCACCCAGTGCCACCCCTGCCATGGCAGGGACACCTCCCACTGTCCCAGGCTGCTCCAAGCCCTGCCCAGCCTGGCCTTGGGCACTGCCAGGGATCCAGGGGCAGCCCCAGCTGCTCTGGGCACCCTGTGCCAGGGCCTGCCCACCCTCCCAGGGAACAATTCCTAATTCCCAAGATCCCATCCAGCCCTGCCCTCTGGCAGTGGGAGCCATTCCCTGTGTCCTGTCCCTCCATGCCTTGTCCCCAGTCCCTCTCCAGCTCTCCTGGAGCTCCTTTAGGCCCTGCAAGGGTCCCTGAGCTCTCCCTGGATCCATCTCTCCCCCAGCTCTCCCAGCCTGGCTCCATGGCCAGTTTCAGCACTAATTCCTGGCTGCTCTCCTGCCAAGGCTCCTGGGTGTCACACACTCCCTAACAAGGGCTGATATTCCTGAAGAACAGTCACCTTCCAGAGCCAAGCAACTCCCCCAGGGTTCCATTCCTACCCTCACCCTCGCTCTCAAATTCCCACTCCCTCCCTCAGGACAGGGAACATTCAATGGACAACCCTCAGTAAATGGAAGCCAGAACCTGCTGCTCTGCCATGGTATTCCACACATTTCCTTCCCTGAAATATATCTGCCATGATATTCCACCTTTCCTTCCCACATACGAGGGGTTTGCAGGAATTCTGAGCCTGTGCAGGGACTCTGCTGTCCTTACTGAAACCTTTAAACATCTGGCCAGCAGCTGGAGCGAGATTTAGGCAAGGACAGGAGTGTCCCACTTGGGAACACATCAGCCTATTCCAGTGAAAGCTTCCTCCAGGAACCACCTTCCCTGACTCCCACAGCACCCTGCAGCCTGAGGGGTGATGGCAGCTCTGCCACCTGCACTGGGAACCCCTTGGCTGGGGATTGCTGAGCATGGAAGTGCTGGGAGCAGAAGGCACTGCCTGGAGACATTGCCAGCATGTTCTGGCTGCCAGCAACCAGGACCCTGCAAGTCCTTAGAGCCCCAAATGCCACCTCTGAGCTGATACCCAGACCCTGGGGAAGGACTTATTTTTCCCATGGAAAATGGCCTCCCTATGTGGCCACACCCACTGGATGACACTGGGGTACCAACCTGAAAATTTCCAAACTTTGCTGGGTTTCTCCAAAACTGAAGCTGCCAACAATTAGGACCCTGCATGCCCTTAGAGCCCCAAATGCCACCTCTGAGCTGACATCCAGACCCTGAGAAAGGACTTCTCTTTCCCTGGAAAACGGCCTCCAATTGCAGCCACTCGCACTTGCCAATAACACGGTGCCAAGCGAGAAATTTGCAAACTTTACTGGATTTCTCCAAAACTAAAGCATCCAGGAACCAGGACCCTGCAAGTCCTTAGAGCCCCAAAGGCCACCTCTGAGCTGATATCCAGACCCTGAGAAAGGACTTCTTGTGGCAGGTTGCAAGGCAAGATGTATTCTATTACATCTGTAATATAATATGATATATATTATGATATAATTATATAATATTAAATCTGTATTAATTAAATATATATTATATTCAATCTGTATTAATATAATTATATAATATTATATTAAATCTGTATTAATTAAATATATAATATATTAAATCTGTATTCATATAATTATATAATATTATATTAAATCTGTATTCTGCCATATATCTGTATGGCAGTTGTCTTTTGTCAAGTGGGCAGTTTTCCTTATCTCTCTCTGAGTGATCACACCCACGCCTCCCTCAGGAGGGGACATCTGCTGATAACAGCTATTGAATGTCACTGCATGGCTGATAAGAACTACAGCATCCCATTGGGAGATGTGAGCCCAGAGGGAGGAGCCAAGCATTCCTACCCAGATAGAATCTGGAGATTCTGAAATCAAGCATTCCTACCGGATATAATCTGGAGATTCTGAAATCCAAGCATTCCTACCTGGATATAATCTGGAGATTCTGAAATACCAGCACAGCTTCTCCACTGGATTGCCCAGAGGAACAGCAGCTGCCTCTCCACTGGATCTTCACAGGAAGACTCCACCCTTTTCTACAGGATCCCTGTTCCAGCAGAACCACCCCTGACACTGCAGGAGGGCTGAGCCACAATTCCAATGGGACTGCTGCCAACAGCCTGACCCACAGGGTGTCAGGCTGGGTTCTGACTCTGACAGTGTTGTTTTAGTTTACTGCATTGTTTATCTTTTTATTTTCTTCCCTAGAAAAGAACTGTTATTTCCTGCTCCCATAATTTTTGTTGCCTGAGAGCCCCTTCATTTAAAATTTATAGCAATTTGGAGGTGGGGGGGTTCATCTTGTCCATTTCAGGGGAGGCTCCTGCCTTCCTTAGCAGACTCCTGTCTTTCCAAACCAAAACACTTCTCTTTCTCTGGATAATGGCCTCCAATGCATCCTGGCAACACCACAATGCTGCAAGGCCCCTCCTCACCCTGTCCATTTTGAAGTTCCTCCCCAACACATTCTTCTGGTTGGAGTCCACACCGTCACAGCTGGCCAGGAACTCAGGCAGGAAGGCAGAGTAGAAGCCATCAAAGTCCACCGAGGCCATGTTGTAGGTGGCGATGCCGATCTCCTCCTGCAGCAGGTCGTGGGACTTGTGCACCAGCACCTGCAGCAGCACGTTCACAAACTGGAACAGCATCGTGGTCCTGAAGATCTTCTGCACAGGGAGAGGGGCACAGGGTCAGGGGACTTCACTCCTCCCACAGGAGGACAAATCCAGCAAGGACAAAGCAGCCACGGCTTCAGTGGCATCTGCACACGCTGGTGAGCACTGAGATGATTGTCTAAAACAACCCAGATCAAAAATGGCCAAAATAAGATCAATTATTATCAGCTTGAGAGTTAATGTTGAATTTGGCCACATTTACCTCATGGTTTGGGGCTTCAGGGACACCTCAGGGACCCTTGCAGGGCCTGAAGGGACTCCAGGAGAGCTGGAGAGGGACTGGGGACAAGGCATGGAGGGACAGGACACAGGGAATTGCTCTGCTCTGCAAAGCACTGCCAGAGGGCAGGGATGGATGGGATTGTTCCCTGGGAGGGTGGGCAGGCCCTGGCACAGGGTGCCCAGAGCAGCTGGGGCTGCCCCTGGATCCCTGGAAGAGTCCAAGGCCAGGCTGGGCAGGGCTTGGAGCAGCCTGGGACAGTGTAAGGTGTCCCTGCCCATGGCAGGGGGTTAAAAATAAATCAGCCTTACAATCTCACCCAGTCCAAACCATTCCACAATTCCAGGCTATGACTCAAGTTTTAAGCATGGGCAAAGCCACCAGCTCAAGTCCCACTCCAATTCCAGCCAGGTGGTCCCTGTACTCTTGGGAGCCAGGGAATGTGGCCAGGGGCCTGAAATCTCCCCCAGGCACCTGTGAACACAAAGGGCTGCCCTTCAGGTGTGACCACAGATGGGAAACTGCAAGCTCTGCTTTCCCAGGCTGAGCAGATTCCCTGGAGTCCAGATTTAGTCCTCCATGGCAGCAGCTAAGGGTAGGTTACAAGGCCTGGAGGATGGGTCCACGGAGATGGAGACTCCCAGTGGCAGTGAGCTGGGAACAGCAGACACCTGCAGCTGCCCAGCTGGGAATGCTGCAGGCACTGCCTGTGCCACTGAGGGTCCCAACTGCTGCTCCCCCAGACACAGCTCACCGTCCCTGCTCCCCCAGACACAGCTCACTGTCCCTGCTCCCCCGACAGATCTGACTGTCCCTGCTCCCCCAGACACCCCTGACTGTCCCTGCTCCCCCAGACACCCCTGACTGTCACTGGGTGTTCTCTGCTCTCCCTCACTGCCAGAGCATGAAGTGGAGTTGGGATCCCTCCCATTCCCAGTTCCCAGTATCAGGGGGGATTAACTCCATTCCAACCACACAAAGGCTGTGACACAAACCCCCCAAAGCCCGACCTGGACTTCCAAGTAGTTCAAAAGCAGTCCCAGGACAGCTCCCTCCTCTTCCCATGCCCAGAGAGCAGAGGCCCAGGCAGGACCCACCTTGTGGTACAGCTTCTGCTTGGTGTTCAGTGTCTCCAGGTAGAAAAGGTTCTGTTTGAACAGGTGAATGTCAGGCTGCAGGAAAGACTGGCCAAACGCCTGGGAACAAAGCACAGAGGGAAGAAGGGCATGGAGAGCACCACAAACATCAGAGCTGCCAGGAAAAACAACAGCATTTTCACCCTGAGCCCAGGAGAAACTCCTGGCAGCCTCAGTGCAGCAAGATCACACGAGACGGGCAGTTCAGATCAGCTGTGCTGCCAGCAGGTCCATGGGGATGACACTTTGGTGGGAACATGGGCATATTCCTGCAGAGCAGGCTCCACTGGGAACAGGCAGGCCAACCTGGCACTGGAGAGGGCCAGGGCTGCTCCTCAGGGGTGTCACCTGAGGGACCACAGCACAGGGAACAAAGCAGGACAGAGCCCAGGGGAGGCTCTCAGTCTCAGCCAGGAAGCCAAGCAGTGCCACTGCCCTGATTTAGGATTTGGAGATGATTTAGGATTTAGGCCCTGGGAGCCTGTGCAGTGAAGAGCCCAGAACAAAACCTGCTGGAGGCTGAGCTGGCCTGGCAGGGCTGCACAGTGTGTGATCAAACATCTTTTCCACCCTGAACACCTCCAAAGCAGGGAACAGGGGATGAAGGTGGGTGAGGTCAGCTCTGTACAGAGACAGGCAGCAGGATTTTAACAGCTCCTCTTCAAGGCATTGTGAGCAGAAGAGTTTTTTCTCCCACATGACCCATTTATTGTCAAATGGACAAAAATGACCCAGATCCCATCAAGACTGAGCCAGTTCTGGCCTTAGATCTCAGGTGGAAATCAGCACAGGAACTATTAATATTCCCCACACAGAGCCCTGGCTGTGGGAACACTTACAGAACATGAAATGGGAGTTTTGTATCAGAGCAACAAGAGCCAAGGAGCAAAACAAGCACTGCAGTGTTGTCACCCAGCCTGAACTGAGATTATTCCATAAATACCTTCCAGAATGAGGCATTCAAGAGAGTTTGGAAGTGTTACACAGCTACAGGTGAAGGAGATGCTTGGACAGCCCTGCACAGGAACCAGCCTGGGCTGCAGTGACACCAAAAGGTGGCAGGAGAAGGGAAAGGCCAGAGAGAAACATGGCTCAAGTTATGTCAGCTCCCTCTCCACATGTGCACCACAGGGGACCCAGTTTCTCCAGGCACTCCACCAGGGGGAAACTCTCCCAAAGTCCTCTACCAGCAGTCTAAGGTGATCTAGGAATTGCAGGGGAACTCATCTGGCCAGCTCTGACTGAAGAAACTCTTGGAACACAGCCTGTTATTCTTAAAAATTCCAATATCCCAACCTGAGAAGGCTGGAGCTGGCTCTGGGCACACACTCTCTCAAGGGGCTCTAGGAGAGCTGGAGAGGGACTGGGGACAAGGCATGGAGGGACAGGACACAGGGAATGGCTCCCACTGCCAGAGGGCAGGGCTGGATGGGATATTGGGAATTAGGAATTGTTCCCTGTGAGGGTGGGCAGGCCCTGGCACAGGGTGCCCAGAGCAGCTGGGGCTGCCCCTGCATCCCTGGCAGTGCCCAAGGCCAGGCTGGATGGGGCTTGGAGCCACCTGGGATGCTGGAATGTCCCTGACCATGGCAACCCAAACCAGTCCATGATTCTCCATTCCCCAGGGCAAAGCCTGTCAGGTGTTACCCCCTGACCCTTCTCCACCAGGGCTTGTGGTACAGCACTCAACAAGACCATGGGAACTGAGGAAAACTTCCCAGCACTGGCAGCTCTCCCCACTGCCAATCACAACACTCAGAATTAAATGGGTCAGTGGCAGTAATGTATTTTTATAGCAGGATGAGGCTTGCAAAAAAATTAACATTCCTTCCTCATGCCTGCATGGCTCTGTGCCTTGTGAGCTCAGCAGCTGGGTCACTCCTCAGCAATTCTCATTTTCAGCAGTTTAGGGAGGCAAAACCTCACTCAAGCTCATCTAAACCCATCACCCATATGTGCCCAGGTGGGACCTTCACAAGAACAAAGAGCCTGAGGGGATGGAGCATGTTCAGGAGAGGGAACAGAGCTGGGAAGGGGCTGGAGCACCAGGAGGGGCTGAGGGAGCTGGGAAAGGGCTCAGCCTGGAGAAAAGGAGGCTCAGGGGGACCTTGTGGCTCTGCACAACTCCTGACAGGAGGGGACAGCCGGGGGAGTCCCAGGGAACAGGGACAGGACAAGGGGAAATGTCCTTAAGTGCCAGGGGAGGTTTAGGTTGGATATTGGGAAAAATTTCTTCATGGGAAGGGTGGTCAGGCCCTGGCACAGCTGCCCAGGGCAGTGGTGGAGTCACAATCCCTGCAGGGATTTAAAAGCCATGTGGATGTGGCACTTGGGGACATGTTTAGTGGTGGCCTTGGCAGGCTGGGGGAATGACTGGAGTCAATCTCAGAGGGCTTTTCCATCCTTAATGATTCTGTGATTCCCTGTTTAGTGCTCCTCTGCAGGACAGGCTCTGGGCAGTGGTGGGAAAGGTGAGTTACCTGCATGATGGCACTGAACTGGGCTTCATTCTCCATCTGCTCCTCTGCCACTCCCCTCTGCACACTGGCCAGCACACTGGATTTGAAGAAGTACCTCCAGTTGTGGTGCAGCACCCGGAAGAGGAGCTCAAACAGCTCTGCCTTCACATCAGGGGATGAGCGCTGCCAGGAGAGGGGACAGAGCTCAGGGCAGGCTCCTCTGCTGGCATCCCACCCACACCTGGGCCCACCCACGCATCAAAGCACTTCTAAGGGAGCACCAGAGCCAGCAGCTGTAGGATCATGCTGAAAACACATCCCTGACTCTGGGTTGTACCTCCTGCTTTGACCTCCTCCCTAATTTTAGCTTCTCTTGAAATCCCTGACAAAATCCTCCACCCACTCTGTTTCCAATCCCACTGACTGCTCCCCCCCAGGGTGTTTTCTCTCCACACTTGCAGCTTGTGGAAATTCAAAGCTTCACAGCTGCCACTGATACCTGGGGTTTAAGTTATTCTGTTCTGTTTTGGTGTGCAGCTTTTAGCTTTATATTAAGTGTTACTAGGATCTTTTCATAGGGTGGTGAAGACAAAACAATCCTATTCTAGCTGGAGACTCAAGGACAATCTCTTCAAACTTCAGGCCCAAAGCATAAACAACGTGAAAAGAGGAGGGTGGGCAAGCAAGGAGGATGAAACTTCATAATTTGAAGCTATTAATTGGACAGTTGGCTCCTGTATGCAAATGGACTAAAACTTATAAAAATGTGAGATCTTGTGACCAAGCTCTTTTGTTTCCATCATGGAGCCCCCCAGGCAGAGCCACGACTGTGGAGGATGGGTCCATGGAGATGGAGACTCCCAGTGGCAGTGAGCTGGGAACAGCAGACACCTGCAGCTGCCCAGCTGGGAATGCTGCAGGCACTGCCTGTGCCACTGAGGGTCCCAACTGCTGCTGCCCCAGACACAGCTCACTGTCCCTGCTCCCCAGACACAGCTCACTGTCCCTGCTCCCCCGACAGATCTGACTGTCCCTGCTCCCCCAGACACCCCTGACTGTCCCTGCTCCCCCAGACACAGCTCACTGTCCCTGCTCCCCCAGACACCCCTCACTGTCCCTGCTCCCCAGACAGATCTGACTGTCCCTGCTCCCTCAGACACAGCTCACTGTCCCTGCTCCCCCAGACACCCCTGACTGTCCCTGCTCCCCCAGACACAGCTCACTGTCCCTGCTCCCCCAGACACCCCTGACTGTCCCTGCTCCCCCAGACACCCCTCACTGTCCCTGCTCCCCCGACAGATCTGACTGTCCCTGCTCCCTCAGACACAGCTCACTGTCACTGCTCCCCCGACAGATCTGACTGTCCCTGCTCCCCCAGACACCCCTGACTGTCCCTGCTCCCCCAGACACCCCTGACTGTCACTGGGTGTTCTCTGCTCTCCCTCACTGCCAGAGCATGAAGTGGAGTTGGGATCCCTCCCATTCCCCGTTCCCAATATCAGGGGGGTGGTAACTCCATTCCAACCACACAACGGCCGTGGCACAAAACCCTCAAATCCTGACCTGGATTTCCAAGTAGTTTAAAAGCAGTCCCAGGACAGCTCCAGCCTCTTCCCATGCCCAGACAGGACCTGAGCTCTGGTACTGCCAGGGTGTGGCCTTTGAAGACCCTTCAATAAAAATCCACTTTATTCCTCTTAACTCCATCTAGCCTCTGTTCCAGCTCCATAAGGCATCACCACCCCCCTGTAGCCATGATATTTTCTGAAAAATCCTTTCCTTAGGATTTTTTCTCCTGAGAAGCTGAGAGGCCTCAGGAACAAAATGTAACCAATGGTTATCTGCTGCTGTGGAATGCAACAGGTGCATCTGGGATTGGTCTCATGTGGTTGTTTCTGATTAATGGCCAATCACAGCCCAGCTGGCTCAGACTCTCTGTCAGAGACACAAGCTTTTGTTATCATTCTTATTTTTCTATTCTTGGCTAGCCTTCTGATGAAATCCTTTCTTCTATTAGTTTAGTATAGTTTTAATATAATATTAAAATATAAACATAAATATAAATATAAATATAAAATAATATAATATATATTTATATATTATATATTATTTTATATTTATATTTAAATTATATATATTATATATATTATATATGTTTTATATAAATATAAAATATAAATATAAATTTTAAGATAATATTAAAATATAAATTATTATTTATTATCATAAAATAATAAATCAAGCCTTCTGAAACACGGAGTCAGATCCTTGTCTCTTCCCTCATCCTGGGACCCCTGTGAACACCATCACACCCCCCCAGCAATGCCTCCCCTGCCCTGCCCTGGGAGCTGAATACCTCTGCAATGATGGGATAGACCTGCTCCATGCACAGGGAGATCACACTGGGCAGGAAGGGTTTGAACACCTGGCCTGGCTCCTGCACCACCACCTGCAGGATCTTCAGGAACTTCTCCACCACGCGGCAGCCCGTGCTGCCCTCGTGCAGGATGCTCTCTGCCAGCTGCTCCCTGGGACACAAACAGGCATTAGGAACATCCCCAGGGATCCAAAGGCTCACCTGGTTTACAGGAAAATAAGTGCTGCCTCTAAGATGCTCCATTAATAGTAGCCAAGCACATGAAGGTACAGAAGGGAGGGAGGTTTGACTGAGGGTTGACAGATCCCCCTCCCCAACAAAAGATGAGTGAGGGACACTCTCAGACCTTAGGCAGGAGCTAAGAGGGAATGTGAGAGTCCAGTTCAACACCCCACACAGCCAGCAAGTCGGTGGGAGAGCTGGGATTGCACAATGGCAGCTGTGACTTATGGGCCCTGGGTCTCTCCAGACTTGGAAGTGTTTTCCCCAGATTCACCCCTGGGATGTGACAAAAGTCACAAAGGCTGCAAACAGCCCACTTTAGGGACAGGGACCAGCTGTCTGAGCAGCTCCTCAGATAAACCATCCTGAGGGGTAAGAAAGAAGTGACCAGGGCTGGGCAGTACCTGGTGAACATGTTCAGGAAGGTCTGTATGATCTGCTCAGTGAAAGGCACTCCCATCTGCACCCTCAGGCCTTGGAACAGGGTGAGGAAGAAGCTCAGCATCTCATCTGTCACATCTAAGAGAGGAGAAAAGCAACAAGAACATGTTAAGGAAACACCCAAGTGCATCAATAAGTCTTTTATGTTTAAGTCTGAAGTTTGCTCCTCCTGTTCAAGGAACCCCATTTACTCTTGGGAATTCACCAACAGGGTTGTCTGAGAAACTGAAACCATCAGCTGGTTCCTACAGGGCTTCAAGATTGTTCATCCCCTTCCAAAACCTGCCAGGGATGACCAGCACAGGCAGCACCCAACCCCTCAGAGCAACCAAAATCCTGGCAGCAAGGCCTCAGCGTGCTCAGAGTGCTGGGACAAAGCTCAGGGGCAGCTCCAGGCCCATCTCCAGTGCTCACTGCTCATACAGGGTTAACAGGAAACACCAGGAAATCCAAAACACCCGCAGAGCTCGGGGTGGAGGAGACAGAATCCAGCTTGTTTTTTTGGCAGGAACTGAGAAGACACTTCTATCCTCAGAAGTGAGCACATGGTGGTGCAGTGAGCTGATCAGCACCCAGCTGATCCTTCACCCACCCCAATAAAACTGGACAACCAAGCTGGAGCTGCTAAACTCCTCCCTCACCACACAACCTTGGATAGCCAATAAATGGCAATTGATGAGGCTGTTCTGAAGACAACAGCTCCCTGGAGTCACAGCACCTTTGCTGCTGCCTTGGATCCTCTGCATTTCACTGCTTTTGTCTCCCCTCAACCCCCACCACTGAGAAAATCCCACCCAGCTCCAAGGGGAACAGGAGGAAGCACCTGATGTGACACAAAATGCAAGCTGCTGCCCAGCAGGCTGCCAAGGGACAGTCCTGGCTCCATCTCAGGGAAAGAAACCCCCAAATCCCACATCATTTGACCCAATCTGATGACAACTATTCCTCTTAATGGTAAATACAGCCAGAGAGGGTATTTTAAAGCTTTTTTTTTTTTTTGTGCTCAGGAGCAGCTCCTCTTTGAAACTGTGACAATCCTGCCTGGATCCTGGCTGGCAGGGATGTCCCTTCAGCCCAGCTCTCCCAGCACACCCAGGCACAGCAAACCCACACACTCCACACCCACACCACAACTCTGCTGCTGCTCTGGGTGTCACCAGGAGCTCAGAAAGCTACTCACAGCATGACCCCTGGCCTGAGGTTATACCTGACTGATGAATGAAAGCTGGGAAGAGGGCTAGTGAGACCTGCACGGATTCTTGCAGCGACTGATAACAGATCTGCCGGGACTTGGTGGATTCTCCAGAGACACTTTCCACAATGTCTTCCAGAACGCTCAGTGTCTGGTGGATGATCACTTTGGCTGCAAAACAAGAGGAGTGATGCTTCTTGCATGTGCCAAAACTGCTCACAGATAAGAGGAAGAGAAATTAAGCTAACATACAAAGTAATTAAAACAACTGACGTGCGACACTGCAAATTTCTGAATGATTTTTAAAGTGATCCTCAATAAAACCCAAAATCACCCCAAACTAGGCCCAAAGCATAAAGTTTCCCTGCCCCCTTGCCAGGAGTTTCTTTGCATTCCTCCTATATAAACAAACCCTCTCCAGTACTTCCCAAGGAAGAAATTCTTATTTCCTCCCTTCATTTTTTACAACCACAATCTTTGTTAATGCTGCTTCCAGCCACTTTTCTAATACGACACAAGAGGCTGTTCAGTATTCCCAATGCAATCCTTACTATTTCAACTGTTATCCCAACCCTGGTCCCAGGAAGACAGCACTCTAATGGAAGAGTTTACAGCTGACCTGGCATGGGAGTGCCCTGTACAGAGCAGAAAAGCCTCTAAAAACAGAAAGAAAACCCAACTCGCTCCTTCCCCACCCTCCCCATATACGAAACAATTTCTCAGCTAAAATAACCACTGTCAAATCAGCTTAATGACACTCCCCAGTGCAGCAGGAGTGAGCGGGACACTGGTACTTACTGTCCTCCAGCTGCACCTTCCTCTGGGGCAGGCTGGCCGTGGCCTTGAGCTGCCGGTAGTCGCGGGTGAGAGCGGACACGAGGCTGGCGTGGTTGGTGGAGCGCACAGCCCACTGCTGCTCACTCTCAGGCAGGTTGGGCCAGGGCAGCAGCAGCACGTTGGACAGAGCCCTGCACACCAGCACCTGGGCCTGGGAGGGACAGCAATCACAGCCACTGAAAGGTTTGGGTGGGAAGGGAGGGTAAAGCTCGTGGTGTTCCACCCCTGCTTTGTGCATCTCTGGTGTGTGGGGTGAGCTCTGCAGAGCTGCTTGGACACTGAGGATGGATTGCAGCTCCCAAAACATCCACACAGGTGGGTATCAGCCCTGAGCTCCTGGTACCCACAATGAGAGGTGGGAGCAGAAAGCCACCCACAAGAGCCCAGACAGCAGCAGGGTTGGACTGACAGCAAAACTATTGAATCATGGAATGGTTTGGGTTGAAAGGACCTCAAAGGTCACAAACTTCGAACCCCCTGTCCCAGGCAGGGACACCTTCCAGCAGACCAGGCTGCTCCAAGTCCAGCCTACCCTTGAACACTTCTAGAGATGGGGCAGCCACAACTTCTCTGGGCAGCATCAATCAAAGAGACAAAGTTTTAAATTTTTTCCCAACTTAATTTTTGCTAGAGCACAAGCTAGAGTGAAATGATATTTCATGGCTGTCCAAGACACCAGAGGTGCTCACTATTCAACAGCAGAACATGAGCCCAAGTGAAAACAACCAGGCCTGCAAAGACAGAGAGAAGCAAAGCTCCAGGATTTAAGGCCTGGAAGCAGCTCCCAGCTCTGCCAGCCCTTCCCTGCAGCAGTAAATCTCTGGTGCTTATAAAAACAAAGATGATTTTACTTTCATTACTCCTTGTCTGGTTTACATGCTGAGCTTCTGCACTTGTGCAGCACTTTGTGCTTCCTTGCCAGCACACAACATAACCATATCCCAGCACTGTGGCTGTTCAGTGCTATAAATGGAATATATTTATGTTATTTACATTGCTGCTGCAATATAAATACTCCAGTTTCACAAAAAACTCTTTGTGTAGGTCAGAATCAACGTGCCTGTACTGTGAAGATGATGCAGAACTGGGGATGGTGTCAACAAATGAGAAAAGAATCAGATCTAAGAGGTGCAATTGTGTTTTTTCCTTGTGCTGTTCCTCAAAATAGATCATTAATTACATACAATATCACTGTAATTTGTGGATATACAAAATATAGAGAAGGTTGCTGGATTTTGAGGTTATCTCTGTCCTGGATTGCCAAGCAAATTGTATTCTATTTACCATCTGTATGGCAGCTGTCTTCTGTTAAGTGGGCAGTTTTCCTTACCTCTTCTACAACCAGGGAGACATCTGCTGATAACAGCTATTGAATGTCACTGCATGGCTGATAAGAACTACAGCATCCCATTGTGAGATGCTGAGCCCAGAGGGAGGAGCCAAGCATTCCTACCCAGATATAATCTGGAGATCCTGGAACACCCGCGTGGCTTTCTCCAGAGGAACAGCAGCTGCCTCTCCACTGGATCTTCACAGGAAGACTCCACCCTTTTCTACAGGATCCCTGCTCCAGCAGAACCAGCCCTGACACTGCAGGAGGGCTGAGCCACAATTCCAATGGGACTGCTGCCAACACCCTGACCCACAGGGTGTCAGGCTGGGTTCTGACTCTGTCAGTGTTGTTTTAGTTTACTGCATTGTTTATCTTTTTATTTTCTTCCCTAGTAAAGAACTGTTATTTCCTGCTCCCATAATTTTTGTTGCCTGAGAGCCCCTTCATTTAAAATTTAGAGCAATTTGGAAGGAGGGGGTTTACATTTTCCATTTCAGGGGAGGCTCCTGCCTTCTTAGCAAACACCTGCTTTTGAAACCAAGACAATCCCTCAGCACCTGAGGCACATCTTCCCAAGGACAGAGCCTTCATTTCCATGTGGGACAGCACTGGGTGAACTGACCTTGTCGGGGAGGCGCTGGGCAGAGGTGTCAGTGATCCTGTTGAACACCTTCTGCACGGCCGGGATGCTGATCAGGAACACTGGGCGCACCGTGGTGGCCAGGGACACCAGCAGGTGGCACGCAGACAGCAGCAGCTTCTCCTGCACCTGAGACAGACAGGGGTGGTCAGTCCCACCAGCACACACAGCCAGGCTCAGCTCTCTGAGCTGCCAGGACCTGGGGGGTCAGGCTCTGCTCCCAGAGAACAGGGACACGATGAGAGGAAATGTGCCCGGGAAGGTTTAGATTGGATTTTGGGAAAAGTTCATCATGGAAAGGGTGGTCAGGCATAGAGTGCTCAAGGCAATGTGGAGTCCCCATCCCTGGAGGCATTTAAGAGCTGTGTGGACATGGCATCTGGGGACATGGGTCAGTGGTGGCCTTGGCAGTATTGGAGAAATGGTTAGACTTGATCTTAGAGAGCTTTTCCTGAACAATTCTATGATTTATTTGTAAACCAGAGCATAGCTGAGTTCCCTTAATACTATGAGAGAGAGAGACTTCCCTGCTTTCAAGCCATTAAATCTGAGTTTAGAAGTTTAAATCTGAATTTAGACTGAGTTTAAAAGCCTTTAAGTTGCTTATGCTTGTATTAGCCTGACTCCCAGTGCTGTTAGGACACTTCCCATGGCTCTGGGACACAGCCCAACTCCCAGCCCACCCCAGCTGAGCAGAGTGCAGCCCCCAGCCCCCAGGGGGGCAGTACCTTGGAGCTGATGAGGGGGGTGATGGCCTCCAGTGCTGTGGACACCAGGGAGATGAACTGCTCGGGGTTCTGCCGGTGCACCTCGCTGTAGAACTGGGCCAGCCAGTGAGCGTAGGCCTGCAGGGCTGCCAGGGACTGGGCGTGCCTGGGGACACCAGGGGACACAGTGAGCAGTGCAACAGGACACAGGAGTGGTGCTTCAGGCTAATCTGGCAGCAGGGTTTGTAAAAAATCCTTACTCTGTTTTGGTTTTGGTTCTGGACCCACCAAGGTAAAGGTGGGAATTGATAAAGCCAAGTTATCAGTAACTGGTACCTGGCTGTAACCACAGCTGAATCAGGTGAGGGTTCAGTCAGGGTGTCCCTCAGTTTCAGAGAGGTGGCCCCCAAATGTGGGACAGTGCTGCTTTCTCAGGTAAGCATTAGAAAATGGATCACAAGTTTCTTCAGGGACAGGGAAAGGGGTTAACTCTTGCTGACAGATCATGGAAAACACCTCCCCAGTTATTGTAAACCAGAAAAACCATTACAACAACAACCCCTGCACAAATTTCAGTGCCTCTAACTTGGGATTAATAGGAGAAATCCCATTAGTTATACAGTGATATGGTGAAATCTAGAGGAGGTCTTCAAGGAGCTGCTGAAGGTGCAATTACAAACCAGAACAAGTGTTCAAACCTTAAATTCTGCCCACGGTGCTCCAGTTGGCAGGGAACAGGTTTGTGTGCACAGCATCAGCAAGGGAGAGTCCCTACAAGTCTGTCACAGAGGGAGGTGATCTGTGACCAGCAGCACCAAGATTTCACACTGAATGGTTTGTCCCAGAAATGGCTTGCACGGCTGCAAGGCTTATGTTTGTCTTGGAAGACAAGGATTTGAAACCCTCAACTGGGAAAAACCTCTTTTACCTGAGCCACAGGTCTGACTTTGGTAGCAAAAAATCCATCAACTGGATTTAAAAATAAACTACACATTACACAGTGGATCCATTTCTGTAAAATATCACTGTTGGAACACTTATTTCCTCATTAATTACCCTGCTTTTACAGCCACCAGCACAGGGCACAATCCCAGTTTGCTCTCAGAGATGATTTAAGGGGCATTTTTCCTTCTCAGCACAAACATGTTTTCCCTTAAACGACCTGGGTACTTCCATTACAGCAAAGACTGGTCCAAAATCTTGGCAGCAGCCTTGACTTTCCTCAGCTGAAAAAGGTGCTTTCCTGGGGAGCTGCCAAGAGCTGGAGAGGCTGTTTCCCAGAGATCTGCCAAGGAGGGGTCTGAGCAGCAGCTCCAAGCCTTGCCCACCCTGTGAGTGCCCAGTTTGGGTGCAGCCCCACTCACACATCGATGAGGTCAGGTTTCAGCACGGAGGGAACAGCGGTTTCGATGTTGTACAGTTTGATCTGGGATCCATACAACGTCACCTTCACCAGCCTGGAGGGGCAAACACACATGGCAGCAAAGGGATTGTACAAATCTGCTCCAGCACCTGAGCTAGTGCAGCTCTTCCCCAGTATGAGTGGATATTTAGTTAATACACAAATGAGATTTTGACCATTTAGCTTAAAATAATTCAGAGCCTACTGCACTGTTTGGGGTAAAATGGAACAAGTCAGATGCTCCTGCACAGAAATGAAAACACAAAACCTGTGTAAAAGCCTGAAATTCTCCCATTTGTAACTATGTGCTAATTAAGTATCTAGGAGAGGATAATAAAACATCTGCCCCTTCAGCTTTCACAGGTCTTTTCATTCAAGAGAAGAATCATGGAAACATTGAGGTTGGAAAAGGCCTTGAAGATCACAAAGTTCAACCCGAGGAGCCCCCTCAAACCAACTGCATCAAAAAGTGACAGGTCAGAAAAGACAAACACTCTGTGGTCACTGTCCATTGGATTAGAAAGTTACACACTGTCTTGCAACAAAGAACTTGGGACCATCTTAGACTATGGCCAACTGCTTGCTGCCTTATTAACCTCATTGTCACCGTGATATTTTAAGAAAAATCCCTTCACCAGGATTTCTTCTCCTGGGAAGCTGGGAAGCTTCAGCTTCTCCTTGTTTTGGTGCTTTGGAATGTGATTTGGAGAATTGTTTACTCAGCATGTGAATTGTTAATTTAATGACCAATCACAGCCAGCTGTGTTGGACTCGCTGAGTCTGTCACCAGTTTTTATTATCATTCTTGTTTTAGCCTTCTGATGCATCCTTTCTCTTGCTTTAGTATAGTTTTAGTATATCATTCTCTTTTAATATAATATAAATATCATATCATATCATATCATATCATAATAAATCAGCCTTCTGAGAACATGGAGTCAAATTCTCATCTCTCACCTCGTCCTGGGACCCACAACACCACAACATATGTGTGTACATGTATTCAGACCTTACTGGGCAAAAGTATCCACATTGATAATGGGGATACACTGCAGTAGAAAGAAGTAAAGGTGACAGATCAGCAAAGCCAAATACACTCTGTGATGATGTTCCAGATTGCAAGGCAAGATGTATTCCATTACCATCTGTATGGCAGTTGTCTTCTGTTAAGTGGGCAGTTTTTCCTGATCTCTTCCACAATCACTCCTGCCTTGGGAGGGGACATCTGCTGATAACAGCTATTGAATGTCACTGCATGGCTGATAAGAACTACAGCATCCCATTGGGAGATGTGAGCCCAGAGGGAGGAGCCAAGCATTCCTACCCGGATATAATCTGGAGATCCTGGAACACCCGCATGGCTTTCTCCAGAGGAACAGCAGCTGCCTCTCCCACTGGATCTTCAGAGGAAGACTCCACCCTTTTCTACAGGATCCCTGCTCCAGCAGAACCACCCCTGGCACTGCAGGAGGGCTGAGCCACAATTCCAATGGGACTGCTGCCAACACCCTGACCCACAGGGTGTCAGGCTGTGTTCTGACTCTGTCACTGTTGTTTTAGTTTACTGCATTGTTTATTTTATCCTTTCATTTTCTTCCCTAGTAAAGAACTATTATTTCCTGCTTTCATAATTTTTGTTGCCCCTTAATTTAAAATTTAGAGCAATTCAGAGGGGTAGGGAGGGTTTACATACTCCATTTCAGGGGAGGCTCCTGCCTTCCTTAGCAGACTCCTGTCTTTCCAAACCAAGACAGGTGACTGTCCATTGCATTAGAAATTTATAAACTTTCTGGAGTTTATCACAAAGAACTTGGGACCATCTTAGACTATGGCCAACTACTTGCTGCCTTATAAACCTTAGCCTGATCCTGGTGCCCTCCCTTAGAGGCACAGCTGCACCCACCTCTCCACTACGGTGAGTGCGTCGTTGAACCTGGCGGCGAACACGTCCCCGGTGAAGTACTCGGCCAGGCGGCCCACGGCCTGCAGCAGCGAGCTCAGGTCCCTCAGCGAGCAGTGCAGCCTCCTGCAGTCATTCTCTGCTGTGATGTTCAGCCTGTGACCTGCAGGGACACCACAGCCCATCAGACACACAGCCACAAAGCTGAGTTTCTCTAAGGGCTGCCCCCAGAGCTGGAAATTGCTGCTCGCGCAAGGGGAGAGCGCCACGGCTCTGGGATTGATCCCTGCTGCTCCTGGGGATGGGAAACCTGGGGACAAAGTGACACAAAGTGCCAAGTTTGTTCTAATTCCATTGTGAAACTAGCTCTGGGCCACAGGTCAGATGGCAGCACTGGCCAGGCACTGCAGCACTCTGGGAAGGAAGCTCAGCTCTCCTGACAACACCTCAAGGGCTGATAAATGACTATTTCAGCCTTTTACACCTTCATTTCCTTCTGTATGGAGTTAATTCCTCCACAAACAGGAGCCTTTCTGTTTTCTGCTGCCATCAGGAGCATTCCCTGCTCTGGAGAAGGTGGTTTTCCAGGTGGAGAAGGTGGTTTTCTCATGGAGAAGGTGGTTTTCCAGGTGGAGAAGGTGGTTTTCTCATGGAGGAGGTGTTTTTCCAGGTGGAGAAGGTGGTTTTCTCATGAAGAAGGTGTTTTTCCAGGTGGAGAAGGTGGTTTTCTCATGGAGAAGGTGTTTTTCCAGGTGGAGAAGGTGGTTTTCTCATGGAGGAGGTGGTTTTCCACGTGGAGAAGGTGGTTTTCCAGGTGGAGAAGGTGGTTTTCCACACTCCCTCTGCTGGCTGCAGTTCCAGTGATCCAGCAGCAGATTTGGGACAGAGAATTTGTAACTTCACTTCTGGTGTGAGATGTGTTGTGCACTTCCATGTTTCTCAGGTACAAGAAACAATCTGCTAATGAGGTTTTCCAGCCCGACACAATCCTCCTGCTGCTGCTCAGGTGTGGACACCTAGGCTCAAACATTCCAGAGCTTCTACTTAAAAAGCAACTATATTCTCATGTTCTCCAACACCACCTTTTGAAGAAAATAAATTTTCTTTCTACTGACTGTATCTAAGATCAGCTCAAGCTTTCAGCAGCAACCTCTCCATTTTGTGCCATCAATACAAACACACAATCCTGTGCCATGTGCTCTGGCATGAGCAGGGAAACTGGATCACTCTGGTCCCTTCCAGACCCATTCTGGGATTCTGTGCCACCACCCAGGGCTCAATCCAGAGCTGCATCTGAGCTGCTGCTGCTGCTGATCCCCAGGACAGCTTCTAACACAGGCTGGTGCCACAGCACCAAACCCCCACACATTGCTTATCCTAGGCCTGAAATGATCCTAAAACTGGGAATTTTTTTTCTAGAACTGGCTACACAACAGTCACCATTCTGCCATATCCAGCAGTATTGGAAATGTCACAGATTCCTGTCCTGGTCACACCGGGGAATTTGAGTTCTACCTTAAACTACAGCCTGCCCTCAGGCAGATCTCACCACTGCTGCTTCCCCTGTTTCTCAGGAGGGAGCTGTAGTATTTGGTGCTGCACACCTGCTCTTAACACTCTGGTATCTTCATTTCAAATACCAGAACAAGGGAAGCACTAAGCCAATAAGAATAAATCATATTATGAGACTTCTGTCTGCTGCTGGAGTTTAATACTGAGCCATGAGACACCACACAGGTTTGGATCAGGTGAATACAGAAAAAACAACACCAAAGCAGGTCTGGAGTGGTTTTGCAGTGATGAAAGAGGGAGGAGCACAGTGTTAGAGGGTGGTTATTACCTGTTCCTGAAGTGACCACAAACTGCTGGAGCCCCAGATACACTTCCAGGTTATCCTGCAGAACGGGAAACTGAAAGAGAGAAGAACTGATTGTGATCCTGGGGCTTGGCAGACAGTAACAGCCAATGACTGATTGCTCTGCCAGAGCAGAGTGCTCTCATTTCTCCCCAATGCCTTCACACAGACATTTGGAAGAAGGGCAGGATGGGCTCTGGGCTGATCCTGCATCCCACAACTTCTAGGTCCGACAGCTGTCAGGAAAACAAAGATCACTCCCCTGAAGGCACTTCCCTGTGGCAGCTCTCCTTTGCCTCTAAGCCCAGCAATCAGCCTGACAAGATAATGGTCTGACAGTGCAAGTGAGGGCACAGCACCAGGAATACACAGCTGGAGGCACAACTCAGCCCAAGGAGCAGAGGAGTGGCAGGGTCTGAAGTGCAGGAGGTCTGTGCTCACCCACCTCACCTGCAAGTATCATCTTCTCAAGATGTGAGCCTTAAAAATCTCCCAAAATATTATGCAACTAGAAAGCTGAGTTCAGTGCCTCTACCAGGGTACAGAAGGGAAGCAGTGCAGCATTCTTCCAGCAAGCTGCAGGCTGCAGCAGTGAAATTCCATGGGGAAACCAGCCAAAGGAATAAACACCACAGTCCTCATGCACCCCGGTGTGGGAGCAGAGTGTCAGCCCAGCTCCATCACTCAGCAGTGGCAGCAAACATGCCAGGTCCTGCTCATACTTCAGCTGAACAATCTTTCTCAACCCTTCCAGCCTGGCACAGCTCTATTTAATTTCTGTTGGGGAAAATGGCTGAAATTGGTGTTTGGTTTGATGGAAGTTCTCTTGCCCATCAGCAGAAGGAGCTGCAGCCTTTCCTTGCCCAGCATGGGATGGAGTCATGGCAGCTGCTGTCCATTGCTTTAATTATTTGCCACTGCTAAAACCCCTAAACTAAGCCCCACTGCACCCACCAGCCCTGCAGCCACTGGGCACTGCTGGAGAGGCTCCCACATTCCCCAGTCCCCCAGAAGAAACAATGCAGGGCTCAGGAAAGCACTCCCTACTCAGCTTCCAACATGCTGTGCCTAATTAACAGTGGAGTGTCTTTGCATAACTGCCTGAGGGGAGTTAAAAAACCACAGAGCCTTCCTCATGTGGATGTGTTCCTCCAAGGAAGCCACATGCTCTGCTCCATCTGATCCATCTGCTCCCTGAACACTGCTCTGCTCCTTGGTGCCTTCCGCTGGCTCCCTGGCAGGGCTGCACAGCAGCCTCTGCTTTGTTCCCTCCTGCTAGTGACAGGCTTCTGCTTCCCTGCCTCAAGAAAAACAGCAACTGCAAAGACACTTCAGGTCAGGCATCTCCTGCCTCTGCAGCAGCCCAGTTTTCTCTGCTCCTTGGGAATACAGTTCTGAGGTCGAGCTGTGCAGTGCTCCCAGCAGGATTAATGCACTTGCTGAGATCTCACTGCTGTTATTTCCCTTTCTCCTCACCCAGCAAAACTCCACCTGGACTGCTCTGAATTCTGGGCCACACTTCAATCCCCAAGATATCCTTCTCAAAATTGCTACAAGCCCAGACAACTTTTACACCACCAAAGGTAGTGACAGCAGCTAAAGAAAAGCACTTATCCAGATCAGATCTGCTTCCCAATAGTCCAAGGCCTCTCTCCAGCATTTTTATCTATCTATTTTAATCTTTAATTAAAATAAAGATTCCACTCTCTTGAAAGCCCTAATAATGACACTTATCTGACCAATTCACAGCCCTGCCTCTGAGATAAAGGCCAAGATAAACAGCCCAGAGTGGTTGCTGCCAAATGTTCACACTTTGAGAGGTGGGAATTTCTAAAGAGTGTCCACCAAGCTGGACTTAAGACACTGAACCACTCTTTTCAAAACACACCAAGAAATGCAACAAAGCCAAAGAAACAATTCTTTCTCTTCAATTTCTAATCTCCCCTTGCCAAGTTTTGCATCCAACCCCAAATTTCCCTTTTTTTTTTTTTTTTTTTTTGGCACTGAGGCATCTGTCAAAAAAAATCGACAGCAGTTGGTGCCGATTCCACGTGGCACTTTGGCCTGGGGCAGGACTTACGAGTGTGGAGAAGGCGTGAGTTGGCAGGAGCTCCATGACTTTGGCCACCACCTCCAAGCTCTGGCGCAAGTACCGCTGCCACTCCGTTTGCTGCTGCAAACAGAAGGACATGGGGTGAGCACTGCCCTTCCCTGGGTCCCTAGAGCTCTGTGTTCCCCTGGGAAGGGAGGGACAGCAGGGAGAACCCCACCCCACAAACAGGATCTTAGAGAATTGTAACTTGCACACTCCACTGGAACTTATTTTCATATAGAATTTGTTCTGTTTTCATACAGAATTGATAAAATCGGGGGGACAGTGCAGGAGAAGGGAGGGGAAAGAGTGGTAAGAATTTGATAGGTGAATTAAACAATTACATTAAATTTAAAGGTGAATTAAACAATTATTTTAACAGTTTAAGACTCTTTCCATGCTCAGCTACACAGGTGACTGAGAAAGAAGCTGCCTGTTACCATCATAGCCCAAACCTGCCATTAATATGAGAAGGGAAAAATGGAACAACAAACACACACAGCAACATAAGCAACAGAATCAATAGCACCATATCCTGACTTCATTTTGTCCTTAAATAATGAACTAAAACCCTTTTCAAGTTTTGTACCAAAAGTTTGAAGTTTTTCAAGTATCACTATTTGCCACCCTGTTTTGGAAGCACAAAGACAACTTCATCAGGACTGCTCTAGATAATTTATACCTTTATTTGTGACATTATTATCACTATGGAAAGGCATCCAAACACCAACATGGTCTTTACAGGGGTATGGCAGCTAATTATCCAGATGACACAAGTGCCAAATGAATCCAGAAATGAATTTATTTTGCTTATGAAATGGTGCTGTATCGCCAGCCAGGGTCTGTGTACAAATCACCAACGGGACAGGACTGCTGGGAATGTGCCTTGAGCTGTTTGATTTTCCAGCATCAGCCTCATTACCTGGTTATGACAATGGGAAGATGCCAGCAGCTCACATCTCAGGCAGCAGACCAAGAACTCTCACTCCAAAATTTAAAAATTTCACAGCCCTCAACACTCCCGAATTTAAAAATCTGTCTGATGCCATTTGTGATAAAATTCCCTCTGCTCCTTCACCTACCCTCTTGTGACAGCTGACCTGCCCATCCAGGGCTCTGGCCCCACCCACTTTGGCCACCACTCCCCTTTGATATTTATCAGCTTTGAGGTGATTTTTATCAATACCAACTTAGGACAAATAAGCTTAAACACAAGCCCCAACAAGACACAGCTTCAAGCTTTTGCTTCAGAGACATTTTAGCATTTAAATTCCCAACTAATTAAACACTTTAAATTCCAAAGGTGTTTAGACATGGACATCTAACACCTCTGACAATCAGAACACAAGGATCTAAATTTTTCCCCCAATAAGAACCAAGTTATACCCAAAGGTTACATCTCCAGTGTGACTTTTGGTGAAAAGCATCTGAAGCTGTTTTACAGCTCAAACCCACAGAGAAGGGAGGGGAGAAGGAGCTGCTCAGCCCACAGTCCAGAGTGTAAGCTCTGGAAAAGCCACTGCAGGTGGCAGCAGTGCAGGTGGCCCTGTCCTGTTCAGCTTACATCATCATCCAGGGTCTCGTCATCCAGCTCCTCCAGCTGTGCCTGGTTATACCTGAACTGGATCCGGTTCAGCACCTCTGTCAGCAACAGAACCAAGGCATCTTCGTACCTGCAGCCACCAGGGAGACACACACAGGGTTGGGTAAAACCCTTCCAGCAAGGGAAATGTAAAACAGAGCAGTTACAGCAAGCAGAGCCTGGGATTCAAGGTATCAGCTCATTTCAGGTCACAAGGTAGCTGTAAGGAAACAGCCTCGGCAATACCCAATATCCCTCTGCCTCTGGAAGGGAAAGGGAGGACTGTCAGCAGTAGGAACAGCCCCAGAGTTCAAAACAGGAAAAGCAGGAGCAGTTTGCCAGGAACAACACCAGGTGTCCACAAACAGAAGGCACCAAGAGCCTCTTGCAGCCTGGGCTGTCCTCAGCAGCCTCTGCTGCCTTGAGCCTGCCTGTGTCAGAACCCAGGAAATTCCTCTGGCTGCCCTGGATGGCTCCAGCCCCTGCCAGGGGGCTCAGAGACCTGGGCAACAGAGCCCAAGAGCCCTGTGCCTTTGATCTTAACCCATGGAAACAATTACCAACCTTATATGAGGATTTACAAGCCATGAAAGTTTAAGTGGAATGATAGTTAGCTTGTCACAGGGTGAAAAGCAGAATTTTGGGGTTTTTAGAATGGGAGCTTGGGGTCCCAAGATGGAGGGATTTGGGCAGGTTCTGTCCTTCTTTCTCCTTCTTCTTGGCCTCCATCTTCTGGGTGATGGTGGCACTTTTGGATTGGTTTAGAGTAGAAACACACTGTCTAACATAGGTGATAGGTATTGGAAAATGATTGTAAATAATGAACAGGTAGTTTTTAGTATAAAAAGATAACACTGCCAAGAGGGTGATCAGTGTGCCACCAACCAACCTGCCAGACAGATCTCAGCAGGTCAGGGAAAGAATGTTACAGATAACAGAGAATAAACAACCTTGACAACCAGAACAGAAGAATCCTGACTCCTTCTTCAGTTGCCAGGCTGGGAAAAAGAGATTTTCTAACACATTTTGGGGCCATCTTGACCTCAGAGACCCCTGAGATGTCTGTGCTGCTGTCTCCTTCCCCACACTGAAATTCAGGCCCTGCTCCCCTGAAACAAAGGCAGCCCCTTTTCTGCTTGCACTGAAACATGTCACTGAAATGTCCCTGCAGCTCTGGGAGCCAGGCAGCTGGGACAGAGCACAGCAAAGAGCCAACAGAAATAATGCCAGGCTGCACACCCAGCACAGCACCCAACCACTCCTGGTGCCACAACACCAAACTTCAGGCATTTCAAGCTGATTTCTCCTTGAAAAACCTCTTTCACAAAACAGCTGGGGTCTCATTAAAAAATCCTGTTTTTTTTCCTAGGGAAAATCAGGTTGGAAAAACAGGCCTTAAAAAAGAGTAACAGACGCAGAGCGTGACGCAAGCCAAGTGTCAGATGTGACAGTCAGCTGTGCCACCAGCCAGGCAGCTGCAAGCTCTGGGCAAGGTGGTGTAACCTTGCATTTGGCAACTTCTGCAGTGGTGAAAGCAGCACTGTGTACAAAATGCAAAGTTTCTGAAGCGCAGAACAGGAAATGTCCTCTGTGGCCCTGTGGTGTCACCACTCCCAGACTGCCCAGCTCAGGGTTCCCACGGCTCAGGGTGGGCAGGGATGTGCAGATGTCAGAGCTCCACTGAGGACAAACAGCACAGCCCCAAGCACTCCCAAGCTTTATTTAGGGTTTTGTAGTCTGACAGACCCGGAGACAGCTTTTTGTTACAATTTGCTCCATCACAAGCTGGGTGACACCAAGACAACACACATGACATGCACGTTAGGAGCAAATCATGAAGTTCCAACCCAAAATCTACTTCTTGAGAAATTCAAACCCCACAGTTCCCATGTTGAAAGAAGGAGCTATCTGCTCAAGAGTAGTTCCACTTTTCCTTGTGGTTATGATGCCAGGCTGGCTTTACAAAACCAACTGCTGCTATTCAGGGTGCTCAAGGGAAAGAGCACTCAGCAGAACTAAACATGGCACAAACCATGGTGCTTTTAAACCTCAAAAACCCAAACAACTCACCAGGATATTCACCAGATTTTTAAAGTGGCAGCAAAGAGACTCTTCTCAAACAAAACCCACCCCTTTCAGGGTCAGCATCTGCCAAGGAAGAGCTGCCAACCACTGCTGTAACTAATACACACAGTGGTAAGCAAGTGCAACTTTTGACTTCAGTCTCATCTGTATTTCTCAGAAACACATCCTCTATTTAAAGAGGAAATTTAAAATCCTAATTAAATAAAATTTGTTTCCTAATTCATTAATTAGTTGTATGAGCTGTGTGAGCACTAAGTAAGCAACCTGTGTTGTAGTTTCCTCCTCTAATTTGTGCTAAAATGTGCTCCAGTTCTATTTTAGACTACAAAGCTTCCTTCCTCTGCCTGCAAGGTTCACACACAACATATGTAAGTGCCAGTTTGTCTACCCAAACCTGCTCAGCCTGAATTCTTGTGAATGAGTGTGAAACATTGAGGTTTATGCTTTTTATACTTCATGATTTTAGAAAAAGAAAGGACTCAACCACACAGGAGGCTGCTGTAAGCAGTAGCTTATTTCTCACAGCTCTTCCATGGTGACCACAAAGTTTCTTTGCTGCTGGAGGAAAAAAATCCTTCCCTGTGAGGGTGGGCAGGCCCTGGCACAGGGTGCCCAGAGCAGCTGGGGCTGCCCCTGGATCCCTGGCAGTGCCCAAGGCCAGGCTGGGCAGGGCTTGGAGCAGCCTGGGACAGTGGGAGGTGTCCCTGCCATGGCAGGGGTGGAATGAGATGAGCTTTGAGGTCCCTCATCCCAGTCCATGCCATGATTCCAGCTGTGCCACCCTGGCAGCCCCCAGCCCTCACCTGTTGAGCACTGCTTCCTTGTCTGCCAGGCGACTTTTGATTTTGCTGGTCAGATAGTCCAAGAAGAGTGTCCAGATGTCCAAGCAAGAAAAGTAACCTTCATGTGTAGGCTGAAAGACACCAAAATTTCCAATGAGTACCACAAGTTATGGCAAGATGGATTTCACACAGTGAAAACAGGAGTAAACATCCACTTCAATCCATGGGAAGAGCTTCTTGTCTTACTGAAAACACTGGAAAGATTCAGAGCTGTCCAAAGATGAACAAGAGCTTTTGTACAAGGCCAGGAAGCCAGGAATTACAAGGCTGGTCTCAGTGCCAACCATTCTCATGGCTGGTTACACCAGTTTCTAGCACTCCAGGGCCTGAAGGGGCTCCAGGAGAGCTGGAGAGGGACTGGGGACAAGGCATGGAGGGACAGGACACAGGGAATGGCTGCCACTGCCAGAGGGCAGGGCTGGATGGGATATTGGGAATTAGGAATTGTTCCCTGGGAGGGTGGGCAGGCCCTGGCACAGGGTGCCCAGAGCAGCTGGGGCTGCCCCTGGATCCCTGGCAGTGCCCAAGGCCAGGCTGGGCAGGGCTTGAGCACTCTGGGTCAGTGGGAGGTGTCCCTGCCATGGCAGGGGTGACACTGGATGGGTTTTAAGGTCTTTCCAACCCAAATAATTCCATGATTCTGTGATATTATGAAGCTCTTTCCTTGTCACTGTTCCTGTGTAAATGGGGCTGAGCTGCACTGACAGCTTCTACAGCAACCTTGGGGGTTTTTAATACAAAAACTAAAAGCTACAAGAAAGCCACAGATTGAGGACAAGGAATAAAATCCCCAAACACAAATCAAGCAAGTCTGAGAGACTTTTCCACACATTGTCCGTTCCAAAGACTAGAAAAAAATTAAAGCAGAAGCAAAGTTAAACATCAGACAAGTTGTTGTTGCAGGGTGACCACCTGTGACCTCTAAATCCAAGAGCACATGCAGCCATCTCCAAATCCCCAGCACCACCGGGGAGTGCCAGTAACACCAGTTAAATTCTCTTTTTTTTGGGTTTACTGGGGCAAACAAGCTGGCCCTGGACAACAGAACAGACTGGAGAAAATGAGGATGTGGAGCTGTACCTGATGAAAAGTGTATTTGAACAGCAGGGCCAGGAATTCAACCACAGGGAACTGGGAGTAGGATTCGATCCTTCGCAGGTGGACGCTCACAAAGAGCCGGAGGAAATCTGTGAACTTCTCAATGTAGCTGCAAGGGAAAGGAGAAAGCACTGAGAAAAAACAGCCAAGGTGCCCCAAGGGAAAGCAACTGTATTGAAATAGTGGTAAAAGCCACTCAAAATCTTCTTATTCGAAGCAAAGTTACAATTAACCATCAGTAGAACAATTGAATATAAAGCCCTGCAACAATTACCTACAGGATGGGCAACCCTTCACTCCATTAACACCTGAAACAGCAGAAAAGACAATCTAGTCAAAAGCAACTTTAATATTCAGATAAATATTGACTTCAGCCAGGCCTGCAAATGAACACAACCCCCTCCACCCTGCAGAAATAATTTGATAGCAAAGGTCATTGTAGTGATGGAGACAGGATTAGTGAGATGAACTGTACCCCTGAGGAATTCAGCTGGAAGCAGGAAGTTAATGCAGGAATCAGCAACAGAGGGGTTACATTTACAGGAGGGGGTGGGAGAGCCAGGGAGCTGAGAGCTGGAAAGGAAAATTCCTCCTGCAGTGGACATCAGCCATCCAAGAGTTTCTGAGCTGAGCCCAGGCTTGGGCCTGCACTGGGAAATGAAAGAGAAATCTTCCTGTAAAGCATGGGGCTCCTCAGGGAATGTGCAAAGTTCCCAAAAGGAATCTGCCAGCAAATCTTCAGGGAATGCAGCAGTGGCACCACCTCAGTGCAGCAGGGAGAGTTCTTGGGGGAAAACCAGCAAAGCCCCCAGTGAGGTGAGCTTTTACTGGGGAACAACAGCACGAACTTCAGCTCCAGATCCATCTGTGCAGCAAGGGTTAAACACTCCACAGCCCCAGGAGGGATGGCAGCACCACACACAGACAGTGCCAGCCCTCCCTCACGCCCAGAGCTCTGAAATGCATGAAACTACTTGAGGTTTGTATTTTAAATAAAAAGTTGGGCTCAGCAGAGTTTCAGACAGGCACGAGCAGCCTGGTTTTACTCTACTGCCTGCTCTGCACTACTGCAAACTCTGGGGATTTGGGTTTTTTTGGGAATCCCCACTCCTTCTAACAAGAACTCCCTCACGACCAGCAGCACTGCCAGATGACAGAGTTGCAGCACTGGGGGTTGTTGTGAGCCTTCAAAAGCACACACTGCTTTGAACATGCAAAAAAGATGAAGTTCCTTCTTTATTTGGCACTGCCTACTTGACAGGAGATCACTGAGCACACCTGAGCACAGATCAAACACTTCAAAAATCAAAGCCAGGGGGAAAAAAGAATTTAAAAAAAGTTAAACATCTCCATCCTTTTAATTTTTATTTTCTAAACAGCCTCTGACCTGAGACCAGTGAAATTCTTCCTTGGCCCCCAGCCCCCTTCTCCACCACTGAGCCATTGCCTGGATCCTTACCAGCCACCTCCCATCTTTGGGATTTTCAAAGCCAAACACAAATGAAGCAAAAGGCAACCTGAACTTAGTCTCTCCTGGATTGTCCAAAGTGTTCAGACTGATTTTTAACAGAACAAAAATAACCAGCAGCACAAGAGGAAGGCAAGGAAGGACTCCAGGGCCTGCAGGTTCTGAGCACACCCCTCTACTGAAGGAGGTTTCTTCAGTGCCCCTTTCCTTCAGGATTTTGTTAGTCCAAGCCAGGATGACACTTCCATGCACTGAGTCCTTCAGTTTTGGACACAAAAAGTACAGCTGTGCCTTTAAGTGACAACAGGAAAATCCCCATGGCCTTTTCCACACAGAATTCAAGGAGAAAAGAAAGCTCCACTCCCCCCAGAAGCCAGCTGGACTTTTCCAGTCTCCAGAACCTCTTGGTTCCATCCCCATTTCTGACCTCAGCAATGAATGAAAGGATTCTCCCAGCCCCAGACACCAGCAGGCCCTGTGGATAAGAGGTCTAAGAATGGCAGCACCACCTCTGCCCAGGCCAGCACAGCTCCACACCCTCCACTGAAGGCTGGCCCCAAAGGCTGCTTGATAGTGTGCATAAAAGAAAGAACAGTTAAATAGGGGATTGGGGGTTTCCAGGAGAGCTTTTCTGAAGTCCAGAGGGGAACTCCTGGCTCTCTGTGCCTTGCAGGCAAAGGTGTCCCATCCCCATGTCTCATTTCTAGGCAGAGAGTGACACAAGTCAGAGCTAGCAAAAAATGAGCAGCAGAATTCCCTGTGAGTCTGGATTTACCACCCCAAAGTTATGCCTTTATCTAAGGATACTGAAAAGGAGAATTCTGCAGCAGAAATGTGCAACTCCCCTCTACAAATGAACCCACAGCTTTTTTCATAAAGGTTTTTCTCTCCTGAGTGGAAATTTATTCCCACCCTTGTGTACCCATAGTAAGATACTCAGCACTTTCACACAGTTCCAACCTCTCTGCCACTGCCAGCAGCCCTGTGACAAGGGGCAGCACCAAGGCACCACCCTGCCAACACCCAGGCTCAGCCACTCAACACAACAGCAGGAGGAGTCTCACTTTGTCCCCTACAGGTAGGAATATCTGACAGAAGAGAGTGGAGCTGTCCCAGGGAACAAAAGGTGGCAGTAACACCCTGGAAAAAGAATACACAGCTTCCCAAGGTGCTGCTGCTTCCCTGCTGCCTCCAGCCAAGCTTGTGGAGAGCAGAACTGCAGCCACCACTCAGGGTGCAGATGAGCCTTAGTTCTAAGTTCTAGTTCTAAGTTCTAGTTCTAAGTTTTTAGTTCTAAATCTCAGGTTTTAGCTTTTTATTTTCTTTTTTTTCGATTTTGTGCTGCTTTGGTGTGTGGGTCTGAGTTTCATATAAAGGGATTATGGAGCCATTCACCACTGAACAGAGCTCCCCAAGCTGTGTTTGGTGCTGTTTAAAAATAAATTTAAAAAGCAAAAATAAAAAAGAATCAGAAATGGCCATGGCTCAGTGAAGGGTAGGAAGCTTCTGCTGTCTTCTCCCAGGTCATGACTCACAGGATGTGTCCCCATTATGTGCTTGGGCAGAGTGAGTGGCAGATACTGACCAGAGGGGACAGAGGGGACACTGCAGTGCCTTTACCTCACTGAGCCTCTTCTGTGCTCTGTGACAACAGCTTCAGCTCTGGTGCCAGCTCAGACCTGCAGTCAAACAGCAACGAACGGGGACAGGGGAGGGAAGGGACAGCAGGGGACACAAACCTGGGCCAGCAGCTCCCTCAGCACCCAGCCCTTACCTGGGCACACCTACCTGTCTGCCTGGCTGCTCTGGCTCAGTGCTCTGAAAGAAAGGCCATGGGACACAGCATGCAGCACCCCAAACCCACCCCCCCAGTCCTTCAGAGGCAGCACCGTGCCCTGAGCCACTCCTACCTCTCATCCAGCTCCTCCAGGCGGCTCTTCACCGTGTGCGCGTTGTTCTCCCTGGTGATCTTCTGCAGGAGGTAGAAGGTCTGCTGGAACATGCGCAGCAGGTACTCCTCAAACTCCATGGGCACACAGTTCTTGGACATGAGCTCGTTGATGCAGGCCATGGCCAGCACGCCCAGGCGGCCCCGCTCCTGGCCCAGCAGCGCGCTCGGGCTGCTGCCGTTCACCGAGGACATCTTGCGCGCGCGCGTGTCGCAGCCGAAGCGCGCGAAGTGGAAGATGGTGGTCAGCAGGGACGGGGTGATGCTCGTGGACAAAGGGATCCAGCTGAAGAGGTGAGCCAGGCACTCCAGTGCCAAGGAGCAGATGTATTCACTGTCTGTGTCCAGGATGGGGATGGGCTGGTTCAGCAGTTTGGCTGCGCTGGGGCTCTGCAAGAGGCTACTCAAGAGGTCACCTGGGGGAGAGAGGGGTGCAGTAAAAGTAGGGGGACAGTAAAAATAGGCTACCCCTACTTTTAGGGGGGCAGGAGATGATTGAGATCTGACTCTAAAGCTTTGGAATGCTGAATGCTCTACAAGCTGGGGACAGAGTGGCTGGACACTGTTCAGGTGGAAAGGGACCTGGGGGTGCTGGTTGACAGCCAGTTGAATATGAGCCAGCAGAGTGCCCAATGGCTCCTGGCCTGCATGAGGAATGGTGTGGCCAGCAGGAGCAGGGAGCTCATTCTGCCCCTATACTCAGCACTGGGGAGGGCACACCCTGAGTGCTGTGTCCAGTTCTGGCCCCTCAGTTTGGGAAGGATGTTGAGATGCTTGAGTGCATCCATAGGAGGGCAACAAGGCTGGTGAGGGGCTGGGAACACAAATCCTGTGAGGAAGGTTTGGAGGAGCTGGGGCTATTTAGCCTGGAGAAGAGGAGGCTCAGGGGTGACCCTATTGCTCTCTACAATTCCTGAAGGGAGGCTGAGGACAGGTGGGGTTGGTCTCTCCCACTGGGCAGCACTGACAGAACCAGAGGACACAGTCTCAAGCTACAGCAGGGAAGGGACAGGTTGGATATTAGGAAGAAATTTTTCACTGAAAGAATAATAAAGTACTGAAATGCTCTTCCCAGGGAGGTGGTAGAATCACCATCTCTGGGTGTGTTTAAAAAAAGACTGGACATGGCACTTGGTGCTGTAGTCTAGGTGAGGGTTGGACTTGATGACCTTAGAGGTCTCTTCCAACCTCATGATTCTGTGATTCTGTGATATTATATTACATTATATTACACTATAACTACACTACATCATACTTACTTCTAACTACTGAAAAACTCGTGGCTGTCTGCCAACAGTCCCCACACACACACACACATGGATCTAACTGGTCAACGAATCAAAACACCATCACTAGAATCCAATCAAGCAATCCCTTCAGGTAAATAATCTTCCAACACATTCCACATGGTTAAAAACACAGGAGCAGCAAATGAGAGAAGAATTGTTTTGATCATTCTTTTCTCTGCTTCTCTCACAGCTTCTCTCTGTTCAGAGAACACGTGAATACCACAGAGGGATGTCAGGCAGGGCATGAACTCCCAGCTGCCCAGCCCAGGGCAGGGCCAGGGGCTGGACTCTGAGGATCCTTGTGGATCCCTCCCAACAATCCTGTGATCCAGTGGGTTATTTGGCTGAGAGGAATTGGTGATTTCTGTTTGGGAATTAGCCTCACACAGCACTTCTGGCCTCACCAGGCAGGGCTCTCATGGTATTTCAGGAAATGCAAGACCATGGGGTGTATTTTAGGAATTTATTATAAAATTCTATCCCCCTCCAAGGCTGAGCATCCTTGATGTAAGCTTGGCACAGCTCTGTTACACTGAATGTCACAGACCAGGCTTCTCCTGGCCTGTGACACTTGTGGTGATGTTCCCAAAAAGCTCACTCAGGCCAGCACGCCTTCCCAGGGACCAAATGCCATGGCAGGCACAGATCACATCCCCCAGCCACATGACAAAAGCTTCCCCAGAAAGGTGGAGTCTGAAAAGTTTGACACAGCCTGAGGATTTGTCTCCCATGACTTCCTCCAGCCTCCAACTGAAGCCACAGAAAGTTAATATTTACAATATCTCGTGACAGAGTTTCACAGCTTCACCACGAAGCTGCTTTGTTTGGGGTATGCCAGCTGCTAGTTTCACTTTCTACCCAAACAGGAAACAGAAATAATCCCTGCTTTCACTTTCTTTGTGTCAGTAGGCTTCTAATGCAGCTCCTGTCCAGTTTCTTAGACAGAAAGAAGATTTTGCTTCTGTTGTTATTTACAGAAAGCCACTCAAACCCCTCCATCACCTTTAGTGCCTTTCTACAAAGCCTTCATTGCTCCTCTGCACCTACTGCTACTGAAAGAGCAGAACTGCAGCCACCACTCAGGGTGCAGATGAGCCTTAGTTCTGATACCTCAGGTTTTAGCTTTTAATTTTTTCTTTTTTTCCAATTTTGTGCTGCTTTGGTGTGTGCGTCAGGCTTTCATATAAGGGGATGGTGAGCTCTCTCTTCACAGGGTAGGGAGACACAACAATTCCTTCTCTAACTGAGGACCAAGGACAAAGGATCCAAATCTCAGGCCCAAGAGCACAAACAATGTGGGCTGAAGAGAGAAAAAACGAGGAGGATGGGACTGCATGGGCTGGGGCTAATTGGACAATTAACTCCAATATGCAAATGGACCAAAACTTACAAAAATGTGAGATCTTGGGGCCAAGCCCTCTTTTGCTTTCGTCTTGGAGCCATCCAGGCACAGCCATGGCTGTGGCTCTGGTACTGCCAGGGTGTGGCCTTTAAAGGCTCTTTTAATAAATATCCTCTTTATTCCCCTTAACTCTGGTTAGCCTCTAGTTCCAGCTGCTTAAGGCATCAGTTCCACAGAGCAGCACAGCAGGGAATTACTCCTGACTGCTGTGAGCTCCCTGCAGAAGGATGTGGAGAAGCTCTGAAGTTAATCCTGCCCAGCCCAGGGTGAACTCCCCCCTCACAGCAAGAGGGGACCACATGCACTCACCTTCCATGTGCCACCTCTGACAAAGCCACCAACAACCCAGACACTCCCTTATCCCTGGTGGCCTCTGCTTCCTCAAAAGCTTTTGGAACCCAAGGGGCAGCCCCAGCCAGGCTGCCTTTCCCACAGATGCTGCCCACAACCTCCAGGCTTCCACCTGCTGCAAAACTCTTCACCTTC
Organism: Molothrus ater; assembly: GCF_012460135.2. Lineage (NCBI taxonomy): Eukaryota > Metazoa > Chordata > Aves > Passeriformes > Icteridae > Molothrus > Molothrus ater. The sequence continues at coordinate 14,653,515 of NC_050493.2, read as the reverse complement.
CCCAAGTTGTTCAACACACTTCTTTTCCTTGAGTACTTCATCTTTAATAACCTTTCCATCTTTAAAAATCTGGCACTTGCTGTGCTACAGAATCTGAAGTTCTTAGAGAATCTGAGTGATTTTTTATGGAAGTGAAACATCCTGACACCAGCAGTGCCAAAATAACAGCTATGATTTACTGAGCTACTTCCAATGTACACAAGAGCCTGAGTGATGAACACATCCCTCCTTAGTCCTCATTTTTCACCAAGATTGATGTCTTACATCACTGAATTCATAATTCCTTGCCAAGCCTTATCATTGCTTCTTTCTCCTGTGCTCCAGAAACTGAAAGCATCACGTGGCTCTGGCTGAGCAACACAATCCTGCCCTTCAACCTTAGCACTGAACCTCCTGTGGGGACATTCACACCTGGGCACATCTGTACTGCTCATACTGTGCTTTTACAGAGCCCCTGAAGCTCAACCAGGCCAAGTGCACCAGGGCTGGGGCAATCCCAAGCACAAACCCAGGCTGGGCAGGGAACAGAGTGAGAGCAGCCCTTGGGAAGGATCTGGGGTGTTGGGGGCTGAGAGCTGGGCCTGCCCTGGCTGTGAGCACCCAGAAACCCCCCTGGGCTGGGCTGAGCCCTGGTAGGGGCAGCAGTGGGGGGGATTCTGCCCCCTCAGGTGAGACCCCACCTGCAGAGCTGCCCCAGCCCTGGGGCCAACAGCAGCAGGACCTGGAGCTGCTGGAGAGAGTCCAGGGGAGCCCATGGAGATGCCCCAAGGGCTGGAGCCCCTCTGGAGCCAGGCTGGGAGAGCTGGGGGTGCTCACCTGGAGAGGAGAAGGCTCCAGGGACACCTCAGAGCCCCTTGCAGGGCCTGAAGGGGCTCCAGGAGAGCTGCAGAGGGACTGGGGACAAGGCATGGAGGGACAGGACACAGGGAATGGCTCCCACTGCCAGAGGGCAGGGCTGGATGGGATCTTGGGAATTAGGAATTGTTCCCTGGCAGGGTGGGCAGGCCCTGGCACAGGGTGCCCAGAGCAGCTGGGGCTGCCCCTGGATCCCTGGCAGTGCCCAAGGCCAGGCTGGGCAGGGCTTGGAGCAGCCTGGGATGGTCTGCCATGGCAGGGATGATCTTTAAGGTTCCTTCCAACCCCAACTATTGTTATTCTTTTAAACATTCAGTTCAGCCAACTCCACAAAAAGCAATGAGAATTAAAGATTCTCATATTTTAATCCATGCACAGCAGAAACTCTCAGTTACACTCCTGTAACTCACAGCAGCTGGTTGAAGTGCTTTGCACACAGTTAAATCACTGAAGCTCTGGGGTTCAGGGATTTTCAGTGTCTTTGCAAACAGGTGACAAATTCACAGCATCAGCTGCATTCATGCCCAAGCAAGAAATTCCCAGTGACTGCCTCAGCTACAACTGCTCCTGCTACTCATTTGTTTGCCACAGGTGAGGGAATATTCCTGAGGAAGGGATTCATCAGGAAATGTTCTATAAATCATGCAAAGACAACATTTGGAAGCTGAGACTCTTGCTGAGTAAATCCTACACCATGGCAATAACTCAAATGTTGTCCAGCTTGGGTCATTAGCAGAGTTGCTTTGCTTAAGTGATATGAGAAATGAGTTTAATGTTGTCTTCAAGTGCTATTTAAAACCCATGCAAGACTTGCAAGTAACCATTTCACTCCACTTCCCCGTGCAAATGAAAAATAGGAAGCAGAGGTTTTCCAAGTTCCTAAAGAGAGCTGGGCTCTGATGGAAGATATTAAACATTTATGGGGACTCAGGAGCTTGTTCTGCCTCTTGGAATACCTTTAATCTCATCTGAATGGAAGAGTAAAGGTTGGTGGCCTCACTTAACAATGAAAACATTCAAGAGTCACCAGTACAAAGGAATTGAGTCTCAGGGAACACAAAATGAGCAAGAATGGATCAGAGGGAAGCACCTGGTGTTCCTTTTGGAAGTGGTGGAATCATCATCTCTGAAAGTGTCCAAAAGCCATGGGGATGTGGCACTTGGGGACATGGTTTAGTGGTGGCTCTGGCAGTGCTGGTTAATGGTTGGACTCAGTCTTAGAGTCTTTTCCAACTTTAGTGATTTGGTGACTTCAAGAAGTGGAAGCACAACCCATTTTAACATGGACACAGCAAAGACACAGTACAGAAAAATAAAACTGAGAGAGTTTCACACAAACAAGTTTGCACAGGCAAAATGAAACTTCTACAGGCACAGCTTGTGTGGTCCTGGTTCTTAGCAATTATCCTGAAAAAACACTGTGTGAAAAGTTTGTTTGTTTTCCCTGAGAGGGGAGAAAGGAAAGGCCAGCACAGAAGTGCAGCCAACTTCCAGTTTGGGAAATCTGATCCCCAGTCACAAGGGGAGCACACAGGTGGATGAAAGCTGCTTCAGCAATCCCCAGGGGACTGAGGGACATCTCCAACAGGCTTCCATGACAGCCAGCCCAGAATCTGTCCCACCAATTCCCTCCCCCAGCACCATTCTTAACAATTGACACCAGAAGCTTTGATCTTTTCTGTAAATATTTCCTGTCCAAACTCTTCCCAGCTACAGCAAAATCCACCCTCCCCCTGGCAAGCCAGAGGAATATTTCTTCCCATTAAAGTCTGTGGTTTGTATATAAATATAGAAATATCTTAAGCTCCTGTACAGGAAAGGAGCACTCAAAATGCTGCTCAAACTTCAGTGTGAAAGGTTTAGCACTAAGCAAAACACTGCCAACAGCTTATCAGAGGCAGCAGGCTAGAGCTGCCTGCTGCAATCTGGCCACAAGGAAGTGATCTGCAGCTCCCAGGGAACTACTCAAGGTCCCAGGGACAAGGAAATGTGTGCCAAGGACAAGGACAGAAAAACGTGTTCTCCATTTCAGAGGTAACTAAGAGGTAGAGATGTCAATGGGTTAACCCAGATAAGCACTCATACAAAGGTCTAACAGGAATAGATAGAAAAATGTTCACAATCACAGAATGCTTTGGGTTGGAAGGGACCTTAAAACCCATCCAGTGCCACCCCTGCCATGGCAGGGACACCTCCCACTGTGCCAGGCTGCTCCAAGCCCTGCCCAGCCTGGCCTTGGACACCTCCAGAACTGGAGCAACCACAGCTTCTCTGGGCACCCTGTTCCATTTCACAGAGCCTTGGCTACCTTTATCTTCCCTTTTCCCAGGTAGAATTCAGTTTTGCTCCACTGGCTTTGAAGTGCCACCAGCTGGAATTCAGGGGACAATGCCAACCCCATGCAAGGCCACAGCCTTGGGGCAGGGGGGCTGCAAAGTTGCTCAGAGGAAAAATGTGCCCAGGTAGGCAAGAGGGCAATGGCACCTGGCCTGGACCAGCACTGGGGTGGCAGCAGGACCAGGGCAGGGACTCAGGGACTGTCCCCTGTGCTGGCACTGCTGAGGCACCTCCAGTCCTGTGTCCAGTTCTGGGCAACTCCCAACACTGAGGGGCTGGAGGGTGTCCAAGGAAGGGAACAGAGCTGGGAAGGGGCTGGAGCACCATGAGGGGCTGAGGGAGCTGGGAAAGGGCTCAGCCTGGAGAAAAGGAGGCTCAGGGGGGACCTTGTGGCTCTGCACAGCTCCTGACAGGAGGGGACAGCCGGGGGGAGCAGGCTCTGCTCCCAGGGAACAGGACAAAGGGAAATGTCCTTAAGTGCCAGGGGAGGTTTAGGTTGGATATTGGGAAACATTTCTTCATAGAAGGGTGGTCAGCCACTGGCACAGCTGCCCAGGGCAGGGCTGGAGTCACCATCCCTGAGAGGATTTAAAAGCCTTGCATATGTAGTAGCTGGGGACATGGGTTAGTGGTGGCCTTGGCAGTGCTGGAATAACAGCTGGACTTGATGACTTTAGAGGGCTTTTCCAACCTTAACAAGTCCCTGATTTTAACTCACTGTCATTAGAGCGTTTTGCACTGAAACTTCAGGGAGGTTTCTGCCATCTGAGGACAACAAGCAGCTCTGTGGGCACATTTTAATGACATTTGCAGTGGGGTAACCCCACAGTGCAATTCGTTTCTTTGTGTAGGGTTTTTCTTTCCAATCAGGAATTTGTTGGCCTGTGAAAAGCTTTGGGAAAGGGTTAGTAGGAGAGGTCAGACAGTAAAGGAAGGAATCTGTGCCTGATACTGCAGGTTTAAGTACATGGAAATCCCATCTTGTAGCTTTTCCTTACCACTTTCTCCTGAGGTTGGTGATGGTGGTGGAGTGGCAGCAGTAGCACTGTGCTTATCCCAGATGCTCTCCAAAATACCTGGCCAAAGAGAGACTTTTCAGAAGTGCCTTCTCAAAGATCCACACTGATCCAACAAACACAGCACAGACTGCAGGAGAGCTCTGGCAGAACACAGCTCCAGTGCTCTGGGAGGGACAGAACACTGCACAACAGCTTTGGGCTCACTCAGGGCACACAATCCCCTTCCCTCTCCATGGAGAGAACTCAGCTGCTCTGCTGCACCAGTTGGTTCATATTAAGTTGGCCCAAGTGCTGCAGGGCAGAGCTGAGTGCTCACAGTGCAGCAGCAGCCACTGCATCACCCCCATTGTGCTCCACAGACCCCCAGTGTCAGAACCCAGGAAATTCCTGTGAGGACTTGAAACCCTGGCAGGGGGCTCAGAGACCTTGGCACAGAGTCAAAACCACCTGTGCCTTTGATTTTAGCCCATGGAAACAATTACCAACTTGGTGTGAAAGGTTACAAGCCACAAGAGTTTGAGTGAAATGTTAGTGAATTTATCACAAAGTGAAAATGTAGAATTTTAGAGGTTTTAGAATGAGAGTTCAAAAAACAAGATAAAAAAAATGTAAACATATTCTGTCTTTCTCCCTCTTCTTCTTGGCCTCCATCTTCTGCTGTAATAGTAATGCTTTTAAATTAGAGTAAAAACAAACTGTGCAACATAAGTGATAAGTATTAGAAAATTATTAAATGTAAATAATGTACACATAGTTTTTAGTATAAAAAGATAACACTGCCCTGAGGGCAGTCAGTGTGCCATGAACCAACGTGCTAAACACATCTCAACAAGTGAAAAAAAGACAATGTATTAAATAAGAGCAAATAAACAACCCTAAGAACGAGAACCAAAAAAATCTGTCTTCTTCTTCAGTCTTGAAACTGAAAAAAAGAAACTTTCTAACACCTCCAAGTCATCTCAACACCAAAGGCCTCATCACCCCAGAGTGGCAGCCCAGCTGTGGGTGCTGAGGGGACAGCCAGCTCAGTGGCACAAGGTGTGACAATGTCCTGGGTTGACTATATGATGCTTTTATTCCCAATTGTCTGTTCTGTTTATGCTGAATAATAAGTTTTACACCTTTAGGACTTGTTCCAGAAAGTGAAGAAAAAAAAAGAAGGAGCAGCAGTTTGTTTTTATACACTGCACTCATTCCTCCACATTCCTGCTCCTGGACTGTGTTGTCTGCAGACAGACAGACAGCAGGACAGAGCTCTCCTTTGTTTGAGTTAGTTTTAACTAACTAAACTAAGGGGTTTTTTTCCCTTTTCTTTGAACCTGTTTAAGCCTACTCTGAACTGAACACCAGAAGAGCACCAGCAGCTAGCACCTGTGCCCACGGCTGGGTCTGGCATTTCCAGCACTGGAGGGACTGATAAGAGAGTTCTCCTTTGTTTTAGTCAGTTTTAACTAACTAAAGCAAAGAAGTTCCTTAGACTGAAAGGTCTTTTTTCCCTTTTATTTAAATCTGTTCAAACCTACTCTGAACTTAACACCAGAAGAGCACTGGCAGCTCGCACCTGTAGCCCACTGGGCCACGGCATTTCAGCACCAGAAAGACTGATAAGAGACTGAATTATCCAAGCTGCAACTCAGGGAAGGGACTTTCTGAGTTTGTCATCTCTTTTAGAGCAGCAAACAATTTTATTGTTTAATATTGTTTAAGTTTTAATGTTTAATAAAGAAGTTTTTTTCCACTTTTCTCCAAAAAAGTATTTTCTCCCGAACCGGTTGAAAAAAGAAACCAATTAAATCTGCTTTCCTAGAAGAGGCCCTTTAAAAGTTGTCTCCAAAACGTGCCCTGAGGCAGGACAAACAGAGCCATGTACCTGTGAGGAGCCCCAGCACGGTCTGCACCTGCTCCAGCAGCAGCTTGCGCAGCTCCTCCTTGCGGGCCACGCTCAGGTCCTCGCGAGGACACGCCAGCTCCTCCGACGTGGTTTTCAGCATGATCAGCCCCAGGGGAGTGGTCACAGGAGACTGGATCAGCTGAGGAGTGATGAGAGCAGTGTGATGATAACATGCACTGACACACAGGGATTAGCAACACTACTCCCAGTTTACAACAGCTTCGCCACTGAGGGCTCTCCAGTTCGACTTCCCCAGACCGAATCTCTGATGTGGCAACAGCTCCAGCCCCGTGGGAATCCCTGGGGTTTCAGGAGAGCTTTCATAATGTCATTGCATACAATCTGTGTCCCAGCAGGCTCACAGAACAGCCTGTCCCTTCTGCCTGCTGCATCCCCTGCCCAGCACCACCTCAGCACAGCAGCTCAGAGCTCACAGCCCAGCAGGGCCCCCAAAAATCCCCCCCTTCCCACACAGCCCAAAGGCTGCAGCCAGGAGCAGATGCCACCTGAGGGATCTGAGCTCCCCTTGCACCTGCACTGGATCTCAAACTGAAAACTGCATTTCCCTCTGTGGCATTCACATTCTCTGAAAAAATTCCTTTGCCCAGGGTTTTTCTCCAAGGAAGCTGAAAGGCAGCGAGAGAGGCCTCAGAGAAAAGGAAAACAATTCTGATCTCATTTGCTTCTCCTGTGTTGTGCTTGTCTAGAGTGGATTTGGAGATGGTTTACCACAGGTGACTGTTTCATTGGATTCTGCTGTGAGTTGTTTTCAGTCTTTGGCCAATCAGGGCCAAGCTGTGTTGGGACTCTGGAAAGAGTCAGGAGTTTTCATTATTATCTTTCTAGCATTCAGGAAGTATCATTCCTGTATTCTTTACTATAAAATAGTATAATAAAATAATAAATTAACCTTCTGAGAACATGGAGTCAGATGCATCATTCCTGCACCTGGTTACAATATCCCTCAGAGACAGTAACTTCTGCCCCGTGCTGGAACAGGACTGGACAAAAAGCTGACTTGTGCCTTCATCAGCCACAGGCTTACTAAAGACTTCAAGTGGGACAAAAAGTTTTGTTTCCAGCTGAAGGACAGCACTGCTGCCCAGACACATCCCAAGTGATTTATGCACTGCTCCCTCTGGGAGAAAAAAGTCCAAAGCCAATCCCAGTTTCTACAAGTAATCCTTGAAGCCATAATTCTGCAATACAGGCTGACTTTGCTCCTGATTCCTTGACCCTCCAAAGGAGAGCCAGGCTGAGTTAACACTGCTAAAAACAGAGAGTTTGGTGAAATATTTGGGGAGAAAATAGCCCATCTAAGAGCTCTTCATCTTGGCTTTTGAAAAGGAAGTCCCAGACACAGGAGTAGATGTCAAAGAACTCAGTGAAAAACCCAACTTGGTGGTAAATTGTGAAGGGACTGAAAATCATTTCTCAGGTTATTTTCTGACAAACCCAGGGAGTTTTAGCAAGACCAGGCACTGGTTCCTCAGTCAGGCTAAACAAATTTTAAACCTCTAAGGAAGCAGTACTTTATGTAGAATTACTGGCTCCTCACAATGACAATACAATATCCCAATTTACCTTTCTTCTCCACCCCTCCAGTGGTTCAGTAAAAGGTTTAGAGACTACTCAGAGTACTGGGATACAATTTCATGCTGAAGAACAAAGAACATGCTGCAAATGATCTCAGAAGAAAGTCCTGAGACAGGGCTCATCTGCAATTCTAACAGCAAATCATTCTGCCCCTGTGCTACTCTGCCTTCTGTCAAGGCCCTGGAATTCAGCATTACTGGTTTTCTTCCACTTTCTCTGAACATTTTAGGAATGTGTCTGCCACACAAATTAATTTATGGAAACATTTCCCTCCACTGCTGAGCTCACAAGGAGAGGCTTAAGGGAAAATAGATTCCTCAAGTGAGCTCTGCAATGCCTTAAGATAACCCCAGAGTGCTAGAAGGGCCAGGAGAGCTCAGGCTGCCTTTCAGTTCACATCCAGGTGAAATGAGAGGCAAAACTCCACATGGACACAGTTATCTCCAAGTATTTCTTGTCAAACTGACAAGTGAGGCCAAAACTGCAGCATGTCCCACTCCAGAACAGTGAGAAAAGTAATCACACCAGCCAGTGATGAGCTCTGCAGCCAAGACAGGGTTTTTTTTAAATTTTGCAATTAATACTAGATCCATTTGCCTTAACAAATAAACTCCTGCCACTCAAGGACTTGGATTTCAGTAACTGCCTTGTGGCTTGGCCGTGGGCTTTGCTGCATTCAAATCATGTAATTATGTCAGCAGAAAAAGCCTGTGCAGCACTTCAGTTTACACTCAGCCTCTTTAAGCCAATTAGGAACAATTTTAAGGGAACTGGAGACAAAATAATCCAACAAAAAGAGGTTTGCACCAGCCTGGTGATGCTCCAGCAGCAGCCTGGCTCAGGATTCCCTGTAAGGATGCTGAGTTGCACCCAACATTTCAGCTAATGCCATGGATTCAGTCAGGATCCCCAGTTCACAGCTGAGCCTTCCTGCAGGAGCCCTCCTGAACACCCCAACAACACCCATTAGTGACCTTATTAATGAGGTACCAGAGATTTTGGGGTGTCTTTGGTAGTTGGATGAAAAATCTGCACCAGCCCCATTGAGAAACTGCCCTTTCAGAATCAGTGACACATTCATAATTTATTGACTTCTGTTTTGTTTAAAGGACAACCCATACTCCTTGTATTTTCAAGACCTAGCCCATAATATTTAAAATTCAAAGTGAATACTTGTGGCACAGTATTGTTCCTTCCCCAAAACACTTTTAACACCGGAGAGAAACCTAACACGGAAAAGGTTGAGAGTTCCAACAAAATTAAAAAGGAATTTACAAAGCAACATCTACCATTTGATCTTCATCAAATAGGGGTTTCTTTACCCCTACTCAAGGAAACAAAAAGATGTTTTTAAGGGAAAAGCTGGCTCCATGCATGGGCAGGGCTCTCACCTGCAGGATGTTGGTGAAGAAGTCGTGGTAGAACATGGGCCAGTCCTGGCGGCCGATGTCCACGATGACTTTGCAGAGCTTGTTCCTGATGAAGTAAGGCAGAGTTTTGTGGTGGGCCAGCAGCAGCTTGGGCAGGCAGCTCCTGATCTCCATCTTGTCCTGGGATGGCACCCCCAGCCACATCTTATTGATCAGGTTCTGCAAAAGGAATGGACATCCCAAATGAGCTCATCTTGGACATGAGAGAAACACTGGGAGAACCTGGAATCTCAGACTGGTTTGGGCTGGAAGGGACCTTAAAAATGATCCTGCTCTCACCTCCTTGCCATGGCAGGGACACCTCCCACTGTCCCAGGCTGCTCCAAGCCCTGCCCAGCCTGGCCTTGGGCACTGCCAGGGATCCAGGGGCAGCCCCAGCTGCTCTGGGCACCCTGTGCCAGGGCCTGCCCACCCTCCCAGGGAACAATTCCTAATTCCAAGATCCCATCCAGCCCTGCCCTCTAGCACTGGGAGCCATTCCCTGTGTCCTGTCCCTCCATGCCTTGTCCCCAGTCCCTCTCCAGCTCTCCTGGAGCCCCTTCAGGCCCTGCAAGGGGCTCTGAGGTGCCCCTGGAGCCTTCTCTTCTCAAAGGCTGGACAACATAAAGCAGGGACAGAGCATCTGGCAGAGCAGCTGAACTCATGGCCCAGGACTGGCAGTGCCACAATGGAGCTGAGGTTACTGGTTTAACTGGTTTTGGGTTGAGCAGAGCTATAGTGGCAGGCACAGAACCATTTCCTCTGTCTTTTAACCCTGGGCACCAAGGGTTCCCCCTCTAAAGGGGGAAGCACAGCCTTGGATGAAGCAGGAGAAGAAAATCAGGGAAGGAGGTTTGGCTTTCCAGGCCTCTGATGGCACCCAGGTCCCTTGAATCTGAGCTAGGAGGTCACTGGAGCAGGCCCTAGCAGTGACAGGGCACCACTGCACAGAAAGCTTTCAGTCCACTTAAAGCCAGACAAAACCCAAAGGAAAGCAGAGTTACAAATTGCTTCCCTGCCCTGATCCATTTAGGGCTCTGGAGCATTAGGAGCTGAATCTCTTGGGATAACCCAGAGAGGAGGCGAAGGTCTGTGCCCATCTGCAGCACTCAGCCTGCAGAAAGAGAATGCTGGAGATCACAATCATAGCCTAGAAGAAACCTCAAATATCCAAAACTGGAAGATGATGAATGGTCAAAGGAGATGCAATCCTCAGCAGGATGCACTGCACCAGCTCCCAGTGCAGAGCCACACATGGATATTTATACAGAAATTCCTCAAAGGAGTTGTTTTTGGTGTTTCCTAGCAGAGAAAACCCACAAGTATTGCTTGAAAACAATGGCCCAACCAGCTGAGGGTTCCTTGATGCAAGTCCAGAATCCCAATAAAACTGGAAGATGTTTTAGCTTTAACACCCATCCTTCCATGCCCACTGTGTTCTGTCCTGCTCCTCCACCTGCCAGCAGCAGCTTTCTCCCTGTAAATGCTTTTGGGAAGATATTTTCATTTTCAAAAAGCAGGAGATGAAAACAATTCATCTGGAAGGGAGTCAGGAGGAGTTTTATTCCCAATCCACTGCTACCTTCCTAAGCAGTTTGGGAAATCCATGTCCTTGGGCAGTTTTGGGAATGATCTTTGTGTTCACATCCCCCTGACTGATCCAGCAGCCAAGGATGGCTGGGGAAGCTGCACACTGGGCCAGACCTTGGCTCTGAGGACCAGTTAATGTCCAGCCCTGCCCCAGTTAATTTTGGGAATTCAAGCTCCTCCATGGAGAGATCCTCATGTCCCAGCTGGGCTGGGGACTCTGTCCCTCCCTCTTCACTTGCACAGGAATTTCTTTATTCTGGGCACAATTAGGGTTTTCAATGCTCCTTTTGTCCCCTCCAGGGAAGGAGAGGCTCAGTAACCAAAATCCATAAAATATCCTGAGCTGTGGGATCCACATAGGATGATCCCAAGGATCACTGAATCCACCTCATGGCCTTGCACTTGTTTTGCTTGTCAGGAAAATCAGTGGGACACCATGTCCTGAGCAGGAATAATTCCCATCAGCCCTTTTTGAGGGGAAGGTAAAGCAGAATCAATTTGCAGATGGGGTCCAGACTCCCTCTGCAATCCTTAATAAGTAAAATTAATATTTAAGAGAATAAATCAAAAATGATGTGGATAATTTGTAAAAAGAATACAACTTTAAGCACAGGGTTTTTATCTAAACATGTATTTGATCTGAAAAGTGGCCCTGTGCAAAGGCTGTAAACCCCTCTGATTTAGGGGCACAGCTCAGAGTGCACACCCAGCTAAGGACATGACACAAATGTCCCAGACTGAGGAGTGACATTGGCCAAACCCCAGGACATCTGCACTGGTCACTGAGAAATCAGTGACACACCAGTGCTGTCCACAGAACACTTTTGTTCATTCCAGGGGACACAGAGATCAATATCAAACCTTTTAACCCAAATTTTCCTCTTTTATCACTAGATGAAGAGTGGGATGTGGCTGGCTAAGAGAGACCTCACCTCTGCAGCCAGCACAAGTTTGCAGGATGCAGTTCAAGAGCAGCAACCACAACTACAAAATGTCAGAAAAATAAAAGCAGGTTTGCCTTCCCTCTCAGCACTCAAAGCCTGCAGGAGCCAGGAGCAGATAATCACCCCCATATTTCTGATCATAAAAACAGCATAAAAGCAATAACACCCTTAAAAGCATCGTGCAGAAACTCAAGCAGCCTCTGAAACTGGAGGTAATTTGTGCTTAGAGCTGCCAGGAAATGAATTCTTCAATTTGTGTACAAAGATTCACATTCTCCCACTCTGAGCCTGCCATTAAGCAACCTCTCTGGCAGAGAGCAATAAAAGCATCCTTCATCACTGTACTTACCAGGGATGCCATTTCAGACAAACATCTCCCCCCAAAAAATCGATTGCCAGCTCAAACTGCACCAGGCAGAGCAGTGGAGGAGCTGAGGCCTCACCTCAAACACTGTCAGGCTGTACATCATCACATAATCATTCCTTGTGCTGGACAGGAAGTACAGGCAGAATCTCCAGGCTCCTATCTGCTGGGCAAAGTTATTTAAAAGCTCCTCTGCAAAAAAAAAAAAAAACAACCAAAACCATAAAAGTACATAAATTACTTGAAAATGTACTTCGGTTTGAATTTGACTTTGATGTAAAATATTCCATTAAAGTTCTTTAGCTGTAAACAAAGCCATAACAATCTATAGTGATAGCACAGCAACTGAGCAGGGAAGAGACCCTGTGTTCAGGGAATGACTCAACCTGGAGGAGGGCAAAAAATATAATAAAATCACATTCTACAGTGTTTAAAGCAATGTAACCACAGGCTTTAATGAAAACAAAACTGATGTGTCATTTTCAAATCAGTTTTGACATAAATAACTGCAGCAGATAAGAGGTGAATATTAAAACAAATCACACAGCAATTGTATTATGAGCACTGTTATTTTATCTGTAAAAGCCAAATGTTGGGATTTCAGGCCATTGTGAGAGTAGGAGCACTTCAGATCAGTGTTCTAAACTCACCTTCTTTTAATGCAGCTCCAAGAGCTGCTGACTTGGTGAAGTTCAGAGGGTCAGAAACCTCCCTGAACGCTCAGGGAGGATTTGGTCATCACTCATGAGGTGACAATGTGACAAAGAGAAAAGCCACAAGGGCTGCTTTACAGGCTGAGCAAGTTCTGGGTTTAATTAATTGCTTTCTTTTCTGCAATTTAAGCAGGAAAATGAGGGATACCTTTTCCACAGCAGGAGATTACTGTCAGAAAAAGCACAACAAAAACCTTGTGCTGCTCATTTTCCAGGATTTCTGGGGCAAGTCGTTCATGCTGATCACACTTCTGGCCAGAGATGGTAGAAACAGAGCAACCCCAGAATGGTTTGGGCTGGAAGGACCCTAAAGTTCATCCCATCCCATGGCAGGGACAGCTCCCACTGTCCCAGGTGCTCCAAGCCCTGCCCAGCCTGGCCTTGGGCACTGCCAGGGATGCAGGGGCAGCCCCAGCTGCTCTGGGCACCCTGTGCCAGGGCCTGCCCACCCTCCCAGGGAACAATTCCTAATTCCCAATATCCCATCCAGCCCTGCCCTCTGGCAGTGGCAGCCATTCCCTGTGTCCTGTCCCTCCATGCCTTGTCCCCAGTCCCTCTGCAGCTCTCCTGGAGCCCCTTCAGGCCCTGCAAGGGGCTCTGAGGTGTCCCTGGAGCCTTCTCCTCTCCAGGTGAGCACCCCCAGCTCTCCCAGCCTGGCTCCAGAGGGGTTCCAGCCCTTGGAGCACCCCTGTGGCTGTTTGGGAATAAAAGGAATCTGCCTCTTTACAGTCACCAGCAGCTCCCCCAGAGCACCTGGCAGGATCTGCTGCCTTTCAGGACATATTTAATAATAACCCCACCCAAAGGGAATTGCTGTTTTTCCTGCCTGTCATTCCACAAGAACTGGGCCAGCCTTGCTTTGCATTCCTAATGCTGAAGGCTGTGCTCCATCTCCAGGCAGAGGATTCCCAGGACAACGGACAGAGGAACCTCACTGGTTTATCACCCACAGGGGCTGCCCGAGACCCCCTGGAACCCCAGCTATGGAAACCTGTCCCACCTAAGCAGGAGGGGGAAGATGCCAGCTGAGTGCAGGCACAGCTCTGTGGGACACCCCAGTCCCCTCTGCTGGGCAGGAGCAGCCCTGGAGGGGCAGGACTCACCTATCTCACGTTTCCTCTCATTTGTTGTGCAATTGTGGAAAAACTCTGTCATCAGACTCTCCAGAGCCCGCAGGGAGGCCTCCTCTGATGCCTGGGAAGGACATTGAAGGAAAAGAAATAAAACTCATGGCCACTCTGACACAGGAGGGTGGCATTAGAACAGCACAGGGGCACCGAAATCCAACATGAGCAGGACCAGTACAGGGCAAATAACTGGGAGCTCCAACTGCTCACTGGGAGCAGGGAGCAGCAAGATTTGTCCACTGCAGGTGAAAGCTTTGACATGAAGGAGCATTTGCTCACCTCCATTAATAAGGACAAGAACACAACAGAATTCCTTTATTTTGGTGGCATTCAGGAATTTTAAGGCAATAAATAATTCTCACAACGACAGCAAGGTTGGGTAAAGATGTTTTCAGATGTTCAGAAATTGTAAATATCCTATCATGGGAAGCATGAACTTTGAGAGGATTTCTCTTGGACATCAGGAGGAATTTCTTCCCAGAAAGGGTGATCAGATATTGGAATGGGCAGCTTGGGTGGGTGGCAGAGTCCCCACCCCTGTCCTAGGAAGGGCTGGAGGGGGCACTCAGTGCTCTGGGCTGGGGACAAGGTGGGGATGGGTCACAGGTTGGACCTGATGATCCTGGATGTCTTTTCCAACCTCAATCATTCCATGATCCTGTGACCCCTGACACCTCTTCCTGTCTTTGCCTTGGTGCCACTCTGCTGCTCAGGAAGCTCAAAAAATTCAGGAATTTCCAGCACTGGAAAAAGCAATATACCAGTACATACCAATATACCAGTATTCAGCAATCTGATTCAAGAAGAACAGCACCCCCTCAATTTAGGTTTTATTCCTGGAAACCATTTGTTACAGTTTAAAGTCCTAAAGAAACGATCAAGATTAGCATCCAGCTGTAGTTTTGGAGTGCTCTGGAGTTGGGATGATTTTATTCTGGCAAGGTAACAGCCTCAGAAACAGTCCTGCTACAGCACAGACCATGCCATAGGTGTGTCCACAATGTTTTCAACCCATGCTATCAATACCAAATGCATCAAGATTCAAGGCCAAACCTTCAAGAATGGGAACAAAGTAAACATTTCATAAAATTGAAATTTCTGCCTCAAAAAAAAAAACCCAAACCAGAAACACAAGCCATGCCTGGCAGTCTCCAGCAGAGAAGAGCATGTGAGACACCCAGCAGAAACACCCCAGGCTTCTGCTAATTCCCATTTCCATGCACAGCAGTTTTCCCAAGGGCCAAGCAGGAGCCTCTCCTCACTGGATTAAACCCCCAGGAGCACCAACAACTCCACAGCAGCTGGAAGTGGATGCTCTGCAGGACACTGAGCATTTCCATTTACAAAGGAATGCTGAATTCCATCCTACCTTTCCTCTTCCTGCCTTGCTTGATCCTTTTTTTTTCTTGCTTTTTAAAGCCCTGCTCTAGAAATCAAGGACTATTGTAGCAAGATATGTGGGTAATGGGAAATTGGCTTAAAACAAGCAACAACCCAAGCAGAGCAGTCCAATGTTTCCAATCCAATGTTTGCAGCTCAAGTTCCCAGCTTTAATCCATTTCTGCTTGGGCTGCAAACTTCCCTTCAGCCTCCTGCCAGTCACCATTCCCAGGTAACAGCCCTTCTGTGGAGAAGAGCCCCACTTTCCAAAGAAATATCTGACCAAGTGGCATCCTTCATGACTTAGGGTATGGCCACACTGCCCTTTGTGGGAGCTAAGCTGTCCTAAGCTCCTCCCAAGCAGATCCACACATACAAATCCAGTATTTTCCTAAATCCCTGCCCTTTCCTTCTCTGCTGCTCAGCACAGAGTGAGGCTCACCAGCAGTTTCTGGTGCCAAACCCCCAAAGATGAGTTTCTAATCTCAATTTGATGCAAATTCTTCAAGAGCAGCACAGCTCTGCCCACTCCACCTTTACCATCCAATACCAAGATCACCTCAATCCATGGAAAACTCTCAGTTCTTCCCAGGGTGGAAGGGCTCAGATGTTTTTGGATACTTAATTCAGCAACTCTTCTTCAGCAAGAGCAGTTGACATCAGTGCATTTCTTCCAGATTCAAGATTTATATCCTGCTTTTGGAAATAAATTAAGGAGTTCTTATAAATCCTGAGCATCTGCCTTGTCCTCCACTGCCTTCAGCACTGAGATTTGGAAGATCCCATTCCTTAGGAACACAGTCAATCTTCCAAAGCAGAACACCACGATCACAATGCTCAGCATGTCAAAAGCAGGAAAAAAAAATAAACCAGAGAGCAGAACAGGAGGATTTCATGCAGAAAAGCCCAGGCTGGAGAGCACCCAAGGCCACCTTGGGCACAAAGACACAGTGGGACCTCCAGGATGGTTCTGTGCTCTTGTTTGACTTTTTGTGCCTCTTTGGGAGGTTTGGCCAAAGGAAGGTCCAGAAGAAAAACTGTCTGAGGTAGTAACCAAAGCCCAGCTCAGGATCCCCTCCTAACTCCAGGCTGGGCTTACCAAGGACCTGCATTTGCTGAAACCTTTGGGTATTCCTGAAGTTCCCCAGCTCCTGGAGGCACGTGGTCATCCCCCAGCTGTCCAGCAAGGCTCTGATAAGGAGGCCACTGAGATAAGGAGGTCACAGAGCTGTGCAGAGCTGCAGGGGAAGGTGGCTGCCCCTGGACCCAGACACCTGGGGGGTTGATCAGGGAGACTCCAATGAAAGCCCAAATGTTTGGAGCACCTGGGGCTGTACCTGGGATATTTCCTAGCATCATTCCCACCTTAACAAGCAGTTTGCTTTCTTTTAGGGCTCCCTGTTTGCTCTGCATTGAGGAGAAGGACAGGCAGAACCAGCAGTGCTGAGCTCAGGTTCTGGTCTGAAATTCTGGGTCATGCACAGATTTAATTTTCCAAGGTTTTTCAGGAAAAGTGTGGACCATGAGAAACAGAATCTACCCCAGTTTTCTATGTCAGGGCTGGCAGTTTGCCTCACCTCCACGAGACATTACTAAATATGCAACCACTGAAGCAGAAATACTTCCCACTCTTTCAGAAGTCAAACCTGACCCCTCTCACCCCTAGTACCTGCCAGGGCTGGATCAAACATCAGAAAATACCATCTCTCTCTTCTGCCAACCATGAGAGGAAAATATATTCAGTTCTCCAAGTCCTGCTTGCAGAGCAGGTAATGTGAGTTTCTCTCCATGCAGAGAAAACTCTGCAGCCCACAAAAAGCAGAGGAGATCAGATGTGCCACATCACCATCCACCCCTGCTCCACTGCCTCAACACCATGGCAGAGTTCTGACCCACAGGGAGGGCCCTGGCTGCCAAATTCAGCAGATCCTGGGCCCAAAGGTGATGTCCTTGTCACAGCTCCCTTGGGGGAATAGGGCAGAGAGAGGTGAAAGCAAGGCTAAATCCAAGCAGGGCTAAATCCAGCACAGCCACAGCTGCACATTCCCATATTCCAGCAGCACATCCACACTTTGACCTGGAATTTGGGTCAAAACAGCACGTCTGGGAGGTGTGTCACAGGTGACTGTGCCCAGGATTGGTGCCTCTAAGTGCTGAGCTGGCTCCACAGCACACAGACAGGCCCAGCAGCAGCTCTGCCCTCCCTGGAACTGTCCCCTGTGATCAGAGCAGGACAGGGAGGACCAGGGTGGGAGAGCCACTGGCAGCCTGTCCTTGCCATCCCTTTCCCCTCCTCAGTTTGCTAAAGGTGTTCCACAGCACTATCAGGTGAGGGGTGGAGCTGATTACTCACTCCAGTCACCTCTGGACTCCAACCCTCTGCGCCCTCCTCCAAGCAGGAAAATGAGCTCCAACAGCTTTTCCTGACAGAAAATACAAGATTTGCTACCAAGAACCTGCACATCCCACATCATTCTCCATCCACCAAAGCACCACAAGAAGGACCCACCCCACCAGCTGATTTCAGGGCTCTCCTGCAGTTACATTTTCAGCTGTATGAGTCATTAACTGATTTCTGCTGATTAAGGGGAAAAAAAGCTGCCAACCTCCTGTGTTTCAGGCTGTTCAATATTGCAGCTGCACCTCAGTGAGGCTCTGGAGAAGCAAAATCTTTGTACCCTGCTGCTGACTCCATCACAAGCTCAGATGCAGACTATGACTAAAGCACTGGGGTAGAACCAGTTACTCATGCAGCTCCAGCAAACACCAGAGCAGCCATCCTTGGGTTGCACTTCACACACTGCACATGCACTTGAAGAGCAGATACAATGCTAATTTTAGTGAGCATATCACCAAACACAACCACAGCCCTTAAAGAAGCACCTGCTCATTCTGCAAGACATGGAAGTGCTTTCTAAAGCCATTTTCTCCACAAGTGCTTTCATTTAGAGTTTACTTCCTCTTTTTTTTTTTTTTTTTTAATTTCATTTTATGCTCTCTGAAGGGAGTTTTTTTTTGTTGAGGGCAAAGATTTTCTCTACTGCTTTGCCATAAAAACACAAGCTGTTAACCTTGTAATGTTTGCCATTAGAGCATCCATCACACAAACGATGCTCTAAATACAGCAACTGGGGCTAATGACAACTGAGAGAAGGGTTAGGTCTGTTCACTTTTTCCCTAATGTGTTTGCAAATGGATACCACTCCAAGACAAATTTAAGGCATTCCCTCTCCAGAGCTTTTTTTAGTAAGATGTTAATTGCAGCTGCAATGTTACAGAGGTGACTTCATCCTTCAGGCAGCACCTTCCTGATGTGGAAGGATGGATTTTCCACCACACAAGCTCCCAACGCCTCCTCCAGTGGCAGGGAGGAAAAGCCCAGGCTCTGCTGCACCCCAGGAGCCCTCAGAGCACATCAAACTCCCCCTCTGCATCTTTACTCTTCATTTACAGCTGGGAGTTGTGTTGGGGAGCTGTTCCCACCCCCTGCACCCATCCTGCTTTGGGTTCTGATTCCCACCCCATCCATCCCTGCCTGCAGTCCCTGTGCTGTTCCTGCTCCTGCTGTTGAACATTCCCAGCCCGCCAAGCCCCCGCACCCTGCACAGATCCCTCTGCAGCTTCCTCACCTTCTGGAGCCTGCCTTTCCATCCCAATCCCAACCCCAATCCCCCCTCTCCTGCCATTCCCAGTGCAAGACACACAGCCCAGCCTCCTCCCAGCTATCAGATTCAGATTTTATCACATTTAGCTGTTAACATCACTATCAGCTATGTCTACCAGCTTGTGGGCAGCTCTTCCAGGAGAGGAGGGAATGCAGGGGAGCACACACGGAGAATCCTGGCTGATGGAAAAATTCCCAGCTGGAATTGCTATTTTGCTACCAACAAGCAAGTGCATAGGGTTAATAAAACAGACAAGAAACAAGAAATTTCATCCACAGCACCTGTATAAAATAACTCATCATCACCCTGTTGTTGCTAATTGCAATGTCCCATCCTCTTCCACCTCAGAGCCTTCTGCTCCCAGTGTTTGCAGTTAATTAACAGCACAGTCACACATCTAAAAATACAAACAACCACACTCCAGCTGCTGAATTTTCTTCTTTCTCTATTATTTGTGGTCAAGCCTAACTTAATGATGCACGTATGTGTGGTGAGTATTAACAACACTAACATCTCCAGGTACTGAGGTAGTAATTTACTCATTGAAGGATTACCAGGGTGTCTTTCAGAGCCCCTCCCTGCCCCAGCCCTAATACAGCATGGTAATGAACATGTAAATTAGAAATCACACTCTCAGAAAGCTTGTGGGTCACTTTAAGCCTGCTCACAAAACCCTGGAGAACCCCTGGGACAGCCCAGGGTCACTCAGGGCAGTAAAATTCATGGAAGAAGTACACTATTATTTTTAGCCAGAAAAGCAGAATTATGAAGTGTTTTAAAAAAGTAGGAGGACACCAACACATCCTCCAGAAAAAACACATGCTACAGGGAGGCAGAGCTGGGAGCTCAAAAACAGTGTTACTCATTAGATTTAATCCCTTCCACCAAAAACTGCAGAATGTGGGGGTTCACCCTCATTCCAGGCTCTCTGATCAGAGGTCTGACACCAGGAGCCCACAGCATACGTGCTCCCCAGCAGTGCTCAGCTGATGCTATCAGGACAGGGCTCAGCTCATTCTCAGTTTCCTTGTTGCACCTCAGAGATGTCTTTGTGGTTTCCAGAACCGAAAGCAGACTGGGCCCCCTCTGTGCTCCCAGCACAGCTCAGCTCCTGGGGCCATGGCAAGGCAGCTCTGCCTGCAGAGCTCCCCCCTCTCATCTCAGAGACCACCTCAGCACATCACCAACAACACGGACATTCTGCAATCTCTTTGTAGTAGATTTTCTGCTTCAATGGTGGGATAAAAGTCACAGATTGCTGCTGTACCTCAAGGCAAATGGCAGAGGAGCAAAGGCACCACGCTCCTGTCTGTGTCCCTGAGGTCCCCAAGCTCAGGGCAGCTCCAGAGCTGCTCAAAGCCCTCCTGCCTGCACAACTCCCCCCTTCAGGAACCTGGCTGCACTTCAGGAATCAGAGTGTTTAATTGAAATATCACCTGAGGACTCAGTAGGACCTCAGACTGAGCAGAGCTGTGTGGAACAGGCCATGGAGAGCCAGCAGTGCCAACCTGATTTCTGCACCACAGATCATCTTACCTGGAACACTGCCTGCTCCACAAGTAATCAGCACCTTTCTCAACACCCAAGGGATCTGATTTCTTAAACCCTCTTGGACAGGCAGAATCACTTAACCAGGCATCAGGTTTGAAGGTTGAACTTTGATTAACAGGCTCAAGTGTCTGAGTCTTGATTCTTTCTAACCCAGTAACTCTTAACCCACAGAACCAAGCCCAGCAGGCAGTGTGTCCTCCACCCAGCAGTTCCCAGGAACTCTCTTGGAAACCCAGCAAAGGAATAAAACAATCCCAGCAGGCTGGAAAAAGCAAAGGGTGGTTTAAGCACAGTGCTGTTTCAAGCCACACTTGCTGAAGACGAGCCCAAGAGCAATTTCTGAGTCCCTGACACCCAGGAAAGGCAGCTGGTCACGTGCTGCTGACTTCCTAATTGATTTCTTGTGGTTTAGCTGCTGGAAAGGGCTCAGCTACACAGTATTTTCCCAAACAAGCAGTTGCTAAAATAACAATACCCAGCTGAGGAGTGCAGAAGCACCCAAAGCAGATTCCTCAAGATCAATACCCCATCACCAAAGCACAGCAGGCAGAGGTGGCTCCGGAGTCACTTTTAGGACTTTCAACTTAAACCTGAGAATCCAGCCCCAGCCATCAGCCCTCCCTCAGCAGCCACTTGGCTCAGTCATTCTCAGCTGTTGGGCACCACTTTTTAAGCCATCAATGATTATAACTTCTCATTTTGTGGGTTATCAGCAAAACCAGCCAAACAAAATCTGCTCTTCAGACAGACACAGCTGAGCATCTGCCAAGGGTGCTGGGCTGGGCAGGAGCTGCTTCCAGAAGTGAAAACACTGCAAGGTGACTCTGCTTGTCTCAGTTCAGAATTCAGTTCAGAATTCACTTAAATTCCCCCAGTGAAGTCTAGAAACTCACACCTCTGAAGCTGCTTTGTTCCTTTCACTTCACACTCTCCCTCTGCTGGGTTCCCCAGGATGCCCCACACCCCAACCCAGGCTGTGAGCCCTTGCAGGGAGATCCCATCCTTCCCTGAGGGGCAGTGCTTGTGCAGGAGCACAGGCACAAGGAAAAAATCTCTTCCCTTTTCTCTACATAAACAAAGCAGGCAGGACCACAGGGCTGCCCCAAAAACAGCTTCACTCACTTTGAGACAACACTTCCTCCAGAGGTTTAGGGGAAGTGACACAGCTTCTAACCAGGCAGGTGGAAAAAAGAACCCAAGGAATCCTTTGGAAACAAATAGGCTGGTGAGGAAAGGATTTGTGAAAGGAATAAAAAAATCCTTATGAAAAGAATTTGTAAAAGGTGTTGAGAAAAATGCCCTCATCATCTCTCTCCAATGGTGCAGAGATGTGCAGCAGTGGCAAATGAACTCACACTGAGCCCAGTACAGCCTTCTGAGCTGGAGTCTGCTTAAAAACCCCACACCTATCACAGGATCATGGATGGTTTGGGCCAGAAGGACCTTAGAGCCCATCCAGTGCCACCCCTGCCATGGCAGGGACACCTCCCACTGTCCCAGGCTGCTCCCAGCCCTGCCCAGCCTGGCCTTGGGCACTGCCAGGGATCCAGGGGCAGCCCCAGCTGCTCTGGGCACCCTGTGCCAGGGCCTGCCCACCCTCACAGGGAACAATTCCTAATTCCCAATATCCCATCCAGCCCTGCCCTCTGGCAGTGGGAGCCATTCCCTGTGTCCTGTCCCTCCATGCCTTGTCCCCAGTCCCTCTGCAGCTCCCCTGGAGCCCCTTCAGGCCCTGCAAGGGGCTCTGAGGTGTCCCTGGAGCCTTCTCCTCTCCAGGTGAGCACCCCCAGCTCTCCCAGCCTGGGCTCAGCCCTTGGGGCATCCCTGTGGCCTCCTCGGGACTCTCTCCAGGAGCTCCACATCCTTCCTGTGGTTGTAATGATTCTTCCTACAGAGAACACTCTTCATGCTCTTACAGGTGTAAATCTGACACTTCAAAATGCCAAACCCTTGCTCCTCCCCACTTGTACAAACATGGCAGCTCCTTTGACCAGAGAGAAGCCAAGGAAAGATGCCCAAGTGACAGGAGTAGAGAACCTGGCGTGGTTGTGTAGCAGCTCTGAGCAGTCCAAGATGCATGAAGAGATTTTTAAAAACACTTCTCAAATCCTTCACTGTCAGCAGAGCCACAAATAAACCCTTATTTATCTCAGCCTCCAGACAAGTCCCAATAATACCCAGGGAAGGCTCTGAATCACAGTTGTTTGTAGCCCCAAGTGAAGGAGGCTCTGGAATTATGCACATATGTAGTGCTGGAAATGGGAAGCACCAGGGCAAGCAAAAAAAGAAAGTGAATGTAAGAAAAACCCAATTATTCAGCATATTTCTTAAAGGGGTACCTCTACTCAGATGCAAACTCCAGCATGCAAATCCTGCTGATTTTTCTCCAACATCCACTTCTGCCTGGCAGGATTAAGCCCATTTCCATGGGGGAAAGCTGTCCCAACAGCTGGCTACACAAAGTGCAAGGTTTAGGGCAAACCTGGGGCAGGATTATTCCTGATCCAATGCATTACAGCAGCCAGACCTGATTCCCAAGGAGGTGCAACTATACTACAAGAAAATATGGAATTTTAAGACCCTCAATCCCTATCAGAGAAATGGAAAAAATATTGTAAAACTAAAAATTGAAATTCCATGAAACTCCAGAAATTTCAGAAATTGAAACTCCAGAAATTTCATTGCTGGCAAGAGCATTAAAACTTGTGTTGGGCGTTTAAGAGTGTATAATGAAACCACCATGGGAAACACCATGGGAATAACTAAGATTTTTGTTAATTAAAATGTTTTCAAAGGACAGCTCACACAGGGAGAACATCCAGTCCAATTAAAGGAAAACAAGATGTTGACATCTGCAGTGCTGCTGCTGCACTTTGGGGGATTTCACAAGTGCCCCTTTGCTGCTCACCCCTGCAGCTCTGGGGGTCCCACCCTGGGGGGGTTCCAGGCTCCCTGCCCACAACAGGGGGCTCTGCTGGGCCAGCATGGGGATCTTTGTCCTGGGGGACCCAAAGGGTCACCATGACCCAAGCAGCTCCTTCAAACACCAGCAGAACACAGGAAAAAGCAGCTTTGGAAAGCCAAAGCTGCAGCTTTCCCAGTCCCAAACCCAGCAGCTCCTGGAGCAGGGGAAGGGCTGGCAGCAGGAATTGTCCCCTGAGCACTGACCTCACATTTCCACATCAGAGACTACAGGCCATGGAGCACTTTGTCCTTCTCTTGGTTTCCTTCACCCTTGCAAAAAGAAAGCCAAGGAACTGTAGAAAGTACAGGTTTATCCCCCATAACCCAAGAGTTAGGGAATGGGATGAGCAACAACAAATGCAGCCATGCCCAGGAGCTGGTTGTGCTGTGTCCTCTCCAGACCCTGATTTTGAACACCAGGGAAACCAGCACTGAGCCAAACTTCCATGGATCAAAGTGCTCCTCATCCCAAAGAAAAGGTGGAACTGCCATGCAGAAGAAACCTGCTCTGTTCTTACTCAATGAAGCAGCAGGGAACCAGCTGAGCACAACGCAGATTTTTCAGGCAAAACATTTCTCCAAAGGGAAAAAAAAACCCCTCATTCCCCTTTGGAAAGCTGCATCCAATGCTGGCTTTGGCATCCTGACAAGGCAGTACACAAAACAGATGAGCATACTCCTTTCTCCAAAGAGGGGACAAAAAGGAACCAGGACAATCCCTCTTGGGAAGAACTCCACGCTGCAATTAAAGCCCTAATGAAATATTAAGTCAAAATGCTAAAAATACACACAGAGATCCAGCCACGAGCTTGGAGATGCTGGAACAAATAAAAGATAATTTGGAGCAGAATGCAAAGGGTTGGAAATAGGAAAAGAAATGGAATTCTGGGCATGATCCACATAGGAGGAGGGTCAGGGAAGATCAGGGGGAGGAAAAAAAATAAGGAATTTGTGGTGTTGCTAGAAGAGCCTGGAATAGCTCTGGTGGAGTGAAAGTATCCTGAGTGTAAACAGAAAAGAGAAACATGGATAAAGAAAGGAATCAAATGTGTGTGGAGGGAAGGTGAGATTGGAAAAGAGCTGCTTCACCATAAGCTGTAGGAGCTTCTTAGCCTAGGAAAAGCTGCATCACCCCAAAATTCCAGAGAACAGAACCCACAAATAAACCCCAGGGGGTGCCTGGACCAGTAGGAAAGTCCCTGACCATCAGAATCAGTAGGGGAAAAGCCAATTGCTTTTCCTCTACCAAAATATCAATATTTACATTTTGGTTGGAACAAGGAGGCCTACAGGGGAGAACAGGCACATGCTGCACCGTCAATAAATGCTGGAACTGGGATTCCAAAAATTATTCTATATAAATGGGAGTCTAAACATTTTATTTTGATAAAACAAAGCAGCAAACACCTTCTTTTCTCTCTGTCTCAAAGAAGAAGGTTGTCATGTTGACACCTGGGATGCAGAGAGAGCCAAGGCAGCAGTGACCCAAATATAAATATAGTTCCTAAGAGGAAATATCTGCTGTGTGACAGAGGATAATGATTGGGAAGGATTTTAGGGCATGTTCTACAGGCAGGTATCAGCCTATCCACCTCAAAGCTACATTTCCTTCTGCTTTGCATACACCAATGTATAAATCCAACATGGTCCCTCAATGACACCACCTAACAATGTGCAATTAATTCACAGAACTGAACCCAAAGTTCATGGAGTTTTTGGGTATCTATGCATGGAGTGATCTCTGCACAGCACTGAGCCCCATGGCAGGAGCTTTGTGGTACCTGCAAGATTTTAATGCTTTTCTGCTGAAATAATTACAGCCACCAGCAGCCATCCATCAGCAACAGCCAGTGGAAATGAGCTTTTCAAGCTCATTTAGTGAACCTGGAGGCTCAACACTTTTGCCTTGATAGCTTTTAGTCCTCCTGCAGCCTACATTTAGCTACCCAGGTCTTTGAAATATGGATGTGTTGGAATTATTATAGGTCCTGAAAGGAATTATGTGCAAGCATTCTGCTAAATGAGCTGTTTTCTTCTGAGAAAAAGCTCTGCTTTTGGAGGAAGCATCTGAGCAGAGATCAGCTCTCCTGCTACACAGTTCCCACTCCTGGTTCATCTCCAGAGCTACCCAGGCCTTGCTGCAGAGTTGGGAAAGTTCACCAGCATTAATCAGCATGCCCAGTTGGATGGTTTAATAGAGGGGAGATCACTGGGGGCACACAGAGTCACACTGTGACTTGCTGGCCAAAAAAGGAAGCCAGATGTTGGAGCTGAGGCCGGAACTTCCGAGTTCCTACTCTGGTTTGAGTCAGAAGGGTTCCAGAGAGGGTTTGCTTTTATTGAGCTGCTCATGGAGGGGAGCCCTGAGAGCAGACAGAACCCCAGGCTTAGGGGTGGGGTTGTGATGCTGCACCTCAGCTGGGGGACAGAGGCAGGGGACAGCACCCTCAGCTCCCTCTTCATCACAAAACCCTGCTGAGAAGCTGAGCCCACCTGGCCATGTGCCAGCACTTCCTGCCTGGGCAGCAGCAGCAGCACCCCCATCTCCTCAGAGCCCAGCACCCCTGAGCTCACCTGGGACAGGGAGCACAGCATCCCTGAGCTCACTACAGCACCCCTGAGCCCATCTGGGGCTGGGACAGGGAGCACAGCACCCCTGAGCTCACCTGGGATAGGAAAAGGGAGCACAGCATCCTTGAGCTCAGTACAGCATCCCTGAGCCCATGTGGGGCTGGGACAGGGAGCACAGCATCCCTGAGCTCACCTGGGCCAGGAAAAGGGAGCACAGCACCCCTGAGCTCACCTGGGCCTGGGACAGGGAGCACAGCACCCCTGAGCTCACCTGGGCCAGGAAAAGGGAGCACAGCACCCCTGAGCTCACCTGGGACAGGAAAAGGGAGCACAGCACCCCTGAGCTCACCACAGCCCCCCTGAGCCCACCTGGGCCTGGGACAGCAGCACAGCCCAGACAGGGCCCAAGTGTCCCCAGGACAGCCAGGCCAAGGGGCTCTGCAGGAGCAAGAAGCTGCTGCTCCCTCCTGTCCCAATGTCCTGGGTCACCTGCAAGGAGCAGGAGTGCCCCCAGAGCAGCTCTGGCTCCCAGGCACAGCCTGAGCCAGCCTCAGGGCCACCAGCTCAGCAGGGCTGACACAGAACAAACAGGAGCTGTTCTGGCAATTGAGCAGCAGCAGCTCCTTGGCAACCACGAGCACCAGGATAAGCCAGGGCTCAGCAGCCTCACCTGGCAGGACAAGCTGCAATCCACACACACTCCCCTCCTTCCTGAATGGAAGGAAGGCTGCAACCATCACAGGCAGCTTCAGGCACAAGAAAACAACAGCATTCCCTGCTAGAGTGAAGGTGGGAAGAGAGGCTGTGGAATGAAAGGCAGGATGCTGCTGTGGGGAACTCAGGAACAGCCAAGCTGCAGACGCCCACTGCCTGCTCCATTTCAGTGCCTCACACAGCACAGGGCCACGAGACTCCCTGGAGCTGGGAACCTCCATTGTCTGCTCCTCTGCAGGCCCAGGGACAGCCTGGGGGAAGTGGGATTTGCTCTGGGAGAAGCTGGCTGCAGCTCTCCAGCATCCCTGCATCCCGAACCCCACACAGCAGCATTTCCTGGAAGTGCCTGTTCCTGAGCTGCTTTGGCTGCTGGCAGGATATAAATCCCACAGAAGTGAAGAATGTGTTTCCCAGGAGGCAATCACTGAAATTCCAGCCTCATGTGGGAGGTGCAAATGCAATTCCCAGGTGAGGGGTTTGCTCAGGAGATCCCAGCTGGGGTCCCAGGGCTTCAAAGATGGTTCATTTTCAAAAAGATGGCCATTTTCACCAGTGGAAGGAACAAAAGGTGAAGGAAAGAGTGATGAGACAAGACATGGCTAATTTGGACAGAAAATAAATCCCTCCAAGGATAGCTCCATCAACAATATTTACTTTGAACCTGTTCACAAAAATCCTCTAAAAGGTGAGGAGGAGACAATACAATAATTTGTAGTGTGTGAAAGCAAAGCCTGAAGTTGGATGTGCTCTGTGTGCTCAGAGATGAACTCCAGAGAAACCCAGCTGGATTTTGCAGTATCCTGCTTTCCCTACAGAGACACCACAGCATCACCACCTTTCCTTTCCCTCAGGAAGCCCCAAACTGGAGTTTGGGGCCCCAAAACAGTGCACCAGCACTATTGACACACACAGCAGGCAGGAGCAGCCCCAAGAACCCCCACACAGAGCTCTCTGCAAACACCTCTGACAGCACAGAAACACTAAAGCTTCCTCTGAAGCCAACTTTTGAGTGGCATTAAGATTTCTGAGCCCAGCAAACAGGAGTTTGTTCACAACACTTGCAGTGCCTGAGCTCACTGTGCATCACTGCATTCCCTCCTGCCTTCCCAACTTCCTCCCAAAATCCCTGCCCAGTTAATCAAGCTCTAATTCATCCCTGCTCATTACCTTCCACATCCACCCAGCTCAGCCCCACTGAGGAACACCTGCTCCCAGCAGCCTGCTCTTCTTGGAGCAGAGTTTAATTCTGTTTTATTTGTTCCCTGTGTGCCTTCCAGCAGCTCCTCTTCACACTTTCCCAACTGTTTCCAGGAAGGAGGGTGCTCTAGCAGCAGAACATGCCCATCTGTAGGCTCCAGGGAAATGGGAACAGAAGGAAAATCTTGCCCAGGAGTCACATGATGAATTACAACAGTAAATCCTGCAGCACAGCCCAGGGACTGCTGCTCAACTTCCACAGGCAGCCAAACAGTGGATGTTGAAGGGAAAAAAAGAAGAAAACAAGGTGTAATTCAGGAGGAGAAATGTGTGTGTCCACAGGGAAGCAAGGGGAGAACTAATTTTTGCCAGCTGCACTGTGAAGTGCACACCCTGGCCTGCCAAACCCTGCAAACCATTTATTCAACCTTTTTGAACCTGGGCTGGTCACTAAGAATCCACCTCAAAAATCACCCTCTGCCTGAAGCTAAAGCCACAAAGGGCTGGGACACGTGGCAGGCACATCAGGAACCCACCCTGAACACCCTCAGGCTACTGCCATAAAACACTACCAGTATTTATATATATAATATTATATTTATATATGTTTTACTGAGAAGACCCTGTCCCACCCCAGCCCATCCCAGATGGAGCAGCAAAGCCTCTCCAAGAGGAGAGGCAGTGGGTTAGCTAAAGGGGCTACAGAGACCAAAGTTTCAATAAAACACCAGTCATGTACCAGGAGCACATCACACAGTGAGCAATGTGATTACCTCAGCTCTTGGGTGAAGAAATTCACAACCAGGACCCCAAATTCTGGAAGAAAAGGGGTGCAAAGCCTGATCCTACACCACCAAAGGCAGGTTAAGGTGGAGTGGGGTGAGAACCAGGCCAGGAACTGCAGCCTGAGCTCAGTGGGGTCTCTGGGTGAGCCAGGGCAGGGTCCCAGGAGCAGATCCAGGGCTGCTGAAAGCATCTCCCCACTGCTGCCTGCCCTTGGTCACCCCAAGAAATACTGGGACAAAAGGTGGGATACCAATATTGGGATAGCAGCTTTCCCTGTGGGTAGAGCAAGGGGAAAACAAGATCAGCAGCTCTGGGCTGGTGGCAGTGAGCAGCACCCGATGCCCTGGGGGCAATCCCCCCCTGCCAGCGCTGCCAGCCCGGCTCTGCGGGCACCCACCCGGTCAGAGATGGCTCCTGAGACCTTTCCTGGGGATCTTATCCAGAGAAGGAGAGCACTGTGCAGATCCCAGCGGGTCAGCCTGTGCCTGTCGCTGTCCCTGTCCCTGCGGGTGCCCCGGCAGTGCGGGCACAGCCGAAGGCCGCTGTCCCCAGCACGGAACAGAATCCAGGTCACTCCTCCGGCTTACCCAAGGCTCGGCTGGAGGCCGCGAGGGCAAGCCCACAGCTGGCGCCGGAGAATTTAATCACCCAATGGTTTGGGTGTGAAGGGACCTTGAGGCTCATCCTGTGCCACGTTCAGGGCCAGGCTGGGCTGTGCCAGGCTCGGCTGTGCCCGGCTGCTCCCGGCCGGGCCTGGGCACTGCCAGGGACCGGGGCAGCCACAGCTGCCAGGGCACCCCTCGGCTTTAACGCCACAAACCCTGAATTCCCAGCACCCCGGGCACCACGGCTCGCAGGAGGGGTCCGTGCCCTCCCGGCCTTTCACATCCTGTCCCGCGGTGCCCCGTGGGGGCCGCCGCCCCTCGGCCCCTCATGCTCCGGTGTCCGGGCCCCGCGGGACCATCCCCCGTTCCCACCACCCTGCCGTCCCCGCTGCCCCAGCTCACCATGGCCGCGGCGGCCGCGGGGCGGCTCTAGGCAGGGCGCCGCGCTCCGCTCATCTCATGGCCGGCGGTGGCCCGGCGGGGCCCCCCCGCCCATGCACCGGCGAGTCCCCGCCGGCCGCGCAGCCACGGGCACCGTAGAGCTGCCGGCACCCAGCCCCCGGGCCTCCCCAAGCGGCGGGACGGGGAGCCCCGGGGCGCCGGGCAGGGCGGCGGGAGCACGGGCGGGCGGGAGCGGCGGCGGCGCGGTGCGGGGCCGGTGTCGGTGCCGGGGCTACGCCAGGCGCATCCCGGGCCCGCCCCGCCCTCCCACCGGAAGCGCTCACCGGCGCCCTCAGCCAATCAGAGCCAGGCAGCGGCGTTGCGCATGCGCATATCAGCGCGGCGCACTGTCCGCCGCCATCTTGGAGAAGGGCGCGGCGCTGTGCGGGGCGCTGAGGGAAGGGCACGCCCGGAGCTGCGCCTGGCCCCGCCCCCGCAGCAGTGCGCATGCGCTGGGGGCGCTTTCCCGCGCGGCAGGAAATAGGAGGTGATTGGGCTGTGCCTTGGTGGGCGTGGCTATGTATGGAGACGGCCGGTGTGGGCGGGGCTTGGATGGGATTGGGATTGGAGATGGAATTGGAGATGGGGATGGGATGGGATTGGAGATGGGATTGGAGATGGGGATGGGATGGGATTGGAGATGGGATTGGAAATGGGATTGGGGATGGAATGGGATTGGATTGGGTATGAGATGGGATTGGGGATGAGATTGGGATTGGGATTAGAGGTGGAATGGGATTGCAGATGGGATTGGGATTAGAGATGGGATGGGATGGGATTGGGGATGGGACTGGGGATGGGACTGGGGATGGGATTGCAGATGGGATTGGGACTGGAGATTGGATTGGCATTGGAGGTGGAATGGGATGGGATTGGAGATGGAATGGGATTGGGGATGTAATGGGATGGGATTGGGATGGGATTGGAGATGGGATTGGGATTGGAGATGAAACAGAATGGGATGGGATTGGATTGGAGATGGGATGGGATTGGGGATGGGATTGGGATGGGATTGGAGATGGAATAGGACGGGATGGGATTGGAGTTGGGATGGGATTGGAGATGGAATAGGATGGGATGGGATTGGAGATGGGATGGGGTTAGGAATAGGGACGGGGATGGACCCAGCCCTGGGCCAGGGCCTGGACCTGAGCCTGCAGCTCCAGCTGTCCCTGGATCCAGCCCTGGGCCTTGCCCCCAGCCAGCCCCAGCGCTGCCTCCCCTGGCTCCTGCCCCATGAGGAGCTCCCGGGCTCTCCGGATGTGGCTCCTGGCTTTGTGCCCATGTAATTAATTAAGTAATTAAACGAACCAGGGCGAGGCAAACCCCCAACCCTCCCAGCCGTCCCCAGCAAGGACCACAAAGCTCCATGGCAGGGATCCTTTGGCTGCTCCCATATCCTGGGTTTGCCTCAGCCTGGAGCTCCTTGTGGCCATCACTCTTCCATTGCCTGACCTGGCCAGGAGTGAAGACATCAACAGAGCCATTCATCCAGGGCATTAATGTTAGGAAAATTGAGATCCAGGCCCCAGCTGCTGCCTCCCAAAATCAAGGAGCTGGGAACCACTGGTGATAGAAGGGTCTCTTTGAGTTGGGTTTTATGAGAGTAATATAAATCTCTTGGAGATCTTTATTACATTTGAGATAACTTAGCTACTTTAGATGGCATAAAATTAGCAGGATGGCTTTTGTAGCAGTGTTGGAAACGGAAAAGTTTGAATAAAAGGCAAAATAATAAAGATTTTTACAGAAAAAAATGAACTAAAGTAAGAAGTTCTTACTCTTAGTAAAACACTTCAAAAAGCCATTAGTTTCTTAGTTCTCTTCTTTTTCTAATAAATTACTTAACAATTTTTTTAACTTCTATCTAATTAGCTATGTTTAAGTTTAAAGTCTCTAAAGTCTTATGAAGTGTCTTTTTACCTAATTAATGAAAAAAAAAACTTTTAAGCTTTTTCCTTTTTTCAAGAAACAAAAGATAATTTTGTTACTCCATCAGCAAAGAGCACATTCCCACACACTGGAACTCCAAACCAGTGAGGCTGATGCAGATCAAAGTGTTCCTCGTGGCTCCCAAATTCCTGTGGCACCTGCAGGGACAAGAGGCAGCTCAGCCTGGTGGCTTAACAGGCTTTAGAGGGGACAGCAGCCCTGTGGGGACATTGCAAAGGCTGGCACTTCCTTTAGAGGATTAAACACCAGCAGGAGGGGAATGAGCCATCTGTGGGGCTGGAGCTGTCCCCAGCTCCACAAGGAGCTTAGGGCTGAGCAGTCCCGTGGGTCTCCACGAGGATTTTCTGCCATGGATTTTATTTCCACTCTCTCAGCAGAGCACTGACCCCACCAGCCCCAGTCCTGCTCATCCCCCAGGGAAAACGCTGCCCCTGGGCCTGGCTGGGGGTGGAACTGCCCAGGGAGGAGCAGCTGAGGAGACACAGCCTGGAGGTGCCCATGGATCATTGTGTGCACGCTCAGGCTCCAAACCCTGCCTCTGAATCGCCTCCAAACCTCCCCGAGACCTCCAAAATGCCCTACAACCCCTTCCAACCCTTCCAGAATCCCTCCAACCCCTCCACAATCCTCCAACACCTCCAGAACCTCTCCATCCTGTCCAAAACCTCTCCAACCCCTCCAGAACCTCTCCATCACCACCAAAACCTCTCCAACCCATCTGAAACCTCTCCATCACCAAGAAAACCTCTCCAACCCCTCCTAACTTTCCTAACCTCCAACTCTCCTAACCCTCCAAAACTTTTCCAGTTCCTTCAAAACCTCTCCATCACCTCCAAAACCTCCCCATCACCCCAAAACCTCTCCAACACCTCCTCAACCCCTCCAACACTTCCAGAACCACTCCATCACCTCCAGAACCTCTCCAAAACCCCTGAAGCCTCTCCAAAATCTCTCCAACTTCTCCAAAACTTCTCCAGCATTTTCAAGCTCCCTCCAAACCCTCCAAAATCTCTCCAATGTCTCCAGTACCTCCCCAAAACCTCTCTGATATTTTCAACCCCTCCAATGACTCCGAAACTTCTCTGACCCCTCCAATGCCCTCAAAATGTCTCTGATATCTCCAAAACTCCTCCAAGACCTTCAAAACCCCTTGAGCACCTGCAAAACCCCTCCAGCCTTCCCCAAATCTCTCCAATATCTCTAGAACCTCACTGAAACTTCCCAAATCCCTCCAACACCCTCTGAAATCTGCCCCCTTCCAAACCCCTCAAACACCTCCAAGTATCTCCCAACACTTCCAAAATATCTTCAGCATCTCCAAAGCTTCCCCAACACCTCCAAACTTCTGCAAAATTTCCACCATTCCCAAAATCTTCTGTTGCCTCCAAAACTCCTCCAACAGCTTCAAACCCCTCCGACTCCTCCAGAACTTTTTGATAAACATTTCCAAAACCCCTCTGACACCTCTGAAACACCTGCAACCTCTCCAAGCCCTCTTCAACATTCCCAACACCTCCAAAACCCCTTCAGCACCTTCAAAATCTCTCACAAATCCCCAAAACTCCTCCAAAACTCTTCCAAAACCCACTCCAGCATCTCCAGAACCTCTCCAAAATCTCTGCAATATTTCCTACCCCACCAAAACACTCTGATGCCTCCAAGAGCTCTCCAGCACTCCCAAAATCTCTCCAGCATCTCCAAATCCTGTCCAACACCTCCAGAACTCCTCTGACTTCTCCAAAACTCTTCTGACACCTCCAAACCCCCTCCAAAACTTCCCCAATATTCCCAGCACCACCAAAACCTCTCCAACACCTCCAAAACCATTACAACACCTCCAAAATCTCCATAATATCTCCAAAACCTCTCCAACACCTCCAGAACCATTACAACACCTCCAAAACCACTACAACACCTCCAAAAGCTCTCCAACATCTCTAAAACCATTACAACACCTCCAAAATCTCCATAACACCTCCAAAACTTCCAAAACCATTACAACACCCCTAAGACCTCCAGAACTCCTCTGACTTCTCCAAAACTCTTCCAACACCTCCAAACCCCCTCCAAAACTTTCCCAATATTGCCAGCACCACCAAAATCTCTCCAACACCTCCAAAACCATTACAACACCTCCAAAAGCTCTCTAATACCTCCAAAACCACTAAAACACCTCCCAGATCTCCCTAACACCTCCAGAGCTCCTCTGACTGCTCCAAACTCCCTCCAAGCCCTCTCCACGCCCCGGCTGAGCCAAGGTGTCCCTGTGGCTCCAGGCTGGAGCTGGCACCTTGCAGGGCTCCCCTGGGATGTGCAGCTGCGGGCTCGTTACCATGGTGATCATTAAAAGGATAATCCCTTTATCAGCCTTTGTCATCCCGGCAGGGCTGGGTGCAGACACGTGCTCCGAGAGCTGGGGACAGCAGGGACAGGGATCTCCTGAGCCTCCCCAGCCAGGGAGCTGCTGCTTCCACCACTGTGGGGTGG
Source organism: Molothrus ater (assembly GCF_012460135.2). Lineage (NCBI taxonomy): Eukaryota > Metazoa > Chordata > Aves > Passeriformes > Icteridae > Molothrus > Molothrus ater. The sequence continues at coordinate 14,619,356 of NC_050493.2, read as the reverse complement.
GGATGGGATTTTCTGGGGTCTCTGAAAGAGAAGCAGCTCTGGGTGCCTGGGATGAGGAGGGAGGGACGGAGCAGCTGAAGGGAGCCTGAAGAAGGAACCTCCTGCTGATCTCCTGGATCCCTACAGGGAACCTTCTCCTCTATCCCACTTGTCCCTGCAAAGGCCAAGGGTGTGGAACAGCTTTCAGGGATGTGAGGCTGAGTTTTGCAAGACTTTGCTTTAGAAACCTCTGTCCCAAGGTGAAGGAATTATAAAGCATGGAAAGGTTTGGGTTCAAGGGACATTAAAGGTCATTTCATCCCACCCCTGCCATGGCAGGGACACCTCCCACTGTCCCAGGCTGCTCCCAGCCCTGCCCAGCCTGGCCTTGGGCACTGCCAGGGATGCAGGGGCAGCCCCAGCTGCTCTGGGCACCCTGTGCCAGGGCCTGCCCACCCTCACAGGGAACAATTCCTGATTCCCAATATCCCATCCAGCCCTGTCCTCTGGCACTGGGAGCCATTCCCTGTGTCCTGTCTCTCCAGGCCCTTACAAAAGATCTGTGCCCATCTTCCTTCCAGACCCCCTTTAGACAGATCCAGGTGTCCCCTTGCGCCTCACTCAGGAAACCCCAGGTCTGACATGGCCCTGTGAGGGACCTCCTGTTGTTGTTGATCCATGAAAAAACAAAGTGGGAATTCCCCATCAGCCTTCAGCATCACTGGAGCACAAGGAGGATCCTGTCCTGGGAATGTGGCCATGCCAGGCCCCTGCTTTTCCCATGTTGGAAATGCCATTTCTCAAAGAAAATCAGCAGGATTTTAATGCCAAGGCATTAAAAACCCCCAAACCAGTGGCTGTGCCAGCCCTTGTTTCAATCTGGGGCTCCTCCATCCCTGAGGAGGGGGCAGCAGGGCTTGCACTGGGCCTGGAGCAGCCCCCAGGCTGGAGAAGCCACCCACCTTTTTTCTGAATTTATTTGGTAACTTTATGTTTTAAAAACACAGAAGGAATGGAAATGCCATGGAGCTGAACAGCTGTTTGGGGAGATGAAGGGAACAGGATTTGTGAAAATAATTTGTTACCACATGGTTTATCTCTCAATTTTTATTACAAACAGGCACTAAAATGCCTGTTCTTCAAGCTTCCTGCACTGCTCCAGCCTTGATTCCAGCCCCTTCAATCCCACATTCAAATATTCATCTCATTTAATTGCTTTATTCCTGTTTTGCAGCGTTTTGCCCTCAGGGTGAGTCTGAGCCTCATGCAGCTGCCTGTACTTCCCCTCACATCCCTCCCCTCTGCTCCATCTCCTTTATTGTTCCTGCCACAAACTGAGCTGCAAAACCTTGGGAATGCCATGGAGAAATGAGCATTTTACTGCCCTGCCACCTCATGCAAAGCAATGTGATGAAAAGAGTTAAACTGTGTTTTATAAGTCCAACAAAGCAGCTTGGAAAAGTTTTGTCCACAAAGCCCCACGGCTCCCCACGGCTCCCAAGTTCCTTGGCAAGGAATTTGCTTATTTAGCAAGCTGTAAAAACCCAGCAGGTAAAAATTCCTGAGTCCAAATTCCCGAGGAAAGTACAAAAGTGGATAATTAATGATCTAAACCCAGCAGAGCCTGGGGACAGGGATGGGCCTGGGTCCTGCCTGGGTGCTGAGCTGGGCACACTGCTCAGGGTGAGGCACCTTTGTGGCTCTGTGGCCACTGCTGGTCCTGGCCAGGTGTTCCTGCCTCCATTCCTGCTCTGGGAATATTCACCCGGGATTATTCTGGGCTTCTGGCACTGCTCATTCCCCTGGGAATGGTTTCCCAGGGCCCTCTCAAGGGTGGCTGCTCCCAGCCCACGGGGACTGGGCAGGTCCCCAAAGGACTCGTGGAGGGCAGCACAGCAAACCCAGCCCCAGCCAGGCTTTGTGGGGCTGATGGCTTGAAAATATTTAAAATGGAGCCCTGGGAGCTCATGCCAGTGTCCCAGGCAGCCCTGCCAGCAGCTCCAAGGCAGAGGAGCAGCTGGAATCAGGGCAGTTCTCTCCCTCTGCTCTCTTGCAGGTGGGGAGAAAGGACTCGTTCAGGCCGTGGCTTCTTTAGAACCCACATCAAGTTCAGTCTGTCCCAGCCTTCTTCCCAGACTTCAAATCCACCCAGACAGCCCAGTAGGATGTCCTGAGCTGCCCTTCTGGGCCTCTCCCTGCTCTCAGCATCCCACGGTTCTGGAGGACGCCGTGTCTTGCTGTGAACAGCCAGGTGTCTGCTGAGGAAGGGCAGGAGGAGCCTCCCTTGAAGTGGAAAAGGTAAACCCCCTCCCACTCTGAATTATTGTCATTTTGAAATTAAGGGGCTCTCAGGCAAAGATATGAGAGCATGAATAACAGCTCTTTACTAGGGAATAAAATAAAATAAAATAAAATAAAATAAAATAAAATAAAATAAAATAAAATAAAATAAAATAAAATAAAATAATAAAACAAAACAATACTGACAGAGTTAGAATACAACCTGTCCCCCTGTGTGTCAGGGTGGTGGCACAGCCCCATCCCATGGGGGCTCAGCCCTCCTGCAGTGCCAGCTGTGGCTCTGCTGGAGCAGGGATCCTGCACAAGGGGGGAGTTTTCCTCTGCAGCTCCAGGGCTGCTGGAGATGGGCCTGGGCTCCCTCTGGCCATGCAGGGCAGCAGAAGCTGCTCCTCTGGGAATGCACTGGGCAAAGGCTGCTGTGCTGTGCCAGGCTCAGATTGGATCCAGGTAGGAATGCTTGGCTCCTGCCCTGGGTGCAGCATCTCCCCATGGGATGCTGGAATTGGATCAGCCCTGCAGGGACACTCAGTGGCCATGGACAGCAGAGATCTCCTGCAGGGAGGATTGGCTGGGGGAGAGATAAAGGAAAAACTGCCCATGAACAGCAGAGAACTGCCCCAGCTCTGACAGATCACAGAACACAGAGCCCAGGCACATCTCACAGCCCTGGACACACCAGTAGAGCTGCAGGAGGTGCTGGAGGGGATGGTGGAACCTGGGTTCCCATGGGCAAAGTCTCATCCTCAGGGGTCTGTCCCTTACCAGGAGCTCCTGTGGAGCCCCACCTGGAGCCACATGGATTTGTGACTGGCCCTTTGGTCCAACACTGTGGTGGGATTTTATTTAGTGAGGCAGGAGGGTCCCATGTCCTCTTTTTCCAGGAAGCAGAGGGTGGAGGGGGAAGCCATGAGACACTGGGCACTCTCATCCTCTTCCCTTTTTCTCCAGGTTTTTGCTCCACTCTGCTCAGTTCATTAGCCAAGGCATTAAATTTTAACATTTTTGTTGCTCCTGCAGATGTGCTCCTGGTGAGTGGGTGCCTGGGTGGATGCCAGGCCCTGGCACCAGGGGACCAGGGGGCCTGGGGCACCTGATCCCATGGAACTCCCCCAGTGCTGCCTGGGGATGCTGGTGCTGCTTTTCCCAGCACCCAAGGACCAGCAGGGAAAGAGGATCCTTGCACACACCTGCACAGCCCCAGTGGAGCCAGGCTGGGAGAGCTGGGGGTGCTCACCTGGAGAGGAGAAGGCTCCAGGGACACCTCAGAGCCCCTTGCAGGGCCTGAAGGGGCTCCAGGAGAGCTGGAGAGGGACTGGGGACAAGGCATGGAGGGACAGGACACAGGGAATGGCTCCCACTGCCAGAGGGGCAGGGCTGGATGGGATATTGGGAATTAGGAATTGTTCCCTGGCAGGGTGGGCAGGCCCTGGCACAGGGTGCCCAGAGCAGCTGGGGCTGCCCCTGGATCCCTGGCAGTGCCCAAGGCCAGGCTGGGCAGGGCTTGGAGCAGCCTGGGACAGTGGGAGGTGTCCCTGCCATAGCAGGGGTGGGGTGGGATGAACTTTAAGTTTCTTCCTCCCCAAACCATTCTGAGATTCCAAGAGTCTGTGAGACAAAATTGGAATCATCAGAGTCTCCCGGGGGCACAGGACCCAGAGCAGCACAGGCAGGATCTTTCTGGCCATGAGGAATTAAAAAGGCATCGATTTCTGCCATTAGCGGGGGTGTGGCCGGAGCAGGCAGAGCCACTCACTGAATTATTCAGGAGCGATGACGAAGCCCAAGGCCAGGCTGGGGAACCTCTCCCTGTTCTCTGCTCACCTTCCGAAGGACGTGGCTCTTGCTCCTGGCCCAGGACACTGGGGGGGACCAGGATTTGGTCCCAAGGACCTGAGGGACACCTGTTGGTCCCTGAGCCAGGCCCAAAGGATGGGGAACAGGGACACATCAGGGCCTGTGTGACTCTGGGGGCTCCTGACCCAGCCTGGCCTGGTGTATCCGTGGAGCAGCTGGACACTGCCTGCAGCAATGTCCATTTTGGGACAGGGACACTCATGTAGGGGCAAAGGGACATTGCAGTGGGATAGGGACACCCATCAGTGGGCAGAGACACTGCTGTGGGGCAGGGACACTCATGTAGGGACAAAGGGACTCTGTAATGGGGCAGGGACACTCATCAGGGGGCAGAGACCCTGCAGTGGGGCAGGGACACTCATCAGTGGGCAGAGACATTGCTGTGGGGCAGGGACACTCATCTAGAGACAAAGGGACACTGCTGTGGGGCAGGGACACTCATCTAGGGACAAAGGGACACTGCTGTGGGGCAGGGACACCCTCATGAGGCACCCCGGGGCTCCCTGCTGTGCCCTGTCCCACCGTGCCCGTGCAGGGGGGACACCCAGGGGGGTGGCACCTCTGCCACCACCAGCAGGCACGGCCACCCACGAGCACCCGGGTAAGAGATTTCCCCCCGATTGTGCCACGTCCCCTGTGCCAGGGCTGGGCAGAGCCTGGGGCTGTCGGGGGGTCACAGCCCGGGCTCCTCGGTGCCCTGGGCTGGGTCTGCCCGGTCTCAGCCCGTGCTGGCCAGCCCGGAGGCAGCAGCGGGCACCGGGAGAGGCGGCATTCGAGGAGTTAATTTCCATGCTCGCCGCGGGAGTCGGGAGCTATTAATACTCGCACGCTGCTTGAGCTGTCAGAGCGAGCGGCGGCTCCGCCGGTGAGACGAGCCCCGCGGAGCCGCCGCTCCACGACGGCACAACTTTCCCCCTCCGTCCGTGCGTCCGGCTGCCGGTCCCCGTGTCCTTCCAGACCCTTCCACACCGGGCTGGATCCTGTCAGAGCCCGCCGGACCCCACCTGCTGCAGGGACCCTTCCCGTCCCCGCTGCCCGGTGCCCCGGGACAGCCCCCGAGCCCCGCAGGGCTCGGCCGGTGCCTCGGCCCGCCCTGCCCGAGCCCCGGTGCCGCTGATGGCACCGCAGGTCCCTGCTGGCACCCCCTGAGGGCCGGGCAGGGCCATGGGGGCCGCGGTGGCGCTGGGCATCACCGGCCCCGGCCGGAGGGCGACGCGGGACGGGGCAGGGCCCGGAGCCGCCTCCGTGCCCGGGGAGCGGCGGGTCCCGGCGCTCAGCCCGGCCGTGTGAGGGCTCCCCGGCACCATGGCCCCGGCAGGGCCGGCCTGAGCCTCCGGCCACCGCCGGCACCGGGAGGAAGATGCCAGCAGCCCTCCGGCTCTGCGGTCACCCTCGGCCGGGCGCCGCGGCCACCGGAGCCGAGCGATGGATTCCTTCTGCTTCGTCTGCTTCCAGAAAGAGGAGCTGCAGCCCCTGCACCTGCACAGGTGAGTGCCCGGGACAGCCCCGGCGGGGACACGGCGCTGCTGTGAACGCAGGGAGGGCACGGCACGGAGCGGGCACCGAGCCGGCCCGGCCCGGGGGCAGCGCCAAAGTTTCCTCAGGAGCGAGAGCATCCTCTCCCGAAAGAGGAGCCCGGGGCCGGTGCTGTGTGCACGGGATGTGCTTCCCTGGCAGCAGGGAACCGCTGGGCATCCCGTGCCGTGCTGTGCCGTGCCGTGCCGTGCCCATGGGAGCAGTGGGGCTGTGGGCAGTGCACACAGGGCCTCCCAGAGCCATCCCAGAACCATCCCAAATCCATCCTGAAGCCATCCCAGCCATCCCAGAACCATCCCCAATCCATCCTGGAGCCGTCCCAGCCATCCCAGAACCATCCCCAATCCATCCTGAAGCCGTCCCAGCCATCCCAGAACCATCCCCAATCCATCCTGGAGCCGTCCCAGCCATCCCAGAACCATCCCCAATCCATCCTGGAGCCGTCCCAGCCATCACTGCTCACCGGAGCAGGGGCCCTGGGCAGTCTCCGCTCCTCAAGGAGAGCCACAGGCTCCCCGAGGCCCGTCCCTCTGGGCAGCTGCCCTGGCACTCGCCTCCCCCTTTCCCGAAATCTCCTCTGCCATGGGCGCTGCTGAGCCACAGCCAAGGAGAATGTGCGGAGCCGGAACGAGCCGGGCGGGCGGGCAGGATGCGAGGTGCGAGTGCTGGCACACGCTGTGCCCAACTGCTCCTCAGTGGCACTGAGCCACTGCCGGCTCCTGTGCCGCGCTGCCAGCCCCGAGCAGAGCCCCTCTCTGCTCCAGCCAGGCACTGCCTGTCCCCAGCGAGCTCTGGGGGGCTTCAGGGCCACCAGCTGGATCCATCCAGGCAGTCTGGCCTTCCTCACGGGTGGCAGGGAGCTGTAGGGTTTGTTTTGGTGTAAACCATGAGGTTTTGGAGCTCAGTTCCCATGAGTCGGTGCCCAGGTGGGGAACAGGGGTACCAGGGGCCGGGAGGGCCTGGCTGTGGGGGCACAGAGCTCCCAGGGCTCCTGTCCCACAGCCCAGCCCGGGCTCGGAGCTGACCAGGGGCACCCAGCCTGTGTCACACCACAAGTGGCATGGGCCTGGCACCCTCAGCCAGCCGGGGTGCCGGTGGTGGCCCAGGGTCCCCGGGGTGGCTGCAGGGACCGCCCCTCCCTGCTCGGGGACGGCGAGGGACGGACAGCCATGGCTTGTGCCCAGAGGCTTCTCCCTGTCCTGCCCTGCTTCAAGGTGGGCTGCACTGGGGGGTGGGGGTGTGTCTGGTCCCTGAACACCCCCGGTTGTCACCAGCTTGTCCCTGAGTCTGTCTCCATCCCGTGGGGTCACAGCTGCCATCACCTGTCCCCTCCAGCACAGCCCCACTGTGGGGGCTCCCCGGGGTGACAGGAGGTGCTGCCAGAGGTGCTCTCTGCCCTGTCACTGCCCCTGACCCTGTCACCACCACCCTCTGTCACCACCACCACTGGCCCTGACCCTGTCCCCCGTGCCAGGGGCAGTGCGTGGGCCCCACGCGTGGGTGCTGTGCCAGTGGGTCTGTGCCCCATGTCTGTCCCCACGAGTTTGCCCCGTCATGTTTGTCCCCCGTTCCGTGTCTGTGCTCATGTCTTTTCACCTATGTCACCCCGTGTCTGTTCCCTGTCGCCGTCCCCCCGTGTGTCCATCCCCCCGGTGTCTGTGTGTCCGTCCCCCCGTGCCCGTTCCCGCAGCCTCTAGATGGTGCCAGGAGAACGGGCAGCGAGCGGAGGCGGCGGGCGGGCGGTGCCGGCTGCTGTGGGGGTACCGGGGTGCCAGGGCGGGCCCCGTGGCTCTCTCCGTGCCCCCAGCTCAGCCCCTCCTTCCCCTCGAAGAAACGCGTTGTGCTTCTTTCCCCGGGCAGCCCATCCCAAAGAGTCCCTCCGGTCCCGTTCCGTCCCGATGGCTGAGCAGCCGTCACCGTGTCCCGGGCTCAGCGCTATTCCCAAGGTCCCGCCTGCGCCCGGTGCTGCCCGGCCCGGGATCCATCCCCGGTGCGCTGTGCCCGGTCCGGGATCCATCCCCTGGGGCGCTGTGCCCGGTCCGGGATCCATCCCCGGGGCGCTGTTCCCGGTCCGGGATCCATCCCCGGTGCGCTGTGCCCGGTCCGGGATCCATCCCCGGTGCGCTGTGCCCGGTCCGGGATCCATCCCCGGGGCGCTCTTCCCGGTCCGGGATCCATCCCCGGGGCGCTGTTCCCGGTCCGGGATCCATCCCCGGGGCGCTGTTCCCGGTCCGGGCTCCATCCCCGGTGCGCGGTGCCCGGTCCGGGCTCCATCCCCGGTGCGCGGTGCCCGCCCCGCTCGGTCCCCGCAGCCCCGGGAGCACGGCACGGGCTCCGGGCAGCCCCCCGAGGGTCGGAGCCTTGGCAGGGGCTCGGCGTGTGCCCATCGCCGCCAGAGCTGTCCCACAGCCCCTCCCTGCCCTCGAGAGCAGCCCCGGGAGCCCCCCCGGCTGTCCCCGCCCGGGGACACCGAGCTGGGGGCTCCGAGCCCCCGCCCCGGCTGCGGGAATCAGCCCCACCGCCCCTTTCCTGGGAATGCCCGAGGGTGGGCTCTGTCCCCAGGGACCGAGGGGACACCGAGGGGACCCGGGCTGGGGCGGGGCGGGGAAAGGCCGGAGCCCCTGGGCTGAGCGGGTCCCCCCGCCCGGGCTGCGGCTCCCGGCGTGCTCCGCTCCCGCCTTCCTCCCTCCTTCCCTCCCTCCTTCCCCCCGCTGCTCCTTCCCAGCATCCCTGCAGCATCCCCGGCAGCTTTGGCTCCTGGCGCCGGAGCGCGACAGGCGCGGGTGGCCGTGGCACCGGGGCCGTGTGGGGCTCAGCCCCTCGGCTCCCGCTCTGGCCGAACGATGGAGAAGGGACAAGCGACCTTCTCGCTGAATTCCGAGGGGATTCGGCAAGCTGGGAATATTTTGGGCTTTCCAGGTCATTTCCCGCTGCCCACCCTGTCCAAGCGCATCCCACGATGTGCACCAGCCGGAGATTCCCTTTCCCAACACAAATCCCAGGAGCACTCGTGGTCCCTCGGGGAGGCGGGGGCTCTTTGCACGGTTTGGGATTGCACGAGGTGATAAACATGTTTGATCTGGCTCCTTTCATCTCGTTAATCTTAATTAGTTATTAATATTCCGGGAGTGCTTTGAAGACCACGAGCTCAGTGCGGGTGCTCGCTGGTACAACTGGTGTTACTATGGCTCGGTGTGCGTGTCACTCACGGGCCACCGAGGGACAGGGACACCCCAGAGGGACCTGAGGCCCCCCACGGAGCCCCATGGAACCCCCCGGAGTCACATGGAGCCCTGCTGGGCCCCACAGAGCCCCGCTGAGCCCCATGGAGCCCACAGAGCTCCACAGAGCCCCATGGAGTCCCAAGGAGCTCCCCTAAGCCCTACAAAGTCCCACGAGGACCTGCTGAAGGCCGTGGGGTCCCACAGAGCCCCACAAAGCCCTGCCAAGCCCTGGCAAGCCCCACGGAATGCCACGAGCCCTGCCAGGCCCAGCTGGTCCCGGTGCCAGCTCAGCCCCTGTTGTGCCCGGGGCACAGCACCAGGGTGGTGACACTGGGAGCTGACCCGCGTGTGGGGCGTGTGACAGAGTCCCTGCAGCGCCCCGTGGTCCCTGGGCCTGCTCCCCGGGCACCGGCAGCTCCCGCCTGACCTAGAAACAGCCCCGAGCTATAAATAGGGAGAGAGCTGACAGAGAGCTCGGAGGAGCCGCGAGCGGGAGGCTGCGGGAGCCAGGACGGCACCGCAAGGACAGGCAGGGGACACCCCATGGAGGTGGCTGTGCCTTTCCCTGTGTGCGCTGCCCAGCTCTGCCCATCTCGCCCGTTTTCCTCTTTCGCGCTCCTCCACTGCTCCTGCCCCGTGCCAGCCCCGCAGCCGCCGCTCCAACAGCGCCAGCCCCAGCCCAGCCCGGCTGGCCGGGCACCGCTCTCCGGCATTTCTCCTCGCAGCGCCGTCCCGATGCCTCCATCCCGCCGGGAATCAGCCCCCTTGGAGCGTCCCAGCCGCAGGAGCCGTGGCAGGACCCGAGCGGAGCGGGATGGAGGGGCCGGGCCCTGCCCGGGGCTGGCCGGGCCCCGTGCCCCGTGCCAGCTGCCAGAGGGTGACAGTGGCACAGCCGGCACACATTAAAGCGGAGTGTCGGAGTGTGATTCAGCCTCTTGCCTTAAAGTCATTCATGAAAAGCTTTAATTGCTCTGCATGCTCAGCGCGAGCGGAGCGGAGCCATCCGTGAGTCAGAGCCGGTGGCTCCCGGCCCTCCCCGCTCTCCGGGGGCTCGGGGGCACTGGCACGGCTCGGTCCAGCGGGCCGGGCACGGTTCGGGTGTGGGAACAGCCCGTTGTCCCCCTCGGAGGGGGGGGCAGCCCTGTGGGTCCCTTCAAAGTGGCATCGCGGGACCAAGGGACCTGGCACCCAGCTGAGAGACAAGGAAGTGCCAAAGCAAACCCTGGCCAGTGTTAAACCTCCCTGCTTGGCCTTGGTGGGCACAGAAGGAAAGCCGGGAAGACGCGGTGTGTCCAAGGATGCTCCAAGAGGGAGCGCAGTGCCAAGCCCTCGTCTTCCTCCCGGAGAGCTGTCACTGTCCCCCGGGCTGGAGGTGCCTGGAGCTCCTGGTGCCCAGCTCTGGCATCGCTTGCTGAAAGTGTTGCCAAATTTAAGGCACCTGAAGGGAAGCCCCCGTGATGTGTTTGCCTCATCTGGCATTCCCTGGCTTGGCCTGAACGTTCTCACCATTCATGAGCTACAGGGGAAGCCACGTGCCCTGCACACACTGAGGAGCAGCATTTTGGGGGGCTGTCTGTGCCATGGTGGGCATCACCTGTGCCATGGTGGCTCAGAGTGCCCAGAGAAGCTGTGGCCACCCCATCCCTGGAGCTGTCCAAGGCCGTGTTGGATGGGGCTTGGAGCAGCCTGGAAGGTCCCACGGCAGGGGTTGGAACGAGATGATCCTGAAGGTCCCTTCTAACCCAAACCATTCCCTGACCCAGGGTGGGCATCACCCACCCACGGGGGCATCACCTGTGCCAAAGGAGAGGGAACAGAGTCTGGGAGGGCTCGAGGGGAAGCAGCGGGCAGCAGGACACGGTGCTGTGCCGGGCACTCCGGCTGCACAGCGCTGGGGACCCCCGGATCAGCCTCGGGTGGGGTCGGGTGCGAAGCCGCCCCTGCGGAGCGCCGCTCCCATCCCCATTGTCCCCATTGCCGAGCTCTGCTCCGAGCCGAGCCCGCGGTACCGGAGCTCCGCGCCCGCGGGGAGGGGGCGGCTCAGCCCCGACCCCCCTTCCTGGGCTGCTCCCGCACCGACTCCCCCCGGTTACATCGGGGGGCGGGGACGAGCAGCGCCCCGCATCGCGCATCGCTCATTCCGCATCCCCCCATCCCCGCGGGGCCGGCGCCGGAGCCCCCCCGCGCCTCCCGCTCCTCCCGCTCCGCGCTCCCTCCCCGGGGCGGCGCCGGTGCCGGTGCGGGCGGAGCGCGGCGCGGGGCGGGCGCTGCCGGGGCTTGCGGGGGGCGCCGCGCTCCGCTCCCTCCGCTCCCTCCGCTCCCTCGGCTCCGCTCCGCTCCTCCGGCGGCGGCGGGGCCGCGGCATGAGGAGCCCGGCGGGGCGGGCGGAGCGCGGCGGCGGCGGCGGCGGCGGCGGCTCCTCTCCCGCCGGGGACGGGGCGCGGCGGCGGCTCGCCCCTCCGGTAAGGCGGCGGTGCGGGGATGGGGCGCGGGCACGGGGCTGCGGGGATGAGGATACGGGGATGGGGGTGCGGGGATGGGGGTGCGGGGGGCGCTGCCCGCCCGGTGCCGAGGCCGCCCTTTGTTTGCCCGCACGGCGCGGGGAGGGGACAAAACCCCCATCCCGGTACAAGCGGCGCTCCGGGATGAATGGAGCGGGGTGGGCACCGCGCGGTGCGGGCGCTGCCCCCGGGATCGGTCGCCCCCCCCCGGCCCGGGTCCCTCCTGCGGCCGGTGGCACCTGCGCCCCGGGCGAGGGGGAGGGCCGGGGACGGAGGGGCGTGAGTGACACCGAGCGGTGCCGGGGCCGCGGGGCTGGTCCCCGGGGGCTGCCGGCGGGTTTGGGGGTGTCTGGAAGGGTGCACTGAGCTGGGAACAGGGGCAGGGGAGAGCAGGGAGAGGCGGCCTCGGGGGCAGCTCAGGCCATGTCCCCTCATGTCCCCTCATTGCGTCCCCTCACCACCTCCCCATCTCATCTCCCCTTGTTTCCCCTCATGTTCCCTCACCTCCCCTTGTCTTCCCTCACCAGCTTCCTGTCTTCCCTATTACCTCCCCTCACCTCCCCTCATGTCCTCTTGCCATCTCCCCTCATGCCCCGTCCATCATCTCCCCTCGTTTCCCCTCATTGTCTCTCCTCATTGTGTCCTCTCTTGTCCCCTCATCATCTCCCCGTGTCATCTCCTCTCGTCATCTCTCCTTGTCTCCCCTCGCATCCCTTCACCACGTCCCCCGCTGTCTCCTTGTGTCCCCTCACCGCCTGCCCCAGCTCCCCTTTCACCTCCCCCGCTGTCCCCCGCTGTCCCCGGGCCTCGGGGCCGGTCTCCATCCGAGCCCGGCGCTCCCGGGCCGCAGCGGGGAAGGGGGAGCGTGACCCACTTTCCTCCCGGTCCGGCCTCGCTGCCGCCGTGGCCGCGGGCGGGCGGCGCCAAGCGGGAGCCCCAGCACAGCTCGGGGACCGGGGACAGGGCGGCCCGGCCTCGGCACCGCTCTGTCCGGGACCCTCGGGGCTGGCTGTCCGTGTGCCGAGCCCCCGACCCGCCCGGTGTCACCGTGTGTGTCACCGTGTGTGTCGCCGTGCCCTGCTGCGGGAGCAGAGCACGGCGGAGGTGGGAGCATCTCCCCCACGGGAGCGCCCAGCCGGCGGCAGGCTGAGCTGGGGGCACACAAAGCCTTGCAGCGGAGTCAGGGCTGGGTTTGTGGCAGAGGGACGTGTCCCTGTTGTCGCCAGGAGCGAGCGGGGCCGGCTGGCCCTGCCGCGGGGTCGGGCAGGTGCCGCTCGCTCGGGGCGTTTGTCTTTGCAGATCCCAACCGTGCGGTGCTGTCGGCGCTGGCGGAAGAGTTTTTGGGAGGGAGATGATGACAGGCTGATGAAACCAATCAAACAATGAAGTAATCATAAGTCCCCGGTGCTGGCGGCGAAGGCGGGAGGAGCTGCAGGCTGGAGGAGCTGAGGTCCTAAGGAAGCCATCGTGCTCGGCAGCAAAAGCCCGGGAGGCCAGAAGCACTGAAAGGCAGCCAAGGTCCTGTCATCGGGGCCGATGGACAGAGACAGCCCCGTGTGCAGGAGGGCAGGGAAAATCCTGCGAGCAGCGCCGGGAGAGCAGAGCAGAGGGCGCAGGGGACGGTGGCAGGAAGGAGGAGCGGCGGAGGAGAGAGTCCCGGCACTGCTTGTTTGCTCTTCCCGAGTCGGTGTGAGAAACCTGAATCCTGGGACCAAAGGCTGAGGAAGCTCGTCACAGGCTGCTGGCCAGGACGGGAGATGGTTCCTGCAGCGGGGGACACCACGGACGGGTGTGACAGGGCCTGACCCTGCCCTGCATCTGGAACATCTGCACTGGGAGAGCAGCTCCTGCCCGTGCCTGGCTGGGCTTTATTGGCTTTGCCGAAGAGAATCCTGCTGCCAGGCAGGCTGCTGTGCTCTGGGCAAGGAGCTGGTATGAGAATTGCTGGATACCCTGGAGCTCAGTGCCAGTTCAGCCCTGCACGGGGGGCACTGGGCAGTGCCAGTCACTGCGGGTGCCTCGCTGGAGCTTTGGTGCTGGTTCTGGTGTGTCCGTGGTGCTCCAGCCTTTCCAGCTGCTCTGGAGCCAGCTGCATATGGAGACCTGCCCCACCCATGGCCTCTGCTCCTCCTGGGCTGCAGGATGCTGCCAGAGGGGCTGTCCCCAAACCACTGCCAGCAGCCAATGTCCCTGTGCCATGTGTGACCTCCCGGCCACACTCGCCTTGTCCTGAGAGGCTTTGCATGGCCCTGGGGTGGCACATGGGTGCAGGAATCCTTTCCCTGTGCCTGTTTTGCTGCTCTGGGTGAGGTGGGAGGTGGTGGCTGGCCTGGCAGGAGGCTGCCTGGCCATGGTGGTGCTGGTGGCTCTGAGCCCCGGTGAGATTCCTGTCCTGCCCCCACAGCCACGCTGTCCCCGTTAGGCCAAGGTGCCTTTGTGAGCCCTCCCTGGGCTGTAGCATGCCACAGCCCCTGGGAAGCACAGCTCAAATCTGCTGTGCAGGTCCCAGGGGCACGGAGGAGAGGACAGGATGTCCCTGGAACGGGGTCAGGCAGGAATGGAGGTGGCAGGGGCTGGAAATGCAGTGGGGAGGCAGCAGCTCAGTGTGGGGCATGGCCAAAGCACCGCTGGTCCCTCGTTCCAGTGACACCAGGGTGGTGCTGGCATCTGGAGAACTGGGAGAGGGGGTGGCTCTGGCAGGGCCCAGGGTGTGACTTTGCTGGCTCAGTGCGTTGTTTAGGGGAAACAGGGCAGGTTTGGAAGCTGGTTGGGTGTGGAGGGAGGGAGGTCCCTCCTGAGGGATGCCCTGGCCTCCAGCCTGCTGGGCTTGGATGGGAGTTGGTGTTACGTGCTCATAACTGAGGGTTTGGGGATGGGAAACAAGGAAATCAAATCTCTGCCAAGTGCAGGGACAGAGCAGCGTGGGCCTGTGCCCATCCCACTGCTGCATTTCACATTTCTCCCCTCTTTAAAGAGGAATCCGGGTTTTGCAGAGCCCCTGCCCTGCATAGATTTTCCCTTCATCGAGTCCCAGCCCCCAGTGCTCAACCGTGCATCAGGCTCAGCCCAAACCCTTTTCCTGTAGCCTCCCTCAATAACTGGGTTGTTTTTCTATCAGTCTCTAATGTGGCCAGAGGGATTTTTTTCCCCTTTCCCTCTTAATTTCCAAGCAGCCGCCGCTCCAGCAGCCTTCTCTGCGGGAGCCTGGGGCAACTCCCCCGGGCGGCCTCTGCTCCTCTCAACGAGCTCCTAATGAGTTTGCAATTAGTTATCGGCAGAGCCGATGTGCCCAGGGCTGGAGCGGGATGTGCAGCGGGATCCAGAGCAGGGCAGAGCATCCCCGGCAGGGAACAGCGCTGGGGCTGTGCCTGTCGGCTCCGGGCAGGACGCTGAGCTGTGGCCATGGGACAATGTCCTTCCGGGATGTGCTCCACGGTGCTGGGGATGGAGCCGGGAGCTTGGGGAAGAGGAGCGGCAGCTGCCGACGGGAGACGAGTGGCTGCCTATAAATACCTGCCAGGGAGCAAGGAAGAGGTGGGTGGATTATCCTCCTCACTCAATGAGATAAACGGTTCTGAAGCTTAAACACAGAACAATTTTAGTCTGAATAGTAGGAGAAATGGCTCAGGATGCGGAGATGACGGCAGGAACCGCCTGTGGTGCGCGGCAGGTCCCGGGGCCACGCGGCAGCAGCTCCGCTGCCTCTTTGTCACTCCGGGACCTTGGGCCGCGGGGGCTCGGCCGGGATGCTCATCCCTCCTCCCTGCGTGGGAAAGCTCCTTCGGGAGCACCTGGAACTGAGTGGAGAGGGTGTGTTTGTCCTCCCTGGGACGCGGGGCTGCCTCCCTTCCAGGGTTTTGGGGCGGGAGAGGAGCTGGGGTGCCGGGAAAGGCCCCGCTGTGGCTCTGGAGTGACCCGATCTGGTGTGGGGCCACACCCGTGTTCCTTGGTGGGACTGGCCTGGCTGCAGAGGGAAATGGGACCTCAACCCGGCCAGACCAAGCTGGTGGCACCTCCTGCCACACTGGCACTGCCATCCCCGCTGTTCCCGCTGTCCCTGGGAGCGCACGGCGCTGGAACCGAGCCCTCGCTGCCTCCCGCTGCCGCCCCGCTTCGCTGCTCGCATCAAACCCAACATGTTTCCAAAAGCTTTCAATTTTTAATGACACCTTCTGTGTTTGTGCTTTCCGTGGCCTCGGCGTGTCGGAGTTTTGGTCGCCGCCGCTGTTTGGCTCCTCCTGGGTCGGTGCTGGCCCCGTGGTGCTCCCGTTAGCCCCGGCCAGGCGGGGCTGTCGCTGTTCGGAGCTGCCCGTGCGGGATCCCGGCCTGTGCCCATCCCTGGCAGCACATCCCGGTGCCAGCTGTGCCATCCCAGCCCCAGCACGGCTCCGGACTGCGCGGGATCCCCGCTGCCCGTGGGTGCTCCTCGGTTCCTGCCTGGGAAGGAGACACCTGGAAACCCCAACAGGCTGAGCCAAGGGGAAAAACAAACAGCCCTTGACTAGGAGAGCACTTCCACAAGCTGCCAGCCCTCCCTCTCCTCTCTCCCATCCAACCAGCAGGGTTTTTCCCCAAACCCAACCTTCCCGACTTGAATAATTGCATTTCAATGCCGGTTAATTAAGGGACATTGATGAGCGCAGCCGTAAATCCAAGCGTAGCAGGAATTCTTCGTGCAGGATGCTGGGGGCTGTTCTCAGTCCTGCCTCCAGCGAGCTGCTGCTGATCCACCTCCACCTCCAGCACCCAGACGCTGAGATGGTGCTCCTCTGCCAGGGGGCCAATGAAACACTATGGAGATGAGCTGCTTCGGAGATCTTATGAGTCAAACTGTTACATTTTTGGAACATCATGATGTTGAAGTTCCTTTTCTATTTTTTCCCCAACTTCCCAGGGAAAAAAAATATAACTATAATAAGTGAAGAAGCTGAGCTTTGGTTTGGGATGACAGGCAGCATGGTGGGGGGAAGGAAGGAAGGAAGGAAGGAAGGAAGGAAGGAAGGAAGGAAGGAAGGAAGGAAGGAAGGAAGGAAGGAAGGAAGGAAGGAAGGAAGGAAGGAAGGAAGGAAGGAAGGAAGGAAGGAAGGAAGGAAGGAAGGAAGGAAGGAAGGAAGGAAGGAAGGAAGGAAGGAAGGAAGGAAGGAAGGAAGGAAGGAAGGAAGGAAGGAAGGAAGGAAGGAAGGAAGGAAGGAAGGAAGGAAGGAAGGAAGGAAGGAAGGAAGGAAGGAAGGAAGGAAGGAAGGAAGGAAGGAAGGAAGGAAGGAAGGAAGGAAGGAAGGAAGGAGAAGCTGGAGATCTGACTCAGCCTTATTGGGAAGGGGCTGGGAGGATCCTTGTGTGTGAGCCCAACCGTGGGGTGCTGCAGGTGCTTTGTGGGGTGTCTGGCACCATTTGGGGTGGCTGTGACAGCCCCTGCGTGGGGCTCAGCCCGTGGGCACCACCTGGGCCCTCTCTGCCCATCCTCACCCACCTGCAGCCCCCGAGTGCCCTCCCCATGTCCCTGCCTGCCCAGGGTTTGTGCTTGTGCAGTGATGGAGCGCCCTGAAGACATCAGAGGAGGTGCTGGGGTGGTTTCACTGCTCTGGTGGTGTGGTGGGTGACTCTGAGCTTGGATCTTGCTGTGGGAATGGTCAGAGTGTGGAGAAAACCATCCCTGGTGTGTTGGGAGTGAGGAATGTTGGTGCTGTTGCCCATGTGCTGCTGGCTGGGCCAGCCTCTGCTCGGCTTTGGTGAGATCCCACCAGGAATGTGCACCCAGCTGTGGATCCCCAGCACAGGAAAGACATGGATATGTTGGAGCAAGTCCAGAGGAGTTACAATGATGATTATTGGGATGGAACACCTCCGCTATGAGGAAAAGCTGAGAGAATTTGGATTGTTCAGCCTGAAAAAGAGAAGACTCTGGGAAGACCTCAAAGCCCATTTCAGTGCCTCGAGGGGCTCCAGGAGAGCTGCAGAGGGATTTGGGATAAGAGCCTGGAATGAGAGGACAAGAGGAATGGCTTCCCACTGCCAGAGGGCAGGGATGGATGGGATATTGGGAATTAGGAATTGTTCCCTGGCAGGGTGGGCAGGCCCTGGCACAGGGTGCCCAGAGCAGCTGGGGCTGCCCCTGGATCCCTGGCAGTGCCCAAGGCCAGGCTGGATGGAGTTTGGAGCAACCTGGGATTGGGGCAGGTGTCCCTGCTCATGGAACAAGACTGGCTTTAAGGTCCTTTCCAACCCCAAAGCAGTCTGGGATTCTGGGATTCTCCACACCAGAGTCTGGCACCCTGGCTGGTGAAGGCCAGGAGCTGGTGGATGGTCAGAGAGATGTGAGGGAGGGATTTGCTGCAGAGTCATTGTGTCCCCTTGGTGCCAGGGCAGGGCCCTGGTTCCACTCTGGAGCTCCCCCAGCTGGGGTGAGGCTCAGCTCCAGAGGGGCTCAGTATGGAGCGGACAGGGCTGGCTCTTGGGGTCCCCACTGGGGACACAGCAGGAGAGGGGACCCCCAAAGGGCCTTAGCTCCTGTCCTGCAGCATGGCTGGGAACACACCAGGCCTGAGAAAATGTGTCCATGCGTGTCCCTGTTTGTACCCACGTGTGTCCTTGTCCCTGTCTCTGCCATGCCTGGACCCCTCCCTTTGCCCCCAAACACCCACACGGCTGCAGCCCCCATGGAGGCTGGAGCATCCCCTCCAGAGCCATTGGGTTGGTGGCCCTTGGGACAGAGGGGTGGCACACAGTGGGGGCTGCTCAGCCCAATCCCCCTTTGCCATGGCTGGAACCCAGGGAAAGGGATGGGATGGGATGGGATGGGATGGGATGGGACAGGACAGGATGGGGTGGGATGGGATGGGATGGGTTAGGATTAGGATGTGATGGGATGGGATGCGATGGGATGGGACGGGACAGGATGGGGTGGGATGGGATGGGATGGGATGGGTTAGGGTTAGGATGTGATGGGATGTGATGGGATGGGATGCGATGGGATGGGATGGGACGGGACAGGACAGGATGGGGTGGGATGGGACACCATGGCCCTGCAGCCCCACGGAAGCAGTGCCACCTGTGCCTTGCAGCGCAACCATGAGCGCGGGCTCGATTGAGCAGGAGCCGTCGCGCAAGCTGGGCTGCTGCGGGGTGCCCCTGATCACCGAGGACATGCAGTCCCTGGCCATCCGCACCCTCTCGGGCACCGACATCACCAAGCACTACGACCTCATCCGCGAGCTCGGCAAGGGCACCTACGGCAAGGTGGACCTGGTGTCCCACAAAAGCACAGGTGAGGCCAGTGAGGCGTGGGCTGGGAATGGGGTGCTGGGTCTGTCCCAGCCCAGGGCTCACTCCTGTCCCCTGCCTTCCACAGGCACCAAGATGGCCCTGAAGTTCGTCAACAAGAGCAAGACGAAGCTGAAGAACTTCCTGCGGGAATTCAGCATCACCAACACGCTCTCCTCCAGCCCCTTCATCATCAAGGTCTTTGACGTGGTCTTCGAGACCGAGGACTGCTACGTGTTCGCTCAGGAGTACGCCCCCGGCGGGGACCTCTTCGACATCATCCCGCCCCAGGTGGGACCCCAGCACCTCCCATGGAGCCTCTGTGGGATGTGGGGGCTCAGGGGGTGCTGAGCAAAGCTGCCCCTGTGCTTTGTGCCCATGTGGGAGGGGCTGCAGGGACTGGGCACCCCCATCTGGGCTGGGCTTGACCACAAGCACCTACAAATAAATGTGGGGCCCATCACCCATCTTCTGGGTGGCCTAAGATCCATCACCTATCCATAGGATGGCCTGAGACCCATCACCCTTCTCCTGGGGAAGCTGTGGCTGCCCTATCCCTGGAAGTGTCCAGGGCCAGGTTGGATGGGGCTTGGAGCAGCCTGGGATAATGGAAGGTGCTCCTTCCCAGGGCAGAGGGTGCAACTGGACAATCCTTAAGGTCCCTTCCAACCCAAACCATCCTATGGGGGAACCTGTGACCCACCACCCATCTCTTGGGTGACCCATGGCCCACCACCATCCCCTGCCCCAGAGCACCCACGACCATCAGCCCACAGAGCCGTGGGTGTCGGGGCCGGGTGGGTCCCCCCGGGGCTCGCTGGGGGTGGCTGATGCCGTGTCCCCCCCGCAGGTGGGGCTCCCCGAGGAGCTGGTGAAGCGCTGCGTGCAGCAGCTGGGCCTGGCCCTCGACTACATGCACAGCAAGAGCCTGGTGCACCGGGACATCAAACCGGAGAACGTGCTGCTCTTCGACCGCGACTGCCGCCGCGTCAAGCTGGCGGATTTCGGCATGACACGCAAGGTGGGCTGCCGGGTCAAGCGCATCAGCGGCACCATCCCCTACACGGCCCCCGAGGTGTGCCAGGCCGGCCGGGCCGAGGGCTTCGCCGTGGACACCAGCATCGACGTGTGGGCTTTCGGGGTGCTCATCTTCTGCGTGCTCACCGGGAACTTCCCCTGGGAGGCGGCGGTGGCGTCCGACGCCTTCTTCGAGGAGTTTGTGCGGTGGCAGAAGGGGCGGCTGGCGGGGCTGCCCTCGCAGTGGCGGCGCTTCACGGACAGCGCCCTGCGCATGTTCCAGCGCCTGCTGGCCCTCGACCCCGAGAAGCGCTGCCCCGTCAAGGAGGTTTTCTACTTCATCAAGTGCGACCTCATGGCCGAGGTGCGGTGCCGGCCCTCGTACCGCTCCCGCAAGCACGCCAGGGACAAGCTCCCGGCCGGGCCCCACTGCCACGAGGCCGGCGGCTCCTGCACCCCCGCCCCGCTCAAGAGGACCGTCCTGACCGAGGGGAGCGGAGCGGCCCGCCCCGAGCCCGGCGCAGCCGCCGCGGGCACGGCCAGCAGGACAGACGGACGGCAGGACAAGGGCAAGGGGCAGATGGTCCTGGCCACAGCAATAGAGATCTGCGTGTGACGGCGGCGCCTGGCGGCTGCGCGACCCGCCCGTCCCCCGGCCCGGGGACAGGCATGGCGAGCACGTCGCGGTGGTGCTGGTGGCACGAGCCGGGACCGGGCTCTGGGTTTCCCAAAGGAAAAAAAAAAAAAAAAAAAAAAAAAAAAAAAAAGGAAAAGAAACACGATGGAAGAGGAAAAGGACAGAACTGGTTGCGCTCTGTAGCGCCAAGGATGCCGATCCCCCCCGCCCCGCCTGGGCGAGGCCAGTGGTGGCCGGAGCGCAGCCGAGGGCACCGCTCGCTGCTGGGGAGGCTGGGGGCACCCACAGCCCTGGCACGGCTGCGCTGCCCCGTCTGAGGCTCCCCGGGGCATGGGGAGGGGTCTCCCAGGGCGGGGAGGGAGAGTCGGGGGCAGCGGGCGGCTCTGTGGCTCTGCCCCAGCCCTGCTCCACCCCGCCCGGGAGCGGGAAGGCCGATGACCCTGCACCGTGGAGGAGGCCTTTGGGGGGTTTGGGTGGGTGGGGATTTGCCCTCTTCCAGCGGCCCCTGCCGCGCTGCCGGGGGCCGGGAGGGCGTGGGGAGGCGGGTGACGGGGAGCCGGGGGGTTGCCAGCAGCCCCCGAGCCCCGGCAGCCCCGGCTGCCTCCCTGCCGTGGGAGGTGCTGGCAGCCATTGATGTAGCAAGTGTCCCTGTCTGTGTGTCGTTGTGTGTCCCAGCCACTGCCGCTGGCAGCCCCTGCCCTGCCCCACCCGGCTCAGGCCCTGCCGGAGGGATGGCTCCCCCCTGGCCGGTGCCGGCCGTGCCGCAGGTTGGGCGCTCGGGCCGGGCTGGCTCTGCCGTGCCGGTGTCCCCGCGGCCCCTCTGCAGACCCTTTGTACCCAGGGAGCGGGGCAGGTGGCAGCGGTGCCCCCCAGGCTGGCCTGCACAGCCCGGCAGCCGGGCAGGGAGCTCCGAGCGGCCTCCCGCGGGCCCGCCTGCTTCTCCGTGCTGTCCCCACCGCCCCTCCTCGCTGTCACCCCTTCCCCAACCTGTCACCCTCCCCTGGGGCTGGCGGGGAAGCGGCAGCGGGACAGGCCCGGCCGGGGCTGGCAGCAGCCACCGGTGGCTCCTTAGTGACAAGGTCCTGGGGTGTGCGTGGAGGTCACACCTTCCCTCCTGGATTTGGGCACCCAGCAGAGCGGGGAGCTCACCCCACCGCCGTGGTGGGGACGCTGTGGGGGCACCCCAAGGCAAGAGCACCCTGCTGTGGTTCGGGCTTCCCTCGCACGGGGTGGGTGCCGTGGGGCGGCCCCGGTGCCCCAATTCCCCACAAAGGGCTATAACGCTTTCCAGCAGCAGCAGCAGCAGCAGTTTACAGAGCAGGGGCCGCCCCCGCCCCCGCCGTGCCCCGTCCCCGGCACCCCCCGGGCCCGGCGTTAGACGTAGCATTGCCCCACGTAGAGAGCTAGGCACCGGTTTTACTCCTCTTTGCCTTAGGTCCCTCGATGTCCTCGATCTTTCGTGCAATAATGTAGATAAGGGATCCCGGCCGCCCCGGAAGGGCTCGGTGGCACCGCCCGGGTGTGCCCCAGGGGGTGCCCGGTGTGATTTCTGTCCCCGTCGAGGTCGCTGTGTCCGTAGGTTGTCAGGTTTTTATTTCCAGTTCCCTCAGCTGTCGGGTTTCGGACCTTCTTCCCGTAGGAGAGGCTGTAGTGTCACAGACGTTACCTCAGTTTGTCACTGTTGAAAAGGATTTAAAAAAACCACAACTGAAACCATAAAAAATGACAAAATACATAGTTATAAAAGCAACAAAAAATTTCTCAATGGCAGTGAAGACTTTATTTTTTTTACTAACTAAAGGAAACGTGATGCTGCTCGTGCGGGGGCAGAGGGCACGGCCTCTGCCCTACTTGGCCTCAGCAGTGGCTGTGGCAGTGTCCCTCCTCTTCCACCCTGTCACCACCGGGAAGGGAGGGGAGGGATGTGGGGACAGCACCGTGGGCACCTACGGCTGGGGGGCACCTAAGGGTGGGGGGCACCTACGGGTGGGGGGCACCCAGCGGCCCTCGGTGCAGCCCCCTCCCAACAGCCAGGGCTGCCGGATGCCAAATGTATTCCAGCCACGTCCGCAGGCTAATTTCAATTTCCTGGTAATTATGCAAATGAATGTGGATTTAATTAAGGGCAGATTTCATTAAAGTCTTCTTGGGGAAATGAGAACAGGGTGGGGGAGAGCGAGGAGGAGGGGGCGGTGGCAGGGAAGCAGAGATGAAGGCAGCGCCTGCCCCGGAAGATAAACGGGCACGGGGGATGCGGAGGGGACGGGCGGGAGCCTTGGGGAGTGGGGACCCCCTGCAGGAGGGCAGAGCAGTGCCGGGCACGGCGGGGCAGTGCCAGGGATGGAAGCTCGGTGCATCCCAGCCCCGCTCCGGGCACCGGGCAGCGAGTCCTGCCCATCCCCTGCTCCAGCAGCGGCGGCTCCCGGCTCCTTCCCTCCCACCGGGGCACGGAAAGCATTGCTCTGACACGTGATTCGTATTTTTCTTTTCCCCGGCTAAAAATACAGATTTGGCCACGCCGAGAGGTCTAGGAAATCAATGTCATTGTCACCAGGCTGGCTGGCAGGACTCTCCCCTCCCCTATCCAGACAAAAAAGGGATCGCTGCCATTTGACGTCTCGGAGCCGAAGCGGAGCTGCCTTTAATCCAAAGGGAAGCGGGGCTAATTTTATCCCGGCAAGGTCGGGATGCTGCGAGCCCGGCAGCGCCCGCGGGGCAGGAGCTGCTTGTCTCCAGGCAAAAGATCCAGGCACAAACAACGGAGCTCAAGTTTGCCAAGGCAGCACCTGCACGGCAGAGGTGTCACCTGGGCGGCAGGGCCACAACCTCCCCGCGTCCCCTCCGGGTTTGCTCCGGGGGCGCGGCCGCTGACCTTCCCCGGGCAAAGGAGGAGCAACACAATCACTGCCCTGAAAGGAAAATAAATAATCCTCTATTTGGGCAGGTCCTGGAGGAGCGGAGGGAAGGGGATGGGGTGGCAGGTGTGGAATGGTGTGGGTGTGGGTGCAGCATCCCGTAAAACCAGATCCTTCCGAGCTGGGAAGGCCAGGAAGGCCCGGCTGTGACACTCAGCTGCTGATCCTGCCTCGGATTTCATCCACCCCTCGATTCCGGAGCTGGATTGTGCCCGGTTTTCCTCACAGACACTTTGTGAGGCACTGCAGCCCCAGCTAAAACATTGGGGGTTGGGAGTAAAAATAACCGGGAATGATCCGCTCGTTGGGAGCACAGCGCTCAACGCCAAGCTGGCATCGCACGAAGTCCCACCCCAATCGCAAACAAGCCCTTTAAAAGGTAATATTTTGCCACTAGGATGGTGCCGCAGCTCGCTGCTGACTCAGGAGGGGCCGTGGGATGAGGAGGGAGTTCCCACGCAGGCCGAGCAGCGAGCGGAGCGCAGGGTCCGGGCTGCCGGGGCTTCCCCAGCCCCGCTCGGGGACACGGGGGACGCCAGCCCGGCGTGGGGAGCAGCCACGAGCTGCGCTTCTCGGGGCTGATCCGCTTTCAAAAACTTCCAAAAATAGCGGTGGCACGGCGCTGGAACGGGCGTGGGGAGGAAGTGTGACTCATGTGCCACCCGGTGCCCCGGCGGAACCGGGCGGGCGCCCGGGCGGGAATGCGGGAATGCGGGAATGCGGCAGGAGGGAGCGGCACGGGGGCATCCCGATGCTCTTTCTGGTGACAGCTGACTGCCCACGGAGGAGACGCAGCTCGGGCTCGTCCCTGCCTGTCCTTCCCGCGGGGACCCACTGCGGTTCCAGCTGCCAGGGATGATGGACAGATGTCAGTCAAGGCCTGGCAGCGGCCGAGGGCCCCAGCGGGAATGAGTTGCCGGAGACAGACAGCAAAAACTGTCCCGAGATGGGGAAAAGCGCAGCCTGTGCCGCCTGGCAAGGTTAGCAGGGAGGGAGAGGTGACCTTGTGTGACGAGCCAGGCACCTTCGGGAGGAGGCAGAGCAGAGCTGGCTGCACCTCCTGGCCCGTCCCAGCCCAGCTCCCAGCACGGCCCTGCCTGCTGGAAGAGCCCCGGAGCATCCCACGGGGAGCAGCCGCCGGCCGGACCCTGCCGGGGCTGCCTGCCCTTGCTCCAGCCTCGGCCCCGGGCGTCTCGGCTCGGGGCCGGGCCAAGCAGGAAAATGCTGCGGGAATCTCCGCCGGCATCTCCCACCTCCCACAGCGGCTCTGGGCACCTTCTCCCAGCCAAAGGTGTTTGTTTTCCCCATGGAACAGGCAGGGTTTCCAGAGGGTGTTTTCCCTCTTTTCCCCATGGAACAGGCAGGGTTTTCAGAGAGTGTTTTCCCTGTTTTCCCCATGGAACAGACAGGGTTTTCAGAGAGTGTTTTTCCTGTTTTCCTCATGGAACAGGGCAGGGTTTCCAGAGGGTGTTTTCCCTGTTTTCCCCCTGGAACAGGCAGGGTTTTCAGAGAGTGTTTTCCCTGTTTTCCCCATGGAACAGACAGGGTTTCCAGAGGGTGTTTTCCCTGTTTTCCCCCTGGAACAGGCAGGGTTTTCAGCGGGGTCTTTTGGCTGAGGCATGGTTGGGGGTGCCAGCTTTGGCAGGAGGGGGTTGAGGGCAGTTTTGGTCGCGGGGAGGTGCCAGGGCTCAGAGCACCCCCGGCCCTGAACACCCCCAAAGGTTTGGGCTGTGGGCTCCAGCTCGCAGGCCTCCCACGTTGCCATGGCAACTGCAGCATCCCAGCTTGGCAGGGATGGGAAATCTCCTCCATCCCCTCAGCGCCTCGCCCGGCCGTGCCTCTGGATCTGGCACAGGCAGCATCCCAAACCCACGGAGGAGCACGAGGTGCGATTCCTGGTGGCTCCGAGGGCTGGGCCGTGCTCTTCCTTCCTGCACAGCCCTCCCAGAGCCACACGGCTGCAGGGCAGGGGCAGGAGAGATTTCTGCTTTTCAGATGTGGATCTTCCCATTCCAAACCTTTCCACTTGCTCTGGATTTGTGGGGTCCTGGCAAACAGAGCATCCATCCCCCAGGCTGCCCCCACACCTTCCTGTCTTCTCTGGACCCTGCTCCCCCAGTTGCCCCAGATTTGGGGGCAGCAGAGCCAGGGGTGTCTCTGGGCTGCTGTTACCCCATTAATCAGAGCATCCTCACGGGCATCCTCATCATTGCTCTCGGCAGCCTCCCAACCCCTGAGCTCCGAGCCCTGAGAGATCCTGAGCTAATTCCTCGCTGACAGCAGCGGCACAGGGCTGGGGAGAAGCTTAGCTCCTCTCAGAGGCTGCTGCACCTCCACAAAAGTCGCATTTGAAGAGCATTAATAGAAGATTAATCGAGGTTTTAATAAACAGCGAATCGAGCGCTAATGGAGCCCAACTTGTAAGCCATGTGTAACACCCCGGGGGCTTAAAGGCATCCAGAACGTGGCTGGAACAGCTGAAAGGGGATGGTAATCACCCCGAAAGGGGATGTTAATCACCTTGTAGCCCTGAAGACGCCGCAGGGGAAGGGAATCTTAGAGGGAAGGCTGCAGGTGAGCCTGGGGCACGACCTCACCCCTCCCACTGCTTCAGGACACGGGGATTTATTTACAGAGTTTCCCCCAGCCCAGCCCTGGCACGAAGGCAGGCGGAGGAATTTGGGACACCTGAGTGCCCCCGGGGCTGGGGCCACAACGAAGCCAGGCCAGTTCACAAGGGAAGGCCAGATGTGCCCTGCAGTGCAGCTATTCCCTGTCACGGGGCCATTTGGAGGGGGCAAAGCCTGCAGCTGGCCTGGGCTCCCTCTCCTGGGCTCCCTCTCCTGGGGTCTCTCTCCAGGCCAGGAGCCCATGGGCACCTCCCTGCCCGAGGCTGCTCCCAGGTCTGACAATCCCAGACAGGGACTTCAATTCCCTCCATCCTGAGGAAGCTCCAGCTCCCTCAGCCTCTGCTGGCCTCACTCCTGTTTGTGGCACCTCTGCAGCCACTCGGGGCCAGGCCTGGCTTGAGGAGCAGAGCCAGGAGCCATTTCCAAGGACCAAGGTTCAAAGTCCCCTGGATCCTGTGAGTGTGGCTGGCCAGGATAACTGGTATGTGCCAGGCCTGGCTGCCCCAGCCTGCCCAGACAGCTGCCTTGGCTTCAGGGCCAGGGCCACTCCAGTGTTTGGAGGCTGCCAGCTGTGCTGGCCGTGGCTCTGGGCTGGACATGGACTCTGGTGTGGCTGGGTGGGAGCTCAGCAGCTCAGGTTGGAGGGACTGTGGTGCTTTAGTGGTCAGGAGATTCTCAGGGGTGTTCAGTTTGCTCCAGAGCACCTCAGTCACTTCCATGTGTTTGGATAGCCCCTGTGGGGGAAGGAACAGCTCTGCAGGGCCCAGGGCAGCAGGGTTGGGGCAGCCCAGGATTCTCTGTCAGGAGCTGAACAGCATGCAGGCTTCCCAAGGAGGCAGGATGCTGGGAAGGACAGCCCTGGGGACCAGCACCAATCCCATTTGTGTCACAGGGACCTCCCTGCAGGACAAGGCCTCCAGCTCCCAGTCACTGCCCAGCTGTCCCACCATCCATTCCTGGGAGCCACTGGCTCCTGCTGCTCCACAGCACCAGGGGCCTTTCAGTGCCCAGTGTGCTGGGAGGGGGAATCAGCCACCACAGCTCAGGAGCTTCTGCCTGAGCTCAGGAGAGGAGGAGCCCCACAGCCAGAGTCACCCTCAGAGCTGGGATTGCAGCTGTGGGTGAGGTGGGCTCCAGAGCCCCACGAGCTCCTGTGAGCTCTGGGAGCTCCTGTGAGCCAAGAGCACTCTCCAGTCTCCAGGCAGGGGCTGCCAGCTGAGGGGCAATGGCCAGCCCAGGCAGAGCAGCAGGGACACCCACCCCACCCTGCTCCCTCCTTCCCTCTGTCACCTGAAGCCTCCCAGGTGTCAGGAGGTAGGACAGCTGGTACATCACAGCATCCAGATCACAGAATTCCAGAATAATTCTGCTTGGAAGAGACCACTGGAGCTCACCTGGTCCCACCCTCCTCCAGCAGGGTCCCTCAGAGCATGTTGGTCAGGATTGTGGACAGATGGCTCTGGAATCTCTCCAGGGAAGGAGCCTCAAGGGCCCCTCTGGGCAGTGCTTGGTCACTGGAAGTTCCTCCTCATGTTGATGGTTCATAGGAATGGTCAGAGCTTGGCCTCACTGATCTTGGAGGTCTCTTCCATCCCTAATGATTCCATGTCCAAATAGAACTCCTGGGATCAGTTCCTGCCCATGCCTGGGCCCTGCCCCTCCCTGCACCCAGGGACACCGAGGGACACCGAGGGCTGAGGGTCCCTCTCAGCTGGGGCTCCTCTCCAGGCTGAGCAGCCCCAGCTCCCTCAGCCTTTCCTCACAAGGAGATGCTCCAGGCCCTCACCACTGTCTTGGGCAAACCAGTCACAAACAGGCCCATTGGAGCCACCTGGGGGTCTTGGTGATCTTGCTGGACACGTTTTCATCTTCAGAATCATCTCTGAAAGCTCACAAAGAGGTCAGGAGGCTCCTGAGGGCCAGGAAATGGCCAACATCCCACAGGTGTTCAAGGAGGAGACTCCAGGGGTCAGAGCCATTGGGTCACCTGGCAGAGCAGCCAAGCACAGCCTCAGGACAGGGCTCAGCAAAGCCCCAGATGAGGCTTAAACATCCCCACAGGGATGGATGGATGGATGGATGGATGGATGGATGGATGGATGGATGGACATGGATGGACAGGGATGGATGGATGGACAGGGATGGATGGATGGATGGATGGATGGATGGATGGATGGATGGATGGATGGATGGATGGATGGATGGACAGGGATAGATGATGGATGGATGGATGGATGGATGGATGGATGGATGGATGGATGGATGGATGGATGGACAGGGATAGATGATGGATGGATGGATGGATGGATGGATGGATGGATGGATGGATGGATGGATGGATATATGGATGATGGATGGATGGATGGACAGGGATGGATGGATGGATGGATGGATGGATGGATGGATGGATGGATGGATGGATGGACAGGGATGGATGGATGGATGGATGGATGGATGGATGGATGGATGGATGGATGATGGATGGATGATGGATGGATGGATGGATGGACAGGGATGGATGGATGGATGGATGGATGGATGGATGGATGGATGGATGGATGGATGGATGGACAGGGATAGATGATGGATGGATGGATGGACAGGGATGGATGGATGGACAGGGATGGATGGATGGACATGGATGGACAGGGATGGATGGATGGACAGGGATGGATGGATGGATGGATGGATGGATGGATGGATGGATGGATGGATGGATGGATGGATGGATGGATATACGGATGATGGATGGACGGAGACAGACCCTACAGTCCCTCAGCTGAGCTCCCCAGGAGTTTTTGTAGGCCCAGCAGCCCCAGTTGACCCCACACTGTGTGAAATGTCCTGGCAGAGTTTCTGCCTTGCTTTACTGATCAAAGTGGTCACTTTTGGGGACAGGCAGTGCTGGTGCTGCTGGGCCATGGCCGTGGCCATGCCAGGAGGGCCCAGACAAGGCCTTGCCAGCCCTGGTCCCCCGTGTGACCCAGTGAGAGCCTGCAGGGAGCTCCTGTGCCTGTTCTGGCTGAGCATCCCCCGTTCCCTGGGTTCATTCCCTGTGGGTGACTCATCCCCAGCCCCTTTATCACACAAAGAGCCCTTTGTGCTCCTCCAGCCCTGCCAGGGGGAGTGCCAGGGACCAATTAATCACCAGCTCCTGCTGCCACAGGCCTGGAGATGGTGCCCTGGGAAGGGGGAGGTCAGGGATTGGGGAAGGGCCACTGCCTGCCCTGTGGGACAGAACTGGGACTGGAGCCCAGGGAGAGAGTGGTAAGGCAAGGACCAGCCACCCCCTGTGATATCCCAGCCATGGAAGGGGAGCTGGGCTGGGTGTGAAGGGACCTTAAAGATCACCCAAACCCCTGCCATGGCAGGGACACCTCCCACTGTCCCAGGCTGCTCCAAGCCCTGCCCAGCCTGGCCTTGGGCACTGCCAGGGATGCAGGGGCAGCCCCAGCTGCTCTGGGCACCCTGTGCCAGGGCCTGCCCACCCTCACAGGGAACAATTCCTGATTCCCAATATCCCATCCAGCCCTGCCCTCTGGCAGTGGGAGCCATTCCCTGTGTCCTGTCCCTCCATGCCTTGTCCCCAGTTCCTCTCCAGCTCTCCTGGAGCCCCTTTAGGCCCTGGCAGGGGCTCTGAGCTCTCCCTGGGGATCAGCAGTGGCTCTTGGCCAATAGAGGTGCTTTTGGCTCTGTCAGCCAGAGCAAGGCAGATATTTGTGGGCATGGGAGGTGCCTGGCACAGGATGATCGAGTCTGGTGAGTGTGGATGATGCAAGGGCAGCTGCAGCAGGTCCATCAACTCCTCCTGCTTCCATGGACCTCAGGAGATGAAACCCAAGTGCCCAATTTCGAGTTTGCTGGGAGGGCAGCACATCCTGCTGCCTGTGCAGTCATTCCCAGGCTTGGTGGCTCTGGGACATTCCCAGGGCTCAGCAGGCTCATGTGCACAGGGCTGAAGCAGAACCCCACTCTTTTTTGGGGTGAAAAGGGTCAGTCTGGCCAGGCTGAGGGTGCTGAGCAGCCCATGTGGCTGCAGAGGGTCCCAGCTCCCCCAGCAGTGCCTGGTGCTGGCCCTGGGTCACAGCCAGGCTGGGCCAGGGGCTTGAGCTGCTCCTGCAGCTCCTGCTCAGGCTGGCAAGGGCAGTGACCTGGTCCCCTCCCTCACCTGGTGGCTGTCAGGGTCCCACTGCTGCTGGGGACAGCCAGGCAGCAATTACCAGGGTGCTAATTAGCTAAATCTGTCCTCAGCAGGAGCGAGGCTCTGCCTGTGCCCTGACAGGGGAGAGCACCCAGCACCTGCACATCCCTGGGGACACCAATCCTTCCTGGGAGGGACAAAGGGCTCACCTGAGAGCTCCCAGTGTGTGAATGAGCACAATGTGCCTACCCAGGGCACAGCAGGAGCTGCTCTGCCCCCAACACCCACCCCAAAGGGAGCTGGGGGAATGGGATTTCAGCAGCAGGCACTGTGTTCCCATTCCTGCCACAGCAGGACCCTAAAGAGTTAACAGCAAATGCCACCTCCTGTATTTTATCTCTCCTCCATTGAGGCAGCTCTGACACTGGCAGCAGAACAATGCAAAATTCTGATTAGCTCTGGTTTTCCAGCAAGAGGGGAGGCACAAGAGGGTGGGGATTTAATACTATTCTGCATAATTTTTAATCTAAATTCCATTTCTTTTCTTTTCTTTCTCCAGGAAGCAAACAATCTAGGGGGTTTTGTACTCAATTTCTTGCTTTCATAATCTAAATGAATTGTTTGCAAGTAGGAGCCAGCTGCAAAGCTGGCAATCTCGGATCAAATCTGCCTTTCTCCTAGTTCTTTCAATCATTAATTTGCTCCTCAGCTCTGATTAGCTAATCCTGGCTGCCTCGTGGCAGTTTCCAGGGAAAAAACAGTGCAAGAGCTGCAGCTCCCATGGATGGAGGGATGGATTCCTGGTGGTGCTCCTGGTTGTCACTTCTCCAGAGACAAGTGGGGTATTCTCTAGGAGAAAAGGCTGGCAGGGTTATTTCTGGCATGCTGGCATTTTGGAAATACCAGAGGATGATGCTTCCCCCTGCTCTGTGCAGGGTGTGCGAGTTGGTTACGCTGAGATTAATTAGCTGGGCTTTAAAATAGGAGCCCAAAGCACTGCAGCAGCTCCTTGCTCAGAGGTATCTGGGTGCTGCCCCATTTTTGGGATGCTGCTGCTGTGCCTGGGGGATGTGGCAGAGCTGCCACCTTCATTTCCTAGGGGGGAAACTGAGGCACAGGTGGTGGATGGAGCCCACAGAGCTCGAGCCTCAGCAGGGATGCCTGGAAGGGGATGGGAAATGTTTTGTGCCAGGCCCTGGTTTGTTATTGATCTCAGTGAATTGATCTCAGCTCCGAGGGTGGGCAGGCCCTGGCACAGGGTGGATCCCTGGATCCCTGGCAGTGCCCAAGGCCAGGCTGGGCAGGGCTTGGAGCAGCCTGGGACAGTGGGAGGTGTCCCTGCCATGGCTGGTGGGGGGTGGGATGGGCTTTAAGATCCTTTCACACCCAAACCATTCATAATTCTCTGATTTTATTAATTAATTTCATGAATGAATGAATGAATTGGCCTCAGCTCCTGGGAGTGCTGCTGCCAAGCCCAGGTGGGCTGGGGGTGTCCCAGTGGGTGTCACCTCCCCAGGCTCACTGCTGGCACTCACCAGAGCATCCCCTCACAATGTCCAGCTCCAGTCCCACGGGTGTGAGGGCCCAGTGACAGGGACAGGGCTCTGTGACCCCTGTGGCACCAGGCTGCAGGGTCAGGGCTGCTGCTGCCCCCTCCTCACGTGCAGCTCCACAGGGCTGCTCCCTCAGCTGCTCTCTTTATTCCATTCCTTTTCCAGATAAATTCCCCGAGTGCTGGGGGTGGATCCTTTTAATTTCCATTTGTTTCAAAGCCGTGCAGGGCTCACAAGCATGACAGAAATGTGCCTGGAGTGCAGGAAATGGCCTACTTAGCTGCAGGAGCAGAGCAGGCTCCTCCAGCAGGATGATCCAAGGACCTTGTCCTCCCCAGGGACAGGGCAGCTGCCTCTCCCCTCTCCAGTCCTGTCTGGAGATGTTTGGTCCCATCACAGAGCCCATCCAGGCAGAACAGGGCTGGGGAGCAGAGGATGGGAGAAACTTCCAGGGTTGGACAGGGCTTGGAGCAGCCTGGGACAGTGGAAGGTGTCCCTGCCCACAGCAGGGGTGGGATGGGATGAGTTTTAAGGTTTCCTCCAACACACACCAGGCTGGGTTTCTGTGATTGTGACACTGAAATGCTGTGTGAGGTCAGGCCAGGTCACTGTGTCCCCTCACACCTGTGACAGTCTCTGCTGGCTGTTCCAGGATTAGAGAGGGGCAGGGCTGTGTTAGGACTGGTACCTGCTGAGGAAGCAGAGCTTGCAGGGCCCCACCTCTGACAGCTCTGGGACTCACTGGGTGCTTCTGTCTCCTCTGCAAAGGGACAGATGTCAGAGGTGCCACCTTCTCACAGCTGGGAGGGAGGAGGGCTCAGCCCAGGCTCACCCCAGCACCCAGAGCTGGGCTGGCCACACTGCTCTGCCCTCCCCCCTGGGACACTCACAGGGACTGTCCCTGCCACCTCTGCCATGGCTGGAGCCAGAGGCATGCACAGAATGACAGAATGAGCTGGAAGGCACCCACAAGGATCATGGATCCAGCCCCAGGCCCTGCACAGACCCCCCAACACTCCCACCCTGTGCCTGGGCATTGTCCAAGCTCTCCTGGAGCTCTGGCAGCCTCGGGGCTGTGCCCATTCCCTGGGGAGCCTGGGCAGTGCCAGCACCCTCTGGGGATGAACCTTTCCCAAAATCCAGCCTGACCTGCCCTGGCCCAGCTCCAGCCATTCCCTGTCCCTGTCCCAGAGATCAGAGCTGCCCTGG
Organism: Molothrus ater; assembly: GCF_012460135.2. Taxonomy (NCBI): domain Eukaryota; kingdom Metazoa; phylum Chordata; class Aves; order Passeriformes; family Icteridae; genus Molothrus; species Molothrus ater. The sequence continues at coordinate 14,586,596 of NC_050493.2, read as the reverse complement.
GGAGGAGCTGCAGCCCCCCTGAGCTCTGCCCTCAGTCTCCTTCTCCAGCTGAACAATCCAAGTGCCCTCAGCTGCTCCTCAGACCCTTCCCCATGCCCAGCTCCCTCCTCTGGACACCAACAGCTTTAGATCCTTCTGATATTGTGGCACCCACAGCTGCCCCAGACCCGAGGTGGGGCCACACCAGGGCAGAGTCTGTGCCTGAGCAGGTGTGAGCAGGTGGGAACAGGAGCTTCCTGGGCTGAGGAGTCTTTCCCAAAGGAAAAGGAGCCCAGAGTGTCCCAGGAAGGCTGTGGGTTTGTATTAACAGCAGCTTCCTTTCCTCTGGGCTCCTAGAAAGGCTGACAGGACCAGCAGCTGCTGCAGGAGGAGGAAGAGGAGGCAGGGCCATGTGCCCATGGCAGGGAGCAGGGTGGGGGCTGGCACAGCTCAGGACAGGGCTGCTGGAGCACAGGCAGGTGAGCATTGAGCTGTCCAGCCTTTAATCTTATTGAACAGCTCAGCCTGGTGTTCTGACCCTCCAGGGATGCAGCTTCCCCTCTATTTCCATTCCATTTGCTGGGGTTTGTCTTTGGCTCAGAGCAGCAGCAGCAGCAGCAGAGTCTCTCCATGAAGTCCCTGAGGCCTGGGGGAGGTGGAGTCCCCAGGAGGCACCTGAGAGGCACAGAGTGAGCACCTGGCCCTGTGTTTGCCTCCTGAGCTTCTCCCAGCCAGGGGAGAGCTCCCAGCCTTGCTCCAGGCTCACAAGCAGACTGGCTCTGGATGGGAAGCACAGCCCCAGGTCACAGGGGGTTGTTTTGGGGCACTGAGCCTTCCTGCACCCCTCTCATTTCTCTGAGCCATGCTAACACCTCAGACTGTGTTTAATTCCAAACAAACAGTGCTCTTAGAGCTGCTGGTGCCTGTGTGTCCATGTCCACAGTGGCATCCAAGGCTGCCTGGGCTTTGCCCCTCTCTGCTAGCAGTCCTGGGCCTCAATTCTGTGGATGCTCTCTGATGTCAGGGGGTCAAAAAAGCAGCAGAGCAGCTCCTGGGCCTGGGGAGAAACCAAGGAAAGGGTTGGAGGAGAGCTGTGAGTTCTGTGAAAGGCAAAGAAACTTTTCTCCAGGGGCAGGTTTCCTGTGCAGAGGCTGTTGTGGCTGGATTGGTGCCAGCCCAGAGTGGCTGTGAGTGTCCCACAGCAGGGGACACTGCTCCTTGTGATGCTCAGGAGTTGTGTTTGCAAGGAACTGAAGAAAAGCAGCAACAAGCAAGGTGCTAAGTGGGAAATCCCCTCCCTCTCTGGCTGTTCTGCCTGTCCTTCCCAAGCCTGGCACAGTTGTTTGTGAGCTGGAGAGGCCAATGGGGGGCCAGGGGCTGAGCCCAGCCTGCAATCCTGGCTGTGCCAATGGGCCCCAAAGCACTGGGGATGCTGTGCTGTCACCCACCCCACACAGCCCTCAGGCCCTCCTGCCTCTCCTCACAGCTTTTGAGTCTCTTTCAGGGGACTGCAGCCCCTCTGCCTGCGGCTCAGGGGCCAGGGGCACACCAGGAGGGGCTGGGAGGTTCTCCCTGTGTTTCAGGTGTCTGCAGGGAGGGTGGCTCCAGGCAGAGTGGAGGGATTGCTGCTGCCAGGGGAGGCTGGGCTGTCTCTGAGGGACAGAAAATGTGTCACCTCACTGCTCTGATGGTGGCAGGTCAGTGATGTCACCGAGGGACACCCACTGTGTCCCCACAGCCCCACACAGCCACAGTCACTGCTGCAGGTGAGGGGCAGTGTCCAGCCCCAGGACATCCCAGTGCCCAGGCTGAGCACAGCACTCCCTGACCACTCCCTCATCACTGGAGACATCCCAGTTTGGGCATGGACCAGCTGCAGGGACATCTGGGACAGCCCTGAGGAAGGTCACAGCCCCTGATGGTGACACCAACAAACCATGGCTCTGTCACTCCCAAACGGGAGCTGTGCTGAGTGTGCCTGGCACCTGCAGGGTCACTGGGGGAACAAGGAACTCCCAAGGCCTGGATTTGTCTGCTCCTCAGGCAGGTGTTTCACCCAGGGCAGCTGGAGGTGCTCCAGGAATGCAGCAGGAGCAGGCACAGATGTCAGCTCTGCACCAGGCCACGTCTGAAAGCTGATTTCTCATCCTGCAGCCTAATCCCAAATCCCACTGGGAGCGAGGATGATATTCCATTTCACTTCCGTGGCTTGACTCCACCAGCAAAGGCTGCAGCTCTGCTCAGACCATGAGGATTTGAAACCCATGTTCATTTAACCCTCCTGAACTTTGCCTGATACCGAGTTGTTGCTCATTAGCTTTGCCCTGCAAAGCCTGGCTGACATTTCACAGACTCATTAGCAGGAGATCAGAGGCTCAAACATCATTCCTGGGGCCATCCTTAGAGGAACAGATTCCCGGGTGGGTTTGCTCCTCAGATCTCCCTGTGATTCCTGAACCTGCCCTGAACTTGGGAGACAAAGGCCTTGGAGCTGCTGCTGTGCTGTTTGTGCCCCCAGGGAGATGTGCTGCTGCCCCAGGACTGCATTCCTGCTGGGAACTCCCAGCTCCCTGCTTCCAGAGGGATTAGCCTGCACATCCCAGGCTGCCAGGAGCAGGAAGAAGGGCTGAGCATATTTGCTTTTTCTCCTCCCTAGCACAAAAAGCCCTCTAAGCCTCTCCCTGATAGGCTCGTTCCCCAGCGCCGGCAAGCAGCAGGGATTGTGTGTCAGGCACGGAGATGTAATGTCCTTTCAAAGCAAATCAGGAGACAGCCTGCACTTGCTGGCCTGTCACATTCCTTGGCAACAGCCTGGCACCCTGGCAGCAGCCAGGGCTGGGCTGGCAGAGCCCTGCAGAGCCGTGCCCCGGGCACTGCAGTGCTGGGATCCTCTTGGGAAAGGGCTGGGAGCTCAGGGATATGCTTGGGAAAGGGCTGGGAACTCAGGGATCCGCTTGGGAAAGGGCTGGGAGCTCAGGGATATGCTTGGGAAAGGGCTGGGAACTCAGGGATCCTCTTGGGAAAGGGCTGGGAGCTCAGGGATCTGCTTGGGACAGGGCTGGGAACTCAGGGATCCTCTTGGGAAAGGGCTGGGAACTCAGGGATCCTCTTGGGAAAGGGCTGGGAGCTCAGGGATCCTCTTGGGAAAGGGGTGGGAACTCAGCTCAGGAATCCTCTGTGCCCTCTGGAAAGGGAACCCAGCTCAGGGATCCACTTGGGAAAGGGGTGGAAACCCAGCTCAGGAATCATCTGTGCCCTTGGGAAAGGGCTGGGAACTCAGGGATCTGCTCAGGAAAGGGCTGGGAGCTCAGCTCAGGGATCATCTGCACCCTCGGGAAAGGGAACCCAGCTCAGGGACCCGCTGTGCCCTCAGGAAAGGGCTGGGAACCCAGCTGAGCCTCTGGGGCACTCGAGGTGGTTCTGTGGCATTAAAAGCAGGAATGCACACTGTTAAAAGCAGGAATGCACACTGTTAAAAGCAGGAATGCACACTTCAAAGAGGGCCTGGTGTCTTTTAAGGCTCAGTCCTTAGAGCACTGGTGCTTGAAGGCAGCAGCTCTGATGTGTTAGATGAGGTTACAAACACATCTCACTCTCCTGCTGGGCTTTTATTGGGAAGAAAAGGGATCCAGAGGAGAGGTTTGTCCACTTGCTATCGGTTCTCACTCTCCACGAGTCTTTTATCACAGAACCACAGAATGGTTTGGGCTGGAAGGGACCTTAAAGCTCATGTCCACCCCCCTGGCATGGGCAGGGACAGCTCCACCAGGACTTCCCATCTCCCTATCCCAACTCCTCAGGCTCTGCCTCCTCTCTCCAAACCTCTCATTTGTTTTGAGCTAAATTTTGATGATTACAGCCCGAATTTTGAATGCATTTATGCAGTTTATTCCCATTAGCTGCCCACATGTCTGGAGCTCAGTGTTTCCTTTCTTGGGCTGAATTACTGAGAAAATATTCAGCTAGACCATCCCTGGAATGGCTAATGGCTTCACTCCTCCTCTTCCACTTGGATTTGGGCTTCTGAAATGCAACTTTCAGAACACAGGACTTGTGCCAGCTTGGCCATAGGGCTGAGTGAACATTTCTTGTCACTATTTTTGACAAATATCACAGACACTTGAAATTCTGCCCTGTGAGGGTGGGCAGGCCCTGGCACAGGGTGCCCAGAGCAGCTGGGGCTGCCCCTGGATCCCTGGCAGTGCCCAAGGCCAGGCTGGGCAGGGCTTGGAGCAGCCTGGGACAGTGGGAGGTGTCCCTGCCATGGCAGGGGTGGCACTGGATGGGCTTTGAGGTCCTTTCCAACCCAAACCATTCCATGATTCTGTGATATTTTTCTCAGTGTTGATTTTTCACAAAAAGTAACAGAATTTCTGTGGAAAATATAGAACCTTTATCAATATCTCCAAATGTTTTGATTCAAAGCTGTGTCACCACTGTAATGTGGGAGACAGTTTGACAGGATTTTGGTCCCACCTTCCCCATGTTCTGGGCTCTCAGCCTAAGCCAAGGCTTGGGGCTGTCACCACCTCTGACTCACAAAAGTTATCATTTTCTTTGAAATTTCAACCAGTATTAACAAGTTTCCTACATCACAGAAGCCCAAAGAACACATATCCATACCACAAACTTCTCTACTTGCCTGATTCTCATTTTGGGGATAAAGGAGATGCTCTGCAGTGTCCAGGGCTGACTGGTTCTGCCAGCAGGCACTGGGGGCAAAGAGAAAGGGAAGCAGGGTTAGTTTGCCATGTCAGCTGGGAGGGAGGGGGGGAGCTGACCCAGCCCTGGGGAGATCTGAGCTCTGTGCCAGCAGCTCCAGCCACAGGCATCTGCTGCTGCTCCTCTTTACACAGCTAAATCCTGGCTTTTGCAAAGCTTTGTGTAAATGGCTTTGCACTATTTAAATACAAACCTTCAAACAAACTTTAAATACAAACTGGACAAGCCACGTCCAGTTGCATCAGGGTGGTTCTGGGGCAGTGGGAAATGCACATAAATCACATAAAAGCTCTGGGCAAGGGGCTTTTTCTGCACTGAGCTAACACAGGGAGCCTGCACTGATTATGTGACAGAGTTGGAAAGCAATTTGTAGTGAACCATTAGGTCCTGGCTAGAACTTAAACTATAGTTTAATACCTGTTCCTACTTGGTATTTCCCACATTGCTCACACACTACAGTTTCTTTATTCAGAATATTGCAAAAGTAGAAAAAATACTTAAGTCCTGTTTCTCCTTATGTTCACTCCCCAGGTGAAGAAACAATTCTCAATGTTTTCTATTTCTATGCTTTCAAAATACAAACATGATAAAAACACTTCCATGTCTAAGGAGTTTCACCTTTGCTCCAATTTCTGCATCCTTTTTAGACAGGATTTCCCTTACTTAGATAGCCAAAGACTTTTTTAGTGCATTAAAAAAAGCATTGTAAGGTTGTTGGTTCATTTTTAAAGTGTTTTCTGGGGGTTTTCCCCCAGTGCCAAGGGGAGCAGGCACTGCCTCACCAGTCCTGGTTCTGCTCTGGCCCTCCTCAAGCCACACATGACCTGACCTCCAAAGGTATTCCAGAGAAATGGGAAGGCAAGGTACCAAGCTCAGAAGTGCCTTTTAAAGGGACTCTGTGCACACTCGGAGCCTCAGGCTTGAAAATTCCCCCGAGGGTTTGGAAGCCCCTCCCTGCTCCCTCCCCCACAGCCAGGTATTGTGCTTGGCAACAGTTTTCCCTTCCTTCCCTGGTTTTCAACAGCTCCGAGATTTTACACCCCATGTGTTCATTTTTTTCTTTTTTTTTTTTTCTTTTTTTTTTTTTTTAATTTCTACACCTCCTTCCCCTCCAAAGCTCCCCGGGATGAGTTTCCTATAGGGATAACATCGCTCCCTGCTAGCAGCAATTAGCACTTGGTAAGAATGTTTCATCGGAGAGAAAAACATCCAGCTAAGTTCCTCAGCTCTTGGCTTCTGCTCTGATTGCATTCCCTCGTTTCAAGGCTGCAAGGCACAAAGCCTGGCCTAAACTCTAATATTTTCCTGCTGCAGCTTGGAGTTGGGGGTGCTTTAGCCAAACCCTGCCTATTGAGCTGAGTTAACCAGGTGAGCTGCTAAGTCTGTGCACAACACAGGTCCTGACAATCTTAAAGTGCTTTTTAAATGCTTAAACCATAGAGAAGTAATCACTGTGGAACCAGCATCACCTCTTAAGGCAGCTAAATCTGGTTTGTCATGCTTAAAAAGCAGAGCATGCCTTCCTTCCAGGAGTTGCTTTGAATCTATTGCTGTAAATTCTTGCCTCTGCCACCCTGCAGCCAGGAAATGTGGCTGTGAAAACAAGTTATGACAGGGAAAATTCAGATGCTTTATCCTGAGCCATCCAGGCAGCCAGATGCTGCCAGAACAAGGGAGGTGAGTCCCACATGGTTTTCCCTTGCCTGTGGATAGGATGGGGTCACTCCCCTCCCTGGGGTCCTCACTGCTCCCTCACCTGTTCCAAACACCCCCTGTGCCCTGTGAGCTGCCCTTGGCACACTCCCAGATTCCAGCCAAGTGCCAGGCTGCTTTTGTGCCCACAGCTGCATTGTTCTGTCCCTTTTTCTGTGCCCAGTGGGTTTGGTGCAGAAATGATGCCCTGGATGTCCAGGGAGCAGCCAGAGTGGGCCCTGCTGCTGAGCAAACACAACAAGGAGGGTTTGGGGGTGCCTCCAAACCCCCCAGATCTGAATGTCTGTCATTGACAGGAAAGCTGTAACAGGCTCAGGACTAGAGCAGCTTCACTGGCAGAGCCCACATTGTTCCTCTCAACACCTGATTCCTCTTTATCCCAGCCCATCTCTGACATCACAGATGGGAACGTCCCTCCCTCCCCGTGGCACAAAGCCAGAGAAATGTGGCTCAGCTGGGACTCAAGGGCTGGAAAATCTGGAAAATAATCCCTTCACCGCGGTGAGGCTCCAGCAGGGCAGGTATTGCAGTCTGGGTCCTGGCAGAGATAAATATCCAGTGATTTATCCGGGACACAAAGGGCTGATGGAGCTGTGAGAGTAATTAACCTCTGGTGTTATTTAAATTGAAGATGTCTTGGCATGAAGTGTCCTTGGGAGGCACCAGTGAAGTCAGGCTCATATTAAAAAGTTCGACAGCTTGACAGACAGAAAGGGTGTGAGCTCCTGATCTCCCTGAGGATCAGAGCCCTCCCTCCTCCCACCCTCGGGCACACCTTGCTGCCTCTCCCTTCCACAGGCATTTTCCATCATGAGGGCAAAAAACGTTGGGGGGTTTTGTCTTTGGTTTTTTGGGGCTTTTTTTTGTTGTTGTTGTTTTTTTGGGGGTTTTTGGTTTGGGATTATTTTTATTTTGTAGAGCTGGTTTGAAAAGTCTCTGTGATCACTGGGGGAGAGACAGAGTGGATCCTGGTGTTTGGGGCTGGATCCTGCTGTTTGGGGCTGGATCCATTAATTTGAGAGTGGATCCTGCTGTTTGGGGGTAGATCCATTCATTTGGGAGTGGATCCTGCTGTTTAGGGGTAGACTCTGCTGCTTGGGGCAGATCCTGCCCTTTGGAAGTGCCTCCTGACCCCCATCAGTCACACACAGGTGTTCTGGAGCTCAGCACAGAGGTTCATCCTTTGTGCAGAGCAGGAGGGGGCTGAAGGTGCAGACATTGGCACAATTCCTGCTGAGCCCCTGGGGGCTCTGGAAGCCAGGAGGAGCCACAGGAGGTGTCTCTGGAGGGGCTGCCTTGGGATTGGCCCCTGGAACCCCAGCCAGCCTGGAGGACAGGGGAGTGCTGGGCTGTTAAGCAGCACCCATGACTGTGGTGCTGGGGAAAATAGAGATATTGGGATCTGGAGTGACTCTCCCAGAGCTGCCTCCAGCAGTGACCTCCAGGGTTCCCAAAAGTTCACTTTTTTTCCATTGTAAAGCAGAGAAAGCTGGGAGAAATCTCACCACAAAGGCCTTGGCTGACTGGCTGTTTGTCTCCCCTTGCACAGAGGAAAGTTTGGGATGTGGCTCCCAAGGGTGTGATTTTAAATCAATGGAAGTCAAAATGGTGTCAGTAGCTTAAAAACATTTTTGCAAAGTTACCAATGGAATCTGTTCCAACCATCCCTCCCAGGTGTGGCCCTGGGAACATTTCTGCAGAGTGAGAACTCTGAGGTGCAGCCACGTGGATGTTCAGCTTTGATCCCTTGGAGCCTGCAAACCCCAGCATTCCTGAACCCACTGGCAGCACTTTCTGGAAGTGCTCCAGAGGGCACAGCCCAAGTCAGGATGGGGTTTTTGGCATGGCTGCTGGGCTGCTCCACATGGGATGTGGCACAGCCCTGACTCCTGGTGCCTGTGCCAGAGGAGCCATGTGTGAGCTGCACATGCCAGTGCCAAATACCAGCCCCTCTGGGGAACACAGGGTTAATTGCCCAGCTAATCACTCTGTTTCACTAATCAGTCCCTGCAGAGGGGTTCTGTTTGTTTTTCCAGGCTTATACATCCTCTACCCAGCATTTCTGGTGATTTATTTAAGAGGCTAATTTTTGATTTTGCTTTCTGGTGTTTATTTTAAGGTTTGGTTTTCTGTTTGTTTTGTTTTTTTTTTTTCTTTTCCTTCACAGCAAACATAAAATCTGCTAAGATATTTCTCCTAGGAATTTTATTGATTCAGCAGGTCTATTCCCAATGTGAGTGCTAATTTCAGAGAATTCCCTGTATTCATGGAACCATGCTGCTGAGCCTTATGGACACTGCAGGTCCTTAACAAAGGACACAACTCGATTTTTAAAGGTCCTGAGTAGAGGACACATGACTTGGAAACTGGGGGACACTCTCAGGTATTGGGCCACTCATGACAAGAGACATTGGGGGACATGTCCAGGGGAGGGAACAGAGCTGGGGAGGGGCTGAGGGAGCAGGAAAGGGGCTCAGCCTGGAGAAAAGGAGGCTCAGGGGGGACCTTGTGGCTCTGCACAGCTCCTGACAGGAGGGGACAGCCAGGTAAGGGTTGGGCTCTGCTCCCAGGGAACAGGGACAGGAGGAGAGGAAATGGCCTCAGGCTGTGCCAGGGGAGGTTCAGGTGGGATATTGGGGAAATTCCTTCATGGGAAGGGTGGTCAGGCCCTGGCACAGCTGCCCAGGGCAGTGGTGGGGTCACCACCCCTGGAAGAGTTCAAATGTATGGATGTGGCACTTGAGGGCCTGGATTAATGGTGAATGTGCTGGTTCCTGGCTGGACTTGATCTTTCCCATCCTTAACAATTCCATGAGCAGTGACTGACCCAGAACAGGCTGCCCTTGAGTGAGAAGCACAGAAGAGAGGTGCCCCCCCTCAGGGCAGCAGCTCCTCCTTACCTGTCCAGCAGGGAGCCCAGGGAGGTGACAGAGCTGTCCCACTGTGCTGCCAGCACCAGGCAGAACCCATCCTTCAGCAGGGAGCACTGCAAGAGAGGGAGGAACAGAGCTCTGGTGCTGCTCTGCACCTGAACAAGTCTCTAAGTGTGGCTGATGGGTGAGGAACAGGAGCCACAGATCCCCCCAGGCAGAGGCAGTGCCATGTCTGAGGTGTCTGTGATCCCCAGGCAGAGGCAGTGCCATGTCTGAGGTGTCTGTGACTCCCTGAGGCAGAGGCAGTGCCATGTCTGAGGTGTCTGACACCCCCAGGCAGAGGCAGTGCCATGTCTGAGGTGTCTGACACCCCCAGGCAGAGGCAGTGCCATGTCTGAGGTGTCTGTGACCCCCAGGCAGAGGCAGTGCCATGTCTGAGGTGTCTGACACCCCCAGGCAGAGGCAGTGCCATGTCTGAGGTGTCTGACACCCCCAGGCAGAGGCAGTGCCATGTCTGAGGTGTCTGTGACCCCCAGGCAGAGGCAGTGCCATGTCTGAGGTGTCTGTGACCCCCAGGCAGAGGCAGTGCCATGTCTGAGGTGTCTGTGACTCCCTGAGGCAGAGGCAGTGCCATGTCTGAGGTGTCTGTGACACCCCCAGGCAGAGGCAGTGCCATGTCTGAGGTGTCTGACACCCCCAGGCAGAGGCAGTGCCATGTCTGAGGTGTCTATGACCCCCCCAGGCAGAGGCAGTGCCATGTCTGAGGTGTCTCTGATTCCCCCAGGCAGAGGCAGTGCCATGTCTGAGGTGTCTATGACCCCCCCAGGCAGAGGCAGTGCCATGTCTGAGGTGTCTGTGACTCCCTGAGGCAGAGGCAGTGCCATGTCTGAGGTGTCTGTGACTCCCTGAGGCAGAGGCAGTGCCATGTCTGAGGTGTCTGTGACCCCCAGGCAGAGGCAGTGCCATGTCTGAGGTGTCTGTGACTCCCTGAGGCAGAGGCAGTGCCATGTCTGAGGTGTCTGTGACCCCCTGAGGCAGAGGCAGTGCCATGTCTGAGGTGTCTGACACCCCCAGGCAGAGGCAGTGCCATGTCTGAGGTGTCTGTGACCCCCTGAGGCAGAGGCAGTGCCATGTCTGAGGTGTCTGTGATCCCCAGGCAGAGGCAGTGCCATGTCTGAGGTGTCTGTGACTCCCTGAGGCAGAGGCAGTGCCATGTCTGAGGTGTCTGTGACCCTCCCAGCCCTCTGAGTGAAAACCAACCTGGGTGTGTTATCAGTCCCTACCTCTGCTGGAAGCAGGAGCACCAAGACAGGTAAATATTGAGATATTTTAGCAGAAACACTCATTACATGAAGCAGCCCATCTCCCTCCTAGAGAGGGAGAGCAAAGGCTGTGACATTCACCTTTGGCTCAGCAGTGCCAGATCCTTCTGGAAACACCCCAGCTTGCCCAGGGCCGTTTATCTCTGGCAGGAGGAGGGAGGGATGGCTCTGCTCCCCCAGTGCTGGTGTGTCCTTCCTAGAGAGCTGTGCACATTCCCTGTGCAGGGGGATGGATCCTCAGGGGACTCAGGGCACAGGCAAGCAGTGCTCACATTAATTGGCTGCTAGATGTAATTGCTGTTCCATACAGATGTACTTCAAAGAGATGCTGTCAGTTTTTAAAGGCACAACCTGAAAAGATCTTACATGCTCCTATTACAGATAACACCCAAGACTTAGAACTGAGAGCTGGAAGCCCAAATGTTTGTGTTTTGTGAAGGGGCTGCTGTGGTCTGAGAGCCCTTGGGTGATTGCCACTGTCATTACTGTCCCCCCTTGCTTACTCTGTGCTGCTGACAGCACTTTCCTGCACATTCACATTCCACCTCCCAGCTCTGCCCAGGCAAGGTTCCTGACTGGGTGGGCTTCTCCTACACCAAGAGGAAAACGGTCTGGGCCTGGTTTTCTGTTGTGTGGAGCAATGTCAGCTCAGCCCAGCAGCCCATCCTGTGCCCAAACCCCAGGGCTGCACCTGCAGAGAATGGCCTGGGCTGGAAGGGACCTCAAAGCCCACCTTGTCCACCCCCTGCCATGGGCAGGGACACCTCCCACTGTCCCAGGTTCCCCATCCAGCCTGGCCTTGGGCACTGCCAGGGATCCAGGGGCAGCCCCAGCTGCTCTGGGCACCCTGTGCCAGGGCCTGCCCACCCTCCCAGGGAACAATTCCTAATTCCCAATATCCCATTCAGCCCTGCCCTCTGGCAGTGGGAGCCATTCCCTGTGTCCTGTCCCTCCAGGCCTTTGTAAATTGTCTCTCTCCATCTTTCTTGTAGCTCCTTCACTCACTGGAAGGCCACAGTTAGGTCACCCCAAAGCCTTTTCTTCTCCAGGTGAACAATCCCCTATCCCTCAGCCTTTCCTCCCAGCAGAGCTGCTCCATCCCTCTGATCATCCTGGTGCCTCCTCTGCACTGGTTCCAGCAGCTCCAGCTCCTTTCTGTGCTGGGAGCCCCAGAGCTGGAGGCAACACTGCAGGTGGGAAAACCTCAGGCTCCAGGGCACAGCCCAAGAAGAAGAAGGGATTTTTAGCATTGTAGAGGGAGATAAATGGGGTGTGATTAGAGAGGGAAATAGAAACTGTATTTCTATGGAGAAACAAGAGAGCAGACAGCAGCAGAGCACACAGAACAGGGTGATGGCTGACTGGAATGAAACATTCAATGAATGAAGGGTGGATGGGCCATTCCCATGAGGGCTCCCAGGGATGCAGGACCCTCAGGAAGTGCCCCCAGTGCCCACATCACTCACCAGAGGTGCCAGGGCTCAGAGGCAGTGCTGCAATAGTGCCACCAAGGCCTCGGGGCAGCACATCACAGCAAGGCATCATTACAAGGCTCCTCTTTAGTGCCAAGGAAGCAAAGCCCAGCTCCAGCTGTTCCATACCTTTGCTGCAACGCTGCCCTTGGCCCTGCTGAGCATCTGGGAGATGCAGAGAGCCTGGGCTGAGTCCAGCACAGCCAGACGAGCTGCAGTCACCACGAAGCCTCTGCCCAGGAGCTCCTCCAGCAGCGCCACGTACGGGGGCGGCTCCGAGCCCCGCAGGATCAGCCCGGGCAGCACCAGCCACGTGCTGTGCCACAGCTGCTCCAGCAGGGCCTGGCCTGCTGGGAAAACAGCACAACATTGGTGGGGCTCTGCCCCCAGCACCTCTGAGCCCTCTCAGTGCCTCTGCCCTGGCACAGAGGTGTCCGTGGCAGTCGGGGGCACTGTGGCGTTGGGATGGCCTGGGAGGTGCCTGGGGATGAGCCTGGGGATGAGCCCTGGGAGGAGCACTGGGATGTGCCCAAGGGTGTCCTGGGATGTGTCCTGGGATGAGCCCAGGGAGCTGCCTAGGAAGGTGCCTGGGATGAGCCTGGGGATGTGCTCTGAGATGTCTCTGGGAGGTGCTGGGGGATGTGCCTGTGGAAATCCAGGGATGAGCCCTGGGAGGTGCCCAGGGATGTGCTGGGGGATGAGCACTGGGATGTCCTGGGGTATGCCCAGGGATGTGCCCTGGGATGCCCAGAGCTGCTGCACGCCTCTGTGTCCCTGTCTGGAGATCACAAGACAGCAGGAGTGACCCCATTTCAGGAGTCAGACAAGGACAACTGCTGGTTTGCTACAGGAGCTCTTCTTCCATTTCCATTTTTGCCAAGCAGAGAAAGCTGCTAATCCAGCTGCTTTTATAATCCCAAATGTAATTCTGCTCAGCATACGTGAGGCTTAATGTATTTCATATTTTCCTCCTGATAAATCTGTCTGTCCATTAGGCAGCAGCTTGGTGATAATTATTTGCTGGAAGGAGCTTTCCTTGTGTGCAAGAGCTTCCTCTAGTGTCCAAGATGAGCCCAGAACGTGAGTGATGTGTCTGCTTTGCTGGAGGCACTTATGAGACCGTGCCTGACAGTTCAGAGATCACGTGGACTTGCTTTTCCAGGGCAGTAACTCTTTGAAATACATTTCCTGAGACACAAACACATCAGAGCTGTACACAGCTCTCCTTTTTACTCTGCTTAGGCATCTTCAAAGCTGAGATATCCTTGTGTAGCAGGAAATTAGGGGCATGTATTTTGAGATTAGCTCCTGACACTGAGCTGTGCAAAGCCTGCAGAATACCTGTGCTTTCTCCACAACAAGCTGGTTTATTATTTTATTTTGTTTTATGTAATCTTTTCTACAAATCAAGTGATTTGATCACAGCAAACCTGCACTAAGATGATGGGGAAAACACCCTCCTCAAATACCTTGGGACAGATCATCCTTCAGAGACTCCTTGCACAAAAGGGACTTGGTGCTCACCCCAGGAGCAGAGGACTTGATTTACCACCCCCCCTTGCACTTCTGCACCTGCTGGTATGTGACCAATGCCCCCCAAAGTCCTGGCTCAGGCAGGGCTGGGCTGTGATCCTGTCACTTTTTTACCCTGCTCCTCTCCCATCCATAGCAATCCTGAGGTTCCACTGCTGGGATTAAGGACTGCAGTGATCAGGTGTAGCCAGCAACATTTTCTGAGCTGCCCACATCAGTCCTGAAGTTACAGGAATGGGAATAATTGTTCTAAACAATTCTGTTCCCCAGGGACCACCACAGGGATGCTTTCACCTGGTCCCTGCTTGTTTATAAAGGCTTGGGATCAATCCACAACATGCCAAGGTGGGAGCACCCCCTCGTGCAGAGCCCTGCAGCACAGCTGTGTTTACACATGTCCATCAAGTCAAATCAGCAGGAAAGGCCCTGAGGAGCTGCTGCATCCCAGGAAGTGTCAGCCTGGCTGAGGCTCCAGCTCCCAATCAAAGCCAGCCTGGCCATAGCTGGGAGTCATCTGGAGCTGCCAGCTGCTCAGCAGCAGTGGGAGCGGAATGAGAGCTCAGCTCAGCTCAGGAGAGGCCTCTGACCACGCTGCCAGCAGCACTCCCTGCACCAACTGATATTTATCTACTCTCAGCACAGCACAGCTCACCCTGCCCAGCCCTGCAGCCTCTCCAGGGCAGGCTCTGGATGGACACAAAGCACCAGGGCTGTGCTGAGACACCTGGCAGGGCTCAGAGAGGAACAAGTGCTGCTCTGACTCCAGCTGTGCTGTCAGTGCTTGTTCTGCTGCTGCTGTGAAGGTCAGCCCTCGTGGACAGCTCTGTCTGTAAAGCCCTGAAGTGCTGGCAGGTGAACAGTTAAAGGCTGGACTCCCCTGGAGCTGTTCTCTGCAGCTCAGAGCTGTCTCTGCCTTCTGAAAGCACATCAATACCCAATCTTGCTGCCACCAGATGGTTTGTCTTGCTGTCCAATTAATCAATAGCAGCCCCAATCTATAAGAGGAGTTACATTTCCTTACCAGGACTGCCTGGCTGCTCAGAGCCCAGGACACTGGGATGTTTCCCTGGCTCATGGGTGAGGATCTTGTGCTGCTTCCTGATTCCCAGGCTGAGGATCGGGTCGTGTTTCAGGTTATGGATCTGCAGGAGGGAAGGCAGGCAGGGAGGGAGAAGCAAATCATGTGAACACATTACCTAATGAGGAGGGATAACACTCCTCAAGTATTGATTCAGGCAAGCTGTGAAGCTTTTGTTGTTGTGGTGTACTTCTGTAATTGCCAGCCTAGAAAACACCTGCTTGTCTGGAGATACAAGAACATTTTGCATGCATTCTTCTTTTTAATTGAGGTTTAATTCAGTGCAGCATCTCATCATCCTTTTCAAGGTCCCAAATCCAGCCATCATTTTAAAGTCTCCACTCCCAGGTTTTCAAGGCCAGGAGCTCAAACAGAGCCTGGGAGAGTCTGCCAGCTTTCCCCAGTGCCACACTGGGGTGCAGCAGCTCCCTCTGTCCCTGAATGAACTGGCACAGGCAGGATGCCCTGCACTGAGCTGCACACCCACTCCAGGGAGGCCTGTTACACATGTGGCCATTTCCAGAGCTGATCTCCTGGGAGGACCATCTCAGCTGGATCACCTCTGAGCCACAGCAAAGCTCAAACATTTCATCCCTTGGCTGAGCACATCCCAGTCATTTTCACATCATCAGCCATCCCATCCCTGAATGATCCAAAGCTGATAAAAACAGCTCCTGGGTCCAGTGTGCTCAGCAGTCAGGGTGAGGCTGCTGTCCCTGTTACAAAGCAGTGTTGATCTGAGCCCTCCCAAATTCACAGCAGAGCTTGCTGAACAAACACATCTGCAGCAGCTCCTCCCCACCGAGGCTGCTGGGCTCAGTGCAGAGGGAGGAACCTCCCCAGGACCAGGAGAGCCTGGCAGCTCAGGAAACACACCCAGAGCTGCATTATCTACAGCATAATAGCAGAGGAGGCAGGGGACAGCAGGATCAACTCAGGAAGGGGCTCATTCCTACCTCTTGCTCCTGCACTGGCTGACCCTGGGCACAGCACAGCCCTTCTGGGAAAAACAGATTCACATCCTGGACTGCCATTGCATAGGACCTGGAGCCTGAGAGAGAAATACAATGAGAAGATTCTCTCAGGCCATGAATTAAACATTCTCTAGACTCACACTCATCTTTTGGAGAGATTGATGATGTGCAACTCACTGCAGTAATTGCTTTAAAGGCCAGCTGTTCTGTACAGTAATAGCAAACATTTTAAACCATTATATTTAGAATAGTTCCATTGCCTCCTTGGTATTTTGATTCTGTCCTACTATCACTCAGCAGCTTCCTCATGTAAACAAGACTCCTTCTATTTCCTAGCAGTGGAGCTGAGGGAATCATGTTAAGGAGGCTGTGAAACCTTTCAATTCCAGCTCTAAATCCTGTTGTTCCCCTGCTTCTGGATCACACCAGGCTGCCCTTACTGAAGGGGAAGAGCTGCTGATTAGTTAAACAAATGTACTTAGCAACAAATAATGCAGGTCCCAAATACACTGGCAACTCTGACTGACCAAGGAAATCAGAATTAGCACAAGGCACTGCTGGTGGAACAACATTTTTCTGTTCACCTCTGGTCAAGAAATGTAAATTGAGCCTGGAACAGTCAGAGAAATGACATGAGGATGGCTGGGGAAATGGAGAATCCTCTCAAGAGTTAAACCAGACCTTGGCTTGTTTGACCCAACACGACCCAAAGCTGAGAAACAAATCTGATTTCTGAGAAACACTTCAGGGTAGGAAAGGTCAGAGGTGTAAAAGAGCTACTTAAAATAAAGTCCAGTTAATGGCACAGGAACAAATGGGCACAAAGTGTATGTGGCTATATTTAAGTTTGAAAATGGAAGAAGATTTTTAGCTCTCAAAGCTCAGTGACATCCATTCAGTTGGGGTGGGTGCTCATGGAAGGGCCAACATGATGGGGCTGTCTGGGAGGGAATTAACTGAACTCAGGGACTCGAGAGGTCCCTCCAGGCTCAGCAGCTGAATATTTCCCTATAAAGCAACAATGTTATAAAGCATTACTCAGAATGTTTGGAGATTTGTGGATGGAAAATATTAGAGAGTGAAAAGCTATTTCTATTGGAAATAGAATAGACTGTCAATGTGCTGGCACAGATCCATGCTCCTGGGATACCAATATCCTCTGAAATATTCCCACCTTTGAGGCTGCCCATTCAAAGGGTCTCACCTGAGAGCACTCAGCCCTGCTGGAGCACCATAATTCCAGGGTTTGTATAGCCAGAGCCCTTAAGGCAGCAGTTTACAATCCTGAGGTTGTGCTAAATCCCAGTGTATGAGCTGGGCTGGATCCTTTCCATAGCTCCACACCAAACCTCCTGTGCTTCCATCACTGGTGCCATTCCAGAGAACACAAATGCTCCCAAATGAGCCTTTTACTCTCACTTTGCTCAAGGTACAAGACAGTGTAGGGTGCACATGTAAGAGCTCTTTGGATGCAGGAAAAAGCACAAAAAGCACAGTCCAATGACTTCCCCAGCCCAGAGGAGATGGGAGGGTCCAGGTTCACCTCTGCAGCTCAGCCCTACAGGATTAAAGCTGCCTTTCTTGGTTCACCAGTCTCCCTGGAACCCCATCTTCATCTAAATTGCATTTCCTTTGTCACTTTGGGAGGAAATAGTAGGAATTTGCTCTGCTTCAGCCATTAATTGAAGTTCTTCCTCAGCTGGAGCAAAACCAGGAAAGCCTGGTATTCCCTGCTAGGAAAGGAGGACGGGCTTGCACAGTCCCCCAGTTACTCACTGAAGGCTCTTCCAGCTTAACTGTGATGGAGGAAAAGCTCTGGGAGGTGCAGGGGGTTAGGAACACTCCTTTGCTCATGGATAGGTGGCTCCAGGGCAGAGCAGCTGGGCAGATCCATCAGAGTTAGCTCCAGCTGCATCCCTGTTCCTGCAATGAGTGCAGGGGGGCTCTGTGGGCCAGCCCTGCAGCTGGGTCCTGCCAGGGCACAGAGGGCAGGGCCAGCTCTGGGCACAGCTCAGAGCAACCTCAGGTCCCAGCCCAGGGGCCTGAAGGGGGTCAGAACATCCAAGGATCTCTCCTCTCCCACAGGGAGCTCCCTGTAACTCCCAACAGAAATGGGATAAGACTCAGCTCCCCTTGCTCATTTTCACTGAGTTTTGCTGGGGATGCTCCAGCTGTAGCAAACATCTGAAATTTGGGATGTTTATTACCCATTCTTAGCCATGCCTGAGGAGTTTCAGAGCAATCTGGATACACAATCCATTCATTCATCTCAAGAGCAAGAGAAGCAGGAGCTGACAATGGAAAAGTATCGGCTGGAGAGCCCTGATTGGTTCTTTTTGTTTATTTTGGTTTTGGGTCTTTTTTCTTTTTGGTACATGTAGATCCTGCCCTTCAGTCACTCCCACAAATCCTGTGGGATCTCTCCTGAGATCCCAAGTCCTCAGGTTCTGCAGCAAGGGCTTGGTTCTCTCTCCCAAGCTGTGGCTCCTTCCCTCCCTGCCAGTTCTCAGCAGCCCACCTGACATGGATGGAAATAGGGAGTGACTTCACAGCCCAGGCACAACGGGAAAAGCCAAAAAATCCAATGGATCTTGTCAGGAAAGTTCCTCTGGGACTCTGGGCACACAGTGCCTGCCAGCTCACCTGAGTTTACAGAAATTATTGCTTTATTTTTTTATATTCCTTTAAGTATTAGAGCAAAATCAGTGCAACACTGAGGAGAAACACAGGCAGGGAGCTACCAACCCTTAATTCCATGTGAATTTTGGATTGACATCCTTGCCTCCTTGTGGCAATGATGCTGGGCTCTCCAGAGGCTGCTCTCTCCAGGGATATTAATTCCAAGGGTGCTGCCTTGCCCTGTGCCTCTGCCCCTGTGCCAGCTGCAAAGAGCCTTTCCAGAGGGGAAGCAGCTGAGTTTCCCTGCTTGCCTCAGCAGGTTGGGGTCACCTCTGTCCTGCCAGCCCTCAGCACTGTGAGAGGTTACAGGATGTGCTGGAGTCTTTGGGAAATCTTGGAGCTGGCCAATGGGTAATGGAGACATCAGGAAGGGACACACAGGCAGGGAATGGGTAAGGGAGACATCAGGAAGGGACACACAGATGGGTTCTTGGGAATAATTCCAAAATAACCAAGCTAAAAGTACAAAATGACCAAGCAAGAAAGAGATCAAAGGAAATCTGTTCTGATAAAGCCAGAGCTGGGGCTGCTCTGGGAGGAAGCCTTTTGGAATTTATCTTCTGGGAGAATATTTCATTGCTTGAGACACACTCAGCTCAGCCACCAAGAACACAGGGAAACTTTCCTGGGGAATAATGTCCTGCAGTGCCTGCCAAGGCTGGATCTGTAGTGACAGATCTAGTGACAGGAGGGAACAAACATAACATAACACACTGTCTAGTTGTGTATCTTAGCCTTTGGAGTTTTCTTTCACAAAAACCTACCATAAAATCCATTCTGGACTGTGCTGGTGCCATACTGAGCCCTCCAGAGGCGTGGATCCAGTGCCTGGGCCAGCTGAGGATCCTCTGGTCCCAGGAGATCCATCAGCTTCTTCACAGCATTGGGCCTCTGCAGGCACAGCACGAGGGCAGTGCCCGAGGTCAGGTAGGCACAGTGAGCTTCTACAGCAGCTGGATCCTGAGAGAAATCAGACATGAACAGGTCATGAGGAGCTGCTGAGCACTGGGAACATCCCAGCTTTCCTTTGGCTGGGAGGGAAAGTTGTGAGTAAGTAAATCTGCTGTTGCTCCCTGTTTTCTCTCCTCTTTAATACACTGCTGATGTCACAGACATGTTTTATGGAAAATCCTTTCCTTGGGATTTTTCCTCCTGAGAAGCTGAGAGGCCTCAGGAACAAAATGTAACCAATGGTTATCTGCTGCTGTGGAATGCAACAGGTGCAGCTGGGATTGGGCTCATGTGGTTGTTTCTAATTAATGCCCAATCACAGTCAGCTGGCTCAGACTCTCTGTCCGACACACAAGCCTTTGTTATCATTCTTTTTCTATTCTTAGCCAGCCTCCTGATGAAATCCTTTCTTCTATTCTTTTAGCATAGTTTTAATATAATATATATCATAAAATAATAAATCAGCCTTCTGAAACATGGAGTGAGATCCTCATCCCTTCCCTCATCCTCAGACCCCTGTGAATGCTGTCACACTGCTGGTGTACTAAAGATTCCAAAATCTGGAGTTCAGGCACCAAGCAGTGCCCATTTTGTGCCCATTTGTTCCTGTGCCATTCTCTGGACTTTATTTTAAGTAGCTCTTTTACACCTCTGACCTTTCCTACCCTGAAGTGTTTCTCAGAAATCAGATTTGTTTCTCAGCTTTGGGTCAAATGAGCCAAGGTCTGGTTTAACTCTTGAGAGGATTCTCCATTTCCCCAGCCATCCTCATGTCATTTCTCTGACTGTTCCAGGCTCAATTTACATTTCTTGACCAGAGGTGAACAGAAAAATGTTGTTCCACCAGCAGTGCCTTGTGCTAATTCTGATTTCCTTGGTCAGTCAGAGTTGCCAGTGTATTTGGGACCTGCATTATTGTTGCTAAGTACATTTGTTTAACTAACCAGCAGCTCTTCCTGTGACATCCAGCAGGTCACAGGAGGGCTGTTCCTTCAGGGGGACATCTGGATCAGGAGGAAGCACAGGCACAAACAAGAACCAGGGTCATAAATACCCTGGGATGAGGAGCCACGTTTTAATTCTTCAGCTGATGTAAAGTGATGGATCACAAACACCAGAGCTTTGCTTTTTGAATTCACAAATGGCAGGAACCCCACACACCCCCTGCTTCTCCTGAAGAGTGAACTCCTGGCACCAGTTGGGATCAGGATCTACAGAATTTAAAAGCAGGAGGGTCAGACCAGGGGCTGCAAGAAATCAGTTTGTTCTCCTGGCCTTGTCTGATGCCCTTTGCTGCACAGCAGATTCCTCCACCTTTGCCTCTTTCCCAGGCACAGTCAGTTCAGCCCATGCCCACCCTAGGCAGAGCTGTGGGGGTCACAGCACCCTGAGATTGTGCACTGGGGAAGGATGAGAGGAAATGTCAGAACCAACCACTGCACTGGTGAGGAGAGGCTGCTCTGAGGGCTGGGGACAGACAGACTGACAGCTCTGGGACCCTGGGACAGGCAGCAGAGCTGGGGCAGGTGGGTGGCAGAGCTCTCTGGCCTTGCTGCCTGCTTTAATCAAGGGAAACCTTGGGAAGCCAGGCCTGCTGCAGATGTCTGGGCTGGGCACAAGGTCAGGGTGCCCACAGCAGCTGCAGCTCTGCCTCTTCCTGCTCCTCCATCTGAATAACAGGGCAGGAGCACCCAGTTCTGCTCTTCCTGCCCTTCCAGCTGAACAATGTGGCAGGAGCATCCAGTTCTGCCTCCTCCTGCCCTTCCAGCTGAATAATGTGGCAGGAACATCCAGTTCTGCCTCTCCTGCCCCTCCATCTGAACAAGGTGGCAGGAACATCCAGCTGTGCCTCCCTGCACCCCACAGAGCAGCAGCCAGGGCTGGATGTTCTCTCCAGTTTAGAAAACAAGGGCATTTCCAGCTCCCTGCCAGAATCAACCCATGGCTGTTTATTTTTTTTTCCCCCAGTTTTTGAGGAAATAAAAACAAGAGGGGAGGGAAACCAGCATTTGATTCAGCTGAATCACGTCATTCACAGAGGTTTTAATTCCTCTATTTTTTAATCTTCTAAAAGCAGCAGAGGATAGCAATTCTCTAGATAAAACATTTCCAAAAGCAAATCCTATCACTTCATTTAAAAATATGGAGATAAAACACTTCAAGGCCTCTCTGCTTTTCTATCACGTGAAACCATTCAGTGCCTTTGACCCAAATCTTCTCTCACTCCCTGCTCCTAAATTGCATCTCTGAGAAGTAGGTTATGAATTGACAACCACGGGCTCAAGCCTGATATTCCCTCCTCTTTGCAAAATATTTAATGAGAAAATCCCTCTGTGCTTAAATTGGTGAGGTATTTAGGGTCGGGTGTGGTGTTTGTCAGTGCTCTGCCCCCTGGGCACAGGGTCACAGCTGTCACTCAGGGGCTCTCTGGTGACAGCAGCTCTGCTTGTATGAGGATGAAGAATTTCAGCTTGTCACAGTGCACTGAGAAATGGTGACATTCATTCAGTTCTGTATAATACAAAATAATCCCTTCCTGCTTGAAAATTTTTGTTAGTTAAAAAAATGGATTTAATCCACTTTTCTATGGGTTTTCTCTTTGGGCAATGAAAAACCAGTGATATTTTTCATGACAACTTTCAAAAAGACTGATAAAACATATCAATATTCATCCAGGTTGGAAACAGCTGCAAAGAAAACATTCAGTTTCTGTCAAACAGACCAGAATAAATGAAAGTATTTTGTTCCAGAGCTTCTAACCAGTAATTTTAGATCTAAATAACAAAACTCTTTTGTCTTTTGGTTGTTCCCCAGGAAATCCACAGGCTTGTGGTTGAAGATGATGTTGTTTCTAATGGTCACTGATGGTGCCAAGGAGCTTCTGGCAGCTCCTCTCACTCTTCACACCACTGCAGACTGCCAGCCTGCTGCTGCCTTCATTCCCTTCATCCCCATCCTGCTGCACATCCCTGTGCAGCTGCCTGCAATTCAGGGAGCAGTTTCCTTGAGAGGAGGAAGTTCCAGCTGTGCCCTGGCCCGGGAGGACTGAGGGGATCAAAGAGCAGAGGAATTACCTGGCTGCATTTACTGCTGGAAGCACAGGATGGGGCTGGAGGGAACCCTGGAGCTCCTGAGTCCTGCTCTGGAAGCACAGGATGGGGCTGGAGGGAACCCTGGAGTTCCTGAGCCCAGTCCCTGCTGCTGCAGGGAATCCCCTGTGGCTGCTCAAGTCTGGTCAGTGAGAGAAAGTCAGATAAACTTTCCCAAGCCTTGTCCTGAGGGAGCTTGAGAAAGCTCAGAGAAAGAATTAAAATAATCCTTAATCTTCACAGCTGGTGTTTTGAACAGGTTGTTTCTTGTAAGATGTTTACAAAAAAGGTGCTGTTGCTAATTAGCCAATGGTGTGAGAGGTGTTGATGAGGACCAATCAAGTCCAGCTGTATCCTGTCTATAAAAATAATGTGGTGTATAATAAACTGGGCATTTGCCTTCTGAGACTTGGAGTGTGTATATTGCTTTATTCACCTGTCCTCAATACAACAGCAACAATCCCCCACAGCAAGATCAGGCCCCAGTGGAAAAAGAAAGCCCAAGCTGCCAATCTGCAGAGGCTGGGGTCTGCTGGATGAGCCCTGAAGGGAGGGAGATCCAGCAGAGCCCCCTGGGAACAGGCTCTCCTTGCTTGCTGAGCACCACCAGGTCAGGCTGGAAGCTGGGGAGACAATGTCAGCTCTGTTTACATGACCTTTACTTTCTATAATCATTACTAAAGTGCAGATAAAACATCTTGTTGTGGCTCCTGTGGCTTGATAACCTCAGCAAAGAGCAGAGCAGGTGTTTTTTCTCATGCTCCAAAGGCCACATGCCTCTCTGAGCTCAGGGGGACTATTTCAGTTGGAGAAGCAATCACAGAGCTGAGCTGCTGCTGCTGCCAAGGTTATTTGTCAAGTGTATGTAAATAATACATTAGAAAGGAAAAGGAGATGTGAGGTTGTCTTGCTTGCAGTGAATAAACCCAGATTTGCTCTCAAAACACAACAAACCAGCACTTGGGAGTGCTTGGGGGCTCTCTAGAGATGGATTTTGGAGCATGCTCCAGGTGGAGTGAGAAGAAGCCCTGGACAGAACTTCTGGCAGGGACAGACACACTGGCTCCATCTTCTTCAGCAGGATATTTCATCATCTCATCAGTCCATATAAATATCTGCAAGGGTGTCAGGGGGTAGTGCCAGGCTCTCTGCAGCAGTGCCCAGTGACAGGACGAGCAGTAATGGCCAGAAATTAAAACACAAGAAATTCCACCTCCACCTGAGGAAGAACTTCCTTCCATGGAGGGTGGCAGAGCTGTGGAACAGTCACCCAGGGAGGGCTTGGAGTCTCCCCCTCTGGAGACATCCCAAACCACTGGATATATCCCTGTGGCTATAGGGATCCTGCCCTGGCAGGGGGTGGGGCTGGGTGATCCCCAGAGGTCACAATCCAAACCCAGGATTATCCCAACTGGGGTTCTGTGACCTGCTAAATGTCAGCAATTTGCTCCCATTTTAGGAGCCTCATTTGAAGCCCACCATTGCACCCCTTTGTGCCATGGGCTGAGGAGAAAATCCATCATAAACATTCCTCCCATCCAAAAGCTGTCCATGGAATTTAGCTGGAACAAACAGCCCTGCCCCCATGGCTGCCATTGAGCCACTTACCCACTGGATTTTGCAAATAACCCAGTCCCTGGAGCCTGCTCAGGCTTTTTCCAAATCTCCCTACTTATCTGGGGAGCTCAGCCTTTCCCAGCCCTCCCCAGTGTGAGCCATTCCTGCTGCTCTGAAAAGGAGCAGGGCCCCTGCACAGCAGAAAGCATTTCCCACTGTCTGCTCCCCTTCAGCAAAGGCAGACTGTTCTCTCTCTGCTTCCTCACTTTCAAACCCTGCTTTTTTCCTCATGAACAGTCTGTAATTTTTATCCTCATTAGTCACCAGCTTTTCAAGGCAACTGAATCAATGCTCAACAGCTGCTCTGGTGTGTTGGAGAACTCCAAAAACAAGGAAATTTTCAGGAAACAACCTCTCCTCACATTTACCCCTCAGGCATCTGCATTGCTTCCTGAGGATATTTGAGGTTTTTAAGATGTTTTCTGTTTCAGATGATCAAAAAGGCATTTTGTCTTTAGCTCTGTGATTAAATAACATTGGGAAGCACATGCCCATCAACCCTAATGGCCATTATATCTGTCTTGCCAGTGTAAATATTTCAAACTCAGATGCCTGTGCTCACTGCCACCATGCAGAAGGTGTTAATTGTTCCAGAGCACTGCCTTGTGCATGTGCCTGCTTTCTTCTGGAAGTCTCTACCAAGAATTTCTATGAGACAATGTTATAAACTTTCCAAACTTAACCCAAGTGCAATATCAATTATAAATGTTTGTTTTTTATAAAGTCAAGTGGTTAAAGGTCTTCAGGAAAGCAATCAAATAACACAGATTGTTTTTCCCTAAGGGAAAGTAAAAAAATAATAATCCAACTCCTCTCAAATGCCCAGAGTTCAGCTCCCTGGCTGTCACAGTATCCTTACACTCAGGGTACGTCAGGTTGAGGAAAGAAAAGGTTTCTAATGCCATGAAAGAGCAGAAACAAACATCTATTTTTAGCTAATCAACCCCACAATGCCTTAAGATTTAAGAACCCTCTTTATTGCCTATTAGACATGAGCAAGGACAATTTCCTCTCCTTGCTGGGGATTTTTACAGCCTGGCTCCCAGGGTTCAGCTGTGTCTGCAATGCAATCTCAGGTAACAGCACCCCAGAGATGTGCATTCCCTGGCAGGCAGGAGGCTGTCCCAACTTTAACCACATGGAATAAAGCCAGGCACACGTGCTCCCTGGATGTGCCCTACCTGGAATGACCTGGGGCAAGGAACAGAGTGTTGGGAAGGATGAAAGTTTGACAAGAAAGTCTCACAGATATGTGTGTGCTTAGCAGAAAGATTTTTGAATGTAAAATCTGAAGAAGGAATAGAGATGGAAGCAAGTTTTGATATAGAAGAAAAAAATTCCTGAGCCAGTCTCACTGGCTAACCAAGGAGGCAAAGGGTGTGTGAGTTAGAAGGGGTTTTTATGGCTTAGAGCAAAGGATAAACCTACCCCAAACAAGAAGATGTTTTTACCAAGCAGAAAGAGAGCACAGGCAAACAAGGCAGCAAATGTGGCAAGTAGAAAAAATATCTCAGAATTTTCCACTGCAAGAAAACTGAAAAACAACTTCTAGCTTAAACAGTAATGTACTGACTTTTAGTGATTGGAAAATAGTAAATATGGTAATTATAGCAGTTATGATAGGCTATAGATAAAAGTTAAGGTATAGATTGGTTCTACTGTATTAAGATGCTCAGCAAAGTAAAGTAAATAATGCATTGTAACCAAAAGAAAAGTCTATAATGCATTGTAACCTAAACCAAAGGGTCTCCAGGCCTGCCTGCAGCTGGGGCTGACAGCTGTGGGCACAGCTCTGTCACCCATGACCCTGCACTGCTGTAACATCTTGGATACAATAAACTGCATTTTGGATACAATAAACTGCATTTTAGAGAGCAGCCTGGAGTCCTGCATCTCTCATTCAGGCTCTTACATCAGAGCACACCTGTTTGGCAGAGCTGAACAGACTCCTGAGAGGTCTGTACTGCCCACATCCTCCCCAAAGTTTCGTTTGGGAGAAACCAGGGCTGTCTTTATGGCCTGTGATAAAAGCAGCCCTCAGCTCTCTCTGTGCTGATGTGGTGCAGATCTGATTGTTTCATGTGAAATACAAAGCTGTGTTTGATCTCAGGTACATACAGACAATGTGTGTATTTGTGATTGTAATATGTGTGGAAACCGACCATGGGACAGTTATAAAGATGAATTCTAATAATAACTGAGGAAAGTAAAGCATGGAAGAAGGCCTTTGAACCTATCTTTTGTTCACAATTAACCTTTATAAGTCTTAAGTTGATTTAGGAGCATTTGAATTAAAGATGTTGCTTTGTGACAAGAACTTTCTTCTTGTAGTTAAGCCTTAAAGAGTTTTGCAAGAATAACCTTTTGAAGTATAATTTTAGAATATTGCTTGTAGTAAGGATCTTTGAAACTATAGCTGTAGAATACATAAAAAGGAAACATGCTTTTCTCATGCCTTAACAAAACAGTGAAAGCAGCTTGAGAAAGGAAGGTGAACATCAACTCAAGGATTAATAGTTTTGACCAAGGGAAGCTGGACATCACTGTTATGAGATTTATAGTCCTTGCAATCAAAAGGTGGACCCACATCTGGGGAGCTGGACCTCACCAGATGGGATACTCCTTCCTTCTTTTGGAAACTGGACCACCACTATCTGGGGATGCTCCTTTTGGGATACATCCTGAGAAAAACTAAACCACAATAGTGTAGAGAATTGTGACGTAAAAATTGGGAATAGAAACTGCTGATGAGTAAAAATTGGAATAGAAACTGCTGAGAAAGCTGATGAGTACCCCTATAAATACCTGTAAGCCTCAACTATGGGTGTGCAGTTGGAGGGAAAACTTCCCCCACTGTACCCAGCGCTGTATTGCTCATACTTGACCATATTAATTACTAAATTGATTGCTGCTTGAATATTGGCCTAGTCAAGCTTCTCATTTATAACATTCCACACAGCTCTGAAATCCCAGGTGGGAACTGCTGGGCTTTTCAGGAATGGATTATCCCCAGCTCATCCCTTTCCTCCCTCCACTGACCTGCTGCAGCTCACAGGGCAGGAGAGAGGCAGCAGCAGCCGCTCCCAGCTCCAGGTGCTTCATCCCAACCACGCAGAATTTCTCCAGGTGCAGATCCCGGAGGATCCTGGGCAGCCCCCGGCTCCACACCCCAGGTTTGATCAGCAGCACCGTGCAGAGAAGCTGTGCCCCTGCAATAAACACAGAGGGGTTTGTTTACTGCCCTGGGCATGGGGAAATCCAGCAGGAAGTTCACAAAAATACCAAAAAAAATGATTCCATAAAAAGCCTGAGCATAGAGGATCATTTATTGATTTGGGTTTGCTTTGTTGGGTTTTCAGATGAAAAATGTATCTGAAACAGACCAAGCTTGGAGGTTTCTCCATCAAGGAAATCTGCTCCAGGTCCTACAAGTTCTTGTGGCAGCTCTGTCAGTAAGACTCAAACCTTTATATTACAGATTAATGTTTTAAGAGAGATAAAAAATTCCCTTTTGCATTTTTCATGTGAACCATGGTGATTATGCGATGAGATCCTTGAGCAGCTCTTACATTCTTACTCTGGTGTTCTGTGTATTTTAGAGCTCTGTTTCAGAGAGGCACTGACAACCCTGACAGGTCCCAATTAATGTCATAAACCAATAATTAATTGAATTGTCTTTACCAAAATTGACATTCCAGAAAAAACTTTCTGCTTCTGACACAGCTCTCCCAGCAGAGCTGCCAGGAAGGTGCAGCACTATGAGGAGCAGAAAACAAACCAGACCAAGGAAGTTTTGCTGTCTGATGAAAATGGATTTAAAGGCAGAAAAGACATAAATCCAGTTTTTAAATGACAGCATTTTCAAATTTTTAGTCTTGCTAAAGTACTTGCTACCAAGAGTATAGTTAATATTTTATCCTTATAACATCTTCTGGAGATTTATTGGCAAGTGCAGTGTCAGAACCAGTCTGTGAGGCCCAGGAACTGCTGGTGCTGAACCACATCAATCAGCAGGAGCACAGGGGAACATCCTACAGGCTGCTGAGACTGATCCAAGCTGATCTGTTTGGGTACAAAACATGTCATTTTCTGTTTCTGTACACCCCAGTACTAATCACACAGATGTCAATGCAGTAAAGCATCCACAAGGCTCCCTCCAACTCAATGCTGTTATTTCCAGGTGACAAGCAGGGCATGGCACAGAAACACAGGATCAAAAATAAAAACCAAGATGATTTTCTCCCCACATGATATGGAAACTTAACCCTTGTGCTGCAGGGAGCCCTCCTGTTACAGATGTGCTGTTTTCCTCACATCATTCCTGAACAGAAAGGTTCCATAGCAACAGCCTGGAAGTGCAGGGAGCTGCTGGGCTCCGCCTCAGCAACCTCACCCCTGTGTGTTATGTAAGCACTCAGTGGCCTCCAGATGTTTTCCTCACCATCTGCTACGTTTTTGGGCAGATATTCTCATTATTCTGCTGTGTGAGTCACTACCTGCTGCATATTTAGGGATTTTAGACACTTCAGAAGGATTGCCAGCTTGGTTTGGTCAGACACCTTGTCACCCAGAGCTGGCTTTCTCTCCTCAGCAATTAACAAGTAACAAGAACAAGAGAAAATACCACTAATTACCAATGGAACAATCTCTGCTGATCATGAATTAGCAGAGGGACCTGTTTGGCAACCTTCAAACCTGCCTGGTTTCCAGTTTTGGCTGCTCAGAGCCTTTCCTGGTCTTTATTACATTTCTCTACTTTGTAATATTTTTAGATCCATTCCTCACAATCCTTTCCTTTTTGCCTCCCCCAAAAAATTATTACACAGGTTTTGATTTCATAGCCTAACTGTGAAAATAGAGTTTAGTTTATATGCTATTTATAGATAATAGTTCAGATAGGTGTGACTTCAAATAAGTGGGAACTCAAGCAGGTAGCACATTTCCAGGCATGCTCAGAGTGCATCAGGCTGGATTCCAGCCTAAGGAAAATGTTGGTATCATCCTTTTTTTGCTTATTTTGGGTTGGTACATTCAGATGATTTAGTTCCACCAAGTCCTTGTCAAAGGACATTTTCCCATTTGCTCTTCTCTCACCTGCTTGAAGGAAGGAAAACAGGGATTCTGCTCGGCACCTCCAGCTCTCACCCACTACAGGAGAGAAGCAGATTTGAGTGAGTTTGGTGTGCTCTGAGACAATCTGAGAATTGTGCTATCATCTCTACATAAAGCAGCCAATATAACACACTGATATTTTAGGGTGTTACACTGGGACATGGATGGATTGATTTCAGATGTCCTGGGGTACCCTGGGAGGGGTCACACTTCCCCCTTCTCTGGTAATCCCAGGAGCACAGGCTGAGCAGGGCTGCAGGTCCTAAATTGCTGAGTTTGCAGGGGTCCCCAGGACGAGGTGAGAGATGAGGAATCTGGCTTTATGTTCCCAGAAGGCTGATTAATTATTTTATGATATTATATTATATAAAAGAATGCTATACTAAAACTATACTAAAGAAAGAGAAAGGATACACACAGAAGGCTTAACAAGAATGACAATGAATAACTCATGACTGACTCCTCAGAGTCTGACACAGCTGATGGTGATTGGTCATTAAGTAAAAACAATTCACATGAAACCAATCAAACATTGACCAGCTGGTAAACAATGTCCAAACCACATTCCAAAGCAGCAAACACAGGAAAAGCAATCAGATAATTATTGTTTTCATTTTTCTCTGAGGCTTCTCAGCTTCCCAGGAGAAGAAATCCTGGTGAAGGGATTTTTCAGAAAATATGACAGTGACACTAAATCATGTTGGATCTTGGTTACCTTTTCTGGGATTTCAGGGAGTGGTTAACAGTGTTTTTAAACCTATATGTGCTCTTTATATTCCACAGTCAGGTCAGATGCTGCCCTGTTTCTGGTGTTTTGATGTTCTCTCAGAAACAAAGAGGGGCTGTGGATCCTGAGTGCTGCTGATAAAACCTCCCTGGCACTTCCCCAGGCAGCCAGGAGTGGCTGCTCCAGTGGTTCTCCAGGAGAGCAGAACAGGATGAAAGGAGTCTGGGGAATCAGAACTTAGGACAAAAGCCAACAGAGAATATTCCTAATTTCTATAGTTCCTACAGTCTAATGTAAAACCTGCAGTGACCTGGAGATGAGCACAATCAGGACATGAGAATTGAGAAGTTATCAAGGTCTAGGGCACAGTGAGGGGAATCCTGCATCAGACTGATAAAATACTTTCTTTTCCAGTGACTGGCAAATTTAGCCACTGTGACATGCAAGGTAGATAAGAAAAACTAAAATCTGTTTGTCAAAACAGAATTACCTTTTTTTTTGTATTACTGTCCAAAATCCATGTCTATCTACTTTCCATAGTTATGTATCTGGAAGGTATTTAGCCACAGAGTTGATTTTTTTTTTTCCTAATGAGCCCTCTTTCTCTTTCCACATGTTTGTTGCAATAATAAGAGCACAGATAACAGGTGGAACCAGCCCTGAGGTCCTTGCCTTGTCTCATAAGCTTTTAGCCCATCCTCCCAGCACCAGCTTTTTTTCCTTGGTGCTGGAGTTACCTGAGAGGACTCTCAATATCTGTGAATCCCATGGTGACCTGGGCAGAACTGGGATGTAAATGACAGAGACATAGGAAATGCACCTTCTGCTCTGATTTCACCTCTCTAAAACATCATGAAAATAATCATTAAAAATCATCATTTCTGGGATCCACACCTGAAAAAGGCTGCTAAAGAGCTGACATCAATTACTTTTCCAGCTGACCTTGCACACCATCCCTCAGCAGGTGGTTCTCAGGACTGTGGAGAGGAAATGTGACAATACTCACACCTTCCCCCAGCACCATGGGGACCCAGCTGGCCTTTCCTCCCCAACTGCCTGGCATGAGGATGTCCAACCAAATGTTTACTGATCCCATTTCAAAGGCTCTGACAGAAGACACACAGTTTTCTTCAATCTATTTAAGAGTCTAAAATAACTTGGGTTTTTTTTCAAGAGGCAGCTGGTGCTTACCTGTGGTCTTCCCTTCAGTCCTGGGGCTCCTGCCAGGTGGTGGCAGGAATTTCCCAGCAGGGCGGTGTTCTACATCTGGAGAAGGAAGGACAGGAATTTTTATGGATTCAAGATGGGGAACCTTCAATGTCTGGGGCAGGAGGGTGACAAAAGTAATTTTATTTAGCAGGGCAGATGTTCAACCTGCTACAAAATATCCTTGAGCACAGAGGTCTCTCCATTCCTCCCACAACAATAAAAACACAAGGAAAAAATGGAATTACCTTATAAAAGGGATTGCAGGATGCTGAAGTTTGGCCTCAGCTGTGCTCTTTTGTTCCTCACAGTGGCTTTGGTGCAAAAGGCTGGCACTGCCATTACAACCTCCCTCAATAAACTGAGCTCACAGCTCTGCTTTCCTCTTATCCTGCCTTTCCATCTCAAGATAACTTTAATTAAGGGCTGCAGTGCATGAACTCTTTAGAGTTTTAGCCACCACTTTGGGGTGTCTGATGCCTTCTCTTCTGAAGGTTCCTCTTCTTGCTCACCAGTCTCACAGAGGACACCCCCATAGTTCACTGACAAATCAAACTTGCTGTGAGCCTAAACCCAGGATCTTTTCCCAGACAAATCCTTTTTCATGGTATTCAGCAAAGCAAATTTGTTACTGCACACTACACAGGCACAGTGGGTTTGACACAAGTGGCTAAGTTTGTGTTGATGACAAAGGACTTTTCTTCCCCAAGGAAAGATAAAGGAAGGGCTGTAAATTCAAAGCACGAATGCACTTATGGGACTGCATCATTCCCCTTCAGCTGATCCATGGTGTTACCACAATCTTTGATTTCTCTCTGCTTCTGAGTAATCATAAAATCTTACAATGGCTTGGGTTGGAAGGGACCATCTTGTTCCAGCTCCCTGCCAGAAACTGTCAGGGCTCAGAACTGTTTCTCTCTGGGTGAGAGGAGTCAGGCAGCCCCAGTTCTTCTCTGAACATTTCACATTAAAAGAAAACCGTGGGAGCTTGTATTCTGCTGCTCTAAACCATCCAGTATCAATAACCCCACAGTCTGCACAGTGATTTAGTTTTAAGAAGCATGGCTATACATTTCCTGCTACAGGAGGAAACTATCAAATTTACTGTGCTGAAAGATCGATGCTGGCACACATCACTGAACTCTGAGAAGCTTTTGACAGCAAAGGTCTCCATTCCTCTCTTCATTCTCCTCCAGGATAAAAAGAAATTCTCAAGAAATCCATTTTCTTACAGACTGGTCACACCTTCAATCTCCTTGAGCACAGGGCAAGGCTGAGGCATCAAGCTGCAAGTCTGGCACCACAATTAGGGGCCCATATTTAGGTGTGAGAGCTCTTGGGCTCTATTCTTCAGGTTCTCTTACAGAAAGGGTTTAAAATGCATGGTATTATTTACTGATCCTGCCAATTGCTCTGATATCTAATTAGTACTTATGGGATACCTCAAGATCATCAGAAAGGGCACCAGCCACGTTAATTAAAAAAGCCACCTTGCAGGTGACCTCAGCTGGCTCCTGCTGGGTTCACTGCCTCATCTTAATTCAGCCAAGCACAGAGTTTACCCCCACATTATTACATTTTCCTGTGCCTGAGAAAACCCCCAGCACTGGGTTCCTTTGCCCAAGCTCAATCAGCTCCCACACCCCCTAGAGCTGAGGAGAACACACACACTAAAATCATGCCTTACCTGTTACCAAATCTGCCTCTGTGAAGAAGAGGATGGCCTGTCTGAAGGTCACCTCTGGGGTCAAGGCCATGAGTGCCTGTGGGAGGCTGTCCCCTGTGCTGAGCCTGTCCCTGCCCTGTGTCCATCCCTGCAGGGCAGCTCCCAGGGCCTGGAAGGCGTCGATGCCGCGGAGCGCGCACACCAGGACGGGGCTGCACGTCAGCGTGCCCAGGCTGCTCTGCCAGTGAGTGTCCCCAGCCTCAAAAGGGGTCACCTCCCTGGCCTGGCACCAAGTCAGGTGGGGCAGCCACTTCAGGCCCAGCAGCTCGAGTCCTGAATCAGGCTCTGCTGCAAGTCAAGAAAAATGGTTTTAGCACCAGGCAGCAGCTTGTGTTTCATACAAGTTGTGCTTTCTTTTGGACACAAACATTTTATTTCACGTGGATTTTTTCCCTGCACGAGTTCCAATGCTGTTCTGACCTCTTTCATCCAGAATGGACTGTAATGCAAATCCAGGAATATACTGGGAAAACCCACGAGATGCAAATTCTAAGAAATGCCATTACAGTGAAGCACAAAAAAAGGGCTATCTGGGAAATCAACAGGGAGCCACAGGGAGCAAGTGCCATGATTTGATTAGAGAGCACAGCTAATGGAGGAGAGTGGAAAGGGAATCACTGAGAGTACACTGATAACAATGTGGCTTGGCACAGCATAATCTATAATTATGGATCCTTTAGTACCTCTCATAACACTTTAAGCAATGTTTAGCAGAATAACAAACTGCAGCAGAATGCTGACTTGTCTCTAAAGTAGTTTCAATGTTGTTGTTGTCTTCTGACTATGTAGGAAGGTATTTAGGGATCAATCCAGGAGTGCTGGAAGTTTCTGTTGGCTCAGATCTCAGATACAGAACTTCACAGGATTTCAAGCAGTATTTCAACACAGTTTTGGGAGAGTCAGATACAGCACAGTGTAAGACAGGCAGACTCGAGCCCTTTGTGCCTACAGCTCCTGTGTTATCACACTTCAGTGCTACCTGCACATGAAATTACATAAATCCCTGCCCTGCCTAGGGCCTGACAGCCCTTTTCATGCACATGTGAGCAGCCAGTGTGGGGACAGCCTCGCTGCTCCTCCCGCAGGGGAACCGGAGCGTGAGGCTGTGAGGGGCCTTGGTTCTGCTCACCAGGGCTGTCACTGCAGTCACAGAACAGAGCCTGGGACTGCCAAATTCCTGTCCCACTTCCAGCCCAGCCTTACCTCCCCCTGCTCAGGGAGGGACACAGTGCTCTGTGTTACATAAAAGCTCTGCAAGCCCAAGCACTACTTGGAACTCATTTGATGCTCTCTGAAGCAAATTATGCCCACCTGAGCTGTTTGTGACTGCCCATAACAAACCAAGAGAAATTCTTCAGCTCTTTAGGAGGGTAACAAAGAAACTCATTCTCCCTGAGGCCCCTTCACCACCTTTTCCATGATGTTCCTGCTGTGCTAAAAAGGATAAACCTTCCTGCCCAAGGTCTCCAGCCCTGCCCAGAGCTGGGTTACCTGCACTCTGAGGCTTTTCCCTGAGGGGGGGCAGCAGGATCTGCTGGAGGAGCTCCCCAGCACTCTTCAGAGCCTGCATCCCCACCAGTGTCAGCATCACCACTTGCTCCATGCCAGGCTCAGCAGCGAAAGCTCGGTGGCACAGGAAATCCAGAGGGAGGGGATGGGGCTCTGGCACCGCGCTGAGGTTTCCTCCTGCCCAGGGAGAGCATCAAAACAAAACTGTTATCCCATGAAAACACAGCTCAGGATTTTTGCTGTGAAGGAATTGTATAAATCCCAACCAGCGTTTCACTGTCTCCTCACACTGCAGCTCAGGAAAATCCTCCTGAAGGAGGAATATTAACACAGCAAAGCCCCTCTAATTAGTCCCAGTCCTTCCCTGGAATTATATTTTGCCGTGTAAAGCAAATACATTCCTTGTAATTTTGATATCCTTATTCACACCATTAGGCAGAGCTGATAGATCTATACCAAAATGATTCAAGGCACCAGTTTTGGGTTGATAACTAATGACTGACTTCACATTAAATCAATAGCTCATTTTGCTTTCCAGGACATTGCAGGGCACACAACTGGGAGCTAATCTGGGGACTGCTGTAACTCTGTGCTTCTATCCACAGTCCTGTTGGGAACAGCACAGCCTGGAGAATCCCTGGCCCATCAGAAAACCCTGTCTGTTCCATACTGATTCACTACATGATTATGTAAGCAATAAATATTTATTTACTTACTTATTCCTACATCATAACATTTCATAATGCTAGAGAATGGTGAATAACATGCATTTAATTTTCATTTTTCCTTAGGATTTAGAGTCACTTTGGTTTTGGAGAGCAATGTGTTCTAACTCAAAACCCTGACATCCAAATTTTCAAATAATTAAATTAAATTAAACTAAGTTAACTTGCTGGACACATAAAACCCCCAACATGTAGTTAGTGAAATAAACATGGGATTTTTTTTACTCCAAGTGTACAGAACTAGGAGGTTTAAGACTCACCCATGTGAGTCATGGATTAAGAACAGAAAATCCATTTCCTTGCTGTTTGAAATCCTATCAATCTCCCAGCTTTGAATGAATGAGTTACCAAAGTGAATACAACTGTACAAACTGAAATTTAGAATATCTGAGTAAAATGAAATTGGAAAGTGCCTTTTCTGCACCTACAGAACTATAGCTGCCAGCATTTGTCACTTCAGCACATTCCAGTTCTACATACAACCACCAATTTATCTCATTTTAATATTTTGACTTCTCTTGAAACTATGGCAATAAATACATATTGATTGGCTATTAATCTTCTAATTATCTTAATTAAGGCTTAATTGGATGTTACTGTGTCACATTTCAATATTTTCTTTTTGAATGTATCTTTTAATTTACTTTACAAAGGCATTTTCACTTTGATTTCCATTGATTCTTCCATGAGAGTTACTGTGATTGACTGGCAGCAGAACTGGCACTGACATTTTATGAAAATTCTTTCACTAGGATTTTTCTCCTGAGAAGCTGAGGGGCCTCAGAAAAGAAATGTAGACAATAACTATGATGGCTGGAGATGCTTTACCAACAGGTGCATCTTTGATTGGTCGCATGTGAATTGTTTTTACTTGATGACCAATCACAGTCCAGCTGTGTCAAGGCTCTGAGCAGTCACAAGATTTTATAATCATTCTTGTCTAGCCTTCTGATGTATCCTCTCTCTTTCTTTAGTATAGTCTTAGTATAGCATTTTTAATATAATGTATATAATGAAATAATAAATCTGCCTTCTGAAACATGGAGTCAAGATTCTCATCTCTTCCCTCATCTTGGGGACCCTCAAACACCACCACACAGAACAGTAAAGAAGATCCTACAGACAAACAGTGGATCCCTAATGGTTTTATCCAGGAAAATCCCTTGGTAGTGTGGCTGCTCCGTCGCTGCAAGTGTCCAAGGCCAGGTTGGACAGGGCTTGGAGCAACCTGGGATAGTGGCAGGTATCCCTGCCTGTGGAATGAGATCCCAGAATCACAAGGTTGGCAGAGACCTCTAAGATCCTCGAGTCCAACCTGTGCCCTCACACCTCACCTAGACTACAGCACCAAGTGCCATGTCCAGGCTTTTATTAAGCACACCCAGAGATGGTGATTCTACCACCTCCCTGGGAAGGGCATTCTAGAACTTTGTTATTCTTTTGGTAAAAAATTTCTTCCAAATATCCAACCTGTACCTTCCCTGCTGTAGCTGGAGACTGTGTCCTCTGGTTCTGTCAGTGCTGCCCGGTGGGAGAGACCAACCCCACCTGTCCTCAGCCTCCCTTCAGGAATTGTAGAGAGCAATAGGGTCACCCTGAGCCTCCTCTTCTCCAGGCTAAACAGCCCCAGCTCCTCCAAACCTTCCTCACAGGTGTTGACATCTTATTGCAAAGCTCCCATACCTTCTCAGTGATTTCTCATGGGCATCTCCTCACAGCACTGACTCCTTCTTCTTCACAGTATAGACAACAAACCCCAACTCTCCCCTCACCCAGCTAACCCACTCTTTTGTAGCACTCGTCTTCTTATTGGACACAGCTGTGGCCTATTAAGAGCAGGCCTGTTCCTAATCTTTGATGATTAGTACAGCTGCAACTCCTCAGGTGTGGGACTACCTTCTGCACTATCTTTATTTTCTTACATTCTATCCCTCCACACACAGGGTTTGTGTTCTCAGCCCCTCTCCAGCCTTGTTGCCCTCCTCTGGATGTGCTCAAGCATCTCAACGTCCTTCCCAAACCGAGGGGCCCAGAACTGGACACAGCTCTCAAGATGGGTCTCACCAGCACTGAGTACAGGGGAAGAATGTCCTCCCTGCTCCTGCTGGCCACACAATTCCTAATTGTTCCAGGTTGCAAGGCAAGATGTATTCTATTACCATCTGTATGGCAGCTGTCTTTTGTCACGTGGGCAGTAAGTGGGCAGTTTTCCTTATCTCTCTCTGAGTGATCACAATCACTCCTCCCTCGGGAGGGGACATCTGCTGATAACAGCTATTGAATGTCACTGCATGGCTGATAAGAACTACAGCATCCCATTGGGAGATGTGAGCCCAGAGGGAGGAGCCAAGCATTCCTAACTGGATATAATCTGGAGATCCTGGAACACCAGCATGGCTTTCTCCACTGTATTTCCCAGAGGAACAGCAGCTGCCTCTTCCACTGGATCTTCACAGGAAGACTCCACCCTTTTCTACAGGATCCCTGCTCCAGCAGAACCAGCCCTGGCACTGCAGGAGGGCTGAGCCACAATTCCAGTGGGACTGCTGCCAACACCCTGACCCACAGGGTGTCAGGTTGGGTTCTGACTCTGTCAGTGTTGTTTCAGTTTACTGCATTGTTTATTTTATCCTTTTATTTTCTTCTCTATTAAAGAACTGTTATTTCCTGCTCCCATATTTTTTGCCTGAGAGCCCCTTAGTTTAAGATTTATAGCAATTCAAAGGGATGGGGAGGGTTCGCATCCTCCATTTTGGGGTGGCTCCTGCTTTCCCTAGCAGACACGTGCCTTTCCAAACCAAGACACTAATGCAGGCCAGGATGCCATTGGCCTTCTTGGCCACCAAGAAGATGAGGTTTGATGTCCCTCCCAGCCCAGAGCAGTCCCAGGTGTGTGCTCCTGGAGCCCCTGACATACCCAGGCTGTGCAGCGCGGCCGCGGCGTACGGAGCCCCGTGGAAGCAGAGCGACGGCTCCTGTCCAGCAGCTGCAGGGGGGATGCTGTGCCCACTGCCAGGGCCTGCCTCTGCCAGCTCCTCCATCAGCCCTGTGCTCAGAACAGCAGCAAGTGTGAGCAATGCTGAGCTCTGCTCAGCCTGACATGAAAACACTCTGCTGTCAAATGTTTGAGTCACTGGTCACAGCTCCGCTACAGACTGAGCTTACCTGAGACACCACACACAGCTGAACCATCCCCTCTCCCCAGAATCACATGGGCCACTTAAAAAGGGGCAAGGAGCTCTTGAAAACTGAGGCTGGACCACAGCTTTCTCTTTTTCAGCAGCACCCAGTTGTTTCTATCCCCTTCTAACTCTGCTGGGAACTGAAATGTGGAACAAGTGCACAGATGTTGCCACAGAGCAGCATTCCTGAATTTGAATAAATATCCTAAATAAGGTGGTGTCCACTAGGAAGAGTCCCAGATCTGAGCCCAGTGCTCAGTGGAGGCCCTCAAGGTGTCTCACACTTCCAGGCATGAGGCCAAAGTCCTGCATTCCACAGGGCCCTCGTGGGCAGGGAGGTATTGCTGGGATGACAGACCTGAACAGAGACATCATGTTCTGCTCCTGTGATTTCCAGCCTGGAAAATATCCCATTCCACGCCACTTTTACAGGCACTAAGTGCTTAAAGCCACAGTCTCTCAGCTCCCATTCTCCCTCTAAAGAGCTGGGCTGTGCACAGGCAGTGCATTAAGGTGTTGCATACAGTACATTTCCACAACAATTAGTTCAGCCTTCTGTAATAATGTTTCAGGCCACAGTTTTAAAGGCTTGTTATTTTTTAAATTACTTTGTACACATTTGATTGCTTCCTACCGTACAAGCCTGTCAAAAATTCACTGTAGTGGAGCATGGGAAATGGATTATTGGTGTTAGAGGCTGATGGCAAAGCTTGGATGTCAAATGTACCCCTGACAATCACCTGCTCCTCAAAATTCAAAAGGCATGAGGCACCAAAAATGGGTCATCACTGTCCCAGCAGTATTGCCTGTTGTTTATTCAAACTCAGGGCATGGCAGAAAGTAAAGCTTGGACAAAAATGTGTGGTGTTTGGACCTCAGGACACAGATCCCACCAATTTATCTGCTCTGTTTCAGGACTGTTTGTCAAGTTTTAACTTGCTTTGAAAACTGAACAGCATTCGAGACCCTGAAGGGGAAACTTCTTTTCATATTGATTACAAATGCAGAATTTCTTAGTGAGGTTTTTACCCTACTCCAATCTCAGTGCATTTCTGCACTTCCCAGAGGCCAATCCAAAGCTTGTGGGGCAAAAATATCAGCTTCCCCTCTCCAGGGCTCTGGAATATGGACTAAGGTGTCTTTCTGCAGTACAGGGCTGATGAAAATAGCACAGAACACATGGAAAAAGACATTTGCAAAATCTGTCACAAACAAAGGGAAAAACCCTGAGTTCTCTAGCATGAGGGAAAATATTTTAGCTTTCCAGACTAGCCTTCATTCCAGCCCCCCTTATGTATTTCTAGTGGAAATTTCCCCGTGCAAAACATGAACACAAAACATCATCTGTGGCACTGAGGGAAGCTGCAGAAACTGCACTTTTTAATGAGCAACTTTCCCTGGGTGCAGAGGCAGCAGGTGACACGGGGCTGTAATTACTGTGCCATGATTAATCCTCTGTGTCTGCACATGTTTTCAGAACATTCTGTGATAGTCTCCAGAGAAAAAGCCCAGGACTATTTGAATTGTCATTGTTTCCCCCCCTCCCAAACCTCTAAATGTTCTTTCCTATTGTGGATAAATTAAAGGAAGCAGTTGGGCTGGGGATGAATGTCTCCATCATGGGCTGTGTGGGATGGTGTTAATGGAAGGGTCACCCACAGTGATCCCTCTTGGGAAGAGCCAAGCAGGGCAGGATTTCTGTTCCCTCCTGACCACTGCTGTTGCCTCTGATCTTCCCCACTTGAGGTCCATTAAGATCCTTAAGAAAACAGAAACTCAAGTAAGAAGATCTAAGGCAACAGCTTGGCTGGATTTTGGCAGTCCCTCCTTAGAAAATTAATTTCCTTTGGGTAACTTGGAGGTCACAAGGATGCAGGACTCAAAGCTGAGCTTGATAGGATGAGATGCTGCCCTCAGGCTCAGAGGCACAACTGGATTTTGGCTACCCTACCTCTCTGGGCAAAAAGAGTTTCTGAGAGGAGGTAATTGAGGCCATAAAATCCCAGCAAGTCCTGAGCTGGGAGGGCCCACAAGGATCCTTGAAACTGCTGGCCCTGAGCAGGACAGCCCCAACAACACCTCCATGCACTGGGTGTGAGAAGCCAAATTCAGGCCCAGCTTTGAAGTGTCCAGGGACAAGGCTCACAAATCCAAGCAGGAGGTTACAACTTCACATAAAGGAAAAACATTTCCCATAATGATGGAACAAAGGCCCGGGGAGGCAGGAGAATCTCTGTCCTTGCAGATTTTCAAGACCTGACAGAAAAAAAGCCCTGAGCATCCTGAGAGAATTCACTGCTGATGCTCTGCTGAGCAGGATGTGGGATGAGAGGCCTTCTGAGGCCCCTTCCACAAGGAACTACTCAGTGATTCTAAGTTCAAGAGGACTCCAGAGCTA
Source organism: Molothrus ater (assembly GCF_012460135.2). Classification (NCBI taxonomy): domain Eukaryota; kingdom Metazoa; phylum Chordata; class Aves; order Passeriformes; family Icteridae; genus Molothrus; species Molothrus ater. The sequence goes on along the minus strand of NC_050493.2, from coordinate 14,546,009 downwards.
AAGATCAAACAAGTGGCAAAGGCCAGGCAGCTCTGTTGGATGTGCAGTAGTGACTGATTCACACCTTGGTCTGGAGATTCCTACAGCAACATGAGTAGGCCTTGATATTCCCCATAAATATTCCCTGCACTGTACAGCTATGGTTGCACTGCTGATGTGGAACACCCTGCAATGCAAAGCCTCCCTGGCAGGCTGCTGGGCAGGGCATTACCTGTCAGCAGGGCAGGGATGTGATGTGTGGCATTCTCCTTCCTCAGCAGCAGCACCAGGCAGTGCCTGTGGGGTTCACCAGGGACTTCTCCTCCTGCAGCACCAGCAGGTGAGCCTGAACTCTTGCCAGGGCAAAAGACAGCAATCTGAAATAATGAAGGGCAGATTAGACTGCTAAATCCAGATGTAATTACTCTAGGGCTCAAGCAAATAGATAAATTACAATGGCATAACAAGATCCAGCTCACCACTGAGCCATAGGAACTCCAATGTCTGGGTGCTTTGCGTCATCTTTTCCTGAGACAGAGAAACTTAATTTAAACTCAGGGAAAAGGCTTAACACAAAATCATTCTGCCCTGCAGCTGGGCTGGGCTAAAACCACAGCAGTTGTAACTCAGCTGATAGGAGTTACCATCCACCATAAGTGGATGTACCATAAGTCACTCTAAGATTATCTGGAGTCTCAAATGAAGGGATGATTTTCACATTGGAGCAGTGGTTGCTGCTGTTAACTCCTTAATGGTCACTTAGCAACATGCTCCAAATATTTGGCTATTTGGGCTGTAGTATTCCATAAATAGGTTTTATTCATTCTACAAAATATTATGGGTAGACACATTGTTATTCCTTAGGCTTGATCACAGAACAAGCAGAAAAGAGGGAATTTGTAGAGTTTGATTTGCAAAATTATGCATTTCCTGGCTGCCATAGCAAAGAACCCTCGGTATGATGATTTGAAGTGTGGGGTCCACTCCTTTGTGAGAGAAGGTGTCATATGATTCCTGTGGGATTTATAATGTGACAAGGGCAGCACTGGACTTCTTGCATATGTTAAGTTTGACTGCAACCTTGCATTTGTGATTATTGTTGTTTCCTTAGGCTGACTTGTCAAAATGCCAAGTGCACTTTACCTCAAACCTATCACCATGTTAGGGAGAGCTTCAAAGAAAAAAAAAGTTATTTTTGAAAGCTCTTTTTGAAACCCATCTGGAATGTACTGAAGTAGGAGACTTCATGCTGAAAGGCCCAGAGGGACTGTGAAGTACATCACCAAATATCAGCCTGTGAGTGAAGACTCTTCTCCTGAACCACCTTTGCACATCAGTATTTGGTTCATGGGGCTACTGCCAGCTCCTGATTATTCTGGCATCAATGGCAAAATTCACATTAGTTTTAGTAGGAGCAGGATGATGAATTTACACTCCTGTTCTCCATGAGAGGCCAAGGCTTTGTGGGGTTTTCCTGCTAGGGAAAAAGCCAGCACTGAAAGCAGCCAGAGCTCACAAGAGCACAGAGAGCTGGGAAAGAGGGAATGGGTGTCCTCCAGCACTCACTGGAGGAGTGCTGGCACCATCAGCTGCAGGGCAAGGGGTGAGGCAGGGCACAAAGGGCACAGTACCTGCCCTGCTGCCATGCCCAGCACAAGGCCCTGCTGTGCTGAGAGCTGCAGCTGCCGCAGTCCTTGCAGCACAAAGCCCCGGCGGGCACAGGCGGAAAGCACAGCCCCATAGGCACATGGAGGCACCACAGGTGACACCAGCAGAATGATGTCCCCTAGATCAAAGAAAGGGCAAGAAAAACAGCATATTATTGTCACAGGAGCTGTGGTATCAATGCAAGGCAGCTCTCAGAGCAGCTGCCTCCACCTTGAAGCAAACAGCTGCATCCCGAGCAGTGCCCTGTGTTTTATGGTTTGTTTGCTGCATCCAGCTCATCATGACTGCAATCCAAGGCCAGCCCAGAGTGGGAAGCTTATGGCATCATCAGTAATATCTTTGTGAATCATCATGAGATGAGCCAGGCTGTCTCCCCAGGTCTGGGAGCTGCTCACAGGCAGTGTTTCAGTGCTGGCTGGGCTGTGGGAGCTGTCCCTGTGCAGCCCCCAGCACTCAGGGCAGGACTGAGCCTTGTAGGCCTGACCATGCTCTGAGTGACCAAACAGGGCAACAAGAAATACTTGTTCTTGCTCAATTTGTTCACTCCAAAGAGCATGAAGCAGCTCTGGCCCTTCCTCTGTGCTCTCATTCCTCTCTGCTGTTACTGGTGCTCTCAGCAATCCTGCTCAGCACCCCCTTCTGCTTCCTGTTGTCCCTCCTTTGTTCCTGCCTTTAATCTTCATCCCAGACCTCTATTGTGGCACAAGCTCCTGAAGCTCTGGACCACCTGTGATCTCACCTTTGGTTTGGTAGCCTCTGGGGCCTCCCAGGTTCCTTGGACATCATGGCAATGGTACCAGCCTGCCCTGTCCTACCTGATCCTCTTCCAGCAGCTCTGGCTGCTCGAGCTCTCCTTGAGTCCCTCATCACAGTACAAATGATTGTAGACACAACTGGAATTCACCTTGGGTTAGAACTTTGGGTTTTTAGACTCCTGTTCTCCAAGTTGAATCCCAGGCTCTCTGCCAACCTTGAGCAAGCTCAGGAGAAGGAGTCTCCAAGGCCTCCTGAGCAGCCCCCCCCATCTTAAGCAGGGTGAGACAAGCTCAAAACTTTTCCCTGAAGCCTCTGACCTGCCTGAGCTCCCTGTTTTTACCATGACCTCCATTATTGCACCTTCTCAGTTCTAACACAGCTTTTTTATCCCTCACAATGTATATCCAGATCTTAATAAGCTGCCAAGAGTGAGCTCTGAAGACAAATCCTTAGTACCACCTTCTACATGGGTTTCCTCTATGCTGCCTCACTAATTTCTCATGGCTTTAACAAATAGATTTAATGAGATTGCAGGATTGTTCATTGTGTTCCAGTTGATTCTGAGGGTAGGACAGTGAATATTTCTTTTTATTCTACACTTTGTGATCTGGATATCTGTCCTGCCAAGGCTCAGCCTGGTTGTTCAAAGCAACAGCACCAAAACAAGGGAAACCTTGTATTTATCACTAAAGATGGGACAGGCAGGATGGTTCTTTGTCTAAAATCTCTGGCTTTATGGCTTTGACACTGGATTTTAGCCATATTCATGATATGGGAACTGTCAAAACCTAAGATTGTTGGTGGGAAGATTTTGGTTCCATTCCAGTTGATAACACTTTAAAAACCATTTTTTTGCACACACATATCCCAAATCAACAAGAATATCTGCTTGGGTCACCAAAACTCTGATTACTGAGAAGGGGCAGTAGCTGCAGTACCTCTGCTCTGCATTATTCCTGTCTCCAAGAGGAGCTGCTGGAGACCAGAGGGAAGGAGTCACTGAATGTTTCTTTTCCTGCAAACCCCAAGGGTATCTGCTCCCAGAGCAGAGTTTCAGCTCCTCTTGCCAGAGCAAAGTTATCTGAGGAGCAGAGCTTGACAGTGACTTCTGAGGCTCCATGCAGATGGAACGTGGTGTGGTGGAACTCAGCAGCCCACAGCAAATGTGAATCATTAAGGGCCATAAAAGGAAGGGGAGGCAGCAAATGTGACTCATTCCATCAGTAGCCACCAGCTGCCATCAATCCCAATCCCAAATAACAGAGCCAAGGGCTGCCTGCCAAACTACCTGAGTTAACATGAGCCAAAAGATGAAAAACCGTCTCAAAATTGGTTTTTTCCTTTCTCCCTTCTCTATTTTCCTTCCCTTCTACTCCTTTTTAATCTTTTTGCTTTATACTTTCATCCTTTTCTCATGGATTCTTTTCTTTGGCAATGTAATTCCCCAAGCCTTCTTTCTCTGTCACTCCAGTCCTGCTTTCCTTCTGCCATCTCCTCCCTGACAGCTGCTGAACTTCTGCTCCCCTCTGCTCTCCCTTCATTCCTGTGAATGAAATTCCCACTTCAACTGGGCCAGCAGAAACCAGCCAGCAGCATTGTCCAAAAGCCCCCTGCCCCCCAGATGTGCTGTGCCAGGCCCACTCCAGGGGATGTTGGCCTTTCCAGCAGGAGCCCAACACCTTTTAGCCAGGCAGGGCCTTGGCATGTGTCCCCTGGACACAGTTTGCTGCTGCTTAGGCACAAATTCAGGGGCTGAACACTGCTCCTACAAAGGGAAAATGGGGATGTGAGGTGATAACCCATTGATATTAGTCCCATAAAATGCCCTCCTTTCTGACTGTGGTCAGCCCTGCCCTAAACCAAGTCTTAACCTTTTAATTCCCCTGATTATAATATTCACTCTTCAGCAGGAGAGGCAAAGGATCTCTGGTAAATAACCAGCAGTTTAAGGACTCTGTTAGCTCTTCATGTGACTGTTTCTTTGTGCAGAGATTTCCTGTGAAGTGTTTTTTGTTTCTTTTTCCCCCCTTTCAGTGAAATCCAAGCAGCCCCCAGGACTCCAGCAGCTGCTCCCATGAGGAGGATGAGGTGGTGCCACTTCTGTGCTGCTTCATTTCAGGCAACAGTGTCCAACTAGAAATTCATTCCTGCCTCCAGAACTGGCCAGGTCACAGCCCTGAGCAATGCAGAGGCAGAATTGCCTAAGTTGGGCTGGAGTAAAGTGATGTTATCAGTGAAAGAGAACTGTAAACCCTCAAATTTCATTTCCTAGCACTGACCTTTGGTAGTTGAGACAAGCATGGCTGGAGGTCGAGGCAGCATCAAGCCCTGGAGGTCAACTTTTTCTTCATCTGCTCCTGCCCCAGCTGGTGGAGGTCTCTGAGAGCTGCAGAAAAATGATAAATATTAAATGAAAAATATTAAAAGGTTCTGACTCAAAACCTACTTTCTCTGACAAATCCAAGGCCACAGAAGCTTCTCTGGTAAAACTGCTTTACTGGAAAAGCCATTTCAATCCCTTGTCTGTGACATGAGCTGCATCAAGGTCTCTCTGACTGAACATCTTTTCATATTACTCCCCCTGAGGCTCTCTGTGTTCAATTAAAAGTAGCTAATGCAAAGTAGTCAGCTTGGCAAAGAAATCTGGGAATCAAGAAATATGTCAGGCTGCACTAGCAGAGCTTTTCCCACCCACAGACACATTCTAGTTGCTATTCACTTTGGGTTCTTTAGGCTGAGTTTAACCAGTTTGAAGGGTTCGTGTTAGGCAACAAGCATGATCCAGTCTGGCAGGGATGTTCCTGCCAGCGAAACTTCCACAACATTCCTGCACATCCAAAAGGACCCAATCAGGGCAGGGTGAACAGAAGGTGTGCTTGAAAGCCAGGGACTGTCTGGGAACAGTTTTGGCTGGGACTGTGAGCTCAGGCTGCTCAGGCAAACCTGCCTCATCCCCTGCCACCACCATGGAGCTGGCTGGAACACATCCTGCTTGCTCACTCCCAGGAGCCTGTAGCATTTGCAAGTCTAATCTGAAAAGGGCAATCTGAGCTGCAGTTTGTATTCCTGTCTCCCAACAGACCAAATTACCAGCATTAGGAGAAAGACAAGTGCATTATTTAGGAGGTAGCACCGCTCCGGACTGAGTTATACCAGAGGAGCAGAATTTACCATCTTTGTAAGAGGAAAAATGCATCCCTGAGGAAAACAAACAAATAAAGAGAATGAAACTAGACCAAATTGATTTTTTTTGACATCTTATTAAAAAAAAAATGGTGAGAGTCGCTGGTTGTGGCTGAGAGCAGAGCTGAGCTCTGACACATAATCCTGCACAGCAATCCACAGGTTAATTCCACATGGCTCAGCTTTGCCACTCACAGAAAGCACTGACAGCAGTGCAGAGCATCTCACCTCCAGCCTGCTGCCTCTGACTGTGCCACCCTGCCCCCAGGATCAGACAGCATCCCTAAAAACCTCTTCAGAACCTGCAGGTCTGAGCCTTCTGCAGCAGAGTTTCTCATGCAGTTCAAGGTTTATAAGCCACCTTTCATTTTCACACCCTTCTCTCATCATCCTCCAAAGAACCTTTTCTTACTTGAATCCCTTTATCAGTTGAAACACAGGGCAAAGCCAGAGGTTTCCTAGGAGAGGGTCACTCACTGGCACACAGCCTTGCAGCCCTTCTCCAGCACCAGGTGTCCAAATCTTGCAGCAAGAGTGTGAATTAGGGGCCTGGATACCAGGGAACAGGGAATGGGAAACAACTGCAACTGTCCCACATCTGACACATGTAGGAGCTGAGGGAACAGGAGCTGGAGCTGTGCCAGGGGAGGGTCAGGTTGGATATCAGGAAAGGTTCATCCCCAGAGGGTGCTGGGCACTGCCCAGGCTCTCCAGGGAATGGGCTTTGGACAATGATCCCAGAGCTGCCCAGGGTGGGATTGTTGGGGTGTCTGTACAGGGCCAGGAGCTGGCCTGGATGATCCCTGTGGGACCCTTCCCACTCAGGACATTCCATGGTTCTATGATCTGCTGCAGAAGAGAGAAGGATTTCTGCAGACTGCACAACTGGCTTGGAAATGCACAAATAGAGGAACTGCTCCCCCTGCACTCCCGTGCTGCCGGACCCTTGGAGGGCTGGCACAGATCTCTGAGTGCCTGCCTGCCTCCAGGGCTCGCTGCCTGTACAACAACAGCTCCAAACCGTCCTGGGCCATCACCTGGAAGGCGGGGGCAGGATTCCAGCAGCTCTCCCTCCGAACCAGAGGCACAGCTCCCGGTGCAGCCGGCTGGGCAGGGGCAGGGACACGACAGGCTCTGCCCTGCCACAGCCTCGGGTGATGTCCTGCAGGATTCCATGGGCTTTGGGGCCTCTCACACCTAATGCCAGCACTGGGGGCACCTTGCCAGGCTCTGAAGTGTAGGAGGAAGGCAGCTTTTCTGTGGAAACAAACACATGTGTGAGTAAAACCTGGAACAACCCACCCCAAAGTCATTCACTCCACTCAAGGGCTCTTTTCAGATCTGTCAAGAGTCAGACTTCAACAGAGGAACCACCTGGAAACCACCTGGTTACCTGCCCTGTGAATCCTCACCTGGTTACCTGCCCTGGGAATCCTCACCTGGTTATCTGCCCTGGGAATTCATAACCTGGTTACCTGTCCTGGGATTCCATCACCTGGTTACCTGTCCTGGGAATTCATAACTTGGTTACCTGCCCTGGGATCCATCACCTGGTTACCTGTCCTGGGAATCCTCACCTGGTTACCTGTCCTGGGATTCCATCACCTGGTTACCTGTCCTGGGAATCCATCACCTGGTTATCTGCCCTGGGAATCCTCACCTGGTTACCTGTCCTGGGAATTCATCACCTGGTTACCTGTCCTGGGATCCATCACCTGGTTACCTGTCCTGGGAATCCTCACCTGGTTACCTGTCCTGGGATCCATCACCTGGTTACCTGCCCTTGGAATCCTCACCTGGTTACCTGTCCTGGGAATCCTCACCTGGTTATCTGTCCTGGGATCCATCACCTGGTTACCTGTCCTGGGATCCATCACCTGGTTACCTGTCCTGGGATTCCATCACCTGGTTATCTGTCCTGGGAATCCATCACCTGGTTACCTGCCCTGGGATCCATCACCTGGTTATCTGCCCTGGGAATCCATCACCTGGTTACCTGCCCTGGGAATCCATCACCTGGTTACCTGCGCTGGGAATCCTCACCTGGTTACCTGTCCTGGGAATTCATAACCTGGTTACCTGTCCTGGGAATCCTCACCTGGTTACCTGCCCTGGGAGGGAGATGCTGGCAGCACCTGCATGTGTTTACCCAATAGCAAACCTGAGGTTATTCAAGGCAATCTCTTGAAGAGAGGAATTGGTTGCCTCATGTTTGCTGTGAAAAGTTATTACAGAGCAGGTGATGCACTGAAGTGTCCCTGCCTGTGGCAGGAGTTGGAACTTGGTGGTCTTTAGGGTTTTTTCAGCCCAAACTGTGACTCTGAGCCAGCACTTCAATGCTCTTGTTCATCACCACAAGCAAGGCTGGGGGATTGAAGTGCAGGACAAGAACAGGGCCCTGAGGAAAGGGATGGTATTGAAGGGCATCACAAAATGGAAATCTGGTGACTTCTTTTTTACATTATTTCCTTCTGGATTAAATACAGATTTTGTACAATGCTCTAAGGTCCAGGCAAATATTTGATTTGCCACCTTTAATTTTCTGCCAGGATTTGAACTCTGACTTTCTTATTTCTTTCCACTGCTCTTCCCTATGACTCTGGCAAACCTTTCTCCAGCACAATTGGGGCCAAAGAAGTAACCCAGAAAAAGCAAATTTGCCTCCTTTCCAATTCTTACTGCAGATGTCAGAAAATGCAGCAAGGTGTGTGATTTTCTTAGGTTTAAAAACATATTCAAATGTATCATTTCTTGCATGAGAATCAGAAGGCAGAAAACAAATCTCCAGAGCAGGTAGATAATGGAGCAACTGGCTGTAAATATTTAAAATAATAATTTTAGAGTTATCAAGCTAAGGGTAAAAATCTAATTTACAAACTTGCACAGCAGTTCTCAGCTCAAATGAATTGTCTCTTCATATGAAATGTTCTTAAATAATGGTGCATGGTACAGAGCATTGAAGCAGATCTGCTGCCTGTCAGCTCCTAATGACTGCAGGTTTTATGGTTTTCTTATTCATCTCTGGAGCCCTCCTCCATTTCTCCAGCTCTCACCAGGAATGTGTTCTGTGCACAGCACCCAGACAGCTGCAACTGCAATTCCATTCCTAGGGCAGCCTGCTCCTACTGCTTTCAAATGCAAAAAGGGAGTGAGGAGACTGGGGAATTTTCTCTGCTTAAGCTGGTCTTCATTCCCCTTCTGCCAGAGGAGAAGGAAGCCCATTTCTCTCCCTCTCAGCCTGCCTGTGCCTTTCCCAAGAGAAATGGATTGTCTGTGGCACATCTGAACCTTCCAGAAGAACTTCCTGGCTTAAAAAGAAGCACCAGCCACAAGCAATCTCTAAACTCTGCAGCTAAGGGCACACCTGTTGCTCTGGAATAGCTGAATATTATTGTGCTGCAGCAGCAACCAGTAATATTCCATGATGCTTTAAGGCAAGCTTCATTGTCTCTGTTTCTCAAATGGGAGAAAATAAAGATTTGAATGGTACATGCCAGTATTTGATACATTGGTGTCTGATGTTCAAGACTTTGTGATTTGAGTTCAGAGCCCCAGCCTGTGTTTATTTACCTTCTCCTGCTGGTCTCCCACCTCAGATGGGATTCTATTAAATAATGTGGCATTTTGGGGATGGTTTATCAGCTAATGCAATTACAGGCCAGATAAATCAGTACTCTTGAAGTCCCACAGGCAATGAGATGGGGGAGTTGTGGAAAAGGGAGGCTGGATTTTCTGCAGCTAAAACCTTCAGGAGTATCAGTGGGGAACTAAATGATTTTATTTAACTCATATGAGCCTGTTCCTGGAGCTCAGGGCACTGAAATGTTGGACAGCTCACTGCAAAGGAATAACAGCTAAAGTTTGAGACCCAAAAATGCATGAAGAGTTAAAAATTCAGCTCATGGATATTCAACACCGGGGAAAGAGGGAAGGAAGGAAGGAAGGAAGGAAGGAAGGAAGGAAGGAAGGAAGGAAGGAAGGAAGGAAGGAAGGAAGGAAGGAAGGAAGGAAGGAAGGAAGGAAGGAAGGAAGGAAGGAAGGAAGGAAGGAAGGAAGGAAGGAAGGAAGGAAGGAAGGAAGGAAGGAAGGAAGGAAGGAAGGAAGGAAGGAAGGAAGGAAGGAAGGAAGGAAGGAAGGAAGGAAGGAAGGAAGGAAGGAAGGAAGGAAGGAAGGAAGGAAGGAAGGAAGGAAGGAAGGAAGGAAGGAAGGAAGGAAGGAAGGAAGGAAGGAAGGAAGGAAGGAAGGAAGGAAGGAAGGAAGGAAGGAAGGAAGGAAGGAAGGAAGGAAGGAAGGAAGGAAGGAAGGAAGGAAGGAAGGAAGGAAGGAAGGAAGGAAGGAAGGAAGGAAGGAAGGAAGGAAGGAAGGAAGGAAGGAAGGAAGGAAGGAAGGAAGGAAGGAAGGAAGGAAGGAAGGAAGGAAGGAAGGAAGGAAGGAAGGAAGGAAGGAAGGAAGGAAGGAAGGAAGGAAGGAAGGAAGGAAGGAAGGAAGGAAGGAAGGAAGGAAGGAAGGAAGGAAGGAAGGAAGGAAGGAAGGAAGGAAGGAAGGAAGGAAGGAAGGAAGGAAGGAAGGAAGGAAGGAAGGAAGGAAGGAAGGAAGGAAGGAAGGAAGGAAGGAAGGAAGGAAGGAAGGAAGGAAGGAAGGAAGGAAGGAAGGAAGGAAGGAAGGAAGGAAGGAAGGAAGGAAGGAAGGAAGGAAGGAAGGAAGGAAGGAAGGAAGGAAGGAAGGAAGGAAGGAAGGAAGGAAGGAAGGAAGGAAGGAAGGAAGGAAGGAAGGAAGGAAGGAAGGAAGGAAGGAAGGAAGGAAGGAAGGAAGGAAGGAAGGAAGGAAGGAAGGAAGGAAGGAAGGAAGGAAGGAAGGAAGGAAGGAAGGAAGGAAGGAAGGAAGGAAGGAAGGAAGGAAGGAAGGAAGGAAGGAAGGAAGGAAGGAAGGAAGGAAGGAAGGAAGGAAGGAAGGAAGGAAGGAAGGAAGGAAGGAAGGAAGGAAGGAAGGAAGGAAGGAAGGAAGGAAGGAAGGGTCAAAGCTATTCTATCATTTCTTTTGGGAAAGATAGAGGAACTGATAAAGCAACCCTCATGCAAATCTGACTCTGATCACCCTTCACCCCAGTGCAGGTACAGACCAGGGAAGCTCTGGAGGAGAGGCAGAGCCCACCTGAGCTGGAGAGCAGCAGCTCCTGGCCGGGGTAGAGCAGGCGGAGGCCGCAGACATCCAGCCCAGAGCCCAGCAGCAGCCTCAGAGTGTGATGGGTCTCCAGGGGGCTTTGGAAGAGAGCCTCAAACAGCAGCACCATGGCAACCTGGACAGCCAGAGAAAAACATGGAAAAAGCAGGGAAATGGTCCCAAGGCCAGCAGAAGCTCAGAGGTGCAGCCCTGCTGCTCACCTGTAGTTCCCAGGATGGATCTGCACTGCCAGAGCTACAGAGAGGCCTGGCTTTGGTTTGTGTTTATGTGCAGCTCACACATGAGGCTCTTGGCTTTGGGCTAAATCACAACTATCAAGAATTATACTTTAATCTATTTCTGATGATATAACTTTGCCATTTGTCACATAAACCTACTAGTGAAAAACTGCAAGGCCTCTAGGGCAGAGCCCACAGTGCATCCCTTCTGCTGTTCACTTTGTGCAGCACCATTTGCCCATCTTTGGATGATTAAATAATAATAGACCAACTGGTTGTGTCTCTATACCTTTAACAGCACCAAAGTCAACACTAAAAAAACATCAAAAGGCAAACACATCACTGGTACTGTCCCAGATTTACATTTCAGAGTCTTCTGTACCAGCCTAATCCATTTCAGCCCATCCTGGCAAGTAGGAAGACTCACACCAACACATTCTGAATGTTTATACCCAAAAGGGAAGCAAATTATTATTATTTTTCCCATCAGAGAAACAAATTGTTTTAAAAAGCAAGGGCTTTACAACAGGGAGTTGTGTGGTTCTGTGGATAATAAATTGTCTAGCTGGGGATCAGACAAGGTGATTTTCTGGCCCCAAATTTGAGCATGGTTCTCCTGGATGTTGAACAGCTCAAGGATTTCCCCAGCTCAAGGTTTATGGCTGCAGCAAACACCAAATGAATCCATCACCACTGGACACTTGAAATGAAATGCTACTGCCCCATAAAGACATTATGAGGCTTTGCCATCATGATAAATGAAGATAGAAATTTACTCAAATCATATAAAAGTGGTCTAATTAGGAATAAAAGCTCCATTTCTTTATGTTTGTCTAGCTGAAGCTCTCCTGCTATTAACCCAGTGCTCACAGCAGCCAGTAAGGAAGAATTTTCCTGTGGCTGCTCTGAGTCCCTGGGGCTGCCTGGGCTTGGGGCCAGCTGTGATAACAGAGCCATCTAGCACAGGGAAGCCTCAGCAAGTGCCAGTGTCCCCTTCCCCAGGAGCCTGGCACTTGGCCTGGCTCTCCATTGCACATTGGCTCAGTTGTGCCCAGCCTGAGTGATCTCAGAGATCACCAGAGATCACCCTGGGCTTCCTGCCTTGGCCTTGTCACTGGGGGCTCCCACTGCAGGGCTGTGCCCAGTTCTGGGGACACCAACACAAGAGAGATGTTGGCTTGTTGGAACCAGTCCAGGGGAGCCCATGGAGATGCCCCAAGGGCTGACCCCAGGCTGGGAGAGCTGGGGGTGCTCACCTGGAGAGGAGAAGGCTCCAGGGACACCTCAGAGCCCCTTGCAGGGCCTAAAGGGGCTCCAGGAGAGCTGGAGAGGGACTGGGGACAAGGCCTGGAGGGACAGGACACAGGGAATGGCTCCCACTGCCAGAGGGCAGGGATGGATGGGACATTGGGAATTAGGAATTGTTCCCTGTGAGGGTGGGCAGGCCCTGGCACAGGGTGCCCAGAGCAGCTGGGGCTGCCCCTGGATCCCTGGCAGTGCCCAAGGCCAGGCTGGGCAGGGCTGGGAGCAGCCTGGGACAGTGGGAGGTGTCCTTGCCATGGCAGGGGTGGCACTGGTGGCTTTGAGGCCTCTCCAACCCAAAGCAGTCTGTGGCTCTGTGACTCTGGGCTGATCCCTGTTAGTGCTGCTGGCCCTGCCCTGCTCTTCTCAATAAGAACTCATTTCACATGGATGAGGCCTGAACATTTTGTGCTGCACTCCTCACCAAGAGCTAATTGAAATCACTTTAACCTTCTCTTCTCCTGGGGTAGAGTCAGTACAAATACTTCCTACTTGTTCATACCACACACAGTTACTCAAGGTCAGGCAGTACCAGAACCTTCAAAAATTTCTTGGAATGTTTCTGAGTTTAATCAAAGTTGTGCTGTTTACTCACTTACAGTCAAGTGGTTTCAGGTTATCAAAAGTTTGTCTACTCTTACAAATTTGCACCTGGTTGGTAGCAATTTCTCCAACCTACACATTTCAAAGTTTAATCTTCTGTGGCTCAGAGCAATCAGCACATCAATACTGATGACATAAAATACTCTGCTGATATATTTAGGTCTGAGTGAAAAATACTTCAAGATCAGTATTTGTATCAAAGCCCTAGATTGAAATATTCCAGGGCACTTAATTGTCTCCCAGTGTCCCCCCTGAGCCCCAGGGGAGGAAGGAGGGGGTTGTTTGTTGTTCTTTACCTCGATGTCTGTGTCTCTGCAAGCCTCCATGGCACTGCTGTCAGGGAAGTGTTTGTCATCACTCTCAACTGTCTGCCAGTAAAATCCCTTTGGCACTGCAAACGCCTTCTCCACAGCCTGAAATGCACAAAGCACAGCTCTCACTTCCATGTTGCCTTGGTCCCTTAAAATAAAGCAGGAAAATCAGGATCTTGTGGCCACAGAGCACATGAGGATGCAGCTGGTGGATTAAACTCAGCCCAGTGTTGTTAATTTATGGAATTTACTTTCTTCCAACTATTCTAGTAGCTCCATTTAAGTGATATCCCAAGAATATGAATCTGCAACTGCTTCCCAAGAGCCTGAGCATTCCCAGGGTCCAACCCAACACACAGAGCACCCACAGACATCACCAGGAGCTGCATCCATCAGCTGAGACCTCGATTCTCCACGACTGTGCTGAGCACTCAGCTGAAAAGGCCTTTGTGAAAGCAATGCTCTAATTACCCAATCAAATGGAAGGGTAGGGAAGGGATTGCATGAATTTCTACATGCCTGTAGCCAAAATGGCACATTTCTCCTGTGCTCATGTCACCACAAGTGACACATATCTGTTAGCCTCATCGTGCCACATCCTCATGGATAGGCAAAAATCTGGCATTTAGGTCACAGCTCCACACAAGCACAGCATTTCCCAGGCTCAGCACCTTATTTTGTTTTTCATCCATTTTCTGGGCAGCCAAGCAAGCAACTTGTACAAGTGCAAGGGTAAGGATGTGTCACTCAGGAGAGGAGAATGTGCTGTGACTGCATGCTCTGTAAGCAAGGCCACAGTCCAGGGACAAAGGCAACCCTTGAAAGTCACATTTGTCAGCTTCTGGTTAGAACATTCCAGAAATACAGATGCATTTAGGCAGAGTTCACAGTGGGCAGGAATCATTCCAGGGATCAAAAAAAAAAATAGTCACTTTTAAAACACAGGCTCAGGTGTAACTCAAAGAAGCTTCACTACTTTTAAAGGCTCTACTTTGATTTACTGCAGGTGTTAATTTGTCCTCAGCTTATGTGGACTGACCTTTTCAAAAACAGAAAAAGAAATTAATTTTCAACATGGTCTCATCAGGACTTTTATGGTGGAGAGAAAAGGGGCTAACTCTGCATGGAGAAGCATCCACTCTGCATTATGAGCTCCATATAATGCCCTTTAATTGTGTCATCACCTGAGAGATTTCAGGCGTGCTGCTTGGCAAATGATAGGCACTTCAGAGCATTCCACAAATGTTTCAAAGTAACAACCAGAAAATGAAATTCATTTGAATATTAAAGCCCCTCTGACAACTGCCTTTCCACTTCAGTAACCTTTTGTGTTGTCTCCTTCCTCTGTTTCCTGTGCTTCATGAGATATTTGCCTGAAATCAGAACTGGGGATTTCACTTTTCACCCTGTTTCAGTCAAATCAACTGCACCAAACCAAGGGCTTTGGCATCTCCCAGTGGATCTGTGCATTCTGTCCTGCAATGCATCAATCCCCAGCCTCCACTGCTGACATTACACTTGGTTGCTGTGGAAAATATCATCAGAGGAAAAGCAGATTTAAGGAAAGGGATCTTCCCCATTCCCAGTGCATGATGCCAGCTCCCATCTGCAGCAGTGGCACAGTGCAGTGAGCCCAGACAAGCCCTACAGAGTGGGAATGCAGCAAAATCCCAATTTTCTATTTCTTCCAGCTGTTCCTTGAACAAACCTCCTGTCAATGAATGCTCCAGAAGGAAAAGAAGAGACAAATGTGCTCAAACCAGCACCAGCCTCTATTTCCATAGAAACCTGCAGGATAATCATCCAACTCCAGGGCACAGGGTGGAAAATCCAAGGCAAAAATCCAAGGGGAATCCAGGGTGGAAATCCAGGCTGGAAAATCCAAGGGGAATCCAGAGTGGAAATCCAGGCTGGAAAATCCAAGGGTAAAATCCAAGGGGATTCCAGGGTGGAAATCCAGGCTGGAAAATCCAAAGAAAATCCAGGCTGGAAAATCCAAGGGGATTCCAGGTGGAAATCCAGGCTGGAAAATCCAAGGAAAATCCAGGCTGGAAAATCCAAGGGGAAAATCCAAGGGGAATCCAGGGTGGAAATCCAGGCTGGAAAATCCAAGGAAAATCCAGGGAGGAAAATCCAGGGGGAATCCAGGCTGGAAATACAGGCTGGAAAATCCAAGGGGAGCACCCTGGTGTAAGCTGTGGATCCATGGTGGTCCCAGGATGCTGTTCCAAGGCCACAGCAGGGCTGTGACCACACAAGGGAAGCAAGGCCTGTGGGAATTGTTGCTGTCATCTGTCACATCTGTTTTTCAACAGCCAACCTGAATAGGAGTTCACAAGCCAACAGAAAACAGAGCTTGAAAAGTTTTATTTCTCCCAGAAAATCCTTCTCCTCATGAATCAGAAAACAGACAGGTGGCTGCAGGATGAGCACCCTGCTTTGTCCAGCCTGGCTACAACATCCCAGTGGAGAGCTCCTGACACAGCCTTCCTGTGCCATCAGCAGGAAAAAACAGGCAGAAAGTCACTTTCCCTGTGAGGTAGGAGAGAATTGCACGGAGCCACTTGTTCTAATACTGAGCTGAGCCCTTTTGGACACAAAAAGAGAGGGAGACCCTCTGCAGGAGCCTTCTCCTACTGAAAGAATTTGGACACTATTTCTGTTTATGATACTTTGATGCTACTTTTAATGTTCCACAAGAGGGTGGGTGTGAGAATTTCACCTCAGGGCTGGTTCCTGTCACTCCTCCAACATCACAGCAGCTGTAAATCCTTTCCCAAGCCTGTGGAAGCATCAGCTCTGAGTGCTGAGCTGTCCCCTGGTGGGAGGAGAGGAGACTCCCCAAGCCCTCAGAATGGTGAAGAGGCAGCCCAGCCTTTGATCCCTACCTGAAAACACCTCTCCAGTGAGGCTCTGAGCCCTGTACCAACCTCCCATCTCCTGGGAAAAGCCTCCTCCCAGGGAGGAAGGCTCCCTGCACTCAGCCACAGCAGCTGCACAGCCCCAGGGATGCTCTGACTTCTGCTGTGACAGGTTTCAAAGCCCAGACTCATGAACCATAACCATCCCCATGTGTGTCTCCAGGGCTCCTTACAGCACTGACATCCTCTCCATCCACACTGCCATGATCAGGGTGAGCAGGGAGGGAGGGCACATCCATAAACTCCTGGTTTTAGTTATTCCTTTTTGCCAATTTATCCTTATTTGGTTTGGGTGACAAATTCCAGCTTCTGCCACCTTAAGACACTGGAAAAGACCACTTTGTGCCACAGCTAGGATTGAACACCCACCAGTTTTTCCAAAAGCATTTAAAAGAAACCCCAAGCTCCTGCTTTGGTTCAGATAATATTACCCAGATGAAGGCAGACAGTTCTGGGAAGGGAAGGAAACTCACAGGAGAACAAAAATGTGCAGTAAAATCCTCAGCAGAAAGAAGAACAAGCACATTTCAGAGGAGACTGGAGCTGCAGCAAAGCCATGAATATTTAACTGTCACACAGAAATATGACCAAGCCTGTGATCCCCTCTTTGTGCTTCCAGTGTTTTCTGTTCCCATCTCTGACAACAAAGGAAGAGCTTTTGCTGTCAGGTGATCTGAGAGAGTCTTCTGAGTTGCAAGGAGTCTTCCAGGCTGTTCCCAGTCCCAGCAGGAAAACAGAAACTGCAGGAAGCATCCCCATGTACTCCACAATCTCATCTCACACACAAGGCAAAGTTCTGCTCAGCCATTATCTCTGTGAGACAACAGCAAACCCCTCAGAGAAGGATGCTGCACTTGTAGTCAGTCCCTGCAGAGCCAGGGGGGAGCTCTGTGCTCAGGTAACCTCTCCCTGCCAGCCCTGCTCAGCACATCAGGACCAGCAGAGAAAGCACTTCCCTCTCTCTCTCTCTCACTCAGCAAGGCTCATGTGTGATGGCATTCACCAGATCCTGCCCCTGAATGAGGCACATCACTCTCAAACTCTCTCCTCTCCCTGCTGCCCTGTGCAGGAGCAGAATTTTCCTGGTAGAACCCAGATGAACACAATGCTGAGTGTGTTCCCTGCACATCTTCCCTCCCCACTGTGCATGTTCTCTTCAGATGGCTGCAGAATTTAGTACAGGTTGCCAGACATATTAATTATTTTATCATTTACCAGGTACTAGTATTTAAATTTCATTTTATGCATCCATTTTTTTTATTTTGACTTTTTTTGTCAAATAATTAAACCATATATCCCTACGTTATCTAAATCATCTGTCATCAATACACTTTCAATTAACCTTCCTCTATATTTCCTAGTACCAAAAACAATAACCAACTGTCATCATCACTCCACAACCACCCCCAAACAAACATAGAACTAACCCCCCCAAAAAAACCAAACAAAAATACAAACCATGATGATAAATCATCAACCAATCACCCAGCAAATTCTATGTTCTTGTAGCTTATAAAAAGCATGACAAGTGGAGGCACCACAGGCAGCAAAAAGTCTGGGATAGAGAGGGCTCAGCAAGGAAGACAGACAGTTCACTGGATTTCAAGCAGTTTGAAATGGATCTCACTTCCCCTTGCTCCCCTTCTGGATTGGGGAGATCTTAAACCACAGAAAACAGAATGAGAGAGCAGCTCCCAGCCTTTGTGGCCAGCAGCACCAATGGCAAAGCTCAGCAGCTTGAGAGTTCTTTAAAGCTGCTCTTTTCAGGAATAATGAGTGATGGACACAATCTAAATGTGAGCTGTCAAATTTTAGGAAGAATGAAAATCTCTAATGTTTTATTCCTCTCCAAGCTGTGCCTTCATCTTTGTGCCAGCTGTGGGAGACATCAGTGTAGTCCTTCCTCCTAAAGCTTAGGGGGGTTTATTTACAAATGCCAGTGGCTGCCTGAACTCCTGGCTCCATGAAAATAAATGCCAGACTGCAGCAGGATTCAGCCAGGGCCAAGATGTCACCTTCTGCCTCCTGAAGATACAGCCATTCTGGGCTGCAGCTATGGATTATTTTCTATAAAAGTAAATAGATGAAGTGCCAGGACAAACATTTCTCCCCCAAACAAGCCTTATCCATGTGGAATCTCCAGCCAGATGTGCTCTCACCCAAGCTGCTGGTACAATGTGAGCTGGCTGCACTGCACACTCAGGCTGCCAGCCAGGCAAGACCTGAGCCTTTTCACAGACTCAGATAAAGAGAAGACACAGGCAAGGTCTGAAAGCAGAGGGCAGGATGAGCCTGTCCTTTTGAAGCTCCTGCTTGGCAGCTTCAGCCTGGATGTACCAGAGCTGAGTGCTGGCTCCATGGCTGGCACTGCCAGTGCTGCAGGACTCATCCTGCCACCTCTGCTTTGGGTGAGCCTGTTGGGGAAGATGAAACAGGAAAGCCTTATAAATATGATTGCCTGCAAAAGATTTTGAGAATATGGAAACTATAAGTGAGATTGAAATGAAAGTAAGCTTTGAGATAACTCAGTTACTGAACAATGGGAAAACAATGGCATGGCCAGCTGAAGGTGATCCCCTTTTGATGGAACAGCACCCTCTGCTTGCAGACAGCTCCAAGGGTCAGAGCAGACCCTACAGCTTGGCAGAAGGGCCCCAAAGAGGAGTTTATAGGGTTTAAAATGTAACACAGTGTGGTAATGTGATGATTCTTATAGGCTGTATGTAAATGCTATAGGATTTGTATCTTGTACTAGATTGGTTAGTGAGAATTGGAATATTCAACACAGAAGAAGATTTATTGTATTGGAACGGGAACCTCGCTCTCTTAGCTCTTGCCTCTTGCCCTGTTTATTCTCTTACCCCTTTTACTCTCTTATGCTTTTATGCTCTTACCCTCTCATCCTCTCTGCCCCTCTCTTCTCTCAGGCCTGCTCTGAGCTGTGGCTGCAGCTCCCAGCAGGGCCCTGCCCCAGGCCCTTTGCAATGAACCCCAAGTTCCTGACCTGGCTGCAGAGATCTCTGTGTCCATCCCAACCATGCTACCCCCAACACTCTTACATGAGCCCATGTGGAGGAGCTGTCCTGGGTGTTTTATCCCTCCCTAATGCCCAGTTCAGCTGCACAACAATCAGATCTTTCAAGCTTTGGAGAAGGAAAGCACAGCCCTGGGCTGTGAACTGAAGCTGGGAGCTCACAGCAATGTGGGGAATTAAATCTGGGAGCTGAGCAAATTCTCCAGGGAGGTCAGGCAGCATTTCCATCCCAAAACATGGCCCAGCTTGGGTGCTGCTCACACAGCATGAAATGAGAGAGAACACATGGGGCAATAACCCCAAATCAAACCATAACTGCCCCAGCACAGGCACAGACCCACAGCAAAGCCCAGTGGCTACAGCTGGGGATGTGTGAAAGGCAGTGCCCACACAGCCACTGCAGAGCTGGGGGAAAAGCTGATGTGGTGATGAGCAGCAGCTCCCTGAGCAAGCCTCCCTCAGCACTGAAATTAAAAGTTGTTACAGCAAAAGACAGTGGAAGATGCTGAAGGCAACTCAGCAGGGCCAAGGCCATGGTGCTTGTCAATGAAATAATGTCACAGCACTCAGAGCCCAGAGAGCTCAGTGTTCTCACTGAGCTCATCTCAAACACAGACTCACAGAGCTGAAAGATCCTCTGCAAGTGCCTCCCACTGCCTCTTCAGAGGCTGCACACAGAGCTTGGGAATCTCAGCTCCAAACCTGTGCCTCAAGTGCACAGAGCAACAAGTGCTGCATCTGGGGCTGCTTTCTTTTCTTTGGGGATTTCAAATTCCAGCAGCAATGGTCAGCTCTTCATGTATCCAACATGGTTATTTCAGAATGTGAAATAAAGTGTGCAACTTTCAAAGCTTCTGTGTGTGAGAGCTCCTATGGCAACACAATTAACATCAACTCCAGCAGGCAAAGCCCAGAAATCTGAAATTCCACATGAAAGAACTGCTCTACTTTCTGCCAGCCCCCTGCCACACATCAGCCTTGCTGTTAGGTCAGTCTTGTGCTGCTGGGCATTTTCAGCAGGCCTGGGTTACAATACTGGGGCAAATTCAGCTCCCTGGATCCAGTTCTGGGATTCTTATCTACAACTAGCCAGGGAAAAAAAAAAAAAATGGAGCTTTGCTTAAGCAAAAAGTAAGGAGGAAACTTTGTGTAGACCTGCCCTTAATCACTGCTATTTGAAAAACCCACACAAACTTTGTGCCAGAGCAGGGAAGCTACTAAAGGAGCAGCACGAGGGGAACTGATCATCAGGAGGTGCAACAAAATCAATTTTCTGGGACTTAAAGTAAAAAATCTCCTTCATCTTGACTTGGGGATGTCTGTGGACAGAGGAGGAGGGATGGAGGTTCCCGTTCTTCCTTAAAAGCTCCCTGGAAATGCTGCTGTGCCCTGACTCCTCTGTCCTGGCAGGCACCTGCACAGGCTGGGATTTCAAGGAGATGCTCTGGAAGATGACCACCAAAAGCTGAACCTTTTGGGCAAATGTCCCAATGTCCAGAAGAACTGAGGGAGAGGAAGAGAACTCCAGCATGGACCAAAGAGGCTGAGGAAAAGCAGCATCAACACTTGGTCTGTGTGTGCTGTCTGTATCCCTAAGGTGAGTGCTTGCATCCTGAGGCTTAGCAGCAGAAGTACTTTTATTTTATGCTAAAATGAAGAAATCCTCTTTCTGCTGACAGGGGACCTTGCAGTTAGCAGCTTCCACAGGGATGGTGTCACTCCCAGCCCAAGCTGGGCTTTAATGACTGCATTGTGAGCTGCTGCTCCTATCAGCAGTGAATTGCTGTAGGTTAATGGGCTCATTGCACAGCACTCATAAAAATGCCTCCAAAACCAGCACAGGCAAAGCAATCTGTTTGAGGTCCAGAACAGGCAGAAAATCCAGCAGACAAATTGACTGAAAACAAGACATTGGCTCATGCACTAACAAACAAAAAGCATAAAGGTTATTACAATTACTGCTGGCAATTGCTCCCCAGATCACACACAGAGCTGCTCAGTACACAACAGCTTCCCTCTGTCTCCATTTCTACCCATTTTTTTCCACCATCCTGCCAGGATTTCTCTCTCAGACTCTGATCTACCTGGAACAAAAGCAGGGATTCACTCACTGCATGCTCCTCCACCACGTGGGCACAGCTTCTTTGGCTGCTTAGTTTTGTACACACTGCCTCAAAACAAATACAAATGTACAAAGAGCAAAGCATGGATCACTGGCCTTGTACCAAACCTTCAGACCAAAGAAGTTAAAAGGAGATGATACTGAGTTCTGTATGCAGCACTTTTTGGTTGTATTTTAATGACACTTGGGAACATTCTCAGTTGGTAGCACTTTGCAAAGCTCCAGGGCAGACATCAGGGTGAGCTGCTGCCTGCTGAGAGAGTGGCTCATTGAGCCCTGCTTTGGAAATCAGCCTTGCTGCCTAACCAGCTATGAAAATGTGGCTGTTCCACCCTGGCAGTGTCCAAGGCCAGGCTGGGCAGGGCTTGGAGCAGCCTGGGACAGTGGGAGGTGTCCCTGCCATAGCAGGGGTGGAACAGGATGGGCTTTAAGGTCCCTCCCAACCCAAACCATGCTGTGATTCCATAGCTCTGTGAAAAAGCCACAACACATCGTGGTCTCAGCCTCACTCAGGCCTGGGGGGCACAGAGCACTTGAACTTGGGAAGAGAATGTGGTTTTTAAACTGACATCATGTTTTCCATGGCATCAAGGCAAAGATCCACCCCCAGAAAGTGCCTGCTATCTTGCTGTTCAATTCCTAATGATTTATAATTCCTCTAATAAGGGATTTGCATAAAAGCCCTGGCTGTTTTAAATGCTGCCTTATTTTATGCCTTAAAAGCATGGAGCAGATTTATCTTTTACGAGTAGTCAGACTCTTTATGGCTCTTGCTTCTGCTTGAAAGCCACAGTGACTGCAAATCAACAACACTAAGCCTCCTTTTCCTGCACACAAGTGGGATAAACCTTTAGGCAAATTGCTAAGTGCACTGCTAAACCCCTAAGCTTTCATGGCATTGATTCTCACAGAGTCATGGTAATCCCCAAATCTGGGTGAAATGGCAGAAAAGTTCTCATGCTACATCATTTTCAAAATTAAAACTTCATTGTGAACAAGAATTGCAGGCTTTGCCATTCCCTGGAATTGTGTCTCAAGGGTTTTGTTCATCTACAAATACTGGGAAAATACCACAATTGGCCAAAGGCTGGTGCTGCTGTGGGAAAGAAATAAACAAAAGATTCCCTCAAAAGGTATAGAAATCAGGTCATATTCAGTGCTGCTTTGAAAACCCACCCTAAATATTTACACCAAGGTAGGAAAGGCTGGTAAAGGGCTAAAAGCAACATTGGGTGCCCTCAAGGAATAAATTCCTCCAATTAGTATAAGGAATTCTTGTAACATTTCATTGGTGGAATATTTGTTGTGGAGCACTTGCTAATCTGACAGAAGTGAAAGGTTAATTATTATTCTGCTTCTGGACAGCAGTGAGTGCTCCTGCAGACATTTCCAGGCAGGCAAGAGATTGGAAGCACTTGATCTGGAGAGGTGCTGTGTCCTTGGAGCTCACTTCCCTGAAAATCCACAGATATTAAAATCACAGAACTGAATCACAGAATATTCTAATATTAGAAACATTTGTTTTCAAACTCCGTTTAAATCCTTTGCTAAAGCAATGAGAATATCTGTTAACACTGGAAAAACAACTTTTACTGCACCTGATCAAAAAATGACCAGAAGTCCAGGCATTTGTGTACAGTACCTGAGGGTCAGGATTAACAGTAATGATATTACTGAGCAGGACAGAGGGAATTGCAGGAACAAGTGGGCACAGCTGCTTTTGGAAGTGACTGGCCAGTTGATCTCTCCACCAAATAAGATCTGGAAGCCATGTAGAGGTCAGAAAAGCAGAAATCTTCTGGTAAAAGCTGGATGTTCCCTGGAGATGTTCTGCAGTCTGTAAAGAGCCAGTGGTTAAAAAGCTTTGGTGATAGTTTCAGAAACTCTGTCTGTACCTTGCACCTGCAGCAGCTGCTCCTCTGCCCACAGCCACCCCAGAAGCTGCCCTCAGATTCTCCAAACCAACCCCTGGTGTGACACCCTGTACCCTTCATCCCATCTCATCCCATCCATCAACTCACAAACCCTGCTCCAAAGCAGATCCCACCACCCTCAGAGGGAGAGAAAAGCCCATAACCAGGACCATGGAGCAGCCCAACACAATGAAACATTAACTTCCAAAGACTTTCTCAGGGATATGAATGAAAACAGGTGTGGAAGTGTTCAATGCCAGGGTGCAGAGAGCACTGAGCAGTCTGGCCCAGTGCAAGCTGTCCCTGCCCATGGCAGAGGGTTGGAATGAGATGACCTTTAAGGTCCCTTCCAACCCAAACCATTCTGTGATTTTTTTAAAGATTGAGGCTAATATTAATACTGATACATTAATATTGAATACTGCACTGCTAAACTACAGTTTTCTATCATTTAACCTCCCCTCTAAGCCTCATTGTTCTTCAGGTTGGTTCTTAATTAGCAGGACTTTCAGAGAATAAAACCAGTGACCTCAAGGAGACCTAACTAGAAATTAACAGACTCAACAACTGTGCAGAACATCTCTCTACCAGTAACTCAGAGGGAAGTGAAGGAACTGCTGCAGCCTCATCTCAGATCTGGGGCAGCTGTGGGTGCCACAAGATCAGAAGGATCTAAAGCTGTTGGTGTCCAGAGGAGGGAGCCTGGGCATGGGGAAGGGTCTGAGGAGCAGCTGAGGGCACTTGGATTGTTCAGCTGGAGAAGGAGACTGAGGGCAGAGCTCAGGGGGGGCTGCAGCTCCTCCCCAGGGCAGCTCTGATCTCTGGGACAGGGAATGGCTGGAGCTGGGCCAGGGCAGGTCAGGCTGGATTTTGGGAAAGGTTCATCCCCAGAGGGTGCTGGCACTGCCCAGGCTCCCCAGGGAATGGGCACAGCCCCGAGGCTGCCAGAGCTCCAGGAGAGCTTGGACAGTGCCCAGGCACAGGGTGGGAGTGTTGGGGGGTCTGTGCAGGAACAGGGGTGGGACTGAGTGATCCCTGGGGGTCCCTCCCCACTCAGGATATTCCATCACTCTGTGATTATTGCACCTAAAAAGTGAAGCTCAAGGAGGAAAAGCCCAAATCAAAAGCCAGAGATTGGGAGCTCCTCTGAGCCTCCAGAAAATGAAGTGATGGAGGCACAGAGAGGAGCCCCAGAGCTGCCCACAGTGCCAGTGGGGTAACTGGGAATGCCTGGCAGAGAGCAGAGGCTGCACAAATCTCATTCCCATGTACAAATCTAATTCCCATCTGACAGCCTGTCCATCAGCACACAGGAATTACAGGAGGTGAGTGTTCTGGCATTTCTTCTGACAACAAGAAACTAAGACCAGGCAGGGATGTTGAAATCTGTCTCACTTCTAGCAGCTCTTTGGAGGAGGACAGAAATAAAATCACCCCAAAAAAAGCTGATAAAAATGAGAGGAAACATAGCAGAACCACTGGGATATAGGACTAGATGCCATCCCAGCTGAATAAGCCAAAAGACTTCTTGATGTGCAAAGAACAGGAGCTTTTGCCTAGAGAAGCCACTATTATAATTCTATTTATAACTATTAGACCTTGGGGCAGAGAAGCAGAATGTGATAAATAATAAAAGATACACAGATGACAGTGAAGTGGCCAGTAATTAAGAAATTGATGGCTCAGAGCCCCCTTTTGGGGCTGGAAATGGATGCTGGGCTCTACACATCAGTATTAACATATCATTTGTCATCATGGTTAACATTTACAGATACTGGGTCTTTTTTGCATAATCCAAAAAAAGTAGCTTAAGGTCTCCCTAAATTCTTATAGCAAACAGATGCAACAAAGCACCTGGAATTGCAATCATATTTTAAAGGTGAGGCCTGAAAAGTGTCTTTTTGTGGCCACAGGAGACAACTGGAACAAGAACCAGTAAGTGCCCCAACAGGATGTTGTTTTTCAATTCAGCCACTGAAAACTTGCACATTGACAGGACAGTGAGAGACTGAGGGCTGCAGTGTGAAGAATAAAGTCCACATTTCTCTCCACAGCAGCTGAAGCTGCCCAAGGGCAGGAACAGAGAGACTTGCTGTCATTTTCCTTGTCTCTGCTGGGGCTGACATCCCAACTTGTGTTGTTCCTCCCAGCTCTGATTTCTGCTGGGGAAAGCAGCAGCTCTAGAAATGCCTCAGGAAAAAAAGATTGACACAAGTCAGTGCTAGCACAAAGAGCCTCTCATGAGGGACAGGAAACCCAAGTCCTGCTTGGAAGAGCTGCCCCAACACCTGAAATGTCACTGCTGTGAGCTGAGCTCAGAAGTTTGTCATGATCAGGGTGGGCAGGCCCTGGCACAGGGTGCCCAGAGCAGCTGGGGCTGCCCCTGGATCCCTGGCAGTGCCCAAGGCCAGGCTGGACAGGGCTTGGAGCAGCCTGGGATGGTGGAAGGTTGTTGTTCACAATGTGAACTGGCAACTTCCAAATTAATATATTTTTTAAAAGACTTTTACCATGAATGCATTCCCACAAGAGTTACTAACACTTTACAACAAAGACAAGACTTTCTAAGTATAGACAACAACAGTAACAGAATTCTTAGACTTTCAGTTTTCCCAACTATCATCTCAACAAATTGTAATGAAGAACTGATTATTTCAGCTCTTACTTACAATGCTCCAATGGTAATTCAACCCAAACCAACAATGGCTATTGCTACTGCATTACCAATGAATATAAACAAGCAAGTTGTATACTGAGAAATGCTTTTTAAGAGTTTTAGCCCAGTACCTAATGTCCTTTAGATAAAATATGCTTTAAGAATTCTTTACAAGTTCATTTCTCACACTGGCTGTCCCAGCTTCTTGCAGGGATTTGGAGTGGATAATCTTGAAGGGCCCCTTCCAATCCAAACCATTCTGTGATTCCATGAGAAGGACTGGAGAAACTGCACAGTTTGTTCCACCAGGATGTGATTTAACCCTTCCCAGCTCCAACCAAACACTCGGGGCAGCCCGAGCCCACAACTCCAAAAGTTCATTCTGTTCTGGGGAAATATTTTGAGCATAAACAGAGCTCAATAATTTTGGTGCTTTGGCCAAGCTCTCAACTGGAATCAGCAGAGAGCAGGTCAGGCTCTGTCCCTCCATTCCCTTTGCTCCACAGAGGAAACACCTTGAATTCATATAAGAATTTAGGGAGAATTTATAAGAATTTAGGAAGACCTTAAGCTACTTTTTTTTGGATTATAGAAAAAAGACCAAATATCTGTAAATGTTAATCATGATGACAAATGATATTTTAATACTAATGTGTAGAGCCCAGAGTCCATTTCCAGCCCCAAAAGGGGGCTCTGAGCCATCAATTTCTTAATTACTGGCCACTTTCACTGTCATCTGTGTATCTTTTATTATTTATCACATTCTGGTTGAATTCAATTGCCAACACTAAGTCCTTGTCCAGCCCAGCAGCCCTGGGCAGTCCTTGTCTGCCCAGGGCTGCTCAATCACTAGTGGAAAAGCTGCTCATTGTTTTGGGCTGGGCTTTTTTGCTAGTGTTTTAATCATGACATTTGGTGCCAGCATCCATTATTTATTTTCAGGAGCATTGGAGCCACAGCTGTGAAACTCCAGGTTTTGTGATACAACATGGGAAATTCAATTTTTGCTGCTCCCAGGCAGCAGCTGCAAGTGAAGGGGATGCTGAAGTGTGTTTTAAAACCATGTTCACACATCCTGATCCATTTAGGCTCCCCATGGTGTGGCCAGCAGGTAGAACACAGACACCTGGGGATGAAACAGGCAAAACCAGAGCAGAAAATCCACTGAAGCCACAGAAGTTCCTTTGAGCCACCTGAGAGGAACTCAGCAGCCTCAGCAGAGCACAGGGCAGCTCCTCAAGGTTCCTCAGCCACAGGGCAGTTATTGAAGCAAGTGGCTCTCAGATTTGGGGGACACAGGGATTGCTGCTCCCCACATCCCCATGGCCACACTGCTCAGGTAAAACAGGTATTTACACCAGGCAAGAGTGGCAATACTACCTAAAAAGCTGTCTCCAAAAAAAGAAACAGGTACAAGATGCTTCAGCCTGTATCAAACCAGCTCTGTGAAGGACAGAACCAACACAGCAGAGTGCAGACCTGCAATTTCACAGCTTTGTGTTCAGGACAGCAGTTCATATCATGTTTTACATCACATGTGCTCACAGTTTATATCATGTTTCACATCACATGTGCCAATCCCAGCCTGTGTGCAGGACCTGCCAGTTTTATTGCACAGCTCAGGCTCTGGGCCCCACCAAAGCTGAGGGCACAGGCTCATGTCCTGCTTCCAGGCCTCAGCTCCTGGCAGTCAAATTAAAATAGTTCCTCCTCCTGGGCCACACTCTTCACATGGTTAAAATAAAGGAGGAAAAACCAGAATAGGTGCCAAAAGATGTGTCTCCTCCAAATGCAGCTCAATTTCTGCAGTGTGAGGTTACAGCTAATGAACAATTGACAAAAAATGATGCCACAGAGAGCTGGTTTCTGGTCTGCACATAACCTAAAAGCAGCATTGTTGGATTATGCCCTTTTCTGACTCAGAGATGGGGCAACTAAGAGGCATTTTAAAATTTTTATTTTGTTTTCAGTCTCATGTGAAGGGTGAGACAATGCAGATGTTAAAATTCCCTCCATCACAGTGAGATGCCATAACCTAAGTGCAGCACAAGTGAGGGCAGCTTGGGTTGGCAATCAGCTGTAAAAGCAATCCCTCACTGGGCTGTTCCCCATCCCAGTCTGGGCAGCTCTTCCACTGCTCTGTCCTGCCCTGCTGGGATTTCAGCTTGAATTGGCACAGCCAGCCTGGTGCTCAGTGCACAGCAGTGCCTGCACAACTACCAGGTGTAAATGCTGCTACTCACTGCTGCCTCGTGGCTCTGGGGGCAGCTCTGGGCTGAAGGTTCCTCTGGTGCCACCAGGCAGGCGTAGAGGGCCAAGCCTTCCTCTGTCCAGGCCTGCTGCAGCCCCACCACCTCAAATGGAGCTTTGGGACCATCCTTCCTCTTCAAAGGAGGCACCTGGAAATCCATTGGAACACAATTCCATTTTTAGATGGACTGAAAAAAACCCTTTAACTTGCTCTGTTGCTTTTGAGTAGAGCCTCACAACAAGCCAGGGAGAACTCTGCTTTCATTAGTAGATTACTAGCCAGTAGAAAAATCAATAAAGACCAAATGAAATAGGAATAACACAATGCTTTTGATAAGCCATGGGATTTATTTTCACCATGAGGACTTGCAAGCTCTGACTTCCACCAGTTTCACCAGCTCTATTTTCTGCATTTACAGGGAGATAAAGGCTTTAAAAACATGTACTTAACACAGGGCCAGGCTGGATTTTCAAACTGCTGCACAGCTCAGCTGGATCATTCAAAACACCAGCACCAAGTCCTCCACTGGATTCCCATGGGGAATTCTGCACCATCCAGGGGACCACTGCTCCAGCACAGCTCCACTGGAATCAGCAAGGAAATGCTGATTTACACAAGCCAGTCCATGGAATTGCATGGATTACCAGATGAGAATTTGGTCTAAAAATGCTTCAACATTCCCAATTGTCACAGACATGTTTTATGAAAAATCCTTTCCTTAGGATTTTTCCTCCTGAGAAGCTGAGAGGCCTCAGGAACAAAATGTAACCAATGGTTATCTGCTGCTGTGGAATGCAACAGGTGCATCTGGGATTGGGCTCATGTGGTTGTTTCTAATTAATGGCCAATCACAGCCCAGCTGTCTGGACTGTCTTGGGCAGTCACAGGATTTTGTTATCATTCCATTTTTCTTCCTTTGTTTGCTAGCTTTCTGATGAAATCCTTTCTTCTATTCTTTTAGTATAGTTTTAATAATATATATATCATAAAATAATAAACCAGCCTTCTGAAACATGGAGTCAACATTCTTGTCTCTTCCCTCATCCTGGGACCCCTGCAAACACCACCACATCCAATTCTTTCAGTGAAAGAAATGCAAACTTCTTCATTGCTATCCAACAGCCATTTCAGAGCCTGTGTAGAATAAACAGGTGGATTTTACTCCAGTTTTTCTTGGGCACAAAATCCATCTGACCATGTGAGCCTACACCCAGCAGAGTGACACAGCCCTGGAAGCTGAGGAACCCTTTCAGGCTCAGAGAGAATTGCTACAAGTCAGAGCTCAGTTGTGGTTTTTTAAATGGTAACAACACAAAGGAAGAGAGCTCACACTGCAGCTGGTCACAATCTAACAAGTCTGAAAGGAAAATTCAGGATGCAGGGCTGTTCCAGTGGCAATTTTCATTAGCACTGAGCTAACACTAAAGAATGTTAGCAATGTTTTAATGCAAGCACGAACATCATTAACAATTAATTGTGTTTAAGTGGAGTTTAAGTGATTTAAAAGCCTGGCTGCTCAGGGTGAAATCTACCTTGACTGTGTGGATCAGTATTGGTATCCCAGAGTCTTCCCCAGGGAAAAGAATAAGGCCACTGAGCAGGGTGGGAAGGAAAAATATACACTGGGGAGGGAAAATACACTGTTTTCCCTAGGGAATAAAGGGTAATATGGATGGGAAGGAGAGGGGATGGGGTGGTTTCTTTAGAGGAGAAAAACATGTGAACCAAAGGACAATTAAGGCGCCCCTCACTTGTTCACAGCACTCCTGACTATCAGGAGTGGTCTGTTCTTATGTAGAACAAGTGGTGAAAACCAGGAACCTGTGTCCACTGCCAAGGACAAAGCCTAACAGCCAGCAGTCACTTCCAACAACTGAAAATCCTGCTCAACAATCTTTCACTTCTTCAGAAACTCCAGACACAACCCAGCTCCACCAGCTCCGGCGAGACTTTTATTTACAGACTCTGAGGTGAATTAAAACATAATTTCCACTTTGTTCAGCCACTGTTTTGTAGCTGTTGGGTGGAAAAAAAGGAGATTTCAGGGGTGATTATGTATTCAGTGGAGGCCCAAACACAGAGCCTTTGGTGGCTGCACTCACCAGGGACAGCAGCCACGTCACGAGGGCCTGGTAGATGTTGGCTGCTCCCAGCACCTTGTCAGGCACCTGCCCCTCACACTGATCCGTGGCCACTTGGCCACAACTTGCCAGCCAAATGGTCAGCAGCAGCATCTCCTTTTTCACACTGCAGGATCCAGGCAATGTGGAAATAGCTGGCAAAAAAGAGGCTTCCTGTCCAAAAAAAAAAGACAGTATTAAAATGAAAGTCACTTGGATTACTGGAAGTGTATTCATCATCAGGAATTAATTATATTCATTGCCATCACAGGAGGGGCATTTAACACCCAGAGAGCATTTATCAAAGAGGGAGAATGAGCCATAAAAGCCAGGTTTTTCCATCAGTGACACCTGCCTGAGCACTGCAGGTTTTCTTGGACAGCTGTCACCTGGGTCCTCATTTAGTCACACACTGCCTGGTGAATGGAAGATTACACAGTCACAGCTGGAAAAGTGTGATTGAATTTATTCTGTATTCAAGACTCAGTGTTTGGGGTTTTTTTTAATCACTGAAAAGCCCTCAAACAAACCTGATAGTGTGAAAACTCATTATTTTCTGCTTCACCTAACATCCCTAATTTCAGAGATGAGGTCACAGTTAAGGGAACTCACCTCCTTTCTTTACTTCAGCATTGATAGTTGGTTATTTAGGATGCAAATTCCCTCTCCTTTAAG
The DNA here is from genome assembly GCF_012460135.2 of Molothrus ater. NCBI lineage: Eukaryota > Metazoa > Chordata > Aves > Passeriformes > Icteridae > Molothrus > Molothrus ater. The sequence continues at coordinate 14,515,116 of NC_050493.2, read as the reverse complement.
AGAACTGTTCAAGACACAACTTTAAGCTTGAATTGTGGATTTGTAGTTTTTTGTCCTTCCACAGATGCTGCAGCTGTAATTATTGGCTGTGTTCTTCTTCCTATCTATATTCAACTTCCTGCCCCTGACATTTCTTTGGTAAATTAACCAGCAAGCCCCTAAAATCCCAAAGATTCTCCAGTACTGCTCCTCAATAGTTACCATCACAGAACCATGGAAGGTTTGGCTTGGAAGGGGCCTTAAAACTCATTTTCTTCCATCCTCTCCCATAGGCAGGGACAACTTCCACTGGACCAGGCTGCTCCAAGCCCCATCCAACCTGGCCTCCTGTTTTCAGTTGCTCCATGTAGCCCATAATGAGGATTTCTGCCCACACCTCTACATTGAATGAACCTTAATTTGATTTACCTGAATTTACTCTGAAAGCAAAGTAAGCTAAATCCAATTACAGTCACTTTAATTCTGAATTAAAATGTCCAAAAGTGTGTTTCACAACTAATCCACTTGACAAGTTAATGTAGCTTGACTTTTGTGCTGGTCCTCAGAACAGACAACTTCTTAAAATGGTTTAATAAGGACTCAAACTAAAGCAGCTCTAATGTGTCACCCAGTTTTTTGGCACCAAATAAAACTGTAAATTAGCAATAAAGGCAAAACAGCCGTGAAAATGTGTGTGCTGCTGCAGATTTGTATTAATTCATACCCTGGGGTGCCAACAGAATTCCTCAGGGCTTTGACCCCTCCACTGAAATCCCCTGAGGAAGAGACCTTGGGAGAAACTCTGGGACCATGAGGGAAAAGTGACCTTCCCCTATATCCTGGAAAAGGATCCTTCCCTCCTCCCTCAGCAAGGGTGTGGGGATCAATTTAAGAGCTGATGACATAAACAGGATCTGTAAGTAATGTTTCAGCAGGAAATCTCCAACTATTCCAAACTTCCCTAGCCCAGCAGGTTTTCTGACCCAAATCAGATAAATTTACTCATTAAGGTTCTTTCTGACTGAAGTTCTGGTGAAGGTTGGACCTTCCCTCTCCTCCCTCTGGCAGCCTCCTCACCCCAACAGGAATCTAAGTGTAGAGCTTGAATAAATTCTGAAATATTAAGAGTAATGAACAAAAATTGAGCTAATCCAGTTTAATTCTGGACAAGAATAGCTGAAGAAAGATACAAGTGGGGCTTTCTGGGTACGGCTTCCCACAGCACTGCCCAGTTTACCCCAGTCTGCAGAGGAGAGTTCAATCTGCCCACGTTACACTGGCTTTTATTTGTGAAGTATTAGGTTATAAAAAGCCCAAAATTACTGAAATGCTGGGCTATTTTTGGTTGCTCTAGCTGGAATTGTGCTGTCACTCAGAGATAGGCTTGCAGCTGATTGCAGTCAAGTGCCAACAATTACCAAAGAGTAAATAAGATAAAATTTCCTATTCCCAAATTCTTGCTATTTTATTTTGCAATTATAGTTTATGTCATTACAAATTCCAGCCCTTCAGCTCAGTTTCCCAACCCCCCTCCATCCCCAGCTCTGGCCTTTTTAACTCTCACATAACACCAGTGCAAGGAGGAGCAGCAACCACAGTGAAATATCCATGATAATCCCAAAGGAAGCTACTATTCATTAAAAACTCATTTTAATAAGTGGAAATTTACCTCCATACTATTATTATTTTAAAGCAGAGCTGTTTATGATAACAGCAAGCCAAGGCCTAGTAGGCACAAGATTGCCAGCCAAGATTAAGATCACTTTCTTTCTAATAAAACAGCTCAGAGTGGTTAAATGATGCTTTGTTGATGTTTTTTAAAAGAGTAGTTAACATTACTCTTCCTACACATCCATGTTAGATTGGACAAAGAGTTTCAAAGACTGGGAAACAATGCCAAAGCTGTGAGAGGCTGGAATGACCAAGTTTAGGAGAACTTCACAAAGGTTTCCCAGCAGAATGAACTCATCCAGTCCAAGGAGTTGTCCCAGTGGCAGGATAGGCTAAGGAAAAACCAATTTTTTACTTTAATAGACACAATCTCTCCCTTTAAGGTAAATAAAACATCAATATTTCCCTCCCAGCACCTTTTCCAACACTAACATGGAAGCAAGGCAGCATGTTCCACCCAAATACCCTCCCTGCTCCACTGGACAGACCCTGCAGCAGCAAAAGCTCCATCCAAACATGCCCTGCATGGAAAAGGAAGAGAGGTTAAACTCACAAAACCTCCTCCTTCACCACAGAGGGGTGAGTGAGGGGCAAGGGGAGGAATAGCAATACTGTCATTCTCATTGGCTGGAGGTTTAATCAAAATAATTGTTTTCAGCCCTGTCTAAATTTATCCCCCTATGTCATCTGCACCCTAGCTTGGATCCCAGATTTAAGAGGCAATCCCTGATGAATGGCAAATTACTGACTGCAGAACTCTTTTGCCAAAGGATGCATCTGCTGTGGGTTTGTAAATGTGAGCTGATTTCTAAGTGCTGGAGCAGCTCAGCTCATTTCTCTAATGAACCTTCCCCTCTCATTGCACAGCTGCTCTGGCATTCCATGCTCTGCCCTGCTCAGAGCTCCTGGTACAGGACATAACCATGATGATTGTGTGGTTATATCCCCATTTTCCACACAGTCATGTGGGAAATGCAGGATTTTTAGGACACATTTAACAATTCTGGCCATCTAAAGCAAAGCAGATTATCACTATTCCATGGCTTCTAAAAATTCTTGCATGAGATGAAGACATATTGGAAATGTCAAGTGTTTGTTCATTTTCATTCTGTGGGGAAGGAAAAATGATGACAATGCCATCTGTTAGATGATTTGAAACTCCACATTAAAGTGTGGAATAAACCCTGAAACCATTCAAAAAACTGCTTTATCACTGCAAAGTGGGAGCAAGGGGTGAGAATGAGGAGAGGATCTGCAGTTCCTGCATGCAACTGGCAGAACACCCTGGAATTAGGAAGTTGACTTTTCCTCACAAAAAGGAGAGTACAAGTGATGTTTAATGGTCTGAAGGGCCTTTTTGTAAATGCATTTCTGTAGCAGAGTCACTCTGTGGCACCACTGCCTTTCTGAGCATCATGCTGAGGTTATGGATCTGAAAAACATGATGGGGGCAAGATGGCATTGAAATTTCTGATGTGGATGAAGCTCAGATTGCTCAAATGGAGGAATTATGGTGCTCTAAAGCAGATAACTCTGCCAAGGGAGGCTGCAGGGATTCAGGGAGCTGTGTAATGGAGCATTATTTGCTCTGATCTCCATAGTTTTCAATTCACTTAGGGCACTCCAGATCATGAGAATTTAAGTTAAAAATATAATAATAAACAAAATGTCTTTGCTGACAGTTTTCTTGCTCTGGACAATTATTCTTAGTCTTGGGTATGAAGAATAAAACCTCTTAACTGCACTAAGGGAATTCTCAGCTGCTTCACTGGAGTTAATGGCTCATCTATCAAAGATGTGGATAAATCTGGTCCATAGCATTTGTTAGCAGAAAGATGCTGTGGATCACACAGGATCAAAATTTTTTGGTCCAAATTCAACAAATTAAAAAATCCATTCAAATAATCTGTAACAAACAGCTTTTTTATTTACATGTAATTTCTTCTTTATTTTTTAGAAGAAGGAAAATTTTCTTTAAAAGGCTCAGCTCAGGTAAACACTGACCTGAGAATTGCATTAAAATTTAAACCAAAGCAACACTGAGTCTTATTTGAGTTTGTTTGCTTTCCAAGCCATAATCATTAAAAATGAGAAGTGCCTTTTCCATGATTGGTGTTTACACTCCAGTAACACTTGGAGAGGCTCAGAAGGATTCCCAGCCTCATTGTGCTGGTGTTCTGAGCACATGTAACAAAAAGTTCCTCCTCTAATGAGTTTATACTCCTGGTTAATGAGAAGCAGCTGAAATGAGTAAAGGAAGTTTAATTACTTACACATTTCATGTGAGCATAAGACTGGGAATGGGGAACTTGTGCCTCAGTCCTGGCTCTGGAATGAAGGATTTCTCTGTGGAACAGTAAAGTGAGGATAAGATTTCCTTATCCTGGTCCCTGTCTAGCTGGATTCATTATCAAGACTCTGTAAAGTGCTCTGAAGAGGAAGAGTATAAGATAATCAATAAACTTTCAAAATTAACCTCTCTTCCTTTTCTGAATCCTGAAAGTGTTGTGGCCTCCCAGCCCCCTCAGCATGATCCTGTCTGCATCTTCCACTTGCTCTTCAAAGGGTTCCAGCCTGCCTCACACATGAAATGTGTCAGCACTTCCAGACCCTCCCAGGGAAGGGAATTGCACCTGCTCATCTGGAAATGCTGGGACAGAGCATGGAATTGGTCCTCAGCCATCTGAAATCTAGGCTGGCATTTGGAACATGCTCCAAGCTGGGTTTAAATCTGATGGGAATGGCTCTGCTTGGATACAACAGGAGATTCCCAGTGGGGTGGAACTAGAGATTCCTTAAGGTCCCTTCCAACCCAAACCATTTGGGATTGGTTCTATGATTCACCACATATTTATCACCTTGGGGAAAACCTCATTTTTTCTTCCCATCTATTTATCTTTTTTATTTATCATTTCCCCTGATACTCTATGGAAATCCCCAAAGAAATAAAGGAAATTAAAGGGTCTAGGGGAGGAAACTCTGCTCAGCTGCTTTATCAGAAAGTTTTAGCAGAGCTAAAGTGGCTTGTTCTACAGACTGTCAGCTTCCAATTAAAATGGATTGTATCCAGTTTGTCACAGGCTCTGTGCTCTTCCCTCCAGCTATAAAACACCCTCAAGACAACCCTTCAGACCTGTGAGTTTGGGGCTGTGTGATCCTGAGAACTTCTAAGTGCTTACAGTGCTCCCTGAAGCTGATGGGAACTCCAGGTGCTTGGCACTGAGCTGGGCAGAGCTCTGTGTTTGCCAAATAAAAATAACTGCACAATTCTTCCACTCCATAATCTCGGGTAAAGCCCTGAATTCCATTCCTTGCCACTGAGAAGAATGCCCCATAATGAGTATTTGTGGAATAATGTGTTTACAAGTTGTGACCAAGATTATCCCCATGTGCTGAGATTTGGAACATGAGCCCAGCCTAAGTCAATGCTGAACAAGAAGTCACGAGGAAAACCAGGAGTGTAATTTAAATCCTGCAGTTCCTTTAACAGACAAACCTGTACATCCCCTTGGAACAACAGAGGGGCAGGTTCAGCCTCCTTTCATCTACAAGTAGCATCAGTGATCACAGCCCTGAGGGAAGGCCAGGAGTTGGGAATTCTATTTTGGTTCCAAGAGAGAATCACAGCAGAAAGTGTTTGTTTCTCTGTGTAATTAAACGTGACTGGCACTTGTTCAGAGCCATTGCAAACCCAGGGCAGCCTGGCACACTGCAGGACCTGAGGAGACAAAAAGCTCAGATATGGTTTTGTGTCCTCCTGCCATCTCTGGGATTAGAAATAGAATTTGGCTCGTGGACATTTTACATTATTGTCTTCAAGTTTAATGTGAACATCCTGCTAATGTGAATGGAGGAGTATTCAGGACCTCTACTGGCAGCAAGCTCATGCATGGAATCCTGGAAACTCTGCTCCTTTTCCTTGTATTAACCTTTCCCTTAAGCAACAGCAACCAATGTTCCCATCTGTCAAACTCAGGCAGGAGTGTATTGAGGAATAAGCCTAAACTCATTTTAATCACTTCCAAGATATGCCGAGGACTATAAAGGATTAAATATCTCACATTATCCTGGGGCCTTTCCAAACTGCAGTCAGAGAAACAGCACTGCAAGATCTCATTGCTTTGTGACTCCCTGGCTCTTCAATTCCTCCCACAGCTGGAAAAAGCACAAACCTGGGAGCCATCAGAGTGCCTCTCCATGTTCACATGGAAGGGTCTCCATGGCTTTTTGGTGACCCTGTTGCATTCAGCACAGGTGAATTTCCTGGTTCTGAGCATTTCTACAGCAATCGGGCTGGAAAACCTCTGAAAGCAGCCAAAGGTTATGAAAGCAGCTTTACTGTGTGGCTCTTGGACCTGCTGTGGTGGTGTAAGCTGAACTGGGGAGAGGAGCACAAGGATTGTTGTCATCTTATTGCAAAGCTCCATCCCTTCTTGATGATTTCTCATGGGCATCTCCTTGCAGCACTGACTCCTTCCTCACAACACAGCCACCAAACCCCAACTCTCCCCTCACCCAGCTAACCCACTCTTTGGTAGCACTCTTCCTCTTGCTGGACACAGCTGTGGCCTATTAAGGGCAGGCCTGTTCCTAGTCTTTGATGATTAGTACAGCTGCAACTCCTCAGGTGTGGGACTACCTTCTGCACTATCTTTATTTTCTTACCTTCCATCCCTCCACAGAGGATGGGAAGTACAACCTGCCCTAAGAATGCTTCCCTAACATTCATGACTCTGGGAACACAGAATTCACAGGATGAATTCACAGAATGACCAGGCTGGAGGAGACCTTAAAGATCAGTGAGTCCAACCCATGCCCTTACACCTCCATTAAACCATCAAATGAACCATCCAGTCTTTTTGTAAACACATCCATGGAGAGCAAACTCCCCCTGTGTGGAGGGAGGTGTTTGTAACACAGACAGGTCAGGCCTGGACTCTCTGCTTGCCTCTTAAGGCAGATCCTCAGGTCAGATCTGTGCCATGCTGAGCCTCAGCTCCTGGGATTTGTGCCCACAGCCAGGGACAGCAGGAAGCAGCTACTCCAGCAAAGTGCTGTGCCAGCAATCCCCCCGTTTGCTTTCCCTGGCACCATGTGGGAAGATGAAGAGGAGGCCAGAAACACAGGCTCTGTGCCAGCTGCCAGCCACCCATGCTAGAAAAACATTTCCTTGGGATCTTCCATCTATTCCAAATGCTGTGTGCTGGGCTGGTGGCACAAACAGGAATCTTGGCCTCCTGTCTCTGTGTGCTAAGTTTAACTCCATCTCTAATTGCCTTAGTTTATTTTTAAGCCTTTCTTGAGTCGAGGCAGAGGGTTCATTAAGTACAAGAGATTTTAATCTTGTTTCAGGAACTCATTAAATGCCTGGCAGGAAAAAAAAAAGGAGGAATTCAGGGGCCATCTGGTGGTTGTTGGGCACAGCACTGCTGGCCACAGCCTTGGCATCAGCCCAACAGGGAGAGCACCTGGAGCCAAGCAAACCCCAAACTCAGCTCTGGTGTCAAAAAAACATTCCTGTAGGAAATATGTGGTGATTTTTACAATTAATGCGGTTTTTTTAAGCTATATTAAAATAACAGGGCTAAATGCTGTTGTAATTACATTCACACAGATGCAGTTGCTTTGACCCAGGGTCAATGAAAACATTTGGTCACAGGTGATTTGTATTACCAGGATCACCTTTGGAGCAATGCAGATATAGAAAAATTCAACTACTGTGTAACAAAATCGTTATAATCATAAAAAGATTTTATAGGTTTCCTCAGCTTCTCCAAATATTGTACTGCACCACATTTTGGGGGATAAATTGGCATTTCTGTAAGGAAGTGGCACAAAACCTATTCCTTCATGAGTGGTTGATCAGGCCTTTGTCCATTCTTTAAGTGGAGACATTAATTTGACTTTCTTACAGTCCTTTTCCTTTATCCATTTCCCACCCAGCAATAAAAGTGGTGTATTTTTAAATAGTGCTGAGGCCATCATCTCAGTGCAGTCATGTGGGCAGCTCCAGTGGAGCTGGGGAGGTGCCCAAGTGCCCTGGCCCAGCAGGTGAAGTGCTGGGTTGGGATCCCAGGATCCACAACGTCCTTGAACAACCCAGAGAGGGAAGAAAAGGGCAATTTCCAATGCTGATGTCAGCACCATTGCCTCAAAAAGATCAAAACACCCATGGAACAGCAATGGCAATCACAGGCACCTATTTAAGGAAGACAGGTAAAGAATCAAAAGCATTTCAATGACAATTTGCAGATCAAGGCACCTCCTACTTAAAAATAACTTCTGGGGCCAGTAACTGAACTAAAAATACTTTACAAGTTTTGGAAATCAATCCCTACTTTCAGGCAGACCGTGCTGATGCAGGGTAAGTGTCCCAGTAGTAGAATGTCCAGCACTTCAGCACCACTCTGGATGGCAAATGTGGATTTTGTCAGGGATTTTCCCCTGAAGAAATACAGGATCAAAGAGAGAAAAAAGCCATCAAAGGGCAAGGAAGGATTTGACCATGGTATATTGGTAATTTTATCTTCCAGTTTGTAAAAATACTGAGAGTTTAAAACACTAAGACACAGAATAAATCATTTTCCATTCCTTCTGGGAACACAAAAATTGGAGAGAGAATAATTTAAATGAGACTTAATGAAAAGCTTTACAACTCTAGGGATAATTAAACAGCAACATGTACTACCTGGGAGTCAAAGAATCCTCACCATTGAAGATTTCAAGACCAAGTTCTATAAAGAATTCATTTTGTTGCAATACAAGTGGAACATCTTGTGGTTGAGAATTCTCCCTGACACCAGTGAGCTGAGTCAACAGGGTGTTAACATAAAGAACCTGCTGATTTTGACAAAAAGGTGATGGAGCCTGTGTTTACAAGATGGAAGGGAAAGTACCCACATCATCTATTTGTTAAGGTAGAATGACTCTGTTGTGCCTGGATGTTTTTGTTGTGTAAGGCAGCTGTAAGGCTAAGCTGCAATGAGATGAGGATCATGGTAATATAATTACTAATACAAGGTTAGCCCAAGTGATTGTGAATGCCAAGAAAAATGAGATGCCTCAGTGTGAGTCAACACATTCATTTCCCAACCACCCTGGCTGTGTAAGGGAGATAAAACTGGTTTATGAGGGGCTGCTTACAAGGTGGCTCCTAATAGCTCTCCAACAACATTATCCTGTTCTGCCATATCATGATAAAGCAATAAATGCAGAATCAAGCTGAAGCCCTGCTGAAAACAACTACTTTTTTCCAATAATAAAGGAGATGAGTACAAGCTAAATTCTAGTTGTTCTGTGTGAAATGAATGCCAGGGCTGGATGGGCCTTGCAGGGGTTTGGCTGCAGTGTTCAAGGCCAGGTCTGACACAAGCTCAGGTGTTTAACCTCACATGGGGCTGCTGGAAAAGGAGCTCTGGGAAGCTGAGACATTTCCCTTGGTCCTGGACAAGCTGCAGAGCAGCTCTACCTCTGCCTGGCCTCACCCCCTCACCTGCACTGACTGTGGCTCCAGCTCAGCCCTGTTTCATCACACCAGACCCCCTGGCTGATCACTGGGCTGCCCCTGGGTCCTGCCCCTGCCTTGGCTTTCTGCCCTTCATCTTGCCCTTCCTCATCCCCCACATTTGCCAACTGGCCACCCTCACTGAGCTGCTCTGCTGCTGCTTTGGGACTGTGGCAGTGCCCTCCCTGCTGGCAAGGACTGCCCTGCCTGCCCTGCTCTCAGCTGCACACCCTGCTTTGTCTTCCCCAAGGGCTCCCCACTGCCAGAGGGCAGGGTTAGATGGGATATTGGGGAGAAATTCTTCCCTCTGAGGGTGGGGAGGGCCTGGCACAGGCTGCCCCCTGGATCCCTGGCAGTGCCCAAGGCCAGGCTGGGATAGTGGAAGGGGGTGGAACAGGATGGGATTTAAGATCCCTTCCCACCCATCCCAGACTGGGATGCTGTGATATCCTTAGAATAACCTGCTTGTGCTGCTCCTGATATAATATCAAACTCAGCTCTGAGTGTGGCAAAAGTTACCACCATTATCTGGATCCCACCTAAGGGGAATGTGACAGAAAACAACACCAGCCCCAAGTTACTGATCATAACAAGCAAGATGAATGCAGTGACAGATCAAACCCATTTCATTTTACATCCTCCATTTAACTGCTTTACATCCTGTGAGCATTCCTTCTGTCTCCCTCATCAATAACACTGCTCACACAAGGAAAGAAACCCTGTGCTGTTCCTCTAAACTGCTAACTCAGCCTGACCCTACAGCGAGGATCTCACCACCACTCTGCTGGCCTTCACAGAACTCCAGGTGCTTGCATCAGTTCTGAACCAGATTCAAAGGTTAAAATGTGGTTGGGGACCCAATTGCAGAAGAGATCAACTCATGCCAGTCTTAAATTTCACCAAAAGTTTGGGTGGGGCAGAGAAGAAAAAAAAAACAAAAACCAAACCAAACAAAACAAACAAACAAACAAACAACCCACTCACACACCCCCCCCAAAAAAAACCAAACAAAGAAACAAAAGCCCAAATAAATGAACCCAAACCAAAGCATTAAAAAAACAGGTTCTTCCCTGCATTATTTTTAAAACCAAGAGGTGAGCCAGATTGCCCAACTATTCAGACACCTCCAGACATGGACCTGACAGGCAGAACTCTTAGAAAGAACCCACTGATTTCCCAGGGAATTGGCACCTGCATGTCTTGAAAATCCACTGGATCTCAGCCCCTTCTCCAGCAGCTGAAGTGCCCCTGGAAGTGAATTCTCAGTCTCTCAAGTTCCCTCTCCCCAAGCCTGACTCTCAGAGTGAAGCTGAGGACAGAGTTTGACTGAACTGGGTTAAGAAAAAGGAGACGGCACATTAAATCTGCTTTTACATTTTAGACAAGAACTCTAATGTAACCCTAATGCAGCTTTTTAAATTTCCTTTGCCAGTCTTTCCCAGCACCTCAGCTACAGTAATTGCAGAGTTTCTAAACTTTCCCTCTGATTATTATTCAATTCAATTATTTATGTACATTATAAATGGTCAGAAGAATTCTGGAAACTGTGACAAGTGTTCCAGATCTGAACATCTATCACTGCCAAAACAAAGGACCTACAAAACAAATTTGCAAGTGTGCTGCTCTGTCAAACACTGGGGCTTGTTCTTTGAATATATGTGTTTATATATAGATATTAGATATTTTCACTGAGACATAGCTGCCAAATTACAGGGGCTCTTAGTTTTAAATGTCAAAACAGTCAAAATTTTCTGTGTTCATAAAAAAAGAAAGAAAATAAAACCCTATTCAAATTCAAAGGGAAAAAGTGCTGCTATCAAAGCAGATTTCAAGTAATCTTACAAAGGACTGTTGTATTTGATAGATGATGTTGATACATTTTTTAGACTTAATTTTAATAACGAATATTTCTGAATATGAACTAAGAGCAGAATTGCCCAGACAACATGGTTATTATGGCTTGTGCTGATTTCCTTTTACCATTGGTGCATTGGGAGGTCAGGCAGGTCCCCTGGAGCAGGCTGGCACTGGAATGGGTTGGGTGGGAAGCACCATAAAGATCCTCTCATCCCACCCCCTGCCCTGCAGGGACACCTTCCACCATCCCAGGCTGCTCCAGCCTGGCCCTGGGCACTGCCAGGGATCCAGGGGCAGCCACAGCTGCTCTGTGCCAGGGCCTGCCCACCCTCACAGGGAAGAATTTGTTCCCAATATCCCACCTTAACCCACCCTCACAGGGAAGAATTTGTTCCCAAAATCCCACCTTAACCCTGCCCTGTGTCCTCTTTTGTCTGTAACAAGTCCCTGTCCCTCTTTCTGGGCACTGGAGCAGTTTGCACAGGCAGCAGGAGCCTGGGCTGGTGAGAAACATCACTGTCCCTGCTGCCACAACTGGAACATCATCCCATCCCTCAGGGGAACATTTACAGCTCCAGTTCCAGCACAGATCCACTCTGAGCTCTGCTCCAGACAAAGCACATCACCAAGCCCATCCTCATTTTATTGGCAACAGCACAGCAGATATGGGAAATGACCAAACACAGGGCAATTCTGCATTGTCTGGTGCATTGTCAGGAAGGAGAGAGCAAGGCCCACGTGGGTTTCTGAGGAGCAAGAGAGTGTCTGCATCTTAATCAAGGCTAACTGGAAGTGGGTGGTACCTGCCAACAGCCAGGGAGGAGCAAATCCAACTTTTACACTCCAAAGCAGAGCTATGGGTGCTGTGCTCTCCTTGTCAAAGCAGGCTGGTAGAGGGAAACTCAGCTGGGAGTTTTTTAGTGCTTTTCTCCTCCCCACTGATTAATCCAGTGCTAAATAAAATGAGCTTTCAAATCTCCACAACCACAGCAATCAATTTACAAAACAAACCTAAATGGTCCAGCCCCAAATCTAGGGCTGTGAAGTCTTTCCACTTCTGTAAAAAAAAAGCTTTGTTATTGGCATTAGCCCAGAGAAATCATTATGGTGGATTCATGGTCGTTCTGCAGTTTCTCACCTCCTCTGGCCTTCTCACCTTGTGCTCAGCAGAATCAGTGCATGGATGAAGCAGGACTGCTTGCCATGGAATCATGGAATGGGTTGGGAGTGATCCTACAGCTCATCTCATTCCAACCCCTCTGCTGAGGGCAGGGACAAAGAGAAATCTTCTCAGGAGTAACAACAGCCCTGTCCTCCAAGCCATAGTTAGGCTTTGGCTAAAATCAGGATCATTTCATACCCCCTCAATCAGGAATAAAACCTATTATTAAATCCACAATCCTCAAAACCAACCCACAAAAGTGAACTATAAATCTGCTGGGAGCAGACAACAGGACTCAGCAGAGACAGTAAAAATATTGCACTTTTTAAGGAAGAGTTATGAAAAATCATGTGGGAGACTCTGGCTGCTGTGAAGTAGATGACACTGAGGCCACTGATTCCAGCAAGCCCTGACAGGTCAGAACTGCAGGGCAGCTGCTTGGGGAGCTCTCCCTGGCCAGGAAGGTGGGGAATTCTCCTCCCTTAGTGTGAGAGAAGAGCTGTAGGGCTGCTCCTCTCCTCAGCTAATGGTGCTCCATAACAAACAGATTTGAAGCAATGCAATAAAAATGACATTTTGCTCCCAGCTGCCCCTGGCAGGGAGCCCCCCTGTCTTAGGCTGGGGCTGTGTGTTCTGTTCCCATCTGTCAGAGCTGGGGCAGTTCTCTGCTGTTCATGGGCAGTTTTCTCTTGATCTCTCCCACAGCCAATCCTCCCTGCAGGAGATCTCTGCTGTCCATGGCCACTGAGTGTCCCTGCAGGGCTGATCCAATTCCAGCATCCCATGGGGAGATGCTGTGCCCAGGGGAGGAGCCGAGCATTCCTACCTGGATCCAATCTGAGCCTGGCACAGCACAGCAGCCTTTGCCCAGTGCATTGCCAGAGGAGCAGCTTCTGCTGCCCTGCATTGCCAGAGGGAGCCCAGGCCCATCTCCAGCAGCCCTGGAGCTGCAGAGGAAAACTCCCCCCTTGTGCAGGATCCCTGCTCCAGCAGAGCCACAGCTGGCACTGCAGGAGGGCTGAGCCCCCATGGGATGGGGCTGTGCCACCCCCTGACACACAGGGGACAGGGCATGGTCTGACTCTGTCACTGGTTTTTCTTTTTGTACTATTGCATTTGTATTCATTCACTAAAATGAATACAAATTTCCTAGTAAAGAACTGTTATTCCTATTCCCATATCTTTGTCTGAGAGCCCCCTTAATTTCAAAATGACAATAATTCAGAGGGAGGGGGTTTGCATTTTCCATTTCAGGGGAGTCTCCTGCCTTCCTTAGCAGACACCTGGCTGTTCAAAGCAGGACCCTGCCAGGCCCAGCCCACCCTGAGGCACTGACCCTGTGGAACAGGAGCGGGGTGTTCTCTGCCATGGGCTGCTTCCCCCACACCGAGCGCTGAGGCTGCCACTGCTCCAGCTGCTCCTGCAATCTGCATCTCCTCTGCCTCTCCTTCATCTCCTCTTCCTTTTGGGATAGCTCTCTGTCACTTCCTTCTCTCCTGGAAAATACACAGATGAAGCTTTTCACTTTGGGGGTGATGATCTGAACCACTTGTTCATCTGGTTGCACTTCTTTTTTTCTCGTATTTACACCACGCACTTGAGGGGGAATCATGACATGAAAGGCTAAAATAGATTTAGAGAGCAATTCTGGTGTTTGTGGGGAGACACAAGAACTTGCCAGTGGATGAAATCATCTTCTAAGAAGTAAAAGAACCTCAAAGAAAAGGAGCAGGGATCAAACTTCTGATAAGTGGTGATGATTTATCTGGAAATGCAAACTCCTTTAAGCACAGATGTGTTTGTGAGGTCTCACTCCCCATCTCCACACCAAGAATCCCAGTCTAGACCCATTTCCTTTCCTATTTGCTATAGGATATGACAGAGATAAAGTTCCCCTGACCCCAAGACCTCCCATCTTTCTACATCTGGATGCCCACAGAGAGATTTCATCTGCCATTTCTGTGGCAAACAAAAAGTTCAATTTCTTCTGAATTCTTCCAGCCCCAGGTGCCCCAGCAATAATTAGAATAGCAATAGAGAAAACTGAAATCAGTGAAAATCACTGAATTATCACTCAAAGACAATAAATAACCCACATTCTTGCCTGGCCATGGGCTGCCATCTCAGGCTAACAGGTAATCAAAATGCAGTTTAGTATTCCTGATGCAAGCAATGAGCTTAATGTCAGGAATTCCAGAGGGAAAAAACCCTGCAACCAACCACCTGCCATTTCAAGCAGGTACACAGGAACTGAGGTGTCTAAGTGGCAGGGCAGGCAAGTGTTTAACTCTGACACAGTAATAGTCTCCAGAGCAGGCAGATCCTGAGTCTTTCCAGGGCTCATATGTCAAAGTCAGAATGTTAAATTTCACTCTGAAAATAGCAGGATATAACCTTTGAAAAGGCAGCATAATGGAGCTCTCCCAAACAGTTGGGCAGGTGCACAAGGCAACCACCTGATTTCACTTTGAAATTAGACCTTCTGCAGAATACACTACATTTAACTAAGCCCAGGGAGGCAGAGGCCCAAATAACTCTGCAATTTCCTCAATTGATATCACTCTTATTTCCACTCTTTAAAGCTTTCCAAGATATTCCTGTGGCATTCCTCACGGGTGTACTTTGTAACTCCAAGATCTTGCACTTTTCTTGTTGGCAGAGTCAGAATTCCTTTGTTTGGAAGAAGAAAAGAATTACAAGAGGAGATTGGTACATCTTCCAGTTTGTAAAAGGTGTTTTAAACTGAGACACAGAATAAACCATTTTCCATTCCTTGTGGGAACACAACAAAAATAAGCTTAAATTGGAGAGGGAATAATTTAAATTAGATTTAATGAAAAGCTTTACAACTCTAGGGATAATTAAACAGCAAAATGTACTACCTGGGAGTCAAGGAATCCTCACCTTTGAGGATTTCAAGACCAAGTTCTATAAAGATCTGCCAGGAGATATTAGATTTTACCTCACTCTTTATTGACACAGGGAGACTGACCCTTCCAGACCCTATTTTCTAGGAAGCTCTGCTTAGGAAACCTCAGTGCTGTTGTTCCTAAAGGAGATCAATACTGTGTTATCCTCCTCTTCTGCAGAATAAAAGCTAAAGAAAAAGGCTCCATTTCCAATGTCAGAAGTGCCACAGCTCATCTAATGCCAGGCCCCACTGAGGCTGCCTCTAAACCTTCCAGCAGTAGCTGCCAGGACTGCTGTTCTTGCCAGGTAACAAATCCAGACACCCTCTTGCTGCAACTCACAGCCCAGGTAAGCAATTTTCTTTAATCCTGGACAATTAGAGAAGCCACATCCAAACCCTCTGATTACTTTCCCTGTGGGGTACCTTGGCAGTTCTGCTGTAATTAGAGGACACTCTGGAGCATCTCCTGCATTTGGAATCTTCTCAGCTTCCATTTTGTTCTCTTTCTCTGTGTCAGCTCTGTCACCCCCACAGCTTGAAAAGAGGGGACTTTCCTTGTCTGGTTCCAATCTCATCAGTTTCCTGGGAACCACCTCATTTGTCTCTTGCCTCACTTTACAAGATTGGTTTTGACTTTTATTAGAGGAAGCTGTGTCTTCCAGCCTTTCTGGATGCAGTTTCTCAGCTGGAACAGACGTTTTATGAAGAAGCTCCAAGGCCTTCCTACGGGCTGCTCGGATTTGTTGCAGTAACAGGCTCTTCCCTGAGCAATTCCTCCTGCAACAGAAATAAAAACCTGATTTCATCAAGATAAAGCATTATAGGAATAAACTCAATCTCTGAGGAACTTCACATATGATGAGAGCTCAAAACAAGGACTGGGCATCTGTAGGAGGAATAACTGGGGGTGACAGTAGCAATGTCACTGTCATATTTTCTGGAAAAATCCCTTCACCAGGATTTCTTCTCCTGGGAAGCTGAGAAGCCTCAGAGAAAAAGGAAAACAATATTATCTCATTTGCTTCTCCTGTGTTTTGCTGCTTTGGAATGTGGTTTGGAGATTGTTTATCCAATATGTGAATTGTTTCGACTTAATGACCAATCACAGTCAGGCTGTGTTGGACTCTGAGGAGAGAGTCAGGAGTTTTCATTATTATCTTTTAGCCTTCTGTCTGTATCCTTTCTCTATTCTTTAGTATAGTTTAGTATAGCATTCTTTAATATAATATCATAAAATAATAAATTAGCCTTCTAAGAACATGGAGTCAGATTCATCATTCCTCCCCACGATGGGGGACCCCAAAAATACCACATAGCATCAGCACTCAGGTGACACAAGCAGAGCCAGAACACAAAATTGATCCTCCTGGCAATTTATTTACCTCTTCTGCATTCAGGCACAACACAAACACCTACCAGAACAGCCCTGAACAAATGTACAGCTGGCATGGAAATCAGAGCCTATAGATTTTTGTCCCCTTTGGATACAGGGGTTGGGGTTCAAATACACACAGATGAAAGGTTTTTTTAATAATTATTACAGTTTTTGAATGCTTGGCTTAATTTCCTCAATGAGACTGCTAAACTGTCAGCAAGCACATTACTGTGGTAGTGGAATGATCTGTCCTGACATAATCTACATGCAGAGAATAATAATTCCTGTTTAATAATTTGTTCCAGATAAAAATGAAACTGGATAGTCCCCTCATGAATGAGATCAGAATCCCACCCTGCTTGAGACCAAGAGCATTTCTTATTTACAACCAGAACTGAGCAGCATTTGCCAGGCATTACATTTCTGCATGTTCTTTAGCAACATGAAGATGAATCAAAATCCAAGCTCTGCTCTTCATCACTGCAGATTTACACTGATGGAACAGCTGAAGTTGTGTCAGTGCCACAGAGAGTTCCTCAAGCATCCCCTTGTCCCTGCCTTTCACTGGTTTTGGGTTAGATGTTCTAAATTACATTGTTTGGGCTTCTTGTTGGGCTCATTGTTTGTCAAATCACCTCTTCTTCCAAAGCATTAGAAGAAGTGTAGATGGCTGGCACAAGAAGACACAGGTTCAGCTTGTCCCCTGCCCTGCTGTGAACTTGCAGGCTGCAGAACTCCAAATGGAACCCAGAGCATGAGTGCGGGAGGATGGTTAAATCTGACACCTCTGCTTCACATTAAACAAATGTCTCATAACCTATGGATATGAATCCAGGAGTTAGGCAAGCAAAAGCTGACATCTGTGCATGTTGAGGAGTTTACACTTTAGGATTCCACCCCTCCCACTCTCTCCCCTTTCCCCTCCAGTTAAGGAGAATTGGGAGGGCCCCTGTCCATACAATGTAGTCAATATTCTCTTTAAATCTCTATCCATTCTAGCCTATTTTATTATTTATAAAAATAAAGGTTTGTCTGACTCAACTCCCTACAACATCTCCAAAGTTTGGTTCTGAGGCTTGTCAAACATGGTTCTGGTGTCACTCACAGAGGGTTGGAGAAAAACTCACATTTTCCAGCCCCCAGGGCACCTCTGGATGTGTTTTGAGCTGGACCAAGCAGCTGGACAGGTGCAAATATTGCCTCAAGAATCAACAACTCTCTACCTTTGGTAGCTTCACCATGCAACAGGAAAAGAGTGACCTCCTGGGGCCACACTGGAGCACTTTCATTACTGTGCTTTTCTTTTTTTTTTCTGCTGTGAAGACCAGGAAGGACAATATTTAAGTACACAGATTTTCACTCTGATCATTGTTAGGGCAATTATTTTAGTTTCAGAAAAAATGAACATCATATCACTTGGAAACAGTCCTGGTAGGGAAACTTACATTCTCCTTTCTGCTTCATCCTGAATTGTCACAGTCTCTTCTTCTTCAGAGGAGGAGGAGGAGGAGGAGCTGTTACTTGCACTGTGAAACAATCAGACCATACTAATTAACCCTGTTCTAGCTGAGCGTTGGCTCTTGGTCATTTCTAAGATGCAAATTTAGAAAATGAGGAAAAAGGGAGAGATACTTCCAGGGAAGATCTACTGGATGTTATGGAGAGTCCTTCACACTATTACTCTAGCAAAAAGAAAATTCAAATATTCAAGCAACTAGAACAAAATGTTTATCTGTCTATTACCTAGTAGCTGCTTATTAGCTACAAGGTTTCTCCTTATTACAGAGGTGTGAAACAACATTTTTAAAGTTACATCTCATTGCATGAGATTCAGAAAGGTTTGTTTCTCACTTTTATTACTTGTTTCTCACTCCCAATAAAGCCAGGAATTACCTTTGTTCCTCTTCAGGGACTGTCACTGGCTTTGGTGGCTCAGCATCTCTCAAATCTATGTACACAGTTGCACGTTCTGGCAGGTCCTGGAAACTCATCCTGCCCATCCTCAGAGAACTTGGTGGGGATGACAGCAAGGCAGCATCCCTACACACAGAAAACACATCTCAGCACATCCTCTGCCTTATCCACCCAAGGAAACCTGCAGGGAGTGCCTCAGGATCAAAACTGGACTGAGAAAGGAGCTCTGTGCTTGGCTGCCACATAGATTCCAACTCTGCTTCTGCCTGCAATCAGAATTCAAGGATTCAGCTTCCCCCAGCAGCACAGATCACAGGCAGGATGAAGAGGGATATTTAGTTCTCAAAATGTGACACCACCAAATTGTTCTGGAGAACAAAGGCAGGCACCAGAGAGATCACAACTTTTAACATCTCAGTGTAAGAACGAGTTCCCCTTTCCTCTCTGCCTCTTCTGGCAATTCCATTTCATCTTCCCAGGCATACAAAGTGCAAATCATCCTAGTGGCTCTCCCTGCTCTGGCAATGAGGGTATTTCCCACCTTCCCCTCCACTCTTTCACTCATTATTTCCTCTGTGCTGCCACCATTGATGTTGCTCCCTCTGAACAGCCTGAAAATGCTTTTCCTTCACACGAAACCTCCAAGAAGCACTGACATCTCCACTGATACCCACAGAAAACCACCCTGTGTATTTTTGCTCAGTTGAGGTACCAGTAAAAGAAATTAGTAGCCTAAATGACAAAAAAAAGCTGAGCAGGATAATAGGCTTAGTCTCATTTTCCTGCCTTTCCCATTTTTCCCAAGAGCCTGGTAAGGTTTAGACAAAGGTTGATAGGGAATGCCAAGGTGTTTGTCATCAAAGGGAAATGAAGGACTGAGGATTCCAACTCCAGTATCAGCTTCCTGCAAGGCTACAGAGATAAATCCCTGTGGAAGACCAGGAGTTGCCCAGTATCCATTCTGGCAGCCAGGATTAGCTGGGATATGTGACAGAAAAGGACTCACTGATTGTCCTGCTGTCCCTGGAGGGAGCAGAGCTTGGCTGATGGCCTCTCACAGGGAGGGGACACTGCCCTGGGCTGCCTGGCACACAGCTCTCCCAGCCTTTCCATGAGCTCCTCTTCACACTTCCTCCTGAAGGTCTCTGTGGAAGAGCAACAAAATAATCATCAGTTGTGGTCTTCTGCCATGAAATCACCCAATATTCCCCATATTCACATTGTTCCTGTTCCTACAGCCTGGCAGCAGGGGAAGGATAAAGATAATATTGTAACTGGCTTGTCTGGCCCATGGCAGGCTGTGAAGCACTGGCTTCAGGCTAAGAAACCCAGATGAAATCTTGAGGGAAGCTAATTAAACATGTTTTAGAAGCATTTAAAAACCCCACTATGATTTCTGCATTCAGAATTATGCTGCAGGGAATAACTTAAATACAGGAACCTGAGTTTTATTTATTTTTATGCACTTTCAACTAGTGACATTACCATAATCTGCTGGTAAGAAAGCAACTTCTGCACGAGTTTTATCTCCCTGCTGCTCCAGCTCCTCAAGATTCTTGTCTACATTCCACTTTTCAAATGTCTGAAAGAAGACAAGAGAAATGTGATGGAAAGTTGACTCCCAAAAGACCACCCCTAATTTCAGTGCCAGCTTGCTTTCAGCAGTTCCAGAGGAAATGCTGTAAGGAAAGAAATGCATTTATTACATCCCTTCAGACACTGCATCCCTCCAGCTGCTTCAGCTACTTCTGCTGAGGCTCTTTCTCTGAGAATCATGAACCCTTTTGATAAGACTTCAAAAGATCACTGGAGACAGTGGAACAGATTAAAAAGTGGCCTGATACAAGGCCAAGCATGTGCATTCTGATCCTGAATAATGTGAGAACTTCTCACTGCCACCCACAGGAGAAGGACTTGTGGCTCTTCAGCTCTTTGAGATCAGCCTTTTCCTCCCCCTCCAGTTTCTGAGCAGGGTAAATTCCCATTGCTGTGGGTACAGTCAGTATCAGATGATACCTCACAGCTGCTCACCCCAGGCTGAAGAGAGGATCCTTTATTTCCTTGCTCTGAATCCTGGCTGAGGGCACACTCAGCTGACTCAGGTGCAAGAGGCTGCCATCACAGTCTACATGCATTTAAACCACTCATTGCTTTCCCCTCTGAATATTATTTATAATAATTTATATAAACTGAAGTTTTAATGAAAAGAATCCACACCCATGTGAAATATCACCAGAAATTCAAAGTGCTTACGAGTTTTATTGAAAGGAAGGGGGCTGGGAGTCGTGACAATGACACCACTGCCACAAACATGCATTTAATACAACCACTCATGGCCTTTGAAAAAGAAGAAGCAGCCTCCAAACCCAGCAGTTTCACCTTGTAAAACCTCCAGCATCTGCCCCTCTTGTTGAAGAGAAGGCTCTCCCTCCTTCCTGAGCAAAAAATCTTCACACATATCTGAACCTTGATTAGATCTATTCTAACACTGCAGCACTGGTTTAAGTTCCAGAAGGTCCAGAAGAAATGGAAGTGAAGGTTTGCATAATTCCATTTCTAATACAGAAAGGAACTTAAGAAAAAAAAATCAAATTAACTGATAGGAATCAAGAAGAAACTGTATATTAGGTTTAGCCACTTGACACAAACTGAGGTGCCTGGCTGAGCTGGGGAGCAACAACCCCTTTCAAATGAAAGTGAGAACACACTGAGCCTCTCAGAACTCACCCCAAAGCACCAGACTTCAGCTCACTGAAGTCACTGACATCAAACAGGCTCTGAAAGGCAAGTAGTGCTTCCTGAATTAACAGAGACTGAATTCTATGAGGTGAGCTGGGAATTACATCCAGACCCACTTGAAAAAGATGTCCTTCAATGATGCAGCACAATTTAACTCACAGTCCAGCAGCTGCATGATTTGCCTGGACTGGAACTGCTCTAACATCAAAAAGTTCATTTCTGTGAATACATGAAAGGGGAAGGGAAACATCTGTACTCTGACCTGTGGAAAGCTTTGAACAGAAAGATCAGGACCTGTTCTGTGCTGATTAAGTTCTAATGAACTTAAAAATCAATACAGGCAGATCTGTAACTCAGTGCTGAAGAAAACCACCCCTGACTCTGAGCCACATTCCAGCTAACACTGAGCTGCTCATCCCACCTGCCTTAGGTGGGTGAGATTTAGGACTTCAGGAACAACCCTAAACACCTCCTCACCTCCAGCACCCCACTGGAAGGCCAGGAAAGCTCCCTGGTTTAATGCAATTCTGCCTGGGACCTGAAAAACTTCTTGCCTTCCCAGGGACAGATGCTCTGGTTGGCTTCCCTAACAGTTCATGGACCTTGCTGCAGATCCATTTCCATGGGGGTTTGTGTGTGTGTGCATCAGCTCTTGTGGAAAATAGCCAGAATTTGACCATCACTTCAATAGTTCCTAATGAAAGGTTTATTTATGCTCTGAGCACTCAGAGCTAAGCTGTATTTTGCAATTTCTTGTGGAATCTTTGGTAGTAAAGTTGTATTCTCTGTTATGATTTGTTATGCTCTCCTGAATTTCTGATGCTTAGCAGACAAATATCACCTTGATTAGCTGTGCTTTTTCTTGACAATTACATGAATCTAACAAAGTACCCCAAATAATCTGTATCTTCTGACCTCAGCCTTCTGGGCCATGACCAGCTTGATCTCCTTAGTCATTCTTGAATCTCTCCTGTGTTCCTCTATTACCTTAAGAAGGGACATGGAAGTTCTAGCAGGTTGAATGTGCATCTCCTTTGAGCACAAGTAAAGATGGTATTAAACTGAACTCCTTGAACTGGGAAACCCTGGCAAATCCAGTGCTCTAGAGTATTTGGGGAGTATGTTACAAGATAAGTTTGGGCATTATTTCACAAAAATAAAATTTAAAATAGCAGCTTTGTGCTTAGGTTAAGTCCTTTCAGAGTAGTTGTGGCCTTGACTACTCACCTAATTTCCTTGTACCTTTTGTTTCTAGCAGTAATTTTTCCTATGTCTAAGTTGGTTATCTGCAGCAGCTTTTGCCATGGTTTGGACTTGCTCTGGGACAGCTTTTGGTACCTGTGTAGCACCCAGCCCTGTGGAGTGTCAAACTGGGACCTCAGCTGCTCACTGCAGTGGGGTTATGCAGGCACTGCACTGTGCCCCAGCCCACCTGCCCATTATTATTTTATTTCTGGTATATTTCTTTTATAAGGGCCACTTGCCTGCAGTGACAAATGGATCACTTCTCCAAGATGCTCAGCTGAGGAGGTTTCTGCCTTTGCAAATCTTCCTAGGCTGTTGTTGATGCCATGGGAGGGAGGCTTGACGTCCTGCTTTGGGGATGGCTCCACAAGGATCTTGGACAGTATCTTTGTCTCTATCAGCTTTTTTCTCTCCTCTTTACTGTACAGCTCTTGCACACACACTGCTGTGTTAGGCCAGGAGTTTGCTTTTTCCTTGGCCTGTGTCCTGCCCATTTCTTTCTCCTCAAGGTGATCTGTGGAATCTGAGGGAGACTCTTTAAGAACAACTCTCTTTTGGCTTGGCATTTCTTCAGTCTGGCTGGCAGGTTCAGGAGCCTCATCTTTAATCATTTGTACATCTTCTTCTGCAATGATTTGGGCACCATCTGTTTTTTCCTGAAAGTCAAAACTTTCCAGGTCTTCGTTCCAGATCTCCCATGGAAGTCTTTCTGTCTCCTGGATTTGCTACAGGTAGAGAAAGCACAAACACAGAGAAAGTCAATCTCCCTGAGCTTTGGAAGTGGATAAAAAAACCAAAACAGAGTGATTGGAAGGCAACAGCTCCAACTCAGACACCATATGGAAACAACCCACACCACATCCCTCATGGAAAACAGTGAGACTGTTTACTTTCCAAAAACTTTAATTTCAGGAACTGCTAAACATCCTTTAAATTACTTTTTCTTACATGTGCTCATTATTCCAACCCAAACCATACTGTGATTTCATGGATTTATCTTCACTGAGGGAACAATGTGATTATTTTATCCCAGAAAGCTGTTCAAAGAGTAAACTTCATACTTTTCCTCTTCCCTGCACTGTCCTAATTCATTTTCTGGACACATAAAATGATTGCACAGGAATTAGAGCACAGGAAAGAAAAACAGTAAAGGGGCAATAAAAACTACCAAGAGATGGGACAAAAAAGGTCCAAAATCTCAAGAACAGAGAAAACTCTAAAGGGCCACTGCAAAAAGAGAAAAAAGGTTTTATTTTCTAGTGAGAGGAAATACTGAGGACAAAACTTTTCCTGTTCTGACAAATAGGTCAGACATCAGCAGCTGCTCACACTGGGGACAGCCAGAAGAGAGGGGTGACAGGACAGCCCACACACAACAGTCCCAACCTGCTCCTGGGAGTCTTCCAGGGAAAACATCATCAGTTCCTCCGACAGGTCTGGAATTAAGTTGGGCAGGTCCCGCTGGAAGATGAAAAGCTCCTCATCACTCTCACAATCAGACTGCAAACAGAAAAAAACAGAGAAATTCAACAGGAGACTGCAATGCTCACTGATATTGGAATATCTGGTTTGCAGTGACAGCTCCCATGTTGGCACCTCTTGAAGTGCAGAGACAAGAAGTTTCCTTGCAGGTCACACCTTTGCTAGACAGTCTGGTAACCCAAGAGTCACCAACCCCACATTTCAGCAAGATCCAAATGTAAAAAACATGTAAAACATCAAATTCCCATGGAGGCTGATGACAAACATCCTGCTGAGAAAAGCAATGGAAAGTGTGGGAAGTTCTCTATCTCCCAAGTGATTCTCTGCACTACCTCATTCACCAGCAGAGAGGCAGGAGCAGAGCTGCTCAATATTTACAAGAGCCTGGAGTGCCAGGACAAGAGGGAATGGCTCCCACTGCCAGAGGGCAGGGCTGGATGGGACATTGGGAATTAGGAATTGTTCCCTGTGAGGGTGGGCAGGCCCTGGCACAGGGTGCCCAGAGCAGCTGGGGCTGCCCCTGCATCCCTGGCAGTGTCCCACGGCCAGGCTGGGCAGGGCTGGGAGCAGCCTGGGACAGTGGGAGGTGTCCCTGCCATGGCAGGGGTGGAACTCAATGAGCTTTGAGATCCCTCCAGCCCAAATCATTCTGGGATTCTCAGGGACTGGAAAGGCAAGGCCTCACCAGGCAAAGCCCAGTCCCACAGCACCCATGAGGAACAAGCAGGACAGAGCAGGGGGAGCAACCAGCCTGAGGCACAGCTCCAGATCCTTGGGCAATATTGGAGTGATGAGGCTGGGCAGAGATCAAGACTGAAAACTTTCAATTCACAGGTGAAAGTCTGGCTCAGGCAGGACCATAACTAGAAACCAAAACTCCCCTAACATAGCCCAGAGAGGGAGTGAAGGGCCAGTGCTGAGCTTAAACAGAGATGCTGGAGCCCCAGGTGAGGCCAGGCAGGGCCATGAAGGCTTTGCATTGCCCTGATTCCTGTTCAGAATGCAAACAGCATCTGGGTTTGGTTGGGCAGCATTTAGACAGCTCTGAAAAATCCCTGTTTTAAACATCAGATATGCATTGGAGATGAATCCTTATGCATGGACACCAAAAGGAGATTAAGCACCTCCTCAGCAGTCAGGACACAGCTTTCCTGCTTGTCCCTTTGTTTTGCAAGTGTGCATTTTTGGGAATTCACACTGCAGAGAATCCTCTCTGGTGTCATTAGCACAAACCCAACTGCAACAGAACATCTTTCCTCTTGATAAATTGCATTTCAGGGTAATGGAAGGGCTTCAGGGCATAAACCCTGTTTGTGAGTGCCATTTTTGGAGGTGGGAGCAGAGCATGTTCAGGTGACAGCTCTTGGATGCACAAATGGATCTTTCCCACGTGGAAACTCCTCGGACAAAGGTGCAGCCCTGGAACTGCAGCCTCAGCAGGACAGGGATTACACAACCAGATCTTCTGAATGCAAATGAAGAGCCAGACAGATTACCTCAGTTCCTTCTGCAGGAAATCTTTTCCATGTGGGATAGAAACAGAGAATTTGGAGACTGTAAAGAGTGAAAAAATTGTTCAGCATGATTTGGGGTTATTCAATGGTGTTTGGCACCAAAATCTGGAGATGCTCCTCTGCCTTAGCCTGGTTGTAATTTACTCAACAAGAAAACCTACAAATAACTTCAGTGTTGGGCCTTCATCTGTACTACAGAGACACATGTTAACAGGCAAGGGTTGTTCTAAATAATTAAAACAGTGGAGGTAGAGGGAACTCAGAACAGTGAGGGAATGTGGCTTGTCCAGCATGACAGTGACAGATCCAGGTGCAGAACCCAAGTCATGGAGTCCCCATAAACATTTTATCCAGCAGCTCATACTGCTGTGGATAATTGATTAATAATAAATAATAAATTGAAATTAAATAATAATTAATTAATATAGAAATAATAATAAAGAATAAATAAATACCCCCTGAGGCATTTCTGGCTCTTTCACATCTCACAATCTCCCCTGTACCATTAATGGCTACAATAAGTTGGGATAAAATACATCCTTTCTGTGTTCAAAATGTTTTTCAACTATATACATGTTTGAAAATTAACACAATGTTCTGATTTGGACAAAATGCCACTAATAATCAAATCTTGAGACACATTATCCCCTCAGAAAAGTCGATGCCAGAGCATCTTGGACTAGAGAGGAGCACCAGAGCAATGCTGTCCTGTGAGCAGAGATTTCAGCAGCCAAGAACAGCCTGGCCCAGACCCAGCAAGTGAAAAACCTGCACCAGTGAACACTGCAAACACCTCTCAGTCTCACACCTCATATGCAAAGGTTTCTGCAATTATGCTTCTTTGGCAGGTAAAAAGCACAAAAAAGCAACATGTCTTGTAGAGAACCAGCCTCAAGTACATAATAATCCATGATATCATGGAATACCAGCATGGTTTGGGCTGGAAGGGACCTCAAAGCCCATCTTTTCCCAGGCCCTGCCATGGCAGGGACACCTCCCACTGGCCCAGGCTGATCCAAGCTCTGCCCAGCCTGGCCTTGGGCACTGCCAGGGATCCAGGGGCAGCCCCAGCTGCTCTGGGCACCCTGTGCCAGGGCCTGCCCACCCTCCCAGGGAACAATTCCTAATTCCCAATGTCCCATGCAGCCCTGCCCTCTGGCAGTGGGAGCCATTCCCTGTGTCCTGTCCCTCCAGGCCTTGTCCCCAGTCCCTCTCCAGCTCTCCTGGAGCCCCTTCAGGCACTGAAGGCCACAATGAGATCACCCCAAAGCTTCTCCTCTCCAGGCTGAACAATCCCAGTTGTCTCAGCCTGGCTCCCAGCAGAGTTGCTCCATCCCTCTGATCATCCTGGAGCCTCCTCTGGACTTGATCCAGCAGCTCCAAGTCTGTGCTGGGCCCCAGGGCTGGAGGCAGCTCTGCAGGTGGGGCAGAATCCAAAGAATACAGGGAGAGGAGGTAGCAATTACACTCTGATAATTAAGGATAATCCAGAGGGCTGTGGATTAACACACAGTGTTCTATAGTTAGGACAGGCAGCCCACCCAGGATAGCACACCAGCCACACCAAAATGCCTGATAAGGTCACCTGCTCTTGCTTTTGAGAGATTTTTTTCCATGATCCAGAGAGAAGAAAGGCAGAATTTCAGTGCTTACTGTGGAGGAGTCGGAGTCCAGGGATGGGAGCTGGTCCTTCACTGCAGCAAGGATGGATCCCCACTGGAATGTCCTGTCCCCCTGCACAGGAGCTGCAGGAGGCTCAGCTGCATGTTCTGCATCCTCCCTTGGTGCTTCTGAGGCCATTGGGACAGCTTCCCTTCAAGCAGAGGAAAGATGAGCTTAAGGACACCTCTCCAAACATGAGATGACATCAGTGCGAAACAAGGACAAAGTGTGTGAGGAATTCCCAGCACTCCCAGCAGGAAATGTTAAAATTCTGCATTTTTGGAGCTATTCCTTTGCACCCGAGTTCAGAAAGGGCTGAGAGCTGTCTGCCCTACTCACCACACACACCTCAGGGCAGTTTAGCCCCTCATTTATAAAGAAATTTTTGGGATTTTTAGCCAGAGTGCTGTAACTGTGTCCTCTCCAAGCATGTTCCCATGTTCTGCCTGCAGGGATGGGACAGGAGCAGAGCAAAGGCAGCAAAGCTGACACCTCTGCTCTCAGCTGGATTGACTCCTCTTCCCAAATTCCCTCACATTCCCCTCCTCCCTACCCAAAGGACAGATAAAATGATCACAAAGTCATAGAATCTCATCATGGTTTGGGTTGGAATGGAGCTTAAAGTCTCTCTCCTACCCACCTGCCATGGGCAGAGAACCTTCCATGTGATTCATGTTTACTTTTGTTTTCACTGGATTTTTATTTTAAAAAATAGTTAAGAATAGACACATGCATGGATTTTGATCTCTCAAAGTGTTTCTAAATTGGATTCTTTCCTCCTGTTCCTTGATGTCCATGAGAAGTTGAGACAGCACAGTAGGAACTGCAGCTGAGCTAAGAGGTCAGATCATTCACCCTCAGAGAAAACCTTCACATTTTATGCTACAATCATATGGTTTTCTGGGCAGTCAAACATGAGAGTAAATGATTTCTGGTTCAGAGGTTTCACAGAATACCCAGGGCTGGAAGAGACCCACAAGGACCATGGGAGGTTGGTGACTGTGTGATTTTTACATGTGCTTATTATTCCAACTCAAACCATTCCGTGATTCCATGGACGTATGTTCATTGCTGAAGGAACAATGTGATTATTTTATCACATTTTTATTATTTTAAGTGTTGTTTAGGACTGAAATCACTGTTCAAGGGATCACACTGACACTGTTATCTGCATTGGCCAGGAACACTCCTCAGAATGTGAAGTTAAACTCATTTATCTCCCTGAGAAGTTTATAACTTGCAAATTGCCTCTGTAGATACTTTATAGGCCTCATCTATGATGGTTTTTTGGTGTGAGACAAACCCTGAATTTCACATAGATAAGAAAAAGGGAAATCCTCACAGCTGGAGCACTGTGCTCTGACACTGAGCAAAGCTTGCCAAGGGTCAGAAGAGCCCCATGGGGATAAAACAAAGTGCCTAGGATGGCTCCCTGTGCCAAATCCGAGATAAATATCCCAAGGTTATGGATGGACACTGGATCTGACTGGTCAGTCAGCTAATGCAGCATCCTCTGGGGGAGCAAGCAGCGCTCTGTGTCCAAAACAAACACTGGTTAGCAGTAGCACTTTCTGGAGAGCTTGGGCACGGAGGTCGGATGCTGGACTTGATGATCGTGGAGGTCTTTTCCAGCCTTAACGACTCCATGACTCTGAGACTT
This sequence comes from Molothrus ater, assembly GCF_012460135.2. Taxonomy (NCBI): domain Eukaryota; kingdom Metazoa; phylum Chordata; class Aves; order Passeriformes; family Icteridae; genus Molothrus; species Molothrus ater. The sequence continues at coordinate 14,486,441 of NC_050493.2, read as the reverse complement.
GAAACCCTGAGCTTTTCCTTGTGACGAGAACTGAGGCGTGCTGGGAAGGAGAGGCGGTGAGGATACCGCAATGGTGGGAGGCAGAGCTTGGCAGCCCCGGTGGGAGCCCCGGGCCAGGGTCGGGGCTCGCTGAGGGGCCCCACTCACAGCCCCGCAATGGCGGCCGCGGGCGCACGCGCACCGTCCCCATGGCAACGCGGCTCCCGCTCCCGGCCCCGCCCCGCCCCCCTGCCCTCACTCACGGCGCCCACCGCCCCGCTGAGCACCGGGCCGGGCCGGACGGCGGGCACAGCGAACCGGCGGCACCGGGACGAGCGCAGGGCCGGGGACAGCGCTGCGGGGCCGCGTCCTCGGGGACTGCTCGCTACAACCGCCCGCGGCCAGCCCCAACCCCATTGGCTGCCCTTCGCCCCGCCCCTCACACGGGCTCCTCCCATTGGCTTGGCGCCGCGGGGGCTCTTGGGTGTTGTAGTCCGCGGCCCGTGAGGGCGGGGACGCTCCCGGCATGCCTTGCGCGGGCGGGACTACTTCCGGCGGCGGCGCTCACCGGGGCGCAGGTGAGGGAGCTGCGGGGCTGGGACGGGACAGCGGCCGGGAGCAGCAGTAGGGGTGGCACTCACCTCTGGGGCTGGCCCCGGGCACTCCCCGTACTCGGTGTGCCCGTGGCCGCAGCGGTTCCTGCCCGCTCGCTGAAGTCTGCGATGCTGAGGCCGCGCTGCTAGCAGGGCCGCGAGGGAGGCAGGTGTGGGGATAACGGCCCCGGAGCCGTTCCGCTGTGCGATGTTCGGTAACAGGCGTGTGGCGGCCGCTGTGGCGGCTCCAGCCGCTCCGTTCGCCTCAGGTGCGTTGCTGTGTGACCGGAGCGAGCCCGGGCCGAGCCCTGCGGGTGCCGTGTCCGGCTGCCTTGGCGGGCACAGCCCCTGGCAGGGCACTGTGCTCCCTAATGTGGCTGCTCAAGTGCTTTTGTGCCTCTTAACCTCGTTTTTCTGAGGTTGTTTGATGTGCTTTAATGTGCCTGAGAGTGACAGGCTCGGGGTAGAATCACTCAGCTTGGAAAGGACCTTTAAGTGATTTAGTCCAAGCATTAAAAGATGAAGAGCTTGGTGTATTTTGTGTATTTTCAACAGATTTGGGTAGGATTGAACTCGGGTGTTGTGGATCCAGGAATGTTTTTTCACACCCACCTCATGAACCTGGTGTGGTTCCTGCAGCTGTGATTTGTGCTAGCTGAGGATGATACACTGCAAAAATGAGATGCTCTGATTCCTGTTGTGGCTGAGCTGGTAACAATTGCACTTAAAAAGAAATGCAACGAGGCTTTTTTTACTCCCTCTGATAAGCTGTTGTTGGTTTAGTGGAAATAGAGCAGAAGGGGAGTGTGTTTCTGCTCTGCTCTGCTCTGCCCTGGTGGGGCCTCATCTTGAGTCCTGAGGGCAACCACAATATCAGAAGGATCTAAAGCTGTTGGAGAGTGTCCAGAGGAGGGACCTGAGGGGTCTGAGGAGCAGCTGAGGGCACTTGGATTGTTCAGCTGGAGAAGGAGACTGAGGGCAGAGCTCAGGGGGGCTGCAGCTCCTCCCCAGGGCAGCTCTGATCTCTGGGACAGGGAATGGCTGGAGCTGGGCCAGGGCAGGTCAGGCTGGATTTTGGGAAAGGTTCATCCCCAGAGGGTGCTGGCACTGCCCAGGCTCCCCAGGGAATGGGCACAGCCCCGAGGCTGCCAGAGCTCCAGGAGAGCTTGGACAGTGCCCAGGCACAGGGTGGGAGTGTTGGGGGGTCTGTGCAGGAACAGGGGTGGGACTGAGTGATCCCTGGGGGTCCCTTCCCACTCAGGATATTCCATATCTCTCTCTTGTCAGTTTACTGGCTCAGTTGGACCCCCCAGCAGCCTCCACACTTGTGGTGTCCTGGGTGTCCCTATTTTGGGACAGAAGGACATGTGTGGATGTCCCTGCTTGTGGCAGGGGATGTGAGAGAGTGAATTGGGCAGTGCCTGCTGAGGGTGATTAACAGGCAGTGCTGCCTTTGTTCTGTGCTGGGGGCTGGTTGCTTCTCAAATCACCTCCCATTTATTGTAGTGTGGCTCTAAAGTGCTTTTTGTGTCAGTTTTCATACTAAGTTTATTTTTTCTCTGCCCTGGATTTAGTTTGAGATTTGCTCAAACTAAATCCAGGGCAGTGTGGGGTTTGCTGCCCCAGCACTGCAGAGCTCTGACCCTGATAAATAGCTGAGTGCTGATGGATTCAATTTAATAAAAACAACAACAGCAGCCTCACAGGTGTCATGGCTTGACCCCACCTGGTTACCAAGCACCAGGCTGCTGCTTTTCCCTGCTCCATCCCTCTGGGATGGGGAGGAGAATCAGAAAAGAAAGTAAGAAACCTCATGGCTTGAGGTAAGAACAATTTAATTATTGAAGCAAAGTAAGACATAATGATAATAATAATTATCATGAGAAAATAATCCCAAAAGAAACTCAAAAGCAACATGATTGCTCAGCACCTGCTGATTCCCATTCCATGGCCAAGCTGTGATTGGCCCCTCCCAGCTCACATACTGAGAGTACATGAATTCCATGCTCTGTGCAATGGAATATCCCTCTGCCAGTTTGGGTCAGCCTCCCCAGCTTCATGGGCACCTCCTTGCTAGCAGAGCATGGGAAGCTCAAGTCCTTGGTTTAGGGTAAGCACTGGATAGCAGCAACCAAAGCATCAGTGTGTTATCAGCATTCTGCTCATCCTGAATCCAAAAGCAGCCTGTGCCAGCTGCTGGCAGGACAAGGAACTCTCTCCCAGCTGAAAGCAGAGCTGAGGGAGGCCTCTAACAAATGTGAACTTGTCACTATGTCCCAAGGCAGGGGAACAGCCTGTCAATGTTCAGGAGATCTTTAGCAAATTTATTCTTGGTAACCCAGTGTTGCTCAGTACTCTCATGTTTACTTTTGCAGGGGTTTTTGTGGGCTTTATCTAAAATGTTCTGTGCAATGACTTGAGCTTCTTAGGTTCTGCTGTGGCTGCCCCTGCATCCCTGGCAGTGTCCAGGGCCAGGTTGGACAGGACTTGGAGCAACCTGGGATAGTGGAAGGGTCCCTGCCCATGGAAGGGGGTGGAACTGAATGGGCTTTGAGGTCCCTTCCAACCCAAACCATCCTGGTATTCCATGATATGATGGATTATTGTGTATTGGATGCTCGTGCCACATGTCCCCTCCAGGCTCCTCCTCTTTGCACCAGACAACCCCAATTTTGTTTCATTCAGGTCTTGTCATTTCAGTCCTGAGGGTTCTGATCACTCTTGTTGTCCTGGAGGTTGTGAGCAGCTGTCCTCAGGTGCATGCAGAGCTGACAACCTGCTAAAGTTCAGTGTGAGGGGAAATCTCAGAGCTTTAAAAAGTAAAAAGCAAATTTGTAGGCAGAGCACAGGGGAGGTGTAGGAAGCTGAAGGTCCTGGATGTTCTGTCCTGTGACTCTGGATCACCTCACCAAGGCTGCATTGGTAACTTGTACCTGAGAGTGCCTGATTCTGACAAAGACCAAACACCTGAGTGGTTTGTAATTAGTGTGCCCAATTAACAAGGAGGGTAGAGAACAATGAGCTTCACTTGCACCTCAATGTGCTTCTACAAACTGCCCTGGATTCTACCTCCTTTCACTGCCTTTTGGCCTCCCTGGGGCAGCTTTAATCTGTTTTAGTGGGACACTCCTACTTTCCCCCTTATGATCCACTTCAGTCCACTTAGCTCTCCCTGTGATTTGATTGTGAGGTGTTCAGGCCCTTCCCTTATTCCTGCCTGAGGCCTCTGGGCTGCCCAGTGCACTACAAATTGCTGCTGTCAGGCAAAGTAGGTCCTTGTGCAGATATTTTTAAAGGGAAATAATTTCTTACCAGCTGGTGCTTTTGTTGTCTTAACAAGTTGAGAATGAAGGAGGGGAACAAAAGGAGGGTGGGAGAGAAAGGATCCAGGTGGGGACTGAAGAGGTAGGAATGAAAGGAGTTTTCTTTATATAGTACAAGAAAAGGGGCTGGTGCTTGCAAGGCAAAGACTCCCAGTTGCTCAGAAAACAGGAGTATGGTCTTGAAATGTTACAGCTGAGGCAATCTGAGGAGCAGCTGCTGCTGAAAAACCTGTTCCTGCTCTCTTCTATTCCTCATTTGGCATTTGCTTGACCCCAGAATGAATCCAAGGAGTTAAATTGGTAAGAAGTTACCAGGAAGAAGGACTTCATGTTGACTTAGCTTATGCAGAGGGACCAGGCAAACCCCAGGAGTGCTGTATGGTGGCAGGGAGACTACAGAGAGGGAAAATTCCCGTGGGATTACCTGGAGCAAGCTGCCCAGAGAGGCTGTGGCTCTCCCTCCCTGGAGATAGTCAGAGCCCACCTGGACACAGCCCTGTGCAATGTGCTCAGAGGACCCTGCCTGAGCAGGGAGGTTGGGTGAGGTGACACCCAGTGCTCCCTTGCAACCAAACCACTCTGGGATCCTGTGTCCTGGAGCTGCAGCTGAAGCCCCCAGCTGCTGGATGCAGCTGTGCTGAGCAGCTCTTCATGGAGTGCCAGACAAGAACGCTCTCCTGTGCGAGGTTCAAATGATTCCTCTGCAGTTGCTCCCTAAGGCTGGGCCTGGGATAAACCTTTCAGGCAGTCCTGGAGCTGGAGGAGCTCTGTAATTAAGATGTGTCTGCAGGAGTGGGGGTGTGCTTGGATAATGAATGGGTAGGTGTGCTGCTGCTCCCTGTGTTTCAGCATGTTCAGGATTCACTGAGATGGGGCTGGCTGCCTCTGAAGGGCTGAAACAATAACTGGTAGAAACAATCTGCTTACAACCTGGTGACAGTGGAGGGTGCACCCTCTTCAGGTGACAGAGTGGTTTTGGGAGCCGTGGGCAGTTGTCATTATTAATGACTGTGTCTTAATTTAATCAGGACCATCCTGTAATGCAAGACAGATGGACAAGACCAGGAATGTCTGAGACATGAATTCCTAATTCTCTCCCTGCATTATAAAACATTCAGAGCAAGAGTTACATCCTTTTGTAAAACACTAAGCCTACCTTGAGGTCTTAAATAGATGTTTAGTCTTCTCTTGTCAAGGTTATTCAAAGCTGCCTTAGGCATGTTTGGTTAGGCAGGCAGGAAATAAAGCCACTGCTTCTGCAATCTTAAAATGAGATTTGAAAAATGTAGGCTTTAGCATTGTTGCCCTTTATTTTTCCAGTGTATTGGAATCCCAGAGTTTTCTACAGCAAGAGAAAACTTCCAATAAAATCTTCTCAGCAGCAATTATTGTTTTGGGTTGAGGAGTCAATCAAAATTGAGGTAAGAATTTGAAGCCCCACACCTCACCTTCCAAGCCTGTGGCAGCATGGAGCTGTAACTGTATGGAAAACAGGGATCAGCAGCTGAGTGCTGTGCTCTGCTTTGGCTCCTCAGGGCAGGATGTCGGAGCTGAGCGACGAGGCCAGCGAGTCGGAGCTGCTGAGCCGCAGCCTGTCCATGTGGCACGGGGTGGGGCCCGTGCTGTGCCGCGAGGAGCTGGACGTGCCCCTGGACCTGCACACGGCCTCCTCCGTCGGCCAGTACCAAGTGGTGCAGGAGTGCATCCAGCGGTGAGAGGGGCTGGGCTGGGCACGGCCGGTGCCACCTGCCGCGGGTGTGCTTGGCACCGATGGCACGGCTGGTGCCACCTGCCACGGGTGTGCTTGGCACCGATGGCAGGGCCGGTGCCACCTGCTGCAGGTGTGCTTGGCACCGATGGCAGGGCCGGTGCCACCTGCCGCGGGTGTGCTTGGCACCGATGGCACGGCCGGAGCCACCTGCCGCGGGTGTGCTTGGCACCGATGGCGCGGCCGGTGCCACCTGCCACGGGTGTGCTCGGCACCGATGGCAGGGCCGGTGCCACCTGCCGCGGGTGTGCTTGGCACCGATGGCGCGGCCGGTGCCACCTGCCACGGGTGTGCTTGGCACCGATGGCACGGCTGCTGCCACCTGCTGCAGGTGTGCTTGGCACCAATGGCACAGCTGGCTGCCACCTGCTGCAGGTGTGCTTGGCACCAATGGCACGGCCGGTGCCACCTGCGGCAGGTGTGCTTGGCACCGATGCCTCACTGGTTGGGGCAACAAGGGCACATCACTGGGATTCCCAAAGGGTTCTTGGCACAGTTTCCAGAGGCAAATCTGCTGATAAAATTGACCTCCTGAGTGTTTTAGTAGGGGGTGGAATGAGGTGGTCTTTAAGGTCCCTTCTACCCCAAAGTAGATTCTGTGATTCTGCAGTCTGGGGGAGGTTGTGCTGGAGCTGGTAGCAATTCCCATGCAGGCTTCAGTGCTAGATGATAACAAGAGTTTGCAGAAGCCAGCTGTGGTTCACAGCTCCAGCACAGTAGTTCGTGTGATTTCTTTCCTCTGTTCCTTAGTGGAGACCTGGATTTGAACCAGAGGAACTGTGGGGGCTGGACCCCACTCATGTACGCTTCCTACATTGGCCATGACAACATCGTGCACCTGCTGCTGGAAGCGGGAGTGAACGTGAACATCCCCACCCCAGAAGGGCAGACTCCCCTCATGCTGGCCTCCAGCTGTGGCAATGAGAGTGTGGCTTACTTCCTTCTACAGGTGTGTATCCCATAAACACAGGTGCAGCCACAGCATGTGCTGTAAATGCTCAGGGTGGGATTATCCACAAGCTGCCACTGTGTTCTGGTGTGAGGTCTGCTTTGTGGTGGGATTTAATTTAAACTCCTGGTGTCCCAGCCTAAAAGGGCATTGGCTGAAAGCCTGAGCAGATGCAGTAAGGAGTATTGTGTGTTCTCTTGCAGCAAGGGGCAGAGCTGGAGATGAAGGACATCCATGGCTGGACTGCCTTGTTCCACTGCACCAGCGCTGGGCACCAGCAGATGGTCAAGTTCTTACTGGAGAATGGGGCAAATGCCAACTGCAAGTAAGGAGGAATCTGTCATTTCATGTGGGAATCCTTAAAATCAGAGGGTTTTGGGAAAGCTGTAAAAGGCAGGCCTCAGAAATAACAGAACTATGATTAGAGTTCCATGTACATAGACTCCTGGCTGGCAATAATTTCATTGTCATTTGTCATTCAGTATGAAAGCAACAGGTGGCAGATGAACACACTCCAACAGACACCTGCTTTTGTCTTCCCCCTGTACCTCAGGATGTGGCACAACTAATACAGGGACAGGTGACCTGCAGACTGAATTGAAGTCTGCCCATGTTGTCACTGTTTATTAAATTAGATTTACTGCTTGTTTAATTATCAGCTGAACACTGACACCTTCTGAACTCAAGTGCACTTCATAAGTCTTTTTATTGATTTTTTTTATATACTCAGAGTTCAGGTTGGTTTTTGAAGTGTGCCCTGCATTCCTATGCCTTGGGACCAGCACACATTTATGCACGTGGAATTGCCTGAGGGCAACAAGAGATTCTTACTTTATTAGCTCCTGCAAAAGTGATTTGGGCTCTTAAAGGCAGATGTGCAGCTGGAAGAGTAATCTGTTGCTGTGCAGCCAGTTTAAGAGCACTGAATCTCTACAGAGAATCAATTCTACAACAGGACAGCCAGTACATCATAGAGTCTGTGATCAGCAAAGGTTGAGGGGTGGGAATGCTCTGTTAGAGAGTGGCAAAGCATGAGGTGTTATACCTGTCCATGTGTGTGTTCTCTCCCCAGGGAGCCAGTGTATGGATACACTCCTCTGATGGAAGCAGCTGCTTCTGGCCATGAGATAATTGTTCAGTACCTTCTCAATCATGTAAGTGTCCTGACGGTTCTCTGGGTAGCTGAAAGTCTGGTTCCAGCCCTCAGAGGAACTACCACAGATTTGACACTGTGCTTTTTGTTGACAGTGTTATGTTTGCTCCTTGATGACAGTCACCTCTGAAGTCCCAGACTTTCAGGACTGTTTTCAAAGTATCTGCTTTCTGCAGGCTGATACCATGAATTTACACTGGCCTTGTAGGAATAGGAGTGAGGTCTGACTGTCCAGATGTAACTGAATAATGACTGAATTAGAAAACAACTGAAGCTGTAATTTTTCTATTGTGTTTACAGGCTTGCATGCTCAGGCTACTGGACATCTGCATCCAAAAGCTCATGAGCATGCAGGGCTCTTACACAGTTTGGTTTAAATCCCATTTGACTGGTCCAGCTTACTGCCAGAAGGAGGCAGCAATGCAAAACACTTCAGATCAAACAAACCTGTTCCCAGTGGCAGTGCACAAGAGCCCTGGGCTATTTGGCATTCAGGAATTGGAGATAACTAGAAAGGCATTCAGGGTGTTAGTGCAGCTTGAGCTGTCTGTCAAAGGTGAGCCTGTATTGCTGCTGGAGGAGCTAAGACAATTTTGGTGGTTTTTTGATATACATATATACTTTTTACACTGCCCTCTGCCATGTGCACTTAACCAGGTGTTTTTTTCTGCAGGGAGTGAAGGCAGATGTCAGAGATAACACTGGAGCCACAGCACGGACCCTGGCCATGAAGTATGGCCACACCAAGATTGTGGGGCTGATAGATTTGCATGCAGCCCCAGTGCCCAAGGTCTTCTGCAGGGGTCCAGGTAACAGATGTTTGACCTTGTTCATTTTAAGATGAACCTGAAGTGAGGTGTTTGATAGTCTGGAAGTGTGTTATACTGTGTAGATGGGGTAGTGCTACCTGGTCTGTCCTGGAAATTCCAGCATTTCTGAGGATGAAAGAGGCATGAATCCAACAACTCTTGTCTGCTGGCCCCTTTCTGACCTAGGTTAGCTGTTCCACCCTCACTCTTTAACATTTCTCTTTTTCTTTCCACTGCACTTATAGGACCAGTAGCAAGTAAAACAGGCAAATGACTTCCTGTGCTATTAACAACCTCTGTTTGAACTACAGGCAACTATGAGGAGCTGAGTTCTTCAGATGAATCATGTTCTGCTCCCCAGAGACAGAGACCTGCACGTAGGACCAAGGGTCCCAGCATCCATGAGGGGCCCCAGGCCTTGGCCAAGATCACAGCAATTGGCCTTGGGGGAAGGAAGCAGTCTTGCTATGGTGAGGAGAGTTGGGAGCCTGAGGGACAGTCCCCTGAGACCTCAAATGCACTGCAGCTGTTCCTGCTGTCTGTTTTTGATTTGTTGGGATTCATGTGGGGTTCATAGAGGACAAAGATAGCTTTGTATGAAGGTGTTCACTGTCCAGTGTCTGGGTTAGAAAGAAAACCCCCTGAACTCTTTTGTCAAGGCTGGATATTGATGAGTGGGATACTTTTCTGCTCTCAACTGCTGTTCCCCTGACTCTTGAGAACAGTTCAGTTTCCCTTTTTAGGCAGGCTCAAAAGTTTGAGACCCCTTCTGAAGCTGATGACAGGGAGGTGCTCACAGTGGTTGAGAAATCATTGATCATAAGAGTGAACTTGTGAGTTTTGCCTTCCCTGATGCTTGAAATTCTTCTAAAAATGAAATTGCAAAACCTTTGCAATAGACCAAGAGAAAGATGATCCCAGTTAGACATCCTGATGCAGTGCCAGGAGGTTTGTTTTACTGTCTGTCATAGGTATTTCTCAGACTTGTTGCCTGGAATAACCAAGATTATGGATTCGGAAGCATGTTCAAAGCTCAGTTCATTCTCTTTAACACAAGTCTGTGTTATCCCCCAGGCTGTATTGGAATGACTCTGTCAGTTTAAATGCCAGTGGGATTCTCCTGGTGTTTTAGCACAGCTGCAGGGGTGTTGGTTCTGCAGGGCTGCTCTCCTAAGCAGCTCTTTCTCTCCTTTCTAATTTGAATATAACAAGGTGAGGGAGTGCTGGAAGCTGCTGTTTAAGGTACATCTCTGCTATAAGGTGTTTTCTCTGACTTTCTTTCAATGTAAGCATGTAAATGAAGTTCATGTGCTTTGGGGTCATGTGGGGGAACTGCAGGAACCTGCTTTTCTCAGGTGCTCTCTGTGCTTTTTAGAATGACACTTGTCAGTTGTGAGCACAGTCTCTCGTTTTAGTTATTTTCAGATCCAGAAGTGGTTCCATTTTCTGCAGGAGCCTCCCTGACTAGCTTGCATCCTAATCTCTGTTCTCCCTTCCTGTTGCACACAGAGCAGGTGCCCCCTCAGGGCTATGTCACCTTCAGCAGCGATGGCAGCTGTGTGCCAGGTGTCATCCGGCACAGGGACGTCACCTCCCCGATCAACGACCTGGACGTGGACAGCAGCAGCAGCAGGGGTAAGTCACTGTCTCAGAAATGCAGTGCACACCTGGCTGTGAGTCCAGGCCTTGGCTTCCTGTCCCACTGAGATGCTGAGATTGGAATGTCTCTCCTGAGGGAAGGCTGGGATGGTTTAGCTACACAAGATAAAGCTCAGTGTGGTAATTACATCAGTTTGTACAAATAGTCTGAAGGGGGGTGAGAAGAAGACAGAGTATGGCTGTTTCCAGAAGTGTCTCTGGTGGCAAACAGACTTGGGAAAGATGGGTGCTGGGGATCAGATGTGAAATCTGCCTCAGGGTCATCTTGTGTCCTGAGTGCTGCACATGAAGCCTTTCTCTGAATCTCGCCTTCCTTTACACCTCCCGGAGGTTTTGCTGGTAATTGTAACTAAACCAGAATGTAACAAAGTTGTACTTCACTATTTTTTTTCCTGTAACAAAGTTGTACTTCACTATTTTTTTTCCTGTTCCTTTCCAGAGGATAGTGCTTTGTCCAGCAACAGCTTGGGAACCATCAGGAGCAGCAGCAGCAGCAGCAGTGAATACCTAATTAGAGTCCCAGGAGTCAGCAGTGAAGGCTCCTTGGAAAGCAATGAGGTAGATTTACTTTTCTTTGCCTTCAGCTTGGGCAGTGCTTTCACCCATGGGAGACTCTACTGCCATGGGAGCCTGTAGGACCAGGATGGGTGAGGAAAGGCTCTTCCAGGGACAGGAAAACCAAGGAAGGGGAAGAGGTTGGAGGTCACTCACAGCTCACATGGGTCAAGGCAGCTCTGGGGCTGCAGTACAAAAGGGCCTTTAGGTCTTGAAGGAGCCTGCACTTGTCAGCCCCCCTGATCCTGCCATCTCTGCTCAATCATCCTTTCCATTCTGTGGGTGGTTTTTTTCTTTTCCAGGACTCTGACCACACCAACAGTCCCCCGAGTCGGAAACAAGCCAAGAGCTTTAAGGGCAAGACCCGCTACAGCAACAGTGACAGCCAGTGGAGCCAGTGCCTGGGGAGGGCTGGGGGCTGCTGCCAGCACCTGGTTCTTCCTGAGCCCCCAGCCTACACAGGGCCCCAGGTAAGCACAGACCTGTCCTGCAGCCTCTGTCACTGTGCCAGGTGTGGGAGGCTTTTCCACGGTTACCAAAACACTTTGTGTTCCAAACTTAAATGCTTGTGAAACAGCAATTTCTTGTAGAGGAGCTGTTTGCTGAGATGTTGCTGTTGCTGGGAGTGGTTTCCTAGACCCTTCAGGCCTGTCAAACTTGGCAGTGGGGTGGGCTGGGGTAGCTGATTCTGTGTCATTCTGCTCTGCACTTGTTAGAAGAGGTGTGGCTGCAGCAGAGGCCAGTCCTGGTGTGTGACTGTGGAACCATGAGAAGTTGTTGTTGCTGCTGGAACCCAGAAAGGTGTTAAAACAGCATGAGGAAGCAAATATTTATAATTAGGAGGAATGGTGATGCTTTTGTTGAGAGGGTGTAACTAAGTTTCTTTTGTCTGGTCTGCAGGACCTGGCAACATTCCTTGAGGAGATTGGGTGCCTGAAATACCTGCAGGTGTTTGAGGAGCAAGATGTGGATCTCCGGATCTTCCTGACCCTCACAGAGAGTGACCTGAAGGAAATAGGCATCACGTGAGTGTCTGTCCTGTCCTGTCTGTCCCAGCTATCCCCTACAAACCACATCCAGCCTGGTCAGGAATGTTTAGCTGGGGAGTGCTGCTCTCTTCTGGCTGCCTCCCACACTTTAACATCCCCGTGTCCTCAGCTGTTACATGCTCCTGCTTCTGGAGGCACCTTCAAAAGACCAGGACACTGCAGAGGTGCTCATGGTGTCCTGTTGTGCTCAGGGACAGGGGGTGCAGGGCTTGACCCGTGTTGGTTCCATCCCCCAGGCTGTTTGGCCCCAAGAGGAAGATGACCTCGGCCATCGCGCGCTGGCACAGCAGCGCCCGCCCGCCCAGCGACGCGCTGGAGTTGGCCTATGCCGACCGGCTGGAGGCGGAGATGCAGGAATTGGCCATCCAGCTGCACAAGGTGAGGCTGCTGCCAGCTCCTCAGGCCCCTACGCCCTGCAAGAAGCCATCAGTGCTGTGGTTTTGTTGTTCCTCTGGTGGTTTTTCCTTCACCTCAAGCCACAACTTAGAGCGGACACGCTTGGTGTACAAACAGCACAAGTAGAACTTACCCACTCCTCATCCTTGGTGCTCCTTTGTCTATTTCCCATCCAACTGATAACTATAGGAGCCAGGGGCAGGAATCAAATTCCTGCTATTTTCCAGCAGTGTCATTTTTATGGTGCAGTCATCGGTGAACAGACTTGTGTTGTTTTGGGAAATTTGGACTCATAAGTAACTTTGTAAACAGAGAGGAAGGGGGAATTGTAACTGTGGGGCTGGGCTTAGTGTGGAGAGAACCTATACTCACTGTACAAGCTTCATCCAGCTTTCTTTCCCACTGGAAAGGAACATTCTGGCTGCCTGAGACATTAAAATAGCAGTGACTTGAGAGATGCTCAGTGCCCCCAGCCTGATCCCCAGTGTGCTTTTCTGCAGAGGTGTGAAGAGGTGCAGGTGATGAAGGGCCAGGTGTGCCAGGAGCAGAAGCTGCGTGCAGTGGCTGAGAGCTGTTTGATGGAGCGGGATGAGACCTGGAATGCCATCCAGTGCCAGCTCAGAGAGGCTCAGGCCATCACCACGGATGCTGGAGTCCTGCTGGATCAGATCAAGTAAGTCATTCCCAGGAAGTGACACTGAGACTGATGGGAAATGAGATTTGGGGCCATATTGGCCGCCTTACAGGTGATGCTCAGGGTAAGGCAGGAGAGCTTACCTGACACCTGAACACATTTGGATCCTGCCTGACTTTCCCCAGTGAAAAGCCACAGCCATGGGAGCACACGTGAAGTTTTGGTCAGATGCTTGAGCTGGAAGTGGCCTTTTTGGGGGTGCTGGGTTCTCCTGTTTCAAATAGAAGGAACCAGAAGGCTGAGGCTGTGCCTACCCAGGGTAAGACTTGGTGACCAGGACCTTTTTGAATACAAAAAGGAGTTTTTACCCCATACCCTGGCAAAGGATGTGCAGTAACTTGCAAGTGAAGAATATTTTTCTTGCAACTCTGTGACAACTGGCAGAATAATCTAACTAACTTCCTGACACTCCTTTTACTGCTTTTGTGGTGCTTTTCTCTGGGCCCCAGTTGGACTTGTCTCATTGTATCACTGACCTTGTTCTGACCAGTGATACAATAGGGACATCCCTGAAAGTGGAATAAAGCATGCTGCTTATGGATCCTAGCCCGAGTGAGTGTGGTCTGCTGGCTTCCAAGACAGGGTGAGCTGAAGTTGGATCCAGTAGCTCAGCAGAGCAATATTCCCACTGCAAGGGGCAGAGCCTGGCCTGTCCCCCTGACTGAGGAGCTGAGGCTGCTATAGAAGGGCCCTGCCATGCTCTGAACATAAACTGCTTGAATTGGTGGGATGGTGATGACAGCCTGAGAACCTGGGTGCCCCTCATGCCTCTCCTGAGGTCATTTCCTTTGCCCATTAGAAACCTTGAATTGGGCCTCATTCTCCCACAGACCAACACAGCCCCTGGCTTGGGCTTCCTGCTGCTCACCCCAGCCCCTCCTTGTCTTGTCCCCCCACAGCTCCTCTGTGCAGAGCTGGCTGTGGCTGCAGATGGGGAGCAGTGGCTGGGAGCTGAGCAGTGCCAGCACCCCAGGCTTGGGCTGAGGCACTGCTTCCTCCTCGCAGGAAGCAGCAAGGAGCAGGTTGTACCCCAGGGCCTTAGAGGCGCTGCCCGGGCACCCCGTGCAGGTACTGCAGGCTGTAGGACGTGCAGTGGCACTGCCAGCTGTCCCTGTCCCGCTGATGGCCTGGGTGTGCTTTGGCAGGAGCTGCCAGGCAGAGCTGTCGTCCCGGCTGGCCCCGGAGCAGGCGGGCGAGGGAGCGCCGGACACGCGGGAGCAGCGCGGCACCGGCGAGAGCGAGCGGCCTGGGGAGCGCCCAGGTGAGCCCAGGGCAAAGCCCTGCTTGCCTTTCCTTGCTGGAATTTGGGAATGCATGAGCAGCCAGGCTCTTAGAGTGAGTTGAGTTCTTGTTCTCAGGGTATTTGGAGTGGAACTTGCAGAGTTTCTCAGCAAGGATGCTGAGAAAAGGCCACTTCCAGTTTTGGGGTCTGGCAGGCATTCGTGACTCAAAATGCAGAGGTGTAGCACAGGCCCCAGTGACAGCCCTGCTTCAGGGACCTGTGGCTGCACCTTGGGTTTGTTACCACCCTGTGCACTGGAGCAGGGTCTGAACCAGAAGGGGTGGTTGGTTCCCTAACCCAGTTTTGGGCATTTTGCTGTTGGATCCATGGGACAACCTCTGTAGCTGGGCAGGCCTGACCCAGCAGCTCCTTATCCCTAAGAGCTGGTAAATGATCCCTGGAAGTGCTCAAGGCCAGGTCGAAGGGAACTTGGAGCAACCTGGTCTAGTGAAAGATGTCCCTATCCATGGCAGGGGGTGGAATGGGATGGGCTTTATGGTCCCTTCCAACCTAAATCATTCCATGATTCTGGGACTCTCTTATCTTGCTGCCTGTGACATGTTCCTAGTGACCTGTTCTTTGCTCCTGTCTTAGAAGTGAGACAAGCAGAGATCCTGTCCATTGATTTCTGTCCATTACACTTAATCCCTTTGAGAATCTCTTAATAAACAACCCAGGCAGTCTAAAAACGTAAATTCCTAAGTGGTAGAATTGGCAGAAAACCCCTCAGTTTGGCACAGGCAGCTCCAGCTCTCTTCCTATGTGATTCAGAAGCCCTAACTGGAATCTCTTTGGCTGGGGATGCTTCCCAGCAGCACCAGCCCCTTATGTGCTCTGTCCTAGAGAGCTGCAGATGGATTAACTGTGTCCCTGTCCTTGCAGTGCTGGAAGGGTGGCCACCTTCCCTGAAATCCCTGAGCTTGCCTGAGCTGTCAGCTGTGCTGGAGGAGTGTGTGGGAGAGATGGGTAAGCTGGGAAGGACTCTGGGCATGTGGAGGGGCTGTTGTGCTGTGGGGAAGGCATGGCTGGGTGGGGTTTGGTGGTTTGGAGTTGTTGTTGGGAGAATCTCTGCTTGTTCAGGGAAGTCTCCAGGCTCTGGAGTTGGTGCTGTTCTTGCTGCAGATCTTGGGCTCTGCATCATCCCCTGGTGGCAGGTCCAGGTTGGGAGGTGGGGGGTGGTCTCTGCATCTTCTGCTCGCTGATGAGAGCTGCTGGGGAAGTGACTCCCTAATCCTGTGTCCTGTTCTCCTGGTGACAGGAAATTGTCCCAGCAGCTTGCAGACAGTAGAGACACCCCTGTTCTCAGAGCAGGAGCAGCACAGCAGTGGCTGAGAGCAGCCTGTTCTTTCCTGCTTCCTGGCCCCTTCCTAATGCTCCTTTTTCCCTTTGGTTTGTCCTCAGGAAAAGCTCTGCAGACTGTGACTCAAAACCTCCAAAGGCTCCAAGCCCTGGGGCAGAGCGGGCAGAGCTGGCCAAAGCCATAACCAAGCCAGGAGGGTGAGTGGGAACAGCTGCCCTGCCCTGTCCCAGGCTGTGGCACTGAGGGGACACCGTCCCTCACTGCCATGTGCCCAGAGCTCGCTCGGAGCCCAAACACCAGGGCTGCACTCTCATCCTTGGGTGCCCTCTGCTTGGTTCTCCCTTTGGAAAATCTGTAGCCCCCTTGTCCCTGTGTCCCAGCAGACGGTGACTGTCCCTTTCTCCTGGTGGCTGCAGGAATTCTGACGTCGGGTGACCGTTCCACCCGGAAGCTGAGTGTGCCTGGGAGAGGGAGCACGGGGCCTCTGCCAAGGGCCACCGCAGCCTGCAGGGCACCGAGGAGGCCATGGCCACCAGAGAACACAGCTGGGAGGACGAGGGACAGCAGAGGACAACAACCAGCTGCTCTTGGGGCCTGACTCAAGGCTCCCAGGATCTTTGTTTGAAAGGTTTAGGTTTGGAGGAGAAGCTCCAAGCCTAGAAGTTTTGTCTGCCTTAAGCTTTGTGCAGCCCTTGTTGTTCAGGTCTGGGTGGTGGTAGAAAGGTGACAGTTGCACACAGCAATCAATTCATTATCCTTTCCTGTATCCCAAGCTCCCCAGGGCCTCTGAAACGTGTCCCTGGCTCCTCCTGTGCCATGGGGATTGGCCCAGAGAATGGATCTGAGGCCATAAAAAAGGCAGTTTGTTGTGGAGGGGTGAAGGGAGTGGAGTTTGTGATGTTTGGCTCTTTGAGCTGCAGTGGAGTTCAAACTGCAGCCCTGTTCCTAGTTGGAGTGTCTGCTCTACTGCCACCCCAGATCTGGGCTTCAAAGCCTGTTCCTCCAACCAGCCCACTTTGGTTCACTTTGGGTTCTTGCTCTCCTCAGGGCTGGGTGTGATCACGTTGGTGGTTTAGGAATGGCATTCACTGAAACACTCCCAACTCACCCACTCCCCCTCCTCACCTCCTCTCCCCTGGGGTGGGATGGAGAGGAGAACTGGAGGCACAAAAGTTGAAGATCACTGGTAGAAATAAAAGCATTTTACTGGAAACAGCACTGAGATAAGGAACAGTAACAGTAATAACAAAAGTGTACAGGAGAGGTCCTGGTCCTGCAGAAATGAACCCTGTCCTGGCCAGAAGCAGGACATCACTGTTACTCCATCCCCAAGAACTTGGCTTTGTGGTCAGTGCTCTATGGCAGAGGTGATTGGCCTGGTGTGCCAAGATCCCAGCATGGCAGGGATCCCTTGGAAAGACAGGAGAGAGAGAAGGGAGAGCTGGGACTGCTGAGCTTCCCCTGCCTCTGGCAAGCAGGGAAGTGCCCAGGCAGCAGAGCAGGAACAGGGATAGCTCTGTGCCCCATGGGAGTGGGCAAAGGAACCACAGCCCAGACAGAGCTGTGGTGCCAGGCTTTGCTCCTCACCCCTGCCTGCCTTTGATGTGCAGGCTTTAGTGCTGGGAAAGAGTTCTGCCAGAGCATTTGTGGGTGGGCATTGCCAAGGACAGGCCTGTCCCTGGGAGTGGGTGAAGGTGCCAGGGACTTTGGTGTAGAGTGGTTTCCAATGACTCTGTGTTCCCATTTATTCCTGAATCCTCTAAGGGGGAAAAACACAACAATCAAAATCTGAAGTCTATGAGTGATGACCTTGGTGAATCACGATAAGTCCCTTTGGGAGGAGGATGGAACTGTGTGTTCCTTCTGCTATTTGGACTTTGGGCACAGATCCCAAATATAAAAACCCATCCAGCTCCGTCTTCTGATGAGCTGCCTGAGTCCCTTCAGGCAGGGGTGACAACTGGCCTGCCTGCAGTGTCTGTGCTTCCTGGCCCCAGGCAGGTATGGCCCTCTCAGCTGTGCCCCCATGTGCCTGGCAGTGTCCCCCCCTCTGGGTGCTGCTTCCTGCCCATGCTGACCTCCCACCCTCAGCACAGGGCGCTGTTTTTTCATCTTGAGCAAGCACCATGGAGCACGTGGGCACTGAGTGCCAGCTGCAGGGTGAGGCTGCAGGAGCTTCACCCTGAGGAGTTTGGATGAGGGGGATGGAATTGTCCTCATGCAGCACCCCTAGAAACTCCTCAGAGGGCTGAGGCTGTGCTGGGAGGGGTGTTCAGGGTTTGTCTCTCATTCCCTGTCACTGGGGAGTTCCAGGCTCTCTCCCTAGCCTTGGTGGTGCCTCTGGCTGCAGTAATATGGGGGTGTTAGTGCTGTTTCCCCTGTACTCAAGGCAAACCCCCTCCCCCAAAAAAAACTCCTCAGGGAAAAACCCTGGCTCAGCAGTGCCCTCAGCATGGGGGGCTGTGCAGAACAGTGGCTGGAAGGTGACTAGAGGGATTTGGGGCTTGCTTTGCTAAGTCTGAGGCTGGAATCAAGGAGGTTTGGGGCATTAATAGGATCTATCCAATAGATGAGAATGCCTGGGGAAAGGAGGGAGAGGTGGCAGTGTGTGTGTGTGAAGGAAAAAGGCCCCAAACAGGTGCTGCAGGTGTAAAGGCTTCAACAAAGGGGTGTGAGAGCACCCAAGGGCCCAGCAGGGAGGGGATCTTTGATAATAGAACATCCCTGAGGAGGCATCCCTTAACTGCAGGATGTGAAGCAGCATTCCTTGCAGCTAGGGTGGCTGTGCAGGCAGCAGGAGTCTGGTGCTACCCTAAGGTGAGCTGTCCATGGAAAAAACAGCATTTGCTGATTTGGATAAATGAATAAAAGCTGAGAAGCCTGTGTGTGGTGTGTGGGTATCTCTGGAGAATCCTGAATAAGTTCCTGATTTGTTATTGCAGGGCACTCAGGAATGCACACAGGCTTTTCCAGCCATCGCTGCCAGGAGGTTGCAGGCTTAGCGGGCTGGGGCTGCCTGAGCCCTGAGAGCCCAGCCCTGCCTGCCTGCACCATGTGGGAATCCAGAGGAGCCACTGAGCTACTCCAAGCCAAGGGCTGGAGCCAGGCTCAGGGAGCTGCCTCCCCTGTTCACCTGGAGAGGAGAAGGCTCCAGGGACACCTCAGAGCCTCTTCCAGGGCCTAAAGGGGCTCCAGGAGAGCTGCAGAGGGACTGGGGACAAGGCATGGAGGGACAGGACACAGGGAATGGCTCCCACTGCCAGAGGGCAGGGCTGAATGGGATATTGGGAATTAGGAATTGTTCCCTGGGAGGGTGGGCAGGCCCTGGCACAGGGTGCCCAGAGCAGCTGGGGCTGCCCCTGGATCCCTGGCAGTGCCCAAGGCCAGGCTGGGCAGGGCTTGGAGCAGCCTGGGACAGTGGGAGGTGTCCCTGCCCATGGCAGGGACAGGATGGAATGGGTTTTAAGGCTCTTTCCCCCCCACCCCCCAGTCCATTCTGAGATTCAGCTCTCTGTGCCCACCAGTCCCTTCCCTCCCCTGCAGCAGACAGAAGCAGCAGGCTCTGCTTTTTGAAAAATAAATATTTATTTACATCTGAAAAGAGAGTTAATGTGTAAATTGGTCTCGTGGGGGTTCCATCGATCCAGGACGTGACTCCAGGCTGGTGCAGCCTCTTTGCTTTGTGTGCTCGAGGCAGCTCCTCCCTGAGGCACTGGGAGAGGCTCCCCCAGCCCCTCGGGGAAGGGGCAGGGCCTGGAGAACCTCCTGTGTCCATGGGCATCTCCTTGAGCTCCCAGCTGCTTCCTCCTCCTGGAGGGGACTTGTGCATGGCAAAGGAAGGAATGTGGTGGGAACGAGCTCTGGCAGTGTCTGTGCTGCTCCCGTGGGCCAGAGCAGGGCGCTGGGGGTGTCTCCAGCTGCTCCAGGACAGGTGCAGCCCTGCTCAAACCACACCACCTCAGCTGCTTCCCTTCCTCCTGGGCTTCCTGGGAGCCACAGCCTGCTTGGCCAGGGGGGGAGGATGCTTTGGCACCCCACTGGAAAGCAAACTCCCAGGATTTGAGCCTTTGGTGCCTGAGCTCCTGCCAGGCTGGCAATCCAGCTTTCCCTGCACAAAGCAGAGGAGGCTGGCCTGGATGCTGAACCTGGCATGGGGGAGGTTGGGCTCTGCCCCAGTGAGTTGCTGCTCTCAAATCCTTCACTCCCAAATGGTTTTGGGGCTCCATCCTTGGCTCTGCCCATGCAGGAGGCACCAGGGGTCTGTGCAGCTGGAGAGCAGCGAGGAGGGGATGGGAGCTGCTGTTCTGTGTCGGTGATGAGGGTGGGAGCAGGAGCAGCCCCTCGCTGTGCAGAGCTTTACAGGGTGGCTGTGGATGCCTGCTGAGATGGTCCTGGGCTGGGACACGGGGACAGGGAAGCCCTGGCTGTGGTGTGGCAGCATCTCCCATTGCCACTGCAGGACCAGGCTGCCCCTGCCTGTTGTGATCCCTCCCACAGGTGCCCAGGGGGCTGTGGGTGTCTCACGGGTTCCCTGTGTGGGAGGTGTCCTGGGGGAGGCTGCCAGGCTCTGCAGGTGCTCAGGCAGGGCGAGAAGCAGCAGGGCTGCCCACACAGCAATGCCTGGTGAGAGCCTGGGGTGCCACCTCCCACTCGGGTCACAGCAGGGATGTCCCTTCCAGCAGCTCCAGTGTGGCACAGCCAGACACCCGTCCCAGCCTGGCCATCCCAGGTGGGCACTGCCCAGCACAGCTTCTGCAGCCTCCTGCCCTGCAGCCAGGCCCTGTGGCCATTGTGACCAGCAGCCCCTCTACCCTGGCTGGTCACCACCTCACTGGGCACAGCAGAGCACCGGGTGGTCGAGCTTCCAGAGCTGCCACTTCTTCTTCATCTCGGACTTCACCTGCCATGGAGGGGAGGGAGAAGGGGCTTATCCATGGCTGTGCCCTCCCTGCAGGCACAGGGTGGGGAAGCCGGGCAGGAGGTGCCAGGACAGGGAAAAGGACGGGGCCAGGGATGTTACCTCCTTGTTGGCAAAGCAGTACAGCACAGCCACCAGGAAGCCCTGCAGGGAGAGCCAGCAGTGAGCCCCCTCCTTGCTGTCCCTCTCCTGGGGCTGGGATGAGCTTAAGGCTCCCCCCAGGCCACTCCTGATTGTTTTTAGGGCTGGGGTCCCCATGGCAGCCCTGCCCAGAGAGCACAGGAGGCAGCAGCACGCTCTCAAGGGCAGAGGCAGTGCCACCCTTCCCATGGAAGCACCGCAGGAGAGCAAGTTCAGAGAGGGAGCCCCTGACCTCTGCTCCGTGGTGTGCCCAGAACAAGGATTTGTTTCACTCCCACCTCACCTGGAAGGAGTTGAGGAAGAGGGTGAAGAACACCTTGACGTAGCGCAGGATGCCCGTGGTTTGCTCGTCCGTGGCGAAGATGAAAACGACCTCATGGATCCCGAAGAGGGGGATGAGGGTCAGCGTGGCTTTGGCCAGCCTGGGGGACAGTAAGGGGACAGTCAAACTCCCAGTTAATCCCAGGGCGGTCGTTGAAGGATGTGCAAGGTGGAAGAGAGGCGTGGGGAGGGTAGGGGGTGTGGAGGGGGCGTTATCCCGGTAGCCCAGAGTGTCCCCACCCCACTCCCGGCCCACCTCAGCTTGTAGTCGGCGTAGCCCTTCTGGTTGGCCCGGAGCTTGGCCAGGATCACCTTGAGGATCCGCATGAAGATGAGCAGGTTGATCTGGGAGGGGAGACAGGGCAGGGGCACACAGAGCCCAGCACCCCCGCCCTGGCTGTGACACTCACCCAGCAGGAGATGGCACCCCTGTGCTGCCGAGGCTGCTGCCGCCCTTCCTCCCCTCCTGCCATCCCAAAATCCTGGCTACGAAGCAGCAGGAGCTACCCCCAGCCCCTTTCCCTGGAGTTCAGCACCCCAGCTTCCTTCATGAACCCCCAGAACCAGGGCCCAACAAGCTGCTGAACCCCCTGTGCATTTGGCTGGTCCTTGCAGGCCAGCTCTCCCTCCTGGCCTCTGCTGGAAGCTTCGCAGGGAGCCAGGGGCTGAGCTGCTGCTGTCCAAACAGACCCGGGGCTGGCAGCTGTTCCCTACCAGGGAGGCGAGCAGGATGGGGATGCGGATGATCCACCAGTAAGCCATGTTCTCATTCAGGGCCCAGCACCTGCCGGGGAGGAGAGACAGCACCGTCACCCTGGGCTGGGGGCAGCATGACCCAAGAGCTTTCCAGCCCCAGCCAGGGGGCTCAGGGACCCTCAGCAGCCTCTGAGCATCCCAGCAAGACCCCCATCCATCCATCCATCCGTCCATCCATCCATCCATCCATCCATCCATCCATCCATCCATCCATCCATCCATCATACATCCATCCATCCATCATCCATCCATCCATCCATCATCCATCCATCCATCCATCCATCATCCATCCATCCATCATCCATCCATCTATCCATCCCTCCATCCATCCATCCATCCATCCATCCCCCATCCATCCATCATCTATCCATCATCCATCCATCCATCCATCCACCCATCCATCCATCCATCCATCCATCCATCCATCCATCCATCCATCATCCATCCATCTATCCATCATCCATCCATCCATCCATCCATCATCCATCCATCCATCCATCCATCCATCCATCCCCCATCCATCCATCCATCCCTGTCCATTCACCCCCACTCACTCCACGTTCTCCTTCAGGTACTTGGCGGCCATCCAGGGCACCACGAACACCACGGGGGTCCCTGCAAGTCACACAGCAAACCCTGTAAAACCAAGCACCCTCCTGAGCTGAGAAACCACTCCCGTGCTGGGGGGACCCCCGGGGTGGCAGAGCCCCCACCCCACACCCTCCTGGGATGGTTGGGACCGCGGTGCCCCCAGGTGACACCGGGCACTGTCCCCTCCCCGCAGCGCGCCCAGGGGGCCCCTACCCCAGCCCAGGTAGAGGTAGAGCCTGTAGTAATTCTTCTCAGAGAACACGGCCCCGATGAGCAGCTTGTAGAGGTAGACAGCTTCCACCAGGAACCAGTAGTGGTTGGCCAGGATGCAGTACTGCATCAGCACCTGCGCTGCACGGCACCCCAGCGCTGCCTGCCACAGGAGAGCCACCCACGGCTCAGCACAGGCACCCCAGGAGCTCATCCACGGGGGGTGGTGCTGCACAGGCACCCCAAGGTCCCTGAGAGCTCCCCCATGGTGGGCTCACCCAGAGGCTGCACAGGAACCCCCAGAGCTCACCCAGCAGGGGCATGAGTGGCACCAAGGGTTCATTCCCCAGGTGCCACACAGGCCCAGAGCTCACCCAGCGGGTGCACAGGTGTCCCAAGAGTTCACCCACTGGGTCATGGGCAGCACAGGCACTCCAAAAGCGTGCCCACTGTGTGGATGGGCACCCCAGGACCATGCACAGGCACCCCAAGACTTCATCCATCAGCTGCATGGCTGTCACCCTGATTTTTTAAGATTTTCTAAGCCATCTGATGTTTATATTCTTGTAACGAACTTCCTCACACGCTTTCTGTAAATAACTTATTGGTTTGCATTCTTTTATAGAAGAAGAAAAATTTAATAAATTAGTTAGTTTGTCCAGTGTCATTGGAGAGGTGGCACTTTCACCCTCCAATCCACTGGCACTTTTAGAAAACTGTAAATGTTAGAATCAGGGAATAAATTTCCCTTTTCTTCACCTTTCGAGCAGCAGTGTGTGCGTTCGTGCTGTTTCGTGTCCTATAGTGACACATGGGCACCGCTGGCACCCCAGAGCTCACCCAGCGGGAATCTGGGGCTGCACAGGCACCGGCCCCCCCCAGCCCTGCCCTGGGTGAGGGTCCCACACTGTCCCCAGCCCAGCACTCGCCTCGTGGCTCAGCAGAGCCTCCCAGTCCGCCACCTGCACCAGCTCCACGCCCCAGCGCCGCTCCAGCAGCGCGTCCTTCACCATCACCGAGGTGGCGCGCAGCCCGAAGGAGGCGAACAGGTTGGCGTGGATGTAATTCCTGGTGCAGCGCAGGTTCCTGCAGGAGCGGGGTCAGGCGGGGCCGGCATGCGGGGAGGGAGCAGGGGCAGGGCCGTGTCCTACCTGCAGGCGGTGAGGACGAGCAGGGCAGAGATGAGGGTGAGCAGCGACAGCGAGTAGCCCACGGTGTAGAGCACCTTGAAGCTGACCATGAGCCGGCGGGCGCCTTCCTGCAGGGGAGCACAGCGCCAGGGAGCCCGGCTGGGTGCGTGTCCACCCCCGGCCAGGCTGCCCTGGCCATCCCCGCGGTCCCAGCCAGGTCCCACCTCCTCAGCAGTGACCTCCAGCTCATCCTCGCACTGCGAGTAGTCCCTCCAGGGCTGGCTGCCGTTCACTGTCACCCACTGGCCGTCGGTGCCACACCTGCGGCTCACCAGCCCGTGTTTCACTGCGGACACCAAGCACCGGCACAGTTCCCCAGGCTCCCCCAAGCCCCTCTCCAGGGATGAGGGATCTGCCCCTGCTCAGCGCCCTGCTCCAGGGCAGCCATGGGCAGAGCTGGCTCTGCTCGGAGTCCCCCGCGTCCCCTCACCCCAGGTCTGTTCATGGGTCCCTCTGCCCCTGTCAGGGGAAGGGAGGGGAGCCCTGAGAGCCTCTCCAGCCGCAGAAGGGTTCAGCCCTGGCTTCCAGCTCGGGGATGGCAGGAGGGCATCCTCACCTTTCTCAAACCAGGGCAGGTAGAAGGGGCAGGAGACGTTGACGGCGGTGCCGGGGCTCCCGTCGGGCCAGCAGGCGTACATGTCAAATGTCCTGTTACAGAACAGCCCTTCCAAGGGCGGGGACAGGGACAGGGAAAGCCAATGCTCAGTGCCGGATTGGTGGCACAGACACAGCGAGCCCTGCTATCCCAGCACTTCCGAGGGGGCTGATGCCACCCTGAAACGGGCCCGTGTGCTCCACACCAGCTCAGCCCCCCAGGACAGCCAGCCCTGGCTCCCCATCTGACATGTGGAGGTCCTTGTCAGTCCCTTGGGTGACCGGAGCAGGGGACGCTGGAGAGAGATGAGCCCCAGCCCTGGCTCTGTGCGCCCCGGGCTGGCACGGCCGGTACCTGCCGGGTAGGGCTCGCTCGCCATCCTCCGCAGGCACTCGTCACGGTACCGCAGCCACTCCTCGAAGGTCTTCTCCAGCACTTTGGCCCCACCGTGCTGCAAGCCCGGAGCTGGGTCAGAGCCTGCAGCGCCCTGACCGCCCCCGGGAAGCGCTGCCCGAGCCCGGGGCCGGGCAGGAGCCGGGCAGGAGCCGGGATGGAGCCGCCCCGCGGGGCTCAGAGCCCGGCAGTGCCAGCCCCGCTGCCCCGGCCCCAGCCCGGCCCTCACCGGCACGGAGGAGAAGAGGCACAGCCAGGCGAGCTGGACGAGGCTCCGCAGGGATCCAGCTCCAGGCGAGTCCCTCATGGCCGCTCCCAGCCTGACCGGTGCTCCCAGTGCCGGGGCGCGTCTCAAACTGGGCCGGGAACGCCGATCCTGGGGAGAGGAGGAGGAACGGGGGCGGCTCGGCTCTGCGAGCACCCACAGCCGGTGGAGGCAGAGATTTGCTCCCCAAGCCAGCAGAGGAGAAGGTCCTGGGCATGTCCTGGGCTGCCACAGCCCCGGGTCAGTTCCCTGATGGAGCCAAAACCTCGGGGAGTGCCAGGCGGAGCCGCCAGGGTGTAAATGGATCTCACGTCTGGATGAGCCTGCTCAGCTTCCACCCACCGCTGCCAGCCCCGAGGGGAGCAATCGGCACCGTGACAGCCCCAGTGCCACCCCAGTTCACCCCTGGGTGAGCCGGGAAGGGGCTGCAGGGACAGGGGGCAGCGAGACCTCTCTGGGGTCCCCTGGGCCCCCATCCCCGGCCGGGCTGGGACCCCCATTCCAGCTGTGCCCCAGCACGTCCCGCCCGGTCCCGCTGGCCCAGACCCCTCCCAGCCTGGCCGGGGCTCGGGGCAGGAGCAGCTCCGCCACCCCCGGGGCTCCCATCGCTCCCAGCCCGGTCCCCCCAACAGCTCGGACCTCCCGGTTTGTCCCCCACGAGGGTTCCCAGCCGGTCCCGCTCAGTGCCTCCGGGGGTCCCGGGGCTCCGCCGCTCCCTCCGCCCGCTTACCCGGCTCCGCGGGACCGGCAATCCCGGTGTCCCGCTGTTCCCGGTGTCCCGCTGTTCCCGGTGTCCCGCTGCTCTCGGTGTCCCGCTGCTCTCGGTGTCCCGCTGCTCCCGGGTTCCCGGCAGCCTCGGCAGCGCCGGTGTTTCTGGCAGCCCCCGTGTTCCCGCTGTTCCCGTTGTTCCCGGTGTCCCGTTGTTCCCGCTGTTCCCGGTGTCCCGTTGTTCCCAGTATTCCCGTTGTTCCCGGTATTCCCGGTGTCCCGTTGTTCCCGCTGTTCCCGCTGTTCCCGTTGTTCCCGGTGTCTCGGGCAGCCCCGGCTCCGCGAGGTGAACGCGGCGGTGACCGAGCGGCGTCTGCGGCGGAGCCGCCTCCTGCCAGCGCCGGGCCCCGACGGGAGGGGGCTCTGGGGGGGCTTCGGGGGGAGCTCGGGGGCGGCACCGCCTCCCGGGGCTCCGGGTGCCCGGTGGGACCCGCGGGGTCCCGGCGCCGCCGCCCCCACGCCCGCGGAGCTCCAGCACGGAACCTCCCGGGGATCGCACGGGGAGGGGGGCCCAGGTCCAGCCCCTTCGGGATCCCTGCTGGAATCACACTGAGACAGGGACTGGGGTCCAGGTCCAGCCCCACTGAGCGTCCCCAGCTGCATCACACGGGGACAGGGATGGGGGTCCAGCCCTCAAACTGTGGGGCACAGGGAGCAGATCAAGGATCCAGCCCCCCTCGGTCTCCCCAGAGCCCCTGTGCCTCCATCACACGGCCCCAGGGAAAGTCCTTCCCCTCCCCGGCTCGGGTCCCCCTGGCTGTCCCCTGGGCTGGGTGACAGCCCCTGTGCAGGCAGGGGGGGCTGTGGGGGCCTCCCTCCCCTGGGGACAGGAGTGGATCCAGCAGAGGGCACAGCCTGTGCCATCCATGGGCCTGTCACCCAGCCCGGGGAGCTCCAAGGGCAGGGACAAGCCATGGGACGAGCCTGGTGGCCCTGGTCCTGCTGCCTCCGCAGCACGTGCTGGCAGTGGGGACGGAGGGGTCTGTGCTGGGGAAGGTGATTTTGCCACCAGTGGAGCAGGGAGACCCCCCTGAGGTCCCCAAATCCCCAGCGCAGCCCTTCCAGGCTCCCTCCCAGTGCAGCTGTGCCTCCCTCCTGCTGCAATGCTGGCACCCACCCTGCCCTGCAGCAGGGGGGGTTCATCCCCCAAGCTGGCTGCATGCACCAGAAAACACGTTTGTTTTGCAAAAATAAGATGTTTGTCTCAAAGCTGCTGCAGTGGAGCAGACACAGGAGTCAGGGGGATGAGGAGTCACAGCTGTGGCTGCAGTGATGTGAGCGGTGTCTGCTGATTCCAAGCGACAAACAACGCCCTGGGGAGCAGCCCAGGGAAAGGATTTTCTGTTTGGGGGGAAAATGAGGCCTCAGGTGCCTCCCCCAGCACGAGCCAACACCAGGGTGTCTGCTCATTGACAGATTATGAACTTTGGACAGGAGCCTGGAGGGACAGGACACAGGGAATGGCTCCCAGTGCCAGAGGGCAGGGCTGGATGGGATATTGGGAATTAGGAATTGTTCCCTGGGAGGGTGGGCAGGCCCTGGCACAGGGTGCCCAGAGCAGCTGGGGCTGCCCCTGGATCCCTGGCAGTGCCCAAGGCCAGGCTGGGCAGGGCTGGGAGCAGCCTGGGACAGTGGGAGGTGTCCCTGCCATGGCAGGGGTGGGATGGGATGAGCTTTAATGTCCCTTGAACCCAAACCATTCCATGATTCCATGATGCCACAGCCCTGGGGCACTCATGGGGATGATTCCAGCCATTCCCAGACTGACTCTGCACACCCGCACCCCACAGATGTCCCTGTGTGAGCCCATCCAAAGGCAGCAGGAGCATGGGGTGGGCTCATCCCACAAGGATGCTGGATTTGGGGAGATCCCAGGGCTCCAGGGCTGGGCTCATCCCACAAAGATGCTGGATTTGGGGGGAGCCCAGGGCTGCAGCACTGGATGCCATTCCCTAGAGAGGAATCACAAACCCTGGATGTTATTGCCCTGCTGAGGTCCATCTGGATGGGATTGTCTCCCATGTCCCTGGAATGGGGACATGAGGAACGAGCTGTTCCTCTCCATATGGATGCACTCCAGGTGGGTCTCCATAGCGACTGCAGCGCTCCAGGCTCTGCCAGGGCCAGATCCTGATCCATGGGGGGCTCAGAGCCATGGGAAGAGGGGCCGGGGCAGCACCCCACTCCCAACAGCTGCTGTGCTGCCAGGGTGGGCTTGGCACACAGACACATGACTGGTAAATTGAAATTGAAATTGAATTAAAGGTGAGGTTCACCATCAGAGCTGGGAAAATTGTCCCAGAGTGGTCTCAGGAATTGAAGCTCTTGGTGCTTCTTGGGCAGCCTGAGAGCTGCAGGAGTGCTCAGGGAGAGGAGAGCATCCTCCAGGGCCCTGCATGGGAACATCATGGAATTGTTTAGGCTGGAAAAGCCCTCTGAGATCATCGAGTCCAATGAGGCAGCACTGCCAGGTCCACCATTAACCCATGTCCCTAAAACACCACATCTACAAGTTTTTGGAACACTTCCATGGATGGTGACTCCACCTCTGCTATCAGCAGCCTGTTCCAGTGCCTGATCTCTCTTTCAGTGAAGAAATTCTCCCAAAATCCAACCCAAACCTCCTCTGGTGCAGCTGGAGGCCGTTTCCTCTGGTCCTGTTCCTGTTCCCTGTGAGAAAAGCCAAGGTCACTAAGGGATAAACACCCAGCCAGAGAACCCCCAGGGCTAAATCCCTTCCCCCCAGCGCTGTTACCAGCAACACCTCCTGAAGGCAGCTTTCACTTTATCTATCCATTATTGATGGGGGAACTCACCCGTGGGCATTACTGCAGCATCTGCTAATCAAGGTGCTTTGCTCCCCATCCAAAAGCAATTCGCAGAACAGAAGCACTCCCCAACACATCCCGACCCCCAGTTATGCAGCAAACTTCCCAGAAAAGGCTGGGGGAGAGAAATCCCTCAGCATGTGAGTGGCCAGGGAGCAGCTGGGGAGGGACACGGCTCCCCCTGGGGCAGCTCCTGGGGCTTTGGTCAGCTTTGCAGAACGGGAGTATCTGTTTCCATCCCATTTCCATCCCACTTCCATCCCACTTCCACCCCATTTCCATCCCACTTCCACCCCATTTCCACCCCATTTCCATCCCACTTCCACCCCATTTCCACCCCATTTCCATCCCACTTCCACCCCATTTCCATCCCATTTCCACCCCATTTCCATCCCACTTCCACCCCATTTCCACCCCATTTCCATCCCATTTCCATCCCACTTCCACCCCATTTCCATCCCATTTCCACCCCATTTCCACCCCATTTCCATCCCACTTCCACCCCATTTCCATCCCATTTCCAGCCCATTTCCATCCCCCGTGGCGATGACAGGCAGGGACCCCACTCCATCACACACAAAGGTCACTCCAGCCGCTGTTCCAGCTCCTCACCACATTCCCAGCGGTGATAAATGTGTGATAAATGAGTGTTCCCGGCTCCTTTTGGATTTGGCACTCGCTCAGAGCCCTCGGCAGCTGCGGTCCCTGCAGCAGCCCCCGGGCACTCGGGATGCAGACCGGGATTCGAAGCTGACCAGCTCTCCTCGGTTTCCGTGGGGATTCTCGCCTAATTCACGCCGGAAGGTTGAAATATGAGATCAAGACCTTCTCTGACATTCATCGCTATTCACATCCTGCCCCGGGGCCGGGCTCTTTGTCCCCTGCTCTGCCGGAGGGCCTTGGCAGGGAGGGCAGCATCCACATTCCAAGGGTTCCGACACCGGGAATTCAGGGAGCAGACAATGGAATGCATCTTTTCTTTCCTCCCTGCCTGCTGCGAGCCTGCTTGCAGCTTTTGCTGTTACCAACCCTGGGGCTGCAGCACAAGGAAAACCTGGCTGGAGCTGCTGGAGAGAGTCCAGGGGAGCCCAAGGAGATGCTGCAGGGGCTGGAGCCAGGCTGGGAGAGCTGGGGGTGCTCACCTGGAGAGGAGAAGGCTCCAGGGACACCTCAGAGCCCCTGCCAGGGCCTAAAGGGGCTCCAGGAGAGCTGGAGAGGGACTGGGGACAAGGCCTGGAGGGACAGGACACAGGGAATGGCTCCCACTGCCAGAGGGCAGGGCTGGATGGGATATTGGGAATTAGGAATTGTTCCCTGGGAGGGTGGGCAGGCCCTGGCACAGGGTGCCCAGAGCAGCTGGGGCTGCCCCTGGATCCCTGGCAGTGCCCAAGGCCAGGCTGGGCAGGGCTTGGAGCAGCCTGGGACAGTGGGAGGTGTCCCTGCTGACCCCCTCCAGATGAAAACGCTGCTAATTGTCATTCAGCTTAATCATCATTAAGCTGGGCAGGGTCAGGGTTAACCCCGGGTGCAATCACTAAGGGACATCTTCATCAGAACCTCCCAGCAGCCTCTCAGTGCTCCTCAGGGGGGTGGCAGTGCTGCTTTGTCACCTCAGGGTGGTCCCCAGGACTCCCAGGGGAAGCTGAGGAGCTCCTCTGGTGTTTGCCAGAGCACGTTTGGAGTCACCCTGAGGAATGGGTGGCTCTGTCCCCAGTGTGAGGGCTCACTCCTCCCAGCCCAGGGCCATCTCCACCCCCTGTGGGAGCAGAGGAGAGGGGGTGAGCAGCCCCCCTGGGCCTGGGGTGCCCCTCAGCTGCTCTGACAACAGATGTATTTTCCACACCTTTAATATCCCCTTCTGTAAAACCAAGGGATTAAGAAGTTGCTCTGAGTTCTGGGTCTTTCCCAGCCTTCCAGCTGTCCCAAGTGTTGGATGTTTGCCACCTTCTGGGACTGTGATGGATGAAAATGTATTTTCAGCCTGGGCTGTAACTGGCACTGCTCTGTTGTGCTCAGCAAAGCATTCGAGTCACTCAGACCTGCCAGGTGAGAGCTGTGCTCTGCATTTCCCTCTTGCCTGAAAGTCTGAAAGGGCTCCAGAAAAGCTCCCCCCAGATTTGCCAGAGCCTCATAACAAAACCTGGCTTAGAGCTGGGAAGGGGAGGCCCTGAGACCGGAGGTTCTGTGCTGTCCCAAGGCAGGATGCTCCAGGGGGGACTGCTGGAAGCCCAGCTAGCACAGGAGATGTCAGGATGTGCCTCCTCCTTCCCTATCTGGCTGATCTGGGAATCACTGAGAGCCCCCAGGCACAGTGCTGGTGGGAAAGCTCTCTCCCCCTCACTCTGGGCAAAAAGAAGTGAAAAAGCAACTTGTCCAATTGTCACGGACATATTTTATGAAAAATCCTTTCCTTAGGATTTTTCTCCTGAGAAGCCGAGAGGCCTCAGAAACAAAATGTAACCAATGGTTATCTGCTGCTGTGGAATGCAACAGGTGGATCTGGGATTGGGCTCATGTGGGTGTTTTTAATTAATGACCAATCACTGTCCAGCTGTCTTGGACTCTCTGGTCAGTCACAAGATTTTATTATCATTCCATTCTGTTCCTTTCAAGCCTTCTGATGAAATCCTTTCTTCTATTCTTTTAGTATAGTTTTAATATATCATTTTCTTTTAATATAATACATATCATAAAATAATAAATCAGCCTTCTGAAACATGGAGTCAAGATTCCCATCTCTTCCCTTGTTGGGGTTGCCTGCAAATTCCACACCCAATTCTTAGCAATCCCTTGTGTGTGTTCCTGCAGGAGCAGGGGGGTCTGAGGCTGGGCAGCCCCCTGGGCTTGGGCAGGGACACCATCCACCATCCCAGGCTGCTC
Organism: Molothrus ater; assembly: GCF_012460135.2. Lineage (NCBI taxonomy): Eukaryota > Metazoa > Chordata > Aves > Passeriformes > Icteridae > Molothrus > Molothrus ater. The sequence goes on along the minus strand of NC_050493.2, from coordinate 14,455,076 downwards.
CAAGCCCTGGCCTTGGGCACTGCCAGGGATGCAGGGGCAGCCACAGCTGCTCTGGGCATCCTGTGCCAGGGCCTGCCCAACTTGGGCACTTTCTGCCATCAGATTTCTGCACATTTACAGAATCTTCACAAAGACGTGGTGGGTTGGGTTCTATCTAAATGTGTCAATAGACACCACGAGGTGGGCTGAAAAACCTGATGGATTTTTGTGTCTGCCAGGGCTGGCTGGGTGTGATTTTCAGGGCCCATTAATCAGGATCAATTCAAAGCTGGGTAGTCTCTGGTAATTGCTCCTTCCCCACCCACTCCTGTTCCTGCTGTTGCAGGGAAGCTCTGGGAGCAGCAGGATGCACCACACACCTCCTGCCTCAGCAGCTTCTGTCCTCCCCACAGAACTGAGATGGGTTTGGCCTCATTTTGGGCTCCTTCTGCTGGGCACAGTCATCTCCAGGATGTGGTGTCACTGTGATATTTTATGAAAAATCCCTTCACCACGATTTCTTCTCCTGGGAAGCTTCAGCTTCTCCATGTTTTGCTCTTCTGGAATGTGATTTGAAGAATTGTTTACCCAGCGTGTGAATTGTTTTAATTTAATGACCAATCACAGCCAGCTGTGTTGGACTCTGAGTCTGTCACAGGTTTTTATTATCATTCTTGTTTTAGCCTTCTGATGTATCCTTTCTCTTTTCTTTAGTATAATATAATATAATATAATATAATATAATATAATATAATATAATATAATATAATATAATATAATATAATATAATATAATATAATATAATATAATATAATATAATATAATATAATATAATATCAGCCTTCTAAGAACTTGGAGTCAGATTCTCATCTCTCACCTCATCCTGGGGACCCTCACAACAACACCTCAACCATTGGTGACCACAACGTGGCACAGCTTGCTCAGAGGGTGCTGCCCACCATGAGGGATGGGCTGTAATCAAACAAACATTTACTGATGAGCTGCAGCAAACATCTCCCCAACTCCTGCTCTGCAGCCTCCCCATCCTGGAGACCAGCCCAAAGGGGTTTTGGATGGGCTTTTGAGGATTATTCCCTTCTCTCTTAGTTGATGAAACCTCAGGCTGGCTCCTGGGTTTGCTGGCAGTGTGATGTATTTTCTGGAGGTCAAGTCAAGAGAGATTTCTGGCTGAACATGTCAACTCTGCTCATAAAGATGCCCAGACATCCTCATCAGGGCTGGTTTTCTGCTGTCACCACGCATTGTCCAACAGCTTAACCACTGATGAAGGCACCCAGCCTGCAGAGAAAATCTATCTCCTGCCCAGGGAGCCCGAGATCCTCATTTCCTACCTGAGGGGGGACCATAATTCCTCCAATCCCATAAGAACTGCAGTGCCACAGTGCTGGCATTGGGTCTCCCTCCAGCAGGTGACAAAGCTGAGGCACAGGGAGCTGCAGGAGTGGGGCTGGGTTCATCCTGAAGGAATGGCTTCCCCAGGGCTCAATCCACAGCTGAGAGCAGTTTTGCACCAGGAAAAGGAGGTTCCAGGGAGGGGGTTATTGCCAGGTCAGGAGCGGCCCTGTGTCACTTCCCTGTCCCTGTCCCTGTGCCTGGCTGCTCTGGCTGGGCTTCCTGCAGGAGATGAGCTGGATTCAGGGGTCCCTTTGGCTCTGCTGGGAGCTGGGGTTCCTGCAGGAGATGAGCTGGATTCAGGGGTCCCTTTGGCTCTGCTGGGAGCTGGGGTTCCTGCAGGAGATGAGGTGGATTCAGGGACCCCTTTGGCTCTGCTGGGAGCTGGGGTTCCACAGGAGATGAGGTGGATTCAGGGGTCCCTTTGGCTCTGCTGGGAGCTGGGGTTCCACAGGAGATGAGGTGGATTCAGGGGTCCCTTTGGCTCTGCTGGGAGCTGGGGTTCCACAGGAGATGAGGTGGATTCAGGGACCCCTTTGGCTCTGCTGGGAGCTGGGGTTCCTGCAGGAGATGAAGGTGGATTCAGGGGTCCCTTTGGCTCTGCTGGGAGCTGGGGTTCCTGCAGGAGATGAGGTGGATTCAGGGGTCCCTTTGGCTCTGCTGGGAGCTGGGGTTCCTGCAGGAGATGAGGTGGATTCAGGGACCCCTTTGGCTCTGCTGGGAGCTGGGGTTCCTGCAGGAGATGAGGTGGATTCAGGGACCCCTTTGGCTCTGCTGGGAGCTGGGGTTCCACAGGAGGGCTCAGCAGTGCCATGCCCTGCCTGGGCACCACCCCACTGCCTGCAGGCCATGGTTTCACATCTGCCAGCCCTGTGAGCTCCCACCCTCTCCCACTCACATCCCCAGCCCAAAGCCTCTCCAGCACTTCCACTCCCAACCTTTCCTGTCTCCATCCTATTTTCAGGAGTTTTGAACACAAACCAGCTCCCCTCACCTTTGAACTGAGCAACACTTGATTCTGCTGCTGAGATCACAGATTCTGCCAGCACAGGAGCACAAAATTCCCAGACTGGCCCAGCCCAAGGGCTGTTTATCCAAGATTCCAGCTGCCCCTGAGAGCCCCCCTCAGACAGGGGGGAAAACCAGGCAAAGGCAGCACCTCCACAGGGCAGGAATATTTGGGATAATCCTGGAAGAGCTCTCATTTCCACCCATTTGTGTCCCTAGTTTTGATGGCAGTGTTCAAATGCTGACTACACTACACTAATATATAATAATAATAATAATAATAATAATAATAATAATAATAATAATAATAATAATAATAATAATAATAATAATAATTTAAATATAAGTATTATATAAAATACTTCACTTTTGGGAAAAATCCTCTGGAATTTTGTACTCAAGCCCAGACATTTTCATGCAGTGGATGTTGCCCTTGGGGACATGGGTTAGTGGTGGCCTTGGCAGTGCTGGGGAATGGTTGGACTGTCACCAAAGGGGTCACCAATTATCACCAAAGGGGTATTGGGGACAGCAAAGGTGACACAGAGACTCCATCATCAGAAGGCATGAAAAGACATTTTATTATTAGAAATCCAGTTCTTATAGAAACAATGGTGGGCCTAAGACCTGATTGGCCTGTAAGAATCTTCTCTCACTTATTGGTCAAGAAGGGACAACTCTTTCTTGTAAACATCTCTGACAAACAGAGATTGGCTGCCAGGTGCAGAGATTGAGATAATAATTAATTCTTTCTCTGAGCTTTCTCACAGCTCTCCAGGAAAATCCTGGAGAGAGCAGTGTCTCTGTTCAGAGGGTTTGTGATTACCACAGGACTCAGTGATCTTGGAGGGCTTTTCCAGCCCTAATGATTCTGTGGCTGCAATGAGTTAAATAAGGAGGTTGTGGCAAGTTTGGAGCCTGGGGAAGAGGAGGCCCAGGAGGGTTCATTTCACCCTTTTGCTGAGCAGGGATGTGTTTCCTCATCCATGGGCAGTGTTTTTCTGGGTGATCCTTATCAAAAGGGGTAAAATTGGGTGACTGTGACCTTCCAAACCTTTCTTTGTCCTTGTCACCCTGGCTGGTTGCTCTCTGTGCCTTTTTCTCCAGGTAATCCAAAACCCAAAATGTTGCTGAAAAACACACCAAAGCATCTCATGGTCATTATGGGGCTCTTCCAAGCCGGGATATTTGATGAGAAAACAAGGATTTTTGGGTCCCCTGTGCCTTGTGGTGAGGATGAGCTGGACTTGCAGCTCCCAGGCTCACTGGGAGGGCTGGGCTGGATTTAAACCAAGCTGCGCTGGGCCATCTGAAACTGGACCCCAGCAATCAGGCAGACTTTGGGAAATCAGCACTTAGTGCTGCCTTTGAGTGGGTCAAATGGCACTTTGCTTTGGAGGCAGCTCATGGAGGGTGGCTGTGTAATTTTGTTTTCATTTAATTTTGTTTTTCACTGAATATAAATGAAAAGCCAATCTCCTCTCCTGACCTGTCAGACACAGATGGAGATGGATTTGGAAATCTCCTTGTTTGGGGGTGGTTTTCCATCCTAAGCAGCTTCTCCTGCTCATCTGCTGAGCCACCAAAGGGCAGCTGTTGATTTATTACCCCTGGTGTTTGATCCATGGGCTTCAGCTTATCCTGGGCACCCAGCTCTCCTCTAATGCCAGCCCATTAGCAGGGAGAGCTGCTCTGCACTGTAATTACAGCCAACGTGACATTCCTGCATATTTCCCTTCCTCAGACCTTCAGATTTCCCCAGGCTCCCCATCACAAAGAGCAGCTCGATTCCCCAGCCATTCCCTGGCCACTTTCCCTCTCCTGGGAAAGGGAGGGATGAGGCTCATGTTAAATAAAGTGGGAAGGAAGGAGTTTGCTCATGAAGCTCTTCAAAGGCCAAGAAGTCTTCAAGAAGGCTGAGCCAGCCCCCAGCAGCTCACAGAAACCTCAGATCCTGTGGATAAGGCAGCAGCCCAGGCATGAAAACAGAATTTAGGTGAAAATTAATGTCCCAGATGGGAAATAAAGGAGGCTCTGATTGGAAGAGCAAAAATTAGTGCCCAACTTGGAAGTAAAAGGCAAAAGTGGATACAAAAAGCTGAGCATGAAGTGTCTGTAGAATTCCATGAACCAGCCAAATGAAAACCTCATCACTTCCTACCCTGCCTGATTTTGGGGTTATTTTTTGCACCAGATCTTCTCTGAGCAAACAACCTGGCAGATCGCCTTCCCAGTCTTTCAAGCAATTTGTAAAGCTAAAACCTTGTCTGGCAGGTAGGTTGGGAAACAACCCAGCAGAAATGGGTTGGTTTTTCACCACCATCATGATCACATTAATTTAATTTTTTTTCCTGCAGTACGTGGAAGGTGACTTAGAGTACATTGAAGTGTACAGCAGCTTCACAGGAGCATTTTTCTGGGATGCAAAAGAAGCCTGAGAACTTTCTACCCATTTTTCCCCCAACAGACCAGGCACAAATGAGTTCTTTCTGATTTTTGTGCTTGAAGCATCTGAAGAATGTCCGTTCATTTGATTTTTTTTTTTAATTTCTAATTTAAAAAACATTGGAGAAACGAGGTTAAAAATCATTTGTGTTCTCCCTGATCATGTTTCCAACTGCCATTTATGCCCCAACCAGGACAAAAGCAGAGGGGCTCCAGCCCTTGGTGTTTATGACAAATACAAATATCCTGGGGAAAGCCAAAGCTGTGAAATCACACCCTGACCCTTGGTGAGTGTGGTCCAGGTGAGCCTGATCCCCATGGGAATCTCATGAAGCAGCAGCTCCTCACAAAGCCTAATTACTTCTTACCAGAGGGGAAAAAAGTGACTTAGGTCCATCTGCCACGTGGACCTAACACAAGGATGTGAAGATTTGAGTTTAAAATATGTGATAGAAGCTTTAGTGCCAAGTTCTGCTAACAAAACCTCAGGGAAAAGAAGAGTAGAACATGAAGAATGAAAATACAAATATTGAAAAAAAACCAACAACAACAACAACAAAAACAAACAAAAAAAACACCAAACCAAACAATCAAAAAAACAAAACAGAAAAAAAAAAACCAAACAAAAAAATCCCAAAAAATCAACCAACTAAAAAATACCCCAAAAACCAACAAGCCCAACCACCATTTCATCTACAACACAATGGCTGATGGCTGAAAGGGCCAACAGAAGGAAAGATGAGTAGAGCTGATTATTCATATGTTGAGAACCTGACAGGGTCTGTACTCAATGCCTGCAGCCCCAGCTGATGGCTTGCCCATTGCCACCAAAACCTGCACCAAAATCACCAGTTTCCCTTCCAAGAAAATTTCCACTTTTGTACTGATGAACAGGAGAAAAAACCCCAGTTCCTCAAGTGTGGGCTGTGGGATGGGGAGATGTTTCCATGGAGGTGAGCTCATGTCCTAGGGAATAAGTACAGGTGCATTTTCCTTCAGGTTTGGTTGCTGGAAATGGGAGTGGGCAGGGAGAAAAGTTAATCCCTTGTGGATAAATGTCTGAGCTCCCACCAGAGAGGCTGCTCCTCGCTGGGTCCCTGCTCAGTTCAAAGCCACCCCACCTCCAGCAGCACCTTTGTGCTGCCTAACATTAATATATAAATATTAATGATATTTACTTAAAGTCTCAGTGTAGTGTTTACCTCAGCTGTGGAATTTATTTTACTGATTTTACAGCTTTGGCTTTCCCCCACATATTTCATCATCAGTGAGTGTAACTCAGAGCAGAGCAGGGGAATGGTTCCTTCCTTCTTTAATCCCCCTGAAGAAGTGGGATTGCTGACACCTTCTTGAATTGGTGAATTATTCAAGGTTTACTGTCTCATGGCTTTATGGCATAAGAAACCTAGTCTCTAAACACATCTCCTATTTTCTAATGTAACTATTTCAGGTCATTATTTATTCTTTCAGGATTTATTGCTCTTCCCTTGCTTTTGATTGCTTTTTCAATCATGTGCATGAGCATTGCTCACTACAGAGTCCATGTCTGTCTGTCTTCTAAGCTTGGGCAGTTTGAAGTGAAAAACTGGGAACTGCTCTGCAAAATGTCCTCAGACATGCACAGATGAGCCTGACATGTCGATGATTTTCAGCTCAATCCACCCTGAGGTACAGATGACTCTGAGGAAGAGCTGTGGCTGCTCCATCCAGTGTTAATGCAGAGATTTGTGGTCACTGCTGCCATTCCTTGGTCCATGGGACATCACCAGTGCCAGCACAGGAACCTCACGCTGCTCCTCCTTGGTGATCAACATGGAAACTGCTGTGGGTTATGTCACTTCTGCCTGGGCTCTGGGCATGGCAATGGGCTGGGGACACTCAGCAGCCACCACGCTGTCCCCAAAGGCTGTAATGTCACAGAATCATGGAATCAATTGGGGTACAAGAGCCCTGTGAGACCATTGAGTCCAACCTGGGACCCAGCCCTACCAAGGCAACCACATGAGAGCCCTGAGTGTCACACGCAGGCTTAGCTTGAATGTCACTATAGGACATGAAAGAACACAAGCGCACACCGCTGCTCTCAAGGTGAAGGGAACAGGGAAGTTTAATTTCTGACTCCAACATTTATAGTTTTCCAACAGTGACAGTGCCACCTCTCCAATGACACTGGACAAACCAACAGTCCATCAAATTTCTCCTCCTCCATAAAGGAATGCAAACCAATCAGTTATTTACAGAAAGTGTGTGAGAAAGTTCGCTACAAGAATGTCAACACCTTCTAAGAAGGCTTAGAAAATCTTAAAAAACCAGGGTGACACTTGAACACCTCCTGCCACAGTGAATCCACCCCACACATCCACACACATGAGTACCCCATTCTAATATCTCATCACCCTTTATGGGAAGAAATTCCTCCTTAAATATGACTAAAACCTCTCTTGGAACATTTAAAACTTTGCCTTCTTGTCCTGTCCCTCATTCCCTGGAAGCAGAGCCCGACCCCCCTGGCTCCATCTCCTGCCATGCTGTTGAGGAGAGTGAGGACATCCTCTCTGAGCCTCCTCTTCTCCAGGCTGAGTCCCCCAGTTCCCTCAATTTTATGATTGGCTTTTTGCAAATATTAAAATGAATATTATATGTGTTGTGTTAGAAAGTAATGCTGCATTAATTCTCTTAAGTAGTGTGTTAAATATAGTTTTAGGTTATAAAAAATGTTAAAATACAAACTGTGCTATGTAGGATATTTTTTTAAAGAAAGGACTTGCAGCGAGGTAGCAGCCACAGGACACCTGAATCTTTCAGAGAAAAAGAATTTATTGCTCTCTTATCAGAAGAAACGAACTTCTTCCCGTTTTGAAGGCGCTGTTAGGATTCAGAGGAAGAAGTTGATGATGACCAGACAGAATCCTGTATTTGAATGGAATTTATGCATCATGTATGAGGTGTATGGCTGTGCAACAGGCTGTTGTTTTTAAGGGTTAATCCTCTGTTAATGTGGGTCCTTTTTCAGGCCTGTGCTGCCCACAAAAGGTACTCGGACATCTCTTTGTCTTTATTGTCTCATATTGTCCTAATTCAAATTGTCCAAATTATTATTACTCTAATTGTATTACTATTTTTATGACCCTTTTATTACTATTAAACTTTGAAAATTTTAAAACTAAGTGATTGGTGGTTTTCACACTGGCTCTGCTTCCAAGGAACAAGGGACAGGACAAAAAGACACAGTCTTAAGTGCGCCAGGCGAGGTTTAGGTTGGACACTAAGAAGAATTTCTTCCTTGAAAGGCTGATACTAGAATGCGCTGCACACGCGTGTGGTGGATTCGCTGTGGCGGGAGGTGTTTGAGGAAGGCCTGGACATGGCCCTCAGTGCTCTGGTGTGGTTGCCGCGGTAGCGATGGACATGGCCCTCAGTGCTCTGGTGTGGTTGCCAGGGTGGCGATGGACATGGCTCTTAGTGCTCTGGTGTGGCCGCCACGGTGGCGATGGACATGGCTCTTAGTGCTCTGGTGTGGCTGCCACGGTGGCGATGGACATGGCTCTCGGTGCTCTGGTGTGGCTGCCACGGTGGCGATGGACATGGCTCTTAGTGCTCTGGTGTGGTCGCCACGGTGGCGATGGACATGGCTCTCAGTGCTCTGGTGTGGTTGCCACGGTGGCGATGGCTCGCGGGTTGCCTCGCTGATCTCAGCGCGCTCTTGCCCTCAGTTTATCCCGCCATGCCGTGATTCGGTGTCCTGCCCGCCGCACGCTTCGCTTCCCGCGGGGTTTGGCCCCGCCGCGCCGCCGTAGCGCCCGCAGCGCGTTGCCTCAGAGCGGCGGCGGCCGCGGCTCCCGGCGATGTCGTTCCGCGATCTCCGCAGTGAGCGCGGCCGGGCCGGGCGGGACGCGGCACCCCCGGCTGGGCCTCCCGGGGGGCTCCGCTGCTCTGCTGGGCCGCACACGGAGCTGAGGGGGATGCGGGGCTGAGCCCGCCGGTCCCTGCCGGGGAGGGGTCCCCGCTGCCGGGGGTGGCGCAGCCCTGCAGGGCGGGATTCCCCCGCCCGTAGGAAACAAATTGAACGCTGTGTGTGCAGGGAGAGGCTGTGTCTGCCTTGTTCCAGCTCCGGGAATCTCCTTAGAAACGCCTGTTTTCACTTGGGCGTGTTTTCTGTTTAAATGATAGGATTTCTATTAATTATTGAGGTTTAATTTTTTTAACAGTACTTGTATGGCATGGTAACTAAGCAGCACTCTGTGGGAGATGGCAATCTTGGCAAAGCCCTTATTGGCTATAAAAGAAGAAATCCCTGCTCTTCCTCATTTTTCAGATTTTACTGAGATGATGAGGGCGCTGGGGTATCCTCGACTGATATCCATGGAGAATTTCCACACCCCAAACTTCATGCTTGTGTCAGAAGTGCTGCTGTGGCTGGTGAAAAGGTTGGTGATGAGGCCAACAAATGTTGGGCTGATGCTGAGATGTGGGGAGTGTGCTTGGGAACTGATGGTGTGCTGTGAAATGAGGGAAGTCAGGGGTATTTAATCATTCTTTGAGCTCTGCTCTTCTAAATACCAGAATGAAATGTGATGGTTTGCAGAATTTTGGCTTAATGACACAGTCTGGAGTAGCAAACCTAGTGGCTGCCAGAGGTTTCACCCTGACTGTGGGCACACTCATTTAAAAGTAGCCTTAATCTCTCTCACATATTCTCCAAATTCCTCAGCCATCCTGTCCATGTCTGACCTTTTATCCAAACAGGGTGATCTGTTGTGGGAAATTCACCAAAACCCAGCCAGTTCTTGCCTTGTTGTTCAGCCTGGTATTGTCCTGCATCCACGTATTTAAAAGAAATAAAATGCTTTGGTTCTAATCTTCTACTGTCCAGCTGCAGTTTTACACCCACTTAACCCATTAACAGACTTTGGTTAAATATTTCTGGATCCTGAAGTGTTATTTGAATTATACATTATCTTCTCTCTCCTGATTAAATGTAAAATTAAGAGATTTTAAATGTAAAATTAAGAGGTTTTTTAAGATTATAAGGTAGAACACTATAATTGAAACCAACATTGACCAGTTTTCCTGATTGCTATTTTTTGGCCTGGATTAATAATTAATATCCATTAAGTTGTTAGAAATTTGCTGAATACTCTTGCAGTTGTAATGAAATAGGGATATACTCACAACCATTCAGAACTACTTGGATTAAGTTGCCTAAATAGTCTTTCAAATGCTGCTGTCACACTGAGGGTCCAAATCACTGAATTTCCTTTTGTCCTTCCCTGCAGCCTGGCCACTTCTAGAAGTTTCTGCATCTCACTGATGTTTTTTTAAGCATTTCACAGATTTCAGTTTGCTTTTCCATAAATTTCCTTCACTTGTGAAGGGAGGATGTTTGAAATGATGTCTGGCTCTGAACTTGTGCAGTGTGTCAGCTTTTACAGCTCCTGCAGTTTGTACAAACCCCCTGTGTGCATCCAGCTCTGCGTGCCCCAGTCTGCAGCAGGAATTTATTTACACATTTATTCTCCAGTCTGTGCTTACTTTGAGTTTGATTTTTGTCTCACAGATGTTGCCAGAACCTTGTTCTGATCTCCAGCTGTTGTTTGCACAGGTATGAACCTCAGAGTGACATTCCTGGGGATGTGGAGACAGAGCAGGACCGGGTTTTCTTCATTAAAGCTGTGGCTCAGTTCATGGTGAGTGTGCCCAGGAGCTGTGCTCGGGCTGAAACCCTGAAAATCTGAAATCCTGGTTCCATGGCAGATTTAGAGCTTTCTCTTAACCCCACAGAGCTTCCCTGCAAAGGGTGGCTGAGTTTGTGCTGCATTCTGCTGCTGCTTTATCCCTGCAAGTGTCCAAGACCAGGCTGGACAGGGCTTGGAGCAGCCTGGGATGGTGGCAGCTGTCCCTGCTCATGGCAGGGGGGGATCTGGATGAGCTTTAAGGTCCCTTCCAACCCAAACCATTCCACAATTCTGTGATCCTGTGTCCTGTGATGCTGGAAATTTGAAGAGGCCAGGGCAGGCTGTTACTGACATTCTGTACTTCTCTCTGCAGAGCTGGGATCTAAATATGATATTGGGATCCAAATAAAATATTGAGATCTAAACTGGGATAGAAGCCAATGTTCATTCCAGTATTCACTGGGATCTGAATATGATATTGGGATCTAAATTGGGATCTAAACCAATATTCATTCCAGTATTCACTTGGATCTGAATATGATACTGGGATCTAAATTGGGATCTAAACCAATATTCATTCCAATGATCACTGGGATCTAAATATGATACTGGGATCTAAATACAGTATTAGGATCTAAACTGGGATAGAAGCCAATATTCATTCCAGTATTCACTGGGATCTAAATATGATATTGGGATCTAAATACAATATTGGGATCTAAATTGGGATCTAAACCAATATTCATTCCAATATTCACTGGGATCTAAATATGATATTGGGATCTAAATACAATATTGGGATCTAAATTGGGATCTAAACCAATATTCATTCCAATATTCACTGGGATCTAAATACAATATTGGGATCTAAACCAATGTTAATTCCAGTATTCACTGGGATCTAAATATAATTTGTGATCTAAATACAATATTGAGATCTAAATTGGGATCTAAACCAATGTTCATTCCAATATTCACTGGGATCTAAATATGATACTGGGATCTAAATAGAATATTGGGATCTAAATTGGGATCTAAACCAATGTTCATCCTTATCTCTCCTAATTTATGAAAGGCAACAGTGGAAGACACAGCTGTAGATGGGAAATGTTTTTAAACCATTTAAATTGTTTTAGAAGAGATCCCACCTTGGTTATTGCTAACTTTGGATGCCTGATTCTTTTCTGTGCTTCAATTATGATAATTTCTGGTGTTTTCATGATGATATAGAATCATGTATTGGTTGTATGAGATTTCCCATAGATCAGGGCATGTGGGTTTTTCTCAGATCAATTTTTTTATGCATGAGCATATTTGGATTGGGCCATCAAATTTTTTAGTCTGTTGGAATAAAATAGCATTGTCCTTCATAAACTTAATGTTATTTGGAAGCAGTGGGAGCCTTTGATGTTATCACACACTTAGATTAACACTCTTCATTATGTGAAAAGACCTTCCTGGGGCTGCAGTTGGATCTGGAAGCAATGGAAATTTTTATCCTTATACCAAAGTTGAATTGCAATACTTTTAAAAAAATCTTAAAACATATTAAAATGTCCTTTTAACAATATTTCTCTTGTCATTTGTGAATAGTTAGCACCATAAATTCTCTTAATTTTGCCATGTTTAGAGCAGGGTACATTCCTGTACATATGAGAATGTACTTTTGAGCCTTGGAGCATCTTAAGATGAACAGGTCTGTTTTGTTTTGGAGGGTTTCCCCCTCCAAGCACAAGTCTGGAAGCAGAAATAATATGATGCTTTTCAATAGCTGATTTCATGTCAGAAATCCCAGGGGTTTTGAAGAATTACATAATATGATTCAGAAAATGAAATTAATGGAAATTACTTTAGTCATCCTGTACTTATTCTCAGTTAATATTACAAGTTAGTGTGAGGATTATTGTAGGTTTTCAGCATTTTCAGCATGAGAGAAGCTTGTATATATTTCCTTAATCATTCACTGTCCATGCAGTCCACAATTATCTTCCCCAGGAGTTAATGGCTTTATGCATCCGTGGGCAGATGGGAGATGTGATGGAGACAGAATTGTCTCAGAAGAGAATGGCAGGACAGATCCATCACCAGGGAATGGAGCTGGAGCTTTGCTCTGCTTTACTGAACAAGCACTGAGGAGGTGTTAATTTTCCACACTAATTAACTGCTGCTCTGTGTTCCTGGCAGTTTGAGAACTTACCAAAAGTGCCCACACCCCAAAGTTCTGAAGTGCCTGCAAGGTTGCCTTAGGTGGGTTTTTAATCCATTCCCCCCCTAGAACTGCCCTGATCAGTGGGGCTCAATACCTGGCTCCTGCCTAAACCCACCTGGATCCAAATTTGAGGCAGAGTGCGACTAAAAGCCTCTAATGAGTTCATCTCGTAGAAATTCATTCATGAAAACAAACTCAGCAACCTAAGGGCACAAAACCTTTTGCAAGAGTCAGACATCACAGAAAATTTGGTTTAATGATACTAATAAAGCAGATTGTGAAGTTAAGCAAATTTTCTGGCTGTGGCTGCTGTTCTTACTGAATATTTATATTTTTGGTGCATTTTAACCATCTGATCTTCAGAATAAACAGCTGTGGTTTCTAATAGTTCTGTAAAACTAAAAGTGTTATATAATAAAACAGCAAATCAAATAGGTGTCTCAAAGATGAAGTGGTGGAGGTGACTTTCCAAACATGAAGTTGTCTTCTTGACTCCACAGTATCATTGTGCCAGTCTGAAAAATATATATATACTTGTCTGTGCTTTTTTTCTCTTTTTAAGTAGCCTTTGAATGAAAAACATTTTTTTTCCTCTTACTAGACATTGATTTTACTCTCTTGAGGGTGAATGAAGCTGAAAATAGAACTTCTGTCTCTAACAACATCTTTTATAATTTAGTGCATCAGTCCCCTTTGGATAGGGGATGTTTAACAGAGTCTGTCAATTTAATGACCACTTCTCCTATAATGGAATACTTGCTGTTTCTGCAATTAATTTTTTAGATTGCTTCTACTGCAAGGGAATGGAGGTGAACTTATCTGGCTTTTCACTTTGTCTTGGCTCATTTGAGATCATTCTGAGACCAGCATTTCAAAAACAATTTGGGATTTTTTGTACTGTGAGTCTCGTATTCCCTTGCCTCAGGTGCACAACACCAGGAGGCTGTTCTGGAAGTTTGGGCTTCAATTTTCAGGAATCACAGAAGATCCTGAGTTGGAACCTTGAGCTCTGGCAGCCTTGGGGCTGTGCCCATCCCCTGGGGAGCCTGTTCAGTGCCCCACCACCCTCTGGGGGAAGGAGCTTTTCCTGAGCTGCAGCCTGACCTTCTCCTAACACAGCTCCAGCCATTCCCTGGGCACTGTCTCTGCAGACAGACACAAAGAGTCATTTCCTCTGCTGAGTTGAGATTTTGGGATGAAAGAGGCTAGAGGAAAATATTTATTGGGAATTAAAAACTGATTTTAAAGTCAAAAGTCTTGACAAAATACGCCTGGATAAGCATGGGCCAGCATCCATTTGCTTTGTTTCTTTGGCAAAGCTGGAGCCAAATCCATGGTTTGAAGTGTGGTGCTTTCTCTTTAGTTTCACAGGGAGCTTATAATGGTATTGTACCAAATATTGTAATGCCTGAGTGTCTTCCCCCAGCTTGAAGATCCTGCTCTGTCAGAGCCTGAGGAAATGTGAATTCCTTCCAGGAGCACTGTGAAACCAAAGCTGTGTAATACCACCAGTGACTCATGGATAGGCTCTATCTGCTGCAGCATTCCCAAAGGAGAAGCATTTCAGCAGAAGTTTCATCTTAAAAATACACTGAAAAGCAGATGTTAAGTCACTTTTGTGCTTCATGTGTCATTTTTAAGCTACGTTTTTGGATCCACAGATGGTGATCAATTTTTTTTTTTTTGCCTCCTTGTTTTGTTATGCCACCACAAAGACTTCCTCAAAGTTTAATCTGAAATTTGTGGTTGGCTCCTTGAGGCTATTCATTATAATATAAACTTACCAGGAATTTCAAGAACAACATTTGTGTCCTTTCTCTGACAGACAGTAATTTTCCCCCTTTATTACTTTGAAGCACAAAAAGATAATATTAGAATTTTTTGTATTTTTTTCCTTATTGTTCTGTCTGTACCCTTCAGAGATGGAAGGCAAGGGAATAAAATCACTAATATCATAGCAGGGAAAAAAATGGAGAGAAGCAATAAAACATTTGGAAGGTGCTGCTGGAAGAGAAGACAGTTAAATTAGGATAACTGATCTCATTCTTGCAACTCATTAAGGGTGAAATTTACCTCTCTGCAGCATCATCACAAGATCTGGGCAGCACTTACTTTCCACTTAAACTTAATTTGAATTGAAATGGTGCATAGGGGTTTTGCTGATCTTTATTCAGGGAAGAAATGATGATAGTTTGAGGGTTTTTCTGCAAATGTTCTGACATGCAGAAAGAGCACAGCTTTCTGAAAAATTTCTTCTAGAAATGCCAGTATTATGATGAGACAAACTGGGGGTCCAAACAGGAGGAGTTACTCTATACAGCAGAATAATTGTGCCCCCAAAAAGAGCTTTGAGTGCAGAAAACTGAGGATTTTTATTGCTGGCTGGGGCTCTGTACAAATCACAAACAGGACGGGACTGCTGGGAATGTGCCTTGAGCTGTTTGATTTTCCACCATCAGCCTCATTACATGGTTGTGACAGTGGGAAGATGCCAGCAGCTCACATCCCAGGCAGCAGACCAAGAACTCAATGTTACAACTCACTTTAATAAGAGTTTTCTGACCAATCACACAAAGCAAAAGCACATTGACAGTAGTTCCATCCAACCACTATAAGCACAGGTACCTTTGGGTAAACAATGCTTGCTTATTTTGGATACAAGACCTGCTTGTGAGCCCTAAAACACAATGCACAGAGCTCCATTATTAAGCTTCAAACTTCCTAACATCTCACTAGATAAACTTTCCTGCAGCTTAGGGAGTTATTCTAGACAAGCATTAATACACAGACCATTGTTCTATTTATCCTTACTTTTCTACTTTTTACATAATTTTTCTGCTGACCTATCCCATGGCTGCTGCTTATCTCCAATCACAGTTCTGCTGTCTCTGAGGCCTGCCTTTTTCAGCTTTCCCAAAACCCTCTGATTTTATGGATTCCCACAGATTTTGTTCTTTTGTGACTGTTGAATTGTTTGTTTCTTGCCAAGGCTACCAAGGCTCCCATCAAGCTGAACACCAGAAGCTGTACCAGGCTGATGGGAATTATTCTGTACAGCAGAATAATTGGTGCCCCCAAAAAGAGCTTTGAGCACAGATAACCGAGGATTCTGTTCTTTGTGAATGCTGAATTGTTTCTTTCTTGCCCAAGGCTACCAAGGCTCACATCAAGCTGAACACCAAGAAGCTGTACCAGGCTGATGGCCACGCTGTGAAGGAGCTGCTCAAGGTCACCTCAGTGCTCTATGGGGCCATGAACACCCAGGGAGGGGAGCGTGCTCACCTCCCCGAGGAGGACAGCACCAAGTTCAAGTTTGATCTGGGCTCCAAAGTAAGCAAAACTGCCACTCTTGTGTTCACTTGGGAAAACTCATCTGTTTTCTAGCTGGGTTTTAAGTGGAGAACGTTCTGGCAAGGGTTTTAAGTCAGACTTTCAGGAGGTGGGGTTATATGACTCTGTGAATTGTTTTAATCTCTGAATTCTCAACCAGAAACATAATACAAGGTATCTTGGTTTGGAAAGACAGGTGTCTGCTAAGGAAGGCAGGAGCCTCCCTGAAATGGAAACTGTAAACCCCCTCCCTCCCATTTGTTATAAATTTGACATTAAGGGGGAGGCTCTCAGGCAATGATATGGGAGCAGGAATAACAATTCTTTTATTAGGGAAGAAAATAAAAGGATAAAATAAACAATGCAGTAAATTAAAACAACACTGACAGAGTCAGAACACAACCTGACACCCTGTGGGTCAGGCTGTTGGCAGCAGTCCCATTGGAATTGTGGCTCAGCCCTCCTGCAGTGCCAGGGGTGGTTCTGCTGGAGCAGGGATCCTGTAGAAAAGGGTGGAGTCTTCCTCTGAAGATCCAGGGGAAGAGGCAGCTGCTGTTCCTCTGGGCAATCCAGTGGAGAAGCCGTGCTGGTGTCCCAAAATCTCAGATTATATCCAGGTAGGAATGCTTGGCTCCTCCCTCTGGGCTCACATTTCCCAATGGGATGCTGAAATTCCTGTCAGTCATGCAGTGACATCAATGGCCTGTTATCAGCAGGTGTCTCCCCGGAGGGAGGAGTGGTTGTGGAAGAGATAAGAAAACTGCCCACTTAACAGAAGACAGCTGCCATTCCTCTAACAGATGGTAAATAGAATACAAATTGCTTGGCAATCCAGGACACAAGGCAACAGTGGCACAAAACTGGTTCTCTTTGTGTTAAAATCCTGTTGACACCATAGAAATATTGGAGTAGGCTGGAATAAAGATTATTTTCTACCTACTAAACTTTTGCAGCAGGAGGAGCTTGCAAAATACTGACTGAAAGTTGATTTTCTGCATTGAGAGAAAGGGAAATCTTCCTGTGACCCTAACAGACATCACAGCTGTTCAAGCCCTTAAAATAAAAACCATCTCTTGATATTTTAAAAGCACCTTCTCTAAAAATAAAAAAAAAAAATAACAACCAAACCAAAATACCAAAAACCCAGCACTTTGCTAAATAAGAGGAATTTCTGTTACTACTTCTGTGAAAGATGTCCCTGCCCATGGCAGGAGTGGGACTGGATGGGCTTTAGGGTCTCTTCCTGTGATTCTTGAGAAAATGGCAGACCCAGAAGTGATTCTCCTCTCTGTAAGTCTGATGTGCCTCTCTGAAAAAATACCAAAAAAACACTTGTTAGATGCTCAAAAGTTCATTATTTCCATTGCAGGCTTTTGGTATATGAAGTTTTTACTTCTGCTCATGAAAAGGGAGATATTCCCCTTTGTCCTGGGCAGCACATGAATCAACAGTTGGCTGAGCCACAGTTCTGAGGAGATTTGTGGGGTTTTTTTCCTTGACCTAAAGTATTTGGGGTTTCCCTCAGAAACCTGTACCTGACAGAGCCTCACCTGGACTGTTTCAAGCCAAGAGAGACTCTGTCCACTCTGATTCTGGTGCACAACCTCTGGCAGAGTTTAGACTTCCAGTGCAATTTTGACATCAGAATGAGAAAGGCCATGGTGGATATTCTTTGTGATGTTGGGGATTCTGCTATTCAGTGCTGTTGCTGTGTTCCCAGATTGCTGATTTGAAGGCAGCTAGACAGCTTGCCTCTGAAATCACCTCCAAAGGAGCAGTCCTGTATGACTTACTTGGCAAAGAGGTGGAGCTGAGGGTAAGTACACACTGGAGAGTGTGGAGAAACTTGTGTTCACTGGGTGTCTCAAAGGAAAAAGGGGAAAAAGTCTCAGTTCTTATTAATGTCTGCATCTGACATGAATATCCTGTGAGTTTGAAGGAATGGGCCTGACAGTTTGCATTTCCTTCTACTCCTGTTCATGGCTGCACTGCAGGGAGCCTGAGAGAGCAGCTTGGCATTTCTCTTCAGCAGAAGACTGAAATACTCCCTGTTTGGAATACATGTGCAGGCTGTGGTGCTGGGGATGGATATTCTAACAGATAAATTATGAGTGCTGTTAGTTTTCCAAGGGCAAGGCTCATTATTTTTGTGGCAGGAGCTGGAGGCTTCACAGCCTGCAGGGTACATGTTCTTCAGCTTAGCTGGAGAAGAAGGAAAATCAAAAGCTGGTGTGTGAAGTCAGTGCACACTGCCAGGAAGTCTTGCTATTATTTTCTTCAGTGCCTTTATCTGCAGTGCTGGAGGTTCTTCATTTTCTGAAAAGGGACTTGAAAGGAGGGAGACCCTGCATGGTGTTGGAAATGTTCAGATGTCTGAGGTGGAGGGAGTGCACCCTTCAGAGCTCTAAACTCTGAGCCTCCACAATTAATGCTCCCAGATCCTTGTGTGATGGAGTACAGGTGTTCAAAGGGTGGCTGACAGCCTGGCACGTTCCTCCATGGACACTGCCTTTCCATGCATCACTGTGCTGTGCAGGGGGTTCATACTTCAGAGGAGAGGGAGAAGTGATAATCCAGTTTAACTCAACATGCAGCACTGCCCCAGAACTGTTAACCAGTTACTTCTCCTCTTGCACTCTGCCTAATTTCTTGGCTTTGAAGGAGTTTTCACACAGCTGCTGTGTGATGTGTTAATATTTGCTTTAGTGGAGCATTGAGCCCTTTTGCTCTGAGAACAGCATCCCTGTAATCCCTGTAACTCTGCTAAAAGTCAAATATAGATCAATTTAGGCATTTTTAAAAGTACTCAAGCATTGGTTTGAATTGGGTGTTGTTTAGTCACTTGAAATCAAGGCTTTGAGGACACTGAGTTTAGAACTGGGCCCTGGAAAAGGGCCAGGCACAAGTGGAATGTGCTGAAAGCAAGAGCTGAAAAATGAGGAGATGAGAAAGTGCTTCAGTGCAGGCACTTCTCAGTGGGGCCATGAAGAGCTGTGGAGTGGGAGCCTGCTTAGAGGGGCCATTTCTGACAGGATTGGATTTCTCAGAGAGAGCAGTGAGCACGTGTTCCTTGTGGCTGAGCACACAAGCTGGGGCCAGCTGATCCTGCCCAGGTGCACAGGTTGTGTTTGGCAAAAAGGTTTGGCAGATGGAACTTGCTGTCTTTAGGAAATGCTGTCCTGGGAAAGGTGACCTTGTGTGCCATTAGCTCTGGGTGCATGGCCTAAAGGCAGCAGGAGACAGTGACAGCACAGGGAGAGCCTCCAGAGAGCTGCAGAAGATGCTTTTGGGCTCTGTTCCTTATGGTTTGGGGCTGGGTCCAAGGTGTTTCAGTGATTGTTAAACCTGAAGGACCCATTTTTGGCTGGCATGTTAAATGTCAAGTTTGGGGCATGCAACAAACTTGAGACTTGAGTGTGTAGCAAAGCAAACAGGTTTCAGATTAAAAGTCAGGAGGTTGCAGAAACCAGTTTGGCAGTGGAATTTGTAATTTTTAATTATCAGCCCCCAGTTCTGCCTTTCACCTGAATGATGAAATTTGCCCATCCCAGGAGAGGCTTGGAGCCAAACACTGCTGGGTTTTTCCATCACTGTTGGGTCTGGGCTTCTTGTCAGTGCTGAGGGCAGTCAGGAATTGCCCTTCCTCATCTGCCACATTCTCCCTGGATCCTTCATGAGGAGGATCAGGAGACCTCAGCAATGGCATCCTCTGCCTGCCCTTCCCACCCCATTCCAGGTGGGGAAGAATTGAAGCTCATTCTTGCTTTGGGTGGGGAGTAGAGCTTTGCTGGTAGACACCAAATCAGTTGCCATTAAAATAAATATTACTTTTATTGCTGTTTAATGTGCAGATTATAGATTTCCATTGGTTATTTTCTTCTGGCAGGGCCTGGCTAATTAATGCTCACACTAATTGGCACTGCCAGAGTGTTTGTGCTGTTGAAGGGCAGGGGAGCAGTGGTTTAGTTTTTTATTCCATTTTATCTCCTGAGACCTGTTGCATGTGCCAGAATCTATCAACAGCTGTCATAGTGTTTAAAGGAATTTGAAAACATGGGAATTTTATGTTCCCTGAACCTCTTTTCACTTTCTTTTTCCAATCCATTCATTTCCAAATATTTAAATAAAAGCTCTTCCTACCTAAGCTTCAACAGGCTGATGATAAATCTTATTTCTATCCTAAGTGAAGATGGCTTCATTTTCCAGGAACTATAAAGGAAATGCCAGCATTTGGCACTAATGGGTTGACTCGATCTGTTTTCAGTCTGAGCAGCTTTTGGGGAAAGATCATTGGGGAAAACTGAAGTAAAACTCATTATTTCCTTTGGAAATGTTGACTCTAATTTGCTCCACAACCTTTACCTTCTTTGTTGGAGTCTTTTTGTACATAATTTGTATAGAAACTGTATAGAAAAACTTCATACATTAGATAAATTTCATTGCTCCTAGTCATGAAACACTTTTTTAAAATAAATTACTTTCTGAATGAAAACAAATTTCAGCTAGAGAAGAATTTAGAGGAATGGTTTTGTTAGATTTATTGCAGCTAGAGAGTGCTGTAAATGTATGTACATATTTTTGAGGAAGAGTCTGATTTCTTGGAAATGTGGTTCTGTGCCTTTCTGTAGCCTTTGCAAATACCTTATTCCCTGACTGAATATACAGTTCTGGATATTTAAACTGCTTCCCAAGTTAATCTGTAATGCTAAAAAAGAATCTTTCATTAACAGCAGAGGAAGAAACAAAACCTACAGGGTTTGCTGAATTCAGACTATGGGAGAAAAAAATCCCAAACAGCCCCCAAAGCTGGATTGTCAGATGAAAATCCCAAATAGAATTACTGAGTTCTGTTCGAGCTGTGTTGTTTCTAGCCCAGCTGTGGAGGAGGATAGTGTAGGTTATTGGTGTCCTGTGGCAGTGCTGGCGATACAGAATTTTTATTTAAAAACACATTTAAGCATTACATTTGGAAGGTCATTTGCAGCTTCCAGTCTTGCTGGTCCAATCCTGGAGCACAGGAATTGCAGCTGGGATTTGTGGAGTTAAGTGGAGCTGATGAATGAGCTTGGTACCACACAGTGAGATCCCTAAATGAAAAGCCAATTCCATGCAGATTCCATGCATGGAGAAATAAATCTTCATCTTTATTGTTTCCTTTCGTGCCAAGGGCATTTTCTCAGCATTTCATTGCTATGTAACTTTAATTTTCAGAATATTTACAGTTACCTTTGCAAGAATAACCAGGCATGTTGAGTTTTTTGCATGAGGGAGGTGGGGTTGATTGGATTTGAGATGGGGATGAGAGATTTTGTTTGGATTTCTTTCTCTGTCTTCCTACACAGTACTAAATGAATGGAGAAAAGAAGCTGTTGAAAATACCAGTCTGTGATTAAGACTGTCAAACCCCAAATCAAGAAAAGTAGCAAGGGAATTAATGTCAGCACTCAGGCAAAATGCAGCACTGCTTCCCTGTGCACTCCCTTCTCTGGGATCTACACAGCTGCCATTCTGCACATGGAAAAGATGTTGGAAAAGCCAGTGGTGCTGTGTACCCTAAAAACATGGCAAGGGGTGGGGGGAAATGGCCCCATTAACCTTTGGGGGAAGGGAGGGGTGATGAGCTGCTCCAAATCATTCTTCAGCTCAAAATAAAGCAGTACTAAGACTTTCAAGGGCTCAGTTGAGGAAGGGTTCTCTTGAATTATCCTACAGTGGAAATCCAAAAGGAAAAATTCCTGGCTGTTTTTAACTCTTGAGTGCCTCCCAGTCTGCTTCTGCCAGAGGTCCTGGGCCACACTAGCAGGAGCCTGTCAGGGAGCTGCCCTGCTCAGACTTGCTGAATTATTGGATGTGGGAAGATAATGGAGCAAAAAATATTCCAGAAGAAAACTGCCTCTGTGCTGCTGGCAGGCAGAAAGATTTCTGACCTTCTCTGGCTTGTTTTCATTTTATTTACCTCTTAGTTAGCTGGAAGCCCCGTAAAACTGAAGAAAAATGAAGATAATATTTTCTTTTAAGGCTTTTAGCTTGTGCTGAAGATGGACAATGCAGTGGGTTTGTGTTCTAATGCTCCTTTTGGCACTTTGCCCATCTGTGCCCTTGAACAAAGTGTTTATTCCCTGTATCCACTCCTGTAAATAAAGGAATTGCTGAATTTGGTAGGTTAAAGCTTTTAACAGCCACGTGAAGTGTTTGCCACTCTGTGGAGAAAAATTCTGGGCATTGCTCCCTGGTATTGTTATGGATGCCCACAGCACCAGCTTGTTCCCAAACTGATGGGGGACACTGAGGATCTTGTTACCAGCTCAGCTGGGAAAGGCTGGAATTGGACTCTGCAGAGAGCCTGAGGCATTTAGGGACAGCTGTGGAACTGAGGCAGTGTGAGCTCAGCACCAGGCCTTGCACTAAGGACATTTCACTTGGATCTCTTTATTCCCACCTTTTGGATTAAAGAACTTTCCTTCTTCCCCTTTCCTTTTCCTTTTCCTTTTCCTTTTCCTTTTCCTTTTCCTTTTCCTTTTCCTTTTCCTTTTCCTTTTCCTTTTCCTTTTCCTTTTCCTTTTCCTTTTCCTTTTCCTTTTCCTTTTCCTTTTCCTTTTCCTTTTCCTTTTCCTTTTCCTTTTCCTTTTCCTTTTCCTTTCCTTTTCCTTTCCCTTTCCTTTCCCTTTCCTTTCCCTTTCCTTTCCCTTTCCTTTCCCTTTCCCTTTCCCTTCCCTTTCCCTTTCCCTTTCCCTTTCCCTTTCCCTTTCCCTTTCCCTTTCCCTTTCCCTTTCCCTTTCCCTTTCCCTTTCCCTTTCCCTTTCCTTTTCCTTCCCTTTTCCTTTCCCTTCCCTTTTTCTTTCCCTTTCCCTTTCCCTTTTTTTCCCTCCTTCCTTCCCTCCCTCTTTCCCCCTCCCAGCACAGCAGCTGGGGGGAGAGGGGGATGTGATTTCAGAGATGCCTCCATCACTCTCTGCTCTTTGGAACTTTACTGCAAAAACTCATTTGATTGGGAATGTTTGAAGCATTTTTCCGCCTGCCAAATGTTCCTTCTGGATACGAGACACTGCCTGAGGGAGGCTGATAAATGAATTTCTCTCATTTTGTGGGCTTTGGTTACAGAGCTGCCACACACAGAACTTGTAGTGGAAATTTGTAACTTGAAATTGCCACAACTCTGGAGAATTACTTGGTTTGCTTCAGTTTTTTTGAACAGTCCTGCTTCTAACTCAAGCCTAACCCATCATTCTGAGGAAGAGGGCTTATTGCAAACTGGGAATCCAAAATTAACCCTTGCACCTGTGATCCACTGTTGAATCAATATAGCTTTAACCAGAACTGCAGTTGTGTGTATGTATTTAAAGTCAGAAATCATTTTGTATCACCTTCCCAGGAGTATTTAGCTTGAAGAAATGCATCAGCTGTAAAGCAGTGGGTGGCACATTTCTCCTGGCATTTTGGGGACTGGTGATGTCCAGTGGAAGGTGTCCCTGGGAGCTTTCAGGTCTCTTCCAATCCTGCCCTTTTTTTCCTTTGTGAACCAACCAACAATGCCCATGCAAGGCCATTTCTAGCTGATTGTATTTGGAATTTGGAATATAGAATTTGTTTGGAATTTGGTATTTGGAATTTCACTCACAGGCTTAGCTTCTGCTCTGGAACAAGAAGTTCCTTGTCGTGTTCCCACAGTCTGGAGAGACATCCCAGGCCACCTCCTGGCCAAGGAGCCATGAAGTGACCTCCTTAGTGCTGAGGACTGATCCAAGCTCTGCCAATGCAGTCTGTCCTCAAACCTTGCACAAAGTAAATGAAAGGTGAGGATTCTGAGGGTGTGGAAAGATCACAGGAGGCACATCCTGGGGTTTGTCAGCTGAGCATCATCTCCAGAGCCAGAAGATGGATGGAGCTGGTGAGGGAGGGAGCAGAGCAGTGTGAATTCATCCCTGTCAGAAAGCTTTAAAGTTCCCTTTCCTGCCTCAGCAGAACCACATGCAGGTTACGTCTGATTCTTTTTAATCCATTGAAAAATTAAGTTTTCCACTTGCTTCTGTCTCCCAGACCTCCTTGTGGCATGGGTTTTACCTGCTGGGATAGCTGAGGGTTTGGGGCACTGATTGAGGCTCTGCGTTGCTGAGTAGGGAAATGTCTTTGTGGACACCCTTTGGAGACTGCTGAGATGAGCTGGACACCAAGCAGCATCGTCTGGAAGCAGCAAAATTCTCATTTGCCATGACTTTAATGCCTTGAGGGGGCAGATGGGCTGTTGGGAAGGGTCAGATTCCTTCAGAGGGATGAATGTCCCTCATGAGCCACCCTATTCTGCTATCACAGTGCCAAATGACCCCTGGATTGGCCAGATGTGATCCCAGCATGGGTGAGTGAATTCCCTGAGTAACAAACCCCTACAGGAGAGCTTTGTGGCCTGCAGGGACAGCTGGAATTGCCAGGGCCCTGGGGATTGCAGGGATCAGGGGATGGGGGGTTGGTTGGATTGAGGCTGAAGTGGCAGTGAGGAGTCACAAACTTCTGTGTGCATCAGGCTTGGAACTCCTGGAAAACAAAGAAAGATTTAACCTATGGTCAAAAACTCAGAAAAAGAACCATGGAATGGTTGGGGTTGGAAAGGACCTTGAAGATCACCCTGTTCCACCCCTGCCATGGGCAGGGCCACCTTCCACTGTCCCAGGGGGCTCCAAGCCCCATCCAGCCTGGCCTTGGCACTTCCAGGGATGGGGCAGCCACAGCAAGACCAGTGTGCTAGGAAAAAAGCTTTAATTTCTGTTCCTTACCACAAAAAAGGTGTTTAGAAAGCTCTGCTAGACTTTGAGCACATCAAAACACCACATTTATCATCAATGACTTGCTTGCTGGTCATGCCTAATTCCTTCTCTTGGTCCCTTCCTGCAGTTTAGAGGAAGAGTGCATCCACTTTTCCATGCATCAGGCACACTGGGAGCTGCTTTATCAGCTTCTGGTCCATAAAAATGGAAATCCATTACCAGTTGAAAATGCCTTCCTGGGCATATTTGCAGAATGGGTTTTGCAATAGTGGCTCTTCATTGTTAACTGGGAATGAAGGAATTCCCAGTGAAGGAAGTAGTGGGTGCATTTGCAAAGGGTTTTTCTTGAAAAGAAATATTAAAGATAAAACTTTCCTCTCTGACAGTGTTCACAGGGTTACAGGAAATGGCCCAGTGACTGTTACCCAGGGAAGCTGTGACAGACATCCACAAAAAAAATATCAGTGGTTTGATAGACTCAACAAATATTTATGTTTCCATTATATTTCCACTAAATATTACTATTTTTCCATAATATTTAATATCTTTTCCACTTAGTCTTGCTACTCCAGAGAGTCCAAGTTAGGTTAGAGGGTTTGTTGTAACACTGAAGTTACTCTGCCCATTCCAAAGCAGAGTTTTAGGGATGAGCTGTGTGCACAGAGGATTCTCCTCTCCATCTCTTGGGGTGTGAGGGCTTAATTGCCCTGAACTTCTCCTTTCCCAGGCTAACCCTGATTCCACAGTCTGAAAATACAAATTCCAGTGTTTCCCCTGCTCTGCATTTCCCTGACAGATTTTTGCAGACAGGTGTGGCTGTAGGACTGAACCTTGTAGAAAATGAGGTGGATTTCTGTGCAAGGCTGTGGTGTGTACATGGAACTTCAGGGCTCTTAGAGGGGAGACAGGAGAAGGAAAGGCATTGAACTTGCATCAGTTATTCCAGCTCAAAGGGCAGATCCTCAGAAGTTTCTCCAAACCCATCAGCTCCCTGCCCTGCCCCACTGCAGTGCCCTGTGAATATTTGGGGTGTTTCACCAGGAGCTGCTCAGGGAATTGTTTATAATTACACACTGCAGTCCTTGCTGTTCCTTTGACCTCTTTGCAAGTGGAAAGGACAATAATTCCCATTCCTCTGCTGTTTTGTTTGAAATGTGTTGGCTCTGTGGCACAGACCCTCTGAGCCCAGTTGGCAGGGCAGTGTGTGCACCAGGCTGGGCCTGGCAAGGGCCTCACAAATAAACAGGGATTTTACTGGGCCTGGCATGGGCCTCACAAATAAATGGGATTTTACTGGGCCTGGCAAGGGCCTCACAAATAAACAGGGATTTTACTGGTCCTGGCAAAGGCCTCACAAATAAACAGGGATTTTGCTGGTCCTGGCAAAGGCCTCACAAATAAACAGGGATTTTACTGATCCTGGCAAAGGCCTCACAAATAAATGGGATTTTGCTGAGCTTCTGAAATGGTAAATGTTCCCAGACAACTGAGCTACACTATTATTCCCCACCCTCCTCCAAAAACATTTATGTATGGAATTATTTGGGAATTTGTATTGCACTGAAGTTTTGTATCTTATTGCTGCCCAAATAAACTTTCTGCTTTGGAGTTTGTTTTTCTCTGCACTTCACGAGCACTTCAGGCAGTGTGAGCAGTCACTGCCACCAACAGAAGTAACTGCTGTCACTCTCCCCAGCAGAATGTTTGTTCTCCTTCTTTTCTCATGCCAGGAAGATGAGCCTTTGTGCAGCATGTGCTGGGATTGCTCAGACACCTGATCCAGCAGAGGAATAAGCTGCTTTTATTGTTTTGCTGGATGAGCTCCCAGGTTGGGTTCACCCTGCAATTCCCTGGAGTTGGTGGGAAGGGATCAGGCTCTGCTGGAGCTGAACTGTGCAATCTGGAGAGTTTGGCATGGCATCTTAGCAAAGTTACTGAATCTGCTTCCAGAATTCCTCCTGTGGTGGGCTGGGTACAGCTTGGGGCAAAGTGTACAAAGCATTTTTAGGTTCTTAATCAGATACTTTCTAGAGAGATGCTTTCTCCATCTTTATCCACCTGTTACCAAATGTTTTGCCAATGCAAGATTATTTTAGGGACATCTGCAAAATTCCCTCTCTTCCCTTCCAGTGCCAAGCAAGTAATCAGAAGTTTTTATATAATGACCAGGTCAGTGTTTAAGGCATCAATTAGACAACTGCACAGCCAAGCTTTTGTGTCCCAAATCTGCTGAGAGGGATTTTTAAAATCCTTTAGGACCTAAACAAGGATCACTGGGGGTTTTTGAGGAGTCTGAGTTACTCAGTTATCAGAAACAGAGATGTCCATACATCTGCAGTGTGCAATTTTCACATGGGCATGGGAGGCACATGGAATCATGGAATATCCTGGGTGGGAAGGACCCACAGAGATTATTCAGTACAGGACACCCCACAATCCCAGCCTGTCCTGGGAGCATTGTCCAAAGGCTCCTGCAGCCCTGGCAGGGTCAGTGCTCAGTGTCCACTTGCCTGGCACAGTTTGGTGCCTTTGTAGTCCTTGTAGCTCCACACTTTTGGGACACTGTGCTCCTCCACCTGCACTGGTGTTTTCATGGGTTGTGTTGTACAGGTGATGGAATCTTCTGTGCTCCACATGTAAAATCAGAGCAGTTGCCAAAAATCTGCCTTCAAGAATAGCTGCAGTCAGACACAGCACTCACCTCATTTGGAAAAGATGCCTTGATTGCTCCCTCCTGCTCATCTCAACTCACTTTTTCATCATCTCCTGGTCTCTAAATCATCTCAGCCTTGGTGAATAAACACTAAATCCTACCCCATTTATTATGCAGATGATCCTATCATTGTTGCTTGATCACCCTCAGTTCTGCATAAATTAGTCCTTTGTCTAGTGTTTAAATATATTGGTTCATTTTATTTCATAGGAAGCAAGGACAGAATCTCTTGGCAGACCTTTGGAGATAAATGAGGCTGAGAAGGTGATGAAAATTGCCATTAACAGCGTTCTGGTAAGCAAAATATCATTTATTTGATTGCAAAATTATAATTTTTCTGCTGCAAGAAGAAATTAGCTCTTTTTATCAACAGCCTGGGGTAAAGAGTGCCAAAAGCATCACCTGCAGCTGCAGTTGATGCATCTAAGAGCTGCTCTTAGCCCCTCCCATGGGGGAAAACACATTGTAGTCATATTCCCTGCCTCTGTTAGGGGCTTCACCCCAAAGCAGGGGTTTTTATCCCCCTACAGGAGGGATAAAAATTGCCCAAATCAGCACAGAAATCTACACTCTATACCTGGTGTGAGCCCTGTGAGCTCTGCAGAGTCAGGGCTGCAAGGAGGGACCTCAGAGGTCCCTGGGCTCTGGGAGCAGCTGGGCTGGCCAGGGGTGAGTGAGGGCTGGCACTGTGCCCCTGAGATCCTGCCAGGGCACCCCTGAGCTGCTTGCTGTGAGGGGCTCTGTGTCTGTCCTGCATTGCCAGCACTGTCCTTGCTCCAGTGCCTGCCTTCCTGAATTTCTGAGCCTCCAGCTGCAGTGTGTGAGGAGGGAGTTCATTAACTCCCTGTTAATTAACTCCCTATCGATTATTTCACTGCAAACTGTATCCAGTCCAAGTGTTTGACTACAAGAATGGAGTTCCAGGTTTAAACAACCAATGGATAACCAAGAGAGATTCCAGGAAATCTTCCCTTATGTTTTGCTCGTGTTCACAACCTGTGTGAATTACTAAATGTTGTTAATGTACATTTCTTACTCCTCTTCTCCATGAGAGAGGGACTGGATTCCTGGCAAACAGCACTGGCACACACTCAGCTCATTAATCCTGGCCCAGTTAATGGAAGGACCTGTTGGAGCTGAGCAGCACCAACACTCATTGCATGGAATTCCAGCAGTGGAATCCTCCCTCTCCCTCAAAAGATGCTCATGGTTTCTTTTTCTTGGGCCTGAGCACGCTGATGTACTCAGCTCATTTGAGTCAATGGGAATATTCCCACTTCCCCTCCTGGTTCTTGTAGCACATGTTGAAATGTTCAAGATGCTTCCCAGATTTTGAAAAAAAAAATGGATAAAAGAAAACTTAGGAAAGGATGAAGATATTCAGATATAGGAAGTTCTTTATAAAACTGACTTGTATCTTGAAGAGAAAAAAAAAAACTATGGAAGCTTAAAATTCCTTAAAATAGTACCAAGAAACAAATGCATTTCTCATCTGTTTATTCAGAGAGAATCATGGAATCATTAAGGCTGGAAAGAACCTGAATGATTCCATTAAGGTAAAATCCAAAAAGACTTTAATGATGCCAAAAGAGAGGCTTCTTCCTGCCTTCTACTGCTTCTTCAGTGAGAAGGAAAATTAAAGCTACACCTGTGGAGTTTTTCCTTCTTTAAGAATGTTGGCAAAAAAAAAAAAATCAGGTATTTTACATTTGCAAATGTCCAGTTAGTTCATTATCCTGGCCACAAAGAACTTTTGAATTTCCACTGCCTACTTGAATAAACACAGATGAGATTATCCAGAACAATGTTCAGCATCTGAAAGAAAAATGCAATTATCCCAGTGCCAGCCATGCTTCACCATCCTTCTCTTTCAGGAAGAAGTCCAAAAGACCAAAGACATGTTGAATAATGTGGCTTTGGATGAAGCCAATTTGGAAGCCAAGATTGAAAAACGAAAATTGGAGTTGGAAAGGAGCCAGAAGAGGCTGCAGACTCTGCAGAGTGTTCGGTAAGATCATGAGCTGGGTATCTACTGCAGGAAGGAGTCCAGGGAACAGAAAGGGTGGAACTGGTGCAAACAGCCCCTCTGTTCCCACAGGCTTCTGGTGTTCACCACCAGTTTGGAAAATTCCTTCTGCAGCCCTTGTTAGGATCAGATCCTGTGGGCACTGGTACAGTCTGCCAGAAGATTCATAGAATCCCAGAATCCCAGACTGGTTTGGGTGGGAAAGGGCCTTAAAGCCCATCCAGTGCCACCCCTGCCATGGCAGGGACACCTCCCACTGTCCCAGGCTGCTCCAAGCCCTGCCCAGCCTGGCCTTGGGCACTGCCAGGGATCCAGGGGCAGCCCCAGCTGCTCTGGGCACCCTGTGCCAGGGCCTGCCCACCCTCACAGGGAACAATTCCTAATTCCCAATATCCCATCCAGCCCTCTCCTCCTTCACTTTGAACTCATTGCTCCTTGTCCTGTCACTGCAGTTCCTGATGATGAGTCCTTCTCCCTCCTTGTAAGCCCCATTGGATACTGGAGTGTTCACATTCATAGTTTGGGTTGATTTCTGGCCCTTAACTTGCAGGTTTATACAATCTCCAATCTGACCTAATATTAAAAAAAAAAAAAAAAAAAAGAAAAAGAGGTATTAGGCAAGGGAGTGGTGGAAGGAATGACCTGGATTCACATCCCTGTTTTATCAGCACCACTCTGCAGGATGTGGATTGGGTGGGTGTGAAGCTCTGAGCAGCAGCAGTGGTTTTTGGGCTGCCTCACTCAGCTCTCAGGTGTAATGACACCATCACTTCATCATACTGTCTAATTAACCCTGTAATGACCCAGGACACTTTTGTAGCAAGAAGGTCCCCAGCAAAGTCTACACACTTTGTGCAGTTATGGAAAAGCAGGATAAATAATCTAACATTGCCTTCTGAGGGGGCCAAAATGCTGCCACTGTGTCTGTGTGAAAGGAGAAGGGAGTTTTACACAAAACCCTTCTCTTTGCCTTATGTAATTCCCAGGATTGTTTAGTGAGGGGCTTTTCTTGAGCTTTTATTCTCTGAAGCAGTGTGAAACCTTAAAAAAGGAGGTTTTTTGGTTTAGTGGATATGGAAGGGCAGCTGCAAAGCCAAAGTTGCATTTCAGAATTCTGTATATACAGAGCAATATTTAGAGACCCCTAGAATCACAGAATGGCTGGGGTTGGAAGAGACCCTAAAGCTCTTCTCATCCCAAATCCCTGCCATGGGACATCTCCCACTGTCCCAGGTTGCTGCAAGCCCCATAAAACCTGGCCTAGAGCTCTTCCAGGGATGGGGCAGCCCCAGCTTTTCTGGGCAGATTTCACTGAGTTCCCTGTGCTTGCTCTCCCAGCCCTGCTTTCATGGATGAGTATGAGAAGATTGAGGAGCAGCTGCAGAAGCAGTACAGCACTTACCTGGAGAAGTTCAGAAATCTGACCTACATGGAGCAGCTCCTGGATGACCATAGACGGACAGAGCAGGAGATGTTTGAGGTAGGAAGGACACCTTGGAAATGCTCAGCAGGACTTAGAGCCTGCAGAGCAACAGAAAATGTTTTCATCCCCTTTTCCAAAGCAGCACATCAGGAGTTGATTGAGTCACTGGCAGGTGAGGGACAGTCCAGTGACTGTGGCTGCTCCTGACCAAGCACAGCTGCTAAAGTTAAACCAGTTAAACCAGTTAAACCAGTTAAACCAGTGCAGTGATGGCTCTTGCCAATCTCTGCCCCCCTGACTCATTTTCAGCTGCTGGGTTTTGTTCATGAAGAATGTTTTCAGAATTTCTGATCTTCCTTTTGCTGCATACAACGGATGTTTACTGCTGTTGTCTGCTGATGTATAAAGGTGTCTCAGCACAAGGCTCTTCAGTCTCCTCAAAGTATCAGTAGAAACAGCCAAGAGCAGCACTGAGGAGATCAGATGTGCTGAGATCTTCCCCGTCATAGACTTCACTCTTGTTTGGCAGAATTCTGCCTTCTCTTGACTTGCTCAGTTGTGTCAGTTCACTGTGATTCTCCTTGTGGATAATCTGCATCTGTATCCTGTTTTGTTCCAGACTTTTCTTTGGGGTTTACTGGACTGCAGTGTTCTCAGCTGGCCTTTCCTTCAGCTTCCAGCAGCTTCTTGTTTGATTTCCATCCTTCTCACAGTCATTACCCACTCTGTCTTCTGTTCTTCATTGAAAACATGTTTGAGTGAACCCTCTCCCCTGGGATCTTAGTGCTGCTGGGAGTGCTGCACCTGGAATTACAGAATCACAGCATCCATGGGGTTGGAAAAGGCCTCTGAGACCATCGAGTCCCACCTGGGACCCATCCCCACCTTGTCACCAGCCCAGAGCCCTGAGTGCCACATCCAGGCTTTCCTCAGGAATGGGGACTCTACCACTCCCTGGGCAGCCCCTTCCAGTGTTTAACAACCATTCCATGAGGAAATTCCTCCTGATGTCCAACCTGGGCCTCCCCTGGCACAACTTGAGGCCATTCCCTTTTGTCCTGTTCTCTGGGAGCAGAGCCTCACCCCCTCCTGGCTGTCCCCTCCTGTCAGGAGCTGTGCAGAGCCACAAGGTCCCCCTGAGCCTCCTTCTCTCCAGGCTGAGCCCCCCCAGCTCCCTCAGGAATTCTCCAGACCCTTCTCCTTGTGCTGCAGACCCTTGCCCAGTGCCCTGGACCCACTCCAGCCCCTCAATGTCCTTTCTGTTGTCAGGGACCCACAGCTGGTCACAGCATTTGAGCTGTGGCCTCATCAGTGCAGCCAATAAACCCATTGTTAATTAATGCTTCCTCATTCCACCCCCACCTTTTGGACACAGGGAAAGCCATGCTGTTGAGAAGTCTCAAATATTTTGCTGCATTATTTGCTTGAGGGATAAAATATATTTTCAAAGCTGGTGTGGGCATTTGGCAACTTGTTAGTCCCTGTGAACCAGTTTCCCATCAAGCCTCTCTTCACAAGCACTGTCTCTGTGCAAGTTTTTTCATCTCCTATCTGAAGTCAGCTCTAGCTCTCTGTTCCAGTTCTTCACCATATCCTTGCCCCCCACTCAAAAAAAAGCCTTCAATTAAATCATAATTTTGAAGTGAAGCCTAAAATCTGATTTATCCCTTCTGTTCAAATGCCACTGAGACTTCACAGCCAGAGGAGAAATGCTTTGAACTGAGCTACCTGAAAGTGTTTATAAATTCAAGTGCAGAGTTTTGTTAATGAGTTGGTGCTCAGCTCTTTAGGGGATTTTTGTTAAAAGATAATAAGACAAAGAAAAAGCCTTTGTCATTCACGGCTGTGCTGTGATTAGAATATGGAGAGCACACTTCATGTTCCTTTTTTCTCCTTTCTCTGAGACTCCTGGGACCCTACCCATATGGTTTGGCTTGTGGTTGCCTAGGATAAGAGGGAACAATGCTTCAGTCTAGTGCAGAATTCAAAAGTATAAAAGCTGATAAAAAAAAAACATTGATTTGCTTTGCACATTTCCATCAGTTGTACCTAAAAATACTTGGAGCATATAAAGGATGTGACTGTGATCATTTCTTTGTGGGCAGGAGCACAGTGACTCAGGCAGCCTTTGCTGCAGAAGAAGAGGGGGGTGTCTGTGTGTCTGTGTGTCTGTGTGTCTGTGTGTCTGTGTGTGTGTGTGTGTCTGTGTGTCTGTGTGTGTGTGTCTGTGTGTGTCTGTGTGTCTGTGTGTGTGTCTGTGTGTGTGTCTGTGTGTGTCTGTGTGTGTGTGTGTGTGTCTGTGTGTGTGTGTCTGTGTGTCTGTGTGTGTGTGTGTGTGTGTGTGTGTGTGTCTGTGTGTGTGTCTGTGTGTGTGTCTGTGTGTGTGTCTGTGTGTGTCTGTGTGTGTGTGTGTGTGTCTGTGTGTGTGTGTCTGTGTGTGTGTCTGTGTGTCTGTCTGTGTGTCTGTGTGTCTGTGTCTGTGTCTGTGTCTGTGTCTGTGTGTGTCTGTGTGTGTGTGTGTGTGTGTCTGTGTGTGTGTCTGTGTGTCTGTGTGTGTGTCTGTGTGTCTGTGTGTCTGTGTCTGTGTGTCTGTGTGTCTGTCTGTCTGTGTCTGTGTGTCTGTGTGTGTGTGTGTGTGTCTGTCTGTCTGTGTGTGTCTGTGTGTGTCTGTGTCTGTGTGTGTGTGTGTGTCTGTGTGTCTGTGTGTGTGTCTGTGTGTGTGTGTCTGTGTGTCTGTCTGTCTGTGTGTGTCTGTGTCTGTGTGTCTGTGTGTCTGTGTGTCTGTGTGTCTGTGTGTGTGTGTGTCTGTGTGTGTGTGTGTGTGTCTGTGTGTGTGTGTGTGTGTGTGTCCCTCTTCCAGCCAAATCTTCAGAGGTGCTGGAGTCCAGACTGGATTTGAAGTCATTATGAGATGTCAGTTCTCAAAACCAAACTCCAGGACCTGGGGACTGAAAGAGGGTGAAGAATTTCATCTGGAGAAGAGAAGGCTCTGGGGAAACTTGAGAGCAGCCTCCAGTGCCTGAAGGGGCTCCAGGAGAGCTGGAGAGGGACTGGGGACAAGGCATGGAGGGACAGGACACAGGGAATGGCTGCCACTGCCAGAGGGCAGGGCTGGATGGGATATTGGGAATTAGGAATTGTTCCCTGGGAGGGTGGGCAGGCCCTGGCACAGGGTGCCCAGAGCAGCTGGGGCTGCCCCTGGATCCCTGGCAGTGCCCAAGGCCAGGCTGGGCAGGGCTTGGAGCAGCCTGGGACAGTGGGAGGTGTCCCTGCCATGGCAGGGGTGGCACTGGATGGGCTTTAAGGCCCTTTCCAACCCAAGCCATTCCATGATTCCAATCTGGGTCCCAGCTACACCAAGAGACTTGCTGGGGCACTTCCAAAGCAGGGAGGGGCTGCACTGTTGAAGCCATTTTGGGTTAATCTCTGGCCAGCCTGGAACACAAGGATGTGTCTGTCACTTCTTTCAGTCTGGATCTGCTTTTCAGATCAGCACTTTTCTGCTTTTCAAAGCAGCACTTTGGCTGCTTTATGGTGAAGAACTGTGGGTTATTACATGCTCTAAAAAAAATAGAACATTTTGCTCCAAAGCAATGCTTTGCTTGTTGTCCTACAGTTTATATTCTTGTGTCATTTTCAGCATCAACAGAGGAAAAAATAACAAGGATAATTACATTTAATCTATTTTAAAACACACTCACTCCAGCTGTCAGAAACACTGAAAATTATGTTGATTTTTTTTTCTCCAACCCTGATTTGTCTTTTGTTCCACCAAACAAATCTTAATTAACTTCTGCAGTCGCAGCATGAGGCAATTCTTTTATCACTGCTGTGTATTTGCTAAAGAGCTTGCCAGCAAAAAGCATCAGCAGAGTAATTAGATTAATCCAGCACTCCCTGTGCTGTTCTGAGCTCTGTTTCCTGGGCCCCTCTCCTTGATTTAATCCACATTTTTAGGAGATTTTGTTCTGACTGAGAGCCTGATGCTGTTGCTGAATAATGAGCCTGCTCTGTGCTGCAGTTGGACTCAGAGTGGTTGGGTATCCACAGCCACCACCTGGGCCAGAGTGCAGCTCCTAATTAGCAAAGTGATTTCAAGATTTTAATGAAGTGCCACTAAGCAGTTGAGGCATCCCAGCCCCTCCAGAGCTGCTGGTTGTGTACATTTTCAAGGTGTTTTGTCCATGCTGTGGTTGGCCAGCCCCACGTGGCTCCTGTCCTGAGCTCCTGATGCTTTGCCTGGCAGTGCCAGGGAGCAGTGGCTGGAGTGTGATCAGTGGGAGGCTCCTGCCAGGCCCTGGGCTGACAAATCTGTGTTAGGAGAACTGCCAGGCTCATGGTGAGGCTGAGCTCAACAGTTCATTGCTGATGAAGCAGCTCCTGCTGAGCACCTGCCTGTCTGATGTGGCACCTGCTGAAATAGATGATAAAAACCCACAATTATTTGGCCATTATCACCTGGAGAAGGCAGAAATCCACACGTGATTTGTCTTTCCAGTGAGTTTCTCACATTTACTGACAGCTGTCATGCACAACTTACTCCTGGATCCAAGGAATTTAAACCAGGGCCTTTTGTCTTTGCGGTTTCCTTTGCCTCCTTTACCTCTTTGATTCTCCTTCTGTTTCTTGGTGCTGTTCATGGAATTAATCCATCTTCCTGCAGGTCTGTGCCAAGGTATGGATTTATGAGCTATGTCTCCTCAAAGATTGGGTCTTATTTTTCTGCTTTGTAAAAAGATTCAGCACAGTTAATTCACTTTTACCTTGTTTCTAAGATGGAATTGTTTCGGGTGTTTAGACACAGAAGCTATTAGAACTTTGGCTCTTCTAAATAACCCAATTTTCAGGGGTTTTTCAGATTTGGGGGTTGAAATTCTCTCTGGATTATAAATGAATGCCTCTCTTTTAAAGGACAGCACAGGCTAATACAGTTCAAAAAGGTGGTTTTGGCATTAGTTTATGTAATGCCAGAATAACTTGGCAATTTCCTTCAGCATTTGCCTTTTCCCTGGAGAAAATGTTCTTATTCTTTCTTCTGCTTCTCAGAGGACACTCCAGAAGTACTTTCCTCTTCAGCTGCTTTCTCCTAAGGTATTTTCAGACTGTTTTTGTGCTGCTTGTCTGTAATCTCAGCTGAGGAGTGCCATGAAGTGCTGGACACAGGGATGAGGATGTTCTTAGATAAAAGCCACTCAGTCTTTTATCTTTTGTTTGGGATTGTTTAAACCTCTTCTCTTTTCATCATTATGGAGTTCTAAAGAGCATGCAGAGAGAGAACAAGGGAATGGGTTCAAAGTGAAGGAGGAGAGGTTTAGATGGGATATTGGGTGTGGTGGTGTTCACAGGGGTCCCAGGATGAGGGAAGAGATGAGAATGTTGACTCCATGTTTCAGAAGGCTGATTGATTATTTTATTATATATATTATATTAAAACTATACTAAAAGAATAGAAGAAAGGATTTCATCAGAAGGCTGGCTAAGAATAGAAAAAGAATGATAACAAAGGCTTGTCCAGACAGCTGGACTGTGATTGGCCATTAATTAGAAACAACCACATGAGCCCAATCCCAGATGCACCTCTTGCATTCCACAGCAGCAGATAACCATTGGTTACATTTTGTTCCTGAAGCCTCTCAGCTTCTCAGGAGAAAAAATCCTAAGGAAAGGATTTTCCATAAAAGATGTCTGTGACAGTTGGGAAGGAATTGTTCCCTGTGAGGGTGGGCAGGCCCTGGCACAGGGTGCCCAGAGCAGCTGGGGCTGCCCCTGGATCCCTGGCAGTGCCCAAGGCCAGGCTGGGCAGGGCTTGGAGCAGCCTGGGACAGTGGGAGGTGTCCCTGCCATGGCAGGGGTGGGATGGGATGAGCTTTGAGATCCCTTCCAAGCCAAACCATTCCATGATTGATTCTATGAATTATCAGTAAACAGCCCTTCATGATTAATCATGACCTTCTGGATAAACAAACTATGTTGGGACTTACCCTTTGCAACCTGCCCTCCCCACATAAAATCCCCTTTTCATTAAACTCTTTTTAGCAGAGCTTTTAAATAGGCACATAATAATAAATAGGGATATCAGTTCTGCTCCACTCTGAGTCTGTGCTTTTTGCACTGAACTAAGTTCACCATTCCCACTGTGACAGCCTGTTGGCTGCAATAGCCAGCACAAGGTTAACATGACAAGCAGCTGGTCACAGTCTTTAATCTTCTAACTAATGTGCATTTGAATTGTGACTGCTTTAAACATTTTACAGGTGCCAGGAGAGCACTCCTGGTGCAGCATTGCTGGGCTGTGTGGAATATCAGATGGAAAAGGAAGCACAGGCTGCTGAATTGTTGGTTGCTTCTATTTTGGCCTTCAGTTCAGTATTGGTGCACTGAGACACAGAAACCAGTGGGGAAATGTGGGAAAAATTAGAGCAGGGTGAAGGGAATGCACAGAACGAGAAGGGGCAGTGGAGCGGAGGAGAAAAGGACAACAGAAATTATTGCCTGAGAAATGATGATCACAGGAAGGAGAAGTGGAGGTAGAAGGTGGGAGGGTGTGTGGAGAGTGCATTAGGGAAGATGAAAAGGTTCTGTGTGCATTTATTCCACTGAAATAAAATTCTGCAGTCCCCTGCCAATA
The DNA here is from genome assembly GCF_012460135.2 of Molothrus ater. NCBI lineage: Eukaryota > Metazoa > Chordata > Aves > Passeriformes > Icteridae > Molothrus > Molothrus ater. The sequence goes on along the minus strand of NC_050493.2, from coordinate 14,417,468 downwards.
CCATGGCAACTGCCCTGAGGCAGGTCATGCCTGCTTGCTCCTGGGACTCTGTTGATACTTTTCTCCCATTAAAGCTGTGGGAGAACTTTTTGGCAAGTGCAAACAATTGAGATCAGTTCAATTATCTCAGTCAGATCGACTCAGTGCTCAAAGATCTGTGTTTTCATAGGGATTATCTGGATATCTGATGTGCCATGTGGGTGACAAACTTGCCTTAGGATCCCAGATTTGGAGCTATTTGACTCACAGCTTCAAGCTCTTCATGTCTGACACACTCCAGAGCTCATTTCATCACAGAGCTAGAGATCAAACAAGAGATTATTGAATCCTAAATCACTTACAGGCTTTTCTGAGCAATGGAAAAATTCATATTCTGCCTCCAGCCGGCCCTGAAGGGTAAAGAGGTTCCTTGTGCCTCAGGGCTTGGTGCTGTGGTTGGATATGAACCCTCTGTAAAGGTTTCTCAGTCTGGTTCTTTCTTGCTGCTGTTATAAATCTGTGCTAATTCTTTTATAAATTAAATCCTCTGCACCTGGGGAAGGAACACAGAGAGGATGTGCTGAGTTCTGCAGCGTGAGTTTGTCATGACAGCAGCTGTTTCTGTGAAGGGTGAGATGTAACAGCTCTCACTGACAGCTGGAAATCCATGGATGACTGTCACAAAGAGAAATCAGAACTTTCTGATCTCTGATAAATTCAGTTCTTAATTTGTCTCACTGGATTTCTTGTGCAGTGACTCCAGTGGAGAAGAAGCAATGCATGAGAACAGTCTCCAGTGCATTCCAAAGTGCTGCTTTGTGGGTTTTAAATCTTCTCTTTATCCAGCTTCATTTGGGAAGAAGATGAATAAGTGTGTGGTTCATATTTGTGGTCTTCCTTCTTTCCCTGCATTATCCTTTTGAATATTCACAAAGATTTTAGATGTCTGAATTATGTAACAGAAATCACTTGAAATTCACTCAGAATAGGAGACAATCAGATTACTTGAAACAACACTGATCAAGAAGATCAATTTCTATTTTTCCCCAGAGATCAACATTTAAATCACTGAGAAACATTTAAACGGGTTGAAAGAAAAAAAGCTAAAATAGCTCTTAATTTAGGACTGATGTTTGGTGCTTTGCACCAAATGACATAAGTAGGTAGTGTTAAAATGATGTACAGGAAATTGAGGAGGTTTATGCTCTGCTGCAGGTATTTAGTGGGGAAAAGGAGCTGTGAGAGTGGCATTTGGATTTGCATAAACATGCATAATCTGATCAGCTGCAAAACAGTGAGGTCTGAGTCTTTAAACAGGAAAATAATTCTCAGTTTTCTGCCTGTGTGAGAGCAATTCCTCCTTGAGTTCAGTGAGATGTGGAGCACTGTGCACGTGTGGAAGGTGCCCCTCTGAGATAAATGTCCTGGCAGGGGCTGGCAGTGCCCTGTGCAGTCCCTGCCCTCTCCTCCCAGAGCTCTGGGGTCCTTTGGAGAGGATCCAGATGTTGGGATAACCCACGGGCCCAGCTCTGCATTGCAGCAGGGTCACACATCAGCACCAAGGAAAAATAAGAAATCCCAGGACAAACTGCACCCCTTTCTGCCTGGGGGCTGGGATCATATTTATTCTGCTGGAAATCCAGTTCCATTCCCATCTGGACTCCCTTGAGCATGATGTAGTTCCAAAATCAATGGAAACCTCTATTGTAGGACACTACATTGTGAGACTCTCCTGGTTTTTTTAAATTTGCTGACCTGTGAGTCTGAGTCTCCTCCTCAGGCTTTTTTTTTTTCCATCTGTGAGAGGACTGAGGAGGAACCTGCCCTTAAAGCAGGGTCTGAGTGCCCCTGGCAGTGCCACATTCCCTGGAAATCCCTGCTGGTGGCCACCTCCTCCTGGGAAACTCCAGAGTGCATCCTGCATCTGAGTTCCTGCTCAGCACCAGGGTGTTGAAACCAACAGCTCCAGTTTCTTAATCCCTGGAGTAACCTGGAGTGGAGCTCTCCTGCTATTCCATGGAGGGGAGCAGAGCTATGGAAACCAGAGAAGCAGGAGGTGGGAGGTGAAAGCTGCTGGTGTTGTCCATTGCTCAGAAATGATTTATTTACCTGCTCTTTTGTGTTAAAGAACTGATGGATGAACAGTCCTAGAAGAAATGTTTGTCACCTCCTTGCTGAAGAGGTTTGTCTGCATCATTACTCACCTTCCTTCCTTCTCCAGCCCACCCCAAGGAGATGTTTGAAAATAGTTTTATTCCAGTCATTTTAGGAGTAGGTAGAGCATTGTCCTGGGGAGCAGGAAGTAGGAGTGCAAATGTTTTCAAGCTGGAGAAATGACAAAAAACAGGTCTGTAATTCCTCTCTGACAATAGTTAGAGAGAGGCTGGATGGTGCTGCCTCTTCATTTGGGTGGGAGATCAGGAATAAACTGAAGTGTGCCCTCTTGAAGATGCTCTTGCTGTGGGAAATGGGGGCTGTACTGAGCTAATTCTCTCTAGATAGAAGGCAGCAGAGTCCATTATCAGTTCCTGGAACCCTCAAGTTCACCAACAACAGCTGCTCTTTAATGTGCTAAACACTCTCCTTGAAAAGCCAGAGCCATCCTGAGCCCCTTGAACACTTGAGCTTTGTGCTACAGGCAGAGATAATTCAGAGTTGGAGTGTGGCAGGGATCAGGCAGTGACTGCTCTGTGGTGCTGAACAAGACACTGCTGTGCCTCCCAGCTTCCAATCAGTGTTAATTTGGGTGATGATTTCTTCAGGCACTGCAAACTGACCCCAGAATTGTACATTAATTCAAATAAATTACACATCCAGACAAGATCACTTGTAAGCTCACTATAATAAAGATGTAATCCATGAAGGGAATGTTCAATGAGCTGTTATTGAGCCATTAGAATTCATCCCTTCCACAAAAGCAAACAGGAGAAATGGAGAGTTGGCAATAGTGGAAATTTGCATTGCATATAATGCTGAATACAGAACACATCTGATGCACAGGATAAAGTCCAGCTTCTGCCATGTTATTTTAGGTAGTAATTGCTGTGTTATTCCTGGCTTGAAGCTTCTTGTGTAAAAGGATGTTGAGTGGAAAATTCTGGGCAGAAAATGTTAGTCTGGATCTCTTTTTTAACTTCTTTCCTTAGTTCTGTTTAGATTCCTCTCAGTGCTGGCAGATGATTGAAAGGCCTTGCCCTGCCCTGGTCTCATGCAGCCTCTCCCAGTGCCTTCCCAATCTGCCTCCTGTGTCTGCACAGTCCTGCTGAGCTGTGCCCTGCCATGGGCACTCACACAAATCCTCAGCAGGGAGCTCAGTGCTGTTTCCTTGGATGTTCTGCTCCCTTGGCTCTGACCTGTGGTTCCTGGATGGGTCAGGAGGATTTCTGACACCACAGAATGGTTTGGGTTGGGAGGGACCTTAGAGCTCACCCAGGGCCTTGGGCAAGGACACCTTCACCAGCCCAGGGTGCTCCAACCTGGCCTTGAAACCAGCACAGCAGTGCAGAAAAGGATTTGAGGTGGGAACTTTTGAGCTGGGCTTTGTTTGTTCTCTTTTGGGGCTTTTTTAATAGAAAACCAGTCAACTAAATCACTTTTAAACCTGCTTTCTTAGTCACTGACTGACTCATTCATTCTGTCCCAAGCAAGGTCAGCTGTGGCATCAGATTTTACCCAGTCCAGTCCCCAGAGCCTCCAAGGATGGACTGCAGCCTCTTGGGGCCAGCTGTGCACTGTTTGATCCTTCCAATAAAAAACATGCACTGTGCACAGTAAAATGGGCAGAGAGGTTTTATATTGCATCAGAAGTCACTCCAGAATCGTGCCAGGAGGAGAACTACTGGATTAAATGAGTAAATTACTCATTTACTGTGTGAGGATACAAGGGGAGAGCTTAGAGAGAGGCAAAGAGAGCTCACAGAGAGCATGAGCTGGCCCAGGTCAGCAAACACATCCCACAGGGTGAGAACAAACAAGGAGAAGCTGCCATTGCTCACCCTGAGTGATCTCCTGTTGTGTTCCCAGAGGGAAGCTGTTGATGTCCTGGTTATGGAGTGTGCTGTTCCCTTCAGCTCCACTTCATCCATGGCTATTGCAGGGCTGGAGCTGGATGGAGTCAGGACAAACATTGCCAAGTAATTCTGGGAGCTTTAGGAAGTGTGTAAGAAATGTTAAACCAATCTGATTAACTGATTTTACAACAGTTGCTGTGGGCTGGTTTTGAATGCACTTCACTGTCTGGCTCTGTGCAGCCTGAGCTGGTGTCTCTGAGAGCTGCATTGGTGTAAATCACCCAAAAAAACCCCATTTTTTCCTGGCTCTGCCTTCTGCTACAAGTGTCACCCCATGTGAAGGCTCTTCTGGACACCTTTCCCACACATCCCTGATGGAAGTTTTCCTTCCTAAAGACCTTCCCCCAAAACAAAGTCATCATAGCTGGCAATAGGACAAAGGGAAATGGCCTCAAGCTGTGCCAGGGGAGGCTCAGGTTGGATATCAGGGAAAATCTCTTCACAGAGAGGCATGGGGACATGCAGTGGTGGGGTCACCATCCTTGGAAGCATTCAAAACACAAGTGAATGTGGCACCTGGGACATGGTTGACAAAAAAACCCATTGATCTCAGAAGTATTTTCCAACCTTAATGATTTTGTGACTCTATGAAAATCCATGCTGGGTTTTTTTCACTCTGGTACTTTTCCTTGATGAAACATTGGCCTCACATCAGAAAGCATTTGTGCTTTCCCCCTAATTTTCTTGATAGCATCAAAGATGCTCCATTAATTAACACATTTGTCCTTGAAAAAAGGAACCTTTCAAGGAACTTCTGAGGTGTTTTGATGACTCCTCTTGATGAAAGTGCCCTTTAGCAGTGATCTAACAGGTCTAATTGATTATTTTGATAAATGTGAGTGCTGGAGCTGGTGTGCCACAATTTATTAGGAGAGCCCATATTTCTGTAACCCCTGTGGGATCACAGCTGTGCACACTCTGATTCTTCCCTGTGTTCCCTACAATGGATGCACTTGTGTTCAGGCACATGAGATGGGATCCCATTTGTTTTGCCTTCACAAGGAACATTCCAGAGCCTGTTCACAGTGCCCTGTTTCTTGTTAGCATCATCATCATCACCACCATCATCATCATCATCATCACCATCATTCCCTGCCTCATTCAAAGCCCTGCTCACAGCTGAGCAAGCCTGATGGTGAAGGTTCTCCTGCCCCACTGTTTCAGGTGGATCTTGTCTCTCTCCCACTGTTCCTCAACGGAATAAAAAGGAACAAAGCCTGCAGCACTGCAGCCAGATCTGGTCAAACAATGAGATCCATGCTCCCATTCAGAGCAGGAATTCTGGGGGAGGTATTTAACAATAGTGCAGCATCCAGGAAACATCATCTCTGCTCTTAGGGAGCAGCTCCAGGTGGGTTGGTACCTCCTGTTCCCAGGAACTTCAGTCCCTTTCCCGTTGGCCTTGGCAGATTTCCTGTCACTGAGAGTTGCCACATTCTCATCAGGCTGCTCATGATTTCTCCTCATCCTTTATCTCCCTCCTGCTCAAAGAGTGGCCACTCTCTTTCCAAAAGCAGCTGCCTCAGTGTGGCAGGAGCTGATCTCAGGTGCTTTGTTGAGTCACAAAGCAGGGAGCAGCTGCCCAGATGAAGTCAGGGTGAGCTGAGCCCTTCAATCCAGCAGCAAATTGGTTTCCTTCCTCCAAGGGTACTCCAGAGCAATGTAAATCACTCCAGAAAAAACCAGAAGGAAACATTGTTTTCCCTTGCTAAGATGAAAACATTAGACAGTGAGAGATTTCTGGGACTGGGAGAGTGTCTGAGAAGAAAAGGAATAGCTAAGGCAGAAATTGAAATGCTTGATCCAAATGCAGAAAGTCAGTGAGCTCCAGTTGTTGTCCTGTGCTTTTGTACTTATTCCCTTCCTATTTCACCCACTCCTTTCCCTTTCCTCTCTGTTTAGTGGTAATTGTGTCTGCCAGCTGGCTGCAGGGCACAAATTCTTTATATTAAAAATCCTGCTGGTGTTTTTAAAAAAAGACAACCAAAACTTTGAGGTTAGCTAAAATCTAAAAAAAAAAAAAAAAAGGAAAAAGAGAAAGCTGAGCTGTTTTAAATGGTCAAATTCTGCATCATTGTTATTCTTCCTGCTCTTGAGCTGTCAGACTTGCTGCTTTGCAATCTGCAGGGGCAGAGTTGTCTTCAGTCTCATGATTTCTCATGAATTCCAGCTTGATCTTATGGTTTAACCCAAAACTCAGGAACACCATAAAGGACAGGGATGAGGGGCTGGCAGTCATATTATCTAAATCCTTATGGCTTATCTAAATCCTGCCTCACTGGCCTTGAGGCAGTGGCAGAGCAAGTTGTCTGTGGGTCTCCTGCTGGGGATGTTCTCCATGGCCTCTGTTTAAAAACAAAATCACCCCAGGCACCCCTCCCAGCCCAGAGCCTGCACACCGGCACCCAAAACTCTTTTACTTGTGCACAGAGCAATAGATCAGAGCATATTAAAACATTCTGACACAATTTATGGAAGAGACTTTCATAGTCAGATGGAAAATCACCTGCTTTGCCAGTTGTAGATGCAGAGTATCTGAATTGTCTCATTCCAACTCCAGTCTACAAAAAAACATTTCTTTTCTGGGCAGGTAACATTTCCATAACAACAGAAAATGGGCATGAAAAAAGCCCAGTTGATTGTAAACATAGGTGAAACTTATTTGATTTAGATTCTTTTTGTGTCACAGAAGGGCTCTGCATTTCCTGCTGCTCTTGTCTGTGTGGGCTCTGTGTCACCAAGGGAGGGTGGGGACATCACTGGTGACTAAGGACACCCTTGTGCTGAGAGCAGGGACAGGTCATTAGCACTGAAAAGTCCTTCTGAGCTGCTGGGAGGAAACTTCTGCACCTTTTGGCCTCTCAGCCAGTGGAAGAGGTTGCCCAGGCAGGTTGATCAGTCTCTCCCTTGGAGATCTTCAGGAGCCAATGAACTCCAGCCCTGAGTGCTGGGATCTGATCTCATTGCTGGTCCTGCTTGGAGCAGGAGGTTGGGCTGGGGCTTTGGAAGGTCCCTCGGAGCCAGGGTTATTCAGGGGGTCTCAGTGTCAGCCCTGCCTTGCTGCAAAAATTGGCAAAAATGACTCCTTTGGGCAGATTTACACCCAGGAGAAGCTGCTTAATGTAGGGAGGCAGAGAAGGAGAATTTCCATCTGTCTGCCCCTAAAGCAGGATTTTCAGCCCCAGTGATCTCTGGTACCCTGAAAGCCCTGGGAGTCTCTGAAGGGACAGGTTTGTTTGGATTTTGTGTTAATTGGTACTCAAGTTGTGTTGAGCTGACCCTGTGATTCCCCAGTGGGAGCTGCCACTTCATTTGACAGAATTCACTTGCAGAGGATGATCCAGAGAGGGTTTCCTGCTGCAGCTCCTGCTCTTTGGTTACTGCAGAGCCTGAACAGGGGGTTAAACAGTGCCTCCTTCCCATCCAGCATCCCAGGGCACTCAGGCTGCCCCTGCAGGAGCACAGGGACACATCTGTGTTTTCATGGAGCTGTCACCCTGTCACTGCAGGGAGATGTGACACTTGAGCAGCCCTGGTACAGCCCTGTGTGTTCCAGGAGCACCTGCAGTGTTCCAGTCCCTCAGCCCCAGCTCCTGTGCCTGCCACAGCTCAGGAGCACACACAGGTGCCCAGCTCAAACAGAAACAGCTCTGATTTATGGCTGAGCTGCCATGAATCACATCTGCTAAGGTGCTGTCACCATGGGAGGTGGGAGCTGCTCAGGCCCAAAAATGCAGCTTTGATGATTGCAGGCACTCAAAACCTTTAAAACATCAAGTGATACATTCTGGTTCCTCTCTAGATTTTTGAATTGCCATCCCTTCTGCCCCCTCTTTGAAGATGTCACTTGCTAAGAACAGTGACCAGCAGCTCACTGATGGTTTGGAGCTGCCCTTTTGACACATTTTCTGTTGCTGCAGTTTTTGATGAGCTCCTGCAGGAGGTGGCAGGGATGGAGCCAGGGGCTGCTTTGAAGGGAGGATGCACAGGTCAGCAGGTCCCTTGGGCTGACAGTGGCATCTGACCAGCTGTGCATCAAGTTATTCAGAAACCTAAACCAGCAGAAAAACAACATTTTTTCCTGCCAGTTAAGTGTCTGGGCTGCCTTGCAATGAGATCAGCTGAGCTGCTGGCAGCAGGAAAGGCTGGAGGAAGGGGAGAAGTGGCTCATTGGTATGGGTAAACATGCCTTTAGCCTTCATTTCTCTCACAGTTTAAGTTCATAAACCCCATTTGCTTCACCCTGCTGTTTCCCCCACGGGTGCAGCATCCCATCCTCCAGTCAGGACCTTGGGTGGGCACGTGCTGAGCTGCACTGCAGAATTTGCCTGCCTTAATTTTGTTCTGATGGGCTAGTTTGCAGCAGGTTCCTTTTGTGTCACTGCACAAGTGCTTTTCTCAGAGCTGGAGAGTGGGAGAAGGGAAGGAGCAGGGCAGGGGAGCTCTCGTTTGTCTAAATTGGAATTGCCAGCTTCAGCTGTCATGGTGTGTGCCTGGAATTGCAGTACCAGGCAGTGATTATGTCTGTGCTGATTATTCCACTGCTCTGTGAACATTCTAAATGTGCTTCCTGCCTTATGAATCTGTCCCCATGACATTTGGGAAATGTCCTTTTTATGCTGGTTTTTCCTTTCTGAGGGCTGCAGCAGCCAGTGGGGTTGGGATCCAGGTGGGGGATGATCCCTCAGGTATCCATTTGTCCTAGGGACAGAGCAGGGGGGAGGCTGCCTTGGAAATGGGGATTATTTAAATCTCTGACCATATTTAAACCTTAGGGCTGGCTGGGAGGAAGAGGTAAGGAAAAAAATAGCAATTGTCAGGCTCAGTGAGGAAATATTGGGGCTTTCTGATGCAGAGGGAGGCCTTGCAATGACCAAAGGAAACACTGTTAGCTAGAGAACTCTGTAAATTTTGCCTCAGGGCCACACACATTTGAATTTTCATCATTTTTGAAGAGGCTTTGCTGGCACTGAGGGGGTGGAGAGTGTTAATCATGAAGAAGGAAATCCTAAAGAAAAGCAGTTTCCTCCACAGAGCATTTCAAATGTTCTGAGTCTACATGAAATGAGTTACATGCTTGTGTCTTTCCCTGGCTTGTTTCTGCAGGAATTAGCTTCTCCCTGCAGAACCCATCAGTTTGGAGGTTGCAGCAGCCCCGTTGATGCCACTTGCTGCTCCATGGGATTTGCCATCCTGACTTTTGTGCTTTATCCCCCTGGACATTGTCACACCTGCTTCAGTTTCTCAGGGTTCTTCCTTTGGTCCCAAGGATCCATTGGCAACATTCCTGTCTCTGCTGGCACTGAGTTTGTAGAGCAGACAGTTTGTGTCACTGGCCAAAGCACATTTTTGGATTTATTTCCTTGAGAGAGGCATTGAGCTGTGTTTCTCACCAGCTACAGGTGACACATCACTTCCATTTGGGAACATCTTTCTGCAAGCTTTTCCAGCATGAATTCCAATTCCCAGGACAGATATTTCTGCCAAGTTGGGTTGGACCATTCCAGTCTGTCCCAGGCCTCTATTTCCAGCAACTTCCTCCTGTGCTGGGGAAGCCTTTGTGGCATTTTTGGGGTCCCCCATTGTGGGGAGGTCTCATGTTTCTGTGATTGAGATGACCCCAAGGTGTTGGAAAGTCTCTTTTTCCCAGCCCCTTGACTGAAGAAGAAGTTGAGATTCCTCAGTTCTGCTTTCCAAGGTTGTTTATTTTCTCTTATCTGTTCCATTCTTTCTCTGACCTGCTGAGATCTGTCCTGCAGGTTGGGTTGTGGCATCCTGACCACCCTTGGGTGGTGTTGGCTTTTTATACCAAAAACTACCTGTACTTTATTTACAACAATTGTACAGCACCTATCACCTATGTTAGACAGTCTGGCTCTACTCTAAACCAATCCAGAAGTGGCACCATCCCAGCAGAAGATGGAGGACAAGAAGAAGAAGGACAGGACACACCCAGATTCCTCCATCTTGCCTCTTGAACCCCCATTCTAAATCCCCAAAATTCTACTTTTTCACCCTGTGACAAATTCACTGTCATTCTACTCAGACTCTTGTGGCTTGTAACTCCTCACACAAAGTTGGGAATTGTTTCCATGGGTTAAAATCAAAGCCAAAGGTGTTTCTGGTGTCTTTGACTCCGTGCCAAGGTCTCTGAGCCCCTTGCCAGAGTCTCGAGTCTTCCAGGTCAGCCAGAGGAATGTCCTGGGTTCCAGCAGGGAGGAATGATGAATCTGACTCCATGTTCTTAGAAGGCTAATTTACTGTTATGTTTATATTATATTATATTATATTATATTATATTATATTATATTATATTATATTATATTATATTATATTATATTATATTATATTATATTATATCATATTATATTATATTACATTACATTACATTAATGCTACACTATACTAAAGAATAAAGAAAGGATACAAACAGAAGGCTTTCAAGATACTAATGAAAAACCTGTGACTCCTTCCAGATCTCAGCACAGCCTGACTGTGATTGATCATTAAGTTAAAACAATTCACATGAAACCAATGAAACAATGACCAGTTGGTAAACAATGTCCAAACCACATTCCAAAGCAGCAAAACACAGGAGCAGCAATCAGATAATTGTAGTTTACATTATTCTCTGAGGCTTCTCAGCTTTCCAGGAGAAGAAATCCTGGCCAAGAGATTTTTCAGAAAATATGACAGTGACAGGCCTTGGAGGTTCCTTTCTCAGCCTCCATACTTATGGAAACACATTTCCACATGAAAGTGTGAAGAACTTGTGCTCCATTCTACATTTCATGCTCTTCTTGCTTTCTTCCCTCTGTCCCAGGGATATTCCTGCTGGGTCCACGTTTCCTTCCCACAAGTGCACTGGAAGTGTGGAGGTCTGATCACATCAGAGCAACTTTTAATTAGAATCATATTTTGCATAGAAAAATCAAAGGCTCAGAAAAATCTTATTTCAGTCTACAATTAATTAACGTTCCTCTGCCTGACTAGAATTGAAGAGACTAAAATTAGCAAAATTTGTGGCTAAATCTTCTATCAGCTGTTGCCACCTGTTCTTGTTGTGGGTTCTGGCTGTGCCTGAATCTGTGCATTCATATCTTACCTACTCTATCATGTTTAATTTGCTCTTCACCATTAGCATTACCCAAATTTAGGCTAAATGTCATTAAAATTGGCTAGAAAGGTCCCATTCTGTGACTTTTTAGTGTCACTGACCTTCATTTGGTTGGTTCTCTTTGCACCAGAATGGTTTAATAAATAATGGCTGTACTTTCCCAGCTCATTGATAGGGTTGTTTGCTCCAGTTTGGTTTGGAGCTTGGGAAGGTGTGGATTCTTTCTGGTTTGGATGTGTGTCAGGAAGTGCAGTCATTTCACAAATCATCCTGGTGTTTAAAGGAGTGTTGGCTGAAAACAACCACCAAAGTCTGCTTTTCAAAGCAACAGCAGGGATGAAGACAAACAAACTAATTTTCCATGGGATAAGAGATGTTTTACCCAGTGGGGATGTAAGGTTGAATTTCAGTGCACTGTTTGACCTGGCCTTTATATCCTGACCTTCACAAAGTGAGCAGGAGCTCCATGTTTCAAATCAGACCTGGTTTTCCATAAAACATGAAATTTTCTGACATTTTCTAGTCCCATTCTCCCTGTGGCAGCTTTGCCAAGGCAGCTCTTTCCTCCTCTTGCAGGAAGCAGCCAACATGCTACGTCTGATCCAGAACAGGCTGAAGGAGGAGGAGCAGCACCTGCTCAAGAGTGGAGGTGAGTGGCATTTCCTTCACCTCTTACAGTGGCAGAGGAGTTGCTGAGTGCTGGCTACTCCAGGTGGAAGTGCCCACTTCCAAAGGGATGTGGGGGGATGACAGAGTCAGCAGGCAGGGGCAGAACAAGTGCAATCATGACAGTGTTAAAGGACAGCAGTGAAATGTTCCTCTGGAATGTTCCTCTGGGGAATGTTCCTCTGGGAAACGTTCCTCTGTGAGATGTTCCCCTGGGGACCGGTCCTGTGGGAGTATTCTTCTGGGAATGTTCCTCTGTGGAATGTTCTTCTGGGAAATGATCTGTGGAATGTTCCTCTGGGAATGTTCATATAGGAATGTTCTGTGGAATGTTCCTTTGTGGAGTGCTCCTCTATGAAGTGTTCCTCTGGGGAAATGTTCCTCTGTGAGATGTTCCTCTGTGGAAATGTTCCTCTGTGGGAATGTTCCTGTGGGAGTATTCCTCTGGGAATGTTCCTCTGTGGAATGTTCTTCTGGGAAATGTTCCTCTGGGGAACGTTTCTTGGGGAAATGTTCTTCTGGGAATGTTCCTGTGGGAAATGTTCTGTGGAATGTTCCTTTGTGGAGTGCTCCTCTGTGAAGTGTTCCCCATGGAATGTTCCTCTGTGAGATGTTCCTCTGTGGAATGTTCCTCTGTGGAATGTTCTCCTGGGAACTCTTCCTCTGGGGAATGTTTCTTGGGGGAATGTTCTTCTGGGAATGTTCCTGTGGGAAATGTTTCTCTGGGGAACGTTCCTCTGTAGAATGTTCCTCACGGAAATGTTCCTCTGTGAGATGTTCATCTGGGAAATGTTCCTCTGGGGGATGTTCTGTGGAATGGTCCTCTGGGAATGTTCCCCTGGCAAGTGTTTCTCTGTGGAATGTTCCTCTGGTGATGTTCATACAGGAATGTTCTGTGGAATGTTCCTTTGTGGAGTGCTCCTCTGTGAAATGTTCCCCATGGAATGTTCCCCTGTGGGAGTATTCCTCTGGGAACGTTCCTCTGGGAATGTTCCTCTGGGAGATGTTCCCGTGTGGAATGTTCTTCTGGGAACTGTTCCTCTGGGAACATTCCTGTGGGACATTGCTCTGTGGAATGACCCCAGTCACCCACTGAGTGCTGGGCAATCCCAGGGCAGTTTGAAGCTTCATTTTCCTGCTCCCAGCCCTGCCTGGGCGCACGGTCCCAGCAGCAGGGCACTGAGAGCAGGCTTGGCCAGAGGATTCTTCTCAGCCAGCTGCTCCATGGAGGTGAGGGGTCCTGCTGGCTGTGCCCCATCACACACATGCTGGGTGTCCTGCCAAACCAGGGTGTCCTTTCTGGCCCCACTTTGGTTCTGTGTTCAGAATGATTCTTTTTGACACATCACAACTTTCCCAGATGAAAACTCCCAGCTTGAAATCCTCTCTGCTGTCATCAGTCTTCTCAACAGGATCCCCATTTGCCTCCCTGCATTTGTTTGATTTTAATGTACCTGCAAAATTGGAATGCAATTAAAATTTGGGGGTTTTTTTTCTGAACTACTTCTTAATTAGGATCAGAAGGGAATTAATGACCTCTTGAGACTGTAGAAAGCTCACAAACCAGATACTGCTCTTTTTGAGCCAGAACTTGATCATGAACTACCCCTGGGAATTTAATATTGCAGTCTGAGCATTTTTATTTGATACTTGGAGAAACTAGGAGGAAAGTTAATTCTCAAGATCAGAGGGAGAGTTCATGAAAGCTGAAATTGAGTAATGACATAAAAGTTGCACTTCACAGTTTGTTTGGTGGCTGAGATTTTCAGAGCAAACTCATGAAAGAGGAATTTCACTGATTTCTGCCCATCTTTGATCTCATATCAATGAGGTAAAGAGTGAAGAAGTTTCAGCTGAAATATAGGATTTGTAACGTAAATTACAAGAATGGAATTATTTCAAGGATTTATTTGCATAAAAAAGTCCAAGTCCTGCTGTCTTGAGAATTTTTGAGGTAAAAAAGTTCAACAGGAGGTGGACATCAGTCACCAGTAACTGCAGAGTGATGTATAACATGAAAATTTGCTGCCCTGCTTTGTGCTTGTCTGTGGATTTTCAGCTGGAAAACTCTTCTGTCACTTTCCATCTCTGGAACAAAGGGAACTTTACCTTTTAGTGACTGATTTAACTGCCACCTAAGAATGTGATTATTACTTTTAATGACCTCAAATATTACCATAATACATCTTAATTCAAGTACCAAATTGTCAGAATTAGCATTTATTCTAGTGAGAAGAGCACCAGGATCCTGCTTTCAGAGCTGCCTCATTTATTGCCTGTCCCATCACCTTGGCAAATCATCTCATCTCTGTCAGCTCCACCCTGCCTTTGTCTGTGAAACTCTGCAGGGGTGGAGCTGACAGCAAATTTGCCTCTCTGGGGCTGTTTTCCAGTCAGGAGCACAGAAGTTAATTAATGGAATGTTTAAAGCTCCCCAAGACCTCAGTCAGCTCACACTTAACAACTTGAGCTCTCCCCTGAGTGCAGACCCCCCCTCCTCTTGTAATTAATTAAAAGCTGCCCTTTAAACAATTCAAACCCCAGAGATTTGCTGTGCTGAGAGAGTGCAGGAGTTGGTGTCTGACATGGCACAGTTTGTTTGCAGAGCAGCTCTGTTAATCCTCACACAGGGAAAATGCACATTTGGCACAAGAGGAAGCAAAGCCAGAGCAGCAGGGTGGGCTCAGCACCTCTGAGCAGCTCTGCCCAGGGTTAATCCTGCAGCTCACACCAGGAACTGGCATCACCTGAGGGATGAGAGCACTCCCAGGGACCTGCAGCTGCATCTGGCAGTGATTTTATCAGGCAGGTGAGGGAATGGTGAGAGGTGCTGCAGCCTGAGCACTTCAGCCTTTCAGCTCCTGAGAGGATGTGCCCTGGAAGGAGCCAGGAAGGGAAGAGGAGAGAAGGATTTTACCATCAGAAACATCTTTCTGAAGCAGGCTTTTGGAGGGAAGAGTATTTCATAGAATCCCAGAGTGGTTTGGGTGGGAAAGGGGCTTAAAGCTCATCCCATCCCACCCCTGCCTATGGCAGGGACACCTTCCCACTGTCCCAGGCTGCTCCCAGCCCTGCCCAGCCTGGCCTTGGGCACTGCCAGGGATGCAGGGGCAGCCCCAGCTGCTCTGGGCACCCTGTGCCAGGGCCTGCCCACCCTCCCAGGGAACAATTCCTTCCCAATTTCTTGTCTAAATTGACCTTCCTTCAGTTTAAAACATCTTCTAGCTTAAAATGTAATGTACTAACTTTTAGTTATTAAAGAATAGTGACATGAATATGGTAATTACAGTAGTTATGATAGGCTATAGGTAAAAGTTAAGATATAGAAATGTACTAACTTTTAGTTATTAAAGAATAGTGACATGAATATGGTAATTACAGTAGTTATGATGGGCTATAGGTAAAAGTTAAGATATAGAAATGTACTAACTTTTAGTTATTAAAGAATAGTGACATGAATATGGTAATTACAGTAGTTATGATAGGCTATAGGTAAAAGTTAAGATATAGATTGGTTCTACTGTATTTAGATGCTCAGCAAAGAAAAGTAAATAATGCATTGTAACCAAAACCAAAGGTTTTGGAGCTGACAGCTGTAGGCACAGGCTCTGTCACTGCTTGTCCTGTCACCACTGACCCTGCTGAACCCTTGATTATCCCACTTAACATTCTTGAGTAGTGCCCCCACACAAAGCAAGGTGGTTTTATCCAAAGTTTTATTCCATCTCCAGTTTGTTTGGAAACTTAGGATTTTGTTGTCTGGGCCTTCCACCCAGCAGACACCAGGATGGTTGAAGTGGGTCCTGCTCTGCCTTGGTTTTGCTCACACAGCAGGGTCTGGAGGTGGAGGGATGAGCTCCTTCTGTGCTCAGTGCAGGGTGAGCAGGCTGGCCTGGCTCTGCAGGGCTCCCTGCTGCTCCTGGAATGTTGGGGTGGGGCAGTGAGCTGCCGTGGAACACGTTCATTGCTGCCCTCCTCAGAGGGGCTGCAGGGCAGCTTCTCTCCTAAGGGCTTAAATGAGAGATGCAGGACTCCAGGCAGCTCTGCAAAATGCAGTTTATTGTATCCAAAATGCAGTTTATTGTATCCAAAATGCAGTTTATTGTATCCAAGGTGTTACAGCAGTCCAGGGTCGTGGGTGACAGAGCTGTGCCCACAGCTGTCAGCCCCAGCTGCAGGCAGGCCTGGAGCCCTTTGGTTTAGGTTACAATGCATTATAGACTTTTCTTTTGGTTACAAATGCATTATATACTTTTGTTTTGGTTACATTGCATTATAGACTTTTCTTTGCTGAGCATCTTAATATAGCAGAACCAATCTATACCTTAACTTTTACCTATAGCCTATCACAACTACTGTAATTACCATATTCATGTTACTGTTCTCCAATCACTAAAAGCCAGTACATTACAGTTTAAGCTAGAAGTTGTTTTTCAGTTTTCTTACAGTAGAAAA
Organism: Molothrus ater; assembly: GCF_012460135.2. Lineage (NCBI taxonomy): Eukaryota > Metazoa > Chordata > Aves > Passeriformes > Icteridae > Molothrus > Molothrus ater. Next base: position 14,401,181 of record NC_050493.2, on the reverse strand, counting down.
TTCTAAGACCTTTTTTTCTATTTGCAACTTTGCTGCCTTGTTTGCCTGTGCTCTCTTTCTGCTTGGTAAAAACATCTTCTTGTTTGGGGTGGGTTTATCCTCTAAGTCATAAAACCCCTTCTAACTCACACACCCTTTGCCTCCTTGGTTATCCAGTGAGACTGGCTCAGCAATTCTTTTCTTCTCTATCAAAACTTGCTTCCATCTCTATTCCTTCATCAGACTCCACATTCAAAAATCTTTCTGCTAAGCACACACATATCTGTGAGACTTTCTTGTCAAACTTTCATCCTTCCCAACACTCTCCCTCTGATAACACTTTGCCCCTGGGAGCTGGACAAGACTTAATGAAGCTTTCCCAGCAGTGTGAGCTGTGGGTGTGATAAATGTGTTGCCATAAATTGACAAAAGTCAGCATCCTCTCTGCCCTGTGAGCTCTGTTACTCTCACCTACCCACAGCATCCATCAGCTCTTCATTGTCTGGGCCCCCTGACCTTATCTCCTGCTAATTTGCTTAGAAGGGTTCCAAATTAATACCTCAGTTCTCTCTGCAGTGAAGCTGCAGGAGTTTTGGACAGCTCTCAGTTCAGTTTCAGGCTGAGAAGCCTAAATTCTGTTTCTCATAAAGGAGAGCTGTGGGATGGAGGTTGAGTTGTGCAGGTCTGTGTTAAGAACAAAAAAACTCCATGGATATGGTGGTTACATCAAAATGGTAAAATTGTTTGGTGTTATTGATCAAAAGTCTGGTGGGTTTTGGTTTTTTGGGTTGTTTTTTTTTTTTGGTGGGTTGTTGGGGTTTTTTTGGGTTTTTTTTTTTTTTTTCTTTTTTGGGGGGGATGTTTTGGGTCTTTTGGGGGGATTGTTTGGGGTGGTTTTGGTTTTTTTGGGGGGTTGGTTGGTTTGTTTCTTTTGTTTGGTTGGGTTTTGTTTTTTTTTTTTGCTTCCACACGTGTCAAATCAGCTTTGTCTCCTACAGAGCAGCTCCATAAAACCACTGCACCAAAAAAAAACCCAAAAAACCAACACTAAATGGTCTGAAATACTGTTCTTAAACAACATAAAGATTTTGAACTCTTGCTAAAGATCAGACTCTGAGAATTATCTGCCTGATGAAATTACACATAATTAAGTATTTGCAGCAGTATAAAAATGTCTTTTGTGCTGAGCAGGGAGGAAGTTGTTGTTATTTTTCTAATCTCTGCTTGGCAGAGGCTGATCCAGGCAGGGATGTCTCTCACATCTGCTGCCCCTGTGCCACATCAGGACTGTTGCCATGTAACAAATCCAATTGCCTGAAACTCTGAAACTCAGGGCTTGGTTTCCTTGTTAGTGTCCAAGTGTATCAGACACTGCTTGGGGAAGGCTGGAGGTGGCTCTGCTGTCAGGTGTGGGTATTGGATGCTCTGGTGCTGGATTGTGGGAGAGGTCCCTGACCACAGCAGAAATTCAATTTATTTCCTCAGGTTTATCCAAAATTGCAAAAACTTTGTTGAGCAAAAAGGAGCAACTTGGAATGTTTCTAGGCTGAAATAATTTTTCAGACTCTACAGCTTACTGCATTTACAGATCTTCTTTCACTTCTTTGCACACTTTTCCCAATGCATTTTCCCACATTCTTCAAGAGCTTTTTATCAATTTAAAACAAGACAGTGCAGAATCACAGAATCCCAGAATGGTTTGGGTTGAAGGGACCTCAAAGCCCATCCAGTGCCACCCCTGCCATGGCAGGGACACCTCCCACTGTCCCAGGCTGCTCCCAGCCCTGCCCAGCCTGGCCTTGGGCACTGCCAGGGATCCAGGGGCAGCCCCAGCTGCTCTGGGCACCCTGTGCCAGGGCCTGCCCACCCTCACAGGGAACAATTCCTAATTCCCAATATCCCATCCAGCCCTGCCCTCTGGCAGTGGGAGCCATTCCCTGTGTCCTGTCCCTCCATGCCTTGTCCAAAGTCTCTCTCCACATTACTTGTAGGAATATATATGAACTATATTTTTTAAAAAGTTCAATATTTTGTTTTGAAAGTATAAAAACAGAAACGCTTTGAATTTTTCAAGGTATTTCCTTTATTTCCTTTGGCCAGTGCTGTGCCCAGAATTAATTTAAATATGGGGAAGTATTTGCTGTAAAACTGAAATTTTCAGTGACTCTGCCACTTTCAGTCAGCCCACCCTGCATCCTCTTGCTTGGTCTGTGGAATGAACAAACATTGATTTTCCCCAGCATTTGGAAATCTGCACTACTGGAATCTTGTTCAGCAATAAGCACAGGATGTAACTGATGCTCCTGGGTGCATGCACCCTTTCTGCTCCAGAATTGATGCATTAAAATCTGCCAGCAGCCCAAGAAAAAGCCCCATGCAGCAGCTGTGGGGTTGGAGGGTGACTCCTGGATGATTCCTGGATGGTATTGCTGGTGCCTGGGCCATCCATCTTCTTGTGAGAGACACTTGGAACTGGTCCACAGGAGCTTTGTGTGGTGCTTGGTGGGTAATTGCAAATTCATGACCTAATTTAATAGTGCTTGGATGGATTTTTGGCTTGTAAGATTGTTAGAAATAGTTCTGGTCACCAAATATGACCTCTTGATCAAATGGGCTCAAAAATAACCTGACTGTTCACTCCTGCTAAAACTCCAAATCCCAGTTTAAGTGGAACTTGTCATCCTGAGTTAATTTTAATTATTTCAAGTGGCTGACACCTATTGGTTGCCCAGGCAGTGATTAATCATCCTCACTGATAAATTGGGAGTTTGGATTCTGTGGATGGAGCAGGCTGGATGGACTTGGAGCAGCCTGGGTTAGAGGGACGGTGTCAATAAAGTCCCTTGCAACCCAAATTATTCCGTAATTCTGTGACCTTAAAATGACCATGCAAGGTAAAGAAGTGCACTTAGAGCTACCTCTCCAACCTTGTTGTTGCTGTTCCTGCCCAGTTTTTGGCTGCCCAGCCCTGAACATCCCACGTTTTCCATGGAATTCCTAGCAGTTACATCTCAGTACCTGGCTGAATTCTTCTTAGAGATGGGTGAGAGATCTCAGTTTTGTGCTAAGGACAAAGGACCTTCCCTCCAGATATTTTTCTGTCCAAGCTTTCCTGTCCAAGCCTTTCTTTCCCTTCAGCCTGCAGAGCTGTGGGTTTAGGAGTGTGGTGGCTGATGCAGAGCCTGGTGCTGTGAGTTTGCTGTGACAACAGGGTGGGTTTGGCAGAGCTGAGGCTTTCAGTGGGCACTGGGCTTCACTCTCCTTCCAAACACATCAAAAACCCCAATCCCACCCCCTTTGCTTTTTGCTGTTCCTTGTTTCATGCTATTTATTTCATTTGGGATCAAGTGGCTGTCAGTTGCCCCTTTGATTGTTCTCATGATGTTTTCTCACCCAAAGCAGCATCCTGCTGCCTGCAGTAATGGCTCTGGAGCAGTGCCTGTGTTTGCAAGGCAGTGATTTTCTGAAATTGGACACACTGCACAGCACTTTCAGCTAATTCCAGAGCATATCAATAAACAATGGCCACTGTGCTCATTATCCTCACCACAGTAACTTCTTATTTTAGAGCTGGATACCTTTACTTGAATATTGATGCAAACTACCAAATCTGCACTGAAATCACTGCTAAGTTATTAAATCATGCTGCTTTTCCTTCAAGCATTGCAAATTACCAGAAATTAAATCAATTCAATGTAATATTATCTGTCCAGGTATCAGCTCTGGGTTTTCTTTCTGGGAGCAGTGGGAGCAGGAACAAAAATCCCACCTTTGGAGATCAGTGGAACCAGGATGTATTTTTTGTGGCTGACAGCTTTAAATGAAACTAATTTAGTTGCCTGAAACCCATCTTTATGAAAGAGAAATGTTGAAATGAAAGGCAAGTGGGGTTTAAAATCCCAACATATCCTCTCTCAGGCTGATATTTGGAATGTTTTCTGTGCAGCAGAGGCAATCACAGCAGTGGGGAGATGGGCCCAGCACAATTTACAGACTTGTTCTGCTGATTACCTTTTCATAATAAAAATACAAGAGCTGCTTAAAACCTCAGTTTGGAGCTTCTGCAAGCTGCCAGCTTGGCCTCCATTGGGGCACATGGATTGCTGAATAATAATAAATAAGTCTGTTGTGAGAATTCCAATAATCCTCATGTAAACCCATATAAATCTCATAAGCCAGCTCCATTCAGTGGGTTCTGTACTCCATGTACAAGCACGTGGCAATTTGTGGTTGATTATCTTCATTGCTTTATGCTGATCCTGAGAAAAAAATGGGGTTTTTTTCATAAGGAATGCTCCTTGTCTCTTCAAAATTGATTGTAGTTTTCTGTGCAGTGCTACACAAATGAGATTGTGGCTTCTTCTAGGGCAATAAGTCTTTTTGCATGTTGTTAAATGAAACTTTCTGAGCTGTCACTTTTTATGAATACATTTTAAGAATTTTAGAGTTTTTTGGTGGGAGCTGGGCACGCTGGGTGTAGAGTGAGGGGTTGGTGTGGAATACTGCCTAGGACAGGTTACACTGGCCTGGGCTGCTGTTTAATTTAATCCTGATAAAAAGCCTGTACTCAGCTTCTCTTTGTCTTGTATATTTGAAAACTTTCTTAGCACTGTGCTCTGGTTCTGTGTCCTTGGGATTTAGGCTCAGCACAATTCAGCTCAGCTGCTAATTCAGATTGTACATGGGCAGAGCTGGGCTTGGTGATAGCAGCCTTGGGCTGGGCTGGAGCAGTAGATTTGGTTTTGGGGAGTGGAAAAAGTGCTTGATGTCATTTCAAGAGGGAGCAGGGGGCTTAGAGGCAGGAATTTGGGTATTGCTGAACTTGCAGCTGTCACTTCTCTGAGCCTCTGGCAGGAGTTCAGTGCAGTGATGCTCTGAGCTCTGTGCTCCAGGATTGCAGCCAGGCTGCTCCAGGAAAACCCAAACTCCTGCCATGGATCCATAACAGGATTTCTTTCAAAGTCACAACTCAGCAGGAAAGGTGCTGCACTGTGGTTATTGGGAAGAAACTCTGCCCTGTGAGGGTGGGCAGGCCCTGGCACAGGGTGCCCAGAGCAGCTGGGGCTGCCCCTGGATCCCTGGCAGTGCCCAAGGCCAGGCTGGGCAGGGCTTGGAGCACCTGGGACAGTGGGAGGTGTCCCTGCCATGGCAGGGGTGGCACTGGGTGGGCTTTGAGGTCTCCTCCAAGCCAGGCCATTCCGTGGCATGCTGGGAGTTCAGGTGATAAATTTGTATTTTCATTTGGCTGGAAAGGCAATCCAGGCTTTTGAAAGGCACAGGGAAGATTTGTTCCCCCTGTGCCATCCCACCCTGCTCCCTGGCAGGGGGAAGCTGCAGCTCCCTGCTCAGCTGGCACCTCATGCTCAGCACATCCCAGACAGGAGCAGGAAGCACAGCTGGGCATGGATGGGAAAGCTTTGGCCAAGAATTCCCTGCAGCATCCTCAGCTCTGGGCAGTGCTGCTGCCTGACAGGAATGACACAGCCTGAAAGGGAGAAATTGCAGCTAAAAATAAAATAAATAACCAAGAAGGAAGGAAAAAAAAACCCCACAGAATAAGAATTAGGGTATTTTAGTAGCAGTAAGAGCCATCACAGATATGATAAATTCATTCTTTAATAAATTGAGCACAAACTTGAATCCTTTCTGGAAGCTCCACGTGGTTCCTCCCAAGGAGTTTGCCCATGCAAGGCTGAACAAAACCTCAGTTTCCTAAATGCCAGGCAAACAGAAGCAGCATCCAGGTCACACAGCAGTGAGTGATTCCCTTATTGCCAAAGAAGAAAGTGCAAATAGAAATTGTAGCTAACTCTGCTGGAGCCTTGTAATCTTACCAGGCTGACAGATACTTCCCTTGCCATTATTATTTTCTCATTAACTTAATATTGCAGTGAAAAAGAGGATGGGAAAATGTCAAATATTTGTATATTGTCTGATAATTAAATACTGCAAAGATGTGTCAGCTCATTACTAATCCTAATTAAAGTAGTTATTTCCATTTTCAGCTTGGACATGTGTGTAATTAAATGTACCTGGGAAAGAATTGCCTATTTTCTCTAAATAATCAGCAGCAAATGTTGCTGTGCTGGGTCCTCCCGTGGGGTCCTGTTGGGTTGTCCTGGCACTGGACTGGGAACTCTGCTTTGCACGGGGAGAAGGAAACAAAGGCAGATGATGAAAATTTCTGAAGAAGTTCCTGGTCTTTGGAAACTTCCCTGTCTCTCCAGCATCTTGGGATCGGCTGGAGCTGCATTCCTTTATCTGGGCATGTGGAGCTGTGCTTATCTAGAATTAAATGAAAGGCAAATAGTCCCAGGAGATGGGTTTTGACATTGCTGGCGTCAGGGTAAAACCTGGATAATAAACACACGCTTCCCAAATGCTTTTCAGAGAGTTTTATCTTTAAATCACTTGCTGAAGTAGCAGCTGCTCCTCATGCCCAGAGGGGGTGTTTAAACAGCACCTTTGTGCTACAGCCTGGGATTGTCCCAAGGCTCTTGTTTGCAGTGAGTGCTGCCTTGGCTCTCTCTCCCTTGCTGAAGGATTTCTCCTGGGGATGTGGAGTTTGGCCATTTCCCTGTGCTCTCTGCAGGAATTCTTCATTCCTCTTGGCCTTGAGCAAAGGTAGAACTGCTGCTGTCTCCTGTATCCACTGCTGCTCTGGGCTGGGGTTGCTTTGGGTGGTTTTAACCAGCTGCCTTTCTTTTTCACCAGGTAATGATGACTCTGACATAGAAATCCAGGAGGATGAAGGCTCTGACAGCGAGGGGGATTTGCAGATCACGAGGCACCACATCAGCACAGAAACTCTCCTGCCAGGTATCCTCACCCCTCCTGAGCTGCCCTGAGCCACAGGGATGGGCTGGAATTACCTGAGTGGCTGCAAATGTGAGCAGCCCCTGTCACCCTTCAGGATCTTGGCACTGCTCAGCTCTCAGGAGCTGCAGGAGGATTAAAGCCCTGTGGGAACAACAGTGCAGCAAATGCAGGATTATTTACCGGGAAAAACAATGACTGTGTGGGGAAAATCCTGCCTTGGTATTGCCTTCCACATTCCTGAAGCAGTTCTGTACAAAGCCTTAGGGAGGCAATCCCATTTCTCTTTGCAAAACATTTATTTCTCTGTAGCTCTTGCACCTGTTTCAGCTGGGAAACCTCCAGTGAGTCAGTAAAGCCTCCTGCAGTGCCTTGGCACAGGTGGAGCACACCTGAGCTGCTGCTCCCAGGGAGGGATGTCAGCCTTCTGTCCTTCTGTCCTTCTGTCCTGCTTCCTGGGGAGTGCAACTGCTGCCTCTGCTCCCACTGCTCAGAGGAATTGCTGGTGAGGCTCTGTGGTTCACCCAGGTGGGAAAAGAAATGTTCTGCTCAGTCTGGAGTGGAGTAAAACGCAGCCAGGAAATCAGGGCAGTTCTGTTTGTTAGCAGTGAGGGATTGTGAGCTTGAGCACAAACCTCTCTGGGCTCTGGAGGAGGTGCCTGTGTGGGGTTTCATGTGCCACCAATCCTCTGGAAGCTGTTCCTTAGATAAACTGCAAACATCTGGGTTTTGTGAGTGCAATTCTGCTTTCCCCTCTCTGACTGACACCAGGGAAGGAAGCTGACATTCTTAACTCAGTGTAATTTAAGCATTTTTATCCTCCCCTCCTTTGCTTTTCTTGAAAATTGAAAAGTCTTGTTAAGTGCTAGAAACACTGATATTCTCTAAGGAATATTTTTACATTAGCATTTCTCAAGGAAAGGTTTGTACACAGGTTTTAGAGCTTTGGAAGGGACCCTGTAGCTGTCTGTGGTGCTTCATCTCAGAGAACACCATAACCTGAGTCCCTGCTGCTCTTAATAGCAGTTTTAGAGTTTTACTCTAAAAGTTATAGATTTTGCTGCCAGTAGATTTTTTTTTTTTTTCTAGGAAGAGCTTTGTTATCATTAATTACCCTTAATGGAAACTCAGTTCATCAGATTTTAAGACCTGAGATAAATGTCAGAAGCAGCAGCTTCTTTAGAAAACCAGGGCTGAATATTTGCTATTAAACACACCACAGATCTGCTGGTATTCTTCAGCAATTTGCATTTAAGATGCATTTAATGATCAAGGCAGCATAACAAGAACATTATTCTATTAATTATTGCTTTTTAAATTGACTCAATTTAAGATATTTCCATCACTTTCTTTTGAAGGTTTGTGTTTTCTTACATGGTGATGCTGCTGAGCCACGTTTGCTCTCAAGCTGAGGAGAAAGAGCCCACTGTGCTCAGTCCCTGTGCCTGCTGGGGTGCACTTTTATATCTTTTTTACATTCTAATTTCCATCTTTTACATCTGTAATTCCCAAGTTATCAGTGCTGGGAGATAAGGCTTTCTCCCTCTCTCTGTGGTGGGCAGATATTCCTGTGTGTTTTGCCATTATAGAGGCAAGATTCTCAGGGAGAGATAATCCCTCTTTTTGGCCACTTGGTATAATTGAGAAAAATCAGCACACTCACCCTCAAGAGCCCTTTCATCAGCTCTGTCTAGATGCAGCAAAACTCAGACTAAATGCAGGTTTGACAATATTGCTCCTGGATTTATTCTTTCAGCCAATTAAAACACTTGAATTCTAGGATTTGGTTTTCCCTGGAGCAGCAAAGAGGGAGCTGGGGGAGATTTGTGTGGTGCAGAGAGAAAATCAACCCCTTCCCCAGGTGCAGAGAGGAACAGGCAGGAGCAGCTGCAGAAGGAAGCTGGAATGAGCTCTGGAGCTGTGACCTCAGTGCTGCTGGGTCAGCAAACATGGCAAAACCTGAATTAGGGCAGCAGGAAGGGCTCTGGGCCAGGAGGGAGCAGGGAGGTGAGAGCTGCAGCTGGGGGAGGCTGCAGGTGCTGCCTGTGGGAACTGCAGCTGCTTCATTGTCACAATGTCCCACTGACAGGAAAGTCCCCTCCTTAAGGGGGCTGTTGGAGTAAACCCACGTGTCACTGATATTTGCTTTTGTAGATTGGAGAAGCCACTGATTTATCACAGAATCACTCACTGCTTTGGGTGAGAAAGAGCTTAAAGCCCATCCAGTGCCACCCCTGCCATGGCAGGGACACCTCCCACTGTCCCAGGCTGCTCCAAGCCCTGCCCAGCCTGGCCTTGGGCACTGCCAGGGATGCAGGGGCAGCCCCGGCTGCTCTGGGCACCCTGTGCCAGGGCCTGCCCACCCTCCCAGGGAACAATTCCTAATTCCCAAGATCCCATCCATCCCTGCCCCCTGGCAGTGGGAGCCATTCCCTGTGTCCTGTCCCTCCATGCCTTGTCCCCAGTCCCTCTCCAGCTCTCCTGGAGCCCCTTCAGGCCCTGCAAGGGGCTCTGAGGTGTCCCTGGAGCCTTCTCCTCTCCAGGTGAGCACCCCCAGCTCTCCCAGCCAGGCTCCAGCCCTTGGGGCATCCCTGTGCCTCCTCTGGACCCTTTCCAACAGCTCCACATCCTTCCTGTGCTGGGGATGCCAGAGCTGGAGGCACTCTGGTCTCTACATTTTCATTTTAGCATTGTCAATGTGAATAAAATTTCACATCCATTTTTATTCTGTCTGGCAATAGATCTTTGAGGCTGTGACAAATACAATGGAGTTCCCTGAATTCATGGTGCCACTTGCAGTAAGATTCTTGTTTTGTCAGAGTGCCAATGGAAAAGAAAATTCTTTAACCGTTTGCACTGTAGAGAACTCTCTTGCCTGAATGAGTTCTTGGCAGGAAGGTATTTCATGTGCAGCTGGGGTGGCCTTTGGGGTGAAGGATGCACAGCCTTGTCCTGGGAATGCAGAATCATCCTGGGGGTGCTGGGTCAGCCACAGCATCCAGCCCCAGCCCTGGCTGAAAGAAAATGTCTGGGGAAGCACCTGGGAGCTTCCCTCAGGTTCCCTGGGGCTCTCAGGCTTTTTCAGCCCCATCACTTGTGGCTTGCACAGATTTAAGCTAACCCTCAGTACATTTATTTTCTCATAAGAACCTGTCCAGTCTCCCCTTGAACTAAATAGATTTTTGTCACTCACACCATCAGAAGTGACAGATTTGAGGTGATGTTATGAATCCATGTGCAGATCCATCTTTTCAAGTCACTTGGAGCAGAGTCCTGAAATGCATTGTGGCATCATGAGGACCTTTCCCCTCCCGGAGGTGGCAGACTGGGACACACTGTGCTGGAGACAAGGCAGTGCTGCTGAATGAAGCTGAAATAGTCCCTCCCTGTGGAGCTGTGCCTGGAAATCACCTTTTATTCCACACTGCCAGGGTGTTCCAGTTCCTGTGAACCATTCCTCCCTGTGCTGTAGCTCATTTCCTTTTATAACATTGGTGTTAAGGGCTGGCTTTGTCCTGGCCAGACCTCAGAAACCATTTCACTACTGAGACAGGAACAACTCCAGCCCCATTTGATCTTTATTGTGAGAAGACAGCTTTATAAAACCCTGGGTTTTTTAGCAGACAATCAGCCCAGAGTCACACAGTGAGAGCAGCTCTCCTGGAGCCCCTTTCCTGGGCAGAGCTGGCCCAGAGGATCAGGGTTAATGCTGTGCTGGCAGAGGGCACTTGCTGCTGAGTGCCTGTGCCACCCTGCATGCTGGGGGAGGCTGCAGACCCTGGATTATCTCTCTTTTTTTTTTTCAGTCCTGTATGGAGAAGGAGAGTTTTGTCATGCAAATCTTCTCTGCTGAGCCTCCACAGTCCTGATTCCAATCCTTCCTTACCACAGGCAGGCTGAAAACAGGAAGGTGCTGTTCTCAGTGGGAATTGTCACTCTGCTTGTGGAATTTCTCTCTCCAGCTTGTGGCTGTGTTCAGATTTCTGCTGTGGGATTTCTAGAATGCTTTCCTTCTCTCTCAGCCTCCCCCAGGTGTGCCCCATGCCAACATCAGACCTAGTGAAGAAGGAGGAGAGGCTGTAGGTCTGAAATGTGGGAACAGCTCCCTCACCTCCAGGTCAGGAGGTGTAAGAAATAAACTGAAGTGTGCTCCCCATGCAGCAGCTGGGCTGTGCTTCATCAGTCCCTGGGTTTTGGCAATGCCTGGAAGATGCTGCTGGGATCAGGGTCTTGCACTAAGGGAGGGGATTGCTCTGCTCTGCCCTCAGATCTGGGGCAGCTGGGGGTGCCACAAGGATCAGAAGGATCTAAAGCTGTTGGAGAGTGTCCAGAGGAGGGAGCTGGGCATGGGGAAGGGTCTGAGGAGCAGCTGAGGGCACTTGGATTGTTCAGCTGGAGAAAGGAGACTGAGGGCAGAGCTCAGGGGGGCTGCAGCTCCTCCCCAGGGCAGCTCTGATCTCTGGGACAGGGACAGGGAATGGCTGGAGCTGGGCCAGGGCAGGTCAGGCTGGATTTTGGGAAAGGTTCATCCCCAGAGGGTGCTGGCACTGCCCAGGCTCCCCAGGGAATGGGCACAGCCCCGAGGCTGCCAGAGCTCCAGGAGAGCTTGGACAGTGCCCAGGCACAGGGTGGGAGTGTTGGGGGGTCTGTGCAGGAACAGGGGTGGGACTGAGTGATCCTGGGGGTCCCTCCCACTCAGGAAATTCCATCACTCTGTGATTGAGAACACAGTGCCCAAAGGGCCACAGTTCAGGAGGATCAGGCAGAAGGTTCATCCCACCTTTCTGTGTGGAAGGAAATGTGATGCAGAGGGTAGAGGGCTTCTTCTGCAAGCTCATGCTCTGAATTCACATTCAGCACTGGAGACTGACTGCAGATCTCCAGACTGGGAGCAGAATGTGTCCAAACCCACCTGCCCCCCTCCCAGGCTGTCCAGACTCTCAGTTTGTGTGTCACTCCTTGCTGTGAGGCACAGGGTTCACCTGTACCCACTGCTGGCTGAGGAGCTGGAAATCATCCCAGCCCTCTGGCTCCATCCTGGGCAGCTGCACAGCTTGGTAAAATGGGGAGCATCACACAGGGGGGAAAATGGCAACAGCTCACAGCTCCACAGCAGGGGCTGCACATTGCCTTCTGCTCTCAGGTGCCTACAAACCATGGCCATGCACAGGGAGGGAGAAGATTTGACTCCAAAGGTGCAGTGAATCACAGCCTGTTCATTACCAGCATCTTCCCTACTTAGTGCTCTGTGCAGCCTGTCCCAGCTGCAGTCACATTGGCTGGAAGGAGGCACCACAGGCCCTCTCCTCTTGGCAGCTGTGTGAGCCCAGCTGAACTGAACCCAGGAAACCAATGACAGCATCCCAGCTCTCCCTGTGCCATGCAGGGCACTCCTCTGCTTCCTGCCTGTCCCCAGCACCCACAGGAACTCCCCAGGACCATTCCCCTACAGGGAAACGTGGGGTTTATGGGCTGGGGGTGAAAATAATGCTCCATGGAAAATCTGATTCATCTCCTCCTTACAGTTTAGTGCTCAGGTGAAATCCCAGCCCCTCTGCATCCTGCGAGAGTCCCAGGGTTTGCTGCAGCCCCTCTGGATGCTGGGAGAGTCCCAGGGTTTGCTGCAGCCCCTCTGGATGCTGGGAGAGTCCCAGGGTTTGCTGCAGCCCCTCTGGATGCTGGGAGAGTCCCAGGGTTTGCTGCAGCCCCTCTGCATGCTGGGAATGTCCCAGGGTTTGCTGCAGGACCTGACCCTGTTGCTGGTTCAGAGAGGTGCTCCTGGCTTAGACAATGCAGGATCCAAGTCCAGGCAGTAGCAGATGCTGGAGTTGCTCCAGGTGTGAGCAGGTTTGTGTCCATGGGATGTCTGCACTGCTCCCACTGAGGGAGGAGCAGCATCCTGCACCCCTCCTGGGAGCATTCTCTCCATGGCATTTTGAACTGTCCTATTCCATCAGCTCTCCTTATCTGACATCTTGATTCTCTTTTCTATTCAGAATCTCTCTCAGTTTTGTCTTCTTTTAGCAGCTCCCTGCAGCTTTCTCCTTTTTGAGGTAGTAATTCCCAATTTTACACTTTTTGTTGAGCCTTCTACAGAGTAAAATTGCAGATAAACTCAAGAGTCATTTGTAGGCTGGGCAAAAATGGGGTTCTGTTGTCACCTAAGGATGTCAGGTGTAATCAACCCCAATTTTCTATCATTTAGTGTTGCATGAATTAGAGCAAAAGTCTCCAAAGCCTGAAGACAGATCTATCCAGAAATCTTTTCATTCCATCTCCACTTCCTGTGTTACCAGCAACTGCTGCATAGAGGCCACTGGTTTTTATATAAAGACATAAAATCCTTTTAGTGATTTGCCTTGATACAACAGGGGGGTTTTGGTGAGGTGTGGATGAGTTAGGCAGCTTTCTCCTACCACTAACTCAGCTCAAACTGCGTGGGACAACAGGGACCTGTCATCTTTTGTGCTTTGGGAAGTAGAAAAAAAGAGGTTTGCCAGGGTATATTTTAAAGCTGCCTTGTTTTCATGCTAAAAACAGCACAGATTGGATTGTTCTGGATTGGAACAATCCATATTTGGCATGGAGGAAGCTGGTGATGTCAGGAAATGAACAATTGGTGAGATGGGATGGACACAGCAGGGCTGGAAATAGGATCCAGTGTTGAGGGGGTTCTGTGGCTGCAGCAGCAGGGCTGAGTCACCCAGGCAGCCCCAGGAGCTTCTCCCTGCTCCCAGCTCTGCTCTCCCCATTCCCAAGCCTTCCCTCCCAGCAAAGGACCCCTGCCAGCATTTCCCATGGCCTCTGGGGAGCTAAAAGCAGCCAAGCAGGCACAGTGTGTGCTCCTCTCTCTGTGAGCTCCCTGCAGAGCCCCACCTCCCTCTCCAGCCTCATCAAACTCCCATCAGGAAATTCTTGAGGTTTGCCTGGGTTTCCTGTGAGATTCAGTCCATCCTGGAATATCAGAAAGGGTCTGAGCTCTCTAAAGGAAAAAGGGTTCATTCAGCACATGGAAAAACAGGCTTTTGTTCTCTGTGTACCAAAGCAGAGGAAGAAATGTGTCAGTTCATGGATTTTTTTGGGTTGGAAGGGCCTCTCAAGATGATCTAGAGCAGCCTCTCTGCTCTAACAGGAGGTTTGAGCTGCTTATCCAGGACCACATCCAGTTTGGGTTTGAGTATCTCCATGGATGGAGACTCCTAAACTCCTCTTAGCAGCCTTGTTCCAGGGTTTGACTGCCCCCACATAATAAAAGGTTTCTTGGTTAGATAGAATTTCCTGATTCTTAATGTGTCCCTTGCCTCTTGTCCTGCCAGAACCATCCTGCTGGAATGAGGTAGCTGTGGAAATAGCAGAAATAGTCCCTGACTGGAACTAGAATCACAGAATCATTCATGTTGGAGAAAAACTCCAAGATCATTGAGTCCAGTGTTAATTACTGTCAGCTTTACCCCTCCTACCCTCTCCTGGTGATGCATGGATTGGATCTCATCTTCTCCTGAGGGATGAACCCTGAGCTTTACCCTTCCTCCTCCCTCCCTGTGACTCCAGCCAGGTTTGATGGGATTCTCTTTGCTCCTGTGACACCAGCCAGGTTTGAGGGGATTTTCTTTGCTCCTGTGACCATGAGCCAGGTTTGAGGGGGTTCTCTTTGCTCCTGTGACTCCAGCCAGGTTTGAGGGGGTTCTCTTTGCTCCTGTGACTCCAGCCAGGTTTGAGGGGATTTTCTTTGCTCCTGTGACTCCAGCCAGGTTTGAGGGGATTCTCTTTGCTCCTGTGACTCCAGCCAGGTTTGATGGGATTCTCTTTGCTCCTGTGACACCAGCCAGGTTTGAGGGGGTTCTCTTTGCTCCTGTGACTCCAGCCAGGTTTGAGGGGGTTCTCTTTGCTCCTGTGACTCCAGCCAGGTTTGAGGGGATTCTCTTTGCTCCTGTGACTCCAGCCAGGTTTGATGGGATTCTCTTTGCTCCTGTGACCATGAGCCAGGTTTGAGGGGGTTCTCTTTGCTCCTGTGACTCCAGCCAGGTTTGATGGGATTCTCTTTGCTCCTGCAGGAAGAGTTGGCACACGGATCGTGGGATCAATGCAAGGTGGAGACACGGAGGAGGATGTGAGTAACCATCTCATGTGTCTGCAGAGCTTCTCTGACAGGGCTTTAGATGCCAGCCCTCTCCTCAGCTGGAGAGACACCTTTCTACCTGCTGAATCCTCACACCCCAGGCCTGCTTTTCCCTTCCTTTCCAATGGCTCACTCCTCTCCTTGGCATAGACTCATATTTCCTTATTTTTCCTTTGTTCTTGGAGTCTGTGTGCTCCATGTGCTTTCACCCCATCCTGCAGTGCAGAACTAGTGGCACACAGGCTGCAGGAATGCTCTTGTGAGCTGTGGGGCAGATTTCTGGGAAGAGGGACCAGTACAGTGCAGCTGGAGTTAAGACATGGACCTAAATCCCCTTCATTGCTCTCAAGTCACTCCTTGGAGCCCTGTTCTGGCAGCATCAGTGCCCTGGAGGATGGGCAGGGATGAGAGCAGGACTGTGAGCTGTGCCCTTGGGATTCCTGCTGCCCCAGGGCTCCTGGCCTTGCCCTTGGGTGTGGTTTCCATGTGAGTGGGCAGTGTAAAAGGCACACACAGCTTTGCACAGGAGGCACTTGCTCTGTGTCTGTGCCCAGCCTTTGGCACCCATGGGCAGCCTGTCTGTGCCTCTGGGCACACCTGAGTGGCCACATCTGCAGCAGGAAGCTGAAGCCAGCTGCTGGGATGTGGTTGGCATTTGCAGTTAGCTCTCCCACCATCCCAAAGCTGCTGCCATGCCAGGAGCAGTGGGGCTGTTCTCTCCAGGTGATGCTGGAACACTGTTTTGGGGAGGGTGAGGAACTAGCACAGCTGTGGTGACTGTGGGATTGTGTTTGAGCCTGTGCTGCTGTTAATTCCCAGTGTGGGTGGAACCTTTCTGTCTCAATCCAGCAGAAACCCCTCAAGGAGAGGAGTTCAAACATTTCTGGGAATCCCAGAACAGTTTGAGGTGGAAGGGACCTTAAAACCCATCTTGTTCCACCCAGAGACCAATTCCACTAGACCAGGTTGCTCCAAGCCCCATCCAGCCTGACTTAAAACAATTCAGGGATAGGGCAGCCACAGCTTTTGGGTCTTGGAGAGAACTTGCAGCCCTTGCTCTGCTCTTTGCTCCTGACAGAGTGGGCTGTTGCCTCCTGCACATCCAGCCCCATTTCTGGGAAGGGCAGAGTGCTGTGCTGTGGGTGAAGATGTTGTCACTTTAGTCCCAGTGCTGCCTGATTGTCCTTGGCCACGTTAGTGACAGATGGGGATGGTCACCCTCTGTGATTTCTGTTCCTTTAGCCTCCCTGCTGGCAGCTCTCTCCCTGCTGGCACAGCCCCAGCACATCCAGGGGTGGAAAGCCAAGGCCTTCAGTCTGTGACTTCCCTCAGCTGCAGCCTCTGCAGTTGTCTCATGGCTCTGCCCTCTGCCTGCAGCTTCTCAGGGATCTTTGCAGGCCTCTGCTGGTGTGTCCCAGCTCAGGGATTGAAGCCAGTGAGGCTGCTTTGAGCCCCTCCAGGAACTCATGGAATCAGGAAGAGCCAGTGCTGTGTGCCCAGCCTGGTGTGATACCTGAGCTGTGCCTGCCTTTGCTGCCTTCTCCCCTGCTCCAGCCTGGGTACTTTCTGTTTTATGTTCTTGTACTTTGTTTTTCCCTGCTCTGCCTCTGGTGTTCCTCCACTCTGGCTCTCCAGGGGACCCCAGCCCCGGCACGGCCAGGCCGGCGCAAGGCTCAGGTGGGTTCCTCTCCTGGGCTTCATTCTCTTCCACTTCCCTCCACTCTGCGGGCTCACAGCAGCTGTCACCTCAATGTTAAACAGCCCAGAGCCTGCAGAAGTCAAGGAATTTGTGTTCCTCAGCCCCGTGGGTGGGGAAGGAGGTTTGCAATCCATTGGGAGTGCAGGGGAAGCCAGCACTGCCATCCCTCATGTGGGGCTGGCAGAGAGGCCAGGGCAGAGCTGAGCTGGTCATGGACTCCTGTTCCCTGTCCTGCAGGATGACTCAGGGGATAGTGAGATTGACCTGGATGAAGATGAAGATGAGGAGGAGGAGGATGATCTGGAAGATGACAGCATGGAAATCTCCCCAGGCAAATCCAGTCTCCGTGCTAGGAAGCCAGAGCCACTGGAGCAAAGTGATAATGACTTCTGACCCTTCAGGAGCAGGAGGCCTCTTGAAGCACAGATTTGGGAGAGGCCAGGAGCTAATACCCTGCTGTCTGAAAAGTGTGTGTCAGTGTGAACTCAGGAGTTGGTAAATAATGTTCATTAAACCTGAAAATTAAACTTGGATTGCCAGGTTTGTGAATCTCAAAGCATGAGCAGTTTATCCATAATGAGAATCACAGTAATGTGCACTTATTTCCATAATTGCACTAAACTGGCTCTTGTGCACTGCAGTGCCAGAAGCCTCACTCCAGTGAGCATCATGTGCCTGATTTCCCTGCATTTTATTATGTCCAAATAGATTTCTTTGGCTTAATAAAACTGGATGAAAAGCTGCTCTGGGAATGCATCTCAATTGGTTTTAAATCTGGCTTAAATCCATTTATCCTAAACATGTCCTTTACTTAATCAAGGGCTTGTCTGCACAAAGAGCAGCACCAGGGAGACTGAAGAAGTGGAGTTAAAACTGGAGAAGTCTCCAGGGAGACCTTCCAGGCCTGAAGGGGCTCCAGGAGAGCTGGAGAGGGACTGGGGACAAGGGATAGAGGGACAGGACACAGGGAATGGCTCCCACTGCCAGAGGGCAGGGCTGGATGGGATCTTGGGAATTAGGAATTGTTCCCTGGGAGGGTGGGCAGGCCCTGGCACAGGGTGCCCAGAGCAGCTGGGGCTGCCCCTGGATCCCTGGCAGTGCCCAAGGCCAGGCTGGGCAGGGTTAGGAGGAATAGTGGAAGGTGTCCCTGCCATGGCCATGGCTGGGAATTGATGAACTTTGAGATTCCTTCCAACCCAAACCATTCTGTGATGATCTGACCTCTGAGAGCAGGGCTGCAGTTTGAGTCACAGTTTTCTATTTCCTGCACTGTAGGCCCAGATGGAAAAGTGACTCCACACCTGGTGTGCACAGAGCCAGAGCCTCTCTCCCCAGGCAGCAGTGCCACCTAGCCCCCAGCACAGCCAGCAGGCAGGTGGCAGAGCCCTGCTGGTATTGCAGCTGCTGGGGCCAGGCAGCAGCAGCAGCAGCCCCTGTGCCAGAGAACTGAGCTCTCAGCCCAGGGCAGGGGAGCACAGCCCATCCCACATGTCCTGCAGTGCAGGAGCAAGGCTGCACGAGGCATCTTCTCATCCAGGAATGAATTTATTCCCAAGCATTTACATCTCCAGGGCTCAGCCCAGTGTCTGTGGGATCAGCCCCCAGGGACCCAGCCACTGGCTGCCCTGAGTGTGGCAGAGTGTCCTGGGCTGGGGACAGGGGACAGGGGACAGTGGCTTCAGGGGCCTCTGAGGGTTCACAGTTTGGCTGCTGGGTCACCTGCAAACCTGGCACCTCTGGGGAGTCCCTGGGTCCCTGCCACACACACAAAGGCACCACCTCTGCTCTCCTGGTCAAAAGGTGACCTGCAAGGGACAGACCCTGCAGCTGGGACATTGGAAGGACGTATCCCAAGGTCACAGACATTGGAAGGACGTATCCCAAGGTCACAGAACACCGTGAGAGCAGCAGGAGATCCAAGAGCTCCAGCCTGAAGCTGAGAGGCAGCAGTTGGAGCTGAGGCAGTCCTGTTGTAGCACCAAGAGGTACTGGAGACATCCCACCCTCAGGCAGTGCAGTTCTTCTTACATTCCCCTTCTTACTCCTCCATTTTCCTGAGGACTCTTTATTTTCCAAGATCTTTCTAGATGGTTCCACTCCTGTGCCTTGGGTTACCTTTCTCTTGTTAAGAGAACAGCTCTGCCAAACAGAGCTGGTGGTGTTTCCTGGCTGGTCTCTCTGGCCAGCACCAGCCAAGACCTGCTGGAAGTGCCAGGTCCACAGCATCACTCCCATCTGAGCAAGGCAGCAGCAAATCTCTGTGTCCAGCTGGGATTTCAGGGGACCCTGCTGGACTGGGCTGTTTCCAGCCAGGGGTGACAAAGCACAGGAGGAGTTGCTGCCACCAGCAGATAAATCCCCCACTAAAACAAGGTCTGGCATGTGGCATCTGCCCCTCCTCACTCCTTTTTGCATTTCCCCCATTCCCTGAAGCTCCCCCGGGGCCTGGATGAACACAGACATGGGCACACACATCCCTCAGCTTTCAACGCGAGTCTTGACCCTCCTGCGCTCCTGCTCCAACACCCTCAGTCCTCCTGGGCCGTGCCAGCTGCTCAGGAGCTGTCCTTGCCCCATTTCTCATCCCTGAGATGGGCACTCTGCAGCCACCCAGGGCAGGGGGACCCCAGTCCCCCTCTGCAGCCAGGGTCCCTCACACGTCCACGACGCAGTCGGGCGCGTGGGTCCGGATGGTGTCCGCGATCATCCTGGCTCCCGAGTGCCCGATGAGGTTCCCCTGCAGGCTGGGGGGAGAGAGAAAGCTCAGCCTGGGGCACGAGGCACAGCAGGATCCTTGGGGGAGACAGCAGGTGCTGCCCAGCTTTGCACCAGCATCTGCTGTCACCCTGAGTTTTTAAGTTTTTCTAAGCCTTCTGATGTTTATGTTCTTGTAATGAACTTTCTCACACATTTTCTGTAAATAACTTATTGGTTTGCATTCTTTTATGGAGGAGGAGAAAATTTGATGGATTGTTGGTTTGTCCAGTGTCATTGGAGAGGTGGCACTGTCACCCTCCAATCCACTGTCACTTTTGGAAATCTATAAATGTTGGAGTCAGAAAAGAAACTTCCCTTGTTCACCTTGAGAACAGCAGTGTGTGCACGTTGTGTTGTTTCATGTCCTCTGGTGACAATCTGGCATCACCTGTGCCCACCCCACTCTGTGCAGGACCCTGCTCAAGGGCACTGTGGGTTTGAGAGCCCTGAGGCAGCTAAGGGAGGAGCTGGACACAGCCCTGGGCAGCTGGAGGGGCTGAGCCACTTCTCCCCTGGTTTTGGAGAGGATTTCTCTTTTGAGGTGGTTCTTTGGCCCAGAGGCATCCCTGGAGGGGAGCTGAGGGTCTGGAGCTGAGTGGGCGGTGGTTTCACACTGGCAGGAGCACGGGATGCCCCTGCCCTGTGGGGCAGCCAGGAGTGGGCAGGGCTGGCAGTGAGAAGGTCCCTGCATGGTTCCCATGGTCTCCCCCATCCCTGCCTTTCCCACCCCCTGCAGCCGCCCTTACTTGACATAGGTGAGGCCGTGGTTGCCCTTGAGGGCCGTGGCGATGCAGATGGCTCCGTCCATGCCCAGGGAGTTTTCCTGCAGGCTGCGGGAGGCAGGAGGGTCAGACAGGACCAGCATGTGTGGCCACCGGGAGGGAATGCATGCCCTGGGCCACCTGCTCAGGGTTTGCCCTTCGGAGAGCGCTGCCTTGGCCATCCCCGCGCTGTTCCCGAGGGAATGTCGGGCCGGGCTCTTCTGGGGGTGCGATACTCACTTGAGCCAGTGGAGGCTGCGGTTCACCTTGAGCGCGTTGGCCACGGCCTTGGCCCCCGCCGGGCCCAGGGAGTTCCCCCGCAGGCTGCAAAGAAAGGAGCGGTCAGGAAGGACAGCCCCAGGCTGCGAACAAGGGAGCAGTGAGGAAAGGACAGCCCCAGGCTGCAAACAAGGGAAAGGTGAGGAAGGACAGCCCCAGGCTGCAAACAAGGGAAAGGTGAGGAAGGACAGCCCCAGGCTGCAAACAAGGGAGCAGTGAGGAAAGGACAGCCCGACAGCCCGGGGGGACAGACGGGAGGAGAGGGAGAAGTGACCGCACCCAGGGACAGCTCTGGGAGATCACGGAGGGCAGGAGCAGAGCTGAGCCAGGGGCCAGGCTCTCAGACACCCTAGGGACCCGTGGCACAGCCCTGGGCACCACAGAGCCAGCACTTACTCCAGGATCTGCAGGCTCTTGTTGACCATCAAGGCTTCTGCCAGGGCTTGGGCACCGGCCGCGCCAACTGAAGCCACCTGCAGGCTGCAAGGGAACAGGGACCCTTCAGCACCTGTCCTGAGGTGGCCATGGTGTGGTAATGAGGGTAACTGGGCTGTGACACCAGGGCCCTGCTGCAGCCTGGGTACTCACTGGAGATCAGGCCAGGGTGGTGTTGACCTTCAGTGCAGCGGAGAGCGCGGCCATCCCCTCGTCTCCGATGGCGTTCTCCTGCAGGCTGTGACAGAGGGGCTGGGTGTGCCCGTGGCCTGGGAACCAGGGCAGGGACAGGGACAGGGCCAGCACAGGGCCCAGCATCCCCAAATGGCTTGGGAGAGCTCCTGGAGCGCAAGGCATTGAGAGCATCCCCAGCCAGGGAACACAGCAGATTTACAGGGCCTAAAGGGACTCCAGGAGAGCTGGAGATGGACTTGGGACAAGGGTTTGCAGAGATTCATTCCAAGATGTGGCTGAATGAATATTGTCCCAAAGGGAGAAAGATAAAGACACAGAGAAGCTCCTCACAGCTGGAGGGGGGACCAAAGCTGCTTTCAGCATCTCAGAGCACTTGTGGAAACAACTAAGGCACAAGGACAGGGGTTTGCAGCACAAGAGGGAATGGCATCCCACTGCCAGAGGGCAGGGTTAGATGGGATAGTGGGAAGAATGAGGTGGGCAGGCCCTGGCACAGGGTGCTCAGAGAAGCTGTTGCTGCCCCTGGATCCCTGGCAGTGCCCCAGGCCAGGCTGGGCAGGGCTTGGAGCAGCCTGGGACAGTGGGAGGTGTCCCTGCCATGGCAGGGGTGGCACTGGATGAGCTATCAATGGGACCCAGGACCCATCCACCCGTGTCCCCGCTTACTCGAGGCTGACCAGGCTGCTGTTGGACTGTAGTGCTTGTGCCAGGGCCGTGGCTGTTCTGGCCTGGATGAAGTTCCATTGCAAGCTGCAAGCAGGAGAAAACGAGAGGTGAAGCCTTGGGCTGTGAGCGTGCCCTGATCCAGCCAGGCTCCACAGCCATCCAGGGATGTGCAGAACCCCGTGGGCCCATCCAGGATGTCCCAGCAAACCTCCCAGGGGTGCCATGCCCCAGCCTGGAGGGGCTGAGGGCCAGGAGCAGTGTCCCTGGCCATGTGCATGCCAGGGTTTGAGGGCCCAGGGACACTCACTGGAGGGAGGTGAGAGCCTGGTTCTCTCTGATGGCCCAGGCGATGGCCTGGCCCCCGTCGTCGTGCAGCAGGTTGGCCGCCAGGCTGCAGGGACACAGGACTCGGGTCACACAGGAGAAGTTGAGGACAGCTCCAGGGACAGCACGGGGTGGTCTGGGTGCCCTCCTGGGGCCCCATGGGACTTACTCCAGCTTCCTGAGGGTGCTGTTGCTGCGCAGGGCACGGGCGATGGCAGGGCCCCCCTCCCTGCTGATGGAGTTCTCCCTGAGGCTGGAGAGAGACACAGGGCTGGGGAGGGGCAGCCAAGGCAGGGCTGGGGCTGCTGCACCCCAGAGCCCCTTCCCCTCCTGCTCTGGGGCTGAGGCCATGGACTGAGCAGAGCAGTTGGTCTGAGACCACCCCCATCAGCTCCTGCAGCTCCATTCCCTGTGTTCCCTGTGGGCACTGGTGGCCCATCAGGGTTTTTGCCAGCCTCCCATCCCTGCTGCCATCCTGTCATTCCAAGATGTGGCTGAATGAATATTGTCCCAAAGGGAGAAAGATAAAGATAGAGAGAAGTTCCTCACAGGTGGAGGAGGGACCAAAGCTGCTTTCAGCACCTCAGAGCTGGAGACAACCAGGCACAAGCCCAGGCTGCTGAGAAGCTCCCAGGTCTCAGCACAGCCTTTGGCCGGGTGGCTGCAGGGACTGTCACTCACTTGAGGCTGAGGAGTCCCTTGTTGGAGCAGAGAGCTGCTGTCAGCGCCGTCACCCCTGCACTGCTGATGGAGTTGCTCTGGAGACTGAGACAAACAGGGGAGGTGTGAGGATGGGCCAGTCCTGGCATCACAGCTGGGCTGCAGGGCCATGTCTGGGGTGGACAGTGCCCATTTCACCAAGAAAAGGGCATCTCCCAGCCACAGGGAGTGGGGCGGCCAAGGCAGAAGGAGCAGCCCTGGGAGCATCCAGGGTGGGATCAGCCATTCCTGCTGGCCACAGCAGCACCAGCCCCAGCAAGCAGAGGGGACAGGGCTTGCAGCACTTTGGGGCACCCTTGTCCCCACCTGTCTGTCACTGTGGCTGCTGGCTCAGCCAGGCATGAGGCTCCCATGGGTTTGGGATCCTGGTCACAGGGACAGCACCAGGGCACAGCCACTCATCAGCAGGAGCCATCAGCCCTCCTGTCCAGGGGCTGTTCCCATGGGGAGTGAAGGTGGCACCATTCCAGCCTGACTCTGCCAGGCCCCAGCCAATCCTGTCACTTTTGAGAGAGAGGACACCCAAAGCTACTGATTTCCTCCAGGCCAGAATAAAAAGTCATCACTGGGTTTTAGGATTGATTCTGTCAGTGCCCCTTGGTGCAGGCAGGGCCAGCCTGGCTGCTGCTAGAGCTGCCACATCGTGTCCAGCCTGCACATCCAGGGAATGTGCAGTGGGACAGACATGGGGAGGGCCTGAGGGCTTCAGGGGCGGCAGATTTTGCTGGAAGGAGGAGGCTGGGCTCTGTTGTCAAGGAGTCCAGGCATGGAGGGGGAACTTACTCCAGGCTTTGCAGGCTGTGGTTCACCCTCAGAGCTTCAGCCAGGGCAATGGAGCCGTTGTCTCCCACCGAGTTGCTTGAGAGTCTGAGACAGAAGAGGGAGCTGGGAGCTGCCAGCCAGGAATTCACCTCCCCCAGGCCCTTCCTGCTGCAGCAACCAGCATGAACTCGCTGCCACCTCATTCCCCACCTACACACACCTCTGTTCTCGGGGCTGGTTTGAGCTGGAATAGCTTTTAACGGTTTCCTCAGGGCCTGCAGCCCTGCTGCTTCCCTCTGCCAGAGGGGAGACAGCTTCTCCTTCCTTC
This sequence comes from Molothrus ater, assembly GCF_012460135.2. Lineage (NCBI taxonomy): Eukaryota > Metazoa > Chordata > Aves > Passeriformes > Icteridae > Molothrus > Molothrus ater. The sequence continues at coordinate 14,377,341 of NC_050493.2, read as the reverse complement.
ATGTGGCTCCTGCATGCCTGGAGGTGCAGAGAGCATCCCCACAGGGCCGCTCCCAGGGCCCTGCTCTCTTTATCCACAGCAGCCCCGCTGGGCAGAGCCAGCAGTGTCCCTCCTGCCTGGCACATGGGCCTGCCCCTTTCCTGCCCTTCCTGCCCACAGCTCCCAGGGGATGTGGCCCTGGCAGTGCCATCCCTGCCCCTCATGCCCTGCTCACATCAGCTCCCTCAGGCTGCGGTTCTGCTTCAGCGCCTCGGCCACGTTCCGGGCGCCCTGGGCTCCCAGGGCGTTCTTCTGCAGGCTGCAAAGGCAGGGAGGCACCTGAGAATGGCACAGCCACATCCCCATGGGTGGCAGCCACCCTGCTGGGGGGCTGGAGGGGGGGACACCCCGTCTGGGTCACTCACTGCAGGGTCAGCAGCCGCTGGTTGGTCAGCAGGGCCTCGGCCAGGAAGGCGGCGCCGTCCTCCTTGATGGAGTTGTGCTGGAGGCTGTGGGACACAGCGGTGAGGCCAGGCATGGGTGCTCCCACAGCAGAGCCAGGGGCTGTGGCCACCTGCTCTGGGGTTTGCTTGCCCTTGTCCCTGGCTTGAGAAAGGGGTCTGGCCCCTGAGCATTCCTGACCAGGAGTCTCCTTCCCTCCTCTCCCATGGGATTTTCCTTCTTCCACCAAACAGCACCTGGGAGCTCCCATGCACAGAAAGGACCTCGACCTGGACTGCAGCCCCAACCCCTCCCTTCACTGCCCCAAGAGGCAGGAGAATCCCAAATTTCTGGCCCAGGGCTGCCCCAGTCCCTGGGTCTGTGCCAGCTGCACTCGTGTTTGCCCAGGCTGTCCCCATGTGCTGCCCTTGGAGCTTGGGAAAACCCCAGGAGGACAGAAGAGGCCTGGAAGGGGGCCTGCCCTGGGGATCTGCTCAGGAGATGCTCCACAGGTTGAGACTTACTTCAGGGAGAGCAGGATTTGGTTTTTTTTCAGGGCATCAGCCAAGGCTTTGGCTCCGCTGGGGCCGATGGAGTTGCTCCGCAGGCTGGGGCGGGACAGCAGAAAAGCCAAGGTTAGCAAAGCCAGACTGGCACAGGTTCAGTTTAAGCCAGATGCCTCCACATGGCACTGCTGGGGTGGCACATCAGGCCAGCAGCTCGTGGTGGTGGCTTTAGGGGCTGGAGACCCTCCCCAGCTCGGTGAGGCCGGGTGGGATCCAGCCCAGCCATGGGCAGGGAATGGTTCCCACTGGGAATGGGGCACCACAGGAGCTGGGCAGGGGGACACTTACTCCAGCACCATCAGGCTCCTGTTCACCAGCAGTGACCTGGCCAGAGCTTTGGCTCCCTTGTTGCTGATCTGATTTTCTGCCAAGCTGCCCAGAAAAAGGAAAATTGGGTGTTTTTCCAGAGGAGAAAGAGACTGGCACAGAGCCTGGCATGTCCCAGCCTGCAGCTGGGATGGGTGAGCAGGGAAGAGCCATGGGGAGCATTTGGTACAACCAAAGTGATGGATGTTCTCCAGGGGTGGACACCAGGCAGGGACTGCAAGGACACCATTTCTGGACATAAAATTCATTTGTGTCCCGTGAAGGAGCAGATGGCAGCATGGGGGACTCTGTGCAGCCTTGAGGAAGAGGAGGAGGTGGGGAAAGTGGGAGCCCATCTGTCTGGGATGAGGCACCTCCCTGCACAGGGGTCAGGAGCCTGTCCCCTCCCTGCAGCAGGTGCTCCATGCAGAGCCTCGAGTGTCCAGGGATCTGCTGTGACCTTGGGAAGTGGTTTGTTAGGATAACCCATGGATTTACTGGCTTTTTAGGAACAGTGAGGAGGCAGCAGTTCCAGGAAGACTGGGCAGGACAGCCTTGGGGTAAGGTCACTGTGCCTGGGTTCAGGGGATCACGTGGGGCTGTCCTTGTCATTGGGCACCCTGGGGATCCAGGGGCAGACACATTCCTGGGGGACCCTCACCCTGGTTTTGCGGTGCCCCCAGCTCCACGCTGCATCCCCAGGACATCCCAGGATGTCCTGGCCAGGTCCTACCTGAGCCTCTGGATCTGGCAGTCCTTCCCACTCAGCACACTGCCCAGCAGCTCCATCACATCGTCCTTAAACTGGTTATTGTCCAGCCTGCAGGACGCACAAGGAAAGAGCCAGAGCAAGGGTTTGGAGAACAAAGAGAAGAAAGGATGATCCTCCCATGACATCTGCCTGTCCCAGGTGGAGAAGCTCAAGGACAGAAGCGGAATTGACCCAGTGCCACCCCCAGGGCAGCTCTCTGCAGGTGGACAACATTTGGTGGACCCAAGTCTCCAATGAAACCTGGGATTGTGAGTCACAGGGGATAGAGAACTCATTGCAGCCTCCAATACTTAGAGGAGACTTACAACAGGGAACAGGTTTAAACTAAAAGAGGAGAGATTTGGATTAGAATTTAGGATTAAATTGTTCCCTGTGAAGGTGGGGAGGCCCTGGCACAGGGCCCCTGGATCCCTGGAAGTGTCCAGGGTCCCTGTCCAAGGCCAGGCTGGACAGGGCTTGGAGCAGCCTGGGACAGTGGAAGGTGTCCCTGCCCATGGAACTGACGGGCTTTAAGTTCCCTTCCAACCTAACCCAATCCGTGACTCCACAGTCACAGCCTGGCGTCTCTCCTCACTCTGCTCCTCCCAGTGCAATCCCAGCAGGACTCACCTGAGGCTGTGGCAGAAGAGGAGCTGGGAGAGCAGCCTCTTACACACATTGTAGGTGAGGCAGTTGGAGAGGTTCGTCTCCTCCAGGCAGACGTCAGACACCTGCAGGAGATAAGCCAGGGCAGAGCAGTTGGTGGGGGTGAGCATGCCGGCCAAGGTGCCGCTCCTCATGGCCTCCTCCACGGCCTGGGCGGTGTCGGTGTGCTGCAGCTCGTGCAGGCAGCGCATGGCGTTGACGGCGCGCCAGGACACGGCGTGCTCGGCCTGCAGGCAGCCCTGCAGAGCATCCACGGCCTGGCTGTGCCACCCGCCGTGCTCGTCCTTCAGCAGCAGCCACCCCGAGAGCAGCCGGTTCACCGGCGGGGACAGCAGCCCCGAGAGGAAGCGCATGAAGATGTCCAGCTGTCCGTCCTCGGCCTGCAGCGCCCTCTGCACGGCGCTCCTGAAGTGGCTGAGGAAGCCCAGCTTGGGCCAGGACACGCCGCTCTCCACAAAGAGGTCGAAGATGGCCCGCTTGGCCGCCGTGTAGTAATAGAGAGCTGCCAGGAACTCCTGGATGGTCAAGTGGGAGAAGTAGTAGGCTGTGGAGGCCGGCATGTCCTCCTTGAGCAGGAGGCGGGTGGAGAGGCAGCTGTGCAGCAGGGAGAGGTCGATGCCGTAGGCCTTCATGTCCTGCTCGTAGAACACGTGCTTCCTCCGCAGCAGCCCGTAGAAGGCCAGCCTGCCCAGGCTGCCCACCAGCTTCTTGCTGGTGTTCACAGCCTGCTCGATCTTGAGGGCTTCTCTCGGCTTTTCCAGCCAGTCACCACTCAGAGCCATTTTAAAATAATAGGAGTAGATTTCTGACAGGGTCCTGGGGACCACGGTCGCTTCTTGGGATTGATCGTTGCTGTGTTTGAGGAAATAAGCGATTGAGGAGGCAGAAATCTTGCAAAAACCAGGAATGGTGCACAGGACTTGGAGTGACCTGTTAGCCCTGATGTGCTGCAGGACTTGGCTGGACAGATCTCTGTTGTCCAGGAACATCTGCTCCAAGAAGTCCTTCATCTCTGCAGCCCCAAGCCCTCGGATTTCCGTCATGCGGTCCACCAGCCCGCTGGGGATCTGCCCGGCCGCCGCCGGCCGCGACGTGACCCACACGGAGGCCTCCTGCAGCAGGTTCCCCCTTATGATGTTGGTGATCAGGTTGTCCACTTGGATCTCCTTCTTGGGATCGGTGCAAACCACTGCGTTGGAAAAATCCAAGGGGGTCTTGAACTCATCCAGGCCGTCGAGGATGAGCAGGGTGCGGGCGGCCCCGGCCGGGACAGAGCCGGGCACAGTGGTGTGGGGGCAGGCCAAGCACAGCAGGCACTCAGCAGAGAGCTTCTCGTGCGTGTTGAGCTCCTTAAAGGTGAGGGGCAGCACGAGCAGGATGTCCCTGCTGATCTCCCCCTTTGCCCAGCTGCACACAAACAGCTTCACCAGAGTGCTCTTGCCAATCCCGGCCACGCCGACGGTGACGGAGATCCGAGGGGGGATGCTGACCTTGGAGAGAGGCAGGAACAGCTTCTCCAGGGGGATGCTCTTGGATGTGCTTGGCAGGCCCTTGGTGGTCTCCACCTGCAGGATGTCGTGCTCCTTCTGCTGGAGGTCGGTCAGGCCTTCCACCAGCAGCAGGTTGGTGAGGCGCTGCAGGGCTCCTGTCTCCAGGCCATTCCCACAGGAGCTCTGGAGGCTCTCCAGGTGCTTCTGCACCATGGGTTCTGCACAGAGGAATGAAACAGGGGTGAGGAGGAAGAGGAGGAAGCATAAAGGCAAATGACAGAAGCTGCTTCATTTTCTGCCATGCCCATGCAGAGGGAAACCTCACGGAGCCCTGACATGCTGGTGGGAAGGATGGCAGAGCTCAGAGGGCACCAACAGGCCTAAGAGCCCTGGTCAGCCTCACAGTCGGTCCAGGAGCCCATTTAAGCTCAGCCCTGGCCTTCAGCCTCAGCTAACGCTGTGTTGTAGGAGCTAGATCTTGGACCTCATTGCTTGCCCTTGCCTGGTGGCCCCTGGGCTGTGTCTGAACCTGGCTGCCCTTGCTGGGCCTGATCCTGACCTCTCGATTGAGTTCCCACCTTGACTTCATCCCTGCCTCGTTGCCATGGACTCTCTGATGAACTGGACTCTTGGAGGAACCTGGTGGCCACCTCTGGCCCTGTCCTGCTCACCTGGCTCAGATATCACAGTGAAATTAAACCCCCCAGTAAAGGCTGGACAGGCAGGGGATGATGCTGTGAGAGATTCAGGGCTGAGGTTGGAGCCTTCCAGCCAGGAGGGAAACCAGGGAACGCTCTCCTGGCAAGGGCTGCAGAGAGAGCCCAAAGCTGGGGCAGCCACCAGTGCATGGGGTCAGGGTCAGCCATCCTTTCCTGTTCCCAGCCTGGAGCTGGGACTGGCTGGTGTGACCTGGACATTGAGGACATGAAAAACTCCTCAGAGGTGTGCAGAGGGCAGTGAGGGGCCCGCAGGAAGGTCCCTCAGACCTGGCAGAGAGCCCTTGTCACCCCTGGCTGTGTCCTTGCAGAGTCAGAGGCAATTCTGCCCTGCTGCCTTTCCTGTCACCCACATTCCCAGGGCTGCCCCAGCACCCACCTGTCCCTCTGTCCTGTCCCACAGGGGCCTGGATCAAGCAGTACAGCAGGCAGCTGGTGAGCTGCCTCTCCCCACGGTTCCTGCAGGACATCGTCCCCCACCTGCTCAGGCTGGAGCTGCTGAGGGTCCAGGAGGCTGCCCAGGAGCACCTGCCCGAGCAGGTGAGGGCTGTGGGGGCTGTCCTGGCTGGCAGGGACAGCCACACCTCGCAGTGCCCGCAGAGCCCCATGGGGACCCGCAGCTCCACCCACTCATCGCTGTCCATGGTGGGCACCCCGGCTGGGGGGGCTGCACCCGTGGCCTGGTGCTGGCAGCAGCTCCCTGGGGGTGCACAGAGCTGGGGGTGCACAGAGCTGGGGGTGCTGGCAGCTCTGGCACCCCCTGTGACAGTGATGCTGCCATCCCGGGGGCTCTGCTGGGCAAGGACACAGCCAGGGGTGACAAGGGCTCTCTGCCAGGTCTGAGGGACCTTCCTGCGGGCCCCTCACTGCCCTCTGCACACCTCTGAGGAGTTTTTCATGTCCTCAATGTCCAGGTCACACCAGCCAGTCCCAGCTCCAGGCTGGGAACAGGAAAAGATGGCTGACCCTGACCCCATGCACTGGTGGCTGCCCCAGCTTTGGGCTCTCTCTGCAGCCCTTGCCAGGAGAGCTTTCCCTGGTTTCCCTCCTGGCTGGATGGCTCCAACCTCAGCCCTGAATCTCTCACAGCATCATCCCCTGCCTGTCCAGCCTTTACTGGGGGGTTTAATTTCACTGTGATATCTGAGCCAGGTGAGCAGGACAGGGCCAGAGGTGGCCACCAGGTTCCTCCAAGAATCCAGTTCATCAGAGAGTCCATGGCAACGAGGCAGGGATGAAGTTAAGGTGGGAACTCAATCGAGAGGTCAGGATCAGGCCCAGCTGGAGTCCCCCAGAGTGCCCTGCCCAACCCCTCCTTGTGATGATGCCATCCCAAAGCCCTGGCAGGAGGCTTTGTTAGGAGCTGCTGGGTGAGGGCAGCAGCTCCTGAAACTGGAGCCAAAGAGCCTGAAGAGCATAATCATGAGTGGTGTTTCCTCCTGGGATCCAAACCCATGCACAGAAAAACGTCTGAGCAAGATCATTTCTCTCCAACACAGCTGTTCCTCAGTGCCAGTGCAGCACTGCCTTGGATCTGCCCACACCCTGGTGCCCCCCTCAGCCATTTCTGAGCCCAGCACTCCCCCAGGGTGACAGATCTGCCCAAGCACCACTCACCTTCCATCAGAGGCCTCCTGTGACATGGGTGTTCCCTGGGCGAGGAGCGCTGTGGTGGCAGCAGTGTCCCATGGGCCACCCCGTGTGCCCCTGGCAGCTCACAGCCCCACCCAGGGCTCCTCAGCCCCTGTCCATGGCCCTGGCGGAGGAAGAGGAGAAGATCAGGAGCAGTGTGGGAGGGAGCCTGCTCTGAGCTGGCTGTGGGTGAGCCAGGGGTTCCCTCATCAGCTTTTGGCTGGCACTGGGTCCCCTTCAGTGGCAGGGGCACAGCTGGGCCCAGACCTCCAGTGCCACACACGTGGTGCCTTCACCACCAGCACTTACAGCACCACCTTCTTCAAGCACAGAGGGGCAGGAACTGCCCTGGCAGTGCCCCTGTGCCCTCTGTGGGTCACCTGAGTGTCACCACTGCCACCAGGGCTGGGAGCTGCTTGCACCTTCTCCTCTGTCTTGTGAAGGAAGTTGTGGGGCAGTGATGAAGGGCCTGCTTTGGTTTCAAACCCACCTTGGCCCCATCCAGAGCCTCTGTCAGGGCTTGCTGAGCGGGGCCAGCACCACATCCTGTGCAGAGCTCTGAGGATGCTCTGAATCATCAGCAGAGAAGGAGCAGCTACTGCTCCCTCCCCCTCAGCTGCTGCCACTCCACGCTCAGGGGTTGGTGGTTATTTTTAAGAGGTGTATCTGCTCAGAGCCCTGTTGCTCTTCAAGCAGAGGCAGAGAAGGACAATCTCCATGCCTGAGATGCTCCCAGCTCCAGCTGTGCTGGAGGCACTGTGCTGTGGCCTCACCTCCAGGCTCCGGCCATGGCCAGGTGGGAGCTCCTGAGCCCCAGGGGATGTCTGATCACAGGAGCAATGCACACACAGTGTCTCAAGGCCTGAGTCTGGCATCTTTCCTCCCCTCCATGTGCCCGGCAGGGTGTTCTGGATCCATGTGAACACCTCCCTGCTGGTCAGAGGCTCTGCAATGGGGTCTCTCCCCACAGACAGCCTTGCCTTTGCCAAGCCCACCCCTGAGGGGGACGTGGGCACTGCGGGGGCTCTGATGCAGCCACACCAGCAGGTAACACTCCTTTCCTTGGTCAAAACTCCTCTAGGGACAAAGCACAGATGCAGCTGACCAGCCAAACCTGGCAGGGTTTCTGGTCCATGGTGCAAGGCCAAGGTGCTTGGAACTTCTCCTGTTCCTGCTCCCTCCCAGGGGTCCGTGTGGGGTTTGTGTCTCCCACCAGAAGCACAAGACTGCAGGAGGGACCTGGCAGTGTCCCCAGGGCTGGGTCCCTCACACACCTGGGTCTTCCCCAGAGACAAGGGGCATGTCCCACAGAGAGGGGGAAGTGACAGAAGGTGACAAAGCACCAGCCCCGTCCCACCTGCCCAGGTGGCTCCTGAGGAGCCCCTGCAGGGCTGGGAGGTGCTGCTGGAGCAGGGGCTGAGCCCACTGCCCTTCCCTTCAGGATGGAAGCCTGGCTGAGCCCCTGTGCCAGTGGTGCCAGAGCTCCAGGAGCCCGGGCAGGGGTGGTGATCCCACAGATCCCAAAGCCCTTTCCTCCACACTGGGAGCTGCAGCAGCTCTTACTCATCACCCCCAGGCAGTGGCCTGGTCAATGAAGCCGCCATCAATTAAAGGAGCTCAGTGAGCAATTCACAGCTAAATGTTCACCCTTTGATGTGCTCTCGTCTCTAACTGGCCTGGAAGGTTCAATTGAGCCTTTGCAGTCCCAGGGTCTGTCTCTGGTCCTTGCTGCACTGCCAGGATGGAAGGGGCGCCTGCTGCAGGTGCTCCCTGCGGGGATGGAAGGGGCTCCTGCTGCAGGTGCTCCCTGCAGGGATGGAAGGGGTTTTGCTGCAGGTGCTCCCTGCAGGGATGGAAGGGGTTTTGCTGCAGGTGATCCCTGCAGGGATGGAAGGGGTTTTGCTGCAGGTGATCCCTGCAGGGATGGAAGGGGTTTTGCTGCAGGTGCTCCCTGCAGGGATGGAAGGGGTTTTGCTCCAGGTGATCCCTGCAGGGATGGAAGGGGTTTTGCTGCAGGTGATCCCTGCAGGGATGGAAGGGGTTTTGCTGTAGTTGTTCCCTGCAGACCTGCCTCTGAAACGGGGCCCTTTGGTGGGGGAAACCGGCTCCAACACCAGAGAGGGTTTGATTGTCCTCTGCTGCTCCTTCACAAAGCAGCAGCTCGTGCAGAGGCACCTCAGCAGGAGAATAAAGCAGCAGAAGGATAATGCAGGGAGGGCTGTGAGTTTTTTTCTGGTTCCAGGAGCTCCAGGGGCAGCTCTAGGAGCCCAGGGGGCTGCTGGAGGCTGTCCTGGGGCTGGGGAGTTCCCAGCTCTCACAGGAGCTGTCTGAAGGGTAAGAGCTGGCCAAAGCCAAGCTCCATGACCCCTACAGACACCCAGGTGTGTCCAGGATGGGACCCAGCTCATTCCAGGGCTGCCATGAGCCCTGCCTGAGGTGTCCATCCTGCACATCCCAGCTTTGCCCAGCCAGGATCCAGCAGGGACAATGTCCCACTGGCAGCCAGAGGAGCAGGGAGGCAGCTTTGCCAGTGTCCCCAGGGAAATGGGAATAAGGGGCAGGAGGGTGGGAGGCTGCCCAGCCAAACTGTGAATGGCACCTGCAAGCCCCAGGGAGGGAAAAGGGGATTTTCTTGGCAAAAATTTGGCATTAACACTTTGGATTTTTGCTTAGTGCGGTCCAAAGGTCCAGCCCAGGAGAAAATCCTTTCCTCTAAGGATGTTCAGACAACACTGAGGTGTTCATCCAGCTGGAAGCAGCATCCCCACATCCCACCTGAATGTCCCTGCCAAAACCCATCGGTGCTGGGAGCCACAAGGGCTGTGCTGGCAGGTCCCCACCATCACAGCTGCTGTGCTTTCACTGTGTCTGTTCCAGGATTCCTGACTCCAAGCCCACAGAACACAGGCCTGGATGTAGCTCCTGCTCATCTCTGCCTCTAATTATGTGCAGCCTCTAATTATGCACGTGCAGTGTCACCCCTGGCAGTCCAACACCACCAGAGCAGTGTCCAGAGAATCTGGGATGGAGGGACAGCCCTGAGGTAGCCACAGCAGGGAGCATTTACTGCCTCCAGACCTTCCTGCTGCCCCAGACAGACCCACCCACCCCGCTGTGCCTCAGGAACCTGCTGAGCCCCAGGCCAGGAGCTGTCCCAGCAGCACCAGGACTGCATCAGGGCACGCCCAGCAGCTGGAATCTGTGTGTGTCCCCTGCAGGGCTCCTGGGCAGATTCAGCAGCGTGGAGGGAGGGAGGAGGGAGGAGGGGGTGGCTGGCACCTCCAGTGGGATTTCCCAGGTCCCAGCAGAGCCCTGGGGACCCGACCTGCTGCCAGGGCTGGGCTGAGGTTACACAGGCACCAAAGGGCTGGGCAAGAGCTCCTGCATGGACTGCAGGCACTCACAGATGGAAAACATGGAAAATGATCTACAGCATTTAGATAAGGTGAAAAGCTTCTTACATGACCTTTGCACGGTCCCACAGCACCTGCAGGAGATGGGAGGTGCCAGCCCAGCTCACTCCATGCCCCAAACACACCAAAACCTCAGCCTGGCCATCTCCATGTCCGTGTGCCACCATGGGAATGAAAACATTTCCCAGGCCAGCAGCTCCAGCTGTTCCCTGAGCTGAGCAAATCCCGAAGCCAGGATGCAGGCTGCCACCTTTTGGCAGAATGGAAGAGACTTAACATCGTTAATTTCTGCTAATTAAACGAGGCAATAAAATACCTTCTGCATTATTACTCAGTTATTAGGCTTGCAGACTGGCAAGTAACTCAGTTATCTAAGTTTACATATGACTTAAAATTTTTGGTCTGCGTTTAATACCAGCAAAATTGATTGCCAAATTAAATGTGTTTTATGTCAAATTTAATCTCTTCCAGGTTTGAGTTTTGGGTTTTTGTTTCCTTGAGCCCCAACCCCTATAACAGGTCCCAGACACAGAAGGGGTTAAATACAAGGTGAGGGAACATGAGGGCCCCTGGGCTGGATGCCAGCAGTGCCAATCCCAAATCTCACCAGAAAAAAAAGGAAAAATCGATCTAGGGGTGATTCCAAACAGCTAAAACTGAAGCTAATTTTGGAGAGGAGGTCCCTTGCAGGGCACTGCTGCACCTCACAAGCTGCAGAGTGAAGGCTGATGCATTTCCTCAGCTGGCCATGGCCTGAGGAGGCTTCACCACAGCTGAGCAAGCAGCTGATTGAACAGCAGATGCTCCCAGCAAGCAGCTCCTGCCCTTCCCACCAACGGGATCTCAGGATATCAGCAGGAAAACTGGGCAGGGGCTGCTGCCAGCCCGTCCCTGTGCCACAGGGATGCTGACAGATGTGGTACCCACCCAGCCTTCCTGGGCTTGCAGAGCACCCCAAAGAGCAGCTGCAAGTTCTCCAGGAAGAATTTTTTGTGCAACATGAACCCCGCGGGTGGGAGGCGTCCCCTGGCTCCCAATGGGGCCTGTCTAGCTTTGGATAACTCCTCCATGTGGTGGCCAAACCCTGAGTGAGGGTGGCAGCAGCCAGCCTGTCCCCAGCAGTCCCACATTTATGGCTACACAGTGCCCATAAGTGCCTAAATAACCCCAGGATGGAGCCTGATGCCTTGAGGCAGCCCAGGGTGCTCGGTGCCCACCTGGGTGCAGGGCTGAGCTCCAGCCCCCACCCTGCTCCTGGGACACCCCAGGGCCCTGCCCCACTCTCTGGTGCAGTTTTGCAGCGTGCCACAGGTGAGTGTGTCACTAATATCTTCCTTTTCTATTGGAGGTACATCTTGGGGTTTATTTTGGATTATTTTGAGGTGAATTAGTTCAGCAGATGACATTACGGGGGGAAAGCTGCTGCACAAGGCTCTGGGCAGGCAGGACAGCCTGGCTGAGGCTCCTTTGTGCCCAGAGCAGGCAAGGGGACAGGATTTGTGACATGTGCCAGGCGCCCTATGGGGTGCCACGCTCATCTCCATCACTCTGGGCTCCACCCCCTCCTGCCAGCCTGATGGCCGTGCTGTGCCGTGCCATGCTGTGCCATGCTGTGCCATGCTGTGCCATGCCGTGCCATACCGTGCCATGCTGTGCCATGCTGTGCCATGCTGTGCCATGCCGTGCCATACCGTGCCATGCTGTGCCATACCGTGCCATGCTGTGCCATGCTGTGCCATGCTGTGCCATGCTGTGCCATGCCGTGTCATACCGTGCCATGCTGTGCCATGCTGTGCCATGCCGTGCCATGCCGTGCCATACCATGCCATGCTGTGCCATACCGTGCCAGGGACCTCTGCCTGTCAGCTCCCAGCCCTGCCTTGTGTCACTGCCTTGGTCCAGTGACTCCATTTCACGTGGCCATCACAGCACGAGCTCTGCAGCAGTTTGTCCCCACTCGGGAGAGCCAAGGGACACCTCCCCTTCTCCCCTTCTCCCCTTCTCCCCTTTTCCCCTTCTGCCCTTCTCCACACCCCTCCAAGCCCCCTCAAGCCCCTACCTTGGCCTCGGGCCCCTTGCCCAGGTCGCTGTGTCAGCAGGGCAGTGGCGAGAGCATCCTCATGGCCCGGGCGGATGCAGCCCCTCCGAGTCCCGCTCAGCTCCGTGTCCCCAGGGCTTTCTCCTCCTGGGCGCTGCTCCAGTTGGAGGCAGAAGCCACCCCTGCCGCTGGTGTCCCCTGATGCCACCTGGGGCAGGGCGATGCTCGGGCAGCACCTGGGCAAGGTGGGTCCGCCTTCCCCCCGCCGCTTCCAGCGCGGTGGTTTCTGTCTCTTTCCGTTCTCTCCGCGCCCCTTCCTGCCCTGGGTCTCGCAGATCTTCCTTCCTGTCAGCGTGGGGTTCTGGCTATGCAAATCGGGCTGAGGGATCCGCCAAAAACCCGCCCGAGCCCCGCAGCGACAGCCGGGGCTGCCCCGCTGGGATGCTCCGTGCAGGGACGCTTCCCCCACCGCGGGCTCTTTCTCCCAAAAGCCACAAACCCGTCCCCAACAGCGCCCAGAGTGCTGCGAATTCACTTGGAGCACAACCATGAGCTCACCCCGGCCTGGGAGAGCCGAAGGTTTTGCTGCACACCCCCAGCCCTGCCAGGAGAGCTGGGAATATCCCATGGGAGAGGCTGGACTGGCAGCAGCTCTGCCCTTCGAAATAATTCCAGGAGTAAATGAATGTTGTGTTTGGAAAGAGTGGGATAAAAGGGTAGGAAGAGCCTCCCTTTCCTCCAAAGCCATTCTCCTGCCCTTGCCAAATGCTTCCTGAATTAGGATTTGTCTCCAAAGAGCTGGATCCCATCCCAGCCAGGAGCCAGAGCTACCAGAGCAGCAGCACCGGTGGGATCTCCCTTCCCCATTCTCCACTCCCCATCTTCCAGGTTGGCTTGGTCATTATTTTCCAGTTTTGTTTGACAAAACCCTCCATTTGTAAATCCTACAAAAATTTCACCAGCATTCAGGCCAGTGGTGGCTGATGGAGCTGGTGGGGTCGGTGGGCTCGTGGCCACGGACTGTGTTTGGGGAGGAGAGGTGGGGACAAGCAGGAGTTGGGAGCTCCAGCCACCACTTTGGGCCATGTCTCCCCCAGCCTCACTCGCTACCCACCCCAGGCTGTGCCCAGTACGGGGTTAAAACCTTTTCTCTGGTCTGTTGGTAATTTCCCCGTCTGGAGGAGGGTTTCAAGAGGAGCTGGCACCTGGGAATTCCCAGCAGCCAATCTGTAGCTGAAATCCCTCACATCCAAAATGACTGTGCAGAAACCCCGGTCAGAGCTGTACCTCCTCCTGCTTTCACAATTCATCTTTGATCTGAATTAACACATCTGAAATATTTCTTTGCCACTGTGTATTACACATGCTTCACGGATTTTCTGGGTCATTTACCAGACTCAACCCCAAATTTCTCAATGTATTTATTTACTAAACCCAACCTACAGAGTTCCTGGCAGTGTGGGTTTGCCCGCAGCCCCTCCAGAGCTGGCAGGAGAGGAAAGGTCCAGGGTGACTCTGTTTGTTGTCTCGAGTGGCTGCTTGGCAGGAGGGTGCTCGGGGACAGCTCCTCAGCTCACACCTGCACAGTCACCTGCCTGGGGACAGCGAAACTGGGGATAACGAACGGCCCCAGCTCCAGAGGGAGCAGCAGGACCAGCCTGGGGAACAGCCTGGCTTCCACACCAAGGAAACCTTACCAGTCTGGGATGTTGGGGGGTCCCCGGGGAGGAAGGGGCACAACCCCCCGCCACCTCACAGAGGGTTACGTGGTGGCTTTTGGGTTTTAAACAGCTTTTCTGAGCAAGGAGCAGGCAGCTGGGCCAAGGGATGGGATGGGATTGGGGATGGGATGGGCCAAGGGATGGGATTGGAGAAGGGATTTAGAATGGGATATGATTGGGGATGGGATGTGATTGGGGATGGGATGGCGTTGGGGATAGGATTGGGGATGGGATGGGGGCGGAGCCTTATGCCGGCTGTGGGCGTGGCCTGGTGCTGGTGGGCGGGGCCTGACATGGATGGACATCTGAGCCCCTCCCGGATGGGCGTGGCCGAGCGCAGTCAGGTGAAGCCGAACACAATCGGGTCACGCCGAACAGACGAACGCACGCAGCTCCAGCTCAGCCGAACCGAGCCGAACGGAGCCGGGAGGAGCCGACTGGACCCGAACCGAGCCGGGCACAGCCGATTGGAGCCGATTGGAGCCGATTGGAGCCGATTGAAGCCGATTGGAGCCGAGGTGAGGAGCCGTGTGAGGGAAGATGCGCCCGGTGGCCCGGGACTCGCGATGGCCCCGCAGCCGCCCCGCTCCCTGCCCTCCTCCCTCCCGGGACCGGTGCGACCTCGCTGCTTCTCGCCCTGCCAGAGCCCCGGGACCGCCCGCGCTGCTGCATGGCCGGGAAGAAGCTGATCGTGGTGTTCGGGGCCACCGGTGAGTGCGCGGGGAGAGACCCGGGCTGTGCCTGCGGCCGGCGAGGGGCGGAGGCCTCGGTGATGCCCGAGCGGCCGGGGGGTGAGGAGGGTGAGCGGTGCGGGCAGAGAGCGGGGCTCGGCGCTTGTGGCGGTCTGGCCGCTCCGTCCCGCGGCCCCAGCGCGTCCCGGGGCCCCGGGGCCCGCCCTGACCGGCTGCTCCCGCAGGGGCCCAGGGCGGCGCCGTGGCCCGGGCGCTGCTGGACGATGGGAGCTTCAAGGTGCGCGCCGTGACCCGGAGCCCCAGGAAGAAGGAGGCGGAGGAGCTGAGGCGCAGGGGAGCCGAGCTGGTGAAGGCAGATCAGGACGATGAGGCATCGCTGGAGCAGGCCTTGGCCGGTGCCTACGGAGCCTTTATTGTCACCAACTTCTGGGAACACTGCAGCAAGGAGAAGGAAATCGAGCAGGTACCTGTCCTGACATTAACTGGGACCATGTGCGGAATGATCTGGCAGCAGGGACAAAGTGGGGACAGCTCTTGGAGCATCTTTGGCAGCCTTGATGGTTTGAGTAGCTAGTCCAGAAGACCCCAAGGCCTCACAAACACCAGGTCCCAGTTCTTGCAAAGCCAGGACTTGTTCTCTGTTCCCTCATAGTGGCATGGCTCCAGGGTCTGATGCCTTCAGGAATTGATAAATTTGTTACAGAGAGCCCTTCCCAGGAGCTGGAGTAGCAGGAGTGGGAACACTTGGCTCCTCAGAGCCTTCCCAGGGCAGAGCTGAGACAGTCACTACCTGCAGACCTGTAGCTCTCTGTGCTTGCAACTTTGGGGCCAAAACCCTGCAGTATCAGAGATTCCAAGGGTGGTGCTCACGCCAGTACAGATACTGCAAGGTGGCAGTTGCCACGCCTGGATGGCAACAAACAAAAAAGATAGTTCAGGGCAGGTATGTTAGCCAGGCAGGTTTTTTGCATGTTTGGTGGAGCAGCAAGCTCCAAAGCTGGAGGGTGTGTGGTCTTTCTGAAGTAGGACGGAGTAAGGAGAGAATTCAGCTCCACCTGGACAACTCACTGTGCTCCCAGCTGAGGGCTGGTGGGGGTTGGATCCTCCCCAGAGGGAAGGGGGTTGTGGGGATGATGGGGGTGTCCCATTCTCCTCTTCATGGCTGGTTTCCCCCTTGGCTCAGGGACGGCGCCTGGCTGATCTGTCCAAGCGCCAGGGCCTGCACCATGTGGTGTTCAGCGGCCTGGAGAACGTGCAGCAGCTGACAGGGGGGCAGCTGGAGGTGCTGCACTTCGATGGCAAAGGCGTGGTGGAGGAGCACTTGCAGAAAATCAGGGTTCCCACCACCATCATCCGCCTGCCCTTCTACTTTGAGAACTTCCTCTCCATCTTCAAGCCGCAGAAGGCCCTGCAGGGAGACGCCTTTGTGCTGGGTAAGGAGGAGCTCTGCTCTGTGGGTCACTGTGCTGTGACTGTCCCACTGTGCCTGGGACAGACTGCCAGGGCTCTGGGCTGGTAGCGTGAAGAGGCCTCTCCCAGCTTGACCACAGCAAGCTGCATGATGGTCTTCAGGTCTGTTTGGTGGCCTGCAGGAAATCCCCAGGATGCTGGGCCTGTTTGTGGTGCTGAGGGCTGTTCTGCAGATCCTAGAGCAGCTCTGGACACCCCAGGTGCCTGCATTTGGGATGGTGGAGCTCTGGACACCCCAAGTCCCTGCATTTGGGATGGTGGAGGTTGTGGGGCTGCAGGTGACTCACAGTGCTGCTCTGCTGTCAAGGTCTCTCAGCTCAGCCCTTGCTCTCCTGCCTTGCCATGCTGATGGGTGCTCTCATCCCTCTCTCACCTCATGTCCAGAGACTGAAAACTCTGCTGTACCTGCTCAGAGCTGGGCTGCACTGCAGCTGGGATCAATCTCTCCATACAGAGCTGCCCATGGGGGACACCCCCATGGATGGGATGGCTGTGGAGGACCTTGGGCCCGTTGTACTTTCCCTGCTGAAGTCCCCAGGGGAGTACATTGGCCAGGTAATAGGACTCAGCACGGGCAAGCTCACCGAGGCAGAGTACGCTGCCATCCTCTCCCAGCAGACGGGCAAGACTGTGACAGCCAGCAAGGTAGGAAGTGTCCCTTGGTGTAGGTGATGCTCCTGAGGGACTCACAGCTCTTTTTGGTACAGCCCAGCAGCGACACTGCCCTGTTGGTATTGTCACTGAGCTCGTGCCTGTGGAGCACACAGCTGTACCTGGGCAGGTCTGGGCCTGGCTCTGAGGGATAACTGAGCTGGGAGGTCTCCAGCAGAGCCAGGGATGGGCACCTACCCAACAGGTTTCTGCTGGGTGCCCTTCCCTTCAGCAGGGCTTCCCCCAGGGCTTTGCTGTGTCACCATTACAACAGACCTGGCCTCTGTGCAGTGTCACTGTTAACAACACCCCTGAGCACTCCCTGCTCTTTGTGACTTCTTTTTAATCTTTGTTTGCAGTTCACTTGTGCCTCAGGCAGCCAGTCCAATGGATGAGGGGTATGGTAAAGTGCATTTCATTAGAAACAACGCCCCTGGGTTGCTCTCTGCAGGTTCTGCCCTCTCAGAAGTGCAGTGAACCAAACCCTTTGATTCAGGCAGGGATGTTTTGGGGTGCCAGGTGCCAACCTGAGTTGCCTCCTGGACCACCCAGTTTCTAGACCCCCTCAGCCATAGCTCTGGTGTGAGGAAGGGCTCCCTCATAGCTGCTCCAGCCCCTGGCCAGCTGTGCCAGAGCTGGGGCTGGCCCTAGGCTGGCTGGGCTGTTCCTTTGCCCAACCCCAGAAGTGCCCTGCAGAGCCCTCCACACCAGTGGCCATGCTGTGACAGGCTGCTCTACCAGAGCCCTCATCCCATCCCCTCAGAGGCTGAGGGGGAAGCCCAGCAGGCTCTGAAAGAGTTTTTCCCCCAATTCTGTTGGCAGATGTCCCCTGAGGAGTACGAGAAGCGGGACTTCCCTGGGGCCCAGGAGTTGGCTGCCATGTTCCGTTTCTACGCCCTGAAGCCAGACCGCAACGTGGCCCTGACCATGAAGCTGAACCCCAAGGCCCGCACCTTCCAGCAGTGGGTGGGGGACAACAAGCATGCCTTCTGAGCCTCCCCTCCCTCCTCTGCCTCCCTGCTTTCTGCAGCAGGTAGGGGCACCTGGCTGAGGAGGTGAGGAGCCCTGGGCCGTGCTGCCTTCCCAGCAGTGCCTCAGGGAGAGGCTGATCTGCCCCAGCTGGGGAGAGCTCAGCCCACCTTGCTGGTCCATGTGTGTGCTCCTGCAGCGTGGTTGGGACTATTTAGGCAGCTAGAACAAGAGGAAGGGCTGGACAGTACAGGCAGAGGGGTGGCAGAAGTGCTGCCTTTGCACTCTGTCCTAAGGGAGGTGTTGCTTTAGTCACTGTGGGTGTTTTAGGGTGGTGGGGCCTTGTTTTCCCGGGATCATTTCCTTTCCCAGGCAGCTCTGAGCATATGGCAGCACGTGGGAGGCTGAAGGTGTGTACTCCAAAGGCAGTGCCTCTGGGGCAGGTATCCATGGCCAGGGCTGCCACAGGCTCCTAAGCAAACACAACACAGGGATTATTCTCCATGGATCTGGTTTGGGCCCTGCAGGTGAGCCACTGGAGAGATGGAGGCTTTGTGTCACCCCAGTAAGCAGGGACTGCAGTGACTTCCTGTGAGTCTAACACAAAAGCTGAGCCTGATTCCTCATCATACAGCTCTGGCCCTGGTCCTTGGGCTCCTGGGCTAATTTCAGTCACTGTCCAAGGAGCTGAGATAAAACTCAACTTCTTCTAGACTGTCCAAGGTTCAGTGGAAAAGCCCCTTCCCCCTCATGTGCCTAAAGTACTGCTCAAATAGGGCAGCTTTGTGTTTAAAGTCAATCCCAGCCCCTAGCAATGCTTGAGCCATCCA
Organism: Molothrus ater; assembly: GCF_012460135.2. Lineage (NCBI taxonomy): Eukaryota > Metazoa > Chordata > Aves > Passeriformes > Icteridae > Molothrus > Molothrus ater. Next base: position 14,359,010 of record NC_050493.2, on the reverse strand, counting down.
AACCTGTCCCCTCCTTGTCCCAGAGACCTTCATCATTCCTGTTAGGAGGGGAGGGAAGGGGCTGACAGAGCAGGTGGAAGAGTAGACAAGGCAGCAAGGCACAGCACGTGTTAAATATCTTTATGAAGTCCATCTTATTTACATGGGTACAGAATCACTTTACAGAAGTTTAATCAGGAGGCAACGCGTGCTTTATTTCAGCAAATTAAGAAGGGCAAGACTACAGCATGTCCCTGTTGAACTGGTGTTGAACTGATTAGTATGGGGGCTGATGGTACCTGCACAGTATCACAAACACAGCAGGCTACAGTAACCATGGAATACTCACTGCAAGAGCTCAGCTCCATCTGGAAGGAGTGATCCACCTCACTTGCACTCTCACACAAGTAAAACAACGATGCTCTGACCAATCCTTTACGCTACGGGTGTTGCACTAAAGTAATAAAAGATTTTTGTCCCCACCTGGCAAAGGGCTCAGTGATCGACTTGTACCAGTCCAGAAGCAACAGCAGTTGTGTGGTAACTTTAGTTATTTGGGGGATAAACTTGAGGCAAAGTGCAGATTCCATCACTGCTCTGTGCAGGCAATCAGCAGGATAGAGAAAGCCCAGGGCTGTGAGGGAGCCAGGCCAGCTGGGCTCAGACAACACCCAGCCACAGGGAGATTCCACTTGGAGCTGTGCAGGGCAGCAGGGCTGTCATGAAGACAAGGTTAGACCTTCCTAATCCACCAAGTCTCCTGGAGAGTTCACCAAGCACACCTGGCATTCCAAAGGGCACCTGAGTGAGCAGCTGGTGGGCTTGGCCTCCATACAGCAAACTGCTGCTCTGTGCTGGGCTATTTATTTCACATTTCCTCTGGTTTGGATTCTAAATAATACTTCAACTTTAGCTTTTACCAAATAAGCTTCCAGCAGCAGTAGGGTTGTGGAGCAGCCTCCAGAGAGCCACACTTCTGCTAAGCTGTTTTTTTCCTTCACTGCCATTTATTAGGACAGTGGGTGGGGTTGGTGTTGGTGCCTCGGTGGTCCTTGGCCTCTCCAGCTGGGATTCTTGCTGTGCTGCTGACTGACATCCTGTGTTCTCCAGAGCCTGGCTGCCAGAAAGATTCACCCCCAACTGCACGGATGACCTGCTGCTGCTGGCTCCTAGTTCCCAGTAGAACGCTTTCCTGCAGTTGGAGTGAGAGGAAGGTTACAATTTCCTGGCTGTATCAGCAGCACACAGCACACAGTTCACTTTGGGAGCACCTCCCCTCCTGACCTGCTGTCACACTGTCACCCCTACAGCACAGCCAGATTTGAAGCCTACAAAGATGCAAAGCTGAGCCCCTGGAATCCCAGACTCTGTGTCTGCTACAGATGATTCCAAATCTTGGTGCTCCCTCATGACAGGTCAGCACCAGCTGAAGCACCTGGGTTGCACTGCAGTGATGCATGGTGGGCTTTGCTGTGCTCTGTGACAAAGGCTGGCTCCTCCCTGGTGCTGTAAGCCCATGGCAGGGGTGAATCCAGCCCGAGAGTGCCAGCACCAGTGGCTCTGCAGCCCAGGATTTGTGTGGCAGAACCCGGTCCCAGTGGGACCAGCTGATGGGAACATGCTCAGTGCTTGGAACTGGGCACAGCTCCAGCAGCAGAGCTGCAGGGGAGGCCAGCCACCTCCCCAAGGGAGCACCCAGCATCTGTGCTGCTCTTTGCTGCAGCAACAATGCACTTTAATCCCTGGTTTGTTGCTCCAGGTCCCAGGGGACAGCTAGGGCTGGAAGGCCTGAGGCTAAGTGAGAAGCAACGCTGTGCTATTCTGCTTCCACCTCCCAAGAAGTGCTCAGTGTGGGGGAAAGACAACAGTGAAACACAAGAGACCTCCTACCTCGGATGGGGTGTCAGGAGGTAAACATTTTCTTAAGTTTGGAAAGGAATCCCTCCTTGTTCTCCTGAGCCTCAGGCCTATCCCCGCCTGCGTCAGCGCTAGCCGTGGCCCTGCCACCTGGACACAAACAGCAAAGGGCTGCAGTCAGACACATCTCCCACCAGGACCAGAGGGCTGCTTGGACAGGGAATGGCCAGGAGAAAGCAGCTGGTTGTGCTGCTCCCTCGTGTCCAGGGCTGCACCTGGCAGCGAGCCACAGGACTGGACCCCTTGCAGTGGAAGCACTGGAGAGCCTGGATCCCAGGAGTGGAAAAGCCAACCATGAGCTCAGGTGCTGAGCTGTTCCCTTCCCCTCTCCCCAGCCCTCCAACTGGCAAGGGAATTCTTGTGCTGCACAATTGAGTCAGGCACCCCACAGGCTTTGGAAACAAGTACTTGGAACTGAGAGTCTGCCACTAAAAACAAATGGTGAACTCAATCACAGCCAGCCAGGACTTTACAGGGTTAAAAGGTCTATGCTGGTGGTCTCTGAAACAGGTTCTGCCTGTTTCAAGGTTGTGTCCTTGCAAAGCAGTGCAAAACCACACCAGGAGCCTGATTTGTGTCACTGCAAGCAATGCTCTCACAGTATCACGCAGAAAATTAACTCATGTAGAATGAAAAAGGCTGCAAGTATTTCAGACTGACTGTCTAGATAAGGAATGTTAAAATTGCCCTGTATTAACAGGTCCTGAGAATTTGTTTGTCCCTCTGAAGTGGCTATTACAAGAACAAAGGAGACCTGTTTGCTAATCTGCTTTTTTCTACAGTAAAACCATCAACAACAAGATGCCAAATGCCCCCTTGAGCTTTCTTTGTGCACAGAGAACTCGGAGTCTGGTGCTCCCCAGCCTCCCCGGGCTGAGTCTGGGCTCAGACTGATGCAATGGGATGAAATCCCGAGGCAGGACACGCCTCCCTCAGCACAGCCTGTCTCTACACTGCAACCTACTGGCCTTGTTTTAACTCACCTTGCTGCTTCATCATGGTAAAAACTGGCAGGTTTGCTTTTTAAAAAAATTCGTTTGAAGAGGTTATTTTTCCTCTTTGGCACACAAATGCCTTTAAAAAAGCTGGAATGCAAATTCAGTGCTCAGAGCTCTGCCCTTCCCCCAAGGCTGACTGTAATATAGGAAAGACATATTTTCTGTATGTATAATTACTATAAAACAGAACACTGGGAAGTATTTGGCAGATCCTGCACTTAAGCCTATACTCCTCACAGGAGAGCAGATCCTGGGATCATTCAACAGCTCCAAAAGGCTCTCACCTTTGCCTAGTCACAAATGCCCTGTTTGGTTTCAAACCAAAACCAAAATCCAATGGGCTTTAAGAAGTTCATTGTTTCAATTAAGCAAAGAAAAAACTACTTTCCAGTAGTGAGACACAGAGCTCCTTCCTTACTATGTTACCACATGTTGTGCCTTTAGCTGCTGCCTCTTCAAGCACCTCATCCCTGAAACTTAGGACACAAGTGCTGAATCTCAATTTTCCATCTGGAGCTGGAGAGCAGCTCCACAAAGCTCCCAGCTGCCTTCACTCCTCCACCATGCTGGACACTGTCCACTGACCAGAGCTGTCACTGCCACCAGTGGACACTCCTAGCCCAGGTTTCCCCACTCACCCAGAACTCAGCCCCAGCAGAAACCCCTGTCAGCATTCCAGGAGGAGCAGCCCTGCTGTGCTCAGAAGCACACTGGACTGGGATCCAGCACACAGGAAATTGGCCTGAAGCACATCTGCTTTCCTGCCTCAAGGCAAGTCCTGGCACAGGGGAAGCAGGGAGCAGGAGGCATTCATCAGCACAGCTTGTCTGCACCCTGGAGTACTCAGAGCCTGCTCTCTGTTCACACATTTGCCCAGTAAGTACAGCAATAGAGCTTCCTGGGAAGAGGCTGCCTCCCTGCTGAGTGCTACAGCCTGTTAATACCACAGCAGAACTACTTCTGTTAACCAGGCTGTGCTGCCACAGACCTGACGGTGCCCCTGGCTCACCCTGCTCCCCAGGAGTGCTCAGGGAACACTCTGCACTCCCACAGCAGCTGCCCAGGGAAGGGGCAGCAGTGTCCCTGCTCACCTGAGGCTGTGTTGGTGACCCCGTTCACGGTGCCCTCCACGTCGGTCTCGTCCTCGGCGTAGCTCATCATTAAGGCTCGCTGGCGATCCGTCAGCCTCCTGTGGCACCAGGACACGGGCTCAGGGGTGGCCTGGGCTCCCACAGCCTCCCAAACCTCCCCCAGCAGCACCCACAGTACATTGTGTAGGAATACACCAGGAATCCATGTGCTCTTTAAATGAGCCATCTATGAGGAACGGTCTCCAGTGGAAGAGGGGACATAGGACTCACTGCATTTCACCTCATAGAATTTTCACAACTTTTAAACAACATTTTTTGTGAAAAGTTCTTAAGATTTCACAGGAACTTGTTTTAGCTCTACTTACTGAGGAACTTTTATCTTTATGTGGATGTAGTGGTCTCCGTAGCCATAGCTGTTGACCTTGGGAATGCCTTTCCCACTCATTCGAATTCTCTGGTCTGGCTGAATACCAGGGGGTATCTATAAACACAAAGGTGTCACATTTATCACTCTAATGAAACATTTAGATAATAATTACACAGCTATAAAAATTATCTGCTTCTCTAACAAGCTCTAAAGTAGGATGGGAGAGCTCTTGTATGCTCATGCATTGGACACATCCCAAAGCTAAGCCAGTAAGGATGGAAAAGCTTTTGAAGGAATCAGTAAAGAACCTGACACAGCCTGTAGCCCTGTAGTTTGGGGTTTGTCTAGCAATCCCTTTCTTTCCCTGTCCCTACACAGCAACAGGAAAGAAGCTGTGACCAGGCAGGTCACAAACTACCCAAGGCTCAATCCTGAAGGAGTCTGAAACGGAATACTGGCAGACTTGGGAGATTTTGCCCACCTTTGCAGCTAAGGAGAAGCCTTTGCTGTGCCCCAGTGATTCATGCCCAGAACAGTGGCACTCACCGTGATGTTGATTGTCTCATACAAGCCTTGACAGCGGGCAGTGCCTCCCAGCACAGCCTGAGCTATGGAGATGGGGAGATCCGAGTGGATATCGGCTCCGTTTCGTCGGAACACAGAGCTCTTCTGAACCTGCAGGGCAGCAAAGTGCCAGAGAGCAGTGAGCACACCATGTTCTCCTGCTACACTGCTCCCAAGGGTCTCAGGAAAAAATATACCATCCCCAAACTGCATGGCTAAGAACTGTGAGTTAATATTTGGTGTCCCAGTGAAACACAGATATCAACATAACTGAATTAGCTAAAGGATTGGAAGGATCCCTGCTTCCTGCCTCAGGAACTCCCTCCCCTATTCCTGCTGTTAGTTCATCCATGTCACTCTGGTTCTGCAGAGACAGCAGAGCCTTGTCCAGCACTCTGAACAGGGGCAAGCCAAAAGTGAGAAGGAAATAAAGCACCTTTGCAGTGGCCTCACAAGCTGGAACAAAATTAAACCCTCCTGCACCATGAAAGAGATGCTGAAAAAAATTTTCTCCTTGACAGGGATGTGTGTGGCAGGAGAAGACACCCAGCAACAGCAGAGGTGCACAGCAGCCCTGAAGGTGGATCTGCAGAAGGACACTTCACCAGGCAGCCTCCTGCAGCACCTCCCACAGCTCTCCTCAGCTCTGCCACCCCTGCCAGCAGGAAGCTTCCTCACATTTCCAAGTCAAAAATTGGAGGCATGAAAAGCCTACTCTGCATTTTGATTCACGCTACCCTAAGGGCCTGGTCCTGGAACAAGCAGGGATTCTTCATAACAGATTCAAAGTTACCCTCCTTGCTACAATGCAGATCTCCTGCTGTCTCACAAAGTTCACAGGGATCATGTTACCTCAGCTGTTCCAAAGGATCACTGGCTCTTCCTCCTCTGCCCATTCTGCAGTCCTTTCCCAGGCAGTTGAGAAGGGAACAACCAACTTACATCATAAACCAGCTTGGGATACATACCCTGAACGTAATGAAAATTTCTTTCTTCCCCACAGGCATCCGAACTGTCTGCCCGTCCTCAACACCTGCAATCAGAACAGGAGGGAAGGTGACCTTGGGTTAGAACCCACGTGTGACATGGATGCCTACAACTCTTACCAATCCCAAGAGCTGGCCACCACAGCCCAAAGGAGGAGGGGTCAGCACATGTTTATACCTCTGAATTGATCCCTATGCCCCCAACACGTTTTTTACTTCAATATCTACAGAATTTTTTACAGAAATGCATTGGATTAAGGAACACTGCAGCCTCCACAAGCTGCAGGAAAATTACAGGCTGCTCACCCAGGGTGGTCTCAAAGAAGCAAGTCTTACTCCCACCACTGAATTCTCCCCTCTGGTGAGGAAGGCAATCAGCACACCCCTCTGAGCCAAGCCAAGGCTTTCAGGATTCCCACTCCCTCCCCAGGAGGGAGGACAAATGAAAGACCCATGGCAAATGTCAAGGGTCTTGAAAGAAGGGGGTCTTAAAGGGTCTGAAAGACCTTGACGAATGTCAAGAACAAATGAAAGACCTAAGGCAACAAAACTTTTGGAGATTCACTCTTCAGAACCTGCCTAGGATTACCCAGGCAAGAACCAAAGCTCAGGAAGGGCAGAGCAAACATATCCATGGCCAGAGGACAGACATATCCTGTTCCATTGCCAAACTCTCAATCTGCTTTGTTTTAAAGACCATTTCTCTGCAGCAAAACGTCTTACACTGCTCCCCCATTTGCACCTAATAGTGGCAGTAAATAACTACAGCTCTTTAAGAGAGAGCAGCAGACAGGTACAGCACTGACCAGCTGGCACAGGAACCATCACTGTCTTCTTCTGCTTGGTCTGCCCCGTGCCCCGGCACATGACGCAGGGCGTGGTGATGATGGAGCCGCGGCCGCCGCAGCGCCGGCACGTGGAGCGCATCACGAACGGGCCCGTGTTCATCGTCTCCTGGAGGGAACAAACACACCTTGGGAAATGATGAGTACTCACATGGGGCTTCTCACACAGCACCTTGGAGCTCTGATCACACACACACACCCTGTCAGGACACAGATTCCCTTCAGACACTGCTGAAATCCACTCGCCATCCCATGCCGATTGCCACTGAACACCACCAGTACTACAAGTGTCAGGTGGTGAGGGTAAGGCAAACACACCACCCTCAAAGTCTAGGCTTTAATGTACAAGGAGGAACAAAGCTCCTTACAGTGCTACAAATGCCTATGTTCTGATGAATCCAAGGACAATCCATTTACCTGGATTACTGCCAGTGTCCAAGGAAACCTTATGGTGACTAAGCCCTGGACTGAACCACTGAAGCACATAAGGAATCCAATGCATGGAAACCCAAAGCCTGCAGCTCCATCATCACCTGAATCTTCTTATTTTATGATTACCCTTGGGTTTTCACCACCTTCCTCCACCTCCCAAGTCAAAAGATACCCATTATTGCCCGAGGAATTTCAGAGCTATGTTAAATTCATTCATTCATATACATTACATTCAGAGTACATACATATACATTACATTCAGAGTTACATTATATTCATATGGTTTGTGGGATGTGCAGCAGCAGAGGATCCAGCCTGAAGGCTCATGCTTTCAGCTGGGCACAGCACTTTAACACAAAGAAAATCTTCCTAGTGCTTATTAGCATCAAGCTGACATTAACTCAGCTTTGCCTGAGATAAGCTGATGAGTGTGGTGAGAATTTTTCACCATGGAATGAAGTGATTCTCCCCAGGAAGGGGAAGCACAGACCTGATGTCCTGCTCAGCACTTACCATGCCCGTGCCATTGCAGTAGTGACAGCGCTGAGCTTTGGTGCCAGGTTCGTGTCCTTTGCCATCACAGCGCACACAGGAGTCCTGGATGTTCACCACAATCTCCTTGTTGACACCTTTTGCAGCTTGGGTGAATGTCAAATCCATGATATACTGCACAGGAAACATGGATATAGAGCCATGACTGAGGTGTGGCAGGGTCTTAAGGAGACTGAGAACAGGCTAAATATCAAACATTTAAATGCTTAAAACAGAAATTCTCAGTAAAGATGACTGATCAAAAGAGGAATTTCTCCTTATATGAAAAGTGTAATTTTTAGTAAAACCAGGAGTACCAAACACCAAACATTTCTGAAGACAACACATGAACCATCAACATTTAAAGGAGCATTTAGCTGCAGCACAAAGAACAGATTTTATTATGGGCCTCACTGCAACATGAAGCTAATTAAGTTGCAAAATTAAGCCAATTAAGCAGCCAAACATATTGCTGGAAGGCCTGGTTTATAGTTACAAGGTGTTTTGTGGGTTTTAGCATTACAGATCAAAGCAGGCATAGGTAAATCAAGCTGCAGCAGAAACTGTACCTCTCCAGCAACGGAACTGCTCAGCAGTACTGGGTGGTGTCAGCAAACACCAGAGAAGTAGCTCAAGCCCAGACAAAATATCCTGTCTGGAAGTGTGGGGTGTGTTCCTGCACAGCTGAGCAGAACTATGAGACTCTGCCCATGCCATGGGACACTCACACACTGCCATCCCCAGAAGTAACTCCTTGCTGCAGCTCCCACAGCGCTCTGTGACAGAAGCTGGGGAGAGACACTGCTTTGACTTTCTCATTCCTAAATAAAGGCATCTCTTACCTCCTGTGGCTGGTCAAAAACACTCTGAAAATCGCCGAAAGAGGATCCTGAGAACTCCCCAAAGATCTTCCTGAAGAGCTCCTCGGGGTCGATGGAGGGGCCGCTGCTCCAGTACTGCCGCCCTGCACCAGCCCCGGCCCCGGCCGCGCCGGCCTCGAAGCTTGCAGTGCCGTAGGCATCGTACTGCTTCCTCTTCACCTCGTCACTCAGCACCTGGGGGCAAGAACGGGCACTGCAGGAGCCAGGAGAATCCCTGGCTCTGGGCTCACACCTTCCATCAAGGTCTCACCCAGCTCTCAGCACCACAGGAGTTAGGGACAAGCTGCTGCTTCCCTGGTGATTCTTGGCTCATCACCCGAAAAATGACAAGATCTTGCTAATTTATAAAAAGCAGATATAACTTATATTAAACAGCTGATCATTGTTATATCAGCTGGAATCAAAAAACAGGGCTGGGGGAGCACAGTGAAAGTCCCTCTGCCTCAGAAACCTGCTGACAGGTTTTTTGTTTGATTATTTAAACTGACAATAATTCCATGGGACTGATATCCATGCCAGTCACTGCTAAGGAAGGGGAAAACTGAAAAAGCCCAAAGCAGCTTAATCAGATACTTGGACCAAGGAATTTCTTGGGACAGATGTGTCCTAGATTGAAGTGCATCAAAAACCAGCCATGGTTTTACAGGAAATGTTTGCCCTCATCTACCCTCTAGTCTTTCCTCCTTCTCATCACAACAAAATCCTGCTATTACCTCGTAGGCTTCTGCCAGCTGAGAGAACTTCTCCTTCGCTTTGGGGTCGTCCTTGTTTGTGTCAGGGTGGTATTTCTTTGCCAACTAAAAAACCAAAGACCAACTCTTAGGGACAGGCAGGAGTTATTTACTTAAGCATAACTCACATACCAGGAAAAACACATCAGGCAGAGCCTGACATTCACTAGATGCATTCCCGGGAACTAAAACCCTTCATTTTCATTTATCAACCCAAAATCAGGAACTACAGGAGCTGCTGCTGATTTTCTCATCAATCCCAGATCCTTCTGGAAGGAGACGAGCGATGACAGCACAGGCAGACCATGCTTTGGAAGCGATCCCCAAGGCCATGTGCTGAGCTTCCCCACTGCCTCCTCCCCTTGTCTGCAGCGGTTCCAAACACGGGGATGGATTTGTTCCCTGCCCCAGCGGAGGGGCAGCGCTGGGGCCCGGCGGGTCCCGCCGCACCTGGTAATAGGCCTTCTTGATCTCCTTCTGCGTGGCGGTGCGGGGCACCCCCAGCACCTGGTAATAATCCTCCTTGGAGCGGGCCGCGCTGCTGTGGAAGGCGGCGGAGGCAACGGCGGCAGCGTGTTTCGTCCCTGCGGGAGAGGAGGGAAAGGAGCCGCCGTGAGGGCCGGGCCGGGCCGGCTGGAGGAAGGGACACGGCCGGGGAAACAGACTCGCGCCCCACCGTCCCGTCCCGTCCCGGCCCGCCCGGCCCCGGCACGCTCACCGGCGGCGCAGAGCCCGGCACGGAGCAGCAGGAGGCGGCGCGGGGCGCGGGCGGGCGGGGCGCGGAGCCCGCGGAGCAGCAGCAGCAGCGGCGGCCGCGCGTTCCCCGCCCCGCGCCCCGCGGCCGCCCCGACCCAGCGCGACGCGCTCCCGGCCGCCATCTTGGCCCGCGCGCGGCGCTGCGCCTGCGCACCCTTCGGCGGGGACGGGCCGCGCATGCGCACGGCGCCGCGGCCGTGGCTGCGCGATGGTTACGCATGCGCGGTGCTCGGCAGGGCCGCGGGGATGGCGGCGGGCGGGGGGAGCTGAGCGGTGGCGGGGCCCGGGCAGGGAGTGCGCGAGGATACGGCTGGGACAACCGGGCACTGCCCCCGTGACAGCCTCGTGCGGCAAGGTGCGAGCCCTGCCTCTGCTCAGCCCTTCAGGGCCGCTCTTCCTCTCCCCTAGCGGGTAACATATCTCCCAGGATGGAATAAAGGCTCTGAAAGCGCAGCGGGTGCAGTGCCACACGCCCACACTCCCACGGCACAGCAGCCTGGCACGGCACCCACGGCCAGGCAGCACAGCAGCTTTCCTCTGCAGAGGGGGAGGACGATTCGTGCCAAACTTGTCTCTCTCCCGCCCTCGGCACCGGGGCTGGCGCCTCCGAGCGCTCCTCAGGCAGGCTCGGGCCCGCGGCGCGGGGGTGGCTCCGCCGGGCTGAGCGGGGACGGGGCCGTGCCGCTCCCGCTGCGCACACGCCGCTGTCCCAGCCCGGGTGAAAGCAGGGCAGGAGGCCTGGCCTCCAGCGGCGTGGGTGACAGCCGGGCTCCACCGCGTCCAGAGGGCTCAGATCCAGCGCGCCCTCCTCCTCCTCCCTCCCCGCAGCCGTGAGCACACGAAGGTCTCTGTTCACCGCCGGCTGCCGGCCGAGGAGGAGGCGATCACGCCGAGCCCACTGCACTGCAAACCTCCCGCTGGCCCCGTCCTCCTGGCCAGAGCCCGACGGAACCGCTGCCCTTGCGCGGGAGGAGAGCTGGGTGCCAGCCGGGGGCACAGCGCGGGGTGACCACGAGCCTCGGGGGAAGGGGCCGGGATCCCCGGGACCGCCGGTCAGTCACCCCACGGCTGGCTCCGGTGCCGGGGCTGGAGGCTCTGGCGGGGGTCCGAGGAGCCGGGGCTGGGGTTCTGTGCCCCGCTCGCGGTGACAGCGGGGACGCGGAACACACGGGACACACGTGAGGGGGTCCGGCGGGGCCGGGCCAGGGCCGGGGCGGGGCTCGGGGTGGGCGGAGCGGCCGGGCCGGGCCGGGCTGGGCAGGGCTGGGCACGGCTCGGAGCGGTACAGCCGGAGCACCATGAACCGCTTCAAGGCGTCCAAGTTCCGGCACACCGAGGCCCGGCTGCCCCGCAGGGAGGTGAGCGCTGCGGGACCGGCCGGTACCGGGGGATCGCGGGGGCGGCGGGGCCGGGGCTGCCGGCGGGCAGGGACAGGGACGGGCACGGGCACAGGGCAGGGCCGGCCCCGCCCCGCGGCACCGGCAGGGCGCGGCTCCGGGCCCCGCGGCATCGCCGGTGCGGCGGGGCCGTGCCCGGGTCTCCCGGCCGTGGTGCGGGTGCGTTGCCCGGGCGGCCCCTCCTTGGCACCCGGTGCTGCTCATCCCGGTGTCGGCGGAGGATCCCGGCCCCGGGGCGCTCCGCAGGTGGGGCTGCGAGGGAACCCCAGCCCTCTCTGGCCGGTGCAGCCCCCCTGGCTGGCATGGGGTACCCGTCCCGCGGTGCCTGCTCCCCTCCTGCCTCTGGGCACGGCTGGCACACGCCGTGCATCCCCGGTCCTTGCTGCCCGCTGCCGTTCGGTATCTCGCCGTCCTGGTCTGTGCCAGCCAGGGCACCACGCACCGAGTGTGAAAGGCTGGGCCTTGCTCCTGCCACCCTGCTCTGCCACCCCGCTTCCGCAGGCACGGGGGAAGGGCTGGGCCCCACGGGTGCTCCCGAGCCCCACCACCCTGGCCATGAGCTGTGGAGCTCGGCACCGCTGGGGCCAGGCAGCTCTGGGAGTCTCGTGGGCAGTACAGAGCCATGTGGTGCCCTCTCTGGCCTCTGCTCCATGAATAACCAGCCCCAGTCATGCCAAGTGTCACAATCCATCCTGGCACGGTGCTGGCAGTGGGTAGCCCTGCCCCGCTGTGCCCCAAACCACAGAGCTGGGCCAGGGCAATCTCCCAGGTCCCTGTCCCTACAGATTTGGCAGGGCAGGGGCAGAGATGCAGGGGCAGGACTGGGTGAGTCACATGGGGGGTGTTACCAGGACACACAGCCCTTTTGGGGGCTCCCCGAGCTGGGTACCCTGCACCCAGCACCTCCTCAGCACCGTGGCCATGAGTGAGGCTGCTGCTGCTCCCAGCCCTTGGGTGTGCACACACTCCTTCTCTGTAACTTCCCAGCCAAGCTGTCCTTGCACGCACCCATGGCCTGTGCTCACATGCCTCTGCAAATCCAGCAAGCACCCAAAACATCCTCTGAGCTTCAGCTGTGGGACAGGACACGGTGCCCCCATGCCCATGGCGTGCCAGCCTCAGTGTGGCTCAGGTCACCAAAATCTCTGTGGGATGAATGTTTGGCTGTGAATCCCAGGGTCCAGATCAGTCACTGGCAGTGGGGAGTGTGGGTGCTGGGACACCTGGCTGTGCAGGACATGGCATCCTGCAGGCAGGGACATCCCATCACTGCTGTCCTGGTGCTGGTTCCATGGTGGGGGAGCTCTGAGGGGCAGCATGCCCTTGCTGTGTGCAGGATCTGCTGTGCAAGGCCCTTCCAAAGGCTTTTCCCATTCAGGCATGAAACATATCCTTGGAAGTGAGGCCACGCACTCCCCGTAGGGCAGCAGGTGGAGAAGGAAGTCTTGTCACCAAGCCCATCTCAGGTGTCACAGCGGGAAGCTCTGCTGTGTCCCCAGCTGAGCAGCTGTTTATGGAGGCACAAGCAGACACCCGACCTGGCTGGATCAGGAAGCGCAGTGTAAACATCAGGGATCACATCTGATGATGCTCTTCAGGCAGCATCTGCAGGGCTCTGCTGCCAGATGGCCCTTGAGAGCTCACAGTTTGTCCTAGGGATGTAGCCAGGATGGCTGCATGTGCTTTCCTGGCCATGCTGCCACGCTGCAGGGAGGATCACTGCCTTGAGGGCTGCTGCCTGTGTCTGGGGAAACTGTGGGGTCAGGATGGACCAGCTCTGTGAAACCTCACTGCAGGGATCCTGCTGGCACCCCTGGCTGCTGGGGGCCGGATGTGGCTGGTGTCACATCTGGGGGCCCAGTGCAGGGTGATGGGATGCAGATAGTGGGGCTCTTATTCCAGGGTCCTGCCCATGCTCCTGGCCTGTTCCCCATGCCCAGTGCAGCCCCCTGCCCGCGTGCTGGGTGTGGGGACAGAAACCTGCCTTTGGCAGGAGAAGGGTTAACAGCTCTGCACAGCTGTGAAGGGAGGAAGTGCTGCAGGAACCCGTGCTCCCTGTCAGGCCTCAAACGGAAGTTGTGCAAGGAGAGAAAACCTGGGGCTCTGGGTTTCCCTTCCCTACCCAGGTATCTGCTCAGTTTGTGGGGTATCCACTGCTCCCGACACCCACTGCAGCTCTGGGCTGCTGTGGGCACACAGACCTGGTGCCAGCCATAAAACACCTGCCATTGCCACTGTCAAGGGTTGGACTTGGCCCTGGGAGTGCCAGGGAGCTCGTGGCCCTGGTGGCCCCTTGAGGTGGGGTGTCTGTGTGGCCTGGAGTGGGGCTGGCTGATGGACGCTGTCCCAGGGCCCCACGAGTGCAGTGCTCAGCCCTGGGAAACACTGCAGAGTGGGAGTTTGGTTATGGGGCTGCAATGCAGCTCCTTGGCTGTATGTCCATGTGGGAAGTGTGCTGCTGGAGGTGTTTATTGGCCTCAGTCAGCCACAGCTTGACCCTGTGGTGCTTCACAGCCCAAGAACTTTTGTCACATCCAGATTCTCTGGCACCAGTTTATTGCAAAGACCTCTGAGCGCTTCCCACGGTGAGACAGCCAGAGATGGCACAGTCTGGGAGCTGGGATGCTCCTGTGTCCCACCCTCCAGCCCCTGTGAGGGGCTGTGCTTTGTGGCAGGAGCAGGAGCAGCCACATGGCCCTGGGACACCCCAGAGGTCGGGATAATCCCTCTGGCATCACCAGTCTCCAGCTCTCCATGGGCATGGCAGCTCCTCTGGGGCTGGGGCCTCTGGCCATGCTGTGCCAATGGTCCTGCAGCCCTGCCATAACAAGACAGCCCCTGACAAGTTTTTTCCCTCTGTTTCCCAGGCCTGGATCAGTGGTATCCGAGCAGGCTCTGTCCCCTCCTGTGGCAGCCATGTCAAGGCCAGCTGCCGCTGGATCGCCTTCAGCGCCGAGGCCACCGGTGAGGCACAGCTTGGGGGGTGGGATGGGTTTGTCCCAGGGGTCCCTGTGGGGCTGGGTGGTGGGTGAGTCCCCCCAGCCCCAGGGGCACCAGGGTGAGTGGAGGAGGCTTTCCCTGAGATCCCCCAAAGTGCTGGCAGTCCCACACCTCTTGGCTTGCATTGCAAAGCTGGGTGCCCCTCGTGTGTCCCAGGCTGGGGGGATTCCTGACCTGCTCCTGTGCCCTTTCCTGCAGGTGTGCTGGGCATTGTGCCCCTGGAGTGCGAGGATGGGGGCAAGAGGACCATATCCCAGCTCTGCTGCCACTCAGGTGGGTGTCAGGTGCCACCTCCCACCTCCACAGGACATGTTTGGCCCCAGGGGCTGAGTCCAAGCCTGGCAGGCTGTGGTGGGCTGTCTGCCAGGCAAGGGATATGGGGACCTGCCAGGGACCGTCACCTGAGGGCAGGGTGACACCAGGAGGGGCTCTGCCAGGCTGGAATCAATCCATGCTCCTTCATCTCTCAGGCTGCAGGTAGCTCTTCCTCTCACCCTTCCAGCACAGCCTTTCCACATTACTCATAGCATGCCCTGAAATTCCCAGTACACCCAGTGCCAGGCTGGAGCTGGCATCACTGAGGCATCACTGCCTTCAGTGGCAGGAGGAACAGGCTGGACCAGCAGCTCTGATGTGGGCAGTGAGTGTGGCAGGGAAGAGGCAGTGGCAGCATCACTGTGGCAGAGAAGCAGGCTCTGCCCTGCCCAGGCACAAGGAGGGGTGGTGCCCACCTCAGGGTGCCCCTCTCCTGGTGTTGGTGCAGCAGTGGCAGCCTGAGGGGCACTGAGCACCCATTTCCCCAAAATGACAACAGAGCAGCAAGATGGGGGCTGGTTCCAGCGCTGCCTCCCTGCGTGTGTGCCCTGGCAGGGCTGCGCAGGGTGCCCAGCCTGTGCCACCTCAGCCCCTGGCACCAGGAGCTTCCTCGGGTTGGAAAAGCGGGCAGGGAGTTCTTCTGCTCCCTAGGGAGCGCCAGAGGGGTGCACAGGAGCCAGCGCCATCCCACGGCTCCCTAATGGGATCAGCAGGAGTCCTTTGAAGCCGGCTGTGCCGGAGCAACGCCTCCGTGGCAGGAATGGATTTTCCCTCCTCCCGGGTGGATGCAGCCGAGGGAGCTGCCTGCTCTTCGTGCCTCCGGGGCCTGTCTCCTGGAAGCAGAAAAGTACACAGTGACCTACTTTTCTGAGCGTGCCAAATGCATCCGAGGGGCTGCTGCTGCTGGTGCCAGCCTTCCTCCCGCCGGGCCCTGCCGCCGGGAGCATCCCTGCCGCTGGCATGCCAGCCCGGGGGTTACAAAGGAGCCTTGTCACCAGCGTGGCTCCAGCAGGACACGGCACAGACACCCTGGGGCTGTCCCTGCTGTTCGCTGTGCCCTGTGGGGGTGTCGGTGCATGGATCAGACAGGGGGATGCCCCTCCAGGGTTCTTACCCCTGCCAAAGGGGTGCAAGTTCCTGAGGGACAGAGTGGAGGGGCTCAGGCACTCACAGCAAAGCTGAGCTGCTCCAAAACACCTTGATGGGGCTGAAACTGCCCCCCACTGCTGAGTGGGTAGGGAAGGAATCAGGCTGGGAAGAGCAGAGGGCCAGACACACTGTCTGCAGGGGAAGGTGGGGACAAACTTCTGCCCTTCTCCTTCCAGATGTGGTCACAGACTTTGACTTCTCCCCCTTTGATCAGCTCCTGCTGGCCACAGGCTCTGCTGATGAGACGGTGAGTGCTCAGTGACAGGGGTCCCCCCCAAGGGGACACCTCGTGACCCCCAGGGCGTCTCTGGGAGTCCCTGCAGGGCTGGAGTGATGGGAGTGAGAGGAGCATGGGGTGGAGGGTGCCAGCTTTGGGAGAGCAGAGTGGGACATCCCCAAGGGGACAGAGCACATGGTCAGGGATCAGCCTCCTCCCATGTGGGACCTGATCCCACCGAGCTGCAGTGAGGGATCACCTGGGAATGCTCAGGGACCAAACCCTGGGAAAGCAGCGAGCCCAGGTGGGGCACTGCCAGCACCCAGCAGGGTCCTGCTCACCTGCCCTGGCACTGATCCCCCTCTCTCCTGGGGCTGCAGGTGAAGGTGTGGCGCCTCCCCGAGGGTGGCCAGGACATTCCTGGTGGCTCAGGGCTGACCCTGGGGCCCGGGGGGGCCCCGGTGGACACTGTGCAGTTCCACCCCACAGCAGACGCTGTCCTGGCCAGTGGGGCAGGGAAGAGAGTCACTGTGTGGGACCTGGGCCAGCAGCACCCCCTGACAGGTAAGCAGAGCTGTGGCTGCCCATGACACGTGTTCTCCTGTGTGTCTCTCCATGTGTCCTCCCCATGTGTCTGTTCCATGTGTCCTCACCGTGCCAGTGCCTGGGCTCAAGGCCTGACCTCAGTGTCACCAAACAGGCAGCTCAGGTGGCTTTTTTTGGGCAGGGCACCACAGCCCCTTGTGCCTGTGCTGCCCTGCACTCTGATGCAATGGTGTGAAACACCCTGGTACTGCCCTGGGTGTCTGCAGGAGCTCAGCTGGGGATCCCCTGGGTGACAGGTCCCTCTCTCTGCATGCCCAGGGCATGGGTGGATGTGGGTGCTTCCTGACCAGCCTTGCCCAGGCTTCAGCCACCCTGAGGGGGAGAGGAGATGGGTGGCAGCATGGGTCTGTGGCTTTCCCAGGGCTCCTGATCTTTGTATCCAGCTGCCAGCAGCACAGGAACACTCCCTGCACAGACACAGCAGTGTCCCAGTGCATCCTGCTGCCCCCAGCCCTTTGGAAAGGCCAGGTCATTTCTCCTGGGAAATATTCTGGGTGAGAGAGTGATGGCTCCTGCCCTGTCTGCAGGAGGGACCCTGCTTGATCCTGGCCCTGACTGTGCTTTATCCCCACAGTCCTGGATTCCCACGGGGACCAGCTGCAGAGCCTGACCTGGAAGCGAGATGGGCACCTCCTGGGCACCTCCTGCAAGGTGAGCAGTGCCAGGGGGCACCTCGGGGTGGCACGGCAGGGATGGGCTGGATGCATCCTAATCCTGGGGGGCACCCGTTTCACAGAATCCCAGAATGGTTTGGCTTGGGAGGGACCTTAAAGCTCGTCTCGTTCCACCCTCTGCCATGGGCAGGGACACCTTACCTTAGCCCGGGGTGCTCAGAGCTCCATCCAGTCTGGCCTGGAACACTTCCAGGCATGGGGAGCGTGGAGGGACGGGAAGTTTTGGGGTGGAGAAGGGCAGGAGCGGGGTCAGCGAGCCCCGGGGAGGCGGGACGGGAGCAGCGCTAGATGGCGCCGGCCGCTCGCTGCGGGACGCGCCGGGAACGCGCGGGGGCCGCGCCCCACGGCGGGGCGAGCGTGCAAAGGAGCGTGCGAGGGGAGTGTGCAAGGGAGTGTGCGAGGAGAGTGTGCGAGGGGAGCGTGCAAAGGAGTGTGCAAAGGAGCGTGCAAGGGGAGCGTGCAAGGGGAGTGTGCAAAGGAGCGTGCAAGGGGAGCGTGCAAGCCACGAGCCCCCCAGGCCGTGCCGGAGGCCCGGCAGGCAGCTCTGAGCGCACAGCCCCAGCCCCAGGGAGAGCGAAGGGTTCGCGGGGGAGCCCCGGGGAGAGCCCGGAGCCCGGCCCGGCGTGCAGGGATGAGGCAGAGTCCCAGCGCATGGATGGAGCCCCGTGCCCAGCGTGCGAGCCGGGCTCGGGGGTACGAGCCCAAGCCATGCTGGCTGGGGTGTGGATCTGCCCCCGTGCCCTGTGGCTCTGGCTGGGGTGTGGATCTGCCCCCGTGCCCTGTGGCTCTGGCTGGCACAATGCATGCTCCCCACACAGCACCCTGGCAGCAGGGCTGGCACCCGGGCACCCCCTTGCTGCCTCTGTGCCCTGCCAGCCATGCCCCCTTTGGCGGAGGGGTGCCAGGCAGGAAGGGGCTCATTCTCCTGCAGCACTGTCAGGATGGCATCTGAGGGTCAGGCTCCAGTCCTGGCCCTACTTGGGAGCCTCCCTCCTTTTCTGGGAGCAGATTTGAATGTGTCAGGGTCCTGGTGGGGTGCTGAGGGTGCCTCCTGCCCACAATGTGGGAGGACACAGTGCAAGCCATCCATAGGGATAGGCATTGCAGGCAGGACAGTGATGGGCAGGAAGGGGAGGGCTGCTCACTCCAGCCTTCTGCCTTTTGCATCCTGACATCCCACTGGCCCCAAGGTCCTTAACCCTCCTCTGTTTTCTTTTATCTCACCAGGACAAGAAACTGCGGATCTTTGACCCCCGAGCAGGCCCAGCTGCCTCCCAGGTATGTCCCCTCTTGGATGTGCTGCAGGCAGCCCTGCCCAGGCTGCAGGGGGGTGAGCTTTGGTCCCCCAAACCATCCCAGCCCTGGCTGGGAGATGCCAGGAGCTGAGGGCAGGGGGAATAGGGCTGTCCTCTTAACCCTGGTGGGGTTCAGCAGGGGAACCCTGCCCTCCCACCAGGCCAGGGAGCTCCTCCAGTGCAGTGGCACATGCCAGGAGAGCCCTGTGCGTGTGAGGGCTCTGGGCTCCTGGCTCTGCCCTGCCCTGTGGGAGCTGGACCAAAGGCTCTTGGGCATGAGGACCCAGCAAGGGCAAGGGCTGGGCAGCTGGATCTGCACAACTCAGCAAATAACAGTGATTAGGAAATAAGGAGAGAATTTAAGCCTTGACGTCAAGTTCAAACAGCCTCTTATTAGAGGTTTCCTGTGGCTTGGGGGCTCTGGCTGCAGAAGGGGCTGGAAGCCCTTGGGAAGGGAGGGATGCAGTGGAGAGCAGGGTGAGAGGGCTGCAGTGGACTCTGTCATTCCTGCTGGTGCATCTCCTGCTGCCTGTGAAGCCAATGGCCTCTGGTGACAGTGCCCAGGCACAGTGATGGAAGGGAGCCAGAGCTCCAGGCCTGCACCAGGACTTTCCACCTGCTCCTGCACATAACCCAGGTGCTGAGCTCCCCAAAGGCCCCTGGGTGCTTCCTGCAGTACAAATGATGCCCTGACCCTTCAGGCAGCCTTATAAACACCCCACCACAAAAAATAAACACAAACCCAGCGGTGACACGTGCGGACGAGCCGGGGCAGAGTGCTCCCAGCACTCCAGCGGCCGCCACAATCCTGTCTCGCTCCAGTTGCCTCAGCATGGCTGGAAGATCCCATTCTCTACTCCAAAATTTATCCACTGCTGGCCTCAGTGTTCCTCTCCCCTCCTGGCCCCCCTCCTCCCCCTGCCAGACCTGTCGGCTTGTCTGATGGCGGAGCTGTGAGTGCGATGGGCTCGAGCCAAGTCTCCTGGGGAGGGTGGACTCTGTCTCGCTGAGCTATTAAAAATAACGTGTGAATGATGGTGGCTGTTCAAAGCAGGCAGTTCACTTCCCTCCACTGCTGTCTGATCCAGCCTGGGGCCAGCACTCTGTGTTTGCCAAGAGAAATATGCACCTTCACTGCCGCGGCCCTGCCCGGCCAGCTCGCAGTGCATGGAGATGTTTAGTCTTGGAGAAGTGCTCTGCTGAAGGGGAAAACTTTAAAATGCCATAAATCCTCTGGAAGTTTGCGCAGGGCTTGCTTAGCCAAGAAGAATAATGCTCCTGGGTTTTGTTCTTTTCTTTTTTCCCCATTGCTGGAGGGCTGTGTTGGTTGGAAAGTCTCCTTCTCCCCCTGGTTACAGACCCGGGTGATGCTGGGGCCGCCGTGCGATGCCAGCACCTCGCAGGCTCCTGGCTTTGAAGTTGCCTGTTTTTTTTGCAGAGGTGAGCTGCAGGATGGGTTTCCCAGCTGTGCTGGCCCCTGCAGCAGCGTGGGCTGGGTTTCCTCACAGCCAGCACAGGGTCCTGCTCCCGGCTCACCCTGGGCCCTGTGGGGAGCTGAGAGCCAGCCTCAGGCTGCTCCTCCGGCTGGATTTCTTAATTTGCCAAGCCTGCCTCATTAAACATTCCTTTGTTTAGAGCAGGGGAAAAGAATGAGAAGGAGCTAAAATAAGAAGCTCAGGGAGGAGTGGTTGCTCCTCCTCATACCTGATGCTCTCTCAGGTACCATGTGGCACACCCGCTGAGGGTGGGTGACAAGGAGGGTGACTGGCAGGCTGCCCACACCCTGTGGCCGTATCCCCGCCAGGTCCTGACCCCCCCAGTCCCGGCCACGCCCATAGCAGCTATTTTGAGCATATCCCAGCAGCGGGCAGACGAGTGTGACGCAGCATGGCCGGGGTCTGGCTGACCCCGTGGGGTGCCTGGTATGTACCCGGGGCCATGATTTCCCTTGGGAGAGCAGTGGCCTCATCCTGCTGGATCCCCATCCCTTTGCTGCAGCCCCTCTGTGAGCATCAGGGCTGTGCTCACACCCTATGGCTGCTCTCAGTGCCCTAAACTGGCAGTGGATAGGCCTGGGCTGCCCTGGGTCCTGCCTTGCCACCCCGTGGGGCCACGCTCCTGCTGCTGGCTGAGTCCAGGTCCAAGCACCACTGTCCTTCCAGAGAGTTCTGTGAGTTCTGTGCTCTGCCTTATCCCCTCCCAAGGCCACGCTGCCCTGTCCTCCCCTCCCACAGGGCGGTGGTCGCCCTCCTCGCCTGACCCTCCCCCGGAAGCGAGTCATGTCCTCTCCCTTGGCTGTGGCCCTGCCGGGGCTCAGTGTCGCTGGTCCTGCCCTCACCCTCCTGCAATCCCCGTGCAAATCCCTCCAAAGGTCCCTCCCGTGTCCCCCCGGGTCCTGCCCGTGGTGGCACAGGGGACACAAGGCTGGGCAGGGAAGCTCCATACCCATACCTACCCAGCTCATGCCTCAGTGGGTCTCCAGCAGTGTAGGGCAATGATTCAGATATGCCCTGGGCTACTAAGGCAGCATCTCCGTTTGCCCACACCCTCCCCTGGGTACAGAGCCCATGGGCCACGTCCTGCTGCCCCCAGGCTGCTGCGAGGGGCTGTGTGTGCATCTGGCCAGCACCTGGGACAGGCCTGGGACAGGCGCCGTCCGTGTGGAGCTGCGGGGCAGCCGCTGAGTGGGATGAGAGGAGCCGGCTCCGTTCTCACGAGAAACTTCCTCCGCCGGCGTTTGGGCAGGGCCGGGGGCGAGGGAACGGCCCCGCTGCGCACCGGGCCAGCGCCGCCCCGCTCGCCTCGGAATGAGCTGCGCTAATGAGCGGGGCCGGGGCTGAGGGCGCCCGGGGACAGCTGGGACAGTGTCCCTGGGGGCTGGCCCCTGCCGGGGGTTTGTGCCCCCGGCTCGCAGGCTGTGCCGGGGGCTGAGTTCAGTGATGGGCAGCAGCTCAATCACAGCCCAAGCACAGCCGGGGATGTCCCAGCCCTGCTCAAGGTTCCGGGGGCAAGAGGGACTCCAGCCCCTGTCCCAGACCATGGCCACCATCCCATGGAGTGCATCAGCTGTGCCCCAGTGGGAGATAACGCCATGGAGAGGGTTCCTGGGGGCAGCGTGGCCGTGATGGCAGGGTGATGCTGTGGCGGGGTGGAGATCCAGGTTTGGGGTGATCTGGCCCACAGCCAGAACTCTAAGAACATGTCACCTCTGCCCAGGATCCAGCTGTCAGCCCAGGGCTGGCTGGGGACCCCTTGTCATCATCAGGGAGGTGCATCAGGACGTAGAGAGACTCCAGCCTTCCTCCCACTGCCCCATCATCACAGCATCCCACGCTGGGGTCACCCCGGGGGTACCTGACTCCCAGCCTCGGCAGCAGCTTCCTCCGGGCTGGGGGAAGGTCCACAGCATCCCACATTCCCAAGGAGACCGTGGGAAGCTATGAAAAAGTTGGCCTGACTCTGGGCAGCCTATTTATAGCAGCGCACGCTCGGCGCTCTCATGCTTCTGTTCCCCAGCGTGGCTGCACGGGACTGTTTATATTTCCTCTGCTCCACTTCCCCCTCGGCCGTCCTTCCCAGGAATGCTGCTTGGTATGGCAGACATGGGGAAGTCGAGGAGGATCTGGAACGAGCCAGAAGCATCTCAGGGGATGTGGGTGTGTGGTGGCACTGGCTCGCCCTGGCCTTGGTGCCCATCCCTCCCACTGGGAATGGCAGCTGAGGCCCACACAGGTTGGCATCTCCATTACTGGGGCTCCTCAAGGTATTTCAGACCTGGGACTCCTGGCTGAGGCTGCTCTCCAGAGGGCAGAGGTGTTTTGGGATTTGATGGCGTCATAGCAGGGCTTGTGGGGCTGGTCGCTGCAGGAAGAGGGGAGAGGCAGCAGAAGAGGGCTGGCTGCTGGCTGCTGGCTGCTGCAGCCTGCCCACCCCCTGGCCAGCGAGTTCCCCTCTCCTGCCTGGGGAGGGAGGTCCTGCTCCCATCCCAGCCTCGTTGGGTCTGTGCTCACTGGGAGCCCACCCACCTTCCTGCCCTTGCTGGGCCCACAGCATCCTCTGGGACATGGCCTTGGCCTCACCAAGGATGGAGCTGGTGGTGGGGGGAGAGGCAGAGCCTGGTGGTGCCCAGTTCCCCAGGGCACAGGGGCCTCGCGGCAATGCTGCCCTGGCCAGTGGGATTGGGCAGCAGGGGACTTGTCCTGGTCCCTGCCCAGTGTGACACACACACAGCACACACCTGGCAGAGAGCAGGCCCAGTGCTGGCAGTGTGATGGCTGCTGGAGCAACCCCACAGCTCTGTGGGATCCCTGCACTCCCCTGGGGCAGGTGACAGCTCCTGGTCTCCTTGAGCTCCGGGCAGGGACCAGGAGTGGGGCTGGCCTGGGAGAGGCTGCTCTGTTCTCCTGGTTACCTCTGGAGTAACTGGGATTTGGCAAGGGAAGGAGATCACTCACATTCTTGTTCGGAGAGGAGGATTCGGTGCGTGGTTAACCCTTTCAGCTCCCGGGAAGCCATTCCTCCTGCTGCCCACAGCCTCGTGGGTGTGCAAGGAGCAGCAGCTTCCCCAAGTGCATGGACCTGGGTGTCTGTCCCCAGAGTCCCCCACAGCGCCCTGGCCAGGGGAGACCCCTCCTGCCCTGGCACCCCCGGGCAAAGGGGCAGCTCAGCCTGGCACTGGTGCCTCCTGTGCCCACGCAGATCCCAGATCCCGCTGCTGGGGTTGCTTCCCACGGGGATCAGATGTCCATGCTCATGGGCTGTTAGCCACGGGCAGGGCTGAGCTGTCCCAGCCCTGCCAGCCACGGGGGCTCTGCCAAGAGCAGAGCTTTGACGCCCCCCCGGCCACCTCCCGCCCGTCCAGCCCCAGGGCTCTGCCCCAGGCTCCCATCTCCGGCTCTCCCTGCCCTGCATCCGGCTCAGGGTGACGGCTCCCGGGGAAACAGGGATCGCCTGGGAGCCGGAGCAGCCTTGGCTTTGTGTGGGGCTCTCCCAGGCAGCCGCGGAGCCGGAGCGGCCGCTCCCTGCGGGCAGCTGTTCCCAGCTCCCCGACCCCGCGCATCGCTGCCAACAGCTGCGTCCGACACGCCGGCCCTGGGCCCCCGCAGCCCGGGGCTGCACCGGGGGAAGAGCTGGGGACCCCCACGGAAACCAGCACCTCACCCCAGCCTGCCTAGGAGGGATCGGTTGAGACTGGGAGAGGGACGGTGCTGGAAACTCTTCCCATGCAGCCGATCTGGCTCCGAGGAGGGGGCACAGGCTCCCCCCAGCCTGGGCTGCCCAAAACCGGCAGGGCTGGATCCGTGCAATGAGCGGGAGGAGTCTGGGCACTGGCAGGGAGCTGGGAGGCTTCCTTGGATCCCCGCTGGCCCAGAGCTGGTGGGCTCCTTGCAGCCTGCCAGGGGGACAAGGCACAGGAGGGACACCCGTCCCTTGGGCTGTGGCTGTTCCCTGCTCCAGGGGCTCCAGCATCACTCCGGGAACGGTGCCAGGGTCTCTGCCCAGCTCTGCCAGCCCCAGGGGTCCACAGCAGCCCCACGGGTGCCCCAGGGCTGAGCCACAGCAGCGTCCACCCTCAGTGCCAGGTCACACCGCCCCGTCCCTGCCAAGACCCTCTGCACCGGGGGAGCTGCTGTCCGCACGCTCACCTCTGGCAACATCTGCACAGGCTGAGCACGGAGCAGCCCAGCCTCCCGCATACTTGCTGCCATACGTACAGCTCAGCCGGGATGGAACTAATGCAGAAAACATGGCCCTGCAGCCGGGGGGCTGGGAGCACCCTGCCCTCCCCGGCCCTGCCTCCGCCAGAGGCTGCCACCACCGCCAGGGGCTCCGGGGCACCCGCGGGACCCGCGGAGCCGGCGACGTCAGTCGGTTATGGGATCTGCAGATGTTGAGCCGCACGGCTCAGGTGCAGAAGTGCTCTCCTGGCTGACGCGCGGGCTGGCCCCAGCTCCTGGAGTTTCCATCCCTCTTGGCAGCGATCCTGGGACACGTTCCCTTCTCCAGGTCCTTTCCCTGCTGGGTCCATTGCCAGCGTGCTGGCGCTGGGGGCCAGGCCCCTCCTGCCCCACATCCTGGCCCTGCGGCTGGGAGCTCCGGGCTGGGCTCGGCCAGCGCTGCCTCTTCCAAGGGAGCCGTGTTTGTGCTGGCAGGGCAGCTGCCGTGATGGAGCCAGGGCACGACAGGCTTGGCACCGTGTGCGTGCTCCCATCCTGGCTCTCTCCAGAGAGTGGCATCTCTGTGGGGCTGGAGGCTGCTCCAGCAGAGCTTCTCCAGTGAGGTGTGACCCCTCCATGGCCCCTCTCTGGCTCCTGCGGTGGCAGAGCCTCGCTGCTGGTCACAGTGTGGTCGTGGCCAGTGGTCACAGTGCTCACACCAAGGGGGACACAGCTCATGGCTCCTCCCCACCCCTCCTGCCCCCACGCCTGCTGCCCGTGCCCTGTGCAGAGGTCCCGGAAGCGCTGTGCCAGGTTTGGCTCTGGCAGAGCCCTGCACTTTCCCTGCCAGCTCCAAACTCGTTAGCAGCCAGTTCTTGGCGCTGCTCAATGAGAGCGAGGGGCTGTGAGTGCTGCCTGTGCCGCGGGCCAGGGCTGCCTGCAGCTCCCACTGGGGTGCCTGAACCACAGGGCCCATCTGGGCACCACATGGGAGCTGGGAAACACCCACTGACAGCCCCTCCCATCCTCAGCAGGACCAGGATGAGGACAGGATGTGGGCTGGGGGTCCCACCCCCACAGGGAGCCAGGGGAGAGGTGAATCAGGGTGCAGGGGATCAGAGCAGTGTGGTGAATGTGGCCAGGCTCAGTTTGCCATATTTCAGTAGCATCCGGGCACACACGGGGCACCCAGCTCCAGGAGCCAGGATTCAGCATGGATAAAGAGCCCGGGGATGCAGCCAGGGAAGTAAGTCCCTCTGTCATCATCGCCATGGCAGAGCCTCCTCTTGTGTCTGTGGCACGGAGCAGCTTCCTCGCAGCACTCTGTCCCCCTCGCCCGGGTGACCTGGTGTGGGGAGAGCCCTGGGGACACCAGAGCCATCATCACACTCACCTTACCTGCTCCCACCCTCCACTCCTGGCTGGGAGCTGGGCCAGCTGCTCCACAAGGCAACCACGCTGGCATGGGGGGCAGTCACTGCTTGCAGGCTGTCCCCACTGCACTGTCCCCAGGGCAGCTCTCAGCAGAGCCAGCACTCGCTCCACGTGCTCAGCCCCAGGGCAGTTCACAAGCACGGCTGGTGAAGCACACGTCCCCTCGGCGTGTCCAGCAAGGCTGGCAGCAGTTCTGACAGCCCTGTCTCCTGTGCCTTGCAGAGTGTCCTGGGACACGACAACAACAAGGACTCCCGGCTGCTCTGGATGGGCTCCAGCGATTGCCTCATCTCCGTGGGGTTCAGCCAGGTACAGTCCCTGCCAGGAAGGTGGCCCTGGCACCTCTGGGATGCTCCAGCCCTACTCCCTGTGGCTGCTGTGCCAAAGCACCCCAGGTGCTTTTTGGGTGGCCTGTCCCCTGTGAGAGCAGGAGGTCCCCTCGCCAGGTGCCCTGGCCCTCGCTGGGATGGTGGAAGGTGGCTGGGGAAGGTGGTGGCTCCATGGAGCCATCCAGGCAGCCCCAGTGCCCACTGATGCTGTGTCTGTGTCCCTGCAGATACGGGAGCGGGAGGTGAAGCTGTGGGACACGCGGAGGCTCAGCGGGGCGACGCTCACCATGGCACTGGACACCTCACCTGGGTAGGGATGGGGACTCAGCGTGGGCTGGGAGGGTGAGCAGTGCAAATGTCCTGGTCAGAGACTCATTAGGAGTGTGGTGGTGGAGCAGGAGCTGGCAGAGAGCTCTTGGAACCAGCAGCACTCAGCCACACAAGGCTGGGGACAAAGCCGGTGACCGTGCAGCTGCATTCTCATCACCATTTGGGGGAGATGAGAGGCAGAGGCAGGGCTGGCGAGGGCACAGAGGTGTTCTGTAGTGCCGTGGTGGGTGGTGGCGCTGCTGGGGACAGTGTCTGAGGTGGCTGCTGGCCGGGTGGGCTTGTGCTCTGGGGCAGCACCACAAGATGCTGTAGACGAGTGCATCCCTTTGGCGCTGCTGGAGCGGCTCAGCCCTGGCCTCCCGCTCCTGCCGTGCTTTGTGCCGCGGTGCCTGCCCAGCCGTGGCCAGCCCCGCTCACCGGGCAGCCCCGGGAAGTGGAGAAGGAGCCTTGGCTGTGTAAGGGGTCAGCGCCCCCTGTCACGGGGAGCTGCCAAGGATGGGAAGCCTCCAGCTAGAGCCGGCCTGGCCTCTCCCACGCTGCCCAGCGAGCTGGCCTGGCGTCACCATGGGGCAAGGAAATGGGAGGAGGAGGAGGCTGTGCCTTCAGGGTGATGGGGCTGGCGGCACAGTTGTTGGGGTGCACTGGAGGCCACCAGCTCTTCCCAGGGCTGCAGGCAAAGCCCTGGGACCCTCTCTGTGTGCCCAGCTGGCTCCATGACGGGCGGGATGCTGGGGCAGGCTGGGGGGTCAGGGCCAATCCAGGGCCTCTGTGAGGGGCTGAGTGTGCTGTGACAGCCCCTTGGCTGCCCTGCCAGCATTCCCACAGCGCTGTCAGCTCCAGGGCACTGCTGGGGGCAGCCAGGACAGACAGGAGGGGAGAGGAGAGGACCTGCCCTGGGCACGGTGGGGTGAGGTTGGTGTGGAGAGGCTGCCTGAGCATCCCTCAGCCTCCTGCCAGCTGCTGGGGGAGCAGCTCCCAGCTCTCCTGCTCAGCAGCTCTGCCAGTTCAGTGAGCAAAGGCCATCATCATCATCATCATCAGTGTCCAGTGAACGCTCTCAGGGGAGGCTGGGGCTGCTGCAGGGGGACGCCTTGGGGTCCATTATTGCTCTTGGCGGAGAATCCAGTGGGAATTACCCCGAATCCTCGCCGGGCCGGGGCGAGCCAGCCGGGTAAATGGGATGCAGGCGCTGCTGTGCTCGGCCCCCTCAGCACAGGCTGCAGTTATTTTGGCTGCCGGGTTTATCGGCTCAGGAATGCGGCTGGCGGGCGCTGCCTGCGCGTCACGCCGGGGCCCTCCGGCCCGCGGCTGCGTGCGGGGCCAGCCGAGAGGGGCTGGGGGCGGCGGGGGCGAGCGGAGACCCCCCCTTGGTGCTGGGGAGGTGCTGCTTTTAGGCAGCCGCGCCGGGGCCACCGCGCTTCCAGCCCCAAGCGCTGCCGCCTGTAAATCTGGCGGGGATGACAAATGGCGGAGGGGGATTTGGGCTGGCTCCCGGCGGAGGTGCCGAGCGGGGGCCGTGCTCCCCCTCCGGCAGAGCCATCCCGAGCACGGCCGCGACACTGCGGAGCCGCGGCAGGGGCACGGGGTGGATGCTCTTGGGGTCACCAGATCACCAGATGTGCTTGGGGCAGAATTGGAACTGGGGGGCAGGGACTGAGCCCCGGGGATGGCGGAGCAGCAGCGGGGCTGGCTGTTGTGATATGTGTTAGATCATTTATAACACTGTGGATCTCCGTGGTGCCCAGTGCGGGGCACGGACACTGCTGGGCAGTGCAGCGGTGCCGGCCGGGCCGGGAGCGGGGCGTGGGGAGCTGCAGCAGCAGCAGCAGCAGCTCGTTGAAGCTCTTTGAGGAAGCAATCAGTGGGCGGGCAGGAAACTCATACCACTCATTACTGACGCCAGGCCGGCAGGAAGGGGAGTCCGCATCCCCACCGCATCCCCACCGCGCCCGCCGAGCCGGCACCGCGCGTCCCCATGGCACCCCAAAGCAGGGCCACGGCGTGCCCCACGGTGGGGGACACCCCCAGTGTGCTCATGCCAACACCCCCGGTGTGCCCACAACAACACCAAACCCTTCAGGCTGATTGTGGCCTATCCAGCATCCCTGAAAGAGGGCAGAGAGTGGGAGGCACCGGCCCCATGGACGTCCACATCAGCATGTGCCTTTTGGGGGTTCTCTTTCCCAAATCCTGAGCAGGTGAGATATTTCTGACCACACAAATATCATTTTCGAAGCATGTCAGGGCCATGCTTAAGAGCTGACCCCACCAATTCCCAGACCCTGAGGGAACAGGAGGTGAGAGGTGTGGGTGGCCATGGCCCCTCTCCACATCCTGGTCCTCAATGTGCCACCCTTGGGTACCTGCTGTTCCTTCAGCTCGGGTTTTGTCCCTGCCTGGCCCCCTTTAATTAGATCAAGGAGCAGCAGGGCAGGAGCCAGGAAGGGGCCTCTCAATAGGTTATTGTTGCCCTAAATTGTAACCAGCACCAGCGGGGTTGGGTTACCAGCTCCAACTTGGGGTCACCGACCAGACCCTGCTGCCGCACGCCTGGCAGGCAGCACAGCACTGCCTGGGGATGGTGCTGTCACCACCATGGTGACAGGAGAACAGCGCCTTCCTCACATCACTGCTTCTTTCAATGTCCTGAAAACATCTCCAGGGAGGCTGGGGTGCCACGGCCGGCTCAGGGCTAGGGCTGGATCAGTAGGGATGAGATCTGGGGTCAGCAGAGGTCCCCGTGGTGTGTTCCAGCAGTGGGCATGTCTCTGCAGGGCAGGATGGTGGTGGGGCTGAGGGATGGGGACAGCTGGATCCCCACCACACTTCATGGTGCAAAGTCTGACAGAGCTGGGAGGTGCCGGAGCCGGGACCTGTCTGCAGCAGGGAGTTGGCACAGCAGGATGTTTGTGGAGGGATTTGGGGCTGTTTAGCTCCCCAGGGCTGGAGCAGGACATGGAGGGGCCCAGGTGGTTCCCTGAGGGCACTGTCCAGGGGGAGCTCAGTCCCTAACACCCACTCTCTGCCAAAGCCTGTGGCTGAGCCAGCTCCTGGGGCTAGGCTTGCAGCCCTGGCATCTCCCAGCACCAGGGCACCCAACCCCACCGAGGCACATGTTCCCACTGTCACCCTGCCACCTCTCCCCAGATACCAGCTGGAATGGGACCTGCTCTTGTCCTGCCTGGCACCCTCCACACTGCTCTTTCCTGGGGCTTAGAAGCCATTTTGGGTCATGGTAGGTGAAAAAACCCACCCCAGCAGGAAGAACCCTGAGCAGGACAGGTCCATTGCTGTCCCCATCCCCCTGCAGATCCCAGAGATGCCTGGGTTGACACGTGCTTGCCATCAGTGGGAAAGGAGTTTGTCCTGCCCTAGCTTGGCTGCCACCCTCAGACACAAGGAAGGGGAGAGGCCACCCCACCCCATCAGGTGTCACCCCAGTGGGACCCATCCCCACGGGCAGCCACATGAAGGGGTTAAGGCAGGGCAACCACCCAGCCCATGTGGCCTGTCCCGTAATTCCACTGGGTAAAAATAGCCCAGCGCTGGGGCGGGATGGCAGCGCCCAAATCACTCCCAGATGAGCCACAGCCTCAGTGGCCACACGGTGCTCCTGGCCTCCCCAGCTCTGCAGGAGGATGATGAGCTCCAAAGCTCTCCCTGGCAGCACTGGGCTCTGTGTGATGGGCACACGCCTGTCCTCCCCCCAGAGATTGGGCATCCAGACCCCTGGCACTGAGCCATGACCCCTCGGGGCTCTGCTCCAGACCTGGGGACCTCGGGGACCCAGGGGACCTCTCTTTGGTATCCGTGGGGCCATGCCTGGGACTAGGGGTGATTTTTGGGAGACCAGAGCCCTCCAGCCCTGCCACGTCAGGGTGCAGGCAGGATCTGCCCCGGTGAAGCCGGCGGCTCCTCCTGTTGTGGCTCCCTGCCGAGCCCCCATCCTGCCGGTGGCTCTGGCCGGGGCTGTTGCTCACCGGCCCCGCCGGATCGCACAGAGAGAGAGATTTTTTTTGGGTCCATTTCAGGGGGTTTTGCAATCCTTGTCGGCGCTGATTCAGCTCGCAGGAATTAGCAGCACCGCACGATGTGCCGCTCTTGGAGCGGCTCTTGGCGCGCGACGGGGCTGGCAGTGGCCAGGGGAATTTTGTGCTGGGATTCAGGAAGCCACAGGGGCTGGACAGCCCCACTTTGGGCACTGCTGCTCTCCCGCAGGGCTGCCCGGGTGCAGACGTGGGTGTGGGCCAAGCCCCATCCTGGCTGCAGTGTCCCCATCACCTCCGAGCCCTGCTGTCCCCCTTGTGCAGCTGGCACCCCAAAATCTTAGTCTCAGGGTGTCCGAGGGGTGCTGCACCTGCCAAAGCTGAACCCTAACTTTGCTTCTGCCCCCCTGGCATCTCCACTGGAGCTCCCTCACTCTGGAGGTGCTGGAAACCCCTCCAGAGCAATGGGATCAGCTGAGGAGCCAAGGGGTCCCCAGCACACGCTTGGTATTGGGGGGGCTCCCCTGCAAACCTTTGGCTTCTAGGTTTGCTACTAGCTACTTGCAAGTGGGGAAATCGGCTTCGTTAGGGGAAGGGCACATCATGGAGGCAAAGGAGGGGGGAAGTGAGGGGCCAGGAGGGGTGGAGGACTCCCGAGGCCGGGGACACGCCAGGGGCTGTGGCGGCGGCCGGCCAGGGGCACCCGGCGCGAGGCCGCAGCTCCGCCAGGGACTTTTCTTCTCTCCTCCTCGCGAGGCTGGAAAATATACAAAGCTCGCAGTGAAAATATTTACACAGCAGCAATTTTGGGAGGAATTTGGGATGTTAATTTGAAAAATCTGTGGGGAGAGGACCACAATGGGCCCTTTGAGCGGGCGAGCGTGGCCATCGCAGCGAGCCGCCCGCGCCGGCGAGGGGCCCCTCCTGCCGCTGCGCCGGCCCTAATGGGAGCCAGCCCTGCCGGAAGCCCACCTGGGAGCCGGGGGGCTGCGCCAGACGGCCCCGCCGACGCCCCGCGCCCCTAATTGCATCCAGAGCCGCTCCCTGCCCCGGGCGAGCGGCACCGAGGGGCGGGGGGTCAGGGCCGTGCCCTGCGGCGGAGCGGCCGGCCCGGAGCGCACGGCGGTGACCCTCGGCTGCAGCCCCGCGCTGTGCTCATTCTCTCCAAATCAAACATACCTCGGCGGGCAGGGCCCCAACCTGGAAAATTCCAGCCCGAAAGATAAAGGATTGGAAAACGATTAAAACCAGAGGGTTGGAGCAGAAACCACTTGGCAGCGGGAACCTGCCGAGCGTCGGCTCCCAGCCCACCCCGTGCACAAAACCGGCTGTTCTGGGGCCGGGCAGCGGGGGCTCTGGCGGCGGCCCCCGGCCTGGGGGGCCACGCAGGCTGACACTTGTCACGGGCGATTTGGGGGTCCCGGTGCCGCCGCGGTTGACGTCAGGAGGTTGGGCTGGGCTGTTTGTCCCGCAGCTGGCCCCGCAGCCATCTGGCAGGCGGGGAGGGATGAAGTAAGGCTGGATGATGCGCAGGGCAGGGGCTGATTTGAACCCCGTGGCCTCTGTTTTGGGAACACCTCCTCAGCGCCCGAGGTGGGGGGCAGCACCCTAGGGGTAAAAACGCCCAGAGTCGGGAAAACTCCCCCCTCCCTTGCCCTGACTCATCCCGGGGCTCGCCAACAACAACGGGAGGACACGGCTGACCTTCCCGCTCCTCTGCAGGGGACACGCCACACTGCCCACACCCCTGCCTGTGACGGGCAGTGCCTGCCGAGCTACTCAGGGCTGCACAGAACTTTTCGTTGTTGTTATTTTAATTTGGGGTTGTATTTTTTTACAAAAAGACACCCTTCTGATCTGCCTTACAAAAGAGATGTACACAAAGCTGTACTAAAAAAAGTTTTCCCAGAAGAAATGGGAAATAACGATGTATAAATATTCTCTCTGAGTTCTTAAAGCTTCAATTCCCGGTTTGCCTGCTCGGCACTTCCTTTGGCCCGGGGGGTCCCGAGGGTCCCAGCACCTCGGCCGGGCCGTATTGCTCACATCAGCTTCCAGGGAGTTGAGTCACGGGCCATGCTCCACTGAAGGACCCTTGTTACCAGCACGTGGGCGTCCCTCAGCCCAGTCACAGCAGCTTTCTCTTTAGCAGGAGCTCAAAAAAGCCCCCCAACCCCCAAATTAACCCCCCCTTCTCTTCCGCTGCGCACATTCTAGGTAGAGTCACAGAAATCAAGGCACAGAGCAGTAAAATTCATGTCTCCTCCCGAAGCATGGCAGCCTCTCGGAAATTGCACGTTGTGGGATGGGGGGGTTTCTGCCTCAGTTCAGTCAGCTCCTTGGCAATCTGTATCCCAGAGGAACATGGCCAGGTGCTGCCTCTGGAGCTCAGCCCTCCTGTGTCCAAGGCTCTGGAAGCCCTGTGGGTTCAGAAGTAGGAGGGTTTGAGCCCCGGGGTGTTGTTGTTGCTGGGGTAGTGGGACTGCATGAGCGGCACCTCGCACTCAGAGCCGCCAGAAAGCATGGCTGCCTCTGGCACCTTGCAGCCGTGGCTGCTCAAATCCCCGTTTTCCAGGCAGGCTTTCACCCCTTCCAGCTCCAGTGGGCCGGTGTCCACCCCAGCGCCGGCGGGTGCCTTGGCACGGCGGTGCCGGCAGTAGTACATGGTGGCCGTGACCACCACCAGCAGCAGCAGCATGGCAGCCAGCGCAGGGACCAGGATCAGGGCGAGGTTGGGGTCCTGGCTCTGGGTGACAGGGGAGTGCTGCTGCAGGCTGAGGGGCAGGGTGTGTGCCTCGGCACAGTGCTCCTCCTTGGGGGCCTCCCCCAGCGCCCCGATGCAGACGCGGTAGGTGCAGTTGGGTTTCAGCGCCCGCACCGTGTACTCGGAGAGCGAGGCCGGCAGGCGCAGCATCACCGCCCGCTTGTCCGGCCCCGACAGGTTCCGGTAGCTCAGGCGGATTCCCTTCAGCTGCGCCTTGGACTGGATGTAGCTGTGCAGGTCCACTTTGAGGGAGGTGCTGCCCACCTGGGCGATGCTGACCCGCTGTGCAGGTGGCAGGGCTGGCGTGCCCGGGGCTGCCGTCGTTCCCCTCGCCTCCACCTCGCAGTACACGCCAGCGAAGCCTGCGGGGCACAGGCACTCCAGGAGGTTCTGGGCACCCAGGTGGCAGGTGCCGCCGTTCAGACACGTGCGGGGGGGACAGATGGGCGCTGGGGGGCTGGTGGGGGCCGGGGCGCCGCGGAAGGGCACCAGGGTGGAGCTGCCCTGGGGCTCTCTGGGCCTCGGGGTGGGTGCAGCGGTGCTGGGGGGCGGCGGCGGGCGGTGGGTGCTGGGCGGCGGCGTGGGCGGTGGCAGCGTGGTGGTGCGGGCCGTGGTGGGCGTGGGGGTGGTGGTGGGGCAGCCAAAGTCGGTGTACTGCAGGTGGTGGAGGAGCTTGCCAGAGTTCTTGGGGGGGAAGTGGCAGCGCGTCTCCTCGGGGCGCCGCAGGACCACGCCACTGGTGTTCACCCACTGCACCAGCCAGCTCATCTGGCAGATACAGTTGAAGGGGTTGCCGGCAGCCGTCACGGCCCGCAGCCTGGGGAAGAAGCTGGAGAAATCCCGGGGGATGGTGTTGATGTTGAGGTTGCTGATGTCCAGCTCCTGGAGGTTGTGGAGGCTCTGGAAATCCTCAGCTGGCAGCTGGGAGATGCGGGCATTGCCAGCCAGGCTGAGCCTGGTGAGGCTGCCCAGGCGCCGCAGCACGGCCGGGACGCGCTCCAGCAGGTTGTCAGAGATGTCCAGCTCGTGGAGGTTGTTTTGGACCTGGAAGAGCTCCTCGTTTAAGCTCGTCAGGCCCAGCCCTGCGATCTTCAGGGACTCAATGCTGACGGCATGGAAAGCCCCTGGTGCAATGGCAGGGATCTTGTTCCAGCTGATGTCCAGCAGCAGGAGGTTGGGCAGGTCGAGGGGGGGCACAGCCCTGAGCTGGTTGTTCTGCAGCTTTAGCTCCAGCAGATTCTCCAGCGTGTCAAAGGCAGCAGCGTGGATGTGCTGGATCCTGTTCCTCTGCAGGTAGAGCCGTTCCAGCAGCCGCAGCCCATGGAAGGTCTCATTGGTGATCTCCTGCAGCTGGTTGGAGGACAGGTCCAAGTTGACGAGCTCCGTCAGGGGCTGGAAGATGTTTCTCTGGATGCTGGTGATCTTGTTTTGCGAGAGGTCCAGGAGCTGGAGGGCAGGCAGCCCTGCAAAGCTGTCCTCACTGAGCGTTGTGATGCCGTTCTCAAAGACATAGAGGGAGAGGGTGCTGGGGGGCAGCCCCTGGGGCACCTGTCTGGCCCCGCCTGGCTGCACACAGGATGGTCTTGGGGTCATGGCACTGGCAGCCTGCAGGACATGCCCTGGCCAGCTCCCCACGGGCCAAGAGGAGCAGGGTGCAAAGGATCAGCTGCTTCATGGTGTCAGCTCTGCGGAGAGACAAGCGCAGCCAGGGTGAGGGGATGGGCCCTGCTGGGGGGTACCCAGGGCTGGCAGGGGCACCTCTGAACCCTGCTCAGCCTCCAGGGCTGCCCACCCCAGCTCCATGCTCCCCCCCTCCCAGACCCCCAGGATCTGGGGATGTGGTACCTTTGCACACCCCAGGCTCTACCACGAGACATGTCCCACTGGTATTGGGGCTGTCTTCGGTGGAGCACTGAGACCTTTCCCAGTACTCACGAGGGCCCCAACCTCCCCAGCTGCTCAGCAGGGTGCAAATCAAACACAGGGGATGTGGAGAATCAGAGCACCGGGAAGGGGTGGGAGCCTGGCCGGCCTCCCCTGCGTAGAGCTCAGCTTAACCCTTTGCTTGTGCTGCCATCACAGCAGCTGCACCCTCAGGGGCCGCTCCTGCCCGGATCACCAGCAACAGCAGCCCCTCTTGGGGACAGGGGCACACAGTGTGGGGCTGGAGGAGCCATTTGTGTCCCCACAGAGTCCAGGGGCTCATTCAGCCCCACCCAGCCCCTGTCCCCACAGGTCACCTTGCTGTTCCCCTCTCTGTTAAACTCCAGGGACTGAGCACCGTGGGCTGTGTCCCTGTCCCTTGAGGGCTGGGTCAGCAGGGATGGAGGGAGGAGGCTCTGGGGTGACCAAGGCTGTAATCACCCCAACCCCAGCTCCCCATGGATGCCATGGCCAATGTCATAGCCGCTGCCTGTGTCACACAGGGCTCCTCCCTCAGCCCCATCTTTCAGCCCCTTTAATGACACTGGGCTGGGCCAGAGACTCACAGTCTCCTGCCACTCCATTTCAGGGTCGGGGGGAGGTGGCAGAGTAGGATCCCTGGGCAAGGAAGAGGTGAACTCTTCCCCAGCCCCATCTGTTGCCACCTCCCCCGTGCTCAGAGCTGTCGGAGCTCCAGGCAAACGCCCCCCCGTGGCTCGCAAGGGGCCCCCGCTGTGTGTGGGGGGCTGCAGGTCACAGAGCAGCACGTGCCGCCTGCCCCAGCCCCGTCAGCAGTGCAGGGACAACACATCCTGAGCCAGGAGGGTCTGGAGCCGTGCTGTGTCCTCTTGTCGCCCTGCCGGGGGGTTGGACAGGGTTAACACGCAGCCAGCTCTGTCCTCGCCTCTTCCCGAGCCGCCCCCCCTAGGGTGGGGTGAGCCCACTGCTGGGCAGGGTCACCAGAAGCGCCTGAGTCACTTGGCCTGGCCGGCCCTGCCCTGACATGACCTGTGCCGTCAGCCCCTGACACTGGGGAGGAGCTGTGCCACATCCCAGAGGTCACTGTCACCCAGGGGTCACCATCAGTGCATCCCCTCCCCAGCAAGCCCAGCTCAGCCCCCAGCCCGCTCACCAGTGTCGGCTGCCCCTGCACCCCACATCACAGTCAGGCTGCCAGCAGAGTTAAAAGCACAACATGGAGACCCTTTGAAGAGCTGTTTGGGGCAGACCCAGCGCACCTCGAGGTGGCTCCAGCATCCAGAGCGTGCTGGCTGGTGGGAGAAGCCTGGGTGCAGGGTGCTGGCGTGCCAGCGGTGCCATGGCCGTGCCAGCCCGCCCGGGTGGGCAGCGCCGGAGCGGGGCCAGGCCTGCGGGATGCTGGCGAGGCCGGGGCTGGTTTTGCAATGCCAGGGTCGGGTTTCGCTGACGTGTCCCGTGCTGCAACCAGCTGCTGACTCCAAGTCTCTCTCGTCCCTTTAATTACGCTGGCATTTCCTCCCCGTCTGCCAGGCTCCCCGCTCCGGGCAGGTTCGGCCAGCCCGGCCACGGCCGCGCATCCGCGCCTGGCCACGAGCGCCGGGCAGGCGGGCAGGGCCCCGCAGCCTCCGCCACCGCCCCTCGGCATCGCCCGCTCCGCCGGCACACGCCGACATCCCGTCCGCGCCCCGCCTCCCGGCACGATGCTGCTCCGAGGCAGAGAGGAGTTCCCGCAGCCCGGCACAGCCCCAGGAACGGGGGGCAGGGGAACAGCCTCCCCAGGTCCTGGCAGGGTCCCCAAGGGCGGAGAGGGGGCCCCGTTTCTGCTGGAGGTGTTGGGGCCGCCCTGCCAGCGGCCTGCTGCTGCCTTGGCTGGGCTCCCCCGCGCCTGCACCGCAGATATTTGCCGAATTATTCATATTTTCCGGCTGCGGGGAGGATCTGGGCTCAGATTCCCCCAGTCCCGGCTCAGCCTTTCCCTGCCAGCCTGCTGGGGTGGGAGTGCCGTGTCACCCCCGTTCCCCGCCTGCAGCCCCCCGGGCTGGGCCACCGCGCTGCCCGCCCAGGGCTGGCACTCGGCAGGGATGCCCTGCTTTGCACCCGCCTCCTGTTTTTAAGGACGAGGCCACGTCCTTGTGCTGCAGGGTGACACCTGTGCAGGACAGGCTGGAGGAGCTGCAGAGTTCTGCCATTCCCCTCTGCTTGGGGACCTCAGGGAAGCGGGCACAGCCGGGATGTTCCTTCCCGCACCGGCAAGCGCAGACAAAGCCAGCGTTGTTGCCGGCCCGTGGGCTGCCACCTTTGACGGTGGCACCGGAGCAGGAAGGACGGGGGCCCTGCAGTGTGCGGTGACAGGGAGGTGACACGGTGCCTCTGCCAGGCGGGATGCAGACGCCGCTGCCCTGCCTTACACCCCTCAAAACAAGGCGATGTCAGCACGTGCCCCCTCCCCGAGCCAGCCGGGGGATGTGCAGGATTAAACCCTTAATCCTCCTCCCCTTCAACCGACCGTGCGCCGCCGCAGCTCCCACCTCCTCCCGCTCCCCTCCCTATTTAATTAAAGTTTCCGCAGCAGCCCCGCAGGAATGCAGGCCTGGTTATTGCATTCCCCGAGCGCTCGCCAGCCCCTCCATCCCGCTCCTGCCCCTTTGACCCGGCCGCGCTCCCCATCTCAGGTGCCGGCAAGGAGAAAAACCAGCAGAGCCGCTTTGCCGTCAGCCAAAGCGCCTCGGGAGGAGCCGGAACGCCGGCGGAGGGTGGGAGGAGGCCGGGGATGGTGCCACGCGTGGCCCGGGCGGCACGGGCAGATTCCTCCGCAGTGACTGGGGCGGCCGCGGCTGTCCCCGAGCGCTTCCTCGTGCCGCGTCCCGCCGGCAGAGCCAGCCGGGCAGGCAGCGCTTGCGTCAGGGCCACCCGGCCGGGCTCGGCGTGGCGCGGGGGAAAACAGTAATTAGTGTCATCCCTGATGGCGGCACTGCCCAGGCCGTGTGGGCAGCCGCACAGCTGGGTCAGGGCAGTCCGGCCGCACCAGCCCCAGCAGGGTGAGACCCGTGGGCGTGGGGCACGCTGGCAAGGGGAGCTGTACGGGGGGACATTACTGGGGGTTTGGCTGGGAAGAGTCTCAGAACTGGAGCATCTCTGCTGGCAAGTGTTGGCTCCTGTGGCCATTGCCAGGCTGGGAGGGAGCCAGGCATGGAAAGGGACATTTACCGCATGGTGGCCCAAAGAGGTGACACCCAAAGACAAAGAGGTGACACCCAAAAAGGGTGACAGGCGCCAGCACCCTCCGAACTCACACCAGGTGGCAATGAAGTGCGTGGGGAGCTGGCGGCAGGAGAAGCAGTGGGGTATCCCTGCCTCCCGGTGCCAGGCTGGCCAGTGGCCCTGCTGGCACCCATCCCTCTGTGCCAGCCAGAGGAAAACCCTTGTCAGCACTGCATGGGGACCCGCAGCAGGTCAGTGACCCAGGACAGCGGCCCCTGAGGACAAGCAGAACGAGGGCAGCCAAACCCCACCCCAGCCAAGCCCTCCACTGAGGAGGGTGGTGGTGGACACTGCTGCCAGCAGCTCCCACCTCTGCCTGATCCCGGCAGGAGAGCCCAGCCGTCACATCTGCTGGGACAGAGCAAGCATGGGATGGGCCCAAGACCATGCCGGTCTTGTGTGGGTCTGGAGCGCTTCACTGCCACTCGGCCATGCCGGATGGAGCCGTGCTCTGTGTCAGCCCCAAATACATCCCTCCCCTTGCCTGCGATGGATGCAGCACCAGACCAGGATCCCAGGGCCAGACCCCAGCACATCCCGTGACAAAACAGGCACAGGCAGGGACAGGGAAGCGAGAGCCCTCCATGAACCCCTGTCCCAGCCCTCTGCAGTGCCACCGCCCCAGCCCAGCCGAGGCCCTACCATCAGCCGGGGAAGGGGCCAGCCAGATGCCCCTGGCTCAGCTGAGGCCTCGCAGGGAGCAGGGCATGCCGACCCTCGGCCGAGCCCCAGTGACACCCTGTCACTCTGGGTGCCCAGGCCACACCAGGCGTCCCACGGCCTGGCCCGGGCCCACCAGGGCCCCCCGGCCCCCACCGCCCCCTGAGCCCGCGGATGCCCGGCAGAGCCCCCTCCCGCCCGTGGGCTGCCGCCCCACAGAGCCCCGGTGGCCGTGGGGAGGGCTCGGGCGGTGCGGCGGCCGCGGGACTCACCGTGGCGGGCGGTGCGGGG
This sequence comes from Molothrus ater, assembly GCF_012460135.2. Taxonomy (NCBI): domain Eukaryota; kingdom Metazoa; phylum Chordata; class Aves; order Passeriformes; family Icteridae; genus Molothrus; species Molothrus ater. Next base: position 14,319,665 of record NC_050493.2, on the reverse strand, counting down.
CCGTGCGGGGCGGGCGGTCAGTCCATGGCGGCAGCGCAGCGGCGGCCGGGCGAGCGCTTCCCTCTCTGGCGGCGCCGGGCGCGGGGGGGCGGCATTTAAACCAAGGGGTGGGGCCTGTCCTCCCGCCGGGCGCCCATTGGCTGAGAGCACGGAGGGGGTGGGGCGGGGCACGGCCTCCACGGAGGCTCCGCCCCCGCTCACCTGGGGCCCGACGGGGGCGGCACCGCGGGGACCCCCGGGAGCCCCGAGCCGCGGGGACATCCAGGACCGCGGGGACCCCCGGGACATCCAGCACCTCTGGGACCCTCGAGTCACAGGGATCGTCGGGACCCCAGAGGCACAATGTCCCCAGGACATTCAGGACCTCTGAGTCACAGGGACCCCCTGGACCCCCAGGACCTCTCGGACCTTAGAGTCACAGGGACCCTGGGGATATCCAGGATCTCTGATTCACAGGGACCCCTGGGATACCCAGGACATCTGGGACCTCAGAGTGACAGGGACCATGGGGGTACCCAGGACCTTTGAGTCACAGCAGCCCCCAGCATCTCCAGGACTTCTGGGACATGGGAGTCACAAGGATCCCAGAGGCCTCCACAGGGACCTTCAGACCCCCTGACCTCACAGGGACATTGAGATTTCAGGAGCCTCCAGAGTCACAAGGACCTCTGGGACCCCTTGGGAACTCCATGTGACCTCAGGGCTTCCCAGAGTCACAAGGATCCCCAGGACCCACAGGACCTTTGGAAGCTCCCAGACCTTCCAAACCCCCCAGGGCCCCCCAGTACCTTCAGCATCCCTGGGGCTGGGGTCCCTGGGACCCCAGCACCCCTGGTGTGTGCACACACAGGTATAGGGCTAGATGCAGGTACAGGATCTCCCTCATATCCCCAGCACCCATGGGACTCCTGGCAACCCTGGTAACAAAAAAGGCTGTGTTGGGTGTCCTTGGCATCCCCAGGGACCCCCATACCCAGTGTGCCCAGGGTAACCAGGGACTCTGGCACCAATGAGCCCCAATACCCTGGGGTCCCAATCCCTCCATGCCCCTGGTGTCCACAGAGCTCCTGCCACCATGTGCCAGGGGACAGGGGGAGAGTGGGTGGCCCTTGCAGGGCTGTCCCATGCCCCTGTGACAGCAGAGCAATGCTCCCTGTTTGGCACGGTGAGGGTGGCATGGGTTGGGCTGGGACAACCAGGCACTCAGGGTGCCCTTGTCCCAGACCTGCACCACTGTGGTGGTGGCAGTGCTGGTGACTGTGGTGACAGCAGGGCAGGGGACCCCGGTGCCTGCCCCAGGCATCCTGGCAGTGTTTGCCTAGCTTGTGCCAACAGTCCTGGGGCAGGAGCATGCCATACCAGCTATCCTTCATGGCATGGGATGGCATGGAGCAGCTCCCTCCCCTTGGCACAGCCACAGAAACGTCAACCAAAAGTGATAGATTGTCCCTTTGGTCTCTGCCCGCGGCGCTCCCTCCTCCACCCCTGCCAGGGAGGGCACAGAGCGCTCCTGTCACCGCTGTCCCCTCCTGCCACCGAGTATTCCCTGTGGTCCCCTCCTGCCACCGAGCGTCCCCCTCCGGCCATGGAGCACCCCGGCTGCGGTGTGGGACAGGGGGCAGGACAGGGAGCAGGGACACACTCCAGTGGGCACAGCCGGCCCGCAGGGCACTGCCGGGGCTGCCGGTGCCGGGCGAGGCTGGCGGTGAGCCGGGAGTGCCACACGCCCGCCCCGAACTGGCCCAGCCGGCCCGGCCGCCCTCGGGGCCACCCCGCAGGTGCCAGAGGCTTCCCCGGGTGCCGTGGCCGGGCACGGGGAGCAGGGCAGGGAGCGGGATGCCCCACGGCTGTGCAGCTGGGGCTGGAAGCAGGTGGCAGTGACATCCTGCTGCCAAGCTGTCAGCACAGGCTGGGACAGCGAGGGTCGTACCCCCTGGCACGGCGCTGCTCTGCCATCACAGCACAGCCTTATCCTGCCCCACGCTGCCCCTGGATGGGGTTTGGGGTGTGCACCAGTGGGGGAACAGGATCCAGCCCCACATCCATGGAGGAGCTGTGCCCATGGGGGTGCTGTGCCCATGGGGGCCCCTGGCTCAGCACCCCCCTTCCCTTGCAGGGTGACCATCCCGCTCTACGACGCCGACACGGGGCTGCTGGTGCTGGCAGGGAAGGTGAGGTGCCATAACTGGGGGGTGCAGGGAGGCACTGGGGGGACAGGAGGATGCAGGGGGGTGTAGTGAGGTGCAGTTTGGTACATGTGGGTGCACCAGTGGAGTACAGGAGGTTGCATGTGGTGCAGCAGGGTGTTTCCTACAGCCCTGTTCAGTCCCTGTCCCCACCACCTCTCTTCCAGGGAGAAAACCTCCTCTACTGCTTCGAGGTGGCCCCCACGCAGCCAGCACTCACCCAGGGTAAGCAGGTCCCCTCCCACCCATATCTCCCCCAGAGGGGGACTCACTGCTGCTCGGCCACCCAGCCCAGGGCCACCCTGCCTGTCCCACAGTGACCCAGTGCAGGACAGAGGGCAGCACGCGGGGCCTGGGGGCCGTGCCACGCCTGGCCCTGGATGTCATGGCCTGCGAGGTGCTCCGTGTCCTGCAGCTCACTGACACCGCCCTCGTCCCCATCAGCTACCTGGTACCACGCAAGGTAAGGGGGCCCTGGGGGTGGCACTGCCTCATGGGTGCCTGGTGACACCTCCCCAGCACTGGGTGACAAAAAGGACCTGGCTGCAGGGAGACCCCAGTACCCAGCCTGGGGAGAGCAGGAGAGGAGGTCAAACTTGGATGCTGGTGGTGGGTTGCGGAGTCTGGGTGCTGGATTTGGGGATTTGGGTGCTGCATGCAGGATTGGGGTGCTGGAGAGTGGCTGCTGACAGCTGGGTGCCACCTGCTGGGTGCTGTTGGGCAGTGGGTGCTGGGCACTTCAAGCAGCTGAAGTTTGGGTGCTGGAAGTGTCTGGGGGTGCCCAGGGGTGCCCCAGCTGCAGCAGGACAGAGGCTGTGGGATTTTGGGAACACCCATCTCACCCCATCCCCTCTCCCCCAGTCTGTCCAGGAGTTCCACGAGGATCTGTTCCCTGACTGCACAGGGATGCTGCCAGCCACCGATGCCCAAGGCTGGTGGGCAGGGGACAGCCAGCAGGTCAGTGTCATCCAGAGGGGTGTCCTTGCTGGTGGCATTGCCACTGCCCCATGCTCACCATTGTGCTCGGTGCAGGTGGGGAGGGTGAGCCTGCACCCTGCACGGAGACCCACGGAGACCTTCACATCCCCCATCATTGCTGGCACTGTCCCCACCAACGCCGGCCACACAGACACCGACACCGGCCACACCGACACCGGCCACACCGACACCGGCCACTCTGACGCTGACCAGAGTGTGAGCATGGGGTGCTGGAAAAGTGCACTGAGTGCTGAAGGGGTGGGGTCCCTGCTGCCCTCATCCCACAAGACAAACCAGCACCCCCTGCCTGGGCTCTCTCTCCCATAGGAAGCCAGTGGCTACTCCTCACCATCCTCACTGGCCTCCCCAGGCAGCGCGGCCACCTCGCTCTCAGCCAGCACCGGCCCCTCCAGTGGCTTTGCCAGCAGCCCCAGCCAGAAGTCCCTGCAGAGCATTTTGGGTGAGCGGGCAGTGGGGTGGGCTCGGGGTGCCCCTCTGGGGGGATTCGGGGCGCTCACCCAGCCCTCGCCCGCTGCAGGGCCCAGCTCCCGCTTCCGGCACGCGCAGGGCCGGGTGCTGCACCGGGACCTGCACCTGACCAACCTGCGGGGGCTCAGCCTCACCACACCGGGCGAGAGCGACGGCTTCTGCGCCAACCTGCAGCGCGTGGCCCTGCCCCTGCTCTCTGCCGGCGGCCAGATCGCCGTGCTCGAGGTACCTGGGGAGGTGTGGAGGCCAGCACAGTGCGTGTGTGCTGTGCACGGGGTGCCCAGGGAGGTGTGGAGCCCGGCAGAGTGCCGTGTGTGCTGTGCTTGGGGTGCCCAGGGAGGTGCGGAGGCTGGCACGGCGCCGTGTGTCCTGTGTGTGCTGTGTGTGCCCTGTGTGCCCTGTGTGTGCCCTGTGTGCCCTGTGTGCTGTGTGTGCCATGTGTGTGCCCTGTGTGCCCTGTGTCCCGTGTGTGCCCTGTGTGCTGTGTGTGCCATGTGTGTGCCGTGTGTGCCCTGTGTCCCGTGTGTACCCTGTGTGCCCTGTGTGCCCTGTGTGCTGTGCTGCTGACCCCAGCTCTCGCCCGCAGCTCTCCAAGCCCGGCCGCCTCCCCGACGTGGCCGTCCCCACCATCCAGAACGGCGCGGCCGTGGCCGACCTCACCTGGGACCCCTTCGACCCGTGTCACCTTGCTGTGGGTACGTGTGTGCCAGCTCTGCCCAGAGAGTCCCCCAGAGCTCCAGGCATTCCAGATCACCCCAGTAACCACTGCCCATCCCTTCTGGCACAGCGGGTGAAGACGCCAAGATCCGGCTGTGGCGCATCCCTGAGGGAGGGCTGCAGGAGACCCTGCAGGAGCCTGAAGCTGTTCTCCGAGGTGAGGGGACTACTGAGCACCCCACAATGGGGACAAACCAGCCCAGTGGCACCCACAGTTGGGGACAGCCACACACTGCTGAACCTCACCAGGTCACATGGAAAAGATTTACTCCATCCGCTTCCATCCCACGGCATCCGATCTCCTGGTCTCCTCCTCCTACGACATGACCGTGCGGATCTGGGAGCTGAGCACTTGCCGGGAAGTCTTGTGCCTGCAGGGACACACAGACCAGGTAAGGGATGACAAATCCAGGGACACCCAAGAGGCAACTTTGGGACATTTGCACAACATCTGTCTCTCCAGATTTTCAGCATGGCTTGGAGCCCGGATGGGAAGAAGCTGGCAACGGTGAGCAAAGACGGACGGATACGGCTCTACGAGCCACGGCGCAGCTCTCAGCCTCAACAGGTACAATCCCAGCACTGGGGATGGGCTGGAGAGCTGGGGCTGTGGGCAGTAAACCCTCCCCATGGGCACATGACTGCGCCCCCAGCTCTCTCAGAGCAGGCAGGGTGACCTTCACCCCACGCAGGAGGGCCCAGGTCCCGAGGGGGGACGCGGAGCGCGCCTGGTTTGGGTTTGTGGTGGTGACTACCTCCTGGTCTCCGGCTTTGACAGGTAAGGAGGGGGACACATAGCAGGGCAGGGGTCCCTGAGGACACTGCTTGCTCTCACTGTCACCTCCTCACAGCCGCAGCGAGAGGAGGATCCTCCTGTACCGGGCACAGGCCCTGTCTGAAGGACCCTTGTCTGTCCTTGGTCTGGACGTGGCCCCTTCCACCCTCCTGCCCTTTTATGATGAGGACACCAGCGTCGTCTTCCTCACTGGCAAGGTGAGGGCTTGCCCTCCAAAAAGCTGTGGAGCTCCCTGCCTACAGCACCCCACAGTGTCCATGTCCCCTGACAGTCCCTGTCTCACTCCATCCCCAGGGTGACACCAGAGTCTTCCTCTATGAAGTGACCCCTGAGCCCCCCTATTTCCTCGAGTGCAACAGCTTCACCTCCAATGAACCCCACAAGGTGAAGGGGGGGTATGCTGCCTGTCCCTGACCCCCTACCTGTGCTGCCAGACCCCACTCACACCCCCACCCCACCAGGGCTTTGTCTTCCTGCCCAAAACGGCGTGCGAGGTGCGGGAGGTGGAGTTTGCGCGGGCGCTGCGCCTGGGGCAGAGCAGCCTGGAGCCCGTGGCTTTCCACGTGCCACGCGTCAAGGTAGGTGGCAGGGGGGGCTGGCCGTGTTTGGGGATGGGACAGGAGGGACAACACCCCCTGAGCGCCCCTTGCCCCCGCAGAAGGAGTACTTCCAGGACGATCTGTACCCGCCGACCCGCGTGTGGTGGGAGCCGGCGCTGGGTGCGGGTGCGTGGCTGGACGGGCAGGACGGGCAGCAGCGCCGCGCCAGCCTGCGCCCCGCAGACATGGTGCCAGGTGGGTACGGGGCTGGGCGAGGAGCTGGCCCTCAGGGGGGCTTTGGTCAATGGGGTAGAGCCCTCCCGCCCCACGGTGACACCGCTCTCGTAGTGAGTGAGGCCCCCAAAGAGGCTCCGGCTCGGAAGTTCGTCCCTGCGTCCGTGTACCTGGAGGAGAAGACTGATGAGCAGAAGAAGGAGGAGGTGGGTTCTGGGCTGAGCACCCTACGCCGGGCCCGGGGTGATGCCCTGCGCCCCACGGCTCTGCCCGCCTCTCCCCACAGCTCCTCAGTGCCATGGTGGCCCGGCTGGGCAACAGGGACGACCCGCTGCCGCAGGACTCCTTCGAGGGCGTGGACGAGGACGAGTGGGTGAGTGCGGGACGGGACGCACGAACCCGGCTGGGTCCTCCCGGCCCCGCCGCGCCCTCACCCCCGGCCTCCCGCAGGACTAGGCTGGACCCGGGACAGAGCAGCCGGGACCCCGCACCCGCCGGGCCCGGCGGGGCCACCACGAGGAGGAGGAGGAGGAGGAGGAAGAAGAAGAGGTGGAGGAGGCGCAGGGCCCGCCGCGGGCAGGACCCGCTATTAAAGCCGCTGCACCAGCACCGTGTCCTGCCGTGATCCTGGGACACCGAGGGGGACACGGGACCGGGAATGGGGGAGACACAGGGAACGAGGGGGCATGTGGACCGGGGGCGACACAGGGACAGGCTCCAGGGGGATACAGGTATCGGGGTGACACAGGGACCGACAGCGGGGAACACGGTAACCGAGCGGGACATGAAGAGTGGGGCGGGGGGTACACAAGGACACAGGGACCGTCACCGGAGAACACGGAAATCAGGGATAACACAGGGACTAAGGGAGAGCCAGGGACCGCGGGGGGGGGGGGGGAATACGGGGACCAGGGAGACACGGGGACCGGGGCGACACAGGGACAACACAGGGACCGGGGATGGGGGGCACAGGGACCGGGGGCACACGGGGACCGGGGATGGGGGGGGCACAGAGGGAGCGCGGCCGGGGAAGTCGCGCCTCACCCGCCGCGGGCCTCCGGCCCGGGGACACCGCCAGAGGGCGCTGTGGCTGCAGAGGGGACGCTCCGCCCGCGCCGCCGCCGTCTCGGTGTCCGCCGTGACCCTCAGCCCCGGCCACGTGACCGGCGGGGCGGAAGCGGCGGCGGGGACATGGTGAGAGGGGACGGGGGGACGCGGCGGGGGCACAGCGGGACCGAGGGGCAGAGCTGGGGCCGGACAGGGCCCGGGCAGGGGCAGCGGGATCGGGAGTGTGCGAAGCAGCTGGTTCCGGGAGGGCCAGGGCCACTGGAGAGGGGACAGGGACAGGGGAAGGGGTCACAGGACCAGAGAAGGGGGAAGAAGTCGTGGGAAGGGGGGACAGGGACAGAGGAGGGGAGAGCAGGGACAGGGAGGGGGTGACAGGACCAGCGGAGAGGGGACAAGGCATGGGGACAAGGGACAGAGACAGGGGAGAGGGGAGGGGGCCTGGGGAAGGTATCACAGGGCCTGGGTGGGGGACAGAGCCAGAGGAAGGGGGACAGGGCCAGGTACGGCCATGCCAGAAGGCAGATGGGGTCAGGGCAGACCCCCGGGGGATGGGGAGAGGTGACAGGGCAAAGGAGCCGTGGTGGCTCTGACAGCAGGCTGTCCCTGCAGGCCAAGTACCTGGCACAGATCATTCTGGTGGGGGCCCAGGTGGTGGGACGGGCCTTCATGCGGGCGCTGCGCCAGGAGTTTGCAGGTAGGAGCTGGGATGCTGCTCCACAAGCTCCGTGTGCCCACGCTGCCCTGCTGGGCACTGCTCCACATCCCCACCCTTCCCTGGGCACCCCAGTGCCCCCCATCCCCGGGCTGGGCCTGCAGGGGACACTGCCAGGTCGTCACAGGGTTCCATCCTGGCCCTGGCACTGCTGCCAGGCTCCTAGAGATCCTGGCACCCCAAAGGGCAGAGTGGGATAATCCCTGGGGTGTGATCCTGCCTTGCCTGTTCCCTGCCACCTCCCTGGCACTGGGACGGCATCCAGATGGCCCCGGGGTGGCTGGGTGGGGACAGAGTGGGACACTGGGCTCTGAGCACCTGGAAGTGCTCAGGCTTTGCTGCCTGAGGGCCAGGTGCCCGGGGTGGCAGGGGACTGAGGCCGGGTGTCCCCAGCGAGCCAGGCCGCGGCCGATGCGCGGGGCCGTGCTGAGAGGCCCCAGTCTGCTGCTGCCTCCAGGATCATCGGCATCAGCCTCCAGGAAGCCCAGCAGATCCTCAACGTCTCCAGCCTCAACCCTGAGGAGATCCAGAAGGTAGAGGCTTCCTTGGAGCCAGGGAGGGGTGGTGCTGGCAGGGCCTGGCCTCTCCAAGGGTGCTGCTGTGCATGGGGGTGGCAGCTGGTCCCTCATGCTGTCTTGGGTTCAATTAATCACAGTTTGAGGATTTGGAGGATTCCCTGTCCCAGCTGGAGCAGCCCTCCAGGCTTGGCCTCTGCATCTGCCCAGCAGGGCTGCTCAGGGAAGGGGTGTGGGAGCTCTGGAGGTGCCCTACTGCGAACATGGGGGCTCCCAAGGGCTGTCAGGCAGAGCCAGCCATGTCCCCAGGATCACTCTTCAGCAATGCTCTGGGGAGTGGGAGGTGCCAGGGTTTGGGAGTGAGAATGGCAAGGCTGGAGGTGCCTCTGACCCAGAGCTTCTCTCGGCAGAACTACGACCACTTGTTCAAGGTGAACGACAAATCAGTGGGAGGCTCCTTCTACCTGCAGTCCAAGGTAAGCGCCAGGAGGAGCCGGGCAGGGGCTGCACCTTCCTTCCCCTGCCTGGCTTTTGGGACAGGCAGGGCCTGGATATAGCCAGGGATGAGGCAGGGAGGGGAGGGGGGCACCCTATCCCTGGGTGTCCTCCATCCCTGGGTGTCCTCCCATCCCTGGGTGTCCCCCCATCCCTGAGTGGCCCCCTATCCCTGGGTGTTACCCTATCCCTGGGTGACCCCCTATCCCTGGGTGTCCTCCATCCCTGGGTGTCCCCCCATCCCTGGGTGTCCCCCATCCCTGGGTGTCCCCTATCCCTGAGTGTCCCCCATCCCTGGGTGTCCCCCATCCCTGGGTGTCCTCCCATCCCTGGGTGTCCTCCATCCCTGGGTGTCCCCCATCCCTGGGTGTCCCCTATCCCTGAGTGTCCCCTGTCCCACAGGTGGTGCGAGCCAAGGAGCGGCTGGACGAGGAGCTGCGCATCCAGGCCAAGGGTGACAAGGAGAAGGGGCGGAAAGCTGAGACGTGACTGCTGCCACCCCTGCCCCTCGTGCCCCTCACCCTTAACTTATAGGTAGCCAATAAACACCGTGTCCTCCAGCACCTGGCCTGGCTGCTCCACACCCGGGGAGGGAGTGGGACCTGCCTGCCCAGCGCTGCCCTGCAGGGATCGGCCCCTGTGAGGGGCTGTGCTTGCCCGGGGGAGGAGGAGGAGGCAGCTGGGGAAGAAGGGGTGTCCGCAGGGCATTGAGGCTGCCAGGGCTCAAATGGCACTGGGGGAGGCTGCAGGAGCTATTTTTGGTGGGGAGGTTGGATGCTCTTGGATGGAGTGCACCTCTGGCTCCATACCCTGGGAGTGCTTTGCCGTTACCTCCTCCCAGCGTGGATGGCTGCTGGCTCGGGGTGAGGGGCTGTGAGGGGACACCCCGTGGCTGTCCCCACCTGCAGCTCACCCCCCAGATGCTGGCAGGGTGTCACTGGTGCCAAGGCTGCCTGAGCAGGAGCGTGGGGACACGGCTGGGGGTCAGGCAGGGCCGGCCGTGCCCCCAAGGTCACACCCGTCCCCCCCCTGCATCCCTCTGTCCCCAGCGCGGGCTCCTTGCCGTTGGCACCACGGACTGAAACAGGAACTTACTTCAACTTCACTTTATTGTTTTCTTAATAAACTTCCTCTCCCCTGGACGAATATAGTGTTACAGTCGTTAGCTTATCTCGTACTTGTGCAGTCCTTACACGCTACACTAACAGCGATGGAGCCCAACAGGAGGAAAATAAAAACAACCCAGAAACTACGATAGAAAGGCACTTCGAGACCGTTAAAATACTGATGTCCTGGAATGTGCAACAACAAACCGATGAGGAGCGAGGAGACGTTTCACCGGCCGGGGCGGCCTGGTCGAGGGCCCGCAGCCATGCTGGGCTGGGGCAGCGCCGGGCGGCCGCGGTGAGGGCAGGGAGACCGGCTCCCTGCGGGGCACCCCCGGCACGGGGGCGGGACTGCGGGCACCCCCATGGCTCGGAGCCAGCGGGACGCGGCTGTGACCCCGGGGGGAGCTCCGAGCTGCGCCCGCGCTCAGGCTGGGCACGCTGCCCCACGGCCGGGGCTCGCCCGGGAGCATCCAGCCCCAGGAGCGGTGCCCGGCAGCCGCTGCCGGCCGTGCCCGCGCTGCCCGCATGCGCTCGCGGTGCGTGGTTAGGTATGAACGTAGCTAGAGGGGGGCAGTGCCCCGGCGAGCGGCACACCGGCCGTGTGCCTTGTCACGGGAGGGCCGGGGAGGCGGCGGGGACGGAGCGGGGAGGAGGCGGGCGGGCGCCGGGCCGGCGAGTGCCCAGCCAGCTGGGCCCGGCACGGGCTGCCGGGGCCGGGATGGCACGGCCGGGCACGGCTCGGGGCTGCGGAGCGGCCGGGCCCCCGGCTGTCACCCCGCTGTCCGTGCGGCAGAACCTGGGGGCTGCGGCCCCCCACAGCAGCACCGAGGGCTCGGGCAGGGAGACGCCGAGTCAGCGGAAGCAGGAGAGCCCAAGCGGGACCCTGTCGGAGCAGGGGGCTGGTCGAGAAATAAATAGCGGCGTATCCGGCTGCCCAGGGCCGGGGGAGGGGAGAGGGGGCAGGAGGACCCCCCTGTGCCCCACCTGCCCCCAGCACGGGGTCGCAGCCGGCTCCGGCCGCCGAGGGATTATTGCTTTTCTCAGAAGAGTCCGTTCTTCTTTCGTGACGGGTAAAAGCACGAGCGAGGCCCCGCCGGGGCGGCAGAGGGAGAGGGGGCCATGCCCCCCGTCCCCAGACGGGAACGGGATCTGCCCACGGGGCCGGCGGCTGACCCCGGGCATCGTCGGGCCCCTCAGTTGACGGCGGCGGGTTTGAGCAGCAGGGAGCCGGGGGGATGAGCACCCAGCCTGGAGGCAGCGCCTCGGGGCTGCCCCCCGAGCTGACACCGGCCGAGAGGTCGAGCACGGCCCCCGGCAGCAGCGCCAGGCTCTCGGGGGGCACCCGCGGCCGCCCCGGCTCCGTCCTTTCGCCCCTCTCCTTGCGGCTCTCCAGCCCCTTGCCCGCCTTGGGCGGCCGCCCCTCAGCCCCGCCGCCCTTCTCCCCCTCGGCCTTGGCCCCGCCGGCCAGCAGCGACATGACGGGCAGCCCCAGCCCCGCCGCGAAGGGCGAGGGCAGCAGCGGGCTCTTGGCCAAGTTCAAGGGGCCGCCGTTGAGGGGCAGGACGGGGCCGGGCAGAGCGGGCAGCGCGCCCGCAGCCCCGCAGCCCAGGGCGCTCAGGTCGAGCGGCGCCGGCGCCAAGGGGATGGGCAGCGCCGGCAGCCCCGGCGGAGCGAAGAGGGCGGCGGGGTTGGGGATGACGAGCTGCGCCCCGTTAACGTAGGGCACCTCCGCCGAGCCCAGGGGCGTTTTGGGAGGCGGGTGGACCTTGAGCATCTCCGGGTGCTCGGGGGACACAAAATGGCCGTGGGCTTTGATGTGCTTGCGGAGGGAGCTGGGGTCGGTGTAGCGCTTGTGGCAGCCCGGCATCTTGCAGGAGTAGGGCTTCTCCACGTAGTGCGTGCGGGTGTGCTTGAAGCGGTCGCTGGAGTTGGAGTAACGCTTGTTGCAGCCTTCGTAGGGGCAGATGTAGGGCTTCTCACCTGCGGGACAGCAGCACTGCGTCTGCCGGGGGGCAGCAGCCCCGCCGTGTCCCCCGCGCCCCCCCGGGCCCCCCGCGCCCCAGCAGCTCAGCGTGGGGGCTGCTGTGCTCACCTGTGTGCGAGCGGTTGTGGATTTTCAGGTTCTCCAGGCGGGAGAAGCTCTTGTTGCAGGTGGGGCAGCGATGCGGCTTCTCGTTGGTGTGCGTCCGGATGTGGATCAGCATCTTGTACCTGCGGGATTGGGGCAATCACAGAATCATGGAATGGGCTGGGTTGGGAAGACCTTAAATCTTGTATAATTCAAACCCCTGCTGCCATGGGCAGGGACACTTTCCACTATCCCAGGCCCTGTCCAGCCTGGCCTTGGACAATTCCAGCTTCTCTGGGCACCCTGTGCCAGGGCCTGCCCACCCTCACAGGGAACAATTTCCTTCTAATATTCTGTCTAAATTTCTCCTCTTTTAGTTTAAAACTGTTCATCCTTGTCCTATCACCATCTGCTTGTGGAAGCATCAGGGAGGGAATGTTAGGGAGGGAGTCAGCCCTGCCTTCCAGGGCAAGTCCTTGTCCCCGTGCCTTGGCTATGGGGTGGGAGAACAGGGACATCCAGGCCAGCAGAGTCACCCAGCCCCCCCAGGACCTCACACCCTGCACGAGAGGGAGAGACAGATGGAAACTTCCCCTGCACATCCCCAGTGCTGGGCTCCTGCCTCCCCTCAGCAGCCCCCCAGAGCCCCCCATGCCCACCTGGCATTGAAGCCCCTGCCATGGCGGGCACAGCCCTCCCAGTGGCAGCAGTACCCCGCGTCCTTCTCGGGTTTGACGTGGAAGTCGTTGACGTGGTCCACCAGGTCTTGCAGGAGGTCAAAGAACTGGTTGCACTGTGGGCAGGAGGCTGGGGGTGAGGGAGCCCAGCCCAGGGTGGGCACAGGGGGGCCAGTCCCCCCATCACAGCCAGAACCTGCCCCCCACCCCATCCCAGCTCCCACCTGTGGGCAGCAGCAGCAGCAGCATTTGGGGAAATGGAAAAGGCTCTTTGCATGACCCCCAGCCCTGCATCACGCCCCAGCATCTCTGCACAGCACCCACCTCGCCATCACCACCTTCCCAGCCTTTAAACTTATCCTTCCCAGCCCTACTGTTGGCCTCCCAGCCCCAAAACTTGCCCACAGCCCCAAAGAGCTCTGCCATGGCCTTCCAGCCCCATGTCCTCTCCGCAGCCCCAAAATTCCCTGCGTGCCCCCCATCCTTGCAAGGCCCATCACCACCTGCACCCCCTCAAAGCTCCCACACACTCCCACCATAGCCCCCCATGGCCCCCAGCCCTCACTGCTGACCTTGGACCAGCGGCAGACGAGCTGCTTGGGCAGGGGCAGCTCGGGGGGGAGCCGTTTCTCCTTGCTGGGGGGCAGGAAGGCAGCGGGGGGCAGGTGCAGGGCCCCCCCGGCCCCCAGAGGCAGGAAGAACTGGAAGGAGCTGGGGAGGCCATCGATGTAGCGCAGGGACTGGAAATCCTGGAGCAGAGTCCAGATGGAGGAGCAGTGGGGGACAGGGCCAAGCCGGATGGAGACCCCCAGAGACGCCCCCCGAGCCCTTCAAGAGATTCTTCCCAGCCCCCCAGAAACCCCAGAACCTCACAGAGACCCTCCCAGAGATCCCCCCTCGCTCCCCAGAAACGCCCTAGATCTGCCATCCCCCCCTCAGGGACCCCAAAACCCCACAGAGACCCCCAGAGAAGCCCCAAAGAGACCTCCCAGGGGCCGCCCCGGGGATACCTCTGGGGTCGGGGGGGCCAGGCAGGCCATTGACCCCGGGCTGTGTGTGTACAGCAGCAGCACCGGGCACGCTGCCGAGCTTGGGAGCAGTGGCCGGGCACAGTCCCCACAGCTGGGGACACCTCGGGGGGGGAACGGCCGTACTTACGTGTGGGGTGAGGGGGCCGGGCAGGTCGCCGCTGCCCTGGCGCTCAGGGGACAGCGAGGCGCTGCCAGCCGGAGACTCCCCCCCGGAGCGGGGCGAGAGGCTGAGATCCACCACGGGCACCGGGAAGCGCCCGTCCCGCGGCTCCACCAGCCTGGAGTGTCCCAGGAGCCCGGGCGACGGCGAGGCTGGCACGGCCCGGCGCCCCCCCCGGCTGCCGCCTCGGCCATCCCCGGCCGGCGGGGTGTCCGGGCGCTGGGCAGCGCGGGCTCGGGGGCCGGAGGGGCCCCGCTTCTCGCGGGCAGCTCGCAGCTTGGAGATGCTCAGCTTGAGGTCCAGGGGCTCCTCCAGGGAATGCATGGTGCCGGGGTGGGCTCTGCGGGGGACACGCAGGGGTCACCCGGTGCCACCCAGAGCATCGCCCCAGCCCGGCCCCATGGCAATGCCCGCTCTGCTCCGGCCCGGAGGACACGGTGCTGGCACGGAGACCGTGCCGTCCCTTCCGGCCGCCCTGCCGCGGCCCCCTCCCGCAGCGGGCAAAGGGCAGGGCATGGCACCGGCCCCCCACCCCCCACCCCGGCCCTTCGGTGTCCCCAGTGTGTCCTCTCCGTGTCGCCGGCACAGCCCCTTGGCCCGTGACCAAACCTTGCCGGGGATTGCCAAATCCCCTGGGCACCCGCGGAGCTACAGCCGTGGTGTCCCCATTCCACACCCCCCCCAAATCCGTTCATCCATCCATCCGTCCGTCCCTCCGTCCGTCAGTCCCCACGGGCCTGCCCCAGCGCGGCCTTTCCCAGCGGCAGAGGAGGGCGGTGGCGGCCACCAGCCCGGCGGTGACCCGGGCGGCCGAGCCCGCTGGCCCCAGCCCCGGAGGCGGCAGAGCTTCCTCCCCCGCCGGGGCCCCTTCCCCGCCGGCCAACGCCGCCGCTGCCGGGGCCGAGCAGGGGCTGCCGGCCGCACGGCGTGGCCCGGAACGGCACGGAACGGCACGGAATGGCACACAACACAATGCCACCCTCGCGGCTCGGCCGCCGCACATCTGGCGGCCAGGGCAGCTGAGAGCGGGCAGCTCGGTGCAGCAGTGAGCGCCCGAGCCGGAGGCGATGCCGTCCCCCGGCTGTGCCCCCGCGGCCACCCGCATCGCCCGGGGCAGGCTGGGGGCGGCCGAGGGGCCGTGTCGGGGGGCACGGCGCACCCAGCACACGTGGCAGCGGGGGGGCCCCTCCATCCCCACCCCGCCCCGGGGGGCCCGGCCCCCGCCCTGCCCCGCCGGAGGGGCCCCCCGCGCTGGCGGGGGTCCAGCCCGGCTCAGACGCTGAGGAATGCGGAGGAGCCGCGGGGGGCATGGGGCCCGGGCGGCGGGGCGGGGACCCCCCGCCTGCACCCCCGAGCTGGCCGAGGGGCCGGCCCCAGGGGGGGTTCCTGTCCCAGGCTCCCGCGGTGGGAGGAGCCGCCCCACAGCATCGCATCCCCCTGAGCCTCCCGCGGCCGGGGGTCAGCCCCATAGGCGGGTCCCTCCTCTTCAGTGGGGGGGTCCTCGCCCGAGCATCCACCTCCTCCCGCCGCTCCGGAGGCGGCCCCATCTCCCGGGACAGGGACTCTCGCTGAGCTCTCCCGGCCTGCCCGCAGTGGGGCCCTTCCCCTCTGGGGGGGGGGGGGGGCTCGCCCTGCGCCCCACTGCGGGGTGTGCCCATGGGCTGTCCCCAGCCTGAGCCCCACCACGCTCCTCGGGCTCCAGCACCCCCGTGTGCCCCACAGCCTGGTGGCACAGCTCGGCACAGACAGACACAGGGGCAGGACCCCACAGCTGGGGTGGCACAGCAGGACCCCCAGCCCAGGGAGTGGGACAGGGGCTGGCATCGCCCCGGCCACGGCGGTCCCGCAGTGGGGCCAGGCAAGGCGTCACTGCTGGTCCCACCACGACGGTCCCGTCCTCACGTCCTCGGGGTTGGGAGGTTGGGGGGGGTCCCGGTGCGGGCGGTGCTGGGTGGGGACCGCAGCCATCCCCGGGCGGGACGGGTGGGAAAGGGGCCTCCAGCCGCTGACGCCAGGGCTCCCAGCGCGGCCGCGGGCGGGCGAGCAGGAGGCTGCCAAACCACGCGGCCTCGGGAAACGGGGCGCCGCGGGGGCCCCGCGGGGATGGGGACGGGGACAAGCCCTGCGGTGGCTTGGCCGGACGCCCCAGCACCTGCGGCCCCCGCGCGAGGCCCCTGCCCGCTGCTGCCTGCCCCTGCCTGCTCTCCCCCCATGGCCTCTCCTGCCCGCGCCAGGCGCTGCCAGCCCAGCCCCAGCCCAGCTTCCCCCCCGCCACACCAGTTCAAACCAGTCCGTCGCGGGGCTGCGCCCAGGGGCTTCCCAGTCCGGGTGGGGGCCGCTGGGATGGAGCCCGGGCGCGGGGGGAGCCCCCCCATCTCCATCCCCTGGGCCCCCCGCGCTGCCTGGCCGGCGGCACGGCCGGGGGACCCGGGGTGACCCCGGAGCGGCCGGCGGGGTGCCAGCTCTCCAGGCTGCTGGCATTGCCGGGGTGTCGTGTGTCCCCCCTCCAGCCCCAAACCCGCCAGGAATAGCACGGAGGGAGCGCGGGCAGCGGCTCCCGCGGCGCGGTGGGCTCGGGGATGGCGGCGGGGCGGGATGTCACTGCCATCGCCGGGGGACGGTGACCTCGGGGCCCGGGGAGTGGGAGCGGTGCCAGCGCTGCAGGCAGGGCTCGGTCTCCGCCGCCGTGGCAATTGGCAGCGGCAGGCTGGCACCGCCGCGACGGGGGGCACTCCCCGGAGCCCCCCGTGCCAGGGCAGCGTGGGTGGGTTGGCAGGATGCGGGTCATTGTCCCCACGGCTGCTGGCAGGACACGGGCGCCCGTGGGAGCCGCCATCGCTGCTTGTCCCACTGCAGATGGTGCTGGCACTGCCACAGCCGCTCCTGACGGGAGCCCACCGGTGCCTGACGGGTTTGGGGGAGGGGAGGGGGGGGTCACATCCTGCTGGTTGCTCCATCTTGTCACTGTGGCCCTCCAGCACCCGTCACCCCGCGCCAGCCGGGCTGACGGCAGCTGCCAAAGGTGTCCCCAGGAATGGACACGGCTGTGGTCCCCGAGCTGAGGCCGGTGCCGTGGTTCCCCCTTGCCGGGCATGTGGAAGCCGTGGGGATCCTGGCAGAGGGCTGACAGCAGCCCCCTGGCACCCCGGGAGCAGCCCCAGGGCAGCGCCGCCAGCGCCAGGGCCCCCGCCAGCCCTGCCTGGGGACACAGCTGGAGCAGGCGGGGACAGCAGCGGGGTGGTCCCCGGCACCCAGCGGAGCAGCGCCCTGGGTGCGGCAGCATCGTGGGGATGGGGGCACATGGGGACCCGGGCTGGGGGAGGCGGTGACAGCAGGGTGACAAAGGCATGGGGAAGGGGAGGTGTCCACCGGCTGCAGGGTTTCTCCATGCTGGGCAGGGAACGAGCGCCTGCAGCAGTGCCTAGGGACACCGGGGACAATTCGTGGTCCCCGCTGCTGGCACCTCAGGGAGGGGGTCACACCGTCCTAGTCCCCAAAACACCCCACAATGGCACAGCCCGGGCTTGGCCACCCCACGCCTCAGCCCCACGAGGCCGTGGGATTGTCACTCCCCACGGTGGGGACTGTCACCTCTCACGATGGGGATCGGGAGGGCCCCGCCAAGGGGACCGGGGTGACGGGCGGCTGCGGGCGGTGGCACCGCCGGCGTGAGACCGGGATGGGGACGCCCTGCACCCCCCACCCAATGCCGCCCTTTCTCCCCTCTCGCACCATGGGGACACTGGTATGTCCCCAGAGGTGGCCGCAACCGGGCAGAGCCACCCAGCACGTCCCCGCCGCAGCCCCCGCCCCACGGCCAAGGTCAGGACACCCGCCCGGGGTGCGGGGGGACGGCGGATGACGGCCACCCCCCCCCCGGCACCCACCGGGCAGCGGGGAAGCCCCCTCTCCTCACTTCCCTCGGGGGTGCGGCGGGGCCGCGTCCCCCCCCGACCCCGCTCCCTCGGCGGGGGGGGCTGCAGGTGCCAAGGGACCCCCGCACCCCCGAGGGTGGCTCGGAAGGGGCTGCCCGGAGGGTCCCCCCTCCCCCCGGCGGTGGCAGCATCCTCCTCATCGTCCTCCTCCCCTCCGCGGAGCCCGGAGCGCGACCGTACCTGCGGCGGGGGCTCAGCGCCGGGCGGGAAGCGGGGCGGGGTGCGGGGCTCGGCGGAGCGGGGCCCCCCGGGGCCGGTGCCGGGGCCGGTGCGGGGCGGCCGGGCCGCTCCGCCACATCCGCAGGGGCTGGGGGCGGGGGTGGCGGCGGCGGGGCTGGGCCCCCCCTGCCCGGTCCCGGGGGCGGCGGCGGGGCGGGGGCTCTGCCCGCCGTGATTTATGGCCGCCCCGCACCGAGCGGCCCGGCCCCGGCTGCGGGCGGCGCTGGGCGGGGGCGGGGGCGGCCCCTCCCCGCCCCCGCGGGGGGCACCGGGGGGCACCGAGCCCCGCCCCGGGGGGGGAACCCACCGCCCCCCCGCGCAAGGTCACCCCGGCGCTGCGGCAGAGCCGCCCCCCTCCCCCGCGTGTCCGTGTCCCCTCCGCGTGTCCCTGTCTCCCCCCCCGGGGACGTGGCGGGGCTGGGGGCGGCGCCCACCGGAGCCCCCACCCCGTACCGGGGCGGCTCGGGGGGAAGGGGGGGGGGAAAGCGTGGGGGTCACCCCGGGGAAATGGGGGCTGGGGGGGATCCCCCTCCCCGCAGGAGCGGCGCCGCCCGCCCGTCGCGTGACGTCACAGAGCGGGGCTGGCGTCACGCCTGGCGGGGGCCCCCGCATGACGTCACCGGCGGGGGGGTTGTCCCGGGGCCGCGGCTCCTTCCGGCGGCAGGATGTGGCGGGGCCGGCCCGGATGCTGCAGCCTCGCCTCGCCGGGGGGGTCCCTCCCTCCCCCGGGGCCCACGCGGGTGGCTGCGCACACCCCACCCGAGATTTTATTTGGGGGCGGAATGCAGCTGCGGTGTCCCCAACGGCCCCCCCGACACGGAGGGCAGCGAGGGGGGACACGACACTGCCCCACGCGTTTTTTGTTTGGTTGGGTTTTGTGGTTTTTTTTGCGGGGAAAGCTGCAGTGTCCCCAACAGCGCCGCTGTGAAAGGGAGGACACACGCGTGGGGGACAGCACTGTCCAAGGCGGGTGGCTGAAGTCACACCCCACCAAAACACCCGTGGATGTTTTGTTTCCGTTTGTTTTTTGTTTTGTTTTGGTTTTTTTTGCAGGGGGAGATGCGGTGTCCTCCCTACGAAAGGGAGGGACACACGGCAGGAAGCTCTGTTCCATGCGGACTTTTGGGTGGAGAGGGAGCTGCCGTGTCCCCACGAGCCCCACACAAGGTGGGACGGAGTGAGGGGCACAATTCTCACGCGGGCAGCTGAAACCACATCCCAGCCGCGGTTTGGGGTTTTCTCTTGCGGGGACAGAGCTGCTGTGTCCCCAACAGCCGCGCAGCAGAGCGGGGACACGGATGGAGGCACAGTTCTGACCCACACGGGCGGCCGAAGCCACATCCTACCCGCGGTTTGGGTGTTTTTGTGGGGGAGCCGCCGCGTCCCCAACATCCCCGCCACAAGCAGGGGAGACACGGGAGGGCAGCACCGTCCCACGCGGGTGACCGAGGGATTCCTGCGGGAGGGGCAGAAGCCGCGGTGTCCCCACAGTGTGTCCCCAGTGTGCCAGGCAGGGGGGACGCGGCGCTCCCCGTGCCGAGGGGCCCCTGCGGGGGCCGGGCAGGGGGCCCAGGGGACACCCGGCAGAACCTGTCCTGCAGCTCCCAGCGGGGCCGGGCCGTGCGAGGGGGAGGGCTGAGCCCACCCTGCTCTGCAGAGCTCCTGCCCCTCCGGGGTGACACCCACCCCCAGCACCCCCTGGCGTTCCCGCTCCCGTGGCCCTGGACCCACGCAGGCAGTGCTGGGGGGGCTCTGGGGGGAGGTCACCTGCCACAGGTAGGTCCCTCAGGTTCCACACGGCTCCTGCCAGCCCCAAGCCTCCCTACCAACTCCCCATGGCCCCTGCCAGCCCTGTGCTCCCCTGCCAGTCCCCCAGACTCCCCTCCCAGCTCTGTGCCCCCCTGTGACCCCCACAGAGCCCCTGCCAGCCCCCATGGCTCCTGCCAGCCCTGTGACCCCTGCCACCTCCTACACCTTCCTGCCACCTCCACAGCCCCCCAAAGCCTCTCTCATCCCCCAAAGTCTCCCCATCCCCCTGCCAGCCCCCCAGAAGCCCCCCCTAAAAGCCCCCTGCCCACATGAACCCATCATCCCCAAACCCTGAACTCCACCTGGAGCTCTCCATGCCTCCTGTGAGCTCCATGCCCCTGCCAGCCCCCAACCCCCCTGCTAGGCCCCACAGCCCCTTGCCAGCTCCCAGCCCCCCCAGTCAGCTCCCCAAGCTCCTCACCAGCCCCCTGAACCCCCCATCAGCTCTCAGGATGGCTCTGGCAGCCCCCAGAGCCTCCTCCCCAAAGCCCCTTGCCAGCCATGGGATCCCTGTCACCCCCAGGGATGTCACCCCCAGCTCCCCAGGGCTGCTCTGATCCCCCCTCCTCCCCAGCCACTGGCAGCCCCCTAAGCCCCCCAAAAGCCAGACCCTGCTGGAAAGAGGGATGGGATGGGATGGGAATGGGATCAAATTGAATAGAAGAGGATGGGACAGGACTAGGATAGGCCAGGGTAGGATAGGATGGAGAGGGGATTAGGTGAGATTGGGATGGGGATAGAGTAGAATGGGATGGGACAAGGTGGGTGTAGGAGAGGATTGGATGGGGACAGAATAAAATGGAATAGGGACAAGACAGGTCAGGATAAGGTAGTATAGGGTAGGATAAGGTAGGGCAGATGAGGTGGGATGGGGATAAAGCAGGATAGAATGGGAACAGGACAGGATGGAATAGGATTAGATGGGACTGGAACAAGACAGGTTAGGATACCATGAGATAGGATGGGATGGGATGGGATGGAGATGAGGCAGGTCAGAATGGGCTGAGATAGGATGGGATAGGATGGGATGAGGACAGGGTGTGATGGGGATGGGATGGGGACATGTCAGGATGGCATAGGACTAGGGCAGGATGGGATGAGGATAGGATGGGATTAGGATAGGATGGGATGGATGGGGACAAGGCTGGATGAGGTGGAGACAGGTCAAGAAGGGATAGGATAGAGCAGGAGAGGACAGAATTCTGGCAAGATGGGATGGGGACAGGTCACATTGAGATAGGATGAGATAGAGACACAACAGGCCAGGGTGGGATGGGATAGCATATGATAGGGTAGGATGGGATGGAGCTAGGGCAGGATGGAATGATGTGGGGTGGAATGGACACAGGTAAGGATGGGGTAGGATAAGGCAGGATAAGATAGAGAAGGATGGGATGGAGCTAGGGCAGGATGGAATGAGGTGGCGTGGGAGGGGGACAGGTCAGGGTGGGATAGGGTAGGGTTTGGTATGAAATGATAGGATGAGTATGGAGTGGCATGGGGACAGCTCAGGCTGGTATGAGGTGGGATGCGTTGGGGACAGGGCGGGATGAGGGTAGGATGGGACAGAGCGGGACAGGATAGAGTAGCATAGGATAGAGTAGAATAGGATGGAGCCAGGTCAGGACGCGACGCGGTGTGACGAGCCGGTGCCAGCACGGGTCGGTACCGTCCCGGCCGCTCCAGTCGCCCCCCGCCCCGCCGTGTTCCGCCGCCGTGTCCCGGTGCCGCTCCGGCCGCGCTGCGGCCCCTCCCGCCGCCTTTGTTTACGCGGGGCCGGTGCGGGGCGGGGGCGGCGCCGGGCGGGCGGGGGCGGGCGGGGGAGCGGCGGCGGCGGCGGGCGGGAGCCGCGCTCGCTCCAGCTGTTTCCCGCCTTGGGCCGCGGGCAGAGGCCGGAGCCGGGCCGGGAGGGGCTGAACCGGGCCGGGACGAGCCGGGCTGGGCTGAACCGGGCCCCCCGCCCCCGTTATGGAGTACTTCATGGTGCCGGCCCCCAAGGTGCCGGCCCTGCAGCACTTCAGGAAATCCGAGAAGGAGGTCATCGGTGGGCTCTGCAGGTGGGGGAGCGCCGGCAGATCCCGGGCTCGGGGGTCTCGGGAGGACCGCGGGGGGATGGCGGGGAAGGGGGGAGCGGAGAACTGGGGGAGCGGCGCGGCGGCCGCGGCCCCACCGCCCGCACGTGGTCCCGGCCGCGCACATGGGACCGGCGGCCGCGCGTGGCCCGGGCGGGGAGCGCCGCGCCCCCAGCCCCGGCCGGGCCCCGCGGGGGTGTGTGTTTACCGCCGGGGGTCCGGGGGGCGCGGGGGTGTGTGTTTACCGCCGGGCCTGGCCGTGACTCTGCAGCCGCCCGGAGGAGGCGGGTCGCGGCCGGGGCTGCCGGGACATGTAGTGCGGGAGCGGCGGCACAAAGCCCGCGGACACGCGGGGAGCCCCGGCGGGCGGGGGGGCGGCCGGGGACCGGGGCTGCGGCCGCGGGGGGGGGGCGCGGGCCTCGGGGCCACGCGGGGCGGCCCTGAGCCCCCCCGAGCTCCCCGGGCCTGCAGCTCCCGCCCCCGGGCGCGCTCAGCCCCCCGGGCCCGGGGCCGCCGCGGGGCCGCACGAACGGCCGGGGCTGAGGGGCTGAGGGGCGGCCCGGGCCCAGGGCACGTGTTGGGGGCCCGGCCCCTCGGGGTGCTGCCCCACGGCCTGGGGGGCTCGTCCCGGCCATCCCGGGGAGCGGCCGCACCTGAGCCCCCCCGGAGGTGCAGCGACCCAGGGCGGGGGGCGGCGGCTCCTCTGGGGTCCCTGGCGGTGGTCGCTGCGGGCCCGCGGGCTGGGGGTGGCTGCATGGGCAGGGTCGCGGCCGTCCTGCCCGGGCACTGGGGGCTGCACGGCCCCACACTGACCCCGCACGGGGAGCAGCCTTCCCGCTGCCCCCAGCTCCGGAGACCCTGCATGAGCTCAGGCCGCTGGGTGACACCCTGCGTGCAGCTCGGGGTGCCGGGGCTGCCCTGCTTGTGACCTCCGGGAGCTCAGGGACACCCTGCCTGCAAGCTCGGGGTGCTGGGGGACAGCCTGCCTGTGAACTGGGGCTGTATCCTGCTTGTACACTCAGGTGTACCCTGACCCTGTAAGCTTAGAAGTGCCCTTCATGGAAGCATGGAGATACCCTGCCTGTGAACTTGGGGATGCCCTGCCTAGAGGTTGGAGAACACCGTACCTGTGACCTCAAGGAGCCTGGGGACACCCTGCCCCCATGGCTGTGCCTCCCTCGCCCTCCAGCACAACCCACAGCACAAGGTGTGATCGATGTTGGACATGAGTGGACAGTGGGGCATCTGCCTTGTGCCTGGCTCAAACACCCACATGGGTTTGTTTCCCTCAAGGTCCAGGCCAGAGAAATATCTTCTCCAGAGTGGGAAGGACCAAATTCTGCTTGCCTGGCACAAACCCCACAGCACCAGCACCAGGCTGGAGACACCCCAGGGGCTCCAGTGGATGCCACCTGCTCCCCCTGCCCCATCCCTGGCCATGCTGGGTGTCTGAATCCATGGGTTTTTGCCCTTTCCATATTTCGCTGTCACTTCTCAGGTCTCTTCCCAGGAAGAGCAGCTGGGGCAGGTTGCGGGAGGTCTCCTGGTGAGGAAGCAGCTTCTTCCTCCTTTCCCAGTATTTAAGAAAGCACTTCCGTGCTGCCCAGTCCTGGGCCTCTCCATCCCATTCCCCTTAAGTGTCTGATGGTCCCACATCCTGGAGCAGTGCTCCAGCCACCTCCTTACCCCAAGAGGGACGATGACTCCAGGACCTGCATGGTCTGGTGTGTTCTGGGGACAAGTTTGGGGCTGTTTTCAGCAGGAGCAGGGAGGTGGGTGACAGCCACCACCAGATGGGAGCCCTGTGCCACAATCCTGCTGCGAGCAGCTCTTGGTCCATGCGGCAGAGGCTGCTCCCAGGGAGAGGGGCAGACCCCTGGACACCCATCCCAGTTCCACACCCCCGGGATTGCATGTGAGGGAACCAGTGCAGTGTGTGCTTGGCACCCAGCATCAGCCTGTGCTGGGACACTGTCCCAGAGGCTGGGGACAAATATCTTCCTGGCCTGCATGGGCTGAGCTGGGGTCCTTCCTTATCCCCTTGCCATGCACTGGGATCCTTTCCTATACCTCTAGAGTAATCTGGGATCCTTCCCTATCTGCTTGGGATGAGCTGTGATTCTTCTCTGTCTTGCTGGGCACAGCTGGGATCCTTCCCCGTACCCTTGGACAGACCTGGAATCCATCCCCTTCTTAGGCTGAGTGAGGATCCTTTGCCATCCCTCTGGTGTGAGCTGGATCTTTCCCGTCCCCATGGATGAGTTGTTGCAGTTGGCAGTGATGAGTGGCCTGAGAGTCTCTGGTCACTGCCTGGGCACACGGTGGTGCTGCTGATATCCCTTAGATCCCTGTGCTCCCAAGCCTCCGTGCTTCCTCCCTGGCCTTACCAGGAGGGCAGTGAGGGCAGGATGCTGGGCTTTGCTTCCCAGCCTGGCTTTGGCAAGCCTCTGGGTGGAATGTTCCCACCTCCCCGTCCTGGAGCCGCCGGGCACCTGGACGGGCGGCTGGAGCCCGTCTTATCTCACCCATGCTGGCGGCCGGCTCCTGTGTTTAGTCTTTGGTGCCTCGCAGCATCCCCGGCGCCAGTGGGTGCCTGCACTCTGGGGAGACTTGGCATAGTGTGAGCCAAAACCTCTGCCCTGCTTCCCTCGGGGAAGAAGTGGGGTGTGGGTGAAGCTGGACCCCACAGCAGTGAGCTTTGCTCGGCTCTGGTGCTCTGGACCTGTGGGTGTTGGCTGCCCGGAGCCCTCGCCCTCCATGCTGGCATTTCCCGGCCCATCTGCAGGGCAGGGGCGTGGGGGACGAGGAGGCAGCGGCAGGAAGCAGGCAGGAGCTGCGGCTTGGGGTGGGACGGGGGCTTCTCTGCTGGGAGCTGTCATCTGGAAGCCATCAGCGGGGCGGGAGGGAGGGAGGGAGCCGCCTTCCCGGGGCCACACACGCCGGCCGGCCCGCGGGGACACAGCCAGCCAGCCCACAGCCTCCCTCACCCACCTGGGCGTCCCCTGGCCCAGGCTGGGCACTGGGCAGTGTGGCTGAGCCCAGTGGAACCAAGGGGCTGCACCAGTGCCGTTGTTTGGCCAGTGCATCCCCCAAAATTTGGACACAGGGCTGGAGAAACCCACCCACCCGCTTTGGTGATTCCAGCACCGCAGCCATCGTCCCCTCCGTGTCACCCATCCCTTTGGTGGCTCAGAACCATCACAGCAAAGCAAGGGGGGATGCAGTGAGCTGGCAGCAGGGGTGCAGCCCCTCTTCCCTAACCCTGGGTCTCTCTCACAGCTTGGCCAACATCCCACTGACTCCAGAGACCCAGCGGGACCAGGAGCGGCGGATACGCAGGGAAATCGCCAACAGCAACGAGAGGCGGCGGATGCAGAGCATCAATGCTGGCTTCCAGTCCCTGAAAACCCTCATCCCACACACGGATGGGGAGAAGCTCAGCAAGGTGAGCAGCATGCACATGTTGGTCCTGCACGTGGAGGGGCTGAAAGTGGAGTTGGGGGCATTTGGGTGTTAACTCGGTGATGGAGCTCTCTCCTGGGGAGGTTTCCCAGCAGGAGTGGCTGTGCATCCCCAGCCCGGTGTCCTGGAGTGGGCTGGGAGTGTGTGACAGCCCCCAGTGCCCCAGGAGCAGGGTGACACATTCCTGGGTGAGGAGGGGAGCTGTGCAGAGGGGAGGGGGGTGAGGAGGCAGCTGCTGAGTTCCCAAGGTGGGTGAATTGGAGGGTTTCAGCGGGGGGAACCTGGGGTGAAGCAGACTCTGGGAGGACACACCAGGGACAGGCAAGGAGCAGTGCTGCTTGCAGAGCTCATCGGGAGGAGGCCTGGGGGACACCAGGGTCTCCTGCCTCAGCCTGCCCCTCCTGGCTCCCCCACAGGCAGCCATCCTCCAGCAGACAGCAGAGTACATCTTCTCCCTGGAGCAGGAAAAGACTCGGCTACTGCAGCAGAACACCCAGCTCAAGCGGTTCATCCAGGTAGTGCCCCAGGGATGGCACAGGAGGGGCTGGGACAGTCCTGGCTGGCTGGTGGGGGATGTCATTGCCGTTCCTTGGGCTCAGGGTGGGAACCTCTACACTGCTCAGCCAGAGAGTGGAGGTGTTTCCATTCCCCTGGCAGGGCAGGGAGCCCCATTCAACCTGGCATCTCTTGCCTGGCAGAGGGAGAAGGGTTGGGGTCCCATTTTCTATAATTTGCACCCATTCAGGGTACTGGAGATGGCCTGGTGGCAGTTCTGGTGCTGGGGTGTCCTGGTTGAACTGCCCTGGGTGTCAGTGTGAGAATCAGATTGGTTTTGTGGATGAGGACCAGGATGGGGGACACAGGCAGGAGCCTGTCTGTCCCCAAGCATCAAACCCAACCCCAGGGAGACTCTTTCCTGCACGGAGCTCTGGTGGGGAGTGGCATCACCCAGAAGTCTGAATGGCAGGGAGAGAGCATCCCCCTTTCCCTGACACCACATTCCCACGGCAGGAATTCAGTGGCTCCTCCCCGAAACGGCGACGGGCAGAGGACAAGGACGAGGGGATTGGCTCGCCCGACATCTGGGAGGATGAGAAGGCCGAGGATCTGCGCCGGGAGATGATTGAGCTCCGGCAGCAGCTGGACAAGGAGCGCTCGGTCCGCATGATGCTGGAGGAGCAGGTGAGGCCAGGTTGATGCTGGAGGAGCAGGTGAGGCCAGGTGCCCTCTTGCAGCCTCTGCCATGTCCCCAGAGAACCCCAGGGACACCAGCAGTGCTGTGGGGTCACCAAATACCTGCTTTGGGCATCGCTTCTCCGTGCTTGTCTGTGGCTTCCTGGGTCCCGCTGAGGGGACAGCTGGGGTTCAGTGGGGCCGTGCCAGACTCCCCACTGATGCTGGGGCTCCCTGACCCGCAGGTTCGCTCCCTGGAGGCCCACATGTACCCCGAGAAGCTGAAGGTGATTGCTCAGCAGGTGCAGCTCCAGCAGCAGCAGGAGCAGGTGAGGTTGCTGCACCAGGAGAAGCTCGAGCGTGAGCAGCAGATCCGAACCCAGGTGAGTGCACCCCAGGCACCCCCAGGTACTGGAACACGGGGGGTGAGTTCAGTGATGGACTTGGCACCTCCTGTGGACACTGATGTCCCAGCAAAGCTCTCACATGTAGTGATCTGGGAAAGGGGTGGCCCAAAGCCCCCACAGTGCTTGGGGCTGTGCTTGTGGGCACCCTGAGTTTCAGGGAGGGACTGTGGATTGGAGCACCCGTGATGGCTTCCAGGGCTCTGTTCCGTGGCACAGAGTGGTTTGTACAGGGAAGGTCACTCTGGCAGAGAGGGTTTCATCTCAGGGGCTTCACCTTTCTCTGGATGACTCCCACTGAACTTCAGGGATCCCCAAACCACTCCCTGCCACCCAGCAGGCTGGGAAAGGGGAGTATCAAGCTGGCAGGCAGAGAGGATGGGAGCCTTCAGCCTTTCCCCTGGGACTGCTGGGTTTGCCAGTGGTGCAGGCAGGAGGCGAGCGCTGTGCCAGCACCAGTTCCTGTGCACTGCCAGCCTCAAGCCCAGCCTGGGGCCGCGCCACCCTGGGAGCTTCAAAGGGAGCAACAGCAGCTTCTTCCCTGCTCCTGGGGCTCCTGCAGAGCCGTGTCCCTGCAGGGTCCCTGCCGGCCACCTCCCAGGGAAGTTCAGCCTATTTTTAGGTGAACTCTCCATAGCCTCCTGCTAGGGTGGATCTTCCCATCCGCTGCTCCAACGAGGATCTCCGAGGGGTGTGGGGAATTCCTGGCCACTCAGGGGCTGGCACTTGCCTCTGCTGGCTTTAAAGCCCAAATCATTGCCCTTTGGGACATGGGGAATCCTTCATGTTCCGCTCTGCAAAGCTGAGCTGACAGCAGCCTTCAGCTGGCATCCTCCTGCATCCGCTGGATGGAGAACTGGAGCAGCCGAGTGCTGCTTCAGCTTTTATGGAGCCTGGGCTCCGTGAAGAAGCGCGATGCTCTCCCCACACCGCTGTGCCGTGCCCTGCTCACCGGGGCTTTCCCTTCTGTCCCCAGCTCCTGCCATCACACGCTCCCCCAGCGCCCACCCACCACCCCACCGTGATCGTTCCAGCGCCGCCTCCCTCCCATCATGTCACCGTGGTCACCATGGGCCCGTCCTCGGTCATCAACACGGTCTCCACGTCCCGGCAAAACCTGGACACCATCGTTCAGGTCAGCTGGGGGGCAGCGGGGGGTTTGGCAGAGGGGGGCTCAGGGGGGTCCCTACCCCCAGGCTGGGTCAGAGGTGCCCTGACAGCCGGTGTGTGCCCTGGGCAGGCGATCCAGCACATCGAGGGCACGCAGGAGAAGCAGCTGCAGGAAGAGGAGCAGAGACGCGCCGTCATCGTAACGCCCGCGCGCGCCTGCCCCGAGCCCTCCGCCTCCGACACCGCCTCCGACACCGAGGGCAACGACAGTGACTCCATGGACCAGAGCAAAGAGGAGCCCTCGGGGGACGGGGAGCTGCCCTGACACCCCCCGGCCAGCAGCTGGGGAGGGAAGGCGGGGCAGGGGGGGGAAACGTCAGAGAATATGCTGAAATTTTTAAAAAATACAACGTGATTTGGGTCTCTTTTATGACCTTTTTCCAATACTGTAAAGCAGAGCGTTAGAGGCAGGCAAAGGTCACCCTTCAGCTCCCAGGGGGGCGGGGGCTCAGGGGTGGCCACAGTGGGGCACGGGGAGCTCGGGGCATGGTGGGGGCGATGGGGATGGGGGAACAGCCCCCCACCCTGGTTTGTCACCCCTCACCTGCCAACCCACAGGGAATCCTGGCAAGCTGGCAGCAGCCCCACTGTTCCTGATGGTGTTCCCTTGGGACAGGGCCTTTGGTTGGGATCTTAATTTGCTTTTTTCCTTCTCTGTTTTTTTTTTTTTCTTTTAATTAAATGTTTGTTTTTAAGCAGGGGGGGAGATGCCAAGTGACATGGCAGCAAGGGCAGGACAGGGATCCCTGACTTCAGGGTACCACCATGGCTCCTGCACCCCACATGGGGCAGGGAAAACCCCCTTGGAGAGTAAAATAATCCTGGGATGATGCCATTGGAGCACAGTGGGAGGGCTGGCATATGCCATCCCTCCCTGGCATTTCCAACACCCACCTCCTTGGCACAGGGATGGCAGGTTGGGGGCTGATTTTTACACCCCGTCCCTGTCCCTGTGCCCATTCCTGTCCCCCCACCCCATTCCCATCCCTCCTTTAAGCACTTAACCTGGTTTGTGGGGTCTGTCAGCTCTGAAGAGCTTTTCTATTTTGTGATTGTGTCGCTTGGGTCTGTCGTGGCGGGTGGGGGGTCCCTGTTTTGTGCGTCCCCCCCTCGCCCCACTGCCCCCCACCCAGCTGTAGGGTTTTAGGCCAGTCGTGTGTAGAGCCTCGGTGGTATTCAGTAGGTTCCCCCCAGCTGCAGCTGTTTCTCGGTTCCTTTCCCCTTTTGTTTTTTTTTTTTGGTTGTTTTTTTGTTTCTTTTTTTTTTTTGTATTTTTTTTACAATTTTCAGGTCTTTGTGTTGATTGAGAAGCTATTCTATTTTGTTAAGAAAGTTGAAAAAAAAAAAAGAGGCTCGTGCCTTTGTAAAGAAACAAAATAAAGTTTGTACTTGGTTTTTTAGAAGCTCCGTCCTGGCGTTGACATTTGTGGGGACAGGGATGGATCCCACCCCGATGGACACTGGTCCCTCTGGGGCTCCTGGGGAGGGCAGGGAGTGCTGCCTGCACTGGGAATCACGGCAGGAGGCAAAGGCAGAGGGTGCTGGCCCTGGTGCTGGCCCTGCTGTGGTTCCTGCTCAGCCGCCAGGCTGTGTTTAAAGGCTCAGCCCTGCCAGTGCTGCCCACACGTGATGGGCACACCGGGGTTCAGCTCGGTGCAGGTGGGGGACATCTGGGCTGCTTTTAATGAGGCCATTAAAAGGGGAACTGGGGTCAGACTTTGTGTCCCCCTTCCCCAGGGATGGGGTATCCATCTCTCCATGGAGCTGACTCATGACTCGGTGTAGGGGCACTCCTCTCTCTCCATGTTTTTTTGGGGGGAGGCACCCCTCTTTCCCTATGGAGCACCCACCTCCCAGCATCCTCCCGTGGCTGTGGGTTCCTCCCACTGCCCCTCCACTCCATGGCCAGCTGTGGTGTCCAGCCAAGGGCTGGCTCCTGCCTGCTCTGAGCCATCACCCCCTGCTCCACACCACTGCCCCCTTCCCACCCCCATCTCAGGTTCAGGGGCTCCCCCTGCTCCCACTCTTGGGGAACTGTTGTTTGCCACCTTCCCTGAGAAAAGCTGGGTCACAGCCCCCCCAGAATGGCTCCTGCACTGAGGGAGCCCAAGGGTCACTGTGCCATGGCCAGGCTTTGGGGACAGCGCTGAGAGGCTGCTCTGTATGAGCAAGGGTGCCAGGTGCTGGTGACATCGTGCCCTGTGCCACACTGCCAGTGCAGTGACAGTGGGGACACCATCAGGGTGGCAGGAACGTGGCCTGTTTCCTTTGGGGTCTATGGCATTGCCTGCAGCTGGTGACCTGTGGTGGCTAAAGGGGACATCAGCTCAGGACGAGGTGCCTGGGGACAGCCACCTTTGGGGACAGAGGAGGACACTGCAGATGAGGACACTGTGGACAGCTCTCCCTGTCCACAAACCCCTGCTCCAGCCCAGAAGGAGCTGAGGCAGCCCAAGGAGCCCTGTACCCCACACGAGCAGGATTTGGATGGGGACAGTCCAGAGGAGCCCTGCAGGAATTTATTCGGATAAAGGGGAGAGGCGCCCATTTCTGCTCTCGCTGGGACGGGGCTGTGACCCCGCACGAGCAGTGCCACCCCCACGCCCGGAGGTGCCCCGTGCCCTCGCATCCCTGGCAGGAGCCATTGCCAGCGCTGTGTCCCCTCTGTGTCCCCATGGCCAGGGCCCCTGGGAGCGGAAGAGCGGCGGCGGCAGCAGCATCTGTGCGGGCAGCTGCCGGCCCTGCCCCGCGCCGCCCGTATAAATAGAGGCAGCGAGCGGCAGGGAGCTCCTGGCAGCCACCATGAAGGGCCTCAACCTGCTCTGCTGCTGCGTGGCCTCGCTGCTGCTCCTCGGCACCGCAGGTACGGCCACACACCGGGCTGGGGGCACCCCGGGGGCTGGGGGTGCCCGAGGCTGGGGGGGCTGGCAGGGCTATGGGGTCCCCGTGGGGCTGCGGGTGCCCTTGGGGCTGTGGGGACTCTGTGGGGCTGTGGGTGCCTCTGGGTGCCCGGGCTTATGGGGTCTCCATGGGGCTGTGGGTGCCCTCGGGACTGTGGCAACCCCACGGAGCTGGCAGGTCCCCATGGGGCTGGGGGTCCCCACAGAGCTGGGTGTCCCCATGGGGCTGCAGGCTCTTGGGGGCTGTGGGTTCCTAAAGGGCTGTGGGAACCCCAAGGGGCTGTGGGGTCCCTGTAGGGCTGCAGGTGCCCATGGGGCCGTGGGTGTCCGGGGCAGTAGGTGCCTATGGGGCTGTGGGTACCTACAGGGGGTGCCTGTGGGGCCATGGGTGCCTGTTGGCTGGGGCTGCCTGTGGGGCTGTGAGCACCTCTGGGACTCTGGGTGCCTGTAGGGCTACAGGTACCTGTGGGTCTGTGGGGGTCTGTGGGGGTCCTGTAGGGTTGCAGACAGAATTGTGGGTGCCTGTGGGACTGAGAGAGGCTCTGGGGCGCCCAGTGAGCCCAGCCCTGGAGCAGGACAGGGTGGCAGGGGCACAGCAGTCCGGGCTCCCCAGCAGCTTTTCCAAGGCTGCAGAGCCACCCCAAAGTGCGCAGGGAAACGTGTTGGGGGGCTGTGGACAGGAGGGGAAGGCGGGAGGTGCAGATTGGGGTCCCTCTTACAGAGTCACGCTGGGCACAGGGGCCGCGCTGCCGCTGACATGCCTTGAGGCAGTGTCACCTGTGGCTGCCGTGGTGCCTTGATTTGGGACTGCGAGGGGGGGGTGCCAGGGCGCTGGGGATCTCTGAGGACCCCGGATCCCCTTCCCCGGGCTGTGCCATCCCCGCTCCTCACCGCGCTGCCCGGCCGGGTGTCCCCGGGGCGGCGCGGCATCGCTGGTACCCTTGCTTGCCCTTGAGTTAATTTGGGCTGGTTCTCTGCCTGGCCGGGCTCCGGCGGCCGCGCAGCCGGGAGCGGGGCTGCTAAGAATGGAAACAGCCGTGTAAGGGGACACTGAGCCCCGGCACCCCCCCGGCCACCGCCGCGGCCCCGCGCGGGCACCGCAGCTGCCGCCTCCCAGCGCCCGGCACCCCCGGCCCCGCCGAGTTTTGGCCTTTTAAGGGCATCTTGGGCCATTCTCGGCAATGAATGGGGTTTGGGGCCAGCGACACACCCTGACAGAGGTGGGGTGACCTCCATGGGGCTGCGGGTGCAGTCTGTGGAGAGGGGTTGGGAAGGTGTTCTGCGGGCATGGATGGTGGCTGGTGCCGCTCCAAGCGGGGCTGGGGGCTTTGTGGGACATCAGGAGCTTGTCTGAGACCACCAGCCCATGTCTTGGTTTGGCTGAGCTGGCACAGCACAGCACTGGGATCCCCCATCCCACAGGAGGCTCTGGGGCCAGGAGGCACATGGGGGTCTGGCAGCCCCAGGACCATCTCTGAGGGGTCCCCCAAGTTTATTGAGGGTTTATTGAGGGTCACCTGTTTATTGAGGGTCACGTATTTCACCCCAGTACTGAGAGTTTCCAAAAAAGCTCTAAGCAGTGGCATGTCACCTGCCCATGCTTCTGCTCCTCAGATACCAGTGGGATTTGCAAGGATGAGTTTTGCTTTTCCTTTGGTGCCAAGCTGAACTCTCAGACCTGGCTCCTTTGGGGTGCAGGAAGTGGCTTGGAGGGGATGATTTTTCCATTTTTGGGACAACTTTTCCCATTCAATCCCTGTTGGTGCCAGTGGGGCTGTGGGGATCCCATGGGGCTGTGGGGCTGCAGGTGCCCATGGGAAGAGAAGGGGTGAAACTCCAGTGGACAACCAGGGGCTTCATTGAATATCACAGCAAGGTGTGGTTCCTTGGGTTTAGTGGCACCTGGGGCCGCCAGGACCCTGCCACCATTCTCAGAGGCTGGGGCTGGGAGTTGCCCTGTGCCTGTGCTCTTACAGCCCCCTCTGAGACAGCTCATTGCACTCGTGGCTGGGGCTGGCAAAGCTCCCCGGGGTTGCCAGGAGCCTGGCAGGGAGCAGTGGAGCTGGGCAGTGGCTCATGGTGAGGGCACTCACCCAGTCTCCATCTGCTCCTGCCCAGGGAGCACACTCACACCTCAGGCAGAGCCCAGCCGTCCCTTCCAGGCTGGGTGGCCCCTGTGGCCACCAGCAATGGGCTACAGGGCAGTGCCCAGGCACTTTGCCCTGGGCATCCCTTGGCTCTGCAGCCATCATGGGTTTGAGTGGGAGGGCAATTCCAGGCTGTGCCATCACCGCCTCTGAGCTGAGAGAGGACTTGGGGAAAGCCCTGGCACAGTGGTGACCTCCTGCAAGGCACTGCAGGGCTGGCACAGACCCCTCCTGGTGACAGCAGAGGGGTCTGTGCCAGCCTCAGCTTCTGGGAGTCCCTGTCCTGCCTTCCTGGAAGGTGTCACCTCAGGATGAGCTCCATCACCACGTTCTCATGGCATCCTGGGGTGTTCTCCACCACCTTGGAATGTGTCACTTTAGGGTGGGCTCCACCTCCCAGGCCAGAACATCTTGGGAGCAGGACTGTGACACCTTGTGTGGGCTCAGGGCCCTGGGCACAGCAGCCATGGGGACACCCACCCTGACCATCCCAGGCCAATGGCCCCACAGTAGCCAACCTGCCCAGAGGTGGGGACTCTGTGTCCCAGGGACACCTCTCTGGACTTGTTCGACGCTCCAGCACCAGCACAGCCACGGGCAGCACTGCCACTGGGTGTGTGTGAGAAAGGGGCTTGGGGTGCCTCGGGTGTGCTGGGTGCTTGTGCCACCTACATCCCTGCCACACCGCTGGGGCCTCACCCCAAGGAGAACCTGGTCCCTCTGGGTGCCCCATCTTACTCCCGAGGTGTTGGCTGAGCAAAGCAAGGCAGATGCCAGCCAGGTTGGCTCTGCTGTGACACCCTCTCCATCTGCCATCCTTATCTCAGTGTGTAGGTGACATCCAGCAGGACAGGAAGGCCAGGAGACCTTGGTTGTGCATGGCCCTGGTGGCACAGAGGTACCAGCAGGTCTCTTGGGGCTGGCACCAGGCTGGGAGGGCTGTGCCATGCCCAAGGACAACACTCTTGCCACGTTCCCCTGTGTCCCACTCGCCGAGCTGGTGAAATCCCAGCCTGGCCACTGGGTCAGGGTGACCAGATTGCTTCTGGAATTGCCTGTTCCCTGGGCTCTGCAGGAATAGCAGCAGCCCGGGGCTGTGCAGGGCTCCACTGAGCTATTTCCAGCTCATGGGGACATTTCCCTTGTTAGTGCCTGCTGGAGGAAGCCCTGAGCTCCTGTGCTGGTGGGGGCTGCAGGGGGGCAGGGGAGGCTTGGACAGGGACCCCGAGCCAGGAGGGCGTGCTGGCAGTGGCAGCATGGCCCTGGTGCCAGCTGGGCACCCTTGGGGTCACACAGCCCTGGGTACACTGCAGAAAAGGGCTCAGAGCTGTGTGGCCCTGTCCATGTGCTGGTGTCACCAGTGCTGGTGTCACCAGTGCTGCCACTCCCAGGGCTGGGCCCCCCCTGCTCAGCATGGCCAGGCAGGGTCTGCCCCCACATTCCCATGGGCTTGAGGATCTTGTGGGACATCAGGCATTAGAATCCAGGCTGGCAAGTCCAAGGGGTGACCAGGAATGCTTGGGATGACCCAAGGAGGGATGGGGAGCCAGAGGTCTGGCCTTGAATGGACAGAGGGTGTCCCTCAGGGGACATCCCTGGGGTGGGTTGGTGAAGCCTCCCATGGCTGGAGGCCAGGAACAGTGAAAGCTCTTGGATGCCCTTCCTCTGGAAGAAGGAGCTCTTCCAGCCCCAGCCATGCCACAGCAGGTCCCCTGGGTCCCCCAGCACTCCCCCAAGCTGCAAGGGACACCAGAGGTGGATGTTCCTCGATGTACAGAGTGACATCTGCCTGTGCCAAAATACCTGACGTTTCCTGGCCCTCTGCTCACTGATGGACCCAGATCTCCTCAGCCAGGAAGCAGCAGGTGCTTCATCTCCCACCTTCCTCATCTTTGTGTCTTCTGCAAGTCAGGGTTCAGGGTCCCTTACAGACCTTGAGGGTGGGGAGACAGTGGAAGAAAACACCCTGCAGCAGTGATTCCCTATTTTAATCTCTATTCAGAAAGCTCCAAGCCTGGTTTTAACCCATTTGGTAGCTCCTGGTGATGTTTCTTTACCATGTATTAATAAAAATATTGTATGGTTCTATGCAACCATTTACAGAAATCTAATCACTACATAACTTTTTTAAACTAATCCTAAAATTTTCTGTACAAATGAGGTCAAGTTAGTTTGACAAAACTGTTTCCCAGACCTCCCTCTGCATTGAAAACCAGGAATATATTTGCTTTATGCTGGATTTTTGGGATCATGAAGCTTCTGGGATGATGTGATGATGTGTCTGGGCATCCTGGGTTTTGGGGTGCACAAAGGTCTGGAGAGCCAACCCCATCCTCAGCCCCATCCTTGTGCTTGTGTCCTCTGGGCTGCTTGAACCCTCGTGGGTCACTTCCCTCTGAAGGTGTTGGCCCCAAGTGGAGCTGGAGCCGGGCTCCCCCTGCTCTGAGTGCTGGGCTGGAGGAGCCTGGGGGGATGGCCCTGAGCGAGGGCCATGGGAGGGAAGGGACATCACCCTCAAAAGGGGTCTCACAGGAAAGGTGGGGTCAGCATCAGGGCCAGCTGGAAAATCCCAGGAACTCCCTGACAGCTCCTGTGTGTCCAGTCAGTTTCCATGAGGTTTTAAAGGACTTTGCCAGAACAAAGGCAGGGTTGGGTATTTGGGATACAAGATCCCACCAAGACCCCCCCGGGAGGACACGGGGAGCACAGGACTTGCAGGAGCCAGTGGATAAAACCTCCAGGGAATCAGGGCTGGGGATCTGGGCAGGGAAGGGGGCGTGTGAAAAGCCATCCCCGCAGCCCTGCCATCGCCGGCCCCACGCTCACGGCTCCGGTTTCTGCTGGAGGGGGAGAGTGTCCCTCCAGGGCCACCTGTGCCCATCTGTCCCTTCTCACCGTCCTCCTGGAGGACCCGTTTTGCCGTCAGGTCGCTGCTGTTCTGTTCGATCCCGTGCAGGGATGGAGGGGACACCGCGATGTTCAGCCCTGCCCCTCCTTCCCGCACAGGCTGTTCTGGGTGCAAACCTGCCACGGCATCCTGTGGCACTCAGCACCGCGCCCTGGCGTCTCCATGCCCGCTGTCACCTCCTGAAAAAGCGTCCCCTGGCAGCTCATAAAACCCCCAGCACCAGAAAGGGGTGGCAGGGGCAATTCAAGCCAGGAACTCGCAGGGAGGTCAAGTCCCCGAGGGGAAAAGGGCGAGGTCTCCTCTCCGATGCCACCCATCTGCTTGGCACAATGCAAGGTGTGAACACGGGGAGCCCCGGTGTCACTTTACACCCACGGGGGCCCCCAGGTGGGGACGTCACCCTGGGCTGGGCTGCGGGGCTGCTCCTCCCGCTGCCCCGTACAGTTGCCGTGCTGTATTTTTAGCCTCAGGAGGGTGTTAAGCCCGTAACCTTCGGCCCATTTTGCACTCATCGGCCCGCCTTGTGCAGGTCAGCACAATTCACCGTGGATCGGGCGACCATGTAGGGGAAACAGGGAGAAGGAGGTGGAGAGGGGACAGGGACTTTCTGTCAGACCTTGAAGGTCATAGGAAATGAAGCCCGTGAGCAGCACGGGGCAGGGACATCCCCATCTGAGTGCCGGGGGGATATTTCCCCTTTTTCCTCGAGGGATGGCTCGTGGTGGGCACTGGCATTGCTGTTGTGCCAGGCCATGGTGGGTGATGGGTCAGAGGGGGCACACAGACCCCAGACAAAGCCCTGAGGACTCTCAGGGTCTCCTCTGCCTGGTCCTGCCCTCCTCCTCTGCTTTGACCATCACTCCTCTCCCAGCTTTCCAGGTCACCAGCTATTCTGGGGCCAAACCGAGAATGTACCTGCTCCCATCAGCTGAGGGAACCCTCTAATGACTCAGGCTGGTTCCCAGGCCACTGGGCCAGGCAGGGCCATGTTAGCCCCAACCACTCAGGGCTTTGCAGGTCAAATATAAATATTTCCATTCAAGAGGCTCCTGCAGGGTCCCAGGGGTCTTCAGGAAGGTGACCTGAAGGACCAGGGTGGAAGGGAGGGGTGTGGGAGTTGCCCACAGCCATCTGCCTCCATTTGGGAGCTGAGCTGGGCGCCTGGAGGCACCTGTGAGCTGCTGCCAGCAGAGGACAGGGAGGTCAGCGAGGCCAGAGCAAGGGTGACCTGTGCATCCCATTTGGGCAGGGTGAGGGGCTGTGGCAGCGGCTGCAGCTCTGCTCTGCCAGGGAACCAAGAGCCACTGGCAATGAGGGCAGGCTGGGGGCAGCCTGTCCTCCCCAATGCCTGCTGCTGGCAGGGCATGAGCCTCCCAATGCGACCTGATCCCAGCCCACAGCTCCAGCAGCCCCAGTGCCATGGAGGTAAAACCACCCCCTGGCATCCCCAGGGCAAACTGGGCTGTGGGGTCTGGGGCTGGCCCCACACTGACCCCAGCCCAGCTCCTCCTGCGCTCGGCCACCACAGGCCCTGTGGCCAAACCCAGTGAGCTCCAATTTTGGCAAAGTCCTGCAGGACACAGTCCTGTGGCTCCTGCATGGACATGGAGCAGGAGCCAGAGCACAGGGCTGGCCATGCCCCTCTCCTCCTGCAGCCTGGATAGAGGTGGCCTTTTTTCCTGCTTGGCTTCTGCCTGCCAGCTGGAGTACAAAGGAATTATTTTCCTCTGAAACGCTCCCCTGGCATGAGATGTTTGGGGGGATTATTTAGACTAGCAGCAACTGTTTGTAACGGAGACAGTATAGCCGTGATCTTTTATTTTTGGCACCCGCTGACTGATGTTAAATTGCAGTTGGAGCCTATGGAAAATACGGATGGATTCTCCTGGGCCACAGAACACACTCATTGTGTCCCCAGCAGCAGCACGGCGTGGCACATGCTTTCCTAGTGAAGGGACACTTACAATAAATAGCTCCCAAGCCCCATGGCCAGGGTTAGGCAGGATCCCATGCTGGGCAGCCCCTCATGCCAGGAAGCCCCTTCCTCCTCCTCCTCCCCCTCACTTCACCGCCCACCTTGGCTGGTGTGATGCTCTCTCGAGTCAGGGCTGGGGAAGGACCCTTTTAACCTGCCAAGTGCCCACAGCCCCTTAAAATTTGCCATTTTTACTCCTTTCCCCATCTTTAGGACAGCTTTGCCACCTTCCTGCAGTGCTTTGGGGTGGGCAGCAGCCCCAGTGCCAGGCAGCCAGGGCTGGTGGAGCTATAGAGCCTCTGCCAGCTCCGCTTTCCCCCCACAAACATCTTTGCACCCAACTTCTTGCGACAGGGACAGAAAATGGAGCTGGAGCTGGAGAAGGCTTAGGGAAGAGTTTAAACCTCTTGGTAGAGCCACAGCTCGCCCCTCAGGGCCCTGGCAGGTGTGGGACTGACTGAGCTGTTCTCATCGTTTAGAGCCGCGCGCCCCCAGCACGGGCCATGGGCACGGTGCTGCCCAGAGCCCCCCGCCCGGCACGGAGCCCCCGCTGCAGGAGAAGGCACACGATGGCAGCCCCGAGGAGGAGCAAGGCACTGCCAGTGCCTCCGTGCCTGGTGTCACCGAGGAGGGACACGGAGAGGGGGAGAAAGAGCCGGCGGGCAGCCTGAGGAGGGGCCTGGGGCCAGGGGACAGCCAGACAGAGGAGAGCAGCAAGGAGCAGGGCCAGGAAGAACAGAGCTCAGGGGAGGAATCCATGGCAGCTCATCGTGGAGGGAACCATGGGCCTGGCACACAAGATGACATCCATGCCCAGGAGGATGAGGAGCCTGGCACAGAGCAAGGAGGCTCTGAGGAGGAAGGGCAGCCAGGGGAAGAGCAAACAGAGGAGCCAAGAGCAGCATCTGCTCCTGAGGGAGAGGAGGAAAGGGATGAGCAGAGCTCAGAGGAAGATGATGAGCAAGGAGAGTCTGAGGAAGGTGAACATGGGGAGTCTGAGGTAGATGGAGGCAAGGAAGAGTCTGAAGAGGGAGAGTCTGAGGAGGAGAAAGACTCTGATGAAGATGGTGACAGGCCAGAGAATGAATCTGGAGAGAATGATAAGGAAGCAGCTGGCACTTCCAACACAAAGAACCACAGCAAACCAGCAGCTGCTGGCACAGGAGAAGCCAGGGATGGCCCTGCCAGCTGCCATCACCCACCCTGTGGGGATGCAGCAGAAGACCCACCAGCAGCAGTGGAAGACCCACCACCAGCAGAAGACCTGCCAGCAGCAGTGGAAAATCCACCAATGGTGGAAGATCCACCAGCAAAAGAAGACCCACCAGTAACAGAAGACCCACCAACAGCAGAGGAAGACCCTCCAGCAGCAGCAGACCCCCCTGCAGGGGCAGAAAACCCCCCAGCAGCAGCAGCAGCAGACCCCCCTGCAGACAAGACCCCACTGGCAGGAACAGAGGTCCCCAGCACCACCGAGACCCAGCACAGCCAGATAGGTTGGAGTCTTTTCTTGTGGGTGTGCTGTAGCAGCAGGAGTGACCTCCCATCAACCCAGCGGAGCTGAGCTTGGCACATTAAACCTGACCTAGTGCATGGCCCTCTCCTAACGCTTCTGCTTCCCTGCCCGCCCTAACAGCGCCCGGCGTGGGCAGCGAGGCTGCAGCAGGATGCCCAACACGCGGGCACTCATCGCAGTGGTGCCAACACTGACTGATGTTCCCCTCTCTCCACTCTAAGTCCATGATTTCTCCTCAGGGATGTGGACATGGATAAAATGTTTAACCTCCAGGCCCCTTTCAGCACTCGCAGATCTCTTAAAGACTCTTTATCCACCACCCGCAGAGTCCTCCGGGCCCTCGGCTTGTGCAGGGGCAGGATGCTCCTGGGATTGTGGGGCTCCCAGGATTGTGGGGCTCCTCTCCACCAGTTCTTGGCTCGTAGGGAAGGTGTGAAGAACTAATCCAGGCCAATGAGCTGCTGAGGCACCAGCCCCGCTCAATCAGTGAAAGGCTAACTAGGGGAAAGGGACACCCCCCACCACGATTTCCTAGAATTATTTGTAGACTTTGGCCCACAGGTTGGGCAGCGACCTTTGGACCCAGATTAGTATTTTTGTTGTTTTCATCTGTAATATCCCAGCTCACAAAGCCTCCCATTTTACCCAAAAGACAAACCCAGTTTGGTCTCTGTGTCTTCACTTGGCAAGTCAAAAGGTCTTCCTCAGCCCAACACTCAGTAGATGCTCAACACAGTCTCAGGGCTTAGTGGTGCCCTGCTTGATCCTGCTGTCCCCAGGCCCCCGCTAAAGTCCAACCCAGCTTCCCATATCAAAAAGCTCTTGGAAGCTCCTGGTGTGCCAGCACCTCCATGGCAAGGACACCCCTGTCTCCCTGTTTTGGGGACAGTGGGGCACCTTCCCCAGTGGAGGCAGCTGCCTCATGCTCCTCATGCCTGGCATGGAGCCATGAGGGACAGGGTGCTGT
The DNA here is from genome assembly GCF_012460135.2 of Molothrus ater. NCBI lineage: Eukaryota > Metazoa > Chordata > Aves > Passeriformes > Icteridae > Molothrus > Molothrus ater. The sequence goes on along the minus strand of NC_050493.2, from coordinate 14,279,234 downwards.
GCAGAGGGCAGGGGAACATGGGGACAGAGGTGGGAGAACTGGGAGGGAACAACCCCACTGGCAAAGGTGGGGCAGGCTGGCCTGTCCCCCAAGAGCCAGAGGCAGCCCCAGCCTGGGACCCCACGTCTCCAGCTGACCCTGCAGGTTTCTGGGGGAGTGGGCAGCCAGAGAGACGGCAGCACCCAGCCTGCAGCCGAGGCTGAGCCCGCGGAGCCGCAGCTGCCGGGGGAAGCACCAGGGCCCCACTGGGCAGCAGCTGCCGTGTGCTCGTGCTACATCCCAACCCCGGGAGCCGCTTCCAGGCACATCCTTTGCATTCCCCACGAGCAGCCAGCCCCTCCTCGGAGCCAAGCAGTTGCCCATGACGCTTCCCCCAGCAGCCACAGCCCTGGCAGCCTCCAGGAGCCTGTGCTAAAGGGAAAGCACGTGGCACGCGAAGGGTGACAGCGGCTGCCGTGGGCATGGCGTGCCCGCAGGCTCGGGGTGTGTGTGCTCCCCGTGCCCTCTCCCTGGCAGTCGCTTGTGTGAGCTCCTGGGTGGGTTCCCCCCTCCAGCAGTAACAGGTCTCCTTGTTTTCTCCTCCAGAAGAGGTTGAAGATGCCAGCGAGCCGACCAAGCGCGACCGGTCCCACTTGGAGAGCACCCTGAAGCTCAATGAGGAGAAACCTGCCGATGACGTCTCAGGTGAGGAGGCCACGCATGCCCTGCACTAAGACCATGGACAGGATTTTCCTTCTCTTGTGTTTTGATTTTAACCTTGCTTCTTGCATGTCTAGTAATGCCAGATCTTCAGTAAGAGCCCTTTGGTTGGTCTTGGGTTAATGTAGTTTAGGTATTTTAAGGACATCACCAAGGGCATACAAGAATTAGGAGGGTATAGAGGCTGGAAGATGCAGACAGTGAATCAGGCACATCCTTGCTCAAAGAAACCTGGAGCAACTTGTGACAAAGGGTTGGGATTTTTATTCCAATTACATATTTGGTTTTGCTACTCTAAGGGTTGTTTCTGCTGGCCCTGCTGGCAGTTTGGGCTGGAAAGGCAGTGATAAGAGATACTGTGGAAAAAGCTCCTCCTTTCTTCTAGCAAGCAGCTCAGGGGCCATGCCAGGGGCCCTGGCACCAGGGTGGAGGGCTTTTTGGGATCGTGGGTGTTGAGTGCTAAACAGCACTTAGGAAAGGTGCTCCTCCCATCAGCTGCTGGGAGCAGATGGGGACAGTGCTCAGCTGGAAACACTAGCAGGGGAGAAGCATCAAAATCCTAGAACAGTTTGGACTGGGAGAGACGGTGAAGACCATCTCATCCCACCCCTCTGCCATGAGCAGGACATTTTCCATAGACCAGGTTGCTCCAAGCCCTGTCCAACCTGGCCTTGGACACTTCCAGGGATTCAGGGGCAGCCACAACTCCTCTGGGCAAAATGTGGCTGGGATCAGTTTGGCCAATATTTCAGCTGTAAACCAAGTCCCTTGATCCATGACTGGGCCACCTTTGGGACCTGCATGGCCCCAGGAGGGTCTCACCCAGCCTGGTGGGGCTTGCCTCTCACCTGCCCCCATGCTTTGCCCCCCAGGAGTATTGCAGCGGCTGAGGAAGATCTACCACTCCTCCATCAAGCCCCTGGAACACTCCTACAGATACAACGAGCTGAGGCAGCACGAGATCACAGGTAATGCCACAGGCACTGGGGTCTCCAGCACCAGCAGGTCCTTGGGATGCAGATAACAGCACAGAGAGCAGATCATGGGCAGCCTTGGACTGTGTGTCCTCCTTTAGTGCTTCCCAGGGAGTCCATGAACATGCTGGGCTTAGAGGCCATGCCCTAGTGAACCCAGCAGCAGGAATTCCTGCCTCTGCCTCAGCCCATCTGCTGTCAGGGCCATCTGTGTGGGCTGAGCACTGAGCCCTGCCTGCCTCGGGTCTCCCACCTGCTCAGCATCAATGCCCTGTACCCCTGCCAAGCACAGATCATGGCCCAATGAAACAGGCTTGGCAAGGAAGCTCAGGACCTCTCAAGGCTGGGGATGAGCTTCCTGGGGGTGGCAGGAGCTGGCATCCTTCCTGCTGGGTACAGGACACAGCCATGTGGGCAGGGTATTCCTCAAGCTCCACAGCCTTCACTCATCCTGAGAGTTGGAGTTTCCAGCCCTTGGCAATCTCAGACACAATGGATGGGGTGAGTGGGTCCCTGTGGCCCCTGGCATGGTGTGGGCTGAGCCAGGTCACACATGTGTCCCTCCAGAAGAGGAAAGTGCAGCACTGTCCCAAGATGCTCACAAGACACAGGAAGTTCTTGTGACCCAAGAAACACAAGCAGCCTCATTTTCCAAGCACAGATGGCTCAAACCCATGTCTGACTTCCTTGTTCACTGCAGTAATTCTCCTCTGAGTATCTATTCAAGCACAGGAGCCAGGGCCAGATGTCTCCTGAGTATCCAGGTGCTGCTGGAGTCCCTGCTGCCAGTGTCCCAGGACTTTGTGCCCATGTCACCCTTCTGCCAAGGTTCTGAAGTTGTCCTCCTTGTCCTGCAGCTCTGCCTGCCTCCCCAGGTGTCCAGGCCCACCGTCCTGGAGCCATGCCCTCCCTTCTATTGAGGCAGGACTGGGATGCACCCTGGGGTGAGGGTATATCTGTGGGATATACCCTCCCCACAGATCTTCCTTTTACAGCTGGCCTTGCTCCACCAGCACACAGGGCCCACACTCAGCTGGGGCACATCCCTGTAGAGCAGAACTCTGGCTTTCCAGGCATCCCTCCTGCAGCTCCTAAGTCTGAGTCAGACATTCTCTAAGCAGGCTTGGACATCTCCCTACCCTGCCAGGCCATCTCCAGTGTAGAGCCAGTGTGGAGCACAGGGAAGTTACCCTGTGGGAGGGTAATTGAGGTTTACAACATGTCCTAATTGTCACCCCACGCCTGCTGGCCTGTCCCCTGGCAGCACCCCAACTTCCTCTCCAAGCTGCTCTGGTGTTTGATGTTTTCTGTCAGTTCAACCTGGGCCACAGTTCAGGAGGATGTTTGGGGTTACAGGGCAGCTGGTGGGCTCTAACCCACCTTTGCTGTTCACAGCCAGAGCATGTAGTCCCCAGCTACAGTTTCCAGCCCTTAGGATGTCCTGCCCTACCCTTAGTCCATGCCCAAGCAGCCACCTCCCTGCTCCCTTTTTGGGAGGAAACAAGTGTTTAAGTGTTCCCCAGGCTCCTGCTGGCTTTCTCAGCTCCTGAGGTTCACCATTCACCCTGGTGTTTTCCCAGCCTCTTTCAAACCCAGCTCCTGAGCAAGACTCACCTCAGACAGCAGGTCCTGGTGTTCCTCCTGGCCTCACCTCAACACTCCACGGTCTGTTCCACCTCACTGTGAAGAACAGCCACCCCTCAGGCTGACAGTCCCCAGGTCAGCTCCCAGCACACCCTGCTGTGTCCTACAGGGCACCCTCACAGTGCTGTGACCCTGGATCTGGCAACCCACTGGCCCCCAGGGAAGGGCACAGGGATGCTGCACTGCCTCCAGTCCTTGTCTCAGCTGTGAGACACCCTGGCCATGCTCCCCTCCAAAAAATTTAGACACCAAACTTCTTGAATGATCTCTGACAGCCCAGCCATACCCTGGCATGCACAGCCCTATCTGGAAACCTACAGCTCAGCAGTTTGCCTTTCATACCCACAGATCCAGCTTTCCCCAGCCCTCATTAGCAGTGTAATCAGAGAAACCTGCACATTAGTTCCAGGGTTGGCCCAGGGAACTCTCTTGACCTTGGAGGGCAGGTGAGGACATGGTGGAGCTCAGGAAGCCTTCTCAACACTTCCCCTGCACAGTGCCCGTGTCCCAGGCGGGTTCATTCCATCAGTGCTGTCCCTGCAGGCTGGGAGGTGCTCCCAGCTCCCCCCTGTGCCCCCTCTCCGTGGTGGGGGGAGGCTGGAGGGTACAGAGCTGCCGGCTCAGCTGGCTGGGAGCAGCAGGACAGCTGGGGGAGCTTTGGGGCAGGCCTGTCATGGAATATGTGTGACCTTTGGAGGTGTAAACCAATATAGAGGGGTGCCGTGGCAAGCACCCTGGCCCCTCCATTATGTGGCAGCCTTCCATTTTGTCTCTCTTCCCATCAGCTCCTCTCACTGCAGTGTAATCCAAAGAGCTCCTCTGCTCCCCACAACATGTGAAAACTCCCATGGAGTCCTGTGGGAGCTGTGGCTGTCACCATCAATTCTGACTTGTCAGGGTGCATCTCAGAAAGCTCCCACACACCCTCTGCTTCAGCCTGGCAGATGCCATTTCCTTCTCCCTGCCTGCCACCCTCCTGCCTCTCTGCTCTGCCATCCCACGTGGATGCAGTCATGCTCTGGCTGGGTCCAACTCTGTGCTTGGAGGGGCTATCTCTAGCTGAGGGTGAGAGATTCTCCCAGTCCAGCCATGGAAAGCTTGCTGTGAGGTCACACCAGGTTGTGGTGCATGCTGGTGACCCTAATTACTGATGTATGCTAATTAGCAAGTGTCCCTGTATAGGGAATGACCTCCCAGATGCCATCACCAGCCACAGGGGCTGGGTCCAGGTGACCCTGTCACCGGGGTTGTCAGGACACTTGCTGGGTTGGTGGCTGTCTAACCCTGGCTTGTTGGGCTCCGTGTGCTCTGTGGGTGATGCCAGGGAAGGCAACAACCCCACAGAGCAGGAGCTGGGATGCAGAGCACCCCGAGCCACATCCCCGCCCTGCAGGGCAGACAGGGGTTCAGTGCTTGTCCTGGGAGCTGCAAGCTGCTCCCAGGCTGTAACTCCTCGTCTCCTGCTGGGAATGTGGCCATCGGTTCCCTCCTTGTCGTGGACCACTCCCGGGCTGTCGCATCCCTCCTCGGACTCACGGTTCCTTTTCTCTCTCCCCGTGTCCCTCGCTAACAGCTTACCCCGGACGCACCCTGGGCTCCTCGGCCACAGGTTGGTATCGCCGCCTGCTCCCTGCATGCTGCCGGCACTGCCTGCGCTCTGCGCTGCCCCGCGGCTTCCCCGGGCTCCCGGGGAATGCGGCCGCTCTGCCCAGGCACCGAGCAGGGCTGTACCCGCCATCCCCGCCGGGACAGTGTCCCCAGCCCCTCCAGAGCCCGCACTTGTCCCAGCCTGACTCTGTGTGTCCCGACAGCGCCCTTCCCTCCAATGCTCACCTTACACAGGCTCTGATACCTTTCCCTCTTCGTTTAAGACTGAGAGGCAGAATATTCCTCTGGCCAGGGTTCAAAGGTGCTTCTGGTAGTCCTGTGAGAGGGAGATGGGGGCTCAGTCTGGAGAAAGGGAGGCTCGGGGGACCTTCTCACTCTCAACTCCCTGACAGGAGGGTGGAGCCAGGTAGGGACCGACCCAGGGAACAAGGAACATGACAAGAAGAAATGGCCTCAAGTTTTGCCTGAGGAAGCCTGAATATATTGGGAAAATTTCTTCAGAGAAAGGGCTGTCAGGCCCCTGCCATAGCTGCCCAGGGCAGTGGTGGAGTCCCGTAATCCCAGGGGGATTTAAAAACCCTCTGGATATGGCACTTGGGGACGTGAGTTAATGGTGGCCTTGGCAGTGCTGCAGGAACATTTAGAATTGGTCATCTTAGAAGGCTTTTCCAACCTAAAGTATTCCATGATTGTATGTGTTGGACCTTTAGGTTGATCTCTCACCCATGGCATGAACTGGAGGAGCCCAGATGATAGCTCATCCTATAGAGGGGATCTCTTCCCACCCTTCACCCTCCTACGTGAGAAACTTTCCTGAATGTCCACCCCTGATCCCACAGCAGCTGTCCCAGTAACACGGGCTGGCCCCTGCCCAGCTGAAGCCCGAGCTGGCTCCTCTCCCTGCCTATCCTGCTCAGGGTGTGCTGCCAGGTCCCCCAGGAGGATCAGGAGATGGGAGACAGTCCAAGAAATGCCAGCCAACACCCAGCCCTTCCCCTGGGCCTGGTGCTCAGCCACAGGAACAATGTTCCCGCAGGGAAATCCCATCTTGTGTCCCTGCTGTCCTGCCCCACGGCCACGCTGCCACACCCTGCCAAGCCAGGCTCCCTTGGGCACGGCCACACCGAGCCCTGCTGGTGCCAGGAGAGCCTCTGGCTCCCTGCAGTGCCAGTGTGGCAGCAGTGCAGAGGGCTGGGGCTATTTATAGCATATTCCGATAGCTGCCTTATCTCATCTCGGGCTCAGGCGCTCGCACACGTGCTGCCAGGGTGGGCACAGGCTGGGGGGCACACGGGGGAGGCACAGGCTGGCTCAGCCACGTGGGCTGGTCTCTCCATCTGTGGGCACGTGTGTTGTCAGGGTACTCATGGATTTGGAAGCTTTGGGAGCAAGGGGTGCCCCCTCCAAGGGTTGCTGGATCCGTGCCGTGGGCACGTGGCCGCTGGTGTTTGTGGCACAGGGGTGGGACAGAAGTGTGGGTGATGCTGGGAGTGTCCCCAGGTGTTCCAGCCTTCTGGGTGGCTTGAGGACAAAGAAAAGCTTGGTGCCCATGGCTCAGTAGGAACCAGGAGAGGAAGGAGGTTTTGCTAGGTCCTCTGCTTTGCTCAGCATCCTCAGGACAGACTTGCACTTGGGGGAGAGGCCACACCAGGCACATCTGCTGGGCTTGAGGACAAGGGGACAAGGCCTTGCCCAGGATTAATCATAGAACTATGGAATGATTTGGGTTGCAAAGGACCTTAAAGCCCACCCACTTCCACCCTCTGTCATGGACAGGAACACCTTTCCCTAATCCCAGGCTGCTCCAAGACCCATCCAACTTGGCCTTGGACAATTCAATGGATCCAGGGGCAGCCACAGCTTCTCTGGGCAACCTGAGCCATGGCCTCTGCACCCTCACAGGGAAGAATTTCCACAGCTTCTCTGGGCAACCTGAGCCAAGGCCTCCCCACCCTCACAAGGAAGAATTTCTTCCTAAATGCCCATCTAACCCTGCCCTTTCTCACTGTGAGGCCATTTCCCTGTGCCTTGTCACTCCAGACCCTCATCCAAAGTCCCTCTCCAGCTCTCTTGGATCTTCTTTAGTCACTGAAAGGGGCTCTAAGTTCTCCCCAGAGCTGCCTCTTCTCCACCCCAGAGCAGCAGTGCTTCCAACCGAGGGCAGCCTGGCACTGCCACATGGCAAAACCTCACAGAACGCCACTGCTCTAGGAAACAAAACTACTTGGACAGCCGAACTGCTCCTATGCCCCGAGCTGAGTAGCCCAAGCAGACCCAGGCTCTGCGGAGGGATGAGCTTGAGGCTCGTCTGAGCTTGAGCTGAGAGCGAGCAGCCACAGGGTGGCTGGAGAGAGCCGCTGTGATGGAGCTGCCGCCATCCCCGCCCGGCCGGCAGCGAGCCCCGGCTCCTTCCCGCTGTCCGGGCCGTCAGGCTGAGCCGAACTGCGGCTCACAGACATGGCACGGGGACGTGGCACGGACAGATGCCAGGCCAGCACCCTCCCGGGAGGGAGATGCTCCCCCTCTCCCACCCTCTGGGCAAGCAGCAGGGAAGTCCATACCCGGCCTCACATCCTTGCTGCTCCTGCGCTTCCTGCAGAGTTGCAGTGCCTGGCACTGCCCACACAGCCCGTGGGGAGCACAGAGGTGCTCGAGGGGCTGTGAGTGACCAGCCAGGGGGGCTGCCCACGTCGCTGCCCACCTTGGCTCCGTGCAGCAAAGCCAGAGCTCACAGGTGCCCACATTCGCACAGTCACACCTGGCCAGGGATGTGTTACGAAAGAGCACACGGGGACCCACCCCAAACCTCTGGCACAACATCACAGGGATAATGGTAATAATAACAACCATCCTAACCTAATTAAAGCTGGCAAGAGAGCAGAGCAGCGGCGACAGAGCGGCAGAGGAATGATTAATAATGAGAGGCCAAGGTTTCAACACTTGTTTTGGTCCCATGTGAGAAGACAAGGCTGGATTCCTGCAGCTGCCAGGCAGGGAGTAGGGTACAGGAAGAGCCATGCATCCCCTGCTTCAGAAGTGCTGCCCTGCTTTGTGAAGGAGGGCTGAGCTGTATGGATGCAGCAGTGCCTCATGGAGAGATGTCCTAGCCCATTCCCTTCCCCAGAGGTGACACAGTGAGCCTGTGAAGGGCAGGTACAGCAGGAGCAGGTTGGAATGCTCTCCCCAGCGCCTGCTCCCACAGCCAGATGGGTTCAGTGTGAAGCTGCCATGCAGTGCCCTCCAGCACCCTCGGGGCAGGAGCTCAGCACTATGGGGCTTTGTGGTTTTCCTCACCTTGGAGTTGGATCCCTGGCCTGCTGGAATGCTGCTGGCTCCTGCATGGGTGGCAGCCATGGAGCATCAGGGGCTCTCAGCTACCTCATGGAAAATAGTTCTGCCTTAGGCATGGGGATGAAGAGAAGGTGCTGGGGGCAGCACAGCTTGCTCAGGGCATCTCCTTGCCTTGGGCCATGGGGGAAGGCTCTGCTCCAGCTGAGATAACAGCTCCCAGCTCTTCTGGTGTCATCCATCCCCTGGCTGAACTCCTGCTAGCAACAACAGGATGGACCCTCTCCCACCCTGAGCATAGGATGGGGTTGGTTTTCACCAACGGGAACTCACCCAGTTTTACTTCCATTCTTGTCCTGTTTATTCTTGTCCTGCTTCAGACTCACAGGCTCCCATGTGTCCCGGGCACAGCTTGAGGGCTGGCACAGGCCCTGGGCTCCTCTGGCTCCACTGGCTGCCTCCCTGGGCTCCTGGGGGCTGGGGGGTCGAGCAGTGTGGGCACAAGCTGATTGCATGAGTCCTGTTTGAGCAGGGATTGCTCCTGGGGGCGCTGGCTGCGTGTGTCCAGGGACCTCTGTGCTCCTGGACTGATGGCATGGCACGGGGACAGGTCACCATCCTCGTGGAGAGAACTGTGTGACTTGAAAAACACAGGATGGGGACTATAGTTCACTCTCCTTTTGCTTTTCCCCAAGCCCAAAGTGGGGTTGTTTGACCTCCCCAAATCCAGCTTGAGCCTCACACCCAGCTCACACACAATCAATGACCTCCTGCTCTGCCGGAGGATCAGGAGGCACGGCCCGGGGGTGGGTCCCTGCGAGGGCATGGTGGAAAGGCTTGCAGGCAGCTGGCTCGAGGCTCGCACCGCGCTTTCCATGCCCTGCGCCGCTGCTCCCGAACCCACGGCAGCTCCCTGTGCACGGGGCCCGGCATGGCCCCTCCTCGGCATGGCCCGTGCTTTGCGGCGGCTGCCTTCAAACAACACCCCCAGCCCGCAGCCAGCCCCAGACTCACCCGCCTAAACCAGAAACAAACCGAGACAAGGCTTAAAAGACCTTCCAGTCCTCCGTAGTCTAAGAAGGGCTAAAGCTCGGAGGTGGCGAGGCAGCGAGGTGGGCTCTGCCGCAGAGCACGGGGCCGTCCCGCTCCCGCAGCCGGCGGCGCTGCCTTGGCTGGCGAATGGCTGGTGGCCCCAGGGCGGCTGATTCCCCGGCAGCAGCACCGCGCCGCTCACATGGGATGCTCGTTACAGCCGCGAGTTAATCGCACGGCGGCGACGGCTATTGTTCCTTCACTTCCTCTTGTTATTTCCCCTCTCCGCAGATGGGGAGATCACTTCCAAGCCTATGGTGCTATTCCTGGGACCGTGGAGCGTCGGCAAATCTTCCATGATAAACTACCTCCTGGGGCTGGACAACACTCCCTACCAGCTCTACACAGGTACCACACTCACTGCTTTGCCAAGGGGGTGCCAACACCTGCATTTCCACATCCCTGCAGTCAGCAATTCCCAGCCGTGTGTCTTCAATCCCTCCTTACAGCCAGGAGGTTGGATCTGCTCCATGACACCTGGCTGTGGTGCCACGGAGGGAGAGGTTCCCCATCACAGCCTGTCCACCCTTCCAAGGGTGGAGGAGAGCATCTCTCCCACAAAATCCTCATCCTGCAGCACAGGGCTCACAGCTCCCAGTGCCAAACCCGTGAGCAGCAGTCATGTCAAAAGGGCAGCTCACCTTTCTCTTCTCCCCATCCCTCCTCACATGCAGCCAGCTCATTCAACCTTCCAGGAGAAATGCCATTCCCTTTCCTTCCTCCCTGCTCCCACAGACGTCATCTCACAGCTAAGGGCAAATGTCCATGGCCAGATCAGTGCTGTGGTAATGAGGGCTCCCAGGAGATGGTTCTCCATGACACCTTGTACAGTCAGGCCATTTCCAGAGAAACCAGTCCCCACAGAAAACAACCCCATGACATCTTCCCAAGAGAAGTCAGGGCAGGAATTTCATGCTGTTCATCTTGTCCCTGCATCTCTTGAGAAGCACGCAATGCTCTCAATGCTCCCAGGCTCAGGCCAGCCCTGTTGTGTCCATAGCCTGCCATGGATTTCATGCCTCTGCTGCTCCTCTCGTTGCTGCACAGGGGCAGAACCCACCACCTCTGAGTTCACTGTCATCATGCACGGGCCCAAGCTGAAGACCATCGAGGGCATCGTGATGGCTGCTGACAGTGCCCGCTCCTTCTCGCCCCTGGAGAAGTTTGGGCAGAACTTCTTGGAGAAGCTGATAGGCATTGAGGTCCCCCACAAACTGCTGGAGAGAGTCACCTTCGTGGACACGCCGGGCATTATCGAAAACCGCAAGCAGCAAGAAAGAGGTAGGGGTTCACTGGGTTCATCTAAGGGACCCCAGAAAAGATGCTATGGTGATCTGAGGTGACAAAGGTGGCTGAAGCACAATTGAGTCCTGACACAGCACAGGCTGCCCAGGACAGTGGTGGAGTCACCATACCTTGGCAGGATTTAAAAGATGTGTGGATGTGGCACTTAGGGACATGGTTTACTGGTGGCCATGGCAGTGCTGGGGGAATGGTTGGACTCAACGATCTTAGAGGACTTTCCCAACCATAATGACTCTCTGATCCTGTGATTCAGTATCTGCTCACAGGAACATCAGGAACCTGTGGTCAGGAGCAGGGAGGAGGAGGGTCTGGAGATAAGGGTGAGAGAGACAGGCAGTCACAGGCCCAGACACCCATGGATGGGTTTTTGTGCCAAGAAGCTCCAAAGTGTTTTTAACAAGTGAGAAAGATATTCTAGGCGACAGGGGAAGTTCGCTGTGCCTCACAACCCATGCAACCAAATGGGGACTGAGGCACAGCAGGCTCACAATTTATCAATCCCCTTGGTGAAGGGACTCATCCTGCATTGGATTTCCCTGTTTCCTCTCCTCAAGGTTACCCATTCAACGACGTGTGCCAGTGGTTCATTGACAGAGCCGATCTCATCTTTGTTGTCTTTGACCCCACGAAGCTGGATGTGGGCTTGGAGCTGGAGATGCTGTTTCGTCAGCTGAAGGGCCGCGAGTCTCAGATCCGAATCATCCTGAACAAAGCTGACAGCCTGGCTACCCAGGAGCTGATGAGAGTCTATGGCGCCTTGTTCTGGAGCTTGGCTCCTCTCATCAACGTCACAGAGCCACCCAGGGTGTACGTTAGCTCCTTCTGGCCCCATGACTACAATCCAGAAACCCACAGAGACCTGTTCCTCAAAGAAGAGATATCGCTCCTGGAAGATCTCAACCAGGTGATTGAGAACAGGATGGAAAACAAGATTGCCTTCATCCGCCAGCACGCCATCCGGGTGCGCATCCACGCCCTGCTGGTCGATCGCTATCTACAGACCTACAAGGACAAAATGACCTTCTTTAGCGATGGAGAACTGGTGTTCAGGGACATTGTGGAAGATCCTGACAGGTTCTATATCTTTAAATCCATTCTGGCAAAGACCAATGTCAGCAAATTTGACCTCCCCAACCGTGAGGCTTACAAGGACTTCTTTGGCATCAATCCCATCACCAGTTTTAAGCTGCTATCTCAGCAGTGTTCCTACATGGGAGGGTGTTTCCTAGAGAAGATCGAGAAGGCCATCACCCGTGAGCTTCCCGATCTCTTGGGAAGCATCGGCTTGGGGAAGAAGCCCAATGTCCTCTCCTGCGACGTCACTGGCTGTGGCGAAACCCCAAAGAATCGCTACAGGAAACCCTAAGGTGATCCAAAACCCAACTGTCCACGTGTTCCTACTGGTGAATGAGCTTATGTCTTATCTGTCCAAGAAGCCGTGGTTTGTTAACCCTTTGAGTGCCGCGCTGGCAAAGGCTACCGTACGATGAGGACTTTGAGTCATTGACATCGATGGCAGGGGAAGATGGGTGGGCATAAGGAAGAGAATAAAAACTGTGAATTCCTGACATTTTATCTTTGTTCTTTTGAGTAGAAGGCAATGTTTAAGCTGTAAGTATGAGCAATGCATGGGCAGGACTGCAGCTGCTTTTCCACTGGTGCCGCGAGTGCATGAAGAGGAATTTCAACCTCTGCATCCCTGAAGCCATGAGGGAATGAGAACAAGGGCACAGCTTGAGAACACAGGGGAAAGCAGTGACACACTAACCCAGGCATCACCGGGAGCACTGGTCAAGGAAAGAGAGGCCACGTCCTGGAGTTTTCAGGCACAAACCTGCTACAAATCTCAGTAAATATTGATCTTGTTTTTATTCCCAAGACCGCTAGGGCACCTGGTGAGTTCTGTTTTCACTTGACAGCTCAGTTGATTTTCTGCAGCCTTCATGTGGGTGTTTGACTTACGAAGGAGCATTTGCAGGGACGTTTGTAGCTCCAGACAGGCAGCCGTGATGGGATTTGTAAGTCCATGGCACAGGAAGAAATGGGGTGGAAAGGAGCAGCTATCACTGGCTGAGCTGTGCTGGAGAAGGAGGGCCAGCACCCCAAACCAGATGGTCCCACAAGGAGATGTGAGCAGGGTTTCCTTCCCTGGACCAGCACAGAAGAAGGCACTTCATGCCTATGTGTGTCCTTAACCTCAAAACCCATGCTAGCAAGTCTTGTCTTTGGACCAGCAGCGCTCCGAGGGTGAGGGTTTGGCAGTTTGGCTTTGTTCAAGTCCATGTTGCTCTTTTCTCAGTCAGCCCTCCGTGGTTTTGCGCTCTGTGGAGGGAGGCAGGAAGGGGGGTCATTAGCTGTGAAGTTAAAAAGGTCACATCCCTTTTGCCTACCTGCTGATCTGTCCTCCCCAGGACAGTCCAGGCAGGTTTCTGGGGCTTGCTTTCCAAACTCCTCCCTTTTTAGCCATTTGTTGGCTCATCTCTGAGCATCGGTGCTCAGTCCTGAAGGAGTATTGCTTTGGAAGCACCCGAGCAGGGTGAAGTTCCCCATGGACAGCTGACCTTGAAACTTGGCCCTCATGGACAGCATCGCTGTCTGCCAAGCTGAGCCCAAACCAACCAGGTGATAGTTTCGTCCTGGATGGCAAATCGGCACCTTCAAGCCCACCAAGAACCTGCTGAAAGTCCTCCCTCCTGCCAAACACCCACAGCAAGCACTGCTCTCCAGGAAACCTCTGGAGAAAAAGGACAGAAGCAAGAGGACATGGAGATGCTGGCTAAAGCAAGAAAAAGGCAAAAGGAATGAAAGAGGGAAAGAGAAAGCTGGGAATGGAAGGCTGTGTTGTGATGGGGAGGGTGTAAAGGGCATCTCCACACGTGCAACAGGAAGTGAGCTATGGCAGGAGGCCTGGGAGAGCTCCATGTGCCCCAGGCACTGCGATGAAGAGGTCCCCTTGAGTCCAGGTGAGTTTGAGGGGATGCTGCTGCAGGGACTTGAATGTTCCTGGCCTCTGCTTCAAGGTAGGACTTGATATTTGAACTAATGAAGCTGAGACCGAAATCTACGTCCAAGCACAGGGCAGGGCGTGGTTCAGGAAGAGGGATTTTGCCTGCAGTGCAGAGGGAGCAGAGGTGCAAGGGAAGGCCAGCAGTGTCAGAGAGAGCAGCAGCCAGAGCAGTGTGGAGAGGAGGGACGTGCTTGTGAGGTCTCAAACCTGCCCCAGTGCTGCTGCCCCTCCGCTGTCGTTCCTTCTTTCTTGTCCATGATCCCGTTGCTCATCAGTTTTCCTCTCCATCTGTTGTTCACTCTCCTCTGTCGGACTGGTCTGCATGGTTTTTTAAGAGCTAATGGAATAGAATCACCAACAGAAACTGGCTGATGTTGTCACTGTTCCTGCTATCACACTGTGTGTCATTGTCACAGAAAGCAAAGGCCTTCAAACATTTCTGTTTGCAAGCACTGTATTGCACCATCTCTTTCCTAGTTCCTCTGTCACCCTAAAGCCCATGGGGTACCCAGGGAAAGGCCCCCTGCCCCACAAGAAGTATTGACCTTGAAGGCACTGGAGTGCTCTCAGGCCACTCCCATTGTTGTCCCCACCCTTTCTCTGGTTTACTTTTTTCTTGCTTTGTTTTCCAGCCCTCATCACCTCCTCTCCTCCCTTCCTCTTCCCTGCAGCACCTGCATGCCCTGTGCAAAGCCTTGGTGCCTGTGTGCTGGATGGGGCTCCCCCACGACAACCAAAACCCTTTTCCCCCCCAATATGGCTCTTTTGGGTTCTCTTTCCAAAGCCATGGCATTGGTGGTCTGTTCCCTGTGACACACCCTGACCCAGCTCCGTGCTGCCTCAGGGAGATGCCATCGCTGAGATGCCTCCTCTCCCATGGATCCAGGTGGCTGTCAGTCCCAAGAGGATTGCAGTTCCCAGCCCAGTTCTCACTGAGCTTTCTCAGGAGACCCCTGGGAATCTGGGAGTGGAAAAATGGGGAGCAGGGAGACATTTTCATTCTGCTGAGAAACCCAAAACCCCTCAGAATTTGGGGGAGTTGAACATCTTGCCTAAGAGCTTCATGGGCGGGAGGGAGCTGGGACACAGGCCCTGTAGATGCCCGTGATCATGTGCATTGGGATAAAACTGTCAGCTTGAACATCAGCCTGTCTAATAAAACCTGATATTTTCCAAACACACTCCCTGGAGATGCTTGTTTTGTTTCTCCTCCTGGTGTGGGAGAGAGCACTGGCACTGGGGTGGATGAAGGGGTTCAGCTGCAGGGAGCAAGGCAGGAACTCCCATCTTCTTCCCTGCACCCCATCTTTGGCCTCTGTCCCTCGCACAGGACCTGCCAGCCATGCCTGAGTCATTTGGCTGCTTTTACAACCTGTCTCCTTGTGCCATGCAGGCAAAGCAAACCTCAACCCCTTTGCTTTGTGCCTCAGGGCAGTGTGATCCTCCCTGGTGAGACAGATCCCACCTGCCTCAGCACATGCTGTTAGGGCACCATGACAGAAGGCAGGGGTCAGGGACCATGGAGGAGAACTCAGGACTGGGGATCACAGCAGAGGGCAGGGTTGGGGATCATGGAGGGAGGCAGGGATTTGAGGAGCATGGAGGAGGAGCATGGAGAAGGACAGGGGGGTTGGGATCCCTGCAGAGGGCAGGGGGTCAGGTACCATGGAGGAAAGAGGGGGGTTTGTCCCCTCCATGGATGTCTCCCTGCTCCCCTTTTTTCCTCCATGGAGGAGGACAAAGTGGTCGGGGACCACAGAGAAGGGCAGGAGTGCAGTACCATAGAGGAGGGCAGGGGCTGGGGACCATGGGGAAGGGCAGGGGCTGGGGACCATGGGGGAGGGCAGGGATTTGGGGACCATGGGGGAGGGCAGGGATTTGGGGACCATGGAGGAGGGCAGGAGGGCAGTACCATAGAGGAGGACAGGGGCTGGGGACCATGGGGGAGAACAAAGGGTGTGGGACTAAAATGTACAGCCGGGGCTCTCAGCAGCCACCCAGCAAGGGGCAGATGGAGATACCTTCCCACCGGCGACTGGGGCTCATGCAAACTCCTCATTATAACCCTCTTCCCAGCCTGTCTGTCTGTCTTTCTTTCCAACTATCTGTCTCACTTACTAATCAAAGAAGATTGTTCCAAGAAAGCTGGAAAAAGAGAAGGAATGTCTCATTTGGCTGTGGCTTCCTTTGGAAAGTCTGGAAAAACTGTGGCATCTCGACGTGCATGAAGGTCTGCCTGGCGAGAAGCACATTTTCTTTCCAAAGCTGCTGTAAAGATGTGAATCATGAGCCGGTAACGCTCCTGGCAGTGCAAACCCCAATTCCACTGAGACATGGTGCTGGCAGTGGCTCTGCTGTATCTCTTGGACGGAAAAGACAAACATTTATCATAGTGACATTGCTGGGGAAGAGCTGCCGGTGCTGCCGAGAGCCTGGCGGCGGCTGGATCCTGCCAGCGCCCAGGGTGCTCCCACCAAGTTTTCCAGAGGTCTCCCCAAGCTCCTCAAACACCAGCCAAGGGGTTTACAGTCCCTTTTGGTTGTCCTCCACCACCTCAGCCCCTCAGTGGCATCTCTTGCAGCCATGAAAATATCCCGCATCCAATCATCAGAAAAAGAATAAAAGCTTTTGGAAAGGTCTGCTGGGAGCTGGGGGAGCCCTGGTGCTCTGCCTGCTGCACAGTGGAGGTCCCCACCCAGTCTGTTTTCTGCTGTTCCCATACATCCAATGCTGGGGCCAAACTCCATCCAAACCTTGTCCCCCAAAACTCCCTGTGCTGCAATTGTAAGTGGCTGTGACATGTTTATGAAGCCACTCACTCTCTGTCCAGGTGGACATCACAGAGCTGGGGCTGTCACTCTCCCTGCTGGCAGCAGATGCCTGACTGGTTCAAGCTGCCATTTACAGCTCCTGGAGCAAACAAAACACCTCTTCCATGTAAGTAAGTCCCTCCTTTTTGGGTCTGTGGAACTTCATGCAGCCCCAAAAGCACCCTGGCTTGCACAGACCCCAGCCCTCTGGCATCCCTTCCCAGGACATGGTCTAGCTCAGGCTTGGAGCTGGAAGAGTTTCAACATTAAGTTCAGGACATGTCAGACAGATACCTCCTGCCTCAAAGCAGAGCACCAAGGTCAGTTTGTGTCTGTGAGAAACCCAAAATCAACACATTTTGCCCAAAATGTGCAGGACATTGAACCAGGAAGGCAAGTAAAGCCCTGTCCTGAAGAGTGTGCAGGGGCTTTGGCAGCACTTCCCCCAGCTGACACCAATGGAATCACAGGTTGGAGAAGCCATCTAAGATCATCAAATCCCAAACTGCCAAGGCCACCACCAAACCATGTCCTCAAGGCCACCACCAAACCATGTCCCCAAGTGCCACATCCACACGTCTCCACGGGAGAAGGATTTTCAGACTGCAAAGGGATTCAGACCCAGAACCGGGGTTTGCACGTGACGTTGGTGTTTCCTGGAGGACACTGGGTGAAGGAAGGGGAGCAAGGCTGCTTCTGGAGCTGTCTGTCTTGGGAAAAGGAATGTCCAAAAGGACTGTCTGCTTGAAGGAGATGGGAAAAGCCTGGATATTGGCCCCAAGGGATCACCACTTGCTTTAGTGCTCCTATATCATATTCAGGGCAAGCATCAGAGAAGCCAGGGCCGCCTGGAGCCCTGGGATGGGAATTTTCACTCCATGAGGTGTCCAGCAAATGTTACCCCTGAAAAATAGGGGGGTGGTGGGTGGTGGGCCAGGGCTTGGGGGTACCTTTAAGCAGAGCAGAGGCAGAGGGATGACAGGGGGCTCACACACTGCTGTCCCTCACCAGGAGCTGCTGCAGCCCAGGCACCAACTTGGTGAATTCCCAGCAGTTATTCTATGGATGGGCAGCATGGAATGGAGTATTTGGCTCCTCCTTCTCTAACACGTTAATTAGTGGTCATTTAATTACAGGATGCAAAGATGAGCTGTTCCAAAATACTCATGTACCTGTGCAAAACTTGCAATGAGCAATTAGTGCTGCTAATGAGAGAGCGAGTCACTGTATCAACAACAGGAGAAATCCATCAGCATCCTGGCAAACCTGCAATCCACCCTAACCCACATGGACTGCTCTGATCTGGAATTATCCCAGTAGCCTTTTGGGGCAGAGTGAGGGAAAATGTGGGTGAGATGGTGGCAAGTGGCAAATTCCTACCCGTGGGAGAGACAAGAGGTATCCAAAACCACCTGCGTTCTGTTGGTGGGAATGGGAAGAGCATGCTGGTGCCACCACCACTTCAGCTCCAGATCAAAATCCAGCAGCACAGGGAATGCCCTTGCTTCCTTGTGACTTTCCAGTGCCATTGGCCTGGGGATGGAGGTTGGTGGGGCTGAGCATGCAAACCGAGCACTCCTAGGCAGGGAATGTTGCCAGCTAATTCCCGGTGATTAATTGTTGTTAATATTAAATTCAGCACTTTTATGCAGGACACAGAAATGCTTAGGCAGAAGCCCAGCTCCCATCCTACCTGTCATTAAAAAACATTGCAATTAAGCTCTTCTGGAAGGAAATACAAGTAAATGCATCCTCTGTAAGTGGCTTCAGCTTTCCACAGACATCTGTGTCCCCTGTTTCCTCTTCGGCTGGCCGAGCTGCTGCTGTTTTCCCTCTTCCCATGACCCATACATTGCTTTTTCTCCTTAATCCTGCCCACAGCTCCCAAAGGCGAGGGCTGAAGAGGGAAGGAAAGGAGCCCCAGCTGCCTCTGACCCATTGCCACTGGTAGAAAGTTCATGTCAGCTGCAGCTGCAGCTCCAGCCCCAGCCAAAATCAAGGCTGTGCTCTGGGTATCTGCTCACCTAGTTGGATCCTGATGCTCTCTTTGGTCCTCTCCATGGGCAGAAATCCAAATGCTTCAGCAAGAGGAAGGGGTGCTACTGCCCCAGAATAAAGCATTTAACAAATTATTTCCACTTTGCAGCAGATCTGGATGGGATTTTCAGCAGCTGAGACCTGCTCCTGTTTAGGTAAATGGTGACAGACTCAGCCAAATGCTCCAGGAGAGCCAGCCCAGCCTCCAGCCCTGCAAGGCCCGGCACAGCCCAAGCTCTGTGGCAGAGCTGTGCCCACAAACACAATCATGGCAAAACTGAACAGGCTGTGGGGGTTATTGCATCCCAGGACAGGGTTTTCCCATGGCATTGTCCCCATTTTACTCCAGCTGTGGTTCTTCACCTGGAAAAGGATGAGGCAGGATGTCAGAGGTGGGATGTGGGGCAGGTGGTGATGGGTCAGCCTGAGCCAGAGAACACCTAAAGGAACTGTGGTGGCAGGGCCTGAAGGGACAACCTCTTCTGCCTCTCGCCAGTGACCAACAGGACTGTGATGCAGCCAGAAATTGTGGTTAAAGCTTAGGGAATGCCAGGAGAGGCAGGTGGGAGTGACAGCCACATACAGCCAAGTCTGCCAGGTCATTGTGTGACCAGAGTCCTCATCAGGTCCTTAAAGCCTGGGAAAAGGCAAAAAACAAGATAAGACTTAGGGCAACAGAGCTGGAGATAAAAAGGGCCAGGGAGATAAAAATAAACCCGGTGTCAAGGACAATACCAGTGCCAGGAATAATACCTTGAAAATATTGGACCTGGGGGGACAAAGATCATGTGAAAGATGTCCTGAGTGCCAAAGCTGGCTCTCCAGAGCCACAAAGGATGCTGGCAGAATCACAGAGGGTGAGGATGGATAGGCAGGGCAAAGGGGCACCAAGTGTGCCTAAATTTGGGCAGATCTGGGGCTCCTGCAGCCACAGGGCCTGGCCAGCTGCAGGTCTGGGATGCAACATGAGGATTGTGGTGCTGAGTGGCAAAGAGTGGTGACAACAGTGCCCACAGCAGCCTGTGGCTCTGGCCACATCCCTGGGCTCTGCTGATGCACATGAGGAGGGAAGGTTTTGCTGGGATCATGGTGCTGATGAACACAGGGTTTTTCCCCTGTTGCTTGCAAACATCGTCATCACGTACATAAAGTCAAAATGCCAAAATGTGAGTCAGCCCAATGGCAGCTTGGCTCCTGCACCAACAGCCTGATAAATGGTGGAACCAGAGCTTGCAGAGGGGATTTATTCCTGTTTCGGGGATTTCAAAAAGTTCTTTCACGTCAGGTACAATATACTGCTGAGATAGAAAAGAAAAAAATCAAAATTAAAAAAAAAATTATAAACCAGGTTTTTTTCCCAATTAGTTGCTCTCTATTGATGAGGGGAAACCTTTAAGTCTCAGGTAGTGGTCAAACATACTTTTTTAGAGAGGAAAGAAATGCAGACAGTATTTGCATGTGAGCCATAGATTCAAATTTTGTGAAGGTGGGGTTTTTTTCAATATTTGCTGAATAAGTTTTGTGGCCCAGTGCTGTGATCCAGCATAACAAAAGGTCCTATTCACACAAGGGAGCAGATCTGAGACCACCTCATGAATCTTAATTCCTGAATTTCTCAGGGTTTTTTGTTTTGTTTTTCAAACATAAAGGATCCCAATGAGCCGATTATGCAGACCTTGATATAATGTCTTTTTTTTTTATTAAAATGCTATAGTTTAAACTCTGCTCTGTAAACAGTCTGGCCTTCACTTCTATCTCCAGGTGTCAATAATCCCATGAGGGTCAGCAAAACCAACCACAGATATAAAGTTGAGTGTGTGTGAAAAGTGTCTGCAGGATTGAGGCCAGCGATTGCAAAACAGTTTAAACTATAATCCTCCATTTTCATTAGTTTCTTGAAAAACTTCTGCTGTGGGCTTGAAATCCTTCCTGTTTTGTTGAGCCAAAGGTGATTTTTCTCCCCAGCAGTCTGAGCACAAACCTTCCCGCTGGTTTTATGCTGTCAGGCTTCAAAACTCACATTTCCCACTAAGGACATTCTGCCCTTTTCACTGAGAGCTTGACATTGACATCTATCATGTAAACAAAGCTAATTAAAGACAGTTATTACTTGCTAGACATAAAAGTCTTCCAAGCCCACAGTCCTGTAGATTTGGCTGCTTTTGGTAAGTGAAGCTCTGTGCTCTCCCTATTCTGCAGAAACACTGAATACATTTCCAGCCTAAGAGGTTTCTTCAGCCCTGTATCTCTTTATTTTCTGTAAGATTTGAGGCCTATAAAAGGGACTTCTTTCAGTCCACAGTGTTTGCCACATCTTTGCCTTGAGATGCAGGAGGAGGATGGAGCAGCCCAGACCATCTTTGCTGTCAGCTCCACGCTGCTGCAGCACCCACAGGCACTGGGAGCATCCTTCATTCCTGTGTGTTCATTTTTCAGCCTAATATATAATTTAAATACGACCTCAGCACAAAAATTCTACATCTGCATCCTCTCCTAGGACACTGAGCAGTGCAGAGGTGGTGGGGTCCAGGCAGTGGCCACTTGAAACTTGAAGCTCTGTTCTGTTGGAGAAAGAGATAGTCTGCCACTAAACTGTCACTGCTGTGTGTTGCCTTTTTGGGGAAAAATGAAGGCAGCAACCCTGTGTTGCTGAAGTTTCCATGGTTAGAGAAGCACAACTGCTCATCTAGGGACAGAGGTGGGCTGTGGGCTGCTTTGCACTCAGGCTGAGGTTGGAAGATGATAATCTCTCCCAGAGCTCTGCCCACATTTCTGGCTTGGAAGAAGGAGTTTGAGGCTGTAGCAAAGTGATGGACTTGGGGCCTCCTGGTCTGAGCAGTGCAGCTGGAGGGGTGAGACAGGGCAGGAGGTAAAATCAGGTAAAAATCCAAACACCTCCAGTCAAAGTGTGTCTAAAGCAGTCCATGGGACTTGACTGTGAACTGAACTCAATGAAAAAAGGAAGCAAGAGATGCAGATGAGGGGCAAATTCTTCATTAAGAGCTTAAATGGTCCAAATAAAGAATCAAACATGGCAATAGTTATATGAGTTATGATGGAATGAGACTTAATGAATATGTTACAACTGTGAAAGGGGAATAGAATATTTTCTCTGCTCTTCAACAGAGATCAAGCTGAGGAAGGAATGGAAACAAGGATGGTAAAAGAGGATAAATGAACAGACAGGAAAAAGCCACTGTGAACAATCAATCTGCTTCTCAGTCCCCACTTCCCTGGTACATGGCTGGAGCCTTTTCTCCTTCTCTGGCCACATGGCTCTGCCTCCCAAAATCACTGCAGAATTGTGAAAAATCTTTCAGCTGAAGATGGTGGGATACCTTACTTTAATATTTTCAGCCAGGCTTCAGCTTTGCAACTTATTCAAGAACAGGTTCTCCAGGTACCCAGGAATTGAACATTAATAACAGATGTTTTGACTGACTATGTAAGACACACAATGAACTTGTTTATTTGGTTTTTTGTTTGGACTCAAGAAATACTGAGAGGCAATTTCAGCTCCTGGTTTTGCTTTCGAAGTGTTCTAGAAATTATTTTCCCAAATAAATAGACAAGATGTGGGACAGTTCTAGGCATGAGATCACACAAAGTAGCAGCATCATTACCAAGTTCCCTTTGGTGAATAGCTCATCTCACTAAATCTACCAAGCAACCTCTGAGCAGTTCTCACAGGTAAAAATCATTCAGAGTTTCTGGAAGCTGCAGTGTGGAGGAAACCTTTGGTGGGAAATTGCTGGAGAGGGATTTTCCCTGACTGTTCCACTGAGAGTTTAATGTGTGCCACAAAGCACAGGGCTGTGATTTTTGCTTATTGATGGTGGCTGTTGGCTGTCCCATTCACCAATCAAGGAGATTCCTGGTTTACAAAAGGATCAGGACCCATTCCTAAATCCTGGTACCATTAGGCAATAAAGGCTGGATTGTAGCATTTCTCCCTCTGTGGCCTTTCAC
The DNA here is from genome assembly GCF_012460135.2 of Molothrus ater. Taxonomy (NCBI): domain Eukaryota; kingdom Metazoa; phylum Chordata; class Aves; order Passeriformes; family Icteridae; genus Molothrus; species Molothrus ater. Next base: position 14,256,801 of record NC_050493.2, on the reverse strand, counting down.
TGGCTCTATGTGCCACCTTGTCCTGCTCCCCAGCTCCCCCTTTTAACAGACATTTGCTGTGTTTTCAGTTCTCAGAACCACTATTCCCCTTCCCCTGTGGAAGCAAGCCTTCCCTCCTACCTCTGTCAAAAGGTATTCATGTCCTTGCCTTATCTACAACCAGCAGGACCCTGTCCTGAGTGACTTCACACTTTATTTCCACAATACAACACATCTGTCAGGGCAGCACCACAGGTAGAAATGCCTGGAGGATGTGATAACCACCTCTGCCATGTTTTAGTGTTCTCAGCAACATTTTCTTCTTTTGTTTCCTTTGGAAACAGAACAAGGCACATGGCACAAACATGCATTCATGCTCAGTTTTGAACATGAGTTTTTGGAAGGTGTTTGCTTTCACATTCAACCTGGTCTAGTGGAAGGTGTCCCTGCCACAGCAGGGGGTTGGAAAGAGATGATCTTTAAAGTCCCTTCCAAGCCAAACCATTCCATGATTGTTTGATTCTATAAACTGCCCTGTGTGAATCTTTCTTGTTTCATCTAAGTCTCAATCCTACCACCACAACAAAAAATTGAACAACTGGTTGCTGTGTTTGTAGACAAAACTGAACTTTTCCCAAGCCTGAGAACACAAAAGTATGCAGAAATTGTCTTAAATACAAACTAAAAATCGATTTAATGGTTTCTCAGTGCCTTCCACTTCATACTTGTCACAACATTGCTAAGTTGCTGAGATCTATCTGCTCCACTGAAGGAGTAAAGTTCATGTATCTTTCTGGATGTCACCAGAGCTGCAGGCACACAGGTGAAATCCTAGGTATAGGTGAAAAGAACATTCACTTCAACCCTTTTGGGAAAAAAAGTGCACCAGAAATCCAATATTACTGAGTTTGGTAATGTTTTAAAAAAATGTTGGCACCCACAGGGCAGAATAAGAGATTTGTGGCTAAAATAGAGCCAGGGAAAGAGCAAGTGAATCTATTCAGGGATACAGTTGGGAACACTGTGCTTGGATCAGACAGCAATGGCTCTCACCAGATCCATTCCCAGCTCAGCCCGGGGTCACCTTTCCAGCGCGGATCAACCAAGACGAGGGATCAGGTCACAGAAATGCCCCAGCAATTCTCTTCTTCCTAGAAATCTAAATTTAAAAAGGGCCTAGTGCACACATAGCAAATGTTTCACAAAGTTTTATGGTGTGTAATTGCTTGTGGCACATGCAATTCCTCAGCTGGGGTTTTCTGTGGATTTGCAGTAGGTCTTCCTCCCAAAGCTGCAGTGTGTGCATGAGGTGACTGCACAATCCTGTAATTACACCTGTAAATCCTCATCCCCACCTCTTTCAAGTGAATAATCCAAAACACTAAATATAAAACATGTTTCAATTTGCAACTGCATTGTTGCAAAAATCCCAAAATGGTTAAATTGTATGTTGCAACCTTCAATCTGTTGTGAAGGTGAAGTCATCTGAAATGACAAATTTTTCAAATATCTACAGTTTCCTCCACAGTACTGCAGGAAAATCCTGTGCCAAGGATCACATCTTGTCTGCCCATGGTTTGAAAGTGGTTACTGATTTTTGTCTGCCCACTGGAATGGCCTTTCCTTGTGGAAAATAGAGCCAATTCAGACACATTTCATGGAAGCACCAGTTTGCTTGGACCAGGAAGAACACAACATCATCCTGCAGCATGCAGGAAAGGAAAACCAGGAACACCCATGGGAAGGGGGCACCCCAGTGCTGCTGGACAAGGGGGGTCCTTTTGTAGGATGCCAAATACCACAGATACTCATTTGCAAGAGAAAAAACTGCAGAGCTTGAGAAGGGCAGATCGAAGGAATTCACATTTTCCTCATTCTTCTACTTCTTGTCCTGACTTGGAGCCATAGAAAATCCTCCCTCATTTGTATCACATAAGACTATTTTTATGTGCCTTTTCACTGCCTTCCACCTACTCATGAAGTCCTGTGATGACTTTAGTGTCACTTCCCACTATTTGACTGCAGCTCTTGGTCATTTCCCCAGGTTTTTTGCTGTTTATGCTGTGCTATAAAGTGGAGTTACCTCATGGCAGCAGGACTGACTCAGCTCTACCTTGGGAACGCTGGTAGCTGATCTCCAGTCAGTGTTCTAGAGCTTCCACCATGTTTTCTTGCCATTATTTCCTAATGGCTTAAGACTTTGCTTCAGTTTGGTTATAGCCTGCTTGTTGTCTGCCTAATTCCTGAGTATGTCTTGAGAAACTGCAAGCAGGTGGAGTGGGAGCTTGAGGCTGGGCTAGGTGATATCAATGACTTGTAAAGTCCTTCTCTTGCTTTTTATTCCTTGGGACTCCCACATCCCCACAGTCCCACTCATAGCAACCCTGACACTCCTATTTTGAATAAGAAAGTGCCTTTTACTTCCTTTTTTGTTTTTTTAAGCAGCAGAGTGCCTTGCAAGTGCCTGCACTGAGTGTTTGTAGCTATAAAAGCATGTCAGATGTGGCTGCATTTGCAGACAACAGTGGTACTTCCTCTCTTCGGAAATGGAGCAAGTTTCTATTTTGGGCTGTGCTGACTCAAGGGTGAGGTACCCAAGCTGATTCAGCAGTTGGGCAAGTGAGGAGAACTTCTGGTTATGAATGAAATGAGCAATAAATTTAAGCTTGTCTTCATCTTAAAGAAATGTATATTTGAGTGAAGCCACCTCCTAGTGGCAGACATTTTGTCAGATAAGTGGAATTTTCTGCATTGCTTTTGGCAAAAAGACCACTCCAATGAGACAACCATAAAGCCTGCAAGTAAAATCCTGGTCCCAGAGGAGTCAGAGATTTCCACTCATCTGGACTGGGATTTATCCTCTCTCTTGAGTCACATAAAAAGATTTTCTACTGCTTACTTGCTTATTTAATCTGTGCATGTCATCTGGGATATGAAATCCTCTCAGTGATATGAATAAATTGAATAGCAATTTAAGAAGGATGAAAATAGAGAACAGAAAACCAACCTGGGCACTGCAAGGAGGTGAGAATGCCCCACCCATTTACTCAGCTTCCGTGGCTTCATATGGAACAGATGTCAAAGGCAACCCTTGTGCTCTTCTGCTATGGAAAAATGAGATAAACATTGTGATACTTTATAAGTTTTCAAGACCATGAAGGAGTAACAGTCTTTCACAATATTTGCCAATGTTTACCTGTTCATCTGTGAAAAGAAGCCAGAAGATTTGTTGAGTTTGGGTTTTCCTAAATGAGTTCTTTCACCTGGAGGCTTCCAGGATTCAAAACAAAACTTGAAATGACTGCTCTGCATGTCAGTAAGGATGAAGACACAGAAGTTTGTCAGAAAGTGAGATCTTTCTGTTTATTGAGACAAGATAGCATGAAATGGGGCATCTGAGCTGTCTCCCTTGAGCCCCCTTCTCTCTGTGGATGGTCCAAACAGGTTTGAACATATTTGCCTCCATCTTTATGCTGTTTCCAGACAGGATCAATAATCCCCACAGACCCCACCCATGGCATCCACAATGGCTGCTCCTTCAGGCTGCAAGTTCTTCCTTTGACTGCACACAACAAAAGCTGCAAACTTTCAAAGCCCATTCCTCCTCCCCAGCCCCAGCAGCCCTGCTGGCATTAAGGCAGGCTGTTGTTCCAGCCAGCCATATTCTCCTGCCTCCTGAAGGCGGTTTGTGAAGTCTAAAAAAGCATCATGTGGGCTGTCACATTTCAGAAGCCCCTAAATAGCTTTGCATGCCTCCATCAGATAAGCAGTCAAGTACAATATTATGAATGTCAAACAACAGCTCATCATTACAGCTGACAAAGCTTGTTCCTCTGAGAGGGGAAGTAAATACAGTTCCCTAGACTAAATGTGTATTTAGTGGCTTGAAGTTAAAAGAACTCTGCAAGGAGGATTTGCATTTGCCCAGCTATTGCTCTGTGAAATATTTCCTCTAACTCAGTCTCTGAGAAAGGAAAGCAGTCCCAGAGTATTTTGGAAGGGTGGTCAGAGTTCTCCACAGGGAAGCAGCACAACCAAGTCCAGCATGAACCCAGGGCTCAGGATCCAGCCTGCATGGAGGCTCCCAGCTCTGCCAGGATGGCTCATTGTGCTGGCTAAGAAAGTGATCCAGAGGAAGCATCTTCCTTAAAGGATGTCACAGACATGACCCACTCAGGTGCTGCCTTAGGGACACGCTGGCTGTTACACCCATCAGAAGGTGGTGGTGAGGAAATAACAAATACAACCTCAAACCACTTCTTGTTCTCTAAAACAAATCTCAGTCACACTTAAAATAAATCCAAGCATCACTGGTGTTTGTGGTTTTCTGCTTCATGCATTTAATCTGCTACTTGAATTCAACAGAGAAAAATTTACACAATAAAAGCAAAGTGAAATTAAAAATTCTGTGTTTCAGGAGACAGCATGAGATCTGTCCCAGCCAGAGCTAATGAAGAGAACAGTTCCTTGACTGCACATGCAGGGTGTTTCCATGGAACTTGGTAACAACAGGGGAAGGTGGGGAGTGGCTGGGCCGGTGAGTGTTGGGTGACTGTTCCACCCAAAGGATCAAGTGGAGGAGCAGGATGGGAGCCTATAGGTTAAAAGTCTAATGGGAGCTCCTTGGAGGAGCAAGGATTCTGCACAACCTTGAAACCCCCATGTGAAGCTTACCAAAGGAGGGTGTGACAAGTCAGATGTCTCCTTCCATCCCAACTCCCTCCTTCAAACCCATAAACAAAAGCTGGGGAAGAGGAACTATTTTATTAGTGGAGATCAAAAGCTGTCTCTGACGAGTAGCCAGACAAAATTTGGCATCATGTGGGTCACTCAGTGAAAACTTGTGATGTAGCCAGTATCTTTGATGTGATTCTGTTTATTCTAAGAACATACAAAGTACCACTTTATGGAGCCCAGGGGACCAAGACAAAAAAATTATGCTGGCATTTCAGTACCTCTTAAATCTCTAAATTCAAATCACCCAACATAAATCTTACAGGTTTGCATGAAAAAAATAAAAACACTGGTAGTTTTACCTTAAATTCTCTGCCAATGAGGTAAAACGCTTTTTTTTCTTTTCCCACCACACCTTTGAATCCTTGGAAACTGTTGCACTTCTTTAATCCTGCAGATTAAATAAATTCATAATCCTGTATGAACTAAGAATGTAACTTAAAGTATATTTAGATGAATCAATAAAAAGGCTGGAAAGAAGTTTTAGTAAATTTATCAATTAATAGCCAAGCCCAGGAGGCCATCCTGCCTTTCTGCTCAGTCAGCTCAGGGATTTCTCTCTTCCTAACAGTGTTTATGTAAGTGCTGCATGGTAAGCAGCACTCCCTATAAAATATTGATCAGCTGAGCCATTAGCTGGAATTCAAGAGACAACTATATCACAGCAAAACCAGAACAATTATTGCTATTGACTGGAATTTTTAGAGATTGTTTTGATATTTGAGCACGTCAGGAAATACAAATTTCTTCTAAATAATAATACTAGGAACATATGTTACAGCATGGTTACAGGACATCTTTACAAAGGAAATGGAAAATAGGGCAGGTTTCAATTTCAGTAATTGTGTGACCACAGATTTTTTATTACTATTTTTGAAAACGAGTATAGAGAGTCATAGATCATAATGGCTGGAAAAGACCTCCAAGGCCATTGAGTCCAACCTTTGGCCCAATACTACTGTGCCCACTAAACCATATTGTGAAGTACCATGTCCATTTGTTTTTTGAATGCTTCCAGGGATGGTGACTCCACCACTGCCGTGGGCACCTTGTGCCAGTGTCTGACCACCTTTCCAGCGAAGAATTTTCCCCAATATCTGATCTGAACTGGTCTTGGCACAATTTGAGGCTGTTTCATCCTGTCCCTGTTCCCTGGGAGCAGAGCCCAACCCTTACCCGGCTGTCTCCTCCTATCAGGAGCTGTGCAGAGCCACAAGGTCCCCCCTGAGCCTCCTTTTCTCCAGGCTGAGCCCCTTTCCAGCTCCCTCAGCCCCTCCTGGTGCTTCAGACCCTGCCCAGAACACTCGCCAGCCCCTCAGTATCTGTCTTATCTTGAGGGGCTGAAATCTTACCCCGGGATTGGAGGTGCCCCAGCACAGGGGATGGTCACTGCCCTGCTCCCATGGCCACAATGTCACTATTATTACATTAGCGCCACTGTCCTTATTCTACGGGACGCTGGGCTCTTCAGAGGAGGAGGAAGGACTGCTGCAGGAGGAAGGACGGCTGGAGTGAAGCGCTTCACTGGGGAAGGCTCACCTGGAATAAAGTAAATGGGATTCAGGGAAGGAGAAGCCACGGCAGGAAGGACTGGGGCTGGAGCTGAGGGGGATGAGGTGGGACCAAATTGGGAACATCACCTGTGAGCAAGAGTGAGGGATGCAGAGCTGGGGAGAGGAGAGGGAGCTCTAGCACCAGCAGAGAGAAGCCCTGTGAAGAAGAAAAGCCACGGTCCATCTGCGAGGAGAGATAATGAAACCGAGGGAGCGGTGCAGGCGAGATAGCGTCAGCCATAAACAAGCGGAGAACGAGGAGAAAAATAACCCAGCGAATTTGCAGCGGGGCTCGGGCTGAATTGTTTGGTGAAGTGCGTGTTGTCTGCGCATGGCAAATGTCAGCCGGTGGGGAGGGCGGTGGCGGGGGCAGTCCGGGAGCCCCGGCTCTCGGCCCCGCTGACTGTCCCCGCTAAGGTGCCGCCCGGCTCCCGCCACCCCTCGCTGTCCCGTCCCTGCCTCACGCAGAGCGCCATCGACATCACGCCCGTCCCTCTCTGAGGGGACCGTCCGCGCTGCTGCCCGCGACCCTCGCACTGAGGCGGGAAGTGTGTGTTTGTGTGTAGGGGGGGGCGCGCTCCCGCCGCGCCGCCGCGCCCAATTGGCCAGCGGGGGCGCGCTCCCGCAGCCCCCCCGGACCCCCCCCGCGCCGTGAGGAAGATGGTGGCGGCCGCTTGAGCGCGTCCCCGCGCTCCCCTTCCTCCCCTCAGACGGGCGGGCGGGCGGAGCAGAGGAGAGCGGCTGCTGCTGCCGTCCCGGCTGGGCGGGCGGCTGAGGGCGGGAGGCGGCCCCTCGTCGGCGGCTGTGCGGGGAGGAAGCGGCGGGCAACTGCAGCCGACATGGAGGAGCGGTCCCCTCCCGGCGGGGGCCCGGCGTCCCCCCCGCGGGGCTGAGCCAGCGGCCCGCCCGCCCCGCGCCTCGGGAGGGCTGCGGGGGAGCGGGGCCAGCGGCGGGCGGCGGCAGCCCCGGCCCGGCTCGGCCCAGGCGAGGGGACTATGCGGGGCTGCCCCGGCGCGCAGTGTGCGGAGCCCGGCGAGCGGCCGATCGCCGCGGCGCTGCCCGGCCGCCCCTACGCGGCGGGGACCGGAGGAGACTAGAGGCGACTCTGCGAGGAGCCCGGTGGCTTCGGCAACCCCAGAGACCCAAGTCCGGCGCGGGCTCTTGAGGAGGAATTGACAACATGGCTTCCCCACCGCACCAGCAGCTGCTGCATCACCACAGCACCGAGGTGAGCTGCGACTCCAGCGGGGACAGCAACAGCGTGACGGTGAAAATCAACCCCAAGCAGCACCAGGGCTGCACCTCTTCCAAGCACTGCAAGTACAGCATCTCCTCCAGCTGCAGCTCTGGGGAGTCGGGGGGCGCCCGCCGAGCCGGCGGAGCGGGCGGCACTGGCTCCGGCCTCCGCCGGCAGAAGAAGCTGCCGCAGCTCTTCGAGAGGGCCTCTTCCAAGTGGTGGAACCCCAAGTTCGACTCCAATAACCTGGAGGAGGCTTGTATGGAGAGATGCTTCCCGCAGACCCAGCGCAGGTTTCGCTATGCCCTCTTCTACATTGGCGTGGCCTGTCTGCTCTGGGGCATCTACTTCGGCATACACATGAGAGAGAAACAGATTGTTTTCATGGTGCCGGCTCTGTGCTTCCTTCTGGTATGTGTAGCTTTTTTTGTGTTCACTTTCACTAAGACTTATGCCCGCCATTACGTATGGACTTCGCTGATACTCACCCTCCTGGTGTTTGCTCTGACCCTCGCTCCGCAGTTCCAGGCTCTGAAGCCTGTCTCAGGAAGTGGTGACACGTCCAACCGGACTCTCCCGGCAGATCCCACGGACACTTGTCTTTCTCAAGTGGGCAGTTTTTCTATGTGTATTGAAGTGCTCTTGTTGCTTTACACAGTGATGCACTTACCCCTGTATTTAAGCTTGTTCCTGGGACTGTCGTACTCGGTCCTCTTCGAGACCTTTGGTTATCACTTCCGTGATGAGAACTGTTTCACACCTCTGGGAGCTGGTGCGGTTTACTGGGAGCTGTTGAGTAAAGCCTTCCTGCACATCTGCATCCACGCCATCGGTATTCATTTATTTATCATGTCCGAAGTCAGATCAAGAAGCACATTCCTGAAAGTGGGGCAATCCATCATGCATGGAAAAGACTTGGAAGTGGAAAAAGCCCTGAAAGAGAGGATGATTCATTCTGTTATGCCAAGAATAATAGCCGATGACTTAATGAAGCAGGGGGATGATGAAAGTGAAAACTCCATCAAACGTCATTCCACCTCAAGCCCCAAAAACAGGAAGAAGAAGCCCTCCATACAGAAAACCCCCATAATATTCCGTCCTTTTAAAATGCAGCAGATCGAGCAAGTGAGCATTTTGTTCGCAGATATCGTTGGCTTCACGAAAATGAGCGCCAACAAATCAGCCCACGCCCTGGTGGGACTCCTGAACGACCTCTTTGGACGCTTTGACCGTCTGTGTGAGGACACTAAATGTGAGAAGATCAGCACTTTGGGAGACTGTTACTACTGCGTGGCCGGCTGCCCTGAGCCCCGGGCAGATCATGCCTACTGCTGCATCGAGATGGGCTTGGGGATGATCAAAGCCATCGAGCAGTTCTGCCAGGAGAAGAAAGAAATGGTGAACATGAGAGTCGGCGTTCACACCGGGACAGTCCTGTGTGGCATTTTGGGCATGAGGAGGTTCAAGTTCGATGTGTGGTCCAACGATGTCAATTTGGCCAATCTGATGGAGCAGCTCGGGGTGGCTGGGAAGGTCCATATTTCGGAAGCTACTGCCAAATATTTGGATGATCGCTATGAAATGGAGGATGGAAAGGTGGTTGAGCGCGTCGGTCAGAGCGTGGTAGCTGACCAGTTAAAAGGTACGTGCTTTTATTTTGTGCTTGTTTTTCTTTTGTGAGGGAACAGAGTTGCCCCAGTGCCTGCTCTGTGCTTGCTGACCGTGGTTTACGTTTAACTCAGTGTGCTGATGATCACAAACACCGAGGGGATTACAGAATAAAAGATGCCAGGGAGATAAGCGTGAAAGATCATCTGTGGTACTCAACATAGGCTTTGAAACTCAGCGCTCCTTCTGAGAGTGTTGCCTTGTAGGGAGGAGAAGGTTCATGTGTTTGCTGTCTGCAAGAGGTTTTTGTTTTACTGTTGTGTGTCATCCTTTAATTCAGTAAGTAAACTTGTTAATTGACTTCATGTGCCATACAGAGAGCATATGTGTTTTGCAAAATTATGTATATCTGTGAAAAGGTTTTTTTGGCATCAGGAGAGTTGGGACTGAGAAGGCATTTGGGAAAAATGACAGCTGGATTCACAGAAAGAAATGAGCACTGTAGATTTGGCAGTGTGATATGGCAAGTCGTTGCAGTTTGGAGTTAGGCTGGAAAAAGTTACTCAGGTGGCTCAGTGAGCTGGCAGATGCTCTCATTTCTGCAGCTCAAGGGATCTGGGGATGAAATGGCAAATTTGCCTTTTGGAGAAGAAAATGAACGATCCTTCAGTTCCCCTTGGTTCAGAGTCTGATTTTCATTTTTTTACAATGTTCATTTTGAAGCGAAACTCCTGGCTGCTTTCTAGCAGCACTTAGAGGCGCGTGCAGGAGGATTGTACGAGCTGAGGATTTAATTGTCTCTTTTGTCAAAGCTGTGTCTCTCCAGTGCCGTGCCTTTGTCTCACAGAGAGATTGTTGTCTGCAGTGCTCGTAGTCCAAGGTGGGGAGCAGATGGATCTAAATGGGAGTGGAATATGTAACGAACCCTGGTATGGTCTGTGAGTTTATTTGTTCTGCTTATAAAAGTACCCATTTTGATGAAGTAAGCTGGAAAACTGAGTGGAAGAAGCCCGAAGGAGTCATAAACTGGCATTGTGATGGAGGAAGGAGACATTTGTGGCAACAAACACAAAAGGAGGCCAGGATGGTGGTAGAAAGGTCAGTGAGTAAGGACGTGGGGACAGCACTGCAGAGCAGTGGTGGCAGTGGCAGCTGCTTGCCCCTGGCAGGTGCTTGTTTTGATGTGACACAAAAACTTATTTTTGGTGAGCGAGCTGTCTGCATGCATACGGCAGCGGGGCTGCAGCAGAGCCTCCCAGCGAGCAGCGACATCGGCTGTGACATTGGTGCCTGGAGCCACAGGGCTGAAGCAGATGTGTGTCCCCGGGCTTGGGCTTTCTGCTTAGCTTCTAAAAATACAAATTCAGTGAATTTCTTTGGAAAGTGTTGACACTGATGGATTTCAGTGGGAGTGTGCTTTCAAGAAAACAGCACAAGATGTAACCTCGTTGTTACTCTAAGATGAATTTTGCTGTTCTAATGGAAGTAAATTGAACAGGTTGTAGAGAAACAGCCCTGTGATATTTCCCCCTTCCATGTACCTTTACAGGCAAATGCAGTGTGAAGGCTGTGTTGTAGCAACAAATAAAATTCAGTATTTTTGCTGCATTTATTGCTGTTCTTAGTATTAATCCCAAACTGACATGAACTTAGCTGTGGAGACTGATGGTACTGCTCCTAAATATTCTTATTTATTTGTTTATATTTTCTAGGAGATCACAAGAACACTGTGTAGAGCAATTATACCACATGCCAGCAGTGGGTTTTTCATGGTCTTTCTCAGACTTCTGTTCTGTCCTTGGTTGCCATTTATCCTGAGGGGGCACAGGCTGCTCTGCCTCCTCAGTACAGAGGTTTGGATTTTGCAGCTCTGAATGCCTTTCACAGCTCCTGCTTCAGCCAGGGTACTACAGATGGACAAACTGACATGCAGTCTAGATAAGATGAAATTTGCTTTGTGAACTGACATTTAATGGTCTCTTCTTACCCTGAAATGTAGCTACGAAAGCAGCTGGAGCATGTGGTAGGAATTACTTTAACAAGGAATATGGGTTGGGCTTTGCTTTTTCCCCATTTCCCTTCTGTATTTTTTTGTAGAACTGTAATCAGCTGCCATTTCTTCCCAATGTCTTATGCAGTTATAGAAATCAGGCTGTGTGTATTTCTAAGCCAAGCAGACCTTTGCCATGAGTGCCCTTAGGCACAGGTTTGTAGCACACTGAACTCTGCTCCCCCCATGCCCAGACCCTCAGGGGATGTGGTTGTTAGTGGGTGCTTCAGAGCTGCCCGGTTTTTTTCCTGTTTCCTCAGAACTTTGTTCTGCAGCCAAATTACTCAGCTTACAGGTAAATGCCATCAGGGGAAAAAAACACATCAAAGCCAATGATAAAAGCCATCAAACAGCAGTGCCACGGGCTGGTGTGTAGGATCTGCTGCAGGGGAGGGTTTTCTTAGGGAGCAGCTCTGAGATTTAATAAGGAGAACTGAGATTTCACCTCTTAATTAATTGATCTCTGCCAAGCACCTGCTCAGTTCTGTGAATGGAGGTGCTATTAGGAAGCTTTGCTTTACTGTTTTCCCTGAGAATCTGTTGATAGTAGCAATAGAGAAGAGGAAGTTTGTAGTGGTTGTTTAATTATCTCATACCCTGTACTCTCTTCAAGTATAAAAGTGCTGTACAGATAGCAGACATAAGCTTTATTTCCCTTCCAGTACTTCAATTCTCAGCTTCCTTTCAACCTTTGATATCTTAATTATATCCTATTTTTTATGCTGTATGTCTAGTGTATTATCTCTTAATTGTCTGAGCTGCAGCAGTCATAGCTATCTTTGAGGCTGAGTCAACAGGAGCAAGTAAACTCTTCAAAGAGCAAAAGGAGGAGGTGCTGAGCACACGATGTCCATGTTCTGCACACTTCAGGACTTCTACCTCACGCTGCTCCTGGAGCAGGTCTTGGAACAAAAGCACCTCTGTGGCTGGAGCACGTCAGGCGTGCTCCTTTGGCTGGGCTCACCCCGAAGGAATCCAGGTACAGCTCTGCAGCGTGCACCAGGCCAGGCTGTGGGAATCACTTGGGCAAACTGCTTCCAAACCCTGCTCCCCATTCCCTTTGAAATGCTCAGCTTGATGTGCCCCAAGTTGTCCTAGTGCTGCTCTTCCTGGTTTTGGAGATGAGGCAAAGCTAAATTTCTTTCTGGAATCTTAGGATGGGAATATCTTTTCTTCCTCCTTTGCTTCCTTGGCTCCTTAGTGCAAGCAGGGAGGCCCTGGTGTGTTCCCTCCAGTTTCTGGCTTTGGAATTAAATAGATGGTGTCCAGGAGAAACCAACAAGGAGAGCTTACCACTGATGCCTTGTAAAAAAAATTTGCCTATTTCTGACTGCTCTATGTTTTAAGATTCCTTACTCCCCTGTTTTCAAGTACCTGATCCCCTTGGATACGAAGGGAGTGCAGGAGAGCAGTTTTACAGTGACATTTTTGAGATCCACAGATAAACCCCAGTCATCAGTTCAATTATATCTTCCATAATAATTTTCCTGTAGGATTTGAGATAATTCACTTTTTCTGTTGTCTTGCAGAGCTTCCTAGCAAATAAATTTATTGAGGATTATGAGGTACTGAGAGTCACATAACACAGGTTAATGTGTCCCTTTCGAGCTCTGGAGGCAGAGATCTCTTGGGATAGAAAAACTTCTGCTTATGGAAATATTTTTGTTTTGCTCTGTTCTTCTTGGTTGTTTGCATTTCTCTTCCTTGTTGCTTGGGAGGTCACAATATTGCTATTTACCAGCCAGCAACTCTTCCAGAAATACCAGGGTCACCAGCATCTTGTTTTTTGAGTGCTCAAAATAAGCATGTTGGGGCAAGAATGCTTTCTCTGTGTTTATAGGGCACAGCACAGCAGAACCAAGATTTCATTTGGAGCCTCTCTGTGTGCACTGAAACCCAAAATAATTCCCAAACTTTTTGCAGCCAGACATCTCCTTGTTAAGTTTGCCTCGAGGAGTGGCTTTATTGCTGTACTCTTGATAATACAGCCACACTTTTCTCTCTGATTTTATCCCCTATTTCATCATGGGGAAAATGCTGAGGGATTCTTGTGCTCTCTGTCACCTGGCTGAGCCAGGGCTGGTGGCACACAGCACTCGCTGCAGGAGCACCCACCAGTTCACCTGTGGCCAGCAGTTCCTGATAAAGCTTTTCAAAGATCTCCAGCTGAGGTGCTGCTTTCACTGTTCTCTGTGTTTCTTTTAATAGTTACTAATAATTTGAAATATTTCTTTAGTAATAAGTAAATTGGTTATAAAAATCACCATTTTGCTCAATGGTGAAACCCTTTAGTCCATGAATAGCCTGGCTCTTTTCAGGATGGCAGCCTGTGAGCCAGGGGATGCTTTTCCCATGCCACATGTGCTGCATCTCTGCTTGGTGACTTCATACCCCACTGCTGCTTCATGTTTGGGTTGCAGGAGCAGGACATGGGTGTTCCTGAAAGACAAAAATCTTGGGTCAGGTTATGAAGAGACAATAATTGAATTTTTCTTCCCTTCCTGCCCTCTGCAGCTGCTCAGGGGAGAGCACCCCTGACAAGCACTGGAGTCTGCCCTGCCTGCCCTGGCTCCCTGTCCTTTACCAGCTCTGTGCACAGAGAACCTGTAGCTGTCATGTGCTTCTGGAGGTTGAGAGGTAGATGAAAGATCAGATGAAAGTTTGCCTTGGCTTTTTGAGCCCAGCCTGCTGGGCACAGTGTAAATCTAGAAGGCTTGTGCTTGTGCCAGCAGGATGGCTCTGCAGAGAGCTCTGCAGATTCAGCTTTGCTCTGGGGCTAAGGGCAGCTTTAGTCTTTAACCAGTGAGGGTTTTGGAGTCAATGAGGGGGTTTAGGTGCTTGTCTTGTGTCTTGCCAGCTGCTGTGCAGGTCTTTCTGTTCAATTTCTGGTTTCATTGTGTTCCATAAATGCAAGTCTTTAGATACAGGCTTTTTATATTTATTGAGCTGGCTTTGTGACACATTGATTCTGGATTTCATGTGTTCTGATACTGATCTGATGATCAGGCCAAAGTAGACAGAACAAATGTCCATTTTTTAAAAAAGTGGTAATTAGGTAAGCATCTGTATATATTTCTACTTTCCCACAAACAGAATTTTGAGTGCTGATCATGATAGAAAATAGTAGTGACCAGTCAATTTATCAGTTTTACATAATCTGACCTATTAACTGTTGTTGAGGTAGTGAGGTTCATGATTTTATGTGTGACATAAGGTAGTGAACCTCATGTTGTGAGGTTGACGATTTTATGTGTGACAGTGAAAATAAAATATCATACACAGGTTGACTTCACTCCTGTAATTTAAAAATAGAAAGTATTCAGTGACAGGTAAAGAATAATAATTAGAGGTAATTTGCACAAAGGCATATTGCCAGGGAGAAGCAAATTCTACATTGATTTAACATTTTGACATGATCTGTAATTTTACCATGTAATAGCATAAAGAAAAGGAGGTAAATAGTGACTGCAGTTGCTCAACCTGGTTCTTGTCAAGTCTTCACTCTTTGAAGATGTCTTTCACAGCTATAAACAAAAGAAAGAACTCAGTAGGAAAACCTAGTGATTATTGAGCTTTCCAAATATGACTTGATGAAATGACAGAACTTTTTCTCTAAGTAAGCCTGAGTTTATGTGCAGGTACTGCCAGACCTGGACAGGAAGGTCACAATTTCTCCAAATTTTGAGGAAGATTTTTTTGAGTTGCTCCTGCTTTTATTTGTGGAAAACCAAGTAGAAAAATCTCCTTATTAAAAATACTCACACTTCAGCTGCTTTTATTATTTAAGGGAAACTTGGATGTTGGTATTAGAGGCTTTGAGTTTTGATAACTGATTTACAGGCTCATTTCCTGGACACAGTGAAAAATAATTTATAAGCATAGTTAGAACTCATGTAAGGTTCTTCACTTTGAAGGGGATGGAGCCTAACCATCCACTTGGTTTAACAACATGGGCTCTGATTTCAATTTCCTATGTCCTGACACTAGTTAATAAATAAGTCAATGCAATACTGAGGGTCTGGTTGTCAGGTGTTGCAGCTCTGCCTGTTTAAGCCCTTTAGCCCTGAGCACTGTGCGGTGAAGGAACAGTTTGAACAGACCTTAAAACATTTACATCCTGCAGGAACTGAAGTGAGCATGGCCACAGTGGAGCTTCATTCCAGAAATCTCAGGTCCTGGCATACTGGAGGGACACCGTGGCTTCTGCTGCATCCTTGATCACCTGCAGAGCCTTTGACCTGTATTTCTGTCTTTGGCTACCCCAAATCTGGGTGCATGATGTACACAGGTACCCTACCAATTGCAAATCTGAGTTTTCTTCTCCTGTTTACATCAGAAAATCTTCAGAGGTAGGGAGCTGTTTAAATGCGAGAGATCGCCCTCTTTAAATAAGAGCCTTGACACGGTGCTTTTTGGGGAAAAAGATTGATGGAAAAGACAAAACAAAGTCAAAGACATATAATTTATATTCATCTTCTGTCATGAGGAGGATGCATTATTTGAATGGGTTGTTTAAAACTTTTTGCTGTTATTTCACAATATGTACTTCACTTCTGCTGGTAGGCAAAGAATATAAGAATTTACATTCACCAGTTTTAAAGTATAATTTCACTGGATTTCAATTTGCTGTAGATTGTCCTGGAATATTATTAAAATGAGGAAATTGGAATTATTTCTTACCATCTACAGTTTGTGTGTAAGCTCTCTCTCTTGATCCTGGATCACAAGCTCCCTCCATCCATCCTGGCTCTGTAAGGAGAGACAGCCATTCCTCTTTCTGTTACAGCTGACACTTGAAAATTCTCAGCTATTTTTAGATGATTCTCAATCTCATTTCTGTCCTTTGAAAAGAAAGGATGAAAAAAAAAATTTCCTAGCCTTTAAATTTTTAACTTCCAGTGGGAGTTGCTTTTGCAGAGAAGCCAGCTAGTCAATATAGTCTCATTAACACATTTTAACAGGTTCTGTTATATAACTTTGCATTATTGTGATGGCTCTTTCATAGGTTTGGAGGGAATTGTTGGAACTCAATTTAAAGAGGAGCCATGCAGGGTTTGAAAGTGTAGCTGCTTGCTTCCAAGTAATAATTTGTGAAAATATAAAGTGGCAGTTGGAAAAGAAGCCTAAATTGGGGGTGTACCATGGAATTACAGCTCGTTCTTTCCTCAGAGGTCGTGTTTGGGCACGGCTTCTGTCTTAGGCAGCAGCACAGATTTGGCTGCTGAGGTGGTTCTGGGAAGGCATTTGTCAGTATTGGACTACCCCAGAAATCTTTGCTGCCCTTTCAAGCCAAATTGTTTCTACCAAATTAATATTCTCTTTCATTTGCCCCCCCAAATGTTTTAACCTTGAGCAATAAGCCTACTTTGAGCGATTGGTATTTTTTCATGGTTCTGAAATTTCTTTGTGGAGGAACAACATGTTCTAGATATATTTCTTCAGCTAACATCCCTCAGGATCAAAATCTCCCTCTGAACTGCCTGTAAATTTTTTGAGTTTTTATTTGCTACAGTAAGTTACTGTGGGAATTCTTGGCAAACCATGTAAATAACGATTATATTGCAAGTCTTTATTTCACTGATAGCACTTAATGTTCCTCTTGTTGCACGTATAAAACTGTTGTCTTCAACTTGACTTGATAAATTTAGAACTCACGTTGCTGTCATAAAATAGCATTACTTCTAAAATCTCCAAAATTGGCACAGTCCAGAAGAACTGGCTGAATCAAGCCCACTAGCTTGGTGATGGGATCTTTCCTTCTGCCTGCCTGCTTAATGTGTATGGGAACATGCAAACAAAGGAAAAGTAACATCTTGATCATCTGCTCATTAAAGAGCAGTTTGCTTCCTTTTGGTGGGTTTTTTTTTCCCCTTCAGCTGAAGTTAACTCAAATCTGTTGTGGATGCCATCACAGGCTGGAATTCCCAGAGCACCTGCTGGGTCCATGATTCCATAAAGCAGAGGTCCTGCCACTGCAATGGGGACAAAGGGGCTGTGCAGAAAGGAGCCCAAAAGCATCCAAATCCAGCTGTCTCTGTTTGTAAAGATTCAATTTCCTTCCAGTGTTACTGATTTTTAAGCCTTGATGGGAAGGCCTTCAATACAAAGGGGGAAAAGTGGAAAGCAAAACTAGCTGATAAACAATACCATTGATATTAACAATTATTTGTATGTTTGAAGGGACAAATTGGTTGTAGTTTGACTGCATTTAACTGCACAATAAGCTAAAAAAAATCCTCAGCAAAACCCACCTCAAAAAAAGGTAGAGTCTATAATTGAAATAAAACATGCTATGAAACATTGACACAGACCATGGGAAATGTATGAAAACAACTTCTGATGTTGGATGCTTAATTCTTTAAGTTCATTAAATAAACGAGGATGTTTGAGTGAGAAATGGGATCTTTTCAGTTTTAAATGTGCAGCTTTGCTGTTTGACTCAGATGCACGTGCCTGAGAGATAGAGTAGAAGTTAATTTTTGGTTGTGCTGTTTTCAGAAGATCTCCCTGGGAAGCTTTTTTGTAGGTGTTTCCAGTAGTTCTTGGAATCAAATTCTTTGCTTCTTTAAGTGGTGTTTAGTGGACATTTGAAGTGTGTCCTGTAGGTACTGAGTGTCTCTAACCTCTGACCGACTTGGACGAGCGAGCAGCAGATAAATCTCCTGGAATTGCTCAGGGCCTGACAGGAGTGGTGCTACAGGCAGGATGTAATGAGGAAATGTTCCTCTATAAGGGCATTATTTGCAAAGAGACCAGGTACAACATCAGCTCCAAATTTCCTTTGTTTAGACAGCATGATGCTTGGGAAGAGCTGTTTCCAGCAGGTCTGAACTCAGCCTGTGCTTGGAGATGAAGTGGCCCCAAGGCTTCCAGGGCAGGGACGGGGACCCTGTGGTGTCACACACTGTGACTGTGCACCAGCAGATAACCAGGCTTTGATCCAAGGCTTTTCCAGCTTTTCCCGTCTATTTCCAGATTTTAAAACTTGGCTTTTATTTGGAGAGGGTCCAGAGGAGGCCACTAAGTTGATTAGAGAGATGGAGCACCTCTCCTATGAGGAAATGCTGGGGGAGTGGGGAATGTTCAGCCTGAGAAGAGAAGGCTTTGGGGTGACCTAGTTGTGGCTTTCCAGTACCTGAAGGGAGCTGACAGGAAACGTGAAGAGAGGTTATTTACCAGGGTCTGGAGGGACAAGACAAGGATTGCTGGAGGGCAGGGCTGGATGGGATATTGGGAATTAGGAATTGTTCCCTGGGAGGGTGGGCAGGCCCTGGCACAGGGTGCCCAGAGCAGCTGGGGCTGCCCCTGCATCCCTGGCAGTGCCCAAGGCCAGGCTGGGCAGGGCTTGGAGCAGCCTGGGACAGTGGGAGGTGTCCCTGCCATGGCAGGGGTGGCACTGGATGGGCTTTAAGGTCCTTCCAACCCCAACCATTCCATGATTTTGGGAAGTTGTTTGCATCTGTCTGACTCCCTGTTTGGGACTGACCTTGCTAGTAAGATCCATGTTATGAAAGAGATTCTCTCTCATGCACATATAAGTTACTAATGAGACAATATGAGTAGTGTTAATGTGCTACTTGCTGCTTGGCAATGTGGCATCATCTAGAAGCAGAGAGTGTTCTTAAAAATACCACGTGAGGATGAGAAAATTTATTATAAGTCGTTTCATAATTCCAATAAACTGTTTAAGAGAAACATACACACCCCGTGCCTCACCCGAGGTTCTGGAATCCTTGATCAGCAACTGCATTTTTCTGCTGAGAATGTTAAAGTAACATATATGTCTTTGGTTATGAAACATTGCTGCTGCTGGAAATTTCTGCGGATACAGAAATAAACAAAAGGTCTGTTAGTCTTCACTGAAGTCATATTTTCTTACCTGTGTCAGATGCTTTAGTTTGATATTTCATGATAGTTTTCCACAAATAAGTCCAAAAATCTTACATAAAGCTGTTGAGTTCATAGAATTGTGGAAGGGTTTGGGTTGGAAGGGACCTTGAAGATCCTCTAAGATCATCTAAGCAGATCATCATTCTGCTTCCCTACCTTGGGCAGGGACACCTCCCACTGTCCCAGGCTGCTCCCAGCCCTGCCCAGCCTGGCCTTGGGCACTGCCAGGGATGCAGGGGCAGCCCCAGCTGCTCTGGGCACCCTGTGCCAGGGCCTGCCCACCCTCCCAGGGAACAATTCCTAATTCCCAATATCCCATCCAGCCCTGCCCTCTGGCAGTGGGAGCCATTCCCCCTTCTCCTGTCACTCCCTACTCTCTCTTTCCCCATGTATATGTGTATATATAGCATTTCAGTAACTGTGTGCACCCTTAGAATGTTTTTTTATATGAAGATGATCCGAGTTGTTGCTGCAGTCTGTTATTTCTCCAGAATCAGATGCTTGGATGGTGTTTAGTCAGCTTGGAAAACGTGTTTAATTCTTGTAGCATGAATGGCTGCATGTTCATGAACTGGGTGACACTTCTGACTAAAGGTTTTCCTTGGCTTTATTTAATAGGGAGCATCAGAGGATTTACCTGTTGGCAGTGCAAGGTGGGTTCAGCACATCAAGAATGCCATTTTTGAGTGTGAAGGCAGAGGATCCTGACAGGAAGGTGCTGGTTTCTGAGCCCTGGTGAAGCACTGGGATGATCCTTTTGCTTTATTGCTTATCCCTGCTTGGAGGTAGAGCCAGTTTGGCCATGGCTGTTTGCTGATTAGGAGTCAGGAATGATTTTGTGTCCATAATGGGGTACTGAAAGTGAATCAGAGCATAAGGGAGGCATTTTTATCAGGCACAGTGTTTTCTGTGTGTTCTAAAAAACGCGTGCGTGATGTGGCTATATTTAAAATGGAGTACATCTGTTATGCATTTCATTCTTTCCAAGATTTCAGGAGGTGACAAAGTTGGAATTTGTCTTCAAATTCAGATTAAAATTTTGTTTTTCCAAGTTAGGAGATTTGCCTGCTTGGCTTCCATCCTCACCAGTGTTTCTTTGAAGCAGTGTATTTGCAGAGCACTTACAGAAATGGTATTAGTTATGTATTTTGGGATTTAGGTTGTGATGGGAGTTGTATGATCCTAATATCAGCCACAGCCAAGTGTGCAGCCAAGAGGGTCATAAATCACTGTGAGTGGTGCTGCTGCTGTAATGGAGTGGGATTGTGCTGACGGGGCATTATTTGTCTGCCTCATTTGGAGCAAAGGATTTGTTAATTCTTGTGCTGCTTATTAGTGCAGGAGTTGGACCATGCCCCACCAGTGTTTGGGGCAGCTTTTGAAACACCAAATCCTCTGAATTCAAATGGCACTTGTTGAAGTTTACAGTTTGAATTGTGACACTTCAAAGAGGAGCTGGTTGGTTTTAAATTATTGAATTAAATTAGTTTTAAATAGCAGAATTATTGATTTGTGGAAATAATGTGGTTGTTTGTGTTAAATGTCATCTTTGGGATGTTATGGTAACACAACAGCCTGCGTGAGGGAAATACAGAACACAATTCAGGAACTGCATCTAATATACATTGAGCATGCCTATAGCTTGTCTAAATAAAACAGCTTTAAATGTAGCCTATGACTCACTGATAAAAGTAAAGCAAAATGTTGCTCCAAAAGTCTTTGCTGCTGTATTTAGGTGATTCAGTATAAAATCAGAGAATCACAGCAGGGCTTGGGTTGGAAGGGACCTTAAAGCTCGTCCAGTTCCACCCCCTGCCATGGGCAGAGACACTTTCCACTGCTCCAGGTTGTTCCAAGCCCCATCCCAGCCTGGTCTTGGACACTTGCAGGGATCCAGGGGCAGCCACAGCTTCTCTGGGCAACAAGCACAAAGAGTTACAGTATAAGCACAGATTTTTGGGGTCAGAAGAAGGATGGCCTGCAGTATTTATGAGAGGTTTTATTGCCCTTCCAATGCATATATAAAATTACAACCCTGCTGTAATGACTGTTGGAGGATAATCTTATGGAGAGTGAGGCTGTGAAGTGTAGCTGGTGTTCGATATCATTGAAAGAGTTCTTCATCCTTGGAACTGTATTTGCAAACTGAGGCACCTCTGATCAAGGAGCAGCATTGAGCTAATGAAGCCTGTGCTGCTGCCTGGGCTGCCCAGGTGCTGAGGGTCCCGTGGGGCTGAGCCCCAGTGAGGTTTGTGTTCCCCCAGTGACAGCAGAGGACCCCAAGAAGCCACTCCACGTGTGCTGTCCTGCTCCACAAGGCTGAGGGGCTGTGCATTGTCAAGGAAGGAAGGTGAGGCAGCCTGAATTCAGGGCTGGGCCACAGTCCAGTAAATCCAGCAAGGATCCCACCCCTGTGCTGGACCTGCTCATGGCTCTGTTAGAACCTTGCAGGACAGAGAAATGCTTCTCATTTTCTGAGCTGCTTCTTCTCCTGGTGTGACTTCACCCTGTCTCCTAAATTGAAGGAAATCATGCTTTACTTTCAAGAAAGTTTTGATTTATATACATTTGGTTATTTCCATATTAATATATAGCTGAACCATGATAAATGAGGATGACATTTTACTCTTTAGTATTTACTCTTTCCTTTGTCAGGGGATAAAAGTCTCCCACATTAGCACAGTACAGGCACTGCAAAGATCACCAGGTATTTGAATAACTGGTGTGGATTAAAGGTGTCTTATTTGTGCATGGATATTGCAGTAAAAGAGGGTGGGTCAGGTGCTTGGTTTGAAAACTCTGTATATAGAGTCTTTTAATTTTCCTAATGAATAAACTCCTCATCTGTAGCTGTGGAGCCCATTCCTAAAACCCCCTTGTCCAGACATTTGACTGTCTGAGTGTGTCATTTTTGGCCGTGCCAGTTCAATAACCTGCCAGAGGAGGTGGGTCCTTGATCCAACTCCACTTGAAGCCCTTGTTGGGTGTCTCAGGAGCTGTTTTGTGGTGCTCCTGCTTGCCTAACTTGAACCCTGCTACAAACTTGTGGAAAACCCTGCTTCAAACTTGTGGAAAACCCTGCTGTTTCCTGTTCCATGAAGTGGAATTGTTGCCAGTGTGAGGAATTTTTAATGTGACACCAGACACATCCTGAAGATGTTGCCTTGCTTGAGATTTCTCCTGAACATTGTGCTGTGTGAATCCTAAAGCCAGGTTTAAATCCCAAGCAATCACCCCTGTGTCCACCTCTAAACTGTGCCTGGGGTTCATGGGAGACACAAAGTGCTGCCCTGTGCTGAGGCAGGAACATGAACTCATTTATTCATAAGAAACTGTGCTAATGTTTTGGTGACAGTGGCTCCCAAGATGCTGTATTTGAGGTTTGTCCAGAAATCCAGGTGCTTGTTACTGGAGCAGGGTTAAGTAGACTAAATAGTGAATTGTGAGCAGCTAAAATGACAATTACTGTTTCATAGGACACTGGGTGTCTCACTCTTTTTATTTTCTCATATCACAGTCTCACATATTTTCAGCCTACTGCATTTTTATTCACGTTGAAGGGGGAATAAAGGGGAGAATTCTACTTTGTGGCAGAAGAAATCCTTCATAAAATAATGGGAGGTCATAAAAAGTCAAATCTGCTTTTGGATATTAGAATGAAAAGAGATGGGGGACTCTGGGCATACCAGGCACTGTCATTCCAAAAATGGGATGAAGGATTGCAAGTTCAGCACAGCAGCATTTGAAATTTATTTTTTTTTTGTAGTTTGTTTATTTATATGTTTAAAAACAAAGCATTTAATGACTACTCTTTCTTTTGCAGTGTCACACTGGCTCTAGAAGACAGGGAGGTTTTAAGTGACACTTTTTGGGAGGAAGGAAATGATTCTTTAATGGTCTAAAGTTTTCGAATGCTGCTTTGCATCTGGGGCAATTCCTGCTGTTTCCTGAACCAAAATTTAACTTTTTGGGTATTTGGAATAGAAAGAACGTGCTGCAACAGCAACAAGATTATATCCAAGATTATTTTTGTTGTTTTATGCTCCCCAAAGAAAATTCCAGGACCTTTAAAACATGGAGGAGCCTCCACCTGTGCCAGATGTGGAAGTGGCTGATTGAGTAAATAAATCCAGCTAATAATTTTGTTTTGGATACAGGGACTACTTAGCACAACTGTTTATGTGAGTACTTCTGTTGTCAACGTGTCTCCATGTGGGGAGAAATTGGGAGTTTTTGAACTATCAGTGTACATTGTACAAAAAAATTCATATTTTTAGCTGCTCTTTTATCAGCCAAGACAGCAGAGAGCAAATGTATATAAACCATGAAAATCTGAGAGGTCATCACTAAAGTGATGTTAACAACACAGTCACTCAGTTGTTGAATTTCTTCATGTTTGAATCGAAAATATACTATTAGGAGCTTTAATTGCTTAATTAAAAATATATTGCCCTTTTTGATTTTTTTAAATCTACTTAAATAAGCTGTTAATTGATAAAAAACTGTTTTAAAATAATCTAAGTGAAAGGGAGATTAACAGCTGATCTTTGGCCCAGTGGGGGATGATTCATTCCCATGGTCTCCTGAGCACTGAGACCATTGTGCTTCTCTATTTTGTGAGCTCTCCATTAAGGCTGGGTTTTCCTTCTGGATGCTCTTCCATGTTCTTGATTGCAGATTTTAGGGGCCACACAGGAGTTGAATTTTCTCTGTGAAGCACGAGCCATGATAACTCATGTGCTCTAAAGAAAGGTCGTATTTGCTGGTAGATCATTCTTCCTCCTCCCAAAAAAACCTGACAGCTGTTTTAAGAAGTTATTTTCAGGCTGGAACATGAAGCTTGGAAGAGAACCAGGCTCCTTTATAAACAAACTTCGCAGTCCTTGTCCCCCAGATAAAAAGTACTTCATATTTTTAAGTTTCATATAGTTGCTTATATGTTAATTCTCTCATTTATTCCCCTCTTTTTATTTACTTCAATGTTCTGCAGTATTTGTTTGCCAATAATTCAAAACCATAAACGAGTAGTGGTGGATTTCATGGTGGGAGCTGTAATAGTGTTGCCAATGCAACTTGCTGATATGAAATAGGAAAGGTGGGATTTGCAGATATTAGCAATATTGTTGTTTCTAGCCATAGAACTGAAGAGCAAAACTGACCTCTGAGCAGTATCTCACATATTTTGGTGCAAGTTTCCAAGGTCCCATAGCACTGGGGCAGCTTTTCTCAAAATATTGTGGCTTTTTATGATAATTTTTAAGTGTTTGTTTTCATTGTTCTCTTGCAACTGAAGATAATCCCTGTAGGCATTATGACTGCAAAATATTTTAATGGCATGGAAGCTGTTAAGGGAAAATACTTATTCCTAAATTTTCTTTTGTATTTTTAATTACTCATTAGATTGTATCTTCTGAGAAGTAAATTAGAGAGGAATTTCATGATGGTATTTGGAAAAACTGGAAGTGAAAGCCAAAGGCATGGTGGGTTACAGTGTGAGGGAAGAGATTGTAAGAAGTTGAAATTTGCAGGAAACAAATCTGAAGGGTCTTTTCTGTTTAGTCCTTAAATCTCAGAAATGGTTTCAATAGTAGAAGAAACATCAATTAAAGAGATGTGAACAAAATGGAGAGAGCAAGTGGGTGGGATGGATGGATGGATAGGGATGGAGGGATGGATGGATAGGGATGGAGGGATAGGGATGGATAGGGATGGATGGATGGATGGATGATGGATGGATGGATGGATGGTGGATGGATGATGGATGGATGGATAGGGATGGATGGAGATCTAGAAAAGAGCAAGGAACTGCAGTTCCTGCAGTCTGGAGGGAAAAGCTCCAGATGGCAGAGATGGCCACATTCTCCAGACAAGGAAGGGGTCACTTCTGGAGGGGAAGGAGCTGGAAGCCCTGTGCTGGAATGCTGCAGGAGCAGTGCCTTGGTGGGAACACCAACACCTCCAGCAGGGGTTCAGGAGCTCTGTGGGAGCAGCTTGGGGCTGTGGCCTTGGGGCAGGTGGGGCCTGGAGTGGTCAGAAGGTGACTGAGCACCTGCCAGGAGGCACTGGAGCAGCCATGGATCAGAGGATGGATCAGTGCTGTGCCACTGGGAATAACCACACGATGTTTCAGCAAGAGGGCATTGCAAGAATTTTAATCCTCTTTCTGAATAATTTGAATAATTTGGCATAGAGCTGTTGCTGATTTACTGAGGTTGTTTTTTTGGGATTTGTCTGTGTGTTGTGAACTGTCTGGCTTGTCCAGGCCATGGAATGAAAGAGAATTGCTGCACTCAAAGTAGGTGGAGATGATCTTCAAGAGCCACATGGAGCCAATGTATTGCTGGAGCTGTGCCTCTCCTCACTGCTGGGATAGAGGTGCCCATCCCAGGGCTGTGTTGCCCAAGGAGCTCAGGGCTGCACAGGTCCAGGTTTGCCCACCCAGTGCCAGCTGCATGTTGGTACTGTGGTACCCATTTCTGGAAGGGATGACAGCTGCCTGAGCAGAGCAAGGGGCTTCAGGGGGTTACAGTCTCTTTTTTTCTTCTTTTCTATTTTAGCATTCAATCAGTCTCTGCTTCTCATTACCCAAGTTTTTCCTATTGATAGAAATCCAACACCCAATGACACTAATTTTTGTCTCTATGTGCACATGTATAAGTATATAAATAAACCCATTGATTCAGTTAGTTCAGAACTGAAAAAAATACATCGCAAAGGAACATTTGGGGGTTGTTTTGCTTTTGATGTGAAAACCTTTGGATGCTGCAGCCTTTCCAAATGCCAAGCCAGAAGTTGGATGTCTCTTTCCATGCTTGGTGCTGGAGCTGCAGGAGCAGCCCATGTCCCTGCAGGTGGGTGTGCCAGCCCAGGGCAGCAGTGCCTGTGCAAATCTGCCTGTTGTGTCTTCTCTTCCCTTGTTTATCCTTGGCCAGCTGAGTCCAATCCCAGTGCACTGAGCCCGGTTTGCAGAGCTGCTGATCCCTGCTCTGAAGGTGCTTTTGTTGTGGGTACACTTGAGGGATAAGTTTTTGTGATTACAAGTGTGTTTGTTGTTGGAATTTATTCTGCCCTGCTCTGCAGTTCTTGCATTTCCAAGTCCTTTTAACTGGAAACTTCACTCACACTGTCTAAACTTACAAAAGCAAACCAGATGTAGCTATCTGGAAAAGTTTTTGTGTGAGCTGTTCTTTCTGTAGATTTTCCAAAATTATCTTGCAAATGGTCAGATGAAAATGAAAAATAGGTGATTTGGGTGAAAATATGAGCCACAGTAGGAAAAGATCCATTTCCTCCTTGTGCAAACAAGAGCACTTGTATCATAAGACATTCTCAAATATTTTCCCTTTCTATTTTCATTTTTCCTTATCTACCTGTACAATTATATAGGCTTATCAATGAGCAGGTAAATATCAAAGAAGAAGAAAATAAATTTGATTTTTTTGATTGAGACAAAGCTGGCAAGTGATGGAAGCAGTGTGTGTGTGTGTCTGTGAGTGTTCTCTGAGCCTGCTGAGCCCTAATGGTTTGTTGGGAATATTTCAGACTTAAAGCCTCTCTCAGCCATGAGGGCAACCATCAAATCATTAATTTAATATTGTGTTAGCAGCTCCTCCTTGCAGTTATCTACAGGGAGACTAAATAAAAATACCTTAAAAACCCATGTGACTAAGATCAAAATATCCTTAGGGGAGGAGCACTTCAAGGGCTGTTTTTAGGTACTGAAAACTTGAGACTGTCTTCCCTCTCCCTCCCATACACTTTGGGGTTTTGTGGTGCCTTTTTTTGGGTGGTTTTATTTGGTTTTTTTTTTGTTGTTGTTTTAGGAATTTTTTCAAATGAATTCTGCTTCTTTTCTTAATTGGGAAAATTGTTGCCTTGAAGTACTAATTTTTAAGGGTCACAGCAAGTTTTAAGGAATTGTATTTTTTAGATTAATTTTTATCAAGGTAAAATACATCCTTTTAAAATATATAATATATAATATAATAAATATATTTAAATATATATTTAACATATAAATTTTAATAAATTTAATATATAATATAATAAATATATTTAAAATATAATCCTTTTAATGTAAGGATTTCTTTGCATCTATTTTATTAATTTTTATACCTCTTTAATTTCCCTGGTAAATTGCACATGGCCATGTTTATTATGAAAGGCTGCCACTGTATGTTTGTATCCAGTTTCCTCAATAATTTGTTCTCTCTCCAAGTTTGAAACTTGAATTTTTTATTTGGTTTTGTTCAAGTCTGATGTAACAGTGCCA
Organism: Molothrus ater; assembly: GCF_012460135.2. Lineage (NCBI taxonomy): Eukaryota > Metazoa > Chordata > Aves > Passeriformes > Icteridae > Molothrus > Molothrus ater. The sequence goes on along the minus strand of NC_050493.2, from coordinate 14,229,478 downwards.
GATCTAACTATTTAAATTTCCCATTATAACCTTCTTACAATTTAAACAGTTCCTACAACACTGAACTTTCACAAGACCCAAGTTTCTCCAGGCTATGGCTTGCGTTAAATTTGCAATTTAAAATTAGTGGGAGTTGTGTCCCTAACTCATTTTGATCTCTCCATCTACAGGTTGTGGAAACTGAGTTCTAAATTTGAATTGGGGAAGAAAAGCAAAGTATAAATAATTTCACTCATTTGAAGAAACCCTTGGTATGATAAGCACATTCCCAAGAAACATTGGGGAGAACTGGTGGCCTGTTTGTCCAGTCTCCCACTCCTGTGGGATCAGTTGGAATAGAAATGAGATTTACTCCAAGAATCTAAATCCCTCCTTCTCACAGAATCATGGAATCCCAGACTTGTTTGGGTTGGAGAGACCTTAAAGCCCATCCAGTGCCACCCCTGCCATGGCAGGGACACCTCCCACTGTCCCAGGCTGCTCCCAGCCCTGCCCAGCCTGGCCTTGGGCACTGCCAGGGATCCAGGGGCAGCCCCAGCTGCTCTGGGCACCCTCTGACAGAAAGGAGATGAGTTTTTTAATTTCTCCATTCAGTTTCCAAGCCCAGTTTTTTCAGAATTGCTGGAGTTGCACATTGTTTGCAGGAGGAGCAGAGAAGCCCAACCAGGCTGGGGCTCAGGCAGTGGCCAGGATGCGTTTCCCTGCAGGATTTTCCATCACAGGAGGTTTTGTGTTTCCTGACAACCTTTGCAGTTTTCCCATGCCTGTAAAGCTTGTGCAAATAACTGACCAGCAGAGCTCCATCCCTACAGCTCAGCCTCCAGGCTCAGCACTAATGCCCCTCAGGCTCCTGCTGCTCACTTGCACTCTGGTTTTCCCCCTTTCTTCTCTTTTATTCAATAAGGAACCACATGGGAAAGCTCATTCAGTTTAAGAGGCTGGTTCCCCTCTGCTTGTGCAGTGGTTGTGAATGCTGCTTGAGTTTGCCTTCATCAAAATGTCAGTTTTGCTTTGTTTTAGAAAAGATAAGAAGTTAGATAAGCATTTTTAAGTAGGGGAGGTAATTATGCTTTGCTGTTTGTAATATGATGCAGACACTGTTCAGCCCTGATTTCTTGGCCTTCCACTTTCCGTGTAGATTAGAACTGTTGAATTTCCAATTACCCTTTGGAAAATTTGTTTTATCTTCCTTATAGAAATGTTTTTCTTCCATGCCTCCAGCGTCTTTCTTTTCCCCATTGCCCTTTTCTTCCTTCCAGTCTTTCCTTCCAGGTTTCCACACTGAGATTAAAGCCATGAGAAAGGGCTGGTTCAGCGTTTGATGCAAGTGAAGAGCTGAAGTAAATGAAGGAATGGGAGTAAGTGTAGGCAGGGAGGCTGGTTGGGATCCTGCTCAGCAGATCTGCTCCTGGACAGGTGTTCCTTGTCTATCTGCAGCTCATCTGCTACAGGGCTTTCCCACTTCCTCTGCTCTCTTGCTTTCTTCCTTGCAGTTGTTCCAGTTTAAGTGCCCATCAGTTCAGAATTCCCAAGGAAACAGCCAAAAACTTGATTGGAAATGGTCACAGTCATCCTTTAATTTTATACGGCCACGACATGGGACATTGTGCAATCTCAGTCTTGGTGAATTGGCAGTGAATTTCCAGGCCATTTGTTCTTCAAAATCCATTTTAGCTGGTTTTAATGGCACAAAAATTTAAATATACAAATGGAAAAGTGGCAGAGCAGCTGAGCCTGTCCTTGGTTCTTTGCAGGAGAGGAGCCCAAATCCGGTGGGCTGGGAAGTGCCCATAAACGGTTTTCAGTCCGAGTCGTTTGTTTAAACTCTGGGTTTATGGGACCTAAAATAGAGCAGAAGGGAAAGTAAATAATACAATATCCTATCTGGAGTGTTTCTTCTGCACTTGAAAATAAGTGAGTGCTAGAAGGGAACCATCAGGGTGACTCTGGGAGGACCAGCTGGACCAGGGATGGCAGCGCTGTCGGATGAAGCTTGGGGTGTTTGCCCACTGCCTTCCCACCCCAGACCACAGCCACCAACTCTGGCCCATAAAAGGAAACAACTTTTCTTGTCAAAATACAGCTGCCCAGCCCATTTGCTTTCTGGGAAGAATGGCCAGTAACTGCTGGTACAGCTGTGTGATGTGCAGCTCTACCTAGAAACATTTACTTACTCTGAGCTCACTCGCTGGTTTTTCAGAGCCCATGTGGCAGGGGAATAACATAATGCTGCCAGCTGATGAATGGTCTCCATGTAGCAATGGAAAGCCTGGATAGAGTTTAAAGTTCAAAACAGTTTGCTTTTCAAAAAAAGTTGGTTTTTTTAATCAGAACAAATAATGTGAAGTACCTAATTACTTGTAGAAATCGTGCATCTCTGCATGAAATTAATTTTTGCATAAATGTAGCAAATATATTTTGCCTCATCATTTAATTTCTTTCTTCATAATACTTTTCTTCATTGCTCTGATAGTTTTAAATTTCTATAAGCTCTTTAAATGATGCAAGAAAGTGCTCTGCTGGCACAACATGTAAACTAAGTGAGTGGAAAAGTAAATATTTAAGGCTGACATATTGAAGTATAAATAGTGGTTACTGTGTGTAATGTTTCAATTGTAAAACTATTTCTAGGACTCTATTAGTGTGCACCATTGCTTGTTAAAATGGGAATGTTTTCCAAAAGCTGCATTTCTGTTTTGGAAAGTAGATCCCAGAGTGGTCACAAATACGTCTCTGACATGGATCCCTTACGTGTTTGTCACTCGGCCCCTGGTGCAGGTCAGAGCAGCACAAATTGATGGGCAGTGAAGTTTACAATTCTTGGAGGTTTATCCGTTTATTCCAGGCTGGATTTGGTGCTGTCCAGTGAGAAAATGAGGAATATGGTCGGGTAATGGGAGCTGGCTTTGTCACATGCCAGTGTGGAGTCGTTTGAGGTCCAGGGTTTCTGCCTGGCTCCAGCAGAGCAGCATTCCCTGGGGGCTGCTCTGGGGGATGTGTGTGCTCCCCCTCAGAGATACTGGAGTTCACTATCCCAGACATCTCACTCAACAAGTGCAGTTTGGTTCTTCTTTTCTTTGCAACTTGATCTTTAGCATTTGTGTTTTGCAAGAGCAGGGAATTTCTCCTACCTTGTGTCTTGGAGTACTTGTCCCACAGCCACAGTCAAGACACTCCTCTGGAGAGAGTTCTCTCCTCTAGAATCCCCATTCTTGTGGGTTTAGGGAAGAGCCCAGTGGTGTTTTAGCTCAGTTCTGTTCAGCAGCAATGAACAATTTTCCTGTCCATTCTGTGTCAGGAGGGCTGGATGGCTCCCACATGGGCACAAAAATGCAGCTTTTAGTGCTGTGACATTGCACAAGAGCTGTAAACTACTCAGAGCTAAAGTTTAGCTCAGGCTGAGCCAACCTGACATTTGAACTTAATGTTTAACGTGTTTTGCTGTAGAAATAATATTGTAGGAAGGCATCCCTCTGTTGAGAAGTTATTGTGGTAACAGGTATTAGTGATCCTGCTGGTAACTGTAGCTAAATCTGCTTATAGTTTGTACTGAAAACAGGTTTTTACCAAAAGTTTTCTGGAAGAGAATAATGTGAGTGATCTTCTGAATTTCAGCTTTTCCAGCTCTTAAAATAATGAGTCTGAAATGAAAAAACCTCAATGTTGGATTGCCCTGTAGGATGTGAAGACACTGGAACCTTTCAGAGTATTCCTTTTCTGAAATGTAGTTTGCTTGGGCCAGGTTAATAACTTTGTCCGTGGTTCTAAATCTCATTATCAGAGCCCCATAGACACCCCTGCTGTCTTTGTCAGCTCATGCTTTCTCTTGTTGGTTTTTATTTAATTTATTGGGTTTTGTAATTTATGTGAAACATGCTTAAACATTTAGCAATAAAGAGTTGCTCTTGCACTCCCATAGCCCTTCTCAGGTGAGTCACATTTTTGTTATTACCTCAATAGAAATAATTAATTAATAAGTTATTCCTTTATGTATTAGTTTCAAATCTAATATATAATTACACAATAGTGTTAATCAAAATCAAGAATATTGTCCCAGGTACTCTAAAAATGAAACAAAAAACTCTTCATCTCTGTGAATTGTGATTTCAATAAACAAGATAGAGAGATACAGCTCACTGCAGAAATGAATTGGTATTCAGGATAGGAATATACCTAAATATTTTCTTTCAAAATGAGCTTTTAGAGAGTACTCTTTAATGTCCCATCTTAGATACTTAAAAGTCTAAAAGCTTTGTTCAGAATGATCAAATGTGCTGTGCTGATGATGCAATACAGATAATTCAGAGGCTGTTTAGCACTTAACAAAAGACCAATCCTGCCAACTCTTCTCTTAGATTTGTTCTCTCCTCCATTTCTTGCAGCCTCCTGCTGCTTTTCCATCTCCCTAATTCCATCATTTATTTGCTCTCCCTGACATTCCAGAATCAGCATTTGGGAGCTGTGGAATGTGATGGTGTTCACAGGGATCTTAGGATGAGGGAAGAGATGAGGATCTGACTCCATGTTTCAGAAGGCTGATTTATTATTTTATGATATATATTATATTAAAACTATACTAAAGAATAGAAGAAAGGATTTCATCAGGAGGCTGGCTAAGAATAGAAAAAGAAGGAATGATAACAAAGGCTTGTGGCTCGGACAGAGAGTCTGAGCCAGCTGGGCTGTGATTGGCCATTAATTAGAAACAACCACATGAGCCCAATCCCAGCTGCACCTGTTGCATTCCACAGCAGCAGATAACCATTGGTTACATTTTGTTCCTGAGGCCTCTCAGCTTCTCAGGAGGAAAAATCCTAAGGAAAGGATTTTCCATAAAAGATGTCTGTGACAGTGGAAGAGCAAGGCTGCCCTGCAGCTGCTGTGCAGCAGGGAGATCCCCAGGGCTCATCATCCTGGAATCACAGAATCAGCCAGGGTGGGGTTGGAAGGGACCTCAGAGCTCATTCCATCCCTCCCACTGTCCCAGGTGCCCCAAGCCCTGCCCAGCCTGGCCTTGGGCACTGCCAGGGATCCAGGGGCAGCCCCAGCTGCTCTGGGCACCCTGTGCCAGGGCCTGCCCACCCTCCCAGGGACCAATTCCTAATTCCCAATATCCCATCCAGCCCTGCCCTCTGGCAGTGGGAGCCATTCCCTGTGTCCTGTGACTCCAGGTCCTTGTCCAGAGTCTGTGTCCCTTCCCTGCAGGTTCCCTTCAGGAGCTGGAAGGGGCAGTTCCATCACTCAGGAGCCTTCTCTTCTCCAGCCTGAACAATTCCAGTTCTCTCAGCCTTTCACTTCTCTTAGCCCACACCAGCCTTGGTGAGCCTTGTGGTGGGCTAAGAGAAGTGAAAGCCTTTTCCCTTCTATTTCCTTCTATCCACACTTTTTACCTTCTATTTTTTCCTAAAGGTGCTTTTTAAAATCTCTTCTACAGACTCACTTGCTGTGTTTGTTTTAAGCATATTCACATACTTCAGTCCATGTGGCTGTTTGGAAACAAAGTACTCAAACTCATTTAGGTAGTAACTGTAAGCAGCACATTTAAATCCCATTTCATATTTTATTACAGTTTGTAAATTCATCAGTAACTGATTAGAAATATTCTTCAGGTATTCTGGATATGGTACAGTCAGGTACTTAGGGTGCTTGCTTTAGGCTTATTCTCTTTTTAGTGCTAAAAAAATTCGATTTTTTTTTCTCCTCATAGTACTGCCCATCATCCAAGTGTTTGAATGCTGGAGGTGAGAGTTTTCCAGTAGCTTCCTCCCTAATTTCAGAGCTCAGGAAGGACCAGCTCACTTCCTGAGCTAGGGATTACTGATTTCACTTCTGTAAATCATACATATTTCTGTCTTCAGCAGCATTAGCTCCAATACATTTGTATAATCTATAAAGCTTTAATCCCAACATGTTGTACAGGTTGTACATAGTTGATTCTTATCAAACAATGTTATCTTGAGCAAATATTTAATTTCTTTTATCTCCCCAGAAACACAAAGTGCTAATTTATGATGCAGTTGCATTCAGGTTGACTCTTAATTTCATGTGTGTATCACTTAACAGATGCTCTGGGGAGGAAGGATTCCTATAATTAGGTTTGACATATGTTTTCATGCAAGGTGAAATAGTTTGCATGCTTCTAGAATAAATATTGACTGGGTTTCTAATCCCAGTAAACAATTGGACATGTGCTGGGAGCCCTCCATGCCAAGTGTAAGCTGTGGCTTTGGGAGCATGGACCCTTGTGATTCCCAAATATTGAGTCCTTCCTAATGGCCTTTTTTTGTTGTTGTTTTTGCTCCAAAAAAGGGCAAGATCAAAGTGCAGTCTGTTCTTTCCTGCCCTTCTAGATATACAAAACAGCTGCAAAGCACAATCAGCTATTGTAGTGATATGTGCCCCAGGTCTATAAATAGATGGAGAGCTGCAGGCTTGAGCTGGGCTGCTGCAGAGGCCAGGGGATTTTTGCTTGGGGTTACCAAACATTCCCTTGCTTGTTTGTGGTTTAGAACCATCATTTCCAGGGCTGCTGTATTCCAATTGAATTGGAATTCAAAAGGATTTTGCTGTGGAAGCTTTATGTGACTTCACTTGTTTGCATTTTCCCCTTCCTTTTTTTTTTTTTTTTTTTTCTGCCCCGACACACAAGAATTTTACAGGTTTCTAAAGGAAGCCAATTCAAACACAATAATTAATTTGCTCAACCAAAAAAAGAAAAAAAAAAACCCCAAAAGCTGTGATGTATAGCCCTAGTGGGAAGTTTCCAGAGGCACGTATGGAGAGTGAGAACGAGAAGCACTTTTCATGAAATTGTGCTCTGGCCTCTCCTGCAGCCTGGAAATGTGGAGTGCAGCACTTGATGGGAGCTCTGTGTTCTCCTGAGCAGGGAGGTGGGTGGGTGGCTGTGTGAGTGTGCTCTGCCTCCTGTGCAGGAGGGATCAAATCTGCATGCCAGAGCCAGAGCTGTTCCCAGGTTTTTTTTCTTTTAATTCAATATGCTGCATATTTTTTATTCATTATGTTAACTCAGAAGAGCTGTTGAGAGTGTGCAAGCTAAGGACTTGTTAGATGATGAGAGAAAAATTAGTGTATTTGGCAGAAGTGAGGTGTTGGAGATAATTTGGGTTTTGAGTATCCAGGAGGTGGCTGAAGCTGCTGCTGGCAGAGGTGAAGCAGACTTTAAACTGCTCATCCCTTTTCCAAGCTCTCTCTTCCTGGAAAAACTATTGATTCCCCTTGCATTTCAACAACATTAGCACCTCACAGTATCACTACTGCTGTCCTGCTTTAAATTTAAATGAGAGGGAGGGATAAAAATAACTCCTTTGGCATTTCACATGGATACTTTTCAGCTGTAACCTTCATGCTTTGAGTCAGGTGAAGCAGTTCACCTCTGCAGTTTTTCTCCTTTCAACAACAGGAGCTGAAAATTGGATTTCCCACTGTGAATCAGGAGGTCTTGCCCCACACAGGCATCTCACTGATGGTGCATAAATGCAGTCCCAGTAATGTGGGCAGTGTTTTCCAAGGCCATGTGAGGTTATGGTGGAAATTCCTCAGAACAGAGAGTGAATTTCTCATTTCTAACCTACTTGTTGTTTCTGAAGAAACAGCAGTAAGAATGTTGAAGGAAAAATGCTGAAAATGTTGAAATCTCAACTGAAAGCAATTCATATTTACCTGAATTCAAAAAATTCACCTAATATGACCTTTCTCTGGGAAAATTAGAGCATGAAATGGAATTTTAAAGTCAAGGATGACAAAAACTTGGAAAACTTCTACCTGCCTATGTGTTCTGCTGCATCAGTGACAATGTAAACCAGAGGGGCACACAGCAGATCTTGGAGGCAAATCTGACTTTTCCTGTAGATTTCTATGTGGCAGCCATTTGATTTCCATTGGATTGGTTCAACAGCATAAGACAGGCTGTTGAGGGACCTCTGAAGGTGCCTTGCCCAAACCAGGGCTCAGCAGAGGTTTGGAGCTGGGTTTTAGGATCTCTCCCACTGTAACTTGTCCTCATCACACCCTGTCCTGGTGCTGTGCTCCTCTGTGGAGAACCTGCTCTGTTAGGTGGTTGTAGCTTTCATCTCTCAAAGCTCCCAAAATCCAGCTCTGTCCTTGCACACCAAGTGCCTCAGTCCCTGATCATTGTGGGGTCCTGCCTGCTGTCGCCCTGCCCTGCTGTCGCCCTGCCTGGTGTCACCCTGCCTGGTGTCACCCTGCCCAGGTGTCACCCTGCCTGCTGTCACCCTCCCTGGTGTCGCCCTGCCTGCTGTCACCCTGCCTGCTGTCACCAGCTGCATCTCAGGGAGCCCAGAGGTGCAGGTGGTTTCCAGGTGCTGTTTTGAGTGCTCACTGGGATGCTCTCAGGGCTGAGGTCTCTCTGAAGAGCAGCCTGGTCTGTTGATTGCTCCCATCTTGGCATTGTGTCCTGTCCCCCCCCACCCCAGTTTGGTCTTGGCTGTGAACTCAGTGGTGACATGAAGTTTTCATCTTACTCAGACTGAGATCTGCACACTGAGCTCTCATTCTGTGTGGCAGGGAGCCACAATAAACCTGTGTGCAGCACTGGTGACTAAATCTCCATTTGAGAGACCCCAGTGCTTCACCTCATCAGCTTCCAGCAAACAGACCTTGGTAAATCCCAGCAGAAGGAGGAGGGGAAGTGCCAAACCTTGCTCTCAGATCTTGCTTTCAGGCTGAGACAGCCACAAGGAGAGAGGATCCCTTTCCCCACAGCTGCTGAGGCTCATCTGTGCGGAGGCAAACGCAGTGGAACAGGCTGAGAGAGAAAATCAACCTAAAATCAACCTAAAATCAACCTCCTTCCTGCAGATTGCACTGAGGATCTCAGCTGCTTTGGGAAGACTTGTGCTCTTCCTTAGCATAGATTTTGCTTTATCCCCTCTTTTTCAGGAGAAACATTTCAAAATGTAATTGCAAGATGGATTTCATCTCTTCTCATTGGAGTGAAACAGGCAATAAAACCACGGAAATGTGGAGGTGCAGAGATGATCCATCTGATCACACACACGAGCAGGGGAGGGAGGAAAGGAGCACCTTTTGTTTTCATTTCCAGCCAGGGGTTCCTGTGGCAGCCCCAGCTGCAGGCACAGCAGGGATGTGCAAACTGGGGAGATACCAGAGATCCAGAGGGTCCAGGGCCAGCACAGCTTTCACACTGCAGTAACAGCTTCAGGATTCAGTGAGCACAGCTACATTTTATTTTTAATTATCTTTTTTCCCCCAGGCCTCTCTGCTTGCTGGTTTGCCTGGGAGAGAAAGTGCAGCTTCCCTGGATGCATGCACAATCCAAGTCCAGCAGAAAAGATAAATGCTTTGCTTGTGCTGTGGTGCTAATGGGAGAGCAGACTTCAAATAATCAGTTTTCCTCTAAAGTAAACAACTTCTATGCTTCTGACAGAAAAGATGAAAAGCACACCTCCTTTTAAAACCAGACCTTGCTCCTTAACACTGTGGCAGCTTTATAAATAAAAAAAAGAAAATTAAAACTACTGTATAGGCTTGGTATGAGGAATTCTTTCTAGGAAATACTGTATGAATTCCATATTCTGTATATTCCCTGTATTCTGCAAAGAGGACACCCAGCTGTTGTGTAGTATCTTGGGTAGATGGCTGGGACTTAGCAGAGCCCTCCAGTAACTATTAGAAAAATATTTCCTTTCTCACTTTTAAGTTCATAGAGTTCCATTCCAGTTTCCCAAGCAAAGTCTTGCATGAAATTCCAGTGGCACAGATCACTGAGAAATTGAAATGTCCTTTCTTGGACTAGGAACCTAACTGAAAAAAAAATAAAATTAGGGATTTAGCACCAAAAAAAAATGGTATAGGTTGGGTTTTGTGCTCTGCAGGAAGATAATGCTCTGCAATTTGAAGCTTCATTTTCCTAAGAGCCATCAGTAGAGGTTGCCAGCATAGGGAAGTGTCCCAGGTGGAACAAACCCCATTGTATTAGCAATGTGTATTTCCATGTTTCTGTGTATCATAATATACTTACCCTTCTGGTTTTCTTGGTGTTTCTGAGATACCCTGTGCTGATGCTTTTTAAGGGAGAAAAATCTCCTGCTTATGATACCCACAGCACTAACAAGTCTTCCTTTATATTAAAATCTACTTTTACAACATCTTTCTTCATTTATTGAAAAGTATTAACATTAAACAAGTTTGTTAACAAAGCTTTTTAGACTTAATCATTTAGGAGGGTACCTTTAGTTTTGACATCAAATTAATCTATGATTTATCTATTGGTGATTAAGGAATGAAAGTCTGCAAGAGCAACAGGACAAGTGAAATGAAGTCAGAAATCCACTCAGGAAAGCAAATTGTCCATAAAGAGCAGAGATCTCACTGTACACACAGTGATGTGAAAACTTAGAGTGGATTTTGGTGTTGGTGCCAAGGAATAGATAGACTGATCAAGCTGTGAGCTCACCTGTAAGTCATGCACTCTGTTTAAAGCCATTCTGTGATATCAGTCTCTTGAATTTCAGTTTCCTTGAGGGAAGACATTGTAAATCAAATGGTGATTTTAGCACTGGGATTTTTTTCTGCTTTTTTGCTTTGCCCCTCTGAGGTGTGCAGCTGCCTTGCTGCACTCTAGATAAGCTGTTGCTTCTAAACCAGCAGGAGCTCGTACTGGTTATCTCAGGGTCGTGCTGACAAATGTCAAAAGTTGGTTATAAAACCCTCCCTTTACATAAAATAGTTTACACAAGTGTGAGGGTAACAAAAAGCATATTCTGTTTCTCATTCAAACAAGTTGTCTCAAATACTTTTGAAAAAAAAAAAAAGAATTGCTTGTTATCAGATTAAAAAAGCCACACTTTTTAAGATGAGTAAGCTAAAACCACTGTGACTCATGGTGTTTCTGAGAAACCTTGATCCCTAACCTCAGGGAAAGAGTAATCCCACAAAACACTTCATTCTTCATTGAGGAATTTTGTTTTTGAATGCTTAAATCTTCAAATAAGCCATGAAAGACTTCATTAGGCAAGTGATTCTGTGGAAGTACAAAGGCATTGGGCTATGAAGTTGTCTCTTCCAATTCTAACAGAGTTGTGGCAGCAGCATCAGAGAGGCAAATACAGAGGTTAGGGAAATATTTAGTCTTTGTTGGATTTCTCTCAGTTTTTCTAAGCACAGCCAAGAGCTTTTTTTTTTTTTTTTGAGTTTGATGGGAAAGGGGTATTTTCTTTGTTTCTGTGCTTTCATTTGATCTTAATTCTTTAGGTTGTTTTTTAAAGCTTTTTTTCTGCCTAAAGGCTGCAAATAAATAGGTTGTTTTTACAACAATCTTCTTCTGGAGACCTGTAATCTTTCGTTTCCCCAGTGTCCTCTATACCTCCAAGCGATTGAGAATAACTCCAGAGCAAATGAGAAGGGATGTAAGTTACACAGGGGCAGCACAAAGCCCCAAAAATCAAACTGGAGGGATGGATCCCTGATTTCCATGGATGCCATAAATCCTGTTTGAAGCCCTTGCAGGGCTGCTCTCTGGCTGAGTGCAGAGACTGCAGAGAGAGACCAGACCTCAGTGGTGCTCTCATGGTTTAATATCAGCTTCAACTTCCAGGTGGAGGCTGATGCAGGAATTTGCTTGGGCCACAGTAAGTTTGCATACCAGAAACTTTGTGTCAATAAACCTGCCATCATTCAACCACAGAGAGAGCTTCCCTAAGAAGAACTTTTCCCCATTTCTTTCCAAGATGTGAAGTATTTGGCATTTCACGAAACTACTGTCTCTTACGTGAGTTTATCAGCAGATTACGCAGGCTGCTTCTGGGTCTGGCATGCAAGCACAACAGAAACATTATTGATGTTCTATTTGTGGAGATTGGACATGCCTCTTCCTCAGGGCTGGGAGATGGCTCAGTTCTCTCCAGTGAGATTAACTGGAGGAGATATGGGCCACTGTCTTTGGGTTTGGTTTTTGAGAGGAGATGAGTTTCCACAGGGAACTATCTATTTATACCAGCTCAGAGCCCACTGATTTTTCACCCCTGTTGTTTTTGCATTCCAGACACATTCCTGCAGTCCCCAGTAATAACTTTTAGCCCGAGGGTTTGAAATGTAATCAGCTAGTTATTAGCACAAAGTCTGAGAATGTTTTTGCAAAGGATGAAAAAATCAAATGTGGGCCATGAGCTGATGGAGGAGCTGGTGGTTGGGGGCTTGCTCCGGTATGAACTAGGCTGCCAGGGCTGGTCCAAGTGCAGAGAATAATAATAGATGATTTATAGAATATTCAAACCTTGGAGAAACAGAAGTGCTGATTTTACCCATATCTGGTTTATGTCACTTGAAGGACTTCTACTTGTTTGTCTGGTGGTGCTGGTATCTCCTCCACTCTTAAAAATAGGTTTGAGCATCAGCACTGGGCAGAGATTTGCTGCTGGGAGTATGAGGGTGGGCTCATTTCAAAAGAACAAATAGAATGTTTCAATGATGTGCATTTAGAGAATGTTTCTTTAACTGCATGTTATTTAATGTCCTTGCCACTGGATAGATTTACTGCCATGATGTAATGATGATCAGGCAAATCTGTTGGGTAATAAGTGACAAATCTCCATATCTGTTTCCTTGGGTGTTCTGTGGCTACATGAAAGGATTCATTGCCTGTGTTATGTTCTTTATGGGCATGAATCACGTTATAATCTATCATGCTGTGTTATTTGGTGCAGTACGTGCTGCTACAGTGATCCAGCGTTTGCAGTGAGTGCACAGGAGCACAGGTTCACCTGTGGTCACCACACATGGTTTAAGGCTTGGCATGAGATCTCTCTGGAAGCTCTGATGACTTCACCCAGGGAGCTTTGAAGGATGGGCTGAAACCCTCGACAGCTGCTTGTGTGACAGAGAGTTTGTTTTCTGTCCTTGCAGTTTTGGGGGTAGGGGGTGTCATCACCCTTTTTGCCCATCGTAGTGTTTTCCTGAAATAAGAGATGCAGTGAAATCCACTGGACACTGATCCAGTGGGAGAGAGAGAGCAGTAGGAGATGTCCTAGAAGGTCAAGGCCAGGTTGGAACTGGTCTAGTGAAGAAGTCCCTGCTCACGGCAGGAGGATTTTGGATCTAGATGGTTTTTAAGGTGCCTTCCAACCCAAACCATTCCACAGTTCCTGATTCTTGGTTGGAGTTGGTGGTGCTTTCCTGACTCCTCAGAGTTTGGGTGCCTTGGCACACTTAGAGGCCACAGCCTGAGGAGCACAAGGTGGGAACCTTCACTGGGGTTGAATCAGCTGTTGGACAGACCCTTGCAGTGAAGAGCTGGCCATGGCTTTCCCACCACAGTGCCAAGCCAAGAGCACGGTGTCCTTTCCACCGGGTGACAGGGCTGGCCTGCAGCCAGCCATCACTGCAGCCCCGTGGCCTTGAGGGCTGCTCCATGTGGAGCAACACTTGATGCATCTCCAGGATGGGTTTAGTGTCACCTGGGTGGAGGAGATCCATGCTGTGGATCCACCCTGGTATGCAGAGAGGAGGGGACAATTCAAATGTGGCCTGTCAGGACTGGAGGTTGCCTCAGTGTTGTACACTGAGGAAATGGGAGGAATTTCAGAAACGTTTTGACTGGGTAAATAAACACAGTTTTGGCAATATTTCCTGTTAAACCTTGGTTTTGGACTTTCAGATTGTTTTTATTTTGGGAAATGATTATTTGTTTACAATTTTACCTAAGGAGGGGAATAAACTGAAAAGCTGATCCTCTGCCTGGGGGAGACACAGCACTCCTGTAGCTGCTCTGAAAAGAGCAGTGCCTCTGAAATTATTCTTATTTTGAGCTAGAAACACTGCAAATACTCAGTGGCTGAAGCCTGCCAGTTAAAATACAGCTGTATAGTGATACATACTTAGGTGGTGGCAGCTCTTGGGAGTTTCTTCTTCACCACCTCCCCAGTGTTTATACCACTGTGAGATATTGTTATTCTGAAGTGCCTCCTGCAGCAGTTTTATTTGCATTAGCTTTATTTTTCAGTACTGAATTAGTAACCATTTAAAACTGTCAACCACATGTAAACAAGTGGTGTGTAAGTTATGAATAACAACTTACCTGGAATTACAACTGCCTGTTTGGATTGCACAAGGCTCGGCGCTGGGGGAGTTGTGAAATGACTGAATTCACTACTGCAACATTATTTCTGTTTGGCTGCCTTCTTGCAGCCAATTTGAATAAATACCCTGGTGCTCACATGATTCCCTCAGCCAGTGCTCCTGGGGGGAATGCTGGCTTCCCAAGTGTTGGAATATGAGTGCTCAACTCCAGCCCATGTGATGAGCAACATTTTTTTTGCAGGCTCTATCAAAACTGTGCTTGCTCACTGTGTAACTTGTCAATTCTGACCAAAGATCTTGGATGGGGGAAGAAATACCATTATTAACTGATGTAATGATAAAATGTGTTGAACAAGTATTTGGTATAAATATTAAATCTTCAAACTGTGTTGGTGGGCTCTGATGGCAGGTGGGGAAATGGTGGCCCATGTCCTTTTCCTGGGCTGGGGACCCCTGGTGACATTTTTCTTTGCTTGGAGCACTGATATGCAGACATATACAACTTTTTAAAAAAACTATTTTTAATGCAGGAATGAATTATCTAAGATATGCAGATTTACTTCTTTTAATTTGATCCCTTAAGGGCAAATCTTTTATGTTCTCTGAGTATGTCTTAAGGCTAATCAAGCTAATGAATTGTTGTTCCAGGTAACAACATGGAAGGTACTTGTGTTCCCCATGCAGAGCCCACCAGCTTTGCACATGGATTTTACTGATTTGGGTTTTACTTCCCTCTGAAGCCCTGGAGCACCAGGGCACTGCCAGCCTGTGGGATTGCCCTGCTCCCTAGAAAATGCTGATTAAGCATCCAGCTACCTGCATTATGCAACAGGGAAAGAATTTGCCTGATCGTAGCCCTGTCAACACAAAGAGATTGCAGCAGTATAACAAAACAGGCTTCTAAAGTCTTGTTTAAACTGAATCTGGATTCTATTAAAAAGTGTTAGTCCAGAGAGCCACAATAGCTCACTCGGTTACCATGGGCCAAGCAGGCTCCAGTTGCATCAGACTATTGTTTTTTATTGGAGTCCTCTCCTCATCCTGCACGTTTGTTATTCATTAATTCTAAAATATCAATCAAAAAGATCCGTGGCATCCTCTGGTCCCAAGTGGAATTTTCCTGGGTGGGATTTCTAATAAGCTTCTAACTGCTTTCACTGTGGCCTCGCCTTTTTAGTTTAAAATGAATGATTTTCCATTCTTGAGAGCCTGGAGCTAAGAGAACTTGCACCTAGAGCCTTTCTTTGACTTCTTTTTAATTCTGCCTGTGTGTAGCAGAGGCTGGTGCAGCCATCCATAGTTCCTGAGATATGCCAGCTACTGTGTGGGAAGAAAATGTAATATATATGATGTCTTTCTGGATGTTTGTGGCTTTGTATAATTGTCTTGTCTAGAGCAGTGGAATTTTTGTTGAGAAATCCTTATCTGTTCGTAGATCTCTGGTTTATAACACTGCTGTTTAAATAAATTGTTTGAAGTCCTTGCCTTGGAGATATCTCCTGTGCCGTGTTCAGATTGCTTGTTTCCCTCCCACAGTAGTTTTAAGTTGGAAATGCTTTTTTTGTTTATAATAAGAGGAAGTTTTTTATTCTACATATCCCAAAGGATTGCTGCACTCTTTGGGTGATGTGGAATGTCAGAACTTCCCATGTGTACAAATTCACCAGGGAAACATGGACAGATCCTGCCCAAAAGCTTGGATTGCAGAGGCCATACAGAAAACTATTCCCAAAGGTTTCCTCTGTCATGCTGCTGCCATGCAGCAGGGATTTCAGCTATGGACAGGGATGTGTCTAATGGATTTGTGTTACAGAAGAGCTCCAGGGGCTGATCTGTGCCCTGTGTTTGACATTTTGGAGCTGTTGGGGTTGGTTATGGCCTTGGCTCTCTGGGCTTGGGCTCTGAGGTACCTTCCTGTCAATGATGAGGGGGGAGAAGAAACTCCAAACCCACATTTGCATCCTGAACAAGAAGCTGGAAGAAAAAGATTCTCAGTAATGTCTTCAAAAGACTTTACAGTGCTGTGACCTTATAATTTTCCTTGAAGCAGAGTCCTGAGCTGCCAGCAGTGGCATTTTGTGTGTCTAAAGTGTATTTACCCTGGTTCCCATCACTGCAGGCACACCCACGGGATGGAGCTCTGCAGCCCACAGCCCGGAGCTGGCAGGGGGTGAGGAGGGAGCTGGGCACTGCTTGGCAGAGGCTGCCCTGGGGCTGAGGCTCCTGCTCCCCATCCCTGCTGCTCCTTCTGCTCTTCCACCTCTGCTCCGGCACCTCATTCCCAGTCCAGCAGTGAAATGATGAACTCTAAATGGGCTGTATCTTTATTAGGTTCAGTTTCTAATTCATTATCATTTCTGTTTCCAGAAAAGGCATTCTGTGGGAGGAATATGATCATTTTTGAAGTGTTGGGACCGCCCTGCAAGTACCATGCCCTTGTGTGCTTGGGTGACTCGTGCTTTGGCACCTGCATTGTTCAAACATTTCTGGTTCTCTTAGCGTGCTTATTCCTTTCCAGGTGTTAAAATTAACACAGAGGGCAAAGGGATTGTCAATAAATGTGAAAAATAATGTCAATAAAATAACAGCAGATGCCTTTTCAGGCGTGGGATTGCATCATGGAATTTGTTTTCGTGACCCAGACTGCAGGAGAGTTTACAGGATGGCTGAGCAGTGTCAGTAAAAGCCAGACAGTGTTTTTACCAGTTAATCCCCAACATCCTAGAGCTGGAATTAGGGCCTCTTCTTAGCTTTCAATGGAGGAACATGATATATCTCCTAGGTTTTGTGAGGGCCCCTTAGGACAGAATCTCTTCCCTGCAGCATGTTTGTAAATTTGCTGGACTTCAAGCTTCCCTTGCCCCTGGCAAGACTGCAAAATCCCAGGCTTACCTTTCCTTAAAGCTGCTTTTCTCTGCTATTAAGGTGACAAGCTGTGAGCTGTACTGAGGTGAAAAAATGAGTTAAAAACCCAGAGTCACCGCTGAGAATGGGCTCATCTGCTGTTCACTCTCAGGCTGTGGTCAGAGGCACTTGGGCACCAGCAGAGCTGAACATAAATAAGGGCAGTCATAAAGCTCAGTGTGGGGATCAGTCTCTCTTCAGCCTCTTTCATCTCCCAGGAGAGTTTAAAAAAAAAAAAGGTGTATATATATATATATATATATATATATATATATATATATATATATATATAATCTATTAAAATATATCAATATAAAAATATATAAATATAATATAAATATAAATAGATTTTTATTATATATTTTAATATATATCTTATTTATATTTATATATTTACTTATATAATATATAAATATATAATATATTAATAATATTAATTGTATAATAAACAATAAATCATATCATATATAATGAATAATATATATTAATGATAATATAATATAATATATTTTATATATATTTATTAAAATATATATATTTATATATATATTTTTATATATTTATCCCTGAGCCATCAGTGGCAGCTGGACCAGTGTGTTTGAGCTGCATGTCTGTGCTGGGTTTGCCCAGGCTTTTTCTGCTCTATTTTTCCTTTGGCTGGGTTATTTTATCTCACCCAGGTGAGAAGAAGATAAAAGACACTGAACAAGGATGGATTACCAGCCTGCAAGTTCCTTTCTGCAGCTTAGCTATAAATGTAAATTGTGGGTTTGGGTCCAGGGTTCCCCACTTAAAACTGGCAGATGTTGAATACCAAAATTACACATGTGTTGTTGATCAGCGTTTTCCAACCCCACTGTTGTCTGTTAGAGGATCAAAAGATCAAAAATCAGTATTTTGCTAAACAAAGGAGGCAGAAGGCAAACAGCAGTTTGCCATAATACAGAAGATGCCTCTGGTTTCTCTGGCTCTTTGCAGCTCTTCCTTGGAGATTATGGGGATAGGTTTGGGGCTTTGGCTTTTTTGAGTTTCTTTTGTCTTTCAGTCTATAAAGTTCTGTTTCTTATTATCATTGTTTCTGCTTTCCAGAGACCTAAGATAGCAAGTTGGCTCAGAAATTCTCTTTCTCATTTTAGCCACAGGAAATGTTGCTCCATACATTCAAAGTGCTTTTCCAGGTAGGCTTGTTTGGAATCTGGGTGGTTTGGGTTGCAGGCTTTTGTCTGCACTGAGCTGGAAGTGGTTTCTGTGGGTTAGAGGGTGGGACTTGCAGGTTGTAAAAATTCAGTTTTTTACAGAGTTATCCAGTGTCCTTTTGTGCCGTCCTGCAGTGTGAGTGACACAAAGCCTGCTGTACAAAAGGCAGTGGTGTGATTCTGGCTTCCAGCTTTATCGCTGAAATATCTGCAGATAAAAAGCTGCAATTCTCTTAGGGGTATTTTTTGGGCTTTAAAATAGAAAAAAAAAACCCTCATGAATTTTTTTTTCATGTCATTTTGCACAGCCTTCATCAGAGCAGTCAGATGCATTGTGTTTACCTTTACTGGTGCTTCCCTGGCTGTTTTTCAGGAATGGATTTGATGATGTGGGGTCTTGAGGGTGTATTTGATCTGGAAGTGTTCAGTGAACTGCTGTGTGTGATGTTACACACACAGGAGGAGTAGAAAATGGTAAGCTGGGCTTATAAGAATTAACATTCTTAATAATAGAATAATAATAATAAATTATAATATCATTTATAATAATAAATTCATAATAACTCCAAACATGGGGTTATTATGGGGTTATAAGAATTAACATAAAACTCTTCATTAATTATGTGTCTGTGGGAAGAAATTTGTAGAAAATTTTTAAATCTTGACAGAAGGCTCACATAGTATACATTTGTCTGTAAACTTTGAGACAAATGTTGACTGAGAAATGCTATAGAATAAGACAGACATTGCTGAGAGAGAAAAAGAACTAGAAACAAGTTTCAAAAACTAGCCTTATGAAAAAACTAAATACTTTAGAGAAATAGAATATTTCTATTATATCTTTATATCTATTTATATCTTTATATCGATTATATCTCTTTCTATATTTCTATTTATATATATATTTAAATATAATATATATATTATATTTATATTCTAAATATTTCATTATTATATGTATTATATTTATGTAATTATTTTGTTATATATTTTAGAATCTTTCTAAAATATATAATAAAATAATTACATAGAAATAATTATATATTTTATTTATTATATTTATGGAATTATTTTATTATATATTTTAGAATCTTTCTAAAATATATAATAAAATAATTACATAAAAATAATTATATATTTTATTTATTATACTTATGGAATTATTTTATTATATATTTTAGAATCTTTCTAAAATATATAATAAAATAATTACATATAAATAATTATATATTTTATTCATTATATTTATGGAATTATTTTATTATATATTTTAGAATCTTTCTAAAATATATAATAAAATAATTACATAAATATAATAAATAAAATATAGAATAAATAATTACTCTCTATATATATAGTAATTAAGAAATATATATATTAAGAAATTAAAATATATATATATTATATATATTATATATATATTAAGAAATATATATATAGTAATTAAGAAATATAATAAATAAAATATAGGATAAATAATTATATATATATATATATATATATATATAGTAATTAAGAAATAGTTAGCTTCTAAGTGTAATAGCATGAATTATAACCTCTGTATTGTCTCACCCTAATCATGAGACTAAAAACAGAATAAAAATTTTTAAAACCCCTCTCAGTTACCCCATCTCTAAGTCTAAAAAGAACTTAATGCAGCGTGTGGGAAGGAATCTGCTGGCTGTGGTGGCAGGGCCCAGGTTGCTGTGAGCGTGAGGAGCACAAGGGGAAGGGCAGGGCAGGACAAGGGCTCCTGGTGGCCCTGCAGCCTGGCCAGCGCTGGCTCTGAGCCTCAGCCCAGCTGGAGGGAGCAGGGTGGGCTCTGGGGCTGCACAAGGCTGGGAGAGCAGGGCTTGACACAATCACCCCGTGAGCTGGGTTGGAGCAGGTGCTGTCTGTGAGCAGCCCCCAGGGCAGACATCAGGGGCCGTTCCAGGCATTCTTGGAAATGCCTGGGGCTGGGGACTGCACCACCTCCCTGGGCAGCCCTTGCAATGCCCAGCTGCCCTTTCTCTGAAAGGTTTTCCCTAATTCCCAAACCAAACCTTGAGTAGTGACAAAACAACAGGGTTTTTGTTGTGGTGTAAAATCCCAGTTCCCAGTCAGTAGATGAAGTGTTGTCCAGGGAGGAAGGAGGAAGTTGGAGTGAACTCCCTGGCTCTAATAAAGTGAGAAGACAGTCCCCATAAATACAGATTTGGCAACTGCTGAACTTTAAGGATGGGGGAGAATATTTGCTACTGGAAATCATCTTCAGATTCAGCAGCAGCTTGGACCCAAAGGATGCTAAAGCTCCTGGGCTGGTGGTTTGTGCTGGGTTATTTCTTGCATGGACAGTAGGTTAGTGCCTGAAAAATCGTTTGAGCTTTGATAAGGGAAAAAACCAACCAGCACAGAGAAGTGAGATGCCCAAAAAACCCTGCAGTTAGAAGTAAATACATTGGTGGGATTTTTTGAGTTACTATTTGCCAGTCATGTTACATTCCAGAAATCACAGTTAGTAATTTATTTTACAGAGCAAGTCAGTCTAATGAAATTCTGTAGCAGCACCTTTTATTGTGTGAGAAAACCTCAGCATTGGTCTGTGTTTCCTTTCCCTAGAGTGGCAGTGCCTGAATATCAGTATTTTCACAATAAAGTGCAAAGATGTCTTTGAAAGGCATGGAGAAAACATTTTATTGTCTTTGTAAAAAGAGAAAGCAAAAAGCTGATGGATTGCAGAGAAGCACAACCCAGCAATGAGTTATATATTTTAGAATATTTCTAAAATATATAATAAAATAATTACATAAATCTAATACATGTATTAGATTTATTTTAATTTATATTTATTTATATAAATATTCAATTAATATATTTAATTAATTAATTAATTAAATAGATTAATTAAATATTTAATTAATATATTTAATTATATTAATTATTTAATTTATATTTATTTTAATTACACAAATATAATAATATGTATTGTATATAATGTATATATTATGTAATATGTATAATTACAGAAATATAATACATATATATGTATTCCATCAGTTCAGAAAGGAGCTCAGACCTGAGCTATGATTAAATGGTTAAAGCATGGAGACTGCAAGGGAAATGTTGGAAAGTTAAATAGGGGAAGAACAGCATTAATGTAAAGCTATTTGGTCAAAGGGGTTGTAATCAATACAATTTGGATTTTATGACATCCATAGAAGGAATATTGCTGTCTCCCAGCACAGAGGGCTGTGGACTGGCAAACATTTAATCAGAAAAAGATGCTCACCTGTTAAACTGCCCATACTGCAGCTAAAAGGTGAAGTGATCCAGGGAGGGAGGAACAGGGGTGTATGTGAAAAGTGGGACTGCATTTTTATTAAATGGATCCATAAGGCTGTCACTGAAATGTTGTCACTGTTTTTAGTGTCTCTTCAAATCAGTGCTGAGAAGGGTCTCAAAAGAATTGGAATTTCTTACACAGAGACATGAGAAGTGTAAAAACGTTTGCTAGAGTAAGAAATTCTCCTTTGTGCTATCAAGAGAGGGGTAAAAAATTCCAGTTCCAAACAGGTGAAGCATCAAAAATTGAAACTTGAATATTTTGTTCAAGAATTTCTTACCAGTATTTGTGTTAATCCTTCATTTCCTGTAGGAAAAGACATCCTGTCCTAAACAGATGCATGGAGGGATGTCCTCTCCTACTGTAAAAATCAGATTGGATTGGATAACAGCAACTTGTGACCTGAAGTAGTGAGGATAAATGAGCTGAAAGGGAGGAATAAATGACTGAATGAAGGGCTTGAAGGATGAGAAATCTTTCCTCTCCCTGTCCCTGTTCCTTCCTGCAGTGACTTCCCACAGATTGCCTGGGCTGCTTCTCCTCTGCAGGCACTGCTGGGGATGGGGACTCCCCCAGGGCTGCTCTGGGTGTCCCTGGGCATGGCAGGAGGGAGTGCAGCTCTCCCTGTGCTCCTGAATCCCCTCTGCTCACGGTAGGAGGGAGCTGCAGCTCTCCCTGTGCTCCTGAATCCCCTCTGCTCACTGCAGGAGGGAGTGCAGCGTCTCCCTGTGCTCCTGAATCCCCTCTGCTCACGGCAGGAGGGAGCTGCAGCCTCTGCCTGTGCTCCTGAATCCCCTCTGCTCATGGCAGGAGGGAGTGCAGCCTCTGCCTGTGCTCCTGAATCCCCTCTGCTCATGGCAGGAGGGAGTGCAGCGTCTCCCTGTGCTCCTGAATCCCCTTAGCTCATGGCAGGAGGGAGTGCAGCGTCTCCCTGTGCTCCTGAATCCCCTCTGCTCAGGGCAGGAGGGAGCTGCAGCTCTCCCTGTGCTCCTGAATCCTCTGTGCTCACTGCAGGAGGGAGCTGCAGCCTCTGCCTGTGCTCCTGAATCCCCTTAGCTCAGGGCAGGAGGGAGCTGCAGCTCTCCCTGTGCTCCTGAATCCCCTCTGCTCATGGCAGGAGGGAGTGCAGCCTCTGCCTGTGCTCCTGAATCCCCTCTGCTCATGGCAGGAGGGAGTGCAGCCTCTGCCTGTGCTCCTGAATCCCCTCTGCTCACTGCAGGAGGGAGCTGCAGCCTCTCCCTGTGCTCCTGAATCCCCTCTGCTCATGGCAGG
This sequence comes from Molothrus ater, assembly GCF_012460135.2. Classification (NCBI taxonomy): domain Eukaryota; kingdom Metazoa; phylum Chordata; class Aves; order Passeriformes; family Icteridae; genus Molothrus; species Molothrus ater. The sequence goes on along the minus strand of NC_050493.2, from coordinate 14,206,705 downwards.
AGGGAGCTGCAGCCTCTGCCTGTGCTCCTGAATCCCCTCTGCTCACAGCCCCTGGCTTTTCTCACGCCACCACAAGCTGGGGGAAGCCTGGGATGTTTATACCCAGCCTTATTTATAATAACTCCTGTTTATTTTTGTGCAGACGGAAAGGAATCTGTGTGTGAGCACATGCATAGGATTTTTTGTTGCTATTAGGGGTGGTTTTTAGTGGTTGGGGTGGGTTTGCTGTTTTTCTAAGCTCAGAGAAATGCCAGGGATCAAAGCAAGGCAATCTGAAGGAAGGAGCCAAGTACAGAGACTCACTAATGCTTCTGAAATTCCACAGGAGTAGGACTAAGAAAGCCACAGTCGTTCTGTGAAGATCTCATCTGTTATTATTTTGTCAAAAATACACTTTGCAAACACTGCCATGTCAATATTCAGAGTAGATGACTTCAAGCAATGAGTGTTTTGGCTCGGTGTGCAGGAGCTGTTATTCTTTATAATGTTACAGGATCTCAGACCTTGAAGAGCAGTGAAAGGAATGGTTTGTGTTCCTCAGAGAAACACGAGAGAGCGAATTTTTTTTCCCAGGGCAGAAAATATTCCTGTGTTCAGTTGGTTTATTGGGGTTGTTGTAGCCTGTTCCCTGTCTTTGCTTCCAAGAACCACCTCTGGAAAAAGCAGAATTGCAGGTTAAAGCTTGCCAGAGGACAGATTTGCTATCAGGCACTTGGAGGTTGTGCTTCAGCATTTATTTTGGATAAATTTCGGGGAAGGAAGTGAGTACAAGATTGATCTTGGCCTTTATAAATAGCACTCCAAGCACCTCAGATCATTTTCTGCATTGCCATGTCTTGAGTTACTTGGTTGCACAGCAACGCAGCCCAAAAATTGCATTTTCACATAAAATAGCAGCTCCTCTATTTCTTCATTCCTTATTGTCATGTTACTCAATTGATTTAAACGTGCTGGTGTGGATGTTTTTCACTCCCTACGCTGCCTGTGTGGAGAATGACAGTGTTGGTTGTACCAATTCCCTGGAAGTGTCAAAGGAGGGAGAACACTGTTCTCAAACGATGCGTTTTAGTTACACCAGTAGCAGTTCTACTCAACTAATGACCCTTTTAAATACCAAAATATTTCAGACTCAGCCTGGCAGATGCTTTGTGGAGTGTCACTGAGTTCCAAGGAACACTGAAGCAAATGGAGTTTTCCCATCATAGGGATTTAATAACAAACAAGTATTAGCAAAGTTTTGTAAAGATTAAAGGTTTTTACACCTCTTCATTTTCCAAAACTTTACAAAAATATCTTTTTTCTCCTCCTAGCTCTCCTGTTGGCTCCACACAAAACACATGCAGGATATTGGTTTTTCTCTTTCTGTCCCAATTCAGATTCCCCCTTCTCAGTAACACTCCATGTGCAGGGGTGTGGTGGGGCTGGGGAGCACCAGGAGGGAATAAAGAGATTTTTAGAGTCTTTGGTGCCAACAACCAGGCATTGTAGGCACCTTTAAAGCCTGGAGGCTGTTGATGTGCTGTGGGCTGCTGGGTTTGCCAGGGATAGAGAGGACAAGGTGGGGAGTGGGGCCAGGAGCTGATGTTTCAGGCAGGATTCTGCTTTCCCAAATCCATTTGCAGTGTCTGGTGTGTTGTAGCCTTTCCTCCTTTTCCTCTTTTCCTCGGCGTGGAGCTCAAACTGGAGATAATTTTACTGCATGCAACAAGATTGACAAAATAATTTTCCTGCACGGCACAGTAAGACATGAAAAGTGCCTTTTCAAAAGTACAATAAACAAAGAAAAGATGTTTGTGTAGGGAAAAAAAAAAATTGGAGGAATAATAGGAGTAGGGAAATTGCTCCTGTTGCTTTAAGGTAGCTTTTAAAAATAGGAGTAGTCAGTTAATGCTCCAGCCTTTACCACAGTAAACATATAATTGTGAGCTGATTGTGGTGAATTCCTAAACAACAGCCCCCATCAGCAGAAGCCTGCAGGAGAGAGCTCGACATCTGGAAGCCAGCAGCAGTCAGGATTTTATTAAGCAGCACTGCCAAATAAAATCTGAGCACTGCTATAAATGATATAAAAATAAAGATTGGCTATGGTGTAACATCTGGAGATGCCAGCAAGTGAGCCTGGCTTTGGAGCTCTGGGTGAGAGCAGCAGAGCTTTCCCAGCAGCTTTGGAGCCTGAGGGGGACATGGTGGGCAGGGATGTGGCTCCCTGTGCTGCTTGTCATGATCAGGAGCTGAAGCACAAGTGGAATAAAGAGAAAAACTGCAAAATTGCTCTCAGTGTGCCTGAGTTATTTTTATTGGAAAGGTTTTGGCCACGTACAGTCTGTGTTGCGTATTCCAGACCTAAAGCAAGGTTTATGGGATATGATTTTCTGTCTGTGAAGGGGGTTATGAGAGAGTGACCTTATCCCAGGGAGCAGGGGCCTGCCCTCTTCCTCAGGCTGCAGCCTGACCCATTTATTTCCAGCGCTCACCCTGTGGATGGAGCCGACTGCATGGGTCGGTGGCTGGGACAGCCCTGTCTGGCTGCCCTGGGAGCCAAGGCTCAGGGTTAGGGAGGGGGTGCAGAGCTGACCCAGATGGGACCCAGCAGCCATGCCAGGCTTGGCTGGGGCAGGGAGGGTTTGGGGCAGCATCCCCTGGGAACGTGGGCTCTGGCACCACAGAAAAAGGGGCACTTTGCCCTTGTGCACACTCCTTTTGGGGGACGTTGGTTCCCCTCCATGCTGAGCAGGACATTGCCCCATCCAGTGGCAATCAAATTCACTCCTGTGAATTCAGAAAGCTGGGATTAAGAGCTCCTTCTCAGCCTTTGTGTCTAGAAATAGCCCAGAACACCGCAGCACAAAGTTCAAGGATGTAAAAGAAGTGCTATGTTAAATGAAATTCCAATCTTTCATTTTTTGAACAGGTTTTTGATACAGCTCAGCTTGATACAACCTGCTATTTACCAGCCTGGCCTTTAATATTGGATCTGCTTTCCAATTATGCTTCAATTCATACACCAGTTGCAGAGGGCGTGTGTGGGTGTACGTGCGAGAGAGGGAGATTGATTTTGTTCTTTAAAAATGTGAAGTCTGCACTAACTATGAAAACCCATCAGAATTTCTAGCACTTAAATGCCATTTCCTTTCTCAATGTGCTACCAGCACTAAGTAATGTTCACGACATCTCTCTGGCAAGTGAAGGAGTACATGCTGCTTTTTCAGAAGTAGAATATTAATACAGATATCAGTGAAAACCAGGCTGCAGATCCTTTCCAGAAGTAAAGAGTTAAAGTGAAAGCTCAAATTATGACTTAGAAGCAAATGCATAAGGTCTTAGCTGTGTTTTTCAGAAGTACATGAGTGAAAATGGAATAAAGAGAGTGCACGTTGCTGTATGTTGGAGTCACCTCTTGTGTGTGGAACAGCAGATTTGGGGAACCCTTTTTGCCACCACTTTGCACAGATCACATTTGTATTCCTGGTTGTTTTTCCCAGCCACTGTCTTTTTTGTGTGCTGTATTCCTGAGTCGTGGCAGTGCTTTGGTGGTCACTGTGCCTGAGAAGCCCAATGGAGTGTTCTCTCTGCCTTTCTGTAGTTCTGACTGGTCTTTTCTGTTTCCTGTAGGTTTAAAGACCTATCTGATCTCGGGTCAGAAGGTGAAGGAGCCCCAGTGCAGCTGTTCTCAAGCTTTGCTTCCTGGCTTGGAGTCTGCAGACGGAGCCAGGACTCCGGGAACGTCGGCAGCCGACAGCTCCAGCGACCCCTCCAAGACAACCAAACAGGTGGAAAAGCCCAAGGTGAGCTGTCCCCTCAAAGCCCAGCAGCACAGATCTCATAGCAGGGCTGGGGAAACCTTATGGGCTTGTTTATGCACTGCTTTACATATTTACATATGTATGGGTGTGTGTACATAGAGTGACAAAACAGAGTTTGAGGGAGGAAAAATGTACCAAGTTAAATGGCTTGCTTCCCACTTGGCAAACAATCCCTAAAATAAGGTGAGCGCTTCTCAAAGGTGGTTTCACATAAATATTTCTATTTGTATTTCAGGACTGAGAGGTCAATGATGCTTTTTAAATGGTCTGGATTGTATGGGGGGGGAAGAATATGATTTATGCAGCTACTGGAACTTCTGGGATTTTCTGGTTTTGCTGCTTCTGCCATTCCTCTGTCATGAAGGTCATGTACCTGTGAGCCTTTCCATGAGTATTCAACAGACATCCTGCAAAAGATAATTGGATTGTTTTTGTGATGGGAGAAAATGCTCTGGTGGGTTGGCAGATTGGTTTATCTGCTTGCTCTAGAAACCTATATCTGGAGCTGAGGGCAAGGATTTGTATGGATTCAGCTTGGAGGAATGATGACACTTTGTTATGTTCACACCTCTCACAAGATCTCTTGACAAGGAAATCTGTGAAACAATGTGTATTGCTTCAGAGCTTTGCTGTTACTCTCCATCTTCCATCTCAGAACAGATTTCCCAAACAACAGATGTCTATTCTCTCTTTTCATTTGTGCTAAGAATTCCTCTCCTGGGCTGCTGAGGTGGGCACAAATGTCAGAGCCAGGGGTGGCCATCTGCAGGTCCCTGTCCTTCCACTTCAGTGTGCTCAGTCCTGACTGGATCTCTTCAGCTCAGGTTGGAGACTCAGCTGACAGAGTTGATGTGGGGATAATTTTCATTCTACTTCGTTTTTACTGCTTCTCATTTTTTTCTGGATTAGAAGAGCATGAGTGGGGCACCTTTACCCTGCCTCTGCTCCCAGTTTTAAGATTTGAAGTAAAAACACTGGATTACAAGTGAGATCAGCTGGAGGGCTGACCCAAAGAGATGGTCCAAAGTGGAGTGAGCTCCTTAGGGAGCAGGCCAGGCTGTTAACCACAGAAGGGAGCTGTAGCCATCTTTATCCCTCCCCAGAATGTGCACTGAGTGTGGTTTGACAGCATCCAAGTTACTGGTGATATGTTGCTATTCCTTTTCCTGTGTAAGAAAGAATATATTTGGCATCCTACTGGCACCAGCTTTCCAGCTCCTTCTTGCCTTTCAGTGAAGGCAAAGGCAAATAAGGCAGGAAAATACATCTTAGAGCTGGGGGGAGCTGTACAGGTAAACCTGTGAGTGCTGCCCAGGCTGTGGTCCTGCAGAGGTCCAGGTGTGGCAGTGACAGAAATTCCTTCATTTCAAGCAGTGAAGGAAGAAGAATGTGCCAAGTGGAGCAGGATTGCTGAGCTGCCAGTGTGGAGCAGAAGGGAGAGAGGAGGGATGAAGCCAAGCAGTGAAGCTGTGGCTGCTGTTCTGAGAGACAGTGAGGATGCCTTGGGAATGTCAGACAGCAGAGGAGGCTGTGACTGAGCACTGAAACTGCACTGGAGGGTGGGGCTGACCCCCCTGCAGCTGGGGCTTGGTAACATTGTTGTGTACAAACCTGGGCTGGTGCTTGTTAAAATGATCTGGGTGCAAAATGAGGGCTGTGTTAAGGATCAGCTCTGTTGTGTTTTCTGAGGTGTGGGGTGATTTACCTTGCACAAGGGCAGCTACAGCTGCACCACTCTTCTGAGCAGCTGGGATGTGATGTGGAACATGCTGCTGCCCCACCATGCTTTGTCCCTGATGTTCTGCTCTGGAACTGCTGCTGGGTGTTAATTTAGAATATCCTGAGTGGAAGGGATTCAAAAGGATCATTGCAGTCCAGCTCCTGGCCCTTGAAATGTTTCATTGCTGAGTGAAAGTCTCTAGAGTGCAGAAACACCAGCATGGCTGTGAGTGAGAGAAGCAGAAACTGAAAGAAGCTGCTCAGAAGAGCATCTCAGACAAGTGCCAGCCCAGATTCAGCTGCCTGGGCTGCCCTGCTGTGCTCCAGCTGCTGCAGTTTGTGTCTGGAGGTGCCTGCTTTTACTCACCACCCTCAGCACTGCATCTCTGGCCAGGGGTTTCCCAAGTGGCCTCACAGCTGTGACTCCTGAGCCTGCCTTGCCCCAGGGCCCTGGTGCTGAGGGGATTCTGGATGAGCCCAGGTTTCCCTGTGACTGTGTGAGCATTGCCTTAACAACCTGTTCTGAGCCTGTCTCTGCCCACAGGAGAGTGGGGAGCAGCCCTGCCTCTCCCAGCACAGCTGCAGGGATTCCTGACTCTAAACCATGCTCTTGAGGGGAATGTGCACCAGCTTCTCTCTGCTGGGGAGAATCACAGAATCATGGGATGGTTTGGGTTGGAAGGACCTTAAAGCCCATCTGCTTCCACCCCATGCCACCTTCCACTATCCCAGGCTGCTCCAAGCCTCCTCCAGCCTGGCCTTGGACACTTCCAGGGATGGAGCAGCCACCACCTTCCTTGGGAAAACCTGTGCCAGTATTTCACCAGTCCCATTGTAAAAAATTTCTTCATTGTATTGAATTTAAATTTCCTCTCTTTTGCTTTAAATATATATGTATGTTAAAAAACCCCCACAAGGTATGACTGCAGTTTGATCAGAGATCATGCACAATTTTTGAAAAGGAGTGGGTTTCTTTTTTACAGCTTTTGGGTTTTTCGTGAGGGTTTTTTTTCAAGCCTGCAGCTTGCTGGTAGGGTCTGGAGATAATCATTTGCAAAAGAATCATGACTTACATGCCGACTGTTTTAAATACAAAGCTGTAAATGGTGTCAGTGTAGGAGGAGATGACTCCAGCTCTGCAAAAGAGACTTAAGCAGGAGAGGCAAAATTACAAGCAAGTTGAAATATTTTTATTTTAAAGGGAATAAGTGGCTATATTGGATGCAAAGGATGACTTTCACATTTTGGGCTTAAAAGGATGTTCTAGAGGACAAAATCTGTAAAGGAAAGTCAGGAGGGAGAGTGCAACAGTCATTGATCCATGAAAGGAATTGTATTTCCTCCTCTGGTGTATCTGTAGTGCATTTAACTGCAAACCTTGTTGCAGTTTGAATGTCAATAAGATGTGTTTACATTACTGAAATGGTGAACACAGAGGGTAAGAACTCTGAGTAAATCTATAATAGCAGGTGGGTTTTTGAATGAAAACACTCTACCCTGCTGAAGTGGTTTTGGTGTCAGTTTATCTTCCCTATCATCTTTATGACATGCCTCACTTGACAGGGATTCATAAGCTGTTGTAAAAATGTTTTAATGATTGCTTGGTATGAAAACAGAAAGTCCTTTGCTTGTCTTAGTGTTTGCTGGAAGTGCATTAATGTTTTATTCATGGCACTGAGGTCACAGCACACGGAGCCTGTGAATGCCTGCCATAGAGAAGGAAGTTAATGATGTTGACTTGAACACATGGGGAAAGTCAGAGGAACTTCTGCCTCTTCTCAAAGGTCAGGCTACTTTTCCAAGCCCTTTGTCTTCTGGCTTCACCCTGGGAGCTGAGTGTTGGAGGTGGTCTTGCTAATTTATTAGCAGGATCAAACAGGGAGTGGTTTCTTCATTTTTTGTTAGAGGTATTTGTTTTTGTCACCATTACCTGACTTTTGCCATGGATAAATCTAAATCTAACTCCCAGAGGGTTACTTAGTAAGGCTTGGTAGCCCACTGGCAATTTATTTTTTAGTCCATCTAGCAAAGCCTTCCACCAAGTGGCCAAGACATTTGTGATGGTTAGTCAGAGATTATTTTTAAACAAAACCATTTGAGAACCAACTCCATAGTTTCTTCAGCTGTGTTGGTATTTGTTCAGACTGCAGAGGTTCAGAACTGGATGTAAATTGTTTATCTGCTGCCAGGTTAGAAAACTCAGAGTAATTTCAGTGCCCAGGCTGGACTGTGTCCCTGAGGAACAGCAGACAGCACGGTCTGCTGGCTGCTGAGGAGGCTCCAGGTCCTACATGAAAGCCTTTGAGAGGCATTGCTGAGTGGGTAGATGTCACAGGGAGAGTGGGCTGGGAGAAACATCTGAAAAGGAAACAAGCTGGGTGTTTCCAGGTGGGACATCAGAGGGGGAAAAGGAGCATTAGGTGAAAAGTTAGTTCTGAAAAGACTTAACTCTGAAATGGGGAGTGAACCTGGAGGCAGAAGTTGTGGGCTTGGACTAGAGAGGCTTGAACATGTCCAGAGCAAACAGACAAAATTAAATGGGATGTTGAGTATGTGACAAAAGGCTCAAGTTCTTGCTGGAAAACCTGCTGTGGTGTTTAGTAGCAGACTTTGGTGAGCCTGGTCACCAAAGAACTGAACTCAGGGTCCCTCTGAGCAGGGTCCTGCCTCAACACTGCCTGCACTGGAGAAGAGAGTGAAGAACGTGGAAGATAAAATTCCAGGCTTAATTCCCCTTAAGAAGGTTGCATTTTAACTTGAAGGAATTAGCTTGTTTTAAAAGCTCAAATGCAGCATTTTAAGTTTCTTCCAAAATACACAACCTGAAACTGGTACAAATCCTGATGGTTTTGCTTTCCTTGTTCCCTGTGACATTTGCTGGGTGTTTGGCTCCAATAGCCTGAGCTCCCCTCCCCTGTCTTAGGGCTCTGTATGAAAAAGCATTTGCCTTTATTCATGTCAGATTTGTTGCTCTCCATTTCTCTGGACTATTCATAATGCATCATGGTGTTTCATGTTTTTTCTGGATTTTGCTGCATTTTGTGCTGTCTTCTCTCCTAATGGCATTCAGATCCCTTCACAGGCAGGTTCCACCCAGGGAAATTGCACTTCTCCTACTAAAGAGTGTTTTATTCCTCTTGGGGAAGTCCTTTGCCTGTGCACAGTGATTACAGTCTATCTGTGATCTTACACTAGTGAAGCTTTCCTGGATTAGATTGAGCTCCAGCAAACAGCAAATCTGTGATTTATTTTTGAAATGGCGCATTCTGTTCCAGGCAAATTTTGCTCCCTGCCTCCCATTCTGTAGCTTTGTTTATCTTTGAACCGTGCTGCAAGTATACAAGTGGACTGAATTACCAATTGCATCATACTACAAGGACACTAGAACATTCCTGGCTAAAATTCTTTTGTCTCATTTCAGCCTTGCCCTTCATGTAGTACCACCCTTGCTCCCCACTGCGATGTCAGCATAGATGAAGGAGCTATCCAAAATGGTTGTCAGGATGAGCATAAAAACAGTACCAAGGTAATTGAAGTAGTTCTCACTTCCCTTTTCCCCTTATTTTTCTGCTTCCCCCAGCTTTCTTATTTTTGCACCACTATTCTTTTATCCAAGCTCTTAAGCAGCAGAACTGATTCTGATTTTTATTTTTTTGTCTTCAAAAATTTAGTTGAGTCTCCTTGCCCCAATTTTCAAAATTTTTAGTAATTTTGTGAGCTCAGCTTGATTCTGAGAAGGATCTAAGATTAGGACTCTCTAAACTATGCTGATGGTACCCCAAGAGGAAGGCCCAAGGAGCACTCCACACTCCCCATCCTCACAGCAGCAGGCTGGGTCACCTCACCACAAGTTCTGTGTCTCTCCAGCATCTCCTGCATCACCACTCTAAGACGAGACCGTTCCTGTTCACACACAGAATTCACAGCTTTAAATCAGTTTGCATCCTTTCCTGACCTACAGAAAAGCCTCTCTCATATTCCTTGTGCTGCTGCCACACTTGTTTCCTTGCCTGTTGCTTTGATATTCTCACTGAAGCCACCTAATTCCTGTGCCATGCCAGACACTGCCTGTTTGTCGTCCTGTTTGTGGCCTTTGCAGCCTCTCTGCTCTGCCTGTCACCTCTCACTCCTCCCTGAATGTTCAGCTAAATGCAGACTGAGGACAGTGCTCATTACCTGGTTGTTATATATTCAAATAAATATAATGTTTTCCGTCCCTGGAGAGAATTACTTCGTAGACATGCTCTGAGACAGTGAGCTTGTTCTTCATGTCTGTCTTACAGCTCTTCTCACCAGTAAAGCTGATTGAAAAACTTGCCAGTGCTGAGCCACTGCATTAATCTGTGTTTGTCCCTCTCTGTGCTTGACATGTTGTCTCATGCTGGAACTGTAGGCTCAGAAGCAGGGCCTGCCTCACTGGGATGGAGGGGTGTGTTACACAGCAGTTCTGTGCCAGAGTTCCAGGAAACAGCCTAAGAAAAGAATAAAATCATGATCTCTTGAGCCTTGAGGGAGGTGTCAGCAGGGACTTGTCTCAAACCAGCTGGAGATCTCCAAGACAGAGAACATGTGGGAGATCTGCCTGGGCTGCCAAGATGGTAGGCAGGAGATGCTTCTTCCCCAGGTGGCCTCTGCCCACGAGCAGGGATCTCCAAGAACCAGCTGAAGAGGGATTGATTGTCCTTAGGTGCCAACTGCCTGCTTTAAATTGCTTCCTACTGTACCTGCATGGGCTTCATGTGTGTGAGTCAGCAAATCACCAGACCTTCCTTGGAGGAGATTTGTATACAGAGTTGAGGAAGAGGTCTGTAATTGCACTGGAGGAATGCCAGTGGAGCCCAAACCTCACGTCCTTCTTGGGTTTGGTTCAGTTTTTGCTCAGCCAAAACTGGGAGCTGTGTCATGGCTGGCAGTAAGTCTGGGATGCCTGTTTAACTGGAAGCTCAGAGGACAGCCACATGCACAAAGTTGCTGTGGCATTTGGTTCCCAAGACTTCCTTGCAGCCTCAGCTCTCTTGGGAAGAAGAGACGTAAGCTCTCCCTGCCCATGTGTGTTCCCTTCCCACAGCCATGCTGCACTCAAGTCCCCCGTCTTTAGGGAATGTTAATGATGTTTAATCATATCCTTGGACTTACAGGGCTCCCAACAGCCTCTGGAGCTTCCTTGTCTCTTGATGAGAGGAAACTCCACACAAGCCTCCAAGTTCTCAGGGAAACCCTACAGCCTGCTGCCTTCAGAAGTCCCAGTAACGTTGGAGCTAACAACATTTAATAAATAGGGATTTTCTCTTACACAAACAGTTTCATACTCTAATCCCTGCCTGTTAAGATTTACAGAGCACAGAGAAACCTTGAGCTGACTGAAGGGAAGAATTTTCTTGGGGATTTGAGCCTTTGCCAAGAAGCTAAAGAGAAAGTCCATGCTGACCTTCTTTGAAAGAGAGAAATTTTCAGTGCATTTTTCAAATGATCTTGAGGAACAGCAGGGAAAGCAGACAGTGCCTAGGAGTCCAAATCTTTTATTTGAGGTGATTATGGCAAAAACTGAGTTCTTGGTTTCTGCTTTTCAAGTAGCAAGTGGCTGGAGTGGCGACAAAGAAGAGAAAGGAAAAAAAAGATAAGAAGAAGAAAGGTAGCTATGACTTTCAGGGTTTTTTAGGCCTCAGGTTGATCTGGGAGATGCTCTAAGCAAATACAATCTGTAGCATAAATTAAGAAAAACCAACCCACCAAACAATGAAGGCTCTTCACTAAGAGCTGGTTGGTCAGTTGATTTGGTTTCCCTTTGCTGGTCCTCCTCACCTCAAAACCAGAGGGGTTTGCCCTGGTGTGACAGCGTTCACAGGGGTCCAAGGATGAGGGAAGAGATGAGGATCTGACTCCATGTTTCAGAAGGCTGATTTATTATTTTATGATATATATTATACTAAAACTATACTAAAGGAATAGAAGAAAAGATTTCATCAGAAGGCTGGCTGAGAATAGAAAAAGAAAGAATGATAACAAAGGCTTGGGTCTTGGACAGAGAGTCTGAGCCAGCTGGACTGTGATTGGCCATTAATTAGAAACAACCACATGAGCCCAATCCCAGATGCACCTGTTGCATTCCACAGCAGCAGATAACCATTGGTTACATTTTGTTCTTGAGGCTTCTCAGCTTCTCAGGAGGAAAAATCTTAAGGAAAGGATTTTTCAGAAAATATCATGGCTACAGCCTGGCTCTGCAGGATGCTCCATAGCCCCGTGCCCTCTGGGCAGGCTGGATAACCTGGCAGAGGTGTAGGAGGACTTGCTCAGGAGTTGCTCGATGTCTTCTCTTAGAAAAGAACCTGGTGACATTTTATGTGAGAAATTCTTGTGCCTCTGCCTTTCAGGAGTGTCCCTGTGTCCCCTGGTGGGCCCCTGCTGGGATCTGTGGCTGCAATCCCCTTTCCCTTCTGGTGATTATGGTCTGCAGCAAAGCATTGGCAGCACACCAAGGAAACCACCCCATTTCCTATTCCTTCCTCAGCTGCTGTCACTGTGCTGGGAGCACCTGCAAGCTGCCAAAACAACTGCTGTGAGGGCTAGAAGGGACCAGACTGGGACTCCTTCCATCTCCTGGCTCCCAGCACGTGGCTCTGGGGCTCACACAGGCCAGGGCAGCCCGCAGGGTGGGGATCCCCATTCCCCTGGGAGGGAGGAGGAAGGGGAAGCACAACCCACCTCCCTCCTGCTTTTCCTGGAGCTCCAGGGAACCATTCCAACACACCTTGTTATGGCTTTAGCAGTGGAGCTCCTGGCTGTGACAGGAGCCAAGCCCAAGGGTTTCCTGACTCTTCCCTGTACAGGATTCTCCTGCTGCCCCATCAATCTCCTCTTTCTTGGCTGTGTCTGAACCTTTCCCTTCACCTCTCTGTGTTCATGTGCCTCCTTTGCTTCACAGGACAGATCACACAAGGAAATGGAATTGATTTTGCATGGACAGCCAGAAAGAAGATATTTTTTAACTTTAACTTAGTTGATTTTACAATGTCAGTAACATATTTCAGCACGTGGTTGGGGTGGTGGTGATATTTATGGTATTTATTTATGGTCACTGTGGTGGCATCCAAGAATAGTCTTCTGGAGGAGCTTGTCACTTCTGTACAAGCAGGAATGGAGAAACTTCTGTCATGAGTGGGCTTCAGGATGAGGATAAATGCTACATGATAAGTGCTAAGATATGGAGGGGGGGAGATGAGCACTCAAATATGCCAAGTTTGTTCTATGTTTGCATTTGAAAATGATCCTGACTAGCTGCAGTTCATTTTCATTCTAACCACACTTAGCTGTCTAATTCTTTTGGAATTGCTTCAGTACATATTGGTCTAGGTCAAACAAAATGTAAAAGAGGGAACTTCAGACTCCACAAAAATAGAATTATTTTTGTTTAAAAGTAATTTGTGCTCTCCAATGACAGCAGAATTGGCGATAATGTGTACCTAAGCCATGTTGCAAGCTGCTGTCAAAATTAAAGCTGTCTTAACTAACACCAAGGCAAAAGAAAACCAGAAAAAAAGAAGTATGTCTTAGAGAAGGAGATGTAGTTTAATTTGCAGGAGTTTAATTTGTAGAATGTTTAATTTGTAGGATGAGATGCAGGTTTGTAGGATGGGATGTACAAAAGGGCTGATCCCACAGGTGGGGAAGAGGGGGGAACCTTTGGGAAAGCAGCAAGGGCTGGCAGAGTGAGCTGTCTCATGACCCAGGGAGAGTCAGCACCAATTAAATGTGTATTTAAAAGCTTTCTAGAAGAATCTTTTCCATAAGATAAGTGAATGAAATTTGGGCTTGTGGTTGGTTGTCACTGAGTAATGTGTGAAAATGTGCTTTGTTTTCTGCTCCCTGGAGAGTTGGTTCATAGAAGGCACAAAGGTGGCACCTGAAGAGGCACCTGGGAGGTGTGGGAGGTACAAGCCCAGGAAATGTGAGTGGGTTCAGGGCAGGGGCAGCTTGGTCTCTGTGGCCAAGGCAGAGCTCAGGGTGCTGAGGGAAAAGCTCCTCTCAGTGTTTGTTCCTTGCACCTCTCCTGTCTGTTCTGCTAACATTCCCTGGCTGTGTTTTGCTCTCTGTTGTCCAGGCTCCAGGAGGACACAGCCCAAAGACCCAGAATGGGCTCCTGAGTCCTCCCCAGGAGGAGAAGCTGAGCAACAGCCAAACCTCTCTGTATGAGATGCTGCAGGAGAAGGGGCGCTGGGGCGGCGTGAGCCTGGACCAGTCAGCTCTGCTCCCCCTGAGGTTCAAAAACATCAGGGAAAAGACAGATGCCCACTTTGTGGATGTGATTAAAGAAGACAGGTAAGGAGAATGGAGCTGGGCAGTGGAAAACCCTGTAAAGGTATAATGGAAAATCCCAAGAAGACATACTGGGGTTTCATATCTTCAGTATTTGTGTGCTTTTTGTCTGATTTCAGTAATTGTTGTCAATATATATAATATCATAACTTTCTTGATTTTAGTCTTTATTCTGCTTAAACTACAGTAGAAACTTGATGTCAGAAACTTTCTGTTTAAAATAAGCCAAACCAGTTTTTCATTGCTTCCAGGGTGAACAGTCCTGTCAGTCCTCCTTCAGCTGAGTCTTTGAAGGGGAAATTGCTCTTTGAATCACTTGGCACGAAGCTGAGCTCCATTTTATAATCCAAAGTCCTCTTAATGCATGTAGTGTGTACCTTCCTCTGCAGTTTAGGGTGCAACATAAAATCTGAACCACAAACCTCACATTTTTAATAGTAAAAGAAGAATGTCTGATAACATGTGGCTAATCATGAAATCCTACTGGGCTTGGAAGCAGAATTAATAGGAGTGAATTCTCATGGGTTTGCTATCTACTTAGATATTGTAAAGTGAGTTTCTCTCTCTGTTTCAAACAAAAAAGCTTATTTTGGGCAGAGGAAATATTCTTTAACATTCAGTAGTGTGGGATTTTTATCAACACACAACCGTATCTCCATTATGGCAGGGACTTGACTGGAACAGTTAAACAGATAGCTGGAGTTTGTTATTATTTATGACTATTTTTATTTTTATTTCGTTGCTTCCACTCAGATTGAGGGTATCCTTGAAACTGTGTTCTCCTGTGGACTCAGCTGCTTGGAACAGGGACACCATCACCTTTATGGAAACATGACTTAGGCAGGGAGAAGTGAGAAGGAGGGACAGGAGTCCCTCTCCAGTCTCTTCCTAGATTTTGTCAGTTTACCTTTCTCCTGTTGCCACTTGAGTCAAAATTTCGGGTTCTTTATTGTTTTTCTCAGTGTGTGGTCTGTCACTAGTGGCTGAGAATGGGGGTTTAGCTGATATTTCCAAATATCAGAAAATAGATGGATTGGGAATGTCCAGGTGTTGGCAGAAATTGGCCAGAACAAATAGGAATATTTTAATATTTTAAAAAATGTAACCAGCACTCTGCAAACTGTAAGATACAGAAGTAGCTTAATTTATGCAGTTGGTCTGCTGAAGATACCTCACTCAAGTTCTTGTGTTCTGGTGCTTTCCTCCTCCACTCCCAAAATGGGTAATTTTTTCTGATTTGGAAGGAGTACCATGATTTGAGATCAGTCAAAGCCTGGCTTTTTTTTGGTCCCAATTAAATATCATCATTACCATATTAAGTGGGCCATTTCTTGTTGCCAGGGAAACTTCTCTGCTGAGTTCAGTTCATGTAAACATAACTTTCCAAAAATAATCTTCTGATTAATTAGATCTATGCGAAATGCTTTAAGCCTACCAGTTTACACTGATTTTTTTCAACATTTCTCAATGAGAAATTATATGGAATAAGCCATTTAAAAAACGTTCTTGGTCCCCTTCTGTAAAACATAATGTTGGTCTTGATGAATCCAGTATTTCTGAGGATTTTTGAATGGGGAATTTGAGGTGTCTCAGAGAGAGGACCAAATTTCCTCATGGTCATTTTACAGGAATCCCAATTTTCACTGAGTTCTGCTGTGTTGGTTTGATGCTGTTGCAAAGCCAAGTGATCTTCCCTGAGCACTAAGCAGTGATTTCCACTGCAGGGCACTTGGATATAAATTCCTGTTAACAGAAACTACTTAACCCAGATATGGTGCTAAAGTGCATCAATTAATGCCACAGGCTTCCTGCAGAGCTGGGAAGGGTTAAACATACCCTGGGGGGGTTCAGGAGCCTGGAGACTGCATTAGGAAGCTGCCTGGGGCTGGCTGGGAGGAAATGCTGGACACTGGGGATATTGAGCTCAGCTGTGTGCCTGAGAGGGTTTTGCATGCCAAGATTTCACCTTGGAGCTGATACCTGGGCACAATTCCAATGTTCTTTAAAAATAATATTAATAAAGGCAGTATTAGTGTGGCATGTTTGTATTAGTACATTACAAAAGAGTTCTTTTATGAAAGTTACCAGTTCTTACAACTTGATTCTCTATATTTGACAAACAGTGAATACTTTCAGCTTCGAATCTGGCTTTACTTCTGTAAAAATCCTGTTCTTTGTTCATTGTAACCTGCACATTATTGTGCTCTTTAAAAGAAAACTGTAGTGTAAGATTTAGAATGTTTGAATTTCATTTCACTGGGAATATCCTCAAAGGATTCTTGCTTTGAGGATTTTTGTTTCCAACAAAAATTGGGTATTCCTTAGGTTATAAACCTCCTTAAGTACAAGAAGCAAGTACTGGTGTCCTGATCAGGGCAGTACTCACAATGATCTCTTCAGACTTCCAGAGCAGAAGCTCAGGGATGTCTGAAGCTCCCCCAGAACTGGGTTCTGTGCAGCCCTTCATCCCCTCCTTGGGGCAGTTTCTTGTTGAAATAGTTTTTTATTATTTTAAAATTTGTTCATTTCTTTCATTTCCCACTTCCCAGTCTTGCTTGATCTGGGGAACACCCTGTGCTGGGAGGCAGAGGCCTCCTGGGAAACAGATTCTGTACTTGACTGTTTCATCAAGTGGGATCTTCCTTTTGGAGCCAGAATGAGCTGACAGGGAGCTGAGAAGGGCCAGGAACGCTGCCTTCCCCCTGGCTCCATCGTGTTCCACCTTCTGTTTCGTGCTGCATGTGGAGCTGGACTGATCCTCCTACACCCTTCACCAGCACAGCAGCACCATCACCACCTCCCCTGAGCTTCCCTGCAGGAAAAAGGGGATTCAACAGGACTTAAAAAAATAACAACCCAAAAACTTTCAAAATTTTTACTATAAGATGCTCTTAGAAATGTGTAAGAAAGGTGAGGACTGAAGACAAGGATGAAAGAGAGAGGGGTGACTCAAGTGAGAGTATCCTGATATTTTTAATGCATTGGCCAAGGCCAGAATGTTTAAAGGTTACCAAGTATTGGCCAAATTCATGCTTAGACTCCTTTGTCTTCTCTAGCATCAGTCTAGGAATGTGTGTTTGGTTGATCTTGCATCTCATTTTAAAAAAAAAATGCTTCCCACATGCCATCTTGTGCTGGGAGCTTCCAAGAAAACCTCTTAGGCAAGAGTTCCCTAAAAATAAACAGAAAATAACCCCGAAACCAAACCCCCTTAAAAAAAGAATTCAGGCACAGACAAGCTCTGTAGGATCTTTCTTTCAGCTTCTTCATCAGCTTGGAATTTGACCTCATGTGCATCTCTGGTTTTTGCTCAGAGTCACCAGCTTGGAAATTGCCCACTCTGCCTGTGGCTCTGGTGCTGCAGCTCCCAGGGTGGGAATAGCACTGGGAAAGGAGCCTTGGGTTCAGAGGGATTTTAGAAACAATTCCCTGGAAATAACCCATGGAATAACCTGGAAATAACCCATGTAAATAACCCAGCTGGTTGGAAATGAGAGGAGGTTCCCAGGCAGGGATGAGTGTGTGTGGAAGCTGCTCAGAGCAGGGGGGACAGGCACACCAGTGCCACAAGCAGGTGTGACCTTGCTCTGTGACCCTGGGCACGAAGCACTCGCTGCTCTGGAGTCCCTTCAGCTCCCTGGCACCTGCTCAGGGACAAAAGACTGGCACCAAGTGCCATCAGGACACTTCATTCATAAACCTCATACTGCTGATGCAAAACTCAGACAGCTTCTTCCAGAGGATGGGGAATAAACCTGACTTCCAATGATTGAAGTCTCTTTTATGTTGTTGTGGGATTTTCTCACCTTCTGTAGAAAAGATGAAGGTGAAGGAGGGCATAAACACCCTCTGTAGGTGCTGCCTCTGGGTTCCTTAGCCCTGATATCATTAGTTGGCAGTGCCTTTGGTGATGGTGCTGGTCATTCCAAATCTCCCAGCTCAGAAGTAAATCTCAACTCTCCATCTCTTCTCTGCAGCCCAGATCATTAAGGGAATGTTCCCAGTTGAGTTACTGAGTTATTTTAGTGTCTGAAATAACAAGAAACTGCTGTTTTCTAAAATGGGCAATGGGGTTTTTTTTCCCCCATAACAATTTGTCACCTTTGTCATCCTTGGCTTGCTTTGAGCCATAGAATTCCACCCAGGACACAAATATCCCACAGCCACGTGTCTCCAGAGCTTGTGTGTCTGCAGCAGCAATTAACCTTTACTATTTGCTGGCTTATGTTACAATTATCTGTACTCATCAGTTAGATCTGGTAAATCTCTGGAAGGACTTGTTAGACTCTTCCTGGAAATATAAAAGTCTGCTTTTTTTGTGGAATATTTCCTTTCACTGAGCAAGTGATGTGGGTAAGAGGATACTTTGGTGATCAAGAAAGAAGAAAAACCACAGGAACTTCAAAGCCCAGTGCCAGCATCCCTGGAAACAGCAGCCACAGTCTGGGGGGGCCTGAAGGAGGTACAGCTGAACAATCTGATGTTGATTTTGTCTTCTCTCTTCAGCCTCATGAAAGATTACTTCTTTAAACCACCTATTAACAAGCTGAGCCTCAACTTCTTGGATCAGGATTTGGAGATGGCCTACAGGACAAGCTACCAGGAGGAGGTGTGTTTCTGCTGGCATTGCTTTCTGTCTGTGATCTGTCTAAACCACTGTCTGTCCTTGGGGTTTTTAACACATTTTGTTGCAGTTGTTTCCTCACAAGGGTCATGAAATGTCAAATGTGATTTGCTGCTTGATATTGCTGCCTCTGTGAAGAGTCTCCTTTCAGTTTATTATAGAACTGTGGAATGGTTTGGGTTGGAAAGGACCATAAAACTCATCCCATCCCACCCCTGCCATGGCAGGGACACCTCCCACTGTCCCAGGCTGCTCCAAGCCCTGCCCAGCCTGGCCTTGGGCACTGCCAGGGATCCAGGGGCAGCCACAGCTGCTCTGGGCACCCTGTGCCAGGGCCTGCCCACCCTCACAGGGAACAATTCCTAATTCCCAAGATCCCATCCAGCCCTGCCCTCTGGCAGTGGGAGCCATTCCCTGTGTCCTGTCCCTCCATGCCTTGTCCCCAGTCCCTCTCCAGCTCTCCTGGAGCCCCTTTAGGCACTGGAAGAGCTCTGAAGTGTCCCTGGAGCCTTCTCCTCTCCAGGCTGAACACCCCCAGCATTCCAAGCTTGACATCAGGGCAGAGGAGTTCCAGCCCTTGGAGCATCTTTTGCCATGCCCTGAGTCTGGCCCAGTGTTTGGGCTGGAAATGTGAGGTACACTGATTATCTCCAGGGTAATGTTCTAAGTCTTTAGGGTGGCCAGAGAACCATGCTGACATGGTAAAGGAGCAATTGCTGCTTGTCTTCTCATCAAATATTCTAACTTTGAGAATGGTAACTTGGAATTTGATTCTTGTTTAGTCACAGTTTCATGGTTATCCCTCTGGAATCCAAACCTGAATTCAAATGTCCTAATTCCATAAGTGTGGAGCTCAAAACACTGGAATTGTAGGGAGCAGTAAATTGTAAGGAACTTGGTGTTTTCTTCAGGATTCTGCACTGAGTCTAAAAACTCCTTCATTCCCTTGGGGGCTAATAATATCACAGGCTTTCCACAGCACTGGATTTTCCTGCCTGACTGATAGGAACTGGCAAGATAGTTTAAATTTACCTAGAGTGACATTAGGTGTCAGTTAGAACTGAGCTGCATTTCCACCAGGAGCTGCAAAATTGCTGCCAAGAAAAGGCAATTGCTCTGCCCCCCTTGCTCCTCCTCCTCCTCCTCCTCCTCCTCCCTGCTCCTTCTAATGGCTCTGGTGCTTCTCAGCCTTCCCCGCTCTGAGCACTTCATTTACTGGCCTAGCATGAAATATTCATGGTTTGGTTTTCTGTTTGGGGCTCTTTTTATTTTCTGTTTGGGGCTCTTTCTCTTTCCATCTGGGGCTGTTTTGTGCTGGGTGGAAGCAGCAGCAGCAGCTCTCAGGGGTTGGCAGTGCCCGAGCAGCGCAGAGAAGCGTCCGGCAGCAGAAGGGGAGTGGACCCTCTTCCCTTCCAGCAGCATGAGCTGCTCATGTGGTGATCCATCTGCACAACTGCATCTGGAGAAATTGGGGGTGGGTTTCTTTTCTTCCCAGTGTGTCCTGCATCTGAGGGCAGCAGGATTTCTGCTTCTGCTGTTTGTTGCTTTCAGTTCTGGGCAGTGTTGTCACATTCTTCTTAGCAATATTTGCTTGTTTTCCAATACTCCCAGGTGACACCTCACTTAATTTATTGTGTTTTAGCAAAGGAAAGCCCAGTTGTGCTGCAGTTCAGTCTCTTCACTTTGGTCAGGAGCTTCACTTTGGTCAGGAGCTCACTTTGCAGCACTGTAATTTTGTGGTGTCTCTCTGCATAAAGTTCCTGTAGCAACAACAGGGAGAAACTTCCTGTGGGATGCAGCCTGCAAAATTTGCAAACTGTAAAGAAAATAGTAAATGAAGTAGTTTCCAGTGGAAAGATTGGAAAGAGAAGCAAAGCAGAGATAGTAAAGCTTATACACATGGACCTATTAATGTAGCTATATAGGAAATTCCTAGAAAGAGCAGAAATGTGGCCTGTGCACTTTGTTAGTGGCAAGCTAATAATTTGAAAATTAATACATAAACCTCCTTGAGAGTGGGAATTTTCACTCTCTAATAGTAACTCTGCAGCACTGGGGCAAAAACCTGTTAAAGTTTTAATGTTAGCAGAGTTCTGGTTCAAAACAACAATGAAATATTTTGGAGAGTGAAAAGACTTGCCAACAGTCCAGGTTCTATAATGGCCTGACAGTCAATGCTGCTAAAAGTGACTTCAGCACCCCTGAATTCACCTCTGATTATACAGTGTCAGCTGCAGGCTCAGGTTGTGATCCCTCTCTGGAATCAGCTCTGCTTCCCAAGAGCCTTAATCTGTTCTCATTTGGAAATGAAGGCACTACTTAGCACTGTTAGAGCATCTCTAACTCTGTCACCTGGGGACACAGTGCTGCTTCCCTTAATTCAATTGATGGGACTTTGTGTGGATGAACAGGATTCTGCCACCTCTTCAAGTTAAAAGGTCATTTTGGCACTGAAGTGATGCTGGCTGGATTTGTTAGGTTGCAGAGAGGTGCAAATGAGGAACAAGTTCTGTTTCCCAGTATTGCTGAGCACAGGAAGTGTTCTGAGGAACAAAAGAAACTTCCAAATTAAACCAGAGTGCTCCAACTGGGCGCCTTCATGGTGCCATTGATAACAGAATTTCTGGTTTTCTTTGGAGCTTGCTTTCTAAACTTGGGCAGATACAAACACTCCTAGGACTGGGCTCACCTTCATAAGCCAGCACGTGGAGCTCATGATGGGGTTTTCAGCAGGACTGGCCATGGCAGCACAAAGCACAGCTGCACAAGCACTGGGCCAGGCCAGGGTGGGATGGGAATGTGTGGTGAGGGGTTATGGAAGAGCAGAACTGGATGTCCTGGGCTCTGGTCAATTTGGATTACACAGCTTTTAATCTGGTCTGAAAGGGAAATGTGAATTCTGCCACAGGAGCTGTGTCTGTGGAGTGGTGTTAGGAGGGTTTTCTTAAGGTCAAAAAGGTTATAGTAAAATCTGTTATTATTTTCAATTAAAATAATAGAAGAAAATATCCCATAACTAATCTTCTACTTATTATATTTATGTTTCTTTGCACAGAATAGTCAATTTTCGTGTTGTTTTATTTCTATATCATAATAGTGTGTAAAAACCACCCCAGGTGTGGGGGTTGTGCCACCAATACTTCTTCTCAACATGGTCTGCTCAGAGAGCTGTGACACCATCAAACCACCTCTTCTGCTCCTTGTTTCCAACCCATGCTTACACTGGGTTATTGAAGTGGCCAGAATTCCCTCATTCCTTTATTTGTTAGAAGCTGCTGTTCATCATCCAGTTGAATTCAACAAAATATCCTTTATTCCTTTCCATCCTCTCCCTCAATCCCTGTGCTCCACACAGGTTATAAGGAATGCTCCAGTGAAGACATTTGCCAGTGCAACCTTCAGCTCTCTCCTGGACGTGTTCCTGTCCACCACAGTCTTCCTCATCCTCTCCATCACGTGTTTCCTGAGGCACGGCATGGTGCCGGCCCCGCCGCCGCCCGCCGCCGTCGCCGTCTTCGTCATCGCCATCCTGCTGGAGGTGCTGTCCCTCGTCATCTCCATCAGGTAAGGACAGGGTGACAGAGCCTGCAGAGAGGCTGCACTGGTGCCTGGCTCAGGGACATTTGGTTGACAGCATCCCAGGAGCTGCCTGGGACGGGCTGTAAGAGCAGAGGCAGTGCAGCCAAGGCTCATGGCACAGCCTGTGCAGGGAGAGCTCTGCCTGCAGGAACTGCAGCAGGACTGGGACTCTGATAGAGGTCACACAGGGAGATGGAATCCTCAACCCATCCCTGCCCCTCTGACTGTTCTTGGGATGCCACGTGCCACTGTATGTCTTCTTTCCTCACAGGACTGTCAGAATTCAAACAGCAAACTTTGATCTGTCCTGCAAACAAACCCACCCAGAAAACTGCTCCTTTAAATTCCAAGATAAAAGCACAGAGTTCTGGGGTTAAAACTGACATCATGTGTCAGGGCTGCAAAGAGCAATGCTCCCCTCAAAGAAGGAAAGAAGAGAAATTGCTGAAGGCACTTTCATGAGTTAACAGGGAGTTCATGTTTTCTGTGTCTGACATATAACAGGAGTGCAGTGTTTCCCCAGAAGGGAAGGGGCACTGTTCAGTCTCTGCAGAAGGGGTGACACTTGGCAAGGCTGTGCTCAGAGGTGCCAAGCCCCACACCTGAGCCCTTGTCCTGCCCCTCAGCCTCTCCTGTGCCCTCAGCAGATTTGGCTGCAGGTGCCAGGTTTTTAACAGCAGCTCCTCATTCCCATTTGTGCCCGGTCACCCCAGTGCTGGGCTGCTCTGGGCTTCCAGGGCACTGCTGTGGTGACTGCTCCATGCCCAGGGTTACTCACACACTCAGAGCACTTTGCTCAGTGCAGCTCCTGCTCTCCTGGGTGTAACCTGTCATTAACCCAGGGGATCGACCTGTGAATGAGCTGATTGTTTGTCTGGACCTGTGGGAGCCGCTTCACTCTGCCCTCCTCATCCTGGTGTTCCCTGCCCTTCCCTGACACAGCAGCAGGATAAGGGTGGTGTCTGCAAGTGGGTGTCCTCTCCTGGAGTTCTGCAGATCTGTCAGGAATGTGTCAGTCAAAATGCTTTTGTAATTATGAGCTGGAAGCAATTTCTGCTGCTGTTTCAAAAGTAACAAAAGATTGCAGTTTGCACTCTCATTTTGGCTTTGCAGGGTCGAGGTAAAAAATACTGAATTAATGCTTTAGTCACTGAAGGAATTTGTACCTCACTGGGCATATAAATGTGTGCAAGTGGATTTACATCAAAGCTGGCATGTGGAGTGGAGAGAAGCCATCTATGAAATGCTGTAAAGATAGCATTTCTTAGCAGGTGTGTTTGGTTGTTGCAATTTGAGTAGTTCTTAGAAAGTCTAGAAACTCGGAGTTAAAAGCTGTATGGGAGATGGTTGAACTGGTAGAGCTGTCATTCTAAACTGTGTTAATTATTGATGTGTCCTCTCTCTTGCATCAGAAATGCATTTTCCCCTTTGCAGAAGTGTCTGTACTTTGGTTTGGGTGGGGCAGAAGTTTAATTTCAGGCAGTTTTCAGGCAGCTCTTTGAGGTGGTCTGGGTTTGGTGGCCATGAACTTGTTCAGCTGGGAGCAGCTCAACCACTACTTTCCAGAAGTGCTGCTTTCTGCTGTCCAGGTGTATTTGGAGAAAATTTGTGTTCACTTGCTTTACAGGTGAACTCTTACTTCATTTTAGTATTTTTCAATTTGTTGTTTACCTCACAGGACATTGCTTTTGCCTTATTTTGTACATTTATAAAAATTATTGCTATAACCCTAGAAATATTTATAGGTAGATACATAAGATTTTATTGCAGTCCTGCTCTGTAATTGGTGGTTTATGGGTTCCTTAAGGAGAAGGAAAATGGTTGTTTTCAGTCTGTATAGAGTTGGCAGAGTGGTTTTGTGTGTGAGTGGCTGTGTAGGGGTTTGCTGTCAGCCTGACCTGGGATCTCCAGACCCTTCAAATTGTCCTGGTTACCTTGGGAACCAGCAATGGCTGGATGGGGCAGGTGACCACTGCCTTTCCCTGTCCTCTCCTTCAAACCAGCAGGGATGTTTTGAATTTTTATTCTGTGTTTGCTTTATAGTGAATACCTGAAACACACTTCTGGGCCACCCCAGTCTCCATAACCTGAGGCACACACTCTCTACAGTTCCTTTGGGCAGGGAGGTGAAAATCATCTTTTTCCTCTTCAAATCCTCTTCCAAGTGAGAACTGCTCCCTCTGACCACTCATTATGCACAGAAACAGTGCAGAACTTCCTGTGCAGAAATGTCATCCCAAATGACAATCACAGAATACCACTGAGATATCTTTGGGGAGGAGACTGGACTACAATGCTGGGCACAATCCCAGAATTTCAGGAAAAGGGATTATTTTAAGACCAGAAAATTCTTGCCTAAGTTTCACATTGTATTTTCATTATCATGATGCTAAACACCCTGCCTTTAAATCAGCTAAATTGTAATTAAATCCAGGGCTCAGCCTAGCAAGGGCTCCCCTGGCTCAGCCCAGCTGTGGGAGGGGAGAGGAGAGCCCAGCACTGTCACAGCCTGGGCAGTGAGAAAGGCCTTAAAACTTGAGTTCTGCAGCAGCAGAAGTCCTCATGGAGCAAAGCTTATGAGGGAGAAGGATGTTTTGATTCCTCTGAAGTGTCTGATAATAAATTATTGGAGTACCTATAGATGAGCATCCCACTGTTAGCACAAGAGCCACTCGAAAATTAATTGTATAAAGCTGCAAGCAAAAATTGGTGCTTCACTTGTGAGCACGTGGAAGATGTCATCTCCTCTGTGAATGTTCTCTGAAGAATGTCCTTCTGCCCACTTGAAATGTAGCTACTTTGAGGAGCTCAGCTGAAGTGTAAGAGATGCTAAAGTTCTGGTATTTAAAAAAAACCCGTTGTCATTGAATGTACAACGATGTGTGAGATTCCACTTGGGAGTCTGAGGAGTGGCTCTGCAGGAATAGGGGTTAGAGATTCTGCCCAGCAGCTGCCCAATATTTAGTGTACACATAGAAGTTTTGTTCACTAGGTAATTTTGATATGTTGCCCTCAAATAAAACTGCGTATTTATAAGTTTATTTACAAGAAATGTGTTGCTTTTGATAGTGTGCTTCAGGCAAGGGTTGAGGGCAGAAGAGTGGGTGTTTAGCCCTGTTCAAGAAAGTGAGAGGTGGGAGCACTTTCAGTTGATTCATGAATTTAAAAGGACCTTTCTAGACAGCAGAAAAGAATCCTGTGGATGAAGAAAGCAAGTGCAGTCCAGCAGCAGAAGGGAAGCTGTGCTGTTATCTGACCAAAGAGCTGCCTTTCTGGCTTTGCCTTCCCAGCCTTGCTGAGGTGCCACCCCTGTCTCTCCACAGCCAGGACCTGTGGCCAGCATTGGATCTTCCTAAATTCCTCACGGCCAGGAGCAGAAATTGCTTTCTGCCCCTCGAGCCTAATGAAGCAGATCTGTTAACACAACTGATACAGAGTATTGATGCTGAGGAAAACAATGTAGTCTGTTTGCCTTTATTTATTTCTAACATCTGGTATTTAATATCCCACCAAATTGCTGCTATGCCAAAAGCTTTTGATTTGAACTCTGGGAATTGATTTTAAACTGCCAGTAAATACAAAAATGATGGTAACAGTCTCCATTAGCCATTAATCATTTATGTCAAAGTTACTAATTTGAACTCCAGCTTGTGTAAACAGCTCAGATGCTTTAGCATTTAAGCCCTGTTGAGCTGCCCACTGACACTGCATTATTTACTGATACTGCCCTGTAGCCATTAAATCTGTCTGCAGCTCTCACTGCTGTCTGGATTTATGCACCCCTGACTTCCTGTGCTGGGAGCATTGGGCTGGATTCACTGCTAAGGAGGAGAATTCCATCGTGTAATTCCAGAGTGCAGAGCCCCAGGCTAAATCCCATCCCGTAAAAATCAGTGCAAGAAGGTAAAGATCAGCAGGAGAAAGGTGGCATTGCCCTGGAATTTGCACCTGCCTGAATAAAGCAGTGTCCTCCTGGCAGGATTAACCCCTCAGCTTCACCCCTGGGGTTGTTGCTGTGGTTCCCACAGGAATTTCTCCTGGCATGGAGGTTTGGCAGCAGAGGAGATGCAAACCGTGGAGTCCCTGCTGCGTGGGTTGGGGTGAGAGACACGAGCTGGGCGTGTGCCACAGGGGCTGTGCCAGCAGCTGGGAGCGTGGGCACAGGTGGCACTGCTGCCTTCCTTCACAGGGAGCCCTGGGCTGCCATCCCTTCACCTTCCCGGCTCAGCCCTGGCAGTGCCAATCCCAGCCCATCGGCGCTGGAGAATGGGGCTTGGTTTCAGAGGGGAAGTTGGGGGATGATTTCAGACCTGGACCAGGGGCTGCCCCTGGGCACAGGGACAGTTCTGACACTCTGTAACCCTTCAGAAACCCCAGGTCTTACTCGAGAGAGCCTTTTAAAAAATCTTTTCTATCCAGGTTTGAAATTTCTGTGCTTTGCTGGAAATTCTGTTTTCAGATGGAATACAGTTAGAATTTTTGGTGTGAGTGAAGTCCATTAAACTGGTAAATCAGTGAGCACCCTCTCGTGGGCTCCCAATGAATTACAGTGTATTTCCTCCTCCCAAATTCCTCTTTTCCCATGAATTTAACTATAATTTTCAGATTTCAACACATGCAATTAGAGAAGAGTTCTTTATGCTTCACAAAATACTTGTGATTGCAAGTCACAGAATTCCAGACTGGAGAATTAAAATCTCATTCACAAACAATTTATATTTAAAGGTGTGGAATGAGTGTCAAACTGGCATATAGAAATTGAAATTCAGCTTGTTTGTGTCAGGCTTTTATCCCATATAAAACCTTGTATTTCAGACAACGGGGTTAAAAATGAGTAGATATAGTTTCTCTTTTTGGAGATATAGGTGATATGGGGTAATTTATGTGACTTTGGAGACTGGGAATTTTGTATTTAGTGGGTGTTTTTTGGGTGTTTTTTTCAGCTGTGAGCATGTCTGTCCAAACAAAAGGTGTGATTCTGTATTGTTGGGGCTCTGTAGTCCAGAATCACCTGCTCAGCCTGAGTCTGATAACTCCACCCATGCCATTAATGGCTCTGGATGCAGCTAACTGTGCTCCACCACCTTTCTACAGCTTCTTAAAAATAATTAGGCACTTGAACAGCAGTTGCAGTTGTTCTCAAGTGACTAATGTTGAGCTTTGAGAATGAAGTTATCCCGAAGATTTATTTCTGTGGATAAATACTCATTTTCTATGCAATGCCCTTGAGCATTGAGCATCCTTTTCCCTTCCCTTATTCATTTTAGCAATTAGAGCTGCTCTCATTTGAGAAGCATCTCCGGTAAGCTGCTCTCCAGAGCTTTTCCACTTGGCTCCTTCAGCTCTGCCCAGGTTGGGGCCGTGCTTTTCTCGGCAGCTCCAGGCGAGAGCGGCTTCTCCCCGCGGGGCTGCCGGGACCCAGTGGGGCGGTGCCAGCCGGGCTCGGCTCCTGCCAGCCCGCAGCCCACGCTCCCCTTCCCCTTCCCTAATGGCAGGGAGCTGCCTGCAGACCGGCTGCTTGCAACTGGGAGAACTGGTTTGGGTTGCAGTGTGATGGGTGCTGGAGCTGCTCTGCTCCTCAAACGTTCCTGCTGTTATTTTCAGTAGCTTTAACTTGTGAAAGTTTCCCCTCTCCCTGCCTGCTTTATTTATGAATGGAGAGGAGTCTTCCCTCTGCTTAAGCTTCCAAGGAAGTGAAGTTTGCCTTTCAATTTGCTTCCTCAAAGCCACCATGCCAAGGCTCTGCCTCCCTCCTCACCGGAGCAAACACTCGGGCGGCCAGGCTGGATTATTCCCTGAAATCACCAGCAGGTGCTGTGGCTTGGCTGCTCACAGAACCTCAGTGGTGGATTTGAAGGTGTGTTCCTACAGGTAAGTGAGGGGTACAGGGAGATGTGCTGCCATTAATGCCTGGATCCCTGCTTTCCTGTGTTCCAGGATGGCTTTCTTCCTGGAGGAGGTGATGACTTGCACCAAGCGTCTCCTGGAGGTGATATCTGGCTGGCTGCCTCGACACTTCTTCGGTGCAATCCTGGTTTCTCTCCCAGCTCTTGCAGTTTTTTCACACTTCACCTCTGATTTTGAAACAAATATACATGTAAGTTGTTGAACTCCATTCCCTAAAGTGAGTGTTTGCAGCTACCCAAGCTTGTTGCTTGCCTGCCTTCCTCCATCTCCCTCCTGCTTTACATCTGTTTGATAGAGATCCCTTGGAGGGATGGGGCTTTGTGGATGATGGAATTCCTTGTCTGTTATGTAAACACAGCCATGGTGAAAACTCTCTGACAAAAGGGGAGAGGATACATAGAAATTCCTGCTGCCTGCATAACTTTTTCTCTTAGACCAAGCACTTCTGCAGGAATATTTTTGAGATAATGCAAGTGGTTTATCTCAGAATTATTGTCCTGGGCTGGATTTGGAGTTTGGAGTCAGAGAAGCTGTATCAGTGAACCTCAACAATGGGAACAGGATTAGTGGGGGGTGTTTTGGCTTTGCAGAGTGAGATGAAGGAACTCAAAGGAGAGAGCACTTGGTGCCTAGGAATGGCCATTGCAGGGGCTGTGGGAATGGCTAAAGGAATGCAATAACTGCCTTCTGAAAAGGAATGGAAAGAAATTGGCATGTTTAACCCAGACACAGAGATCCATAGAGAATTTGGTGCCTCTGTTATTAAAAGCACTCAGAAGGAGAGAACAAGGGGTTAAACATTCATAGAATCACAGAGTGGTTTGGGTTGGAAGGCACCTCTTGTTGCAGCCATGGGCAGCAGTGAGGAGGGGGGAGAACAGTTTAATTTAAAAGCCAACTGTAGCATAAAATCAAGGCTTAAAACCTGTGAACAAAATGGCCTCAAGCTGGAGATGAAAGATTGTTGCTCTGCAGGTTTCTCTTAGGCAGCACAGTGTGCAATCCTTCCTTTGCAGGATCTTCAGGGAATTCTACTTCACAAAGCTTTGCTATTTCAGGGCCCTGGGTGTAGGTAATGACCAGATCCTCTTCACTCTTCCTATCACAGCTTATTCCTGGGTTCTGGGGGCTGTTTGTTCCATGGGAACATGTGACCACACATTTTCTGGTCCTTGCTGATTTAAACACACGTCCCGTGGTTGTCACAGTCACAGCAGGGTGTGGTTGACATTCTGTTCCATCCCATGCTTAAGATCATTCTGCAGCTTCTACCTTTTGGAGCTTTAGGGAAGAAATTTTAAGCTGTAAATTGATTTATTTGTTCATTCAGTCTAATGATGGTCTTTCCCCTCCATGATTATCAGTAAACTAACCATAGGAATGTTTTCCTCAAGGGAAGGGAGCTGAAAACCTTCAAATCTCTCAAATCTGTCCATTGATTTTGATACCATCCCATTCATCACCATCCTTGATCATCTCTCCAGATGTTTCAGATAATATCAGAACCACTTTATGAGTGTCTTCTCAGTGCAGGTCAGGTTGAGTCAAACCACTTCAGGCAGCAGCAGTAAAATGGTGATTTTCATCACCAAACTGAGAATGAACTTTGCTTTCTTTCCTCTTGCAGGTGCTCCAGAGTCCTGGGGCTGTTGGCTCACTCTCCAAGAGATGTCCCAGCTCAGCTTGTGCTCAGTGTTTCCACACTCATGGAGCTCTAGGAAATGGAGTCAATCTATAGAGGGTCAGGTAAGTCTCCACCTTTACTATGACATGGTTTTGCAAAGTTTTTTTTTATTCATAGCATTTTATACCTTCCCTGGATTTAAAATAATTATAAAATGAAAATTAACAAAAACAGCCATGAAAAAAAAAAAAAACAAAACTTTCCAAAGCCATGCATCCATAGTAAAATCCAGCACATCCTGACCCTCTATAGGCTGGCTTCATGCTGGGGCATCACTTGGAGTGAGAACCAGTGCCCTGCCACTTTAGGAGACCTGAAATGGGGGGAAAAAAGTAAGTTTAAATTATGGGGTTCTGAAATTCCTTTTATCCTTTTCTAAGTAATTTTAAAAGCCAACAATTGTTGTTTGTGGTTTAAAAATGGTGAATGATGTAAGGATTTTTCCCATGCTCTGTGTCTGCTCTCAATCACATGCTTGTTTGTTATGCCACAGGACTGCCAGGCTGCAGAGGCTGCACTTCAGCTGCACAGGACACCTTAAGGGAGAGGGAGAATGATCACTTCATGCTGTGAAACACAGCATAAAGCTAGACCAGAACTCCTTCATCCAAATGTGGGGTCTCTAGTTTAGCTTGGATGGTCATGAATATTCTTGGGAAACCAAAATTGGCACATCACTGGCACACTTGAGAGTTTTGAGCACTGTAAGGTTGTACCTGGGGAAATGAAGGTGCTCTGGGCAATGCATCTGCATTTTCTTTCCTTTATCCAGTCAAGCTGTGGACAGGTGAAGGGGTTTTGAGATGAGGCATTTGGAACAGAAAATGTGAGCTTGTCCTTTGGCAGTGAGTGAAGCTGCCTTTTGTCACTGAGGCAGATCCTTCCTTCCTGGACTCAGCTGCTACAGGGCACTGGGGGAACTTCTCTGAGAATGTTTCTAGAAGCAGGCAGGTGGGTGAAATTGCACTCTGCATTTCCAATGCAATGGAATTTCAATATTCAGTTCAAAGCAGGCAGGATCTAACCCCAGCAGTGGAGAGGAGGTTACCACGAATTTTCACCTTCTTTTTTTCCCTTTTTGTGAATGAGAAGAAGCACTGAGCTTTGACCAAGGTAAGCTGGAGGCTCTGGAAATCATTGAAATAATGGGTGTGAGATAAAACCTCCATCCAGGGAAAACAGTGACAAAGCACCAGTGCTAAAGGTTTTCTTGCTGCTGGAAGGGAAGATCTCCATCTCCACGTGGGATCACTCCCTGTGCCCATCATCCAGCAGGAATTCTCCATGGTGCCTGTGTGGCAGGGCCCTGGGCAGCTGTTAACCCCCCTCTCTCTCTCTGTTGCAGTACACCATGTTCATGTGTTGTGCCATTCTCATCACCATTGTGCAGTACTGTAACTTCTGCCAGCTCAGCTCCTGGATGAGATCCCTGCTGGCAACGGTGGTGGGAGCAGTGCTGCTCATCCTGCTCTACGTCTCCTTGTGCCCCTCCAGGTGAGCCTCACTCGTGGCTGCAGGGAGCTCAGCTGGGCTCCTCCCAGGGAAACAAGGGGCTGGTGCACAGGACTTTCTGTCTGCCATGACTTTCTCCAGCATTTCAACTTTCATGATTTTATTTCTTCGTTACTTGTTTATTTTTGAAGGATTTCAGGGGTGCCTCTTCTGTGTGACTCTCTGTGCTTCCTGATGTGTTTCTAGGACAAAGTTACAGACCCACAGAATTGCCTTTCACCATTAGTTTGAAAATCTGTTTTATTAAGGAATTTCCCGGTATTTGGTGGTGCCAGAGAGCCCAACTGCTCCCCAACACCCCTCTGGATTTATTTTTGCCCTTAGGATCCACATATTCTTCCACCTCCTTCCTCAATGCATTTTCCAGTGTGGAAGGCAGGTCCTTAGGTTTAATGGGATCTAATGGGATCTAATAGCCAGTTCCATTCTCAGTTTCCTGCCTTTTCAGAGGACTCTGCAGAACTGTAACCAGAGGAATCAAGATAATGCAGTTTCTGTGCAATAACCTTAAATTTTTCCAGTTTTCCTCTCATAAATGATTTTCTACAAGGAGAACTTGTTTGCAGTATTCTCCTCCTGTTTTCTTGCCAAGAGAGTCAAGGGGGTCCTTCCAGCCTTCTACTCCTATTGGCAAAATTTTATAATCAACTTGCACTTCTCAGTGGCTTAAGACCCCCCCCTTGGGATGGACTTAGCAAGGTCTTCTCCTCAGTCAGTCAGTTCCTCTCCTTCAGAGACCTGCTGAATCAAAAGGTGAAAAACATGAAAAAACCCCCAAACAAACCAAAAAGAGTGTGCAGATACATATTTTAGTGAGTATTTAGCTTAATTGCCTCTTTTAAGTGTCTTCACTGGTCTCTTTTAATCTTGATCAAATTTATATTTTAAAAAAGAGAGAATAAAAGTCACCTCTTACACCTGTTCACATCTGTGATTTGAGGTGTCTGTAAGGGTTAAAGGGAGAAAGTCCTGGGAACAAAATATCCTGGAGCTGGAGTCAGTAGACAAATGATTCCTAAATCATACTGACCACAGAAAAATCCCTTTCTTGTCTGTCTGCAGAGGACTTGGGCAGGGAGGGCAGGGGAGATCTCTCCAGCTGCAGTGCAGGAGGGGAGTGTTTGGTTCTGAAGCCTCCCTGGTCTCCTGATGGGTTTGTCCCATTGGGCTCAGGATCCCCCATCTGTCCCCAGCCCTGAGTGACCCTCTCCCAGTCACAAAGATCTCCCCCTGTGGTTTTTCCCTTTGTGGCACTGGCTCAGATTCACTGAGAGCCCTGGAATCACAGAACCCTTGAGTTTGGAAAAACCCTCTGAGACAGCCAAGTCCAGTGTTCCCCAGCACTGCCCCATGTCCCCAAGTGCCACATCCACAGGGCTTTTAAATCCCCCAGGGGTGGGGACTCCAGCACTGCAGCTGTGCCAGGGCTTTTGCTTAAGGCTCTTTTTGCCCTGATACCCATCCAGACCTCCCCTGGCACAACCTGAGGCTGTTTCCTCTTGAGGTGTCACTTGTTCCTGGGGAGCAGAGCCCAAACCCCCTGGCTCCAAACTCAGCCCAGGTTTGGTTTTCCAGGGGAATTAGTGGAGAGCAGACCCTCAATGCCATTTCTTGGTTCCCTGCTTGCTCTTCCCTGATTCCCCCAGCTGGAGTTCCTGGAGCTCCTGGGGGCTCCTGGCACAGCCTGGTAAAGGGGCCATGGGCACTCTCCTGGACAAGCTCTGAGTTGAGACTTTGTGCAGAGAGAAAGACCCAGAACTGGGGATTTCCCCTGCATTTCAGCTTTATTAAGGGACTGGGAATGGCTCTTCCAAAGGTGGGAGGTGGAGACCTTGCTGCTGTGTCAGGTCACAGCATCAGCTCTTGCTGAGTGCTGAAGGGGCTCTGTGAATGGTAAGAAACCCCATTCTCTTAATAATTCTCTTATTTCCACCTGTGGTATGAACAGCAGTGACCATTAGTGGACAAGGTTCAGAAATTATGGAATATGTTGTTATTTCATCCCTCAAAAATAAATATTTCAAGTAATAGAGCTGTTCAGCTGCAGGTCTGAAAAGGTGATTGATAGAATTAATCCTGAACAAAAGTCACACAGGTTTAGTCAGTGAAGTCCATTACTTCAGTTTGTTAATAATAATCTTTTTGTTTGTCTCTTACCATGATTCTGATAATATTTTTCATCATGGTGGCAGTTGCAGCCCTGTCTGCACCACAGGCTGATCCAATCTGCACTTTGACTTCCTTTTCCAGTTGTAACTAATCCTGAGAGTTTGATACTCTCTTGCTACTTGACTGCAATATAGAAATTGTAATTCAAATAAATAAGCAAAATGTTTGAATTACTTATTTTCTCTAATGGCATCATAAAAAATAGGTTCTGTGTTAGGGTTTTGGGGATTTGGGAGGTGTTTTGGTTTTGGATGGTTTGGTTGGTTGGTTTGTTTGTTTTGTTGTTTTTGGTTTGGGGTTTTTTTGTTTTGGTTTTTGTTTGGAGATGTTGGGGTTTGTCTCTGTGTATTATTTTTAAAATATTTGTGCTATGTTCTCACATAAGATGAAGGCATAATGGAGTTTTAGAGTTCTGGGATTGCTTTTCCCTATTTCCAGGTAAGATGGGATTGTTTAACAATTACTTGTTCCAGGCATGACCAAGTTCCAGTTTCCCTTTCCAGGGATTTGCAGTTCTGGCTGGTTCCCTCTCCCAGGCAGATAAGTCATGTTCAGACAAAGTTTGTGTGCATTTATCAGCTCTGCAGTGCAGTTCCTGGTCTGTGCAATAGGGAACTGAAAATTCTGTCTGGAATGCTGCAGGATGTTTGTTTATTGCTTTAACTTTCCTCTGAATCAGTGCTTTTCTCATTTCAGCTCCATGGAAGCTCCTCATCTAGATTTGGCACAGAACTTTAGGTAAGCTTTTTATAAAATTACCATCTTTATATTTAGGGATAGAAACATTTTCAGTGAATTACATGGAGCAAAACTTTGCATCCACAGTAATAACTTGGGAATTCAACAAATTGGTTCAGCAAGTTGTGTTTAAGCTTCTCCTGTAATTTCCTTTACAGATTACTTGGGTATGACCAAAACTCATCAGGGCTGCTGCTGCAGTCACAGAGTTGTGTAATGATATTTTCTCCTTAAATTGGATTTCTAGGAAATAGAACTGTGGAGGAACTATTTAAAACAGCATCTGTTTTGCCAGTAGCAGCAGTTTTTAGAGCATTATGTGTCCACCACGAGCTGTTTCTTTGATTTCTTTGGCTGATTTGCACCTTTCAGAAGCAGTGGGAGCTGGATGCTCTCACAGCTGGGCAGGTGAGAATTCCCTGGGGTAGAGGAGCTTCCTGTGGAACAGCTGGATGTGCTTTCCTGTGGAACAGCTGGATGTGCTTTCCTGTGGAACAGCTGGATGTGCAGCCAGCTGCCTCCCCAGGCTGGGATGGGACAGTCTGGGCCTGGCTGTCCCCTTCCCTGGGCAGGGCATGGGGGCAGAAAACTGAGAGCAAAGGAAATTTAACCTGGAGCCTTTCAAAGCAAACAAAAATCCCTTCCTGGGTAATTAATGGCCCCTTAAAAGAAGTGTGTTACAGATTCACTCTGGTGATTTCAGTGTTGAGTTTCTCATGGGTTTATTGCAAGTTTTTGCAGTACCATTTAAGTGTTTTTACTGGCCTTTGGTATTAGCCTAGTCTGGGTTTGCTCATTGCAAATCTGGGGGCAATTCTTGGGCCATGCTGGGTTTGACTGAACTGTGGATCTGTGACTTTGGTAAAAGGGATTTTCAGGAGAACGTTGCTTGTCCTGGGAGGATGTGTCAAAACAAAATTCCTTTCTAATAACTCTCATCTCCACAAATGCTGTGGTAGTTTATAAAACACATGGGGTTTGGTACAGAGGGATGAGAGCAGTGTTTCTTTGGGTATTTCTTCACCAAGGACTCAGCTCTTAGTGCAGTGTTGAGGTTTGGGGGGGCTCTGGCTTTTCTTACATGGATTTTCCTTTTTCCTAGTTTTGATTAATGAAAGTTCTTTTTTGTAAGAGAATTCCAGTTCATTGAATCCAGAATGGAAATTTAAAGCCAAAAGAATAGAGGGGGCTTTTGGGTTTTGGGTTTTTTGGTTTTTCTTTGGGTAAACATCAGTGTGCTGATCACTCCAGTAGTGTCTCACGATCAGCCTTAGTTTGGATCCTTGTTTTTTGTTTGTGAAGCTTTTGTGCTCCTCAGAATTCCAAAGCTCTTCCCCAGCAGGCTCCTGGCCAGCTGCTCATCACTGATCAATGATTGATCCTGCCTTAAACCTTGGACAGCTGGGAGTTCCCCTCAGTGACAGAAATCTCTGCAAACATCACCTGCCAAGCATTGTTTTCCTGCAGATACTTTTCTTCCATAAATATGTAACTCTGACTGATGACAGGGGAAGGTGAGAGCTGCTGAGGAGCAGACCATGGAGGTGTCTCTGGTGAGCAGCTGTGGAGTGAGGCTTTCCCTCCTTTGCAAGGCCTGGCTTGTGATCTAAAGGCCAAGTAAGGCAGTGAGCAGAAAATGTCACCTGTTAAACATTCCTAAACTTCATTTTCCCCTTTTTATTAGGATGTTATCTGTGCTCCTTCAGCTGAGGAAGAGACCCATGTGTTAATTCTGCTCAGCACAGTCCAGCTCTCCTGGCCTGACCCTGCCCAAACCTGGACATTAACAAACATTGGAAGTTAAAAGAGAGAACTGGGAGTTAATCCTATTCTGTTTCTGCCATTAAACAGAATTTGGCTTCTTTCTTCAGGGCTCTTCTGCTGTATATTATTGAATACCACATTTCTAGAGTACAGAATTTCCCCTTTTTTTCTGGTAATGGACTAACAAAAGGTGAAACTCTCTTAGCCTAACAAAATTTTTTGCTGCACCTTTCTGCCAGAATTGCATCAATCAGGTTCCTTGTTTACCCCACTCAGCACTAAAGTTTTCCCATGTTCTAAGAGGGCTAGACAAGGTTGTGTGTTGTCTGTAATGAGGTTATTCCTTTCCTTGATCAAGAATAGAGATTATATTAATGTTGCCTGGGAAGAGAGACAGTAGTGATGGTAATGAAGCCTTAGCACAGAGTTCACCTCTGACTGTCTGTAAATAAAAATGTGGAGTTTCCCTTGTTTTCCAGGCAGCCCAGTTCTTCAGCCCAAAGGATACAAGCATGCACTTTGTCTTTGAAGCAGGAAATATTTCTCCTTTTCATTCCTTCCTCACCTCAGAGCAGCTGGGAGGTGCCACTTGCCAGTGTGGCTGCTCAAGGGGAGCAGCAATTGGCCCCTGAGGGGAGACTGCAATCACCTGGGAGCAGGGAAGGGTTTGTAGGCACCCACTGCAGGTTTTTCATGGACAGCAGCAGTTTGATCCCCTTTTCCACACCTTTCCTCCCTTGCATTCTTCTCAGATTTAGCAGGCAGAGGCATCCTCTTTCAATATAGCAAGATATCCAAATGCAAACAGGGGTTACTGGCTCAGAAGCAAACTGGCTTTCCAGAAAGTTCTGTAAGTGGAAAGCCATTATCTTGATGATTTGTGATCAAGCCAATGGAGATTCTGTCTCTGGAGTCTCACTTGTTCCATGTTCACAGCCTGGATGGAGGTGCCAAGTTAATAGTGAGGGGGCTGTGCCAGGCAGCATTTCACCAGTTTGAGTTAAAGAAACATTGTCAGCTCAAGATCTCAATTGGAATGATTTTTAAAGTCAGTTTTCTGCTGCAGCACCTCATAAAAAGGAGAATTGAGAAAGATTGGGTAGGGGGGGTGATATTGTCTGTTGGAGCTGTTGGGAGAGTTTTTCTTCTTTTCATCCCAGAGGGTGGCTCCAGGTCATGGCTGCTGCCTGGGAGAGGTGATTGAGGTGTTTTCCAGCCCTGCAGCTCCTGTACCCTGGTCACTGCAACATCTCAGGGTGGAATTCCAGATGAGGCTGATGCAGTTGCTCTCTCCTTCAGGCTGGAATCAGAGCTTTCCATGCTGATGCACAATGGGATCAAATGTCCTGCTCTGGAGAAGGGATCCCAGCCCATTCCCCATTCATGGGAGGAGCTCAGGGCACAGTGAGTCCCTCCCTGCCCATGCAGGTCTCAGCCCACGAGGTCAGGCCATGCTGAGCAGCTCAGGGGGAGCTCCAGGAAAGGGGAGGGGGAGGCAGCAGCTCCTTCCCTGGAGGCAGATCCTGCCTTCCACTGCTCCTCACAGAACATTTGGGTGCTCACCTCATTCACTGCAGAGGAGTTAAAGTGCTTGGGAGTGTTTTGTACAGCAAACTGTAAATAAAAAGCCCTTAATGGCTTAAATAAATCCCTGTGGCAGGAATGTCTGATGTTAGAGGGGATTATCTGGATCAAACTCTCAGGGCAGTAACAGAGTCAGTAACAGATCTCTGCCCACAAGATGTGTGAAATAATAAACTCAGATTCAGAGAAGAACCTGAATTGTACTCCTTAATCCAGATTCCTTCCTCACTTTCCCCCACCTCTTCTTATTTTCCAAGCTATTTTCTCGTACCCACATCATTTTATTAGCCCATCAAGCCAGGAGGGCATTTTGTCACCTCCAAAATAGGGGGATTAGCAGGGATTGTATTTCAGGAATTGCTCCCTTCTGGTCATTAATTATGGAATCATTTAGGCTGGAAAAGACCTCCAAGATCAGGAATCACAGAATAAAAGGGACCAACAAGGATCATTGAGTTCAACCATTAACCCAGCCAAGGCCACCACTAAACCTTGGCTTTGTCTTTGTCTTTGTCTCTGACTTGTCTTTCAGGGCAGGAAATAAACAGGTTCATAGCAGAGGTTCTGTTGAGAATCAGGGAGGGAGGAGTGTCTTGGTACAGCAATTACAGGAACCCCATGGTGGGGCTCTGTTTGAGTTGGGACATCCCCTCCTTTCATGATCCCCTTGTGAGGAGGGAATAAATGAATACACCTTCACTTCTCCTGGGAGAAGTGTATTTATGGTAGAAAACAAAAGTAATTTTCAATGTAATCTGTCCTATCTTTCATCTGAAATTCAACCTGCACTCTCTGTATTGTAAATATTTCACTCACCAGAAACTTTTTCCCCACAGGATTTCTGTAGAAAAGGGAACAGATACAAAGACTATGGCACAGAGAAATGTTTTTGGATGTGGGGCACGTTCATCTGTCTCACAGCTGTGCTGTGGTTTTGTTTCATCACACTTTGCTGTCAATCAAGTATTTGAGAATGAAACTCAGGAAAAAACTGTGTCTGTAATGAAGTTCAGTTCTGAAATATATCCAAAGTGGAAGCCTGTCCCCCATGGACATGAAGCAACAAAATTGACTCAGGAATGTTTTCATATGTTACAGTAACAAATTCAGCCTTCTCTTCTTGAGCTGTTGCTCCAGTTGTGCTGAGTTTTAATCCCTTCCTGCCTTCCCAGAGAAATGCAGGCAGGTGCTGAGTATGGATTCCTGCCTGGCTCTCCAGGAGCAAGGTTAATGTGATGCTTTCCCTTTTCAAACCTTCTCTTAACTCAAAAAACTTCAGCGTGTGTCTGCTCATATCAGATCTCGAGTTTGGCACAATTTTATCCCAAAATGCAGTTGGATCCCTGCAGAAATGACTGCATGCCAAGCTGTCTGCGCTCAGCCTGCGCCTCTGGGAGTGCATAGGTGGGGCCTGCTCAGATTCAGTTTGTGCCTTTGCATCTCAGCAGAAAGTTGAGATTGGAGAGTGCAGATGTCTCCTCGTTCAGGGTGGTTTGGCACTGGCAGCTGCTCCATCAGCGCCTCATAATCTGCACAGGCAGGCAGTGAACTGTCGAGAGGATCTGAAATATTGCTCCCAATCTATGGCAGACTGGAATTCTTGATTATTTTATGTAATCTTGGCACTTGGAGAAACTTTCTGTCTCTGCCATGAAAAGCTGAAGTGGTTTTATCATAGAAAAGATGTCAGCACAGCCATGTTCCCCACTTCCATGCCGTTCATAGAACCCCAGACTGGGCTGGGTCAGAAGGACCTTAAAGCTCATGAAGTTCCAACCTCCTGCCATGGGGTTCTCCACAATGTGTCTTTTACAGGGTCATCTTCTCCCAAACCCTTCATGTGTAGCATTAAAGGCACTTGGCAAAGGTTCCTGGTCCTTGGTGAGGACACAAGGGAAAGGCACAGGTGTGTAAAGCAGCTGGTTCTGAGTATTGGAGGTAATAAAAAATACAAAACCAGATAAATTCCACGAAACTCACAGACACCCCCACATAGAGACATTCAGTGCACTCAGGTACCTAAACACACACACAGGTACAAATTTACATACAGTGCTTTTAGTTATATACGTAGATATAATAATAACTGTTTCCTTGGTGAAGTCCTTAAAACAGGATTGGCCTGTGCCACTGAACATGATGATAAAGAAATACTTGGTGGGTTTATGGAAGTACTTGGTGAGTTTTAAGAATTAAATTAATTCTTTGGCATTTCCTTAACAGCAGCTGAAGTTTTCAATGGATATTTTATAATTCAGTATGTGACTGTACTTCCCACACTTCCTTTTCCAGCATTCCTAACTGTGGGGCAGGGATGGCAATGCCCTAAGTTAAAATGCCCCTGTGTGTTCTCGCCCCGTGCAGCTCCAGAAAGAGCCCGTGCAACGGCTCGGTGCCGAGCGACGCGCGGCGGCCGGCGGAGCTGATCGGCCAGGAGGTGGTTCTGGTGTCCTTCCTGCTGCTGCTGCTCGTCTGGTTCCTGAACCGCGAGTTCGAGGTCAGTTACCGGCTGCACTACCACGGGGACGTGGAGGCCGACCTGCACCGCACCAAGATCCAGAGCATGAGGGATCAGGCTGACTGGCTGCTGAGGAACATCATCCCCTACCACGTGGCCGAGCAGCTGAAGGTGTCCCAGAGCTATTCCAAAAACCACGACAGCGGCGGGGTGATCTTTGCCAGCATCGTGAACTTCAGCGAGTTCTACGAGGAGAACTACGAGGGTGGCAAGGAGTGCTACCGGGTCCTGAACGAGCTCATCGGGGACTTCGACGAGCTGCTGAGCCAACCCCACTACAGCAGCATCGAGAAGATCAAAACCATCGGGGCCACCTACATGGCGGCCTCGGGTCTGAACACCTCGCAGTGCCAGGACAGCAGCCATCCCCACGGGCACCTGCAGACCCTTTTTGAATTTGCCAAAGAAATGATGAGGGTGGTGGATGACTTCAACAACAACATGCTGTGGTTTAACTTCAAACTGCGCATCGGCTTCAACCACGGCCCCCTCACGGCCGGGGTCATCGGCACCACCAAGCTGCTCTATGACATCTGGGGGGACACTGTGAACATCGCCAGCAGGATGGACACCACCGGCGTCGAGTGCCGCATCCAGGTGAGTGAGGAGAGCTACCGCATCCTCAGCAAGATGGGCTATGACTTTGACTACAGGGGGACGGTCAATGTGAAGGGCAAGGGTCAGATGAAGACCTACCTTTACCCCAAGTGCATGGACAACGGCATCGTGCCCCACCACCAGTTGTCCATATCTCCAGACATTCGGGTTCAAGTGGATGGCAGCATTGGGCGGTCTCCGACGGATGAGATTGCCAACCTGGTGCCTTCTGTACAGAACTCTGATAAGATAGCCCATGGCACAGATAGCTCAGAAGCCAAGGACATCCTTCCTTCCGCCAAGAAGCTCCAGAAAGACGCGGCCAAGGCCGAGGAGAGGTGCAGGTTTGGCAAAGCCGTGGAAAAGGATGACTGTGAGGAGACGGGGACTGAGGAGGTCAATGAACTGACAAAGCTAAATATCTCTAAGAGTGTATGATGAACTGTCAGAGTTGCATGAAGTGCTCTGGCCATAGAAACACACAGACTTTTGCAATTGGCAGTTTTCTTTTCCAAGAGAGACCTTCTCCACACCTGGGTTGTACGTTTGTGTTCATTTCGGCACCTGGGGCTGTGTGGATCATGGCTCTTCAGGGCTTGTTTTCATCCATCTCTCTCCTCCATGCCCCAAACCACATCCCAAGCTCCCCAGCTCCCTGTGCAGCCATCTTACAGCTGAGTAGAGGATATTAAGTGCCTTCAGATATACTCCATTGGACTCCCTGTCAAGGTACAGAGGCCCCAAGTGAAATCATAGCTTTGGGTATTTATCTAATTTTAAAGAAAAGAAAAGCTGTGGTTATATCATTTTTATTGTCGTTTCTCACAAAACACTTTTTTTGGCTAATGCAACTCCTTGGGTTTTTTATATCTCTCGGAACAATGTTTTACTGTTATCAGACCTTTTGTATGTAACACACAGACATGTGCATGTATCTACCATATGAGACTGCTATAAAGTGCCAGTAATGCACCACAAGAATGTCTGGGCGAGGGGTGGCACCCTTTGGGCCGGGCTGGAGGGGAGTTGTGCCGTGGCTCAGCCTTTAGTTAGGGCAGGAGGAACAGCTGCTGCCCTTCTGTTCTCCTTTCCCGATGCTTCTGCAGCCTCCATGTGCCATCGTGTGCTTTGGATACACTTCTTTTCCATATAGCCAATGAGTTACTGATCCTGGGAATGCAAGGAGGGTTGGGACAGTGCCAGCTCTGGGGACAGATTTCCAGAAGCAGGAGAGACCACGGGAGCGCTGCAGTTCAGGGCTCCTGCACGCAGCTCAGTGGGTGAAGGTAGGTGACATCGGTGTCTCTGAGCTGATTGGAGAGGGACAAAGAGAGAAGCAAAATAAATGTTTTGGGAATGCCTTTATTTATTTATTTATTTTATTCCTGTTTGGTTTTTTGGGGTTTTGTTCATTTCGTTTGGGACTTTTCATGGAAGGGACTGGGAGAGATGAATTGTTCATGGGTTTCATGAGAGTGAGAAGACAGTGAGTGTTTGAGCCTCTTTGAACTACCAACCACTGTGAGGATGTTACCTTAGGCAATATTTGGTTCCAAGCTGGTGACACTTCAGAAGCCACCAAACACAGTTGAGTATCCCAGCTTCCCTCTGGACTGAACCAATGGTGCTGCACAGTACTTTTCAGGATTTTTACACATACACACACACACACACACACAAACACAGAGACCTCTGTGTTTTTGCAGCAGGGAGGAAATGAGAATGCTCCCTTCCTGCTGCTGCAAGCAGGAATAGGGAGCAGAGTCCTTGTAGTGAGCTGAGAAGCACAATCATTTCCCACCCTGCAGACAGCTCTGTGCAGGACCCTGGGAGCAGAGGGAGCCCAGGAGGGAGCTCTGGGCCTGGGGGCTTGGGCTGTGCCAGGCTGCCCCCTGCATGCTTCCACCACCTCCCTCTCTGGCATTTGATGCCCTGCTGGGGATCCTACTGACCATTGAACTGTTCTAGTGCAGCCAACTCCCTCTGACACCAAATCAAGTGAAAGGATTTTTATTCCCAAAGCAAGCTGATCAGCCAGGGAAGAGCTGGGGAAAGGTGGTGCTGCACTGGCTGCTGATGGAAGCCGGGGGCTCTTTCCATCTGAACTCGAGTCAGAATGTATTGAATCTTCCTCTCATCCCCATGTGATTTTGGGGTATGAGTAATAAATGTATCCATTGTGGGGTTCCTGTTCAGCTGGTGGAGATCCATCTCCACTCCATGAAGCCTTGCTGAGATGTGAGGCTGTGGGATTCTGGATCTCAGTTAAACAGAGCTCTGTGCACAGGCCATGCAAAGCTGCTGTTTATCCATGTCAGTATTCCATTTGATAGCAGAGCTGCTCAGAATTCATCTTCTTCACTCAATCTGCCAGCACACAACAAACCAGGGGATCCTCACCCCCAAATCCCTGTGCCACAGATGCTGTTGCCTGTTTGGAGGCTGTTCCCAATGAGCAGCAATGTGAGTGTTTTGAGGGCAGAGTTTTCCAGCAGCTTCCTACTCCGAGGTTACAACTTCCCCCTCCCCACAGTGGGTTGTACTTCCAACTTTCAGGTAGTAATTCTGCAAATACCTCTTGCATCTGAAGAATGTGTTCCTGAAACCATTGTTAGGGTTCTTGGTGCAGTTAAGGTGTGTCAGTATTCCTTTTCCTACAGTCAAGGAGCTAACATGATCCTGAATTGTTTACATGCCTTCCAGTGTTATCATCTTAGAGTCGTTCCAGCCTTTCTCCCTGACCCCTCTTTCTCACAGTTTTACAGACCCTGCCCATCCTTGCTGTCTCCCTGCTCAGCTGGGTGCAAGGGCAGAGCTCACTCAGGAGGCACTGGCTCCTTGAGACCTGCACAATAACCAAACCTCCAGCAGCCCCAGCCCTGCTCCAGGAGAGGCTGGCAACCTCTGGTTAAACCCTGAAAGGAGAAGGTGCTGGAATGGGACCCTGAACCCCAACCACCTTCCCCTTCATTGTTCAGGATGCAGAATCCTTCTCCTCCAGCCCATAAAGTACACAAGGCTCCCAAGGGTCTGTGGGATCTTTGGATTTATGGGAACATCCAAATACAAACTCCAAACCCACCAGGGCCTCTCTCTGCTGGCACTCAGCAAATCAAGGCACTGAGGACAGCAGCACTGGTGCACTCAGAAATCAAGGGCTGTGGTCTGCTCTGGGAGCTGCCAGTGATGGTACTCTGCCTTAATCTGG
Source organism: Molothrus ater (assembly GCF_012460135.2). Lineage (NCBI taxonomy): Eukaryota > Metazoa > Chordata > Aves > Passeriformes > Icteridae > Molothrus > Molothrus ater. The sequence continues at coordinate 14,162,983 of NC_050493.2, read as the reverse complement.
GTTGGGAAAAGGCTCCTGATGGGTGAGCAGTGGTGCCCCCTTTGCTCCTTGCCAGGACAGCAGCAAGAATTCCACAGCTGGGGCTGCCAGGGGTTAAATCTCCTCAATGCAGGGTAGTAACCAAATCAAGAAGCTCAGTTCTCAATGGATGGTTTGCAGGGGAGGTTTTCCAGGTACAAGGAGATGCCTGTTTGTCTTGCAAACCAGTGTGAGCTGAACCTTCACACCTCCCTTTTGCTTTTGAGGATTTCTCCTGACACAGAAATGACTCTGGAGGCGTTTCTAGCAGTGCTGTGGGAGGCCACAGGCAGAGTTCACTCCATTCAGTGCCTGTGCTGTGTGTGCTGTTGGTGCCAGCAGTGCTGTCAGGGGGTGTGGGGGCTGGCTGGGTCCCCAGGGTTTATTCCACAAGGACAGTCCATGTGTGGATGTGCTTCCAGTCTTCAGGGAGTTTTAATGGCAGTGATTTAAAATGGTCCAGAGAAGGGGACTGGGGAGGTTGCTGAGTTTTTGTGAGCCCCATGTTGCCCTCTGCCACTTGCAGGCCCCTGCTCCAGGGTGCAGAGTGACAAGGAGTGCACAGAGCACTGGCAGCAGTGAGGTCTCAATCTGCTGCTCACACACCGAGATGCTTTTTCCTCCCTGTGCTCCTGTGAGAGATTTCTCAGTGAGAACCAGGTAAAAGGCATTCCCATTGATTAACTTCTGCCATCAGGATATTGAGAAGGGTGGATTTGCTGTTACTTCCCAGGATTTGGGGCCATTCCCCTTTGCTGGAGGTAACGTGAGCAGAGTGGGACAGTGCCATGATCTGGCTGCAGCTTCTGCTGTGTCCCAGGAGTGACAAAATGAGGCGAGGAAAGGGCTCCAAGGGCTTTTCACAAAACATAAATATTTGGATACTTCTAAAGGACGTGCCCAGAGCAAAACTGAAGGGAGCACCCCATACCCCAGCAGCTTTTAGCTAAAGAGGAGTTTATTCCTGAGAAAAAGTCCAAGTTTTTAGGGTTTCTGGCATTTTAAAATTGCTAACTCTGACCTGTTTCTAAAACTTTCAGTTTGAATAAGCAAAAGGTGTTGCAAGGGAGCAGTTAATTCACATCACATCTCAAGAGGCTGAGGGTGCCTGAGATTGGCTGTAATGCCTTTGGCTGTTTAAATCTGAACCTTGGCTTGGGGAGGTTCTGCCAAATTCAAAAATTTGTTTTCTCCCTTCTTCCTTGCTGTGGTCTCATTCTCTCCATCTGCATGGGACACACAGGTGGCTGTTGCCCTCTGCTCCTCACCTTTGGGAACCTTTGTCTCTCATTGCACAGCAGCACTGAGCTGAGCTCAGGGCTCCTTCCAGGTGTTGCTGTTGCTGCTGGTGCCTCCCTGTGTCCTGAGCAAAGGGGAGATGGCTTTGCTTTGATGCCTTGGTCCATTCTGCCTGGTCACAGCTGCAGCTTCCTCCTCGTGGTGGTGACAGAAGATACAGAAGAGGCACATCCCTGCAGTCAAATTTAAGAATTAAATTTAAAAATGCAGATGTTGTTTATTGATGTGATTTTTCCAGTTGCTGGAAATGCCAGAGGGGTGGTTTGACTGTAAGAACAGAATGATTTGCATGTGGGGACAGTCGAGGTGGAGGTGCAGGGCTGACCCAGTGCCATGGCACTGCCATCTCAATGCCCAGGCAGCTGTGAAAAGCCAGCTGAAGTCTCAGAGTGCTGCTGAGACTTGACTGGCTGCTTGTGGAACATCAGTTTGGGCAGCAAAGTCGTTTGCTCCAATGCTTTTCTCCTTTTGAGTTCTCTCTGCAGGCTCTTGCTGTCCTTGGTTTGTTTCCTGGGCTAAAACTTGAATTGCCATTGCTGAGACTGAACTGTGCAGGCAGTGGCAGTGGGATTCTGCAAAATCCTATAAAAGACTTGGAATTGGTGACCATTACTGAGCAATTCCTGCAGGCCTGGAGCTGTGTGAGTGCTGCCATGGTGTGAAGGTGTCTCAGTTCAGAGCTGTAGGTGGGACTCAGTGTCCTTTGGCTCCATGTGGTAACGTGCTTCCAGCTCTGGAACTGGGGGAAAGGAGTGGGGAATGTGGGGTGAGCTCCTGGCTGCTTTCAAGGGCTGATCTGTGTGTCCAGGAGTGCTCTTCAGGGAGGTGTCTCAGGTGTGAAGCAGAGCCTTGGCTTCTCAAGCTGTTCTTGTTTTCTGGGGATGGGGAACCAAACAGCCTTAAAATGGGCTGATTTTATTAAAATCTGCATTAACACCACCCCTGAACTCTGTACAGAGAGCGTTATTGGTGAAAGTCAGACAGCAGGATCTTATTGCCTTTGTCTTATTTAAAGAGTTTGTTTAAAATTAAATGAAAGGCTCTGTAGAAGTTGAAGGAGAAAATAAAATGGGTGGAATATGTCTTGTCTTGACAGTGGTGCAGTTTGAGGGTGCCATGGGGAGGAGGTTTGAGGTGCTTTGCAGACGCTGGGTAGGGCTCTGGTAGGAAAAAAAAATACAAACATTTTGTACAAAATCTCTTCCAAGTCTTTGTGGTGTGAACTGAACTTGTTCTCAGCCCTGATAAGGGGCTGGGCTGTACAGCACGTACAGAACTGTTTGCTCCTTGCCTTTGGGAGTCAATATTGGCTTGGGAGAAAGAAGATTACTTTGGACAAAACAAGATTACTTTGGAAGATTGGTGGGAGATATTTAAAGCTTTTTTATTTTCCTGGTTCCTTATTGTAGCTGCTAAACATGTGCTGCCCTAAGCCAGCTTGGAGGCAGGTGCTCAGTGTCTTCCCACGCTCCTGCTCAGGGCTGCAGCTCAGCCCCTCCTCAGGAGCTGTCCCACACTGCACTTCAGTGTCTGAGGCTGCAGCCCTTGGTGTCCTGCACTTCTGGAAAGGCCCCAGGCCACTGTCAGCATCTCCTGTCCCTGCCTTGCTGTGCTTTGCTGCATTCTCTCCCTGTTCTCTGGCTCACTGCAGCAATTGCACAGAATCCCAGAATGGTTTGGGTTGGAAGGGACCTTAAAGCCCATCCAGTGCCACCCCTGCCATGGCAGGGACACCTCCCACTGTCCCAGGCTGCTCCAAGCCCTGCCCAGCCTGGCCTTGGGCACTGCCAGGGATCCAGGGGCAGCCCCAGCTGCTCTGGGCACCCTGTGCCAGGGCCTGCCCACCCTCCCAGGGAACAATTCCTAATTCCCAATATCCCATCCAGCCCTGCCCTCTGGCAGTGGCAGCCATTTCCTGTGTCCTGTCCCTCCATGCCTTGTCCCCAGTCCCTCTGCAGCTCTCCTGGAGCCCCTTCAGGCCCTGCAAGGGGCTCTGAGGTGTCCCTGGAGCCTTCTCCTCTCCAGGTGAGCACCCCCAGCTCTGCCAGCCTGGCTCCAGCCCTTGGAGCATCTCCATGCCTGTAATGGATTTTAATGTCCAGAAGTTGCAGCATTCACTGAATTGAAAAACTGCAGAGAAGGTCCTGGTTGGAGCAGTTGGTACAAGTTTAAGTTCCCACTCTCATGGGTGATGCTCTGACCAATTTGTCATCCAGCTCATTGCTGGATGTGTGGTGTAAGCCAGTGCCACCATTTGCATGTCACTGATTTGGCCACCAATTCTCAAATCCTCATTCAGATGAATCAAAGTGACTTTCTCAAGTTTGTCCTCATTTTCCTCCCTCAGTTACTCAAGTCTCACTTGTTTCTACCTTGGTGCATTCCACCTTTGGAGTTGAAGATGGTTTGTATGGGTTGTGCTGACAGGTGCAGCTCAGGGCAGGGAAGGACACATAACGTGGTCCATCTGTGGGTGTGCCCAAGGGGAAATGCCTCTGCAGTGACTCTGAAGCTTTGCCTTTTCCAGGTGAGCCCAGAGCTGTGTTTAGGGTTTATTTCCAGAACTGGCTGTACCACTCCATCATGTCAAAGGAGGGGCTGGCAGCACTGCCAGCTCTGCTCTGTGTCCCAGCCTCAGCCAATGTTTGGCCACTGCACATGGTCCCACTGGCAGCAGCAGATGCTCCAGGAGCCACAGGTCCCAGGGTCCCTCTCCCCAGTTCCATTGCTTCTGGTTTCAGAGCCCATGCTGAGATACAGAGGTACATAACAGCTGTGCTGAGACAGAGACCTGCTGCACCCTGCTGCAAGTGCAGCTTTAAACTTCCAAAGTAATAAACTCTTTAAAGCCAAGAGCCTTAACAACTCCAGCAGCTGCTGAGACAAGAAGTACAGTTCCAAGGTCGTGCTGAGTATTTGGGAATTTTTCCTGCTTCACGGCAGGTGTCTCTGGTTTGCTGGGAGGCAGCAGCAGTGTCCAAGGATGACAAGGACCTTGGCCACCCTCACCCAGTTCCCCAGGAACAGGTAAACAAGCTCCCCTGTGTGCTCTCAGGAAAGTCACCTCACTGCCCAGTGCCAGCTGGAGAGCTTTAGGTGTTGGACTGCTCAGGAAAGCTCCTTCTTTCCATGGAACAGTGTTCTTAACTTAGCATCAAACCTTGTCTTTGCTGGTGGCAGAGGCTGGATTCCTCCTTTCTCACCCTTTGGTCCTTCCAGCACTGAGGGGGCAAGGCAGGGATGGAAATGATGGGACAGGGAGGAAGGAGCTGGGTGTGCCCCCGAGGCAGCCCCAGGGAGGAGCTGCCATGTGGGTCCCATAGCGGTGCCTGGGCTGCAGCAGCTCCAGCAGCTGGGCTGTCCCCAGGCTCTGGGGAGGTTTGCTCCTGGGCTGCTGCCTGCTGCATGCAGCCAGGCCATGGACACCCTGTAAATGCACCTCCCCTCCTGCCTGGTGGCTCCATTTTCTCGTGGAGCATATTTCAGCTGGCACTGGGAACCAGCGCTGTGCCCGGCCCAGGCTGGGGTAAGGGTTGGGGTTGGATCTGCCCACCCTCAGTGACAGCCACACAGTGACCCTCCTGTAAAAGCCATCACTGGGCATCGAGGGTGGTGGCAGCTGATGACAAACAGCTGGAGGGAGGTTATTTTTGGAGTGATCAGCTGAAACCAGGGTTGGCTTTGGTTTGCCAAGGGCAAGGAGTGGGCCTGGGAGCCAGCACAGGCCCCCAGCATCCCCTGCGTCCTTGAGAAGCCCCCTCAGCACTGAGCCAGGGCTTCAGCACTCCCTGTCCTTGCACAAGCACACGTGGGGATGGATAGAAATACAGATGGATAGAAAGCATTAATTGAAAATGCCATTGAAACATTCTTGAATTACAAATTGAAAATTAATTGAGAACAGTTTCCAGTTAAAATATTTTAAAAGGCAAATTTAAGTGGTTTGAAGTCTCCAGGTTAGCTGGACATTACTTTTTCCTGGTATCTCTGGTTCCTTTCCCTCCTGCCCAGCGCAGGCCGTGTTCCCACCCTGTCCCTCCCTTACAGAAAGACAGAACCGCTCTGTTTACACCCCCTGCCGGGGCAGCCTCGCCCGGGGCTGCACGGGGGACGGGGCTTCCTCGCAGCAGCCTCACTGTAAATACTCTGCCAATGCTTCGTGGACAAACCGAGATGGCAAACAAACAGTTGTATGTGTGAAATATTAAGCTGTGTGTGTAAATAGATCCAACGTGTATTATCTGCGGCTCTGTAATCAACTGTGTATTAAACTGCTCCACTGTACCGATCATTTCATGCTCTCTTAGATGTAGAAAAGCTGAGAAGTAATTCACAATACACTGTGTCAACTCCAAATTGTTTTTGCTTTCGTATTTTTGCTCCAACCCTGCTTCAGCCGCAGCCCTTGGCGCATGATCTGGAAGAAGAATAGTATGGAATAGGATTTTCAGCCCTTTGGTTTGGATCTGGCTTTTAGCAATGTTTCTTTGATAATCATGAAGCCACCAAGTTAATTTTTGATTAGGTGCATATTTAGGAGGCATCTTAAACCCGGAAGGGGTTTGTCACATAGATGTGCTGCACTTTGACATGTTGGTTGGCAGTGATTGCCCTTCCTGTTCCCAGGGCCCAGGCTGAGAAGAAAACTCCTTCCTGATTTTTCCTCATTTTAATCCAGCTCTGGAGCATTGGGAAGGGGCCTTGCAGCCACCACCTCTGCAGCCACCTTAGGTCACTGCTGGGCAGAGCTTTCCCCACAGGGAGCTTGTGCTGGCCCAAACTGGGGATGTGCTTTAAATAGTTCTTTTTCTGTTTGGCAGAGAGCATTGATGGTTTACTCTGGAGTTCCAGTGCCTTATTCAGATCCCTTTAATTTGCTTGGAAAGGGGAATGAGGCAGTTTTTCCAGAGTGAGTGTCCACAGAGCAAGGACTGGCTGAGTGGCACTGGCTGGGCAAGAAGAGGAACCTTGATAGTTCCAAAACCAGAATCTGGCCCAAAGAACAAACCCTGTGTCTGTCTGTCTGTCTGTCCCACACCCCCCACCTCTCTCGGGGTTTCTTGTCAGCATCCCACTGTGTGTTCATCAGGTTTCACTGGGGAATGGAAGCCCTAGTGAGGCCCTGGGCTCTGTTCCCTGTCAGGGTTTGACCTGGCGGATGTTAAGGTTTCCTGTGGATCCTGCTGCCTGTCCAGGACCAGTGACCCCCACCATTGTGTCCTGCAGCACCAAACCCCCTCCCCAGGCAGCCAGAGCACCTGAATGTGTCCAGCCACCCTGTCCAGCTTCCCTTTCCCTGCTCTCCCTCGGCTGCAGCAGCACAAGAGCTGCTGGAATTAAAGCAGTGTCCAGTTTCTCTGGTCCTTCTCTGGACTGATTCTTTTCCCCCATTTTTTGAACATTTGTTTTTTTCCCACACACCAGGCAGGTAAGTATCAGAGCACACAGTAATACCTGTGGTGTAATTGTACCACAGCCAGGGTTTGCCCTGAGCTCCTCAGTGCCAGCCCAGTGTTTAATGCCAATAGGGGTGTGCAGGCCTTGCTGGAGTGTTCCCAGGTGTTCGCCTTCTGTTGTAGGTGAAAACTGTTCCAATGTTGTCCAGTCAGGTTCTGATTGTGGATCATGGTAATTGTCAACTGCCAAGGGATATTTTTTAATAAATCTGGTCAAGGTATTTCAAATTAATCCAGTCTTGCTGTTTTCAGTTTTTCTTGTCCTGGGTAAGCCCATGTTAAAGTTTCCTTTCCCTCTGTGCTTTGGTTCATGGTCAGGACGTGTTGTACACCAATGTTGGGTGCATTGAAAGACCCACCCTGTGTGTGGTGAGTTTGTGTGGGGATGTGGAACAAGGAAAGCCCAAAGATCTCTCAGGGAGATGTTTCACAGCAGTTCCTGGAAGTCTGGGCTGTGTTTGTCCCTAGTGAGCCTTGGGTGCTCAGCCTGCAGCCGTGGTGTGCTTGGCCCAGCTGGACAGTGGGGCACAGCAGGGCCACCCCAGAGGCTGTTCCATGTCCCTCATCTACAGGTGCTGCCTGGGATCTGGCACCCCAGGCCTGCTGCAGAATGGGATCTCTGTGGGATCCACTGGCTTCTTCCTCCTCTGGTAGAAGGAGGCTCCAGGATTGCCCTGGGTGCTGGGAAGGTGAGGGGTACCCGACCCCACAGGTTATTGGTGTTATCCCAGGTTCTGCACTGCCTGGCTGTGCCACTCGGGGTTTCCACTTCTGAGGAACCACCATCACCTTGTGGGTAATGGAGAGGTGCTGCAGCACCTGCAGCCATCTCCCAGCCTGTGACCTGTGGGTGGCTGGAAAGTGCCCAGCCTTTGCCCTCCTTGCTTAACCAGAGGTGATATTGCAGCTTTCCTGTGGAGGTGAGAACTTGCAGGTGACCTCTGGCCCAGGCCTGGCCACGTTTTAGGACCCCAGTGCCCTCCCAGCTCCAGCACTGTGGGAGGTGGGTGTGGAGCACATCTGGCTCCTGCCCTGAGGGTTTCTTGGGGGTTTCTTGGGAATCTCCACTCCAAGCTATTCCCCTGTTTTCCTGGGGCTGCTCCATCTCTGCCCAGGTGTAGGGGGATAGAATATAAGAAAATAAAGGTAGTATAGAAAGTAATCTTGCCCCTAAGGAGTTGCAGCTGGGCTAATTATTAAAGATTAGGAGCAGGCCTGACTTTAACAGGCCACAGCTGTAGCCAATAAGAAGAAGAGTGCTATAAAAGGGTGGATTGGTTGGTTGAGGAGAAACTGGAGTCAGTTGGCTGCTGTGAGAAGAAGGAAGAGTCAGTGCTTAGAAGAGCTGCCTAGAGAAACATGGAGGAGGTATGAAACTCTTGCATTAAGGGGACAACAATATGGAACCTTTGCAATATAATGACAACACCAGGGAATGCCCATCTGCCTCTCCCTTCTGTGCCATCACCACAACTTCATCAAAGGACTCTGCCCTGGTCCTGCTTCAGGGGCAGCCCATGGAGAGGGTGCTCTCAGCGGGCTTCCCACACCAGCCTCTGAGTTTCCTTTTCACACAAAGGAGCTTTTCCTTCATCTCTGGGTCAAATCTTTCTTTGGAGCAATGGTTTCCCCTGGTCTCTCTGGTTCTGTGACATTTCAGTCCAGCAAAGCCCACAGCAGTTTGTATTGATGGCTGTGGCCTGGGGGACATCGTGTGTGGTGGCTCTGCCAGGGGGCCCTGCAGGCTGTGCTCAGCCTGGCCACAGCAGCACTGGGTCTCACTCATCAATCACTACTTTGCTTTTGGTAGCTAAACTTCTGCTGCTCTGTGACATCAAGCAGCATTTCTCATTTCCCAGCCTCACAGAGTTTATGGGAATTTAAGAGCTAGATGCAAATGAGCTTCGTTTGCATGCTTAATTATCTTATAAACCTCATACCCATCTGTCCTGCATATGCTTTGTACTTGACACTCGATGACACAGTGACCACGTTGGGCTTGGCACGAGGTGCCTGAGAGAGGGAACCTTTGGGAAGGGCCTGGCTCTGCCTGCAGAGGGGCTGTGTTAGGGCCAGGGGCACACTGGAGGTGAAATGTCTTTTTTCAAAGGCTGTGTCCAAGCTGGGAGATGGGAAATGATGTGTAGAACATGTGGCAGAATGGCACAATCTTGGGAATGATCTGTTAAAAGCAGAACCAGCATGGAAACAATTGAAACAAAGCCCAATCCCTGTTTGCAGCCCAAGATCATGGACTGGATTCTGTGGTGGCACATGATGCATTTCACAGGAGGGAGCTATGCTGCAATCACAGCACTGGGTGCCTTGAGCAGTCTCAGGGAATGCTTCTGTCCTTATTTAATGCTATTGAAAAATAGCAGAAAAAATGAGCTTGTACTTCTAGGTTGGTTTGTAAACCCATGGCTCTGCCTGGGTTGGGGACAATGCAAACCCCAGACTTCCCCAGAGCCCCCTGAGGGTTTAGGGGCTGTGACAGGGTCTGGGCACAGACTGTCAGCTCTTCTATACAACAGAATTGTGTTGGAGCCACCTCTGTCAGTGGACACTTGGCACACAGGGTGACCCTTCAGGTGCTGCTGCATGCGCCTCCCTCACCTCCTGGCATGGGAACAGCAGTGATGTTGTGTTGTTTCTGCTTTTTGGGCGTGTGTTTGGAACCAAGCTGAAGCAGAACGTGGAATTTTGCAGGTCTGAGGGGGAGAAAGGACCCAGGATGAGCAGCCCTGGGAACAGCTGTCCTGCCAGCACAGCAGTGGTGTCCATGTGTCTGGGCAGTGGAGAGCAGGGAGCACAGTGCATAGCAAAGTGCTGACGAAGGATCTCCTTCCCTCCTCTCACTCGTGCCAGCTCCCATCAAGCCAAAGACACCTTGTTCCTGCAGGGGCTTGGATGACATGCCAGCCTGGGCACCCCTCTGCCTTCCACCCTCTGCTTCCAGCCTCCTGGGCCCAGGCCAAGCCCCCTATCACGTTACCAGCCCCATTCCCTCCAGCGCCGGCAGTCGTGGAGTTTAGGACAGAGAATGTTGGAAACTGTGGAGCTGGAGCTCTAAATAATTGTAAATATGAGCAAGCCAGAGATGTGGCTGCAGGGCAAGTATTGTCTCTGTGTGCTGTGGTTGTGACCAAACTGGGAAGTTGAAGAGAAAACATAACTTTGCAGCAGGTTGGTGGTTTGGGGTGTTTTTTGTGTGGAGTTTGTGTGGGTTTTCTGGGGGGAGCCCAGGCCCCCAGGGCACAGTGGTTTGATAGCATTGCAAGTGATGCACAAACATGTATTAGTAGTGTTTTTTTTGTTAACTCTGTGCCAGCCGTGCTCTGAATCCTTCTTCCTGGAGAAAGAGGAAATCATTTAACTTTTCTTTCTAATCCATAGAAAATACAAGGGGAAAGTGCCCCCCTCACATGGATCCTGCCTGCAGAGCTGCTGTTCACAGTTCCTGCTCCAGCATCCAGCACTGATTCACACCACAGGAGCCACAGCTGCACCTGTAGGTGCCACTGTGATCCAGCTGGGCATGAACACTCTGTTGGGGACAGGTCCTGCTGGTTCAGCTCCTTGTCTGCCAGGAGCTCCCCCAAACTCTGCCTGCTGCACTCCTCATCTCTGCTGAGAGGGCTCACAGGGAGCCTGTGGAGAAGGGAACATCCATGGGAACAGAGGAGCTGGTGTGGTACCAGGATGGTACCTTGACCCAGAGGTCCCCTGAAATGGATTTTAGCCCTGAAGGTGCCCAGTTTGCTGGTGGTGGGGTCCTGTCAAGGCTGTCACAGCTGTGCTGATGCCAAGTGCACCTAAGGGCATTGGGAAAGGGGAGTCAGATGTGACAGGCTGAGCCTCCAGCTGAGGTCTGCAGCATGTGTCACTCTGCTTCCAGGCCATGCACCAGGACTCATCCTTCCCTGCTGACCCCCGTTCTGGGAGTTATATCTGTTCTCCTCCTTTTGGATGGGTGTTTTGGGGTGTCCTACATGGTGCTACCTGCATGTGGGAGAAGGCAGTCTCTTGCTTTTATACCTGCTGCATAAAGGTGTAAATGCCATAAGGCCCCTCGTTGCCAAAGATGCTTCCCAAAGACTGAAGATGCCAGGAAAGACCCCACACAGCAAGGGGATTGTGATAGGCAGAAACCTGCAGTTCTCCCCTTTGTCCCCGCCAGCAGCTGGGGCTAGGGTGGCCTTGGGGACAAGGGGACAGGAGGGGCTGGCAAGGGCGCAGGGCCCGGCATGTCCCGGCCTTCATCTCCCCCTAGTGCCACCCGCCGGGCTCCTTTGCTCCGGTGCTGCACCGAGCAGAATCCGGCAGTGCCGCTCACAGCGGCCCTGGGGCAGGGGCAGCCACATCCCAGAGCAGCACAGGGACTGTGGGGCGGGACCCTGTTGGCCACAGGAGTGATGACCTGAAAATCCTGCTCAAGTAAGCGTCAGGAAGAGCCACGACACCCAACTGCAACAAGGAGGAGTTGGCATTGCAGGAGCTGCGGTGGTGATGGCAGGAGAGGAGATGGTGGAGAGTGAGGCGATGAATGTTCCTTTGCTTGGCCTGAAAGGACCCAAAAGGTGACATTTCCAAGGCTGAAATAAGGTTGTTCTGGTGGCAGTGTCACCTGAGCAAGCCAAGGGTCCCTCGGAGCTGTGACATTCCTGAAGGCATGGGACAGGGTCACTCCCTGCCTGTGAGGCCATGGGGATGTGCAGCCCCGTGCTCGAGGCAGCCTGGCCTGGAACTGGAGATCACCTTCGGCCGGCAGGACCTTGCTCAGTGCTGAGGCGTTGTCATGAGCCATGTGTGCACTGAGTTGTGTCTGGGCTCAGCAGCAGCCGGGAGTAGCACGCAGCCCGCGGGGCTCAGCTCCTGTGGCTCCTCCTCTGTTCTCTCTGAGCTTCCCATCGCCCGTGGTTTGAGCAGGAAAAAGGGCCAAGAGGCTCTTCCTCACAGACTGGCTCTCCCCTCAGCCCGGCAGGGTAAGGCGTGGGAGGGAAATGGTTAAAAAGATAACGATTGGCACCACAAAAGGGCTCTGCACAGCTGGGTGGGGTCACCGGCGTCTCCTCGGCTTGGCTCCCCTGGGAGCCGCTGCACACCGTGCTGCAGGTGAGTGCTGTGCTCTGCCTCGGGTGACCTGGCACCGCTGGGGACTCCGCGGTTTGGGGCTGTCCCCAAGATGGGGTTGGAGCCTGTGCTGATTTAGTGCATTTCTGGTGCCCTCCAAGTTTGCCGATGCGTTTTAGCGCTTCCAAAAAGTCCCGCACATGGTGCTGGGGACACAGGGCTGGGTGTATGGGGGCATACAGGGCAGGCTGTGGGGCTGTGCTCCGTGGGGCCATGTGGGGCAGGGCATGGGGCTGTGTAGCCTGAGGCCATGCTTGTGAGGAATATGGGGTGCACAGGCAGCCTCTGCTTTATGGGGGGACCCCAGCCATGCTGGACCCACATCACTGCACCCCCAGCACAAGGACCTGCCCAAGCTGGGGGGTCACACAGCAGCTGTGGATGTGCCTGGCCACAAAACTCCCATCCACTGCAGCCTCCTCCAGCGCCCTGTGCTCTTCCAGTCCCGGTTCCAATCCCAGGCTCTTCCCAGCAGGAATCAGCCCACTGAAGGAGTTTGCTGCTCTCTTCTGGCTTTAGACACATTTCGAATTGGAGGATTCCCCTTTTTCAGAGCGCTCGGAGGGGACTCGTGCACGCACAGGGTTAATTGCACCGCAAGCCGGTTGGGTTTAGCAGCCCCCCCGCGCCCGCCGGCGCTGGCAGCTCTGTGCCCGGGTATTTATAGCACCGTGAACTTTGAGCGTGTCCAGCGAGCGGGCAAAACCCGCTGGGGACATGGGGACGGCTCCGGCAGAGCCGGAGGCTGCCGGGGGTCCTGGCCCAGGCTTCAGCAAAGCAACCCAGAGCATCCAGCAGCACATCCCGGCCCCCCGTGCCCCACACACCCCACAGCCGGGCAGCGCCGCGGCACCCAGGGACCCCCGGGACCCCTTTGAACCCACCTGGGTGGCCAAGGACGTGGGGTTGAGCCTCCTCCAGCAGCAGGGCAGCATTGTCCCAAGCTGATGTTCCCGGTTTTGAGCTGGCATCCCTGGTTTCAGCAGCAGCTGAACCCAGCCATCTTCCCTTTTCCATGACAAACAACAGGCAGAAGATCCCACCTCTTCATGGTGTCCCGGGGCAGATCCCTTCTCATCAGACAACCTGCCAGCCAGTTCACCATGTCCTGGAGAGAAAACATCATGTGTGGCTTCCTTACTCTGAAATGAGGCAGAGGAAAGGGAGAGTCAGGATGGTAGGGGATGGGAAGCCTGTGTGTGTAAAGACTTGAAAAAGACTTGAAACAAAAGCCAAAACAATTTTAAAAAACAAACAAAACACAAAAAAGGAGAGGATTTGATTCTCTTTTAGCAGGTGGCATTTGGTGCCCCCATTGAAGGGGCAGCCCAGAAACCCAGCGTTATCCTGGGCTCATCCCACAGCATGGGCAGCAGGTGAGGTTGGGGTTCAGGTGAGATCCCACCTGCACAGCTGCCTCCAGTTCTGAGGCATCAGCATCAGGAGGATGTGGAGCTGCTGAAGTGAGTCCAGAGGAGGTCACAGAGATGCTCCAAGGGCTGGAGCCCCTCTGCTCTGGAGCCAGGCTGGGAGAGCTGGGGGTGCTCACCTGGAGAGGAGAAGGCTCCAGGGACACCTCAGAGCCCCTTGCAGGGCCTGAAGGGGCTCCAGGAGAGCTGCAGAGGGACTGGGGACAAGGCCTGCAGGGACAGGACACAGGGAATGGCTCCCAGTGCCAGAGGGCAGGGCTGGATGGGATATTGGGAATCAGGAATTGTTCCCTGTGAGGGTGGGCAGGCCCTGGCACAGGGTGCCCAGAGCAGCTGGGGCTGCCCCTGGATCCCTGGCAGTGCCCAAGGCCAGGCTGGGCAGGGCTTGGAGCAGCCTGGGACAGTGGGAGGTGTCCCTGCCATGGCAGGGGTGGCACTGGATGAGCTTTAAGGTCCCTTCCAAGCCAAACTATTCCATAAAAAGGGCTATGAAGGCTCCTAGGGGCTGCAGTGTGGAGGTCTCTGGAAGACCCCAGCCCTACTGGTCAGTGCTTCTCCAGCATTTCAAGTGTGGAAGTTGATTTGGGAATTATTTTTAGGAATGATTGGGACTGAAGCAGAGAGGAGAACAGGAAACCCTGGTCTGCCATGCCTCCATCCACAGTGGGATTTTGCTCCAACAGCTCCATGTGCTGAGATCCCCTTGACTCACAATTGCTATGTGGCTTTGCACAGAAAAGGCCAGAGAGGGAGATGGACATCAAGGGTAATTAAAGAACTGGAGTAGCTTTCACCCAGTGAAGAACCATACAGGCTGGGATGCTTCATCCAGGGCAGGAAATGACAAGTGAATAAGACAGAAAGCAGAAGTGAGGTTTCCCCCAGGTCAGAGAAGTCTGGGAGGATCTTCATGAGGACAGTGGGAGATTTTTGGTTCTATGGGATGAATCTCTGACACAAAGATTATCTTCTCCTGGGGTCAAGTGTAGGATTTGCAGACTTGGTTACTGGAAACCGACCAAGACCTCTGCCCTCAAAAGCAACTGAATTGTTTTGACCAAAATTCCCTATTTTTCCTGTGTTTTCACTGTGATTCTGCCCCCAGAAGAGAGCATTTCATCTGCTGTGGGTAATGTGTGACAGTGCTGGAAGCAAAGGAAAATTGGGTCTTGTAAAGGATGGTGTCTTCAAATTTTGATCATGGAGAACAAGCCTCATTTATAATTACAAATATAGACAGATTTGTACAATTACACATCCCAGCTGGCTCTGAGGGCAAGTGCTCAAGGTTGCCCCTCTTTTCCTGAAAGCACTGGCAATTTACTTGTGGGAAAACTTATTTTATATCCTTGGGAAAATATAAGGGTGTTGTTGTTGCCCTGTGAGTTGTTTTTAGGTCCTGCCCATGCCAGGAATGGCCACAGAGCTTTGCATCAGCAGGCAAAGGAGCAAGCACTGAAATATCAGGGAAGGAGAGGGAGGAATGGTTTCAGTCTTACAGATTCCTGCATAAAATAGAGGCTAAAGCACATCTTCAAAATGATTGAGCGAGGACACTGCTCATTACATAAGGTTGTTGGGGGAAAAAAATAGGCTGATTTACATTTTTATAGGAAATAAAAGGAGGTTTGTGGGTGACATAGCACCTTCCTCTGAGAATGTCAGCGTGAGATAAGTGGGCTTCAAAGGGAAGAGTAACCATTTTCCTGCAGGGACAGAGTCCATCCCAGAGAGCTGAGTCTGGGAGAAAAACGCTTTTGGAAGGAAATTTTTGTTGCTGGAACAAATACATTTATTTAGCACAATTCACATTGACTGCGAGGTTGCTACTTCTCATTTCTGCTGGTTCCTCTGAATTTTGGTGAAGCTTTGGGTAGCAGGAAAACCAAGCTGCCTCTGTTTTGGGGATGTGGTGTTTTCAGGGCAGGAGGAGAGGTCGATGTGCTTTTTAAGAGTGGGGGGATTTTGGCAGGGTTGGAGTTTAGTGATACTTTAATTTCATTCACAGGGAGTTGCCTGGTGGGGTTTTACCCTGGTTTCAGGTTGGTGGCCCTCTGAGATTTGCTGTGCTGTGCTTCAGATCTGTGGCTGTCTGGCAGAACAATTCCGGTTGCTCAAAAGCACCGATTAGCATAAATGAAGGAGTGGGTGAAATGTTCATTATATTGCCTACTGTCATGTTTGTGTACCAGATTTTGTTACCATCTGTCATTTCTGTTTTCTTGTTGTTGCCAAAAGTTGTCATTCTGAATGGAGGGTGGAGACTTATCTTCAAAAGCCAACATGAGATAATTTTAGGTACTTCAGGGCTCATGTGCTCCGTGCTGGGTGTCAGTGGCCCTCACGTACATCAGCCCCACGTGTCTTTGGTAAAATCTGGGCAATGGTTTAGTTAAAGGAGTTTTTGAAACCATTGGGGTCATGCAAATGCACGAGATTCTCATCTCTTGTCATTTAGAAAGAGTATCTGGTGCTTGCAATTGCAAAGAAAAGCTTGAAAATAAAATATGTTTTCCTTAATCTTAAAAAAAAAATACAGGGTACAGAGCAGGGTGTATGTGGGGACATGGCAGTGTTAAAATCCAAGCACTTGCCCAGCGATCTGACTGAGGGAAGCAGCAGCTCTGCTGTAACTGACTGCAGCATCCCCAGATCATTTCCAGAGATGTAAATATCCCAGGGACTGAAGCTGGACAAATTCAACCTTGAAATGAGCCGCAGCTCTCTCGCAGGACCGGTGGCTGCGGAGCGCGACAGCACGCGAGGGGAGCGGTGCCTGCACCGGGGCTCGCTGCCTTTCAAGCAAAATGAGCTCATTTCAACCACAGGGTTGGAATGCAGAGACTGGGAGGGAGGGCTCAGCCTGCAAGCAGGGAGCTGGGAGGTGAAGCCACGAGGATTTCTTGCCTTGTCCAAGTGCTTTGAGATCATCCGGTCCGAAAGCTCAGTGCCCCGTGCCAGCTGGGGAGGGAGAGGGCTCAGGGTGCCTGGATCATCCTCCTTTCATCAGGCTGGAGCCCCAGGCTGCTGCTGTGGACTGTCAAACCCTCCCTGGCAGTGCCAGGCCCATGCTAGCACCTTGTTGCTTCCCATGTCAGCCCACAGCAGCTCTGCTCTTCCCAGGGTTGCTGGGTTTTCATCTGGCCTGAGTGACAGGGCTCAACGTTCACCTGAAATGCAGTGACTTGTGACATCCAAAAATGCAGAAAAGATGACCTAATTACTTTAACTGGGCTTAAAGTCCAGGAAAATACAAAGCCAGACAGTTTGGGGATGATTTTTGTTAGTTTGGGCTCAGCCAGTGGTGGAAAGTCATAACCAAAGCCATGATGTGCCAGTGTTGTGGGGAGAGCTCTCACTGGTGGGAGTGCAGAGGGTCACTGCTCCCTCCAGGAGAGCTGGGGAAGGAGGAGATGGAGCTGCCTGTGCTCTGGAAGCAGCAGAGATCACTCCAGACATCTCTGATCAAAGGCTGGGGGCAAACCAGGACCATGTAATGCCTGCAGTAATTACTGGGTACCTCTTTGGAGATGTCTCAGGTATCTGTAGTGTGTGTTATGATCTGTATTATGCACCTTCCAGTGCCTAAAGGGGCTCCAGGAGAGCTGGAGAGGGACTTTAGACCAGGGCCTGGAGGGACAGGACACAGGGAATAACTTCCCACTGCCAGAGGGCAGGGCTGGATGGGATATTGGGAATCAGGAATTGTTCCCTGGGAGGGTGGGCAGGCCCTAGCACAGGGTGCCCAGAGCAGCTGGGGCTGTCCCTGGATCCCTGGCAGTGCCCAAGGCCAGGTTGGACAGGACTTGGAGCACCCTGGGGTAGTGGAAATTGTCTCTGCCCATGGCAGGAGGTGGAATTGGATGGGCTTTAAGGTCCCTTCCAACCCAAACCAGTCTGTGATTCTATGAAAACCCTGTACTTTATCAAATCTTTGGGTAATTTTATAATACAGATTTGAGGTAACAGCTCTGTCATGTTTTAACACTTCAATAATGTCAATTGCCTTTCCTAGCTCAAATTCTCCCATATTTGCTCTCTCCCAGAGGAGAATTCTCCAAAGCTCATGAGCAAATTCCACCCGAGCCTTTCAGGATGCTGTGAACATCACTGACAGCCGTTGTGAAAAAGTTGGGTCTGGGTTTGTTTCACAAGTGTGAGATAAATTTCAGAGCTCTCATATTCCAACCAGCCTGGTAAAATGCCCTAAATGAGCACCAAGTGTCACCTTGTGTGGATGGCAGAGGAAGCTGGAATGCAGCTGAGAAGCCTTTGGACAAGCAGGAAGAAGTGGGTTTGGGCCATGGGGAGTGGAGCTGACCTGGCAGAGGGGCCAAAGGGGCTGATTTAGCAGATGTGACCATGCAGTGCTGTGGAGGAGCTGGGGGATTGCCATGAGGTGCAGGAGTTTGTCAGGCCCTGCATGATGACCATGATGGGACCTCCAGACTGGGTGATTGAGAGCTGATCTGGCTCCATTTCCCAGCACAAGGATGGGATAAGCTGATATGGGGTGGAAGAAAAGCAGGAAAAAAAGGAATTTCTCATCTTAACGCCTAATGTGCTGCTGGCTTAAGACAGGAAGACAAGCAAGCTCAGCTGATCTAAGACAGGAGCACAGAGCACATCAACAGCCAAGCCATGAAACTCCACACTGCAGGAATGAACCACTAATGGAATGAACCATGGTGCCCAAGGTGGACAGCTTGGGGTGAAAAGTTAATCCTGATATAATTAGAGACAGCCTTGAAACAGCAAAATTGTGGAGTCACAGGTCACAGGGTGAGATGCCACCAAGACCTTGCAGTGTGTCAAGCCTTGCAGGAATGGCACAGGAGCGTAACAGAAATCATCTGCCTCATGCATCAAAGGATGGAGCAATAGCCTGAGAGAGCTGGGGAAGGTTTCTCTGCCCACCCAATGAGGTGCTTGGCCTTGAGGAACTCAGGCAAGAATATCATGTCCAACCAAGGACACAAAACCCAGACAAATTAAAATGCATCTGGACTGATGTGCAGGTACATTAAAAGAGTTTCCTGACCTTTACAGGGATTGTTTTATTCCCTGGAGCATCACATTTTATTACTCTAGCCTTTTACATAATTTATCATAGAAAAATATTATTTTGGCTATAAAATTATTTGCCTTCATTTAAGCTCTGCAATAGCATTTAACTTTCTGGTCCTTTTTGAAACTAATTTCCCCAGGCAAATTACATCCTGTGCCAAGAGATTCTTGTCGTTAATGAAACAGAATGGGACACCACAGCTGGAGGGGGGGATTGATGGGGGTGGTCATTTCTTTGATAACCTTTAAAGCAACAGAGCAGAGCACCTCATTGGAATCCTTTTCTCACAGGTTTTCATCCCATTTTATCCTGTGCTGATTATCACCACCACCTCAGTCACTTTGTCATCCCCTTAATCTGAACAGGGTGCCAGAGAAGCTGTGGCTGCCCCTTCCCTGGGAGTGTTCAAGGCTGGGTTGGATGAGGCTTGGAGCAGCCTGGGAGAGTGGGAAGTGTCCCTGTCCATGGCAGGGGGTGGAATGGAGTAGTTTTCAAAGTCCCTTCCAAACCAGTCTGTTGTTCCATATCTCTGAGCTAGAAGCCATAATGACAATAATTAGTTCTACTTTCACCTGAGCCCATTATTTACAAACTTACAGTGAAAGGTGATTAATGCTGAAAAAAGTTTTTCCAGCTAAAGCCCTCATGTTGTGTTTGGGAGAAACCCTGGACTGAGTCACCAGGAAAGGTTTGGGTTTGGCTCTGTGCTGGGCACCCAAGAAGTGCCAGGTATGAATCAGGCAGCCAGAACAAGGTGATAGGAGGGATGCAAGATGCATCCAACTGGGATGCATGAGAGCCAGGCTGTCCAAGGAGCTGCCTGAGAGAACCACAGGGCTGGAGAAATAGTGGAGCCTTTCAACTGGTTGTTGCCATAACAAGAAAAAATAAAGAATTTGGTTTGAATCAAACGTGAAAATTTTGCTGAAGGAGAAGGTGAGTGGATTGATGTATTTTAGTCATTTTGTCCTTTCTTAGTCCCTTTATTTTCCCAGTTTTGGAGATAAAAGCTGTTTTTAAAGTTTTGCTCACACAGCAGGGAAATTAGGTGTTTTCACTGCCAATTAATAAATCAGAAGGTTTCAGTGCTTTCTAAATTCTGAAAGCTGAAACTTTGAGGGGTTTTCTAAGTACTTACTGAAGCCCTGAACACACCAGAGTTACCTGCAGAAGGTGAAGCTTTCCACAAACACCTTATCTGCTAGAAAAAGGGTGAAAAGAGTCATCATCATCATCCAGCTTCTGGGGAAATGTGGGGCTGGGCCAGTGTCACTTTCCACTGGTCCCAAACCAGTGAGCATTGAGCTTCAAGCTCCTGTAGAAGTTGCTCTTTTTTTACCCAAAACAAGGAAAAAACTCTTGTGGTGAGGGAAGAGCAAGGCTGGAGGCACAAACAGGTGGGTAATGTATTCCTCTTGTCAGGCCAGCTCAATGCCCTCCCTGCCCTGATGAATAGTGAAGAATTTCATCCAAATTGGAACTGGTTCAGCAGGACAGTTTTCCAAGACCCAGCCCAGAAAGGCTTCCTGGTCACCGCTGGGGGCCCTTTCCTCTATGGGAGGAGTGCACAGGAATCTGCAGGAAGAAATTCTTCCCTGGCAGGGTGGGCAGGCCTGGCACAGGGTGCCCAGAGCAGCTGGGGCTGCCCCTGCATCCCTGGAGGTGCCCAAGGCCAGGCTGGATGGGGTTTGGAGCAGCCTGGGACAGTGGGAGGTGTCCCTGCCATGGCACAGGGTTGGAACAAAGGGGCTTTAAGGTCCCTTCCCACCCAAAGCATTCCATGGTTCTATGACTGCACATGGCAGTGCCAGAGCAAGGACAGGACAGCCACCTGAGTCTGTGCCATTCTCCAAGAACTTGGGCACAGTTAACTCTTGGAGCCTGATGCAGGGGGTGAGGGACCTGTCTGCCACCTAAATCCCAAACATTTCACAGCTGGCTTTTAACTCAGCAGAGAGAGAGAGGCTGGTGCTGCAGAAGAGCTTGGGGTTGCTCTCTGGATGACTATGGGAGTTCAGCAGAGTTTCTGATGAAAAAGAAAGTTTTTCAAGAGTTGTGATGAGTTGAATCCACAGCAAAAAAGCTTAAAAGCTAGTGTGGGAGCCAGGATTAACCCTGAGAAGGTACAGAGAGTTTCCCAGGAATGAAGCTCCTTGAGATAAGCAAGTCTTGCACTAAAGCTGTGACTGATAGCAAGAAGAGAAGAGGCAGAGGGACAGGCAAGGCTGAATGGAGCAGGAGGAATTGCAGAGCCACACTGCTGTGGCTGCCTCCACCAACCAGGACAAGGGCAGAGCAGGGAAAAATGCCACCAGTGTCCCCATGGCCTGGCTTGACAGTGGCTCAGCAGAGTTTTGCACATGAGTGACTGTCAGGATGGTGGTGAGACTGTGAGCTTGGCCAGGGTTTTCTTGGGAACACCAGATTTTGCTGCAGCAAAAAATCAGGACTGTCAGCCCGAATACAAGGAGGGCATTTCCAAATGTGATCCCAGACACTTAACCTGAAGTCACTGCATTGCTGTGAGCATTGCTACTGATTAGGAAAAAAAAAAAAAAAGCAAGCTATATGTAGAGACAGAAAAAAAAAGAACTATGAGATTTATAGTAATGAATTACTTCCACAAAAGACATATGCAGTGTGTCCAAGTAGGTTAATAAATGCTTGGATGGCATTGAATTGAAAGGAGCAATGCTTAGTGTGGTCAAAAGTGCTGAGCACTTGATTACAACAAGGATAATGTTGTTTGGAAAGGACCTTAAACTCTATTTTGTTCAACCTCTCTGCCATGGGCAGGGACACCTTCCACCAGACCAGGCTGCTCCAAGCCCCATCCAGCTGGGCCTTGGACACCTCCAGGGATTCAGGAGCAGCCACAGCTTCTCTGAGCACCTTGTGTCAAGGCCTCCCCACCCTCCTAGGGAAGAACGTTTTCCTAATATCTAAGCTAAACCTACTCTCAATGTGAACCCATTCCCCCTTGTCCTGTCACTACATGCTCTTGTAAATAATCTTGTCCCATCCTTCCTTCCAGTTCCCTGTAGCTACTGGAAGACCTTGTCTCTGTGATGCCATCATGGAATGAGCAGAGGACAGAAATGACATGGGAGGAATCTGGAGACACCTTTCAAGGAATGAGGAATGACCCAATCCCTCAGGTCTGAAGATGCTGAGAGGCCACTGCTCTGAACTGCATGGAGGGGGCAGAATGAATGGAGGGAAGCACCAGCCCTGGTGGGAAGGATGAGATCTTGCTCCAAGACATGGGTTCAGGCAAGAGGTGGAGCCTGAGTGCATTTGGCAGAGGGAGTGTGAGCAGTGCTCACTCCTGAGCTCACAGCTCAGCACCCAAGCTCAGACTGAGCATCTGGGATTCAGTTCGTGCCAAGCTGCGAGTGGCAGCACCTGAAGAGCTTGTGAATGCCCTCTCCTACTGATGGTGCAATGGAAAGGCCACATCTTTAACCAGGGGACAAGGCAGGGAGGTGGGAAACACTGAAATCTTCCCAATCTTCCCATCTCAAATGGCCAGAGTGTATCTGTAGCATCCTGCCTTTCTCTGTGCTCAGGGAAGGGACCTTCACCATAATCTGCAGCAGAAAAATGTTCTGTGTCTTTTTTTTTGGCCATGTTGGCTGAAACCACCCAGAAACCACTAATTGCCACTGCTAAAAGGGAGCTGGCAGATGTGAAATTTGCCCAGATTAACTAGATTACTATTTTATGGGTAGAAATATTATTTTCAAACTGACTGTGGGGCAGGTTGCAAACTGGTGTCAGAGAGATGAGAAACCATAATGTAGCACAGCCCAAAGACAGGCATTTTTTGGTAGCAGTTTACTTTAAAAATAAAGCAAGTGGACTGTTGTCTCTCAGACAAAGTCTGAGATTCGCTGAGCAACAAACCTGAGTGAGAGCACAAAGGTTTACACAGATTTCTCTTAATAGTTTGTCAGGCATGGCAAAGTTACAGGCAACTTCAGCAAAAAGGCTTCACATTTGGGACTTTAGAAAGAAGGACCCCTCAGAGTGACAGATTCAATTATGCTGATGACAGAAGACTGTTTTTCCTGAACTGCTACTCTCGCTCTGGTGAGATAGCCTTAGCCATTACTTGGGGGATTTCTCCACATCAGAGTTAGATGGTCCTGACAGATGATGGGCAGGATTGTGAGCAATTTGCTGAAAAGTCCAAGTGTGCATCCAGTCCCCACGAGACTCTATTCAACAAGTAGGTAGGAAATGGCTTTACATTAATGAATAAATGAAAAGGAGAGCAGAATTGGTGCTTGTGGGGTATCACCCACAGAACATGTTTAGCCACCTGCAAATACTCTTTCTGCATGAAACGAAGCAAGGAGACCCTTTAGGATGTGTGTCAATCTCTGCAGCCCCAGGAGCCAAGGGTTTGCAGAAGTTCACAGACACACAGCTGAACACAGAGCAGTGCTGTGATTGCGGTCCCTGGGTTACCACCACTTCCTGAACACCACGGAATTCACACACACAATGAAAATCAGAAGCCAGAAACAACAGCGATTTCACATAAAATTGCTCCACAATCCCATGAGTGCAGGGTGTGTGTAACCAGATGTGCCTGGAGAAAGAATAGGCAGCACCTTCTGCAGCAGCCAGGAGGAGAGGAGACAACAGGCTCTGGGCTTTGCTTCTATCCTGGAACAGCTTTGGCAGCACATGGGGATGGTAAGGCCACCAGGTGCTGGGACATAACATTACCAGGAAAAACAGACTCCCATTCCCAATGAGAACTCCTCTGATGGTGCCCCAGTGACTACAAGTTACAGGGCAGAGCTCCTCAGAAGTTATTCAAACACTGCTGATTGTTTGGCTGTAAGGTTTTGAGGTCACAAGCTATAGAAATGATACTTCCATGTTTTGGGTGGGGAAGGAAGGTAGGATCTCAGGAACTGTGTCTTTAAGCAGCTTAGTTCTGGAGACAGGAAGTCTGGCAATGGCTGCAGCAGTGCAGATTTTATTATGCAATTTCTATTGGAACTTCTCCCTGAATAAAGGAGTTATCCATTAAGCACCTGCTTCACCCTCCCTCCTAAACACCACGAACTAAGGTCTCAGGAATCCTCTCAAGAGCTTACCCATCAGCAGGGGAGCAGGGAGCCATGCACTGGGGTCCAGACTGGGAATATTGGTGTATTTTATATATAATGTCTTTCAAAGGGTTTCTCTTGATTAAATCCTCCTACTCTGTTTGAGCTTGTTCCATGTTTGGCATTACTACTGGGTGAGGCCATCCAAGTCTTGCAATACTGACACCAAAGGGCTGTGGTACCCAGGCTGCTCCTAGGCCTTCAGGGTATTTAATCATAGCCCTCTTTCCAAGGGGCACTGGATACCAGCCAAGGTCTTCTTCTCCCTCCTGCCATTAACCCAGTGCTGTTCTGATCCCATGGAGGGGCAGCTGGGGCCATCCTAAGGGGACATTGCAGCACGGAGAAGCTGCAGGACACAGTGACAATAGGATCCTCTCCTCTGCCCTACTGCCTGGGGTAAAGGATTCCCTCCCTCCAAAGCACCTCCTTTCCCTCCCACTCTGCTCCTGGGACTCGCAGCCCCGCTCTGACTTCACTGCTATGGCAAGCCTGGCACTTGCTGTAAAGGAGAGGAGCTGTCCCAGCCAATCATGGCCTCCATTCATCCTCTGCTTTTCTCCCAGCTGTGGGTACGTGGCATTTCCCTCAGAGGCACTGACACAGCAGCTCCTGGCACAGCACTGGGGCTCTCAGGGCCCCTGCCTCAGTGCCTGTGTGCTCAGGGCTGCACTACTGGTGTAACTTGGGTGTGTTGTCCAGCACCAGGCACCATGAACATCCTCTGGAGAGGGGCAGCAGCTGTGGGACTGCTCAGGATCTGTCCCTGGTGGTAAATCTCCATCCTGACTTTATCCCAGAGCTGCAGAGTTAGTGCAGCACCAGGGAAGGGGTCATGAGGGGAGCAAAGTGCTATGGAGGACTCCTGGTGTCAGCCATATCCAAAGTGATGTAATTGTGGAAGCACAGACTCGTTTGGGTTTGAGGGACTTTAAACACCAGCTCATTCCACCTCCCTGCCCTGGGCAGGGACACCTTCCACTAGCTCAGGTTGCCCAGGCTGTAATGACCAAAGCAAGCACAAATTGTGATCCAAGATGCAGTTCAAAATACACCAACCAAACTTCTTAAAAAGTTCAAGCAGGAGCCAAAGACACTGCTGTCCTCAGCTGTGCCTTAGAGTCTGACCTGACTCCCACCCCTCACCTCCAACAGCAACACATTTTCCTTCAACCTAAACTGGAATAAATGCTTTCTATCACAGTAAAATGCTTTTTTTTTTTTTTTTTTTTTAAGAGCTGCTGCTTTTACATCTAGAGGCACTGTGAGAACCTGTCCCACACTGAGACATCCTGAAACGGATGGGAACTCACTGCTCTGGAAGGAAATTAAAGCAGGCACAACCAGAGAGCTCTTACTTGTGTAACTAATCAGTAATACAGTGATAGAAGCAGAGGCCTGACAGAGACCTCCACGTGATTACAGCCAGACCTCAGCAAGGACAGGCACCATGTAAATAAATACAGAATTTGCAAGTAAATGTAATGAAATTCATGTAAATGTAATGAATTCGAGTTTTGCAGTAAACAAAAGGCAGACTTACTCTTTGCAAAGGAATCTGTCATTATAGATCTCTTTTAAACCAATAAATTATTGCTGTTGAATCCATCTCAGCTTATGGAGCTCATCAACACATCCTCAGACTTGTGTCCAGATCTTCTTCAGCCTCTCCTCCCGTTGTGGCTGCCCTTGGAGGACATTCCAACATGAAGGTGATGAAAACAGCCCCAAGCAACCAGTTTGGGTACAAGGAGCTCTGCTGCCACACACGTCACTGGGGCTTATAGGACCTGATTCTCAGGTTGGGAACCAGTATGGAAATCCATGGAACTACATGAGCTCCAGTCTTCTAAACCTGTTTTGGGCTGGGGAAGTCTGTCTAGACAGAGCAGAAGGTGTTTGTAAAGTGAGACTGGGTTTGATGCTGGTGCCTGAGAGTGGGTCAGCTCTGATGGGACACTTGCCTTCATGTGTGGCTGCTCTGAGGGCATGGGGGAAAATGGGGGCACTGAGAGGGAGCTTGGGAGGGGATGTTGTGAGGGGGACATTGAGAGGGAATGTCCACAGTGGGATTGAGAGGGGGTGACTGAGAGGAAAAAACAGAGAGGGGACACTCTGAGGGAGACATTGAGAGAGATCATCTCTGTGGGAAGTTGAGAGGTGACTGAGGGGGAACTGAGAAGGAAGACTGTGAGGGGGATGGCTGTGAAGGGGGCACTGAGAGGGGACATCCACGATGAGACTGAGAAGGCAGACTGGAAATGTAACTGTGAGGGAAAACTGAGGACGGCTCAGGGAGAGACTGAGACGGGACATCCATCCATGGTGGGATTGAGAGGAGAGACTGGGGTGGGGGCTCTGAGGAGCATGAGGGGAGGAAAGACCGTGAGGGGGCATTGAGCCATCTGTGGTGGGACTGAAAGGGGATGACTCTAAAAGGACTGAGAGGGGAAGGGGGCATTGTGGGGAGATGTGGAGGGGGCACTGCAACATCTGAGGGGAGTCAGAGAGGAGCCTGTGGGGGGAGACTGGCGAACGACTGAAGCGAGGGCTCTGAGGGACTGAGGGGAGAATCTGAAGGGCCAATGAGCCGCCCATGGTGGGACTGCGAGGGGAGATTGTGGAGGTCACTACAAGGGGACTGAGCAGAAAGAGGGACTGTGGGGAGAGCACTGAGACAGCTCTGCTGGGACTGAGGGGAGACTGCGGGGGACGCTGTGAGGGGGGAACAGACACCTGAGGGGAGTCGGAACACTGTGAGGGGGCAGCTCTGGGGTCCTGAGGGGGAGCCCCGACAGCAGCAAAGACCGAGGCGAGGACTTGTGGGGGGGGGGAGGGGGGAGAAATGTACTCTGAAGGGAGACTACGAGGGGGCACCGGGAGGAGGCACCTGAGGGCAGACGGAGAGGGGACGCTGTGAGGGGGTGCTGCGGGGGGAGCCCCGACTGAAGCAAACAGGGCAGACCGAGGCAGTGGGGGAGAGCGAGCACACGGCACTCCAGGCACGGTGTGTGTGGCGGGGTCGCCGCCTGATCCCCACCCCCCTCCTGCCGTCCCCGAGCCCCTCAGCGGAGCAACTGAGGACGGCGCCGAGCGCTTCCGGCGCCGCGCGCGCCTTTCCGGCAGGGCGGGGCCGTACCGCGAGCGCGGTGACGCAGCGCGCAGGCCCCGCCCCCGCCCCGCCCCCGAGGGCTCTGGAAAAGAGAAGAGAAAAAAAAACTTTTTTTTTTAATTGAGGAATCAACAGCCGCCATCTTGTCGCGGAGCCGGAGCGCGGCGCGGGCGGAGCGGGCCGGGCCGGGCCGGGCCGGGGCAGCGGGGCCGCCCCGCCGCCGCACGGGGCAGCCGCGCCGAGCGCCGCCGACGCGCACAGGGGGCTCGAGCCAGCGGGGCGCAGCCGCCCGGAGCCAACCGACCGCCGCCGCCGCCACCGGGAGCCGCCGCCGCCGCCGCGCCGCGCTCATTGTTTTGGGGCGTTTTTGGGGGGTCGGCGCGTTTTTCCGCTTTTTGGTGATTTTTTTTCCTTTTTTTTAATTTTTGCCCCCCCCCCCCCCCCCCCCCCCCCGCTCCCTTCTCTTCTCCTCCGCCCCCCCTCCTCCCTCCCCTACCTCGGCCGCGGGCGGGCGGCGGGCGGGGGCCGGGGCGAAGCCGCCGCCGCGGAGGGGAGGGGACGGGGCGAGGCGAGGGGAGCGTGTGGGGGGGCGGAATGCGCCCCGAGTGACGGCCTGAGCCGCCATCCGGGCACCGCGGCGGGGGGAGCGCCCGGGAGGAGCGCGGCCGGCAGGGAGGGGGCGCTGGGCCCTTCGCTCCCCGCCCCGAGCCCTCCTCCCTGCGGCCTGCGGCGGCCCGGCATGGGGGAGCGGGGGCGGCCGGCCGGGCACTGAGCGGCGCTGTTGGGTTCCCGTGCGGCGGAGGAGCGGGGACAGCGAGCTCGGCCCCCCCCGAGCACCCCCCGACAACGATCACCGGCTCCGCCGCTCCGGCCACCATGGCGGAGAACTTACTCGACGGGCCGCCCAACCCCAAGCGAGCCAAGCTCAACTCGCCGGGCTTCTCCGCCAGCGATAGCACAGGTAAGGCCGCGGGGGTGGCTCGGGTGGGGCTCCACGGCGGTTCTCCCCCCCACACCCCCCCGCCCCTACCGCCCCGCCGGAGGGGGGGGCCCGGGGGCCCGCCCGCCCTGCCGCGGTTCCTGGCGGGGGTGGGTTGGGCCTCCTGCAGTCGAAGTTACCGGGCGGGACCCGTACGCCAAGTACCGTCCCGGCTATAAATAGCGGTCGGAAAGAGACGTTTTTTGAGTTGGGTTTCCCTTCTTTTCCTCCATCATCTGGTTTTTAGTGCCTCGGTTTGGGTGATGGGGGTGGACAGGTGAGTGGGGTGTGGGTAGGGAAGGAGAAGGGCCAGGCATGGGAAGCACCGACCGTCCTGCTTATTGTACAATCGTGGAATGGTTCGGCTTGGAAGGGACCTTAACGCCCGTCTTGTTCCATCTCTGCCATGGTAGGGACACCTTCCACTATCCCGGGGTGCTCCAAGCTCCGTCCAGCCTGGCCTTGGACACTTCCAGGCATGGGGCAGCCGCAGCTTCTCTCGGCCGTCTGTGCGAGGGCCTCGCTATCGTCAAAGGAAGGAATTTCTCCCCGATACAGATTCTAAATCTACCCTCTTCAGCTTAAAGCTGAAGGTGCCTTCTTGGAAGGGTAGTTGAGGTTTCTGTCTACTCCTTAAACCCCACAGATTACCCACAGCTAATAGCCCTATATTTTCACTGTGCCCCTGTGTGTGACACACTACGGAATAAAAACTCCTTAATAGCTTCTTAGTCGTGGAATGATTTGGGTTGGAAAGGACCTTGAAGACCATCTAATTCTACCCTCCACTTAATACTTCGTGCTTTTTTTTACCTCGCAATCTGTGACCGAGGTTTTAAGGTATTTGGCTTAAACTGTTTCAAGCATTTTTCCTTTAAACCCCAAACGAGTTGCCGATAATAATTGAAGTTGTGGGGTTGCTCGCATGCCGAAATGCCCAGCAGCCTGGCAGTCACTGCGACTTGTCCGTGTCGTGTAGTGTCTCTGGCTTGCCTTTTTCTTCATTGTGATGGGTTCGTAGATAATAAAACACATCAAAATGTCTCGTTTCCAGCCAGTGTGTGCCCGTTGTAAATACACGCGTGTGTGCACAAGAGCATGTGTGCCTGCACCGGCCTCTCCCGGTGTTCCGACTGTTTCAATCCCCGAAAGAGTGGTTTCAGAAGAACGCGAAGTCTGTTGCACTTGAATTTCTGCTTTCAGAGATTAATGAATCTTGTGGAAGGGATAGTGATAAGTTAATCATGCTGTGCCTGCTGTGTTTTCATAGACTGAAAAAAAATATTACTATAATTGAGCTGATAAATTCTGTGGGTTTTTTCGTCTTGCTCAATCTGCATTTGGCAACACTTTACAGATGCTTCGGTCCTTTAGGGGTTTTTTATGGAAACCTTCTCTTCTCAGCCTGCAAATAAATGAAACAAGCGAGAAAGAAACAGTATCGAGTAAGAATTGTCAGGGAATATCTAGGTGAGGTTTTGTGATTGAACCGTGTTAATCCCTGGTGTGGAAGCACTGGAATATATGGAAGGCTGATACACAAGTTGCTGCGAAATGCTCTTTGTAACTCAGGACAAATACAGTTTATAGTTCTTTAATTCTTCAGCGAGACATTTTAGACTCTCCTGGTAGCCAGTGTCTTGGTTTGGGTTTTTTTTTTTTTTTCTTTCTTCTTTCTTTTTTGAAGTTCACTTGGGCTGTTCTGGAATGCTTCAGTCTTAATTACGTCCTGTTCAGCAAGTTCTCGTGTGTCTCGGGGAGCTCTGTGTGCTGCTGGATGTGTGAACTCCAGCATCTGCAGAAAGTTCTGCAGGGCTCAGGGGGCCCGGGGGCACTGGGATGGCAAACCCCAAGTTCTATTCTGGACGAGTGTGTCCAAGGAGTTCTGTCATCGTCCTGCTGTTCCATAGGCAAAAGTACCTCTCTGCCAAGGGTGTGGGTAATGTTTGTGCACTTAAAAGAGAGGGTTGTTTTTAGGAAAAGCACTTCTAGGTTTGTTGCCAGCAGTTAATGCTGCTCGTTGAAGGATCGCTGAAGGTTTCCGTGCATTGTGGCAGGCGATACAAATAGTTTGAGTAGTGATTGCTGTCAAATGCCTGCTGCTGGAACTAAACCAGGCTGCTCCCTGGTGCTGGGGCTTAAATGGAAAAGTTCTGTTGCAACCTGGAAAGTGGCCTTTGTGATCGGGGGAGCCTGGGGAGATGGGTCTGAGGATTTTGCCCTGAGTTGAACAGAATTATTGTAATTGCAGTGGTGGCCCCACACGGGTGGGTGCTGTGGCTGCTGTGAGCAGGACGTGCTTTCACAGCCGCCGTGTCGGGCCCGGCTGAGCAGTTTGGCTCAAGCCTGCCAATGCTCACACCCGAGGCTCTGATGGCAGGCCTGAACATTGGGCAGAAAGCAACTGCTCTCCTCCTTGTTTATATTTCTCTTGATGCTTTGATGCGGTGATGTTAAGCAACTCCTTTTGTCAGGGTAAGTTTTAGCTGCCTTTAATCTTTCTGATAAAAATAGCTCCTTAGCTTACCGGGGCAAAGTTTGTGCCTGCCGTTGAAATTGGTCTGTTTACCTTCTGAAAATATGGCCTTTTCTGTTAAACCTAAGCAGCTAAATCCAGTGTCTGGTCTTGCAGAAGGGTGCAGAGATGAAAGGATAACAGAAATGGGTGCTGTGACCATCGTTAAGTTTCATGATAGTCTCATTTCGCAGTTGCCCTGCTGCTCTTTGTATCAATAAGGAAGGTTAAGACTCCTGGCTGTTAACTTGGCTTGCCATTGCTGTGCTGTATTGAACGAGCTGACTGCTGTGGTAAAATGTCCGTGGGAAAGATTTTTCCTTGTCTAGCCAGGTAGGAGTAGTGCTTTTGTGTAATTACTGCTTTATTGGGTACACAGGCGTTTTCATACCTAAACATTTGTCTCCTCTGTGGCGGTTGTGAGATGTTCTCATCCAGCGCCGCAGAATAAACAAGGGACTCCTACAAAAAGTAGAATTACAGTAACTTTGCTTATGGCAGTGTGTTATTTCAGTGCTGAGCGTTGTGATTGTTTTGTACTTTGCTGGCATTGGTCCTTCAGCAGAATGTACACAGACCTGGCGGCGTTCTCGAGCTGCTCTCGGGCTGTTTGGGAAAGATGTGCCTGAATGGAGCAGCAGCACAGCTGGAGGTGTTCAGGGGCCCCTGGACTGTGGTCCCTTCTGCAGGTGGCTCAATGAGGGCCTGAGTTTCACTAAAGTCATGCTTCTGTCTGCGTTCATTGTGTTCCCTGCAGCTTCTGCTGCTGTGGTGCTGCACCAGTTCCAGAAACAACACAGCGTAATCTGGGCCAGAGCAGAGGGTGTCCCTGACGGCATCAGGAGTTAACAAATTCCTAAAGTAGGTGAAATTGGGGAGAAGGTGAGATGAGCAGTTTCCAAAGTCCATTAGAGCTAGGTTTTCACCTCACACTTCCTTGTGTAGGGGCTTTTGTTGATTTTTACTTCTTTTCTCCTCTGTGTCTTCTGATCCTGCACAGATAAAGCCGTGTGGCTGCTGCTGCTGCAAAAGCTGTGGGCCAAGCTCCCTGATAACTCCCGTTCTCTTCCTGGCCCGTGTGTTGGCATCCAGGGCCTGGATTTTACACTGGGGAAAGGCTGGCCCTGCTGCACGTGCCTCCCTACGTGCTGAGATAAGTAGATCTCTGGCTGACTCCCAGCCAGCCACAGAACTTCACAGGAGGGAGTTCGTGTCGATGCGCAGCCTGATTTGATCCTGCTCTCCTGCCAAAAACCAGATAGGTGTATTGCACTGGATTTAGGTTTTAGTTTGAAAAGATGTGGACAAAAGCAAAGTAGCTTAAGGAAAGACAGCAAGGTTTTCTAAGCTTGTGTTCACATTCTTAGCAGAGACTTCAGATGGAGTGACGTCTCGGTGATCTAAACCCAGATTTTGTTTGGGCACGTGAAAGCATTAGTATGGATGTTTTCAAGGGTTCATTCCTGCGTGGCTGGAAAGCCTCATGGAAGCCTGTGTAATCCATCTGCTCTTGTTTTGTGTGGTACCTGCAAAACTCGAGTGTCACATGTGTGCTGTGGCAATAAGAATCGCAGTTACACACTCACTTCCTTATTCTCTCCCTGGAACAAGGAAAAGGATAATTTCATTAAGTGAACACACTCTCATTTATAGGCAGAAAATTTAGGGAAGAAATTCATTTTCTGAAAAGCTGTAGGTGAAGGAATGTGCATAGTTGTAATTATTCATGGGAAGGTCCTTTTTGTTTTTTTGTTTTGTGGTACTTGTGCCCTAACTATCAGGGATGGGAAAATGAGGCGGGATATTCATGGCTATATTGTTTCTTGTAGAATACTTCATGGTTATATTGTTAAAGAGTCATGGAACCATGGGGGTGATGGATGGGGAAGGCTGATGGCAAGCAAGGTGTTTACTTTGAGCTAGAAGTTTGATACAAACTCTTAGGTTTTTTTCACCTGAAGTGACTGACCTGCATAACTTGATGCCAGCATTTGTGATCTGGGACAGGAGATTTTTTAGATTACAAATGGGCTCATTTATAGAGTCTAGCACAGCTAATTCTTACCAGTTCCAGGGGTGCTTCTGATAGCAGGATATTGTGTACTCTCTCAGTTTTTGTGGGCTTTTGCAAGTCTTTCCAAGGAGTTTGATACTCATGTCTGTGGGGGATGAAAAGTTGAGCAGATGATCTGCTAGCCTGGTCATATGTGACAGTCCACAGTCTTACCATTTTGCCCATTCTTTTATTTTTTGAAATTCATACTTTGATAATTGCACATGTGCTGGGGACTTCAAACTTATTCCCCCTCCAGTGACTTAAAGTTAACTAGAAAATGCTGTGCCACAGAGCTCCTGGAGAGGCCCTGCCAGCAGCAGGCAGGAATAGAGGCTGTGTCTTTGCTATACTCCAGAGATCTCTTGGTGGCTTGTGAAATGATTCCCAGTTTTCTACTGCAGATTATTCACTTTCTATTTTGGCTGGACATTCCTTGGAGTCATCGTCCAGTGCCATTAATTATTTTTACAGCAACATGCTGTGCTTTTTTATTATACCTGCAGCTTCACATTAAAACCCCCCACATATTCTTAGTGTTTATCTTTATTATATTTTACTTACTGTTGCTATCTGCTAAGGGAGAAGAACATGAAAAAAACCCCTCACCCTATTGACAACATATTGCAGGTTAATGTGAAACCAGAGTGGAGAGGGTAGTTGAAAAACACAATTTGAAAAATTCTGAGGTTTGTTCTTATACAGTGAAAAAAATTGAGGGATAACTTAGAAATCTGACACTTCCACCCTAATTTGGTTTACACTTTCAAGAATTTTTGCTTTGTAAATCTTCCTTTTAACATATGTTATGTTTTCCATCTGTCTTCTCAGATGTCTAAGATACAGAGAGAACCTAAAATGTTTATTTGGAAAACTCTTTAATAAAGATGCTTCAACAAATACTATTAAGTATTTTGCAGAATCATAAGTGTGAATTAAAAGAAAACTGCAACTTCTATTAGCAGTGATAATTATAACTCTTAATCTAAATCTCTTAACACACTCTTCCTTTCCTGCTTTCTTATTTGCCATCACTGAGAAATAAGGATGTTATTTATGATAACTGGATAAATACAGTATCTTTGGTTTGCAGTTTGTGTGGATGTATTTTTATTTATACATCTGTAAGTCTGTAAAATAATCCCCAGCTTCCCTGCCAGTCACCTTTAGTGCTGTGGAAGCTTCCTTGGGAAGACAACATTGGGAAAAGGAGTTGTTCTTCCCTGGGTGACTGTTTCTCCCAATCTCCTGGGCACAAGTCATTTTCCTGCTGCAGTTGGACCTGGCAGAGACAGAAATCAGAGCTGGAGCCCTTCTGCTGCAGAGTGAGAGGTAAAATAGGGCATTGCATTGCAGCCCCTGTGTGTGTGTGTGCCACCAGGAGAGCACGAGCTGCTCTCTTGCTCTGCCCAGCTTTGCCACCACGGGTGGCTGGGTTAGTGGGTGTTGCTGGTGACATCACTTGTGTGTCATCTCTTGTGTAGTGTCATCATCTCATGGAGAGAAGAGATGGGGAAATTACCAAGTGGCTTGAGTTAAGTACTGAGTATGAGTCTGGTTTGGAATTGCTGTGAAGTTTTTTCCTAAGTTCATAAATTCCCTAAAGGAAAGTATTAATGAGAATGGTTCAAAACAGCCTCATCCCATTGAAATCAATGCTTTAAAGTAAAAGATTCATGAGAGAGTTGGGTTTTTTGGTATTGTCAGTTACGGCTGGAAGCTTTTTTAAACGTAAATATACAAAAATCGTTAGTTTCAAGTGCTCGTCTGCTCTTACTTCCTTCTGTATGTTTGGTTTGGTTTGGGTTGTATGTCCTTGCACAGCTGAATTTGAGTTGCTAAGCAGAAGACAGTTCCCTTAAATTTGGTATCAGAAATAGGGAGGGAAAAGTGACATTAAAAAGAATGGAATTTGTACTTTTTGCAGCTTTTATACATCACAGAGGAGACCCCAGACTTGCCTGTTTCATAGTAATGTTGCTTAGTTTTTTTTCCTTGTTTCATAATATTACTTCAAGTAGATATTTATATATTTCACTCTTCCCAGAATAGGCCTGTTCTGTGGTTCTGTTGGAGAAGCTGTGTTAAGTGGGAATTGTCGTAGAAGGACTTGTGTAGCTGAAGGGAGCTCCTGAGCCAGAACTGAGCCCAGTTCTCAGCACTGACACTGTCAGTCATGGTGGGGAGCATGAGGGCCTGAACACTTCACAACCTGAACCACCTCTGTTGGCAATATAGTCACTGAGAAGCCTCTGGCCAGGGAATGTCACAACTAAAGTTTGTTTGTCAAGATAATTCATGTCCTAATGTGTTATGTGCCAATTCCCTTTCCAGGTGGGCAGTGAGGGTGGCACAGGAGCCAGCTCAAGGCAGGCACAAGCAGATACCGACTTGGTACAGACTGTGCATGCCATGCTGACTTCAGCAAGTGCCCACTATTAATTACCAGAATCTCAGATGATTCCTTTTAAAAGGCTCATTCAGAACTTAAATGTTCTGTCAGCTGTTAAATTTGGGCAAGAGGCACGATGTGTGTGTTTGTGATAGGATGAGAAGGCAGTCTCACTTCTGTTAATGTTAATGTTAATGTGCTGCAAGAACCTTAAAGTATTTAATCTTCATCAGGATGATCTTGTGAATGAGAAGCTGATGTTCCCAGTGTGGTGTCTCCCAGCCCATAGGCAGATTGCCTCCTCTTCCTTCTGTCTGGGTTTCTCTTCTTATGGTAAATAAATGTACTGAAGCCTTCTGGTCTGTGAGAGGGGTAGCCTGGCAGCCATGTGCACTGGGACAGTAGCCATGTGTTCTTGTGGATGCTGCTGGGTGGGATTTGGTCTTATTCACAAGAGCACACGTGGCACCTGTGTCAAAATGGTGAAGATACCTTGGGAAACCATTAAGAGGAAGAGTGGTTTTGGAGAGGGGCAGAGGAAGGCAAAGGCAATCCATCATTTGCCACCTGATGTTTCTAAGAGCAGACCAGAGTGAGCACTCTTGTTGGGCTGCTTCTGCTACACCTTTTGGGGTTACCTTGGTTTCATTCCCCTCTGGCCTCTGGGAAGAGATTAGAGACTAGCTTCTTCTCTGGACATTTTTAATATTTGCTTCTTCATATAAGCCTTAGTGCCAGGTGCAAGGGCCATTTAACGTGCTCTCATATACTACTTTGTAATTGATAGGGAAACATTCAAGTAATTTGTGATTTATTTTTATGAAAAGGTAGAATAATCCCTAAACCCACCAATTACTTCTGAAATAAACCAGTATCTCAGGTTTTTCTAGATTTTTAACACAGGTTGTGTTGTCACTATGAGCCCAGCAAAAGAGAGATGATGGAGACAACTTGGACAAGTAGAGCAGAGAGAACCTTGAGGTGACACAAAACATGGAAATGGAAAGAAAGGCTAGGGGCTGGAGCTGGTGTGACCAAGGAAGGATCTCAGTTTATATTACTCTCTTTTCATGGAGGTGAGGAGGAGGACAGGGACAGAGCAGGTGGCTTTTCCTGTATCAGCTGGTAGTTGTCCTCACACCTTGGTGGTGGTACAAAGGATGTGGATTTGTGCATTTTCCCCATCCTGGCTCGTGTGTCTGCTGGTGGAGCTGGTGTCAGGAGCTGAGTCAGGAATACAGATAGCACTGCAGTAGAGGTTAGAAGAGAACTGATTTTTTTCAATAGTTTCATAATTAGTTTGTGTAACAAGCTTCAGTTTTGAAAAGTCACTTAGTTGCTGAAGCCTTACCAGAATGGACTGGGGAAGATACTAGGAGCTGTCTCTAAAATCCCAGCCACAGGAAAGCAAGCAAAGGCAAGTGTTAAACCCATTTTCAAAAAGGGTTAAAAGACAATACAGTCAATTACAGATTGTTCAGCCTCCTCTCCATCTCTGGGAAGGTCATGGAGGAGCTGGAGTGAGTTCAGGGAAGGGCTGCTCAGGAGTTTGGGGGCTGGAGCATGTGCCCTTTGAGAGGAGGTGGAGGGCTGGCTGCAGTCAGACCTGATGTCCCTTCCAACCTGAGTGACTTTGGGCCTGTCAACAAGAGAGAGCTGTGATGATGATTCCAGTGAGTTTTCTAGAGGTAAGTCCCAAGGATTCCAAAAGGTGATGTTCATATCAACACATTTGAGTTTTGACCAGTCTGGTAACTTAGGAATGAGCAACCCAGACTGTATTCCTTTCTCATCCCAAGTGCAAGTGATTTAAATGATCAGGCACGTTGAAATTTAGTTAAATATTCAAACCTCTTATTATTCAAGCCATAAATTGTTGAGACTCTTCCAGATCCTCGATGTTGGGTCTCTTATTCCTTCTCATCACCCTCCGCCCAGCCATCAGGGTCTGCTTAACCCAGCCAGGTCCCTCATCACCATCATTCTCAACCTGGTTGTTAAACATGGTGTTCAGAAGTGATGCTGCTCTGCTGAAAGTCAAGGTCAGATGCATGTCAGTTCCCAAGCTTTCCATGTCTTGTTAGGGAAAGACACAAATCTGAAGTTTCCTTGCTGGAAATTTTAGATTTTCTGTGAACACGTTAATTGTTCTAAAACATTAAATGCAATAATTGTCTTTTGTGAAACAATAAATTCCAGAATCCTCAAACCTGGAAAGGAAGTTGGAATGGACATGGTAATTGCTGACTGTGCCACACAGTGTGGCTATTGAGGGGAGCTACCTGACAGTGAATTTTAGGGAATGGCTGGAGCTCTGAACTGTTGAGGCTTTGTCTGCTGGGGTCTGGCGTGATTGAAAGAAGCCTTACAAAACAAAATTGGGCTCACTGAAATGTAACAGCTATGTTGGCATGAAAGAAAGGCCTGGTGAAAATACTGCTTGTGTGCTGGACTTGAGTGTCTGCTCCATGCCATGAACAGTCAGTTTGTGACAGGACAACTCCCAGTCACGTCTCAAGCAAAGATTATGCTGTAAAAAAATGAAACTGAATTTGATAGTTCTCCTCCTGCTTGCTGTGAGATACATTTGAGATAATAAGACACATAATGAAACACCTTAGGATGTTTGTCACCTCTCCGGGCTGAGCTAAAGGGGAAAAAATGGTGACATTGAAACAAGTTAATTGATTGAATATGTATATTAGGAAAGTCTCCCAGTAACAGTCACAAGCAGTTGTACAGATGAGAATGTTCTGCCTTCAGGATGCAGCAGAGTTTTGGGTTTTTTCTTCTGAGAAGGCCTAGAAGGAAACAGAACATGTTTTTTTTTTTAATTCTGGTTGCTGAAAGTGTTGTCCAGGAAGGCAGAAAACTGTGACATTTAAGCTCATAAGACTGAAATTAGGAGAGAAACTGTCTCAAGTGTGGTTATCTTCTATGTGTGAAAATAGCTGCTCGAGGAAGGCAGAATGCTCCGATTGGAGAAGGAGCCCTTTGGAAAGAGTGGGGGTGTGGTACTTGCCTAGTGCTTTTCCATGCCTTCCAGAAAACATAATCTCTGCTTTTTTGGTGCTCTGCTGTTGAGAGGACATTGGGGTTTATGTGACAGAGGTACTGAAAGGTATCAGGTTGAGGATCAGAGGTGCTGTGTTAGAGACAAGACACAAGGAGGTGAATCTGCACAGCCTTAGTCAGCTCTGCTGCTGCAGGAGCCCTGAGTTAGAGGTATGTGCCTGTTGGGTGTAGGATTCTGTTCTCCTTTAGAATCCAGACCACTTTTCCTGCTCTGCTGTGTGCTGGGTGCGTGGCAGCTTTGAGGATGGAGCTTAAAGCTTGGTGAGACTTCTCAGCAAAGGTGTTCCCTGACCATTGCTTCAGGTAACTGCATGGAAAGGCAAAGGCATCCCTTGGGTTTTTTTTGGTTTTTAGCCTTTGAGAAACAGTTGAAGCATTGAGAATGGGATCAATTCTGTTCTTCTTGTGAGGATGGAGGCACTGCAGTTGCTTTTCATTTCTCTGTCAGTAGAAATGGGCCATGTTCTTATTATGGCAGATTTTTATATGTGTGTAAATATACTTATTCTTTTTATAACTGCCAAGACAATCTCTTATCTTTATGGATTTGTTGCAGACATGCTCAAGTAGATTTTTGTTTTCTGTTGTATTTTATAACCATTGTAAAATGTGCCTTGTGTTGCTGTTTTTAATGTGCATGACTCTGATGAAATATAAAAGAAGATGATTAATCATTGCATGAACAATTGAATTCTTGGTGAATTTTTACAGGACCATTGTGTTAAGTTGTTTACCTGCTTTTTATTTTCCTGCTGGCAGAGCAGTACATTTTCCATGTCTAACCTAAATGTACAGCCTTCTTACAGGAGCTTAGGAGTGGTAGATTATTTCAGGTTTTAAGTGGCAATATTCCCAAATGCTTTCTTCACTCTTTTTTGTAAACTGCAAAAACATTTCCAGTTCTTGGCTCTGGCAAGACTGAGAGAGTCCAGCCAGCCAAGCAAAAAAAACAAATTGAGCATTTATACTCCAGCATCCCATTTTGAAATACAGCTGGAAAAAACTACTCTTTAAGCCACAGCAACATCTTCCCCCTTGACATTTTGTCTCTTCTTCTCTGCCCCTATCCCCACACCCACACATCCATGGTCCATGGAATATTAACAATTTTGATGCAGAAGCTTGGAAGAACACCTTTGTATGGGATTTACAGAAGTTGTGTGAATGAAACCTTGAATTTGGGGGGCTGGGGTGATGAGAGCAGTTGAAGAGAGGCAAAGCCTCAGCCCTGGCCCCATGTGCCACCCTTGGTGATGCTCAAGCAGATGGATTTGGTTGGGCTCCTGTGGCAGAGCCTCTCAGAGCCCCTCCCAGCATTCCCAGCTTAAATAGGGAAATTTGGGAGAGTGGAAGAGGGAAAGTAGAACTAAAATGTCTATGAAGTGGCAGACTGCAGCCTGGTCAGTGTCAGGTGTTGTGTGGGAAGTGGAGGAGAGATGAAGCGATCGTGGAATCGAAGGTACGCCAGGAAAGATGAACTAAAGACCTGAAATGAAAGGCAGCAAGGAAGAGAAATTAAAAATACTTTCATGAATCTTGCTGAATGAATGTTAGTTTGTTCCTTGCCTGCTTGGAAGGGAGCAGGGGCTCTGTTCTGAGCAGGGTGTACTTGTCACAAGCGACATCGTGCAATCCTGGATTAACTCCAGTAGGTGATGATGGCAGTGTGGGCCCCTGAAGGACATGGAGCTTAGAGCACCTCAAAACAGCCAGAATTTCATGGTTTTGTCTTTGTTTACTGTGCCTGTTTGTGTAACTCACTAGGCATTGCTAATCTGACCATTTTTATTAATTTTTCTTCAGTTAGGTTGAATTGGAAATGCACATGCTGATAAAAGCTATCACTACACTATTAAAATGTACTGAGATGGCTTGGTGATGTATCTGTGCTTTGTGATAGTTTGTGTTGCTTGAGGTTTGTTGTTTCTTTTCAATGTACCATCTTACATAATTTTTGCAGCCTGCATCTTGCACCAACTTTTTTGTGGTTGAAGAGCGAATTAAACTTTAAAACAATGAAGCCTTTGGAATATCCTTCTTAAGTAAAGAACTCTTCTTCGCTCTAACCTGGAAAAAATGTGGTTTGTTGCTCAGTGTGAAGGACTGGGGTTTCTCAGGGCTGGCTTGGGGGGCAAAATAATGTTTTCACTCATTTATGTTACAGTGAGAAGTGATTGTTTTAGTTCACATCCTTGGATTGGAAAACTCTTCCAAGATGTGTTGTGTGTTTGAACAGCTACTCTGGTGTATTGAGGCTGGTCTGCTTAGATGTTTATAAATATGTGCCTGTCCTTATGTCTTCAAATATGTAACTTTTATTTTCACATGGGAGTACCTATATACAGTGAACTAACATTCTATTTTTTAGTTACATACTCAAATAACCTTGTTATACAGATGCTGCTTATGATGTGCAATAAAATATTTGAGTGAACCTGAGTTGGTCCTTTAAAGGAAAATAAAAGAAGCCCCACCACTTTTTTATTAGTCTGGATGTGGCAGCCAGGCAGAGCTGTTCCTTCAAGTGGCTTAATGAAGATTTGATTGATTTATTTTGCTCATCTGGAGAGTGTGTGGATTACCTCTGTCAATATTGGGCATGATAAATGATGACTGGGCACTTACAGAGCAATTTGAATTATTTGAGCTGTTCAGGAATCGAGCAGTGACTCGATTCAAGAGGCATTACAAGGAGAAAATGCTGAGTCCTTTTCGGGATCTTCTGAGGTAGCAGATCATGGTACAAATCAAGGACTAGAAGCTGATCTGAAACGTCTTCATATGTGAGACTGGGATCAAACTGCTGAGGAAATCATTGTTGTTCTTTGGTGAAGTTCTGAAGCAGTGCTGGAAGATGTTCTTTGGCCATGTGCACACATAAATGACAGGGTAGAATTGCTGGGTGAAATGCGGTGGCTTGGGATTACAGAGGAGGTTGGAAAAGGTGATGTAATTGCTCTTTTGGGAGCATAAATCAATAGGAAAAAAATCTGTTGTTATTTCTGCCTTCATCTTTTAGCCAAAACAAGGGAAATCTAAGCATTAGATCAGATCATTGTATTCATGCAACCTTAGTTTTCTTAAGCTTCGTTTTGTCAAAATTCTTGCCGGAAAACCTATTTATTGGCCAGTGCTGTGCCCTGTGTGGCTGTGTGTGCACAGTGTGTGATGGCTGTGCTCTGAAAGGGACCCTCCCTCACTTCTTAGTCCTGGGTAAAGACATCCTGAATGCCTGTCCTTGTTAACGCTGGTACAAAGTAGCAAAGAGAAATATTTTAGCTACTCGTTTGTCATGTTTTCTCACCCATGTTTCTGTTTTAACTTGTAGATTTTGGATCCTTGTTTGACTTGGAAAATGATCTTCCCGATGAGCTGATCCCCAATGGCGAGTTGGGCCTTTTAAATAGCAGTGGGAACCTCGTTCCAGATGCGGCTTCCAAACACAAACAACTTTCTGAACTTCTGAGGGGCAGCAGCGGCTCTTCCTTGAACCCAGGAATTGGCAATGTGAACTCGAGCAGCCCCGTGCAGCAGGGAGTGGCTGCTCAGGTGCAGGGGCAGCCAAACAGCGCCAGCATCGGCAGCCTGGGCGCCATGGGCAAGAGCCCGCTGAACCCAGGGGACTCCTCTGCT
The DNA here is from genome assembly GCF_012460135.2 of Molothrus ater. Lineage (NCBI taxonomy): Eukaryota > Metazoa > Chordata > Aves > Passeriformes > Icteridae > Molothrus > Molothrus ater. Next base: position 14,121,694 of record NC_050493.2, on the reverse strand, counting down.
CCTGGCCTGGCCAAACAAGCAGCCAGCACCTCTGGACCTACCACACCTGCATCCCAAACTCTGAACTCTCAAGCACAAAAACAAGTGGGAATGGTGACGAGCAGCCCTGCGACATCACAGACTGGACCTGGGATATGTATGAATACTAATTTCAGTCAGACACACCAGAGCCTTCTCAACAGTAATTCTGGTCACAGTTTAATGAATCAGCCTCAGCAAGGACAAGGGCAGGTAATGAATGGATCTCTTGGGGCAGCTGGAAGAGGAAGGGGAGCAGGAATGCAATATTCTGCCCCTGCCATGCAGGGGAATGCAGGCAGTGTGCTGGCAGAGACTTTAACCCAAGTATCTCCACAGATGGCTGGGCACACCGGGCTGAACACAGCACAGACAGGAGCAATTACTAAAGTATGTACATGCCATTTACTGTATTCTATTTATTGCACTTGCTTTTCTCCATACAGGTGTTTAGGAAGCACAGTAGATCCTTTTCTGGGACAGAACTAAAGGATGTGCTTTCTTGAGTGTGTAGTTCCCCATTTCAGTCCCCAGTGATATTGTGAAAAGGAGATAATTGAAGCAGTTCTTCTCATGTAAGCAAAAATGAAAGCACTTGTTGAAAAAGACATCCTCGAAGCTAAAAGTTGGAAAGTATCTTAGCAGAGTGAATTAGAAAAGAGTAGCATAATCCTGCAGAAAGGAAGGATCCTGCAGGATCTCAATTTAGCTGCCAGACAACACCATCTTCTAAAGCAATGTGAACACTTGGAGGTTGAAGGGAGAGGTGTAGCAACTGCTCCTTTTGTCAAGGACCTCTGTCAGCAGCCGTGCAGCAAATGGTTTTTAAATATGGAGGAACTGATCTGGAAACGTCAAATTTCATGTAGATTGCCAAGCTAATGCAAACTGTGCAAGGGGAGGGCAAGAGCCTAATTTGATGGCCCTTGTGGGTCAGAGCAGGGAATATATACCTGGAAGTATCTGCTTCTGTCATGGGGCACTGCTCTGGCTCCCTGTTTGATACAGTTACTGCTTTTTAGTTCTTTGTTTCCCAGGTGTGAGCTTAGAGCAGTGTTTTGACTGCTGCTCCTCCTGCCCTGTGCCTTATCTCTTGTTTGGATTGTTTTGGTATAGTTGCTTCACGAAATTTTGATGGCAAACCAGCCATATTCTGATATGTAGAAAAAAGGTCAGTTTTTGTCTCTGATATTTTATCTATTCATACATCAGTAGCTGTTGTCACTGTAGTTTATTAGCATGTAAATGTTAATTCATTGATGTGTTAGTATTGTGGAAAAAAATTGCATTGGCTGACATGAAAGTGTGTGTCCTGTACTCTGAAGAGGTGCTCACATCACTTTGGAGTCTGTATAGTTAATTTTAGGGGTTTTTTTAAATAAAACCCATAAAAAGCATTCTCTCTGCATTGAAGAGATGCTTCTGCTTAAGGAAGAGATACTTGTGTTATGAGTGAAGGTCAGAGCATCTGAAAGTTGACATAACTGTTTTGGAGACAGCTAACTTTGTTGTGTGGAAGCTGATTGGTCTGCACTGAAAGAGAGTCAGCTTATCTTTCTTTTGTTTTCCTTTGAAATTTGTGGGAAGAGTGAGGAATTCTCTTTATCTGGCTTATTTCTGTGAATTTACAGATACCTAAGTTCTTGGGAGCAGATTTTTCTTAGTCTCTACTGTGTTTTATGTGAACCAACTGAAGTAGAATTAGCCCAAAGCAAAGGACTTGCTGACAGAGTCTGTGTGAGCCTGATGGGGGAGGTTCTCTGAGGTCTTGGTTTATTTTAAACAAACCCATCTCTGGTAAAGAACAGGCCAGATCTCAGACAAATTCCAGATTTCAGGGACTTCAGGCTTAGCCTGTTGCCAGCTGCAAATGGATTCACCAGCTCAGGAAAGGGACCCAGACTGCCTCAGTTTACACCTGTGCAAAAAGCAAAGTAAAGTTGGTTTGAGCAAGGAATACACTGGAAGAGAACAGTGAAAGGACTTTTCATGACAGAGAATAAGTGATAAAATGGTGTTTCTTTGAATGTACACTTAAAATAATTTTAAAAACTTGGCCAAGTAAAACAGGAAAACTGGTGTTTTCCAGGGCTTCATCTCTTGTTGAAGAAGATTAAGCTTAAAAGCATTGTGTTTCTTTAAAAAGTTTAACTTTATATACATCTTCTTTTTATCTTATTAAAGAGAGTAGGTGAGCTGAGTATTTTACACAAAAATGTTGTGTTTCCATTTTGGAACAAATACTTGCTCCCTGAATTTTCTTGTGCCAAGCAGCAGTGTTCTCTCTCTTTGCCATTTTCTTAGCTGGCATTTGAGGGTTGGTATCCTTTTCCAGTCTCTCCCCATCCCCCAGTTTATTGTCTTAATAGGATTATCAGCCATGATTGTTTGTTAGCTTTTTCTTATTGATGCTTCAGCAAAGCTTTTAAGAAAAGCAAAGAAAAACTTCATTGAGTTTGTCTGTTCTTCTGAAACTGGAATTTCTGCTGAAGGAAAATTTGGGTTAGTTTGTTTTTTCACCTCCTGATTCCCTGCTGTTTACCACTTAATGTGTACAGCTTAAAAGATTTAAAGAGCTGTAATAAAAGTGGTGAGGCAGCTGATCTACCTAATAGTGAGCAGTGTCCAACTTGTCTAAACAGCTTAAAATGTAGCTGCCATCCTGCTGTATGTGCATCAAGGCTGGAAGGAAATTCTCTAGGTGGTGGCTAGAGAATATCCTATGGGAAAGAAAGAGCTGTGAAGTACAAATGCAGAAAAAACACCTAAAAGAACTATTTATTATTCTAATTACATTAAAAACAAGTGATGTGCATCTCTGACTATCCTTGTTCAAGTACAGCTCCAGCCCATTTTTCTTAATTCAGTGTGTTTATATGCACTGTGGGGAACTTGTGACCCTTCATGGTTTGGGACCAGTTTTGTTAGGCAAGACCTTGCTTCTGTGGTGGTTGGTTCTAATCCTTTTTTAGTGTGTGACTAATCAATCCATTCCTTTTTCTGGTTTTGTTTGTTGTGGTGTCTTTATATAAGCATTCTTTCTATTAAGAGAAAAAGAAGGAAAAATATCCAGAATCTGGTCCCTTCACCTGAGCTCAAAAATTGCAAGGATTCATTTCATCTGAATCATCAACCATGATTGGTAATTTTGGTCTGGACTTGCTGTTTTAAGGCAGGACTGAGCAGGGTGACTGAGGTTTGTGTTCCTGTGCTTGCATGAGCCAAAGGTGGAGATAAACCTTACCTCTCACCTTTTCAAACAGAAGTAGAAAATAACCAATTCTCAGTGTCAGAGGGCAAGAAGGTGCTGGTATCAAGACAATTATTCTTCCATTGGCAAGGAGAGATTAAAGTAAAATATTTCCTCAATCTGTAGAGATGTGAGCAAAGATTTCACGTGACACTCCAAAGATCAGGGATTTTTCTTGCTGAGATACCTGGAAACCTTTGAGGAACTACCTCTTCCATGATACTGTGTCTGTCTCTGCTCCCCTCCCTGGCAGTCTCCTTTCCTGTAACAATTTTGCTTGTAATTGTGACATTGGGGCCCTTTTTTCTTGGATGACACTGCAAGGAGAATTTTTATTGGACTGGCTTGAAGTTCCTTAGGAAATCAGCTTTAAAGAGGAAAGGATTTATCTTTGAGCAATTATTACTTGATGGGAGTAGAGGAACAGATCATCTTGTCACAGTCATCTCCAGCAGTAATGAATTGCCCTTTTGTGTTGTAGCATGTTTTTTGTTGAGTCCATTAAGTCCAGAAAACGTGTTCAAACCATCTAGAACATCTTGTTAGAAGTGTTTTTTGAAGATTGTTGGTTGTTGGATGTGATGAGCAGTAGCAAAGCTCAGCAGATGGTCATGAGCATTTCATTGGAGACATGCTCGTGTCTCCTGTTGCTGTGGGAGCTCCTCTTTCCCAGGTGGAGGAGATGAAACCTTCCTGTTCTTTGAGGCTGCCAAGGGCTGGAAATTGAGTTTCTTTCATGGAGTTGTTAGAGAGTCTCTTGCTGAGGTGCATTCCCTGTGTCTAGTACAGCTGTCAAAGCCCGTGGAAAGTTAGAAAAAAATGTTGGGAAGTTCCCATTTGTTTTGTATGGTTCTCAGGCTTCCTTTTTGCCCTGTGTTAGGAGTTTTGGACTGTGATTCCTCTACCTGGTGCTTCTGCTCTTTCTCTTAAGGGGTGAAGTCCCATTCAGATGAGAGGACTCTTGAGTGTTTTCTTTTCCATGTGTTTCCAAGCTCTAAAGCCTCCTCATATAATTCTGTAAAAGGAACCCCCTTTTCTTCAGTGACTTCAGAGTCCTGTCACTCCAACAAGGATATTCTGGTACCCAGCAGCAGAAATTAAGGAAAAAATCTGGAGTTGTGCATGGCTGATAATCTGCTGTTAACCTGCAGTGAAGATACAGCTTGCTGGGGGCTCCTTTCTGAGTGTTTTTCTTTGCAGAACCATTAAACCTACCCCAAGTTCAGCTTTCCTTCTGAAAGGCAGGCACAGTTTAATCAAACATTGCTGGGCTCTGTATGCCTCAGAAAAGATTTAATTGTTTGGTCAGACTGAATCTATGAAGAGACAAGAAGAAAATGTTTATTTTCATACCTAGTTACGGTGTTTACAACATTAATGGTTGTTTGGGGGTTTTTTTTGGGATACCTTTTTGAAGAGTGAAGATTTTGAGTAACGTCAATCTACATATTTTGAAAACTGTGAAGGAAAATACTAATATTGATATGAAATAGAACCTGTGTGCAGGGAGAAACTGGTGGAAAAGCTGATGTGGCTGGCAGATCTTCCAGGGTAGTATTCCAGGAGCCAGCAAGGAGTTTAGATCCAGAGTTCCAAGTGCTGTGTGCAAGAGATGAGTTTTCCTTACCTCTGTGTATGGATTTAAGCCCCACTGGAAGTTGGTACCAGCATGGGATTGGCATCAAAACCTGAACAGGCTCAAAACAATCACTAACTGTGCAAAACTAGATCTGGTCTGCTGGATTTTTGCCTATGAGTGCAGAACAGTTTTTTCCTCTAAATGGTATTGGCCTAATTTGTTTGGACAGTGCATGTTTTCAACTTTATTTCAGTTAAAATAGCCACATGGCAGTGTATGCTTCAGTAAGAGCAGGGTCAGATTAAAGAGGAGGAGGAACTCTTACCAGAAGTGAACTTCAGAAACCAGTAAAAGCATTTTTTATTTCTACCAAGAGAATAACCCGTTGTCTTGGGGCTTTTTAATGTTGAGCTATAAAAGAGGTGAATTCTGTCTTTGTTTCCAGGCAGGGTGTCTGTGTAAAACATGTGCCTTGAACAAGCACATTCACAGTTTTGCTCCCTGTGCTGTTCACTGAGTGATGTTTTGGTGTTGGAAATTAATCTTGAGTAAATTCCATATGATAATGAGCTGTGTTAAAGAGCAGGATTTACACAATGTATGTGGTTACTTTACTTGTCTCGGTGTTGTGAGGAAACTGTGGTAGGGAAAATTTGTGATGAGAAAAAATGAAGCCAACTATTTATTTAAACAGATCCCCCAGTTGCTCTTGCTGAGCACCAGATTTAGATACGCTTGCTGATTGTGAATTAAGTCAGCTGAAGATGTTCTCATTCCTTTGCAGCTCTGTGTGTTTTAGCAAACTGCTGGTGCTGTTTGTTTCTGTGGTGGCTCTCAATCTGTCTGAATTCTGCCTGAATTGTTTTAACATGACTTGCAGTTAATTTGCTTCTCATCCACGGAGCTGTCCGTGCTCGGCTGCCAAGCTGCCTGTCTCCTAGCAGACCATGCCTCTGGCAAACACCAGTAGCCAGTCCAAATCATATTCCAAACAGGGCTGCTTCCCAGTTCCAGGGACTCCTAATAATGCTACAGACTCAGCCATAGCTGCTCCATCCTCTGATAAATAATAAGCACCAAAACAGCGTTTTTACTGAGGTGAGACATATGTGTTTTTGTAAAAATACAACAGAAGAAAGCTGTAAATACAGAGAAACACATAATAGCAAAACTCACTGACTTGTAGTAAAATGAAAGTCTCTGAGGCAGTTTTGTTTTGAAACATGACCGTGGAAATTGCTGCTCCACAGATGAGTTTGCTGATACGTCAAAGAGATTTAGTGACTTAAAAAGCTCACTTCCCACAACTCTTACTCCTGGCAGCCGAAATTCACTTGTTTCCTGTTTCTAGTACATGAGTTAAGTCTTGTTTGCAGTTGTGCAATGTAATTGAAGATCTTTGCAGTGATAAGCACTTGGCTGGGGCTCATGCAGGTATCAAGGTTCAGTTTGGCTCCAGGGCTGCAAGAAACAGAGCACTCAGCCTTGGTGGGGACAAACCACAGCTCAGTTTCCTCTCCTCCTGCTTCACACCCCAAATCCTCTCTGTGCACTTGCACTGGCTTATCAGCCAGCTGACAAAAATTAAATGTTATGGGATCTCTTCAGAGCAGAATTGTGCCATTATCTTCTACCACAAACATGAAGCTTTTAGTCACTAACCATCAATTATGTTGGTGAGAGTCTTGTCATTCTTCAGTTTTTGTTGTTAGAGTGGGGTTTATTTCTGAGTTTATCTAAAAGAAGCTTCTGGGACTGAAACCAGCAGATTCACCAGTTCCTTTGGAAGCCATTGATTAAAAGCAGGATTTCCAGTGTTGTTTCAGGTTAGTCAAAACGACAGAAACTCCCAGATACTGATAGATGTAACTGAGATGACATCATTCCAGTTTTCAGACTGCTTTCACATATCTTCCTGCTGCTGTTTGTAGTTTGGGGTTTTTAATACCCAGGTAAAAAATGACTCAGATGTTGGGAGGGAGAAAAACCTGCCAAGTGCAACGTTGGTGTGTAGAAGTTACGAAATGCCTGGTTCCTTCAGTCAGGAGGAAATCTGTGTCACAGTAATTTTCTTAATAGACTCTAATCATGCATGTAGATATGATTTCACAGGAGCCTTTCTGATGAAAAGACCTTTTAGCAGGTCTCAAATCTTGCCCTTACTTAAAAGATAATATTTGTGCTTGACAGTGAGCTGTGATTATATTGGAATCCTGTAATTGGAAGGACATACAGAAATGTGTTAAAGCAGGCAGTGCTGTGGTCTGGAATCTAAATGCTGGTGGTCTGTTTCTTTAGAAAAAAGGCAGTGCAGGAAACTTGGAAGATTACATAGAGTTTGATAAAGTGTGTCAGCCTTCCTGAGAAATGGATCAGGAGTGGAAGCAGTGAGAGGAGGCAATTCTCCTTTTGCAGCTTCCACAAGTGAAAAACATTTTGTTGAAGGAAAACAGGACACTTCAACCATCAGGCAAAAAAATAAGATTATGTTGGAAAGTTGCACTTTGGAATTTTGAAATTCACTCATTTCAATGGGGTTAAAATAAAAGAGCCCAATAAAACAGCACAAAGCATGCCCAAATCTACTCTGTAGTGGGCAGATTATTCTTCACCTTGATTAAGATTTAACCTAGAAAAGGTGTTTCAATAGATATTTTTCCTCTATATGTGAAAGAATAATTCTGAATTCTTACTGGCACGTTTGCTAGATTACTCTGCGGGGCTGAGAATAAGGAATGGCAGAATATAATGGCATTTTCCTTTCTTCTTGTGAATGTTTGGGGGAACTACCTGTTGGTTTTTGTTTGGAAGCTGAAGTCCATTTGTATGTGGCGTCACTTTGCTGTAACTATGTCCATGGACTGTAAATAGTATGTGCTCATTTCTCCTCCTCATCCTCCTCCTCCTTGCTATTACAGTAAAGAGTATTTTTATTTACTCCAGAAATTACTGTGACTGTGAAGTGGCACACTAAGCTGGCTTGTGTTTTAACTGTTTATGTGTAATCCGAGCAATGGCTTTAATTCTAAGGCCAGGAATACTTTGCAGAATTGAGATTTAGATTAATAAGATTTGAGATGATTTTTGAACTCCTGGTGCTACAAAAACTACCTGTAAGTAGCACCTGGAAATGTCTGTGCTTACATATTCTGAAAAATCTCAAATTCCAAAGTGATGGACGTGTTCTTTGGTATCTGTGTAGAAATCCTATTTAGGTTTGGGGAAATAACAGTGTCCTGTGCTCTAAAAGAGGTTCAACAGTGCCTTTGTTTGAGAGTGAATCATAATGAAAATACAGCATGTTAAATATAGGACCCTCCTTGCCAAAAGAAATGGAACAGATTTTTTGAAGAGTGGTAAATAGATTATTTAGCACTCTGCTGCTGTTCTGGATGGAGAGGATTTGTGTTCTCCGAGTGACTGCAGCACAATGCTGCCCTGGCTGCTCTGCTTGTCAGGGGAGTTTTGGAAACAAAACAAATGCCCTTTGAAGCTTTTGGCAAATTGACTTAATTAAATAACTGCCTTTAGGATGGGAGGATCTTTGTACCCTGCTAATGGACAAGTGTTGGAACACCACCAGTTGAAGATGAGATTTCTCTCTTGGAACAAACAGTGGTGGCCCCCTTAGTCTGATATGGGGCATCTTGGGTTAAAAAGCATTTCTGGATCATCCTCTGTGCAGCTGCTGTCAGTGAGGAATGTGTGTACAGGCCTGGTTTGTTAAACTGTTCAACTTTAATCCTGTTTAAAGACAACCATCAGAACTTGCCTTGTTTAAAAGCCTGTTCAGAATTGTCTCAGTAGCTTCATGGGTATTGTTAAATCTTCAAGGAGAAGATTTTATAGGACTGGAAATGTCACAGTAGCTCTTGAAGTCACTGTGGTGTTTCAAAACAAACATATTTGGCTCTTAATGTTATTTTAAAATTATTTTAACAGCGTGAATTATTTATAGTTACATTTCTCCATAGTTAATATCAGGTTGTGATATTTGTGCTAAGTAGTTGCTTGGAGTAAGTAATATTGATTTTTATTTCTTTTAATGTATTTAATGTAACCTGTACTGTGAGTTTGTTTCTTGTCTATTTGGTTTTTCTCCTTGGTCTGCAGTTGAAAAGTGTGGTTACTGTTAGAGTCACAGCCTCTCCCTTCAGTGTTTCCCCTTTTCCTTTAGGATTCATGTACGTCAAGGAGAGTATACATTGTAGAGAAAGGACACAGAATATCTCTTTTCTTTATATTTTGGAGCTACTTTTCCTGTTCCTGTTCCTCCTCAGAGCTACTGTTGTCTTCTCTGCCCCCTCTGTGGAATATAACATTCCATGGGCTGCCTGATAATGTATCCTTGGCCAGCTTCTGGGAGATAAATGGGGAAAGAACCTCTTAAATGTGCTACTGTTTTCTCTTAGCAAAACAGCTTATTCCTTATAATACCAAATTTTTGGAGCAGGAGGTCTCTCCCTTTCCTTGGCTGTCTCCAGCCAGCTATAGGCACTGCTGAGGTGCTGCAGCCACAGCTGGCAGTTCTGTTGGGTACAGTCTGCAAGGCTGATATCCACACTACAGGAAAGAAAGGAAGGACTGCTGACTTTGAGTTGAATTTGATACAGAAATCTGCATTTATAGAATCACAGAATCCATGAATGGTTTGGGTTGGAAGGGCCTTAAAGCCCATCCAGTGCCACCCCTGCCATGGCAGGGACACCTCCCACTGTCCCAGGCTGCTCCAAGCCCTGCCCAGCCTGGCCTTGGGCACTGCCAGGGATCCAGGGGCAGCCCCAGCTGCTCTGGGCACCCTGTGCCAGGGCCTGCCCACCCTCCCAGGGAACAGTTATCTAATGTAGATTCCCCCTCTTTCAGTTTAAAGACATTGCCCCTTGCCTATCACTCTGTTCCTAAACTTTGATTCAGCTTGATGGTGATGAGGTGCAGGACAGAGATACTCAGTTGGGAACCTATGTTAGAAAACTGTGTTTTGGTCTGACCATAAATGTGTTTTAGTGCACACTGAAGCTCCTCCTGGAATTAACTCATAAAACTTTTGGCCTGTGAATATACAGTTGAGTATCTGTTGAGGCATATCTTCACTGAATTTCAGCCTTTCAAAATTCTCTTTTCAACTATTGTTGAATTATTCTTCATGTCCAAACTAGATTTTCTTGATGAAACAAACCTTTGAAACATCTACAGTTAATTTTGTGGTTCTGGTTAAGTTTCTGTTCTTGTATACTAAGAATAATTTTTGTTTATCTGAAGTAAGCCACTTGCTCTGCTTGGCACTTATAAAAGCTCTTGAAGCAATTGGAATGCATTGATCAATTGTGGCTAATTATTCATTAGAGCTTTGAAGTTGTTGTTTGCAGAGGTGACACTCATTACAAAGTAAACCTCAGCTTTATTTTGCTTCATAAGTACAACAGTGATACTGAGTGCAGGAATTGTAGTAGATTTCTTTGTGTTTGTACTCAGGCTTGTGCAGAATTTTGGAGACATTTTTTTCTTCAGGCATGTATACAGTGTAAGCATATGATCATTTGGTTTTCTTTTCCTGGGAAAAGTTCATTTCCAGTTAAATGTATTAAGAATCTGTTCTCTCTATATCCAGTCATTTGTAAAGAAGGTTTTCCCATTAAATTTTGTATTTTGTATTTCAGTAATTGTGGGGAAACATGGGTTCATTTTTTTTAAAGGCCTTGGAATACTGAAGTTCTTCTTTGGCCTCTGTGAAATGCTTGGAAGAGAATTTCACATCTTTTTAGAATTGGTAATAAAACACCTGGCTTTTTTTTAATGGGGTTTTTAAAATTTTATTTCTAGTTTTACCAAATTTTAGTAATAGAGGATGAAGTAAATTACAGTTATTCCTGGACATTTGAGTATTTTAATTTGAGTTAATTTACTGCTGAAGAACAAGACAGTAATTGCTTCATGAATCTGTTGTGGTAGGCCTTGGTTATAGCAATTAGCTTAAAGTGATGGGAGACTTGGAGCTTGGCTTCCTCTGACAGTGGTAGCCAGATCATGATTTAATTATCAAATCCAATTCTTGAAATGTTACATTTTAAGGCTATCTTGTTACTTGACTCAGAGTGAGTATTTTGAACTGAATGTTTTGTCAAAGTGCCAAACCTGCAGGTTGGTTTAGGTGAGCTCTCTCACCTCAGCTCAGATAACATCATTGCCACCATTCTTGCACTGGGACTGATTTTTTTTTTTTTTTTTTTGGTAACACCACTGGCTTTCTGCCACAAAATGATTAATCTTTTCCTTGCCTCTCCATCTGTCCCTCTGGCATATACATTCCAAGTGCCATGGTGACTTTCTTTGGAACACATTACTATAGGATGAAATAGCAATTAGTAGAGACTTACTTTTTTTTTGTCAGTAAACAGATGCAAGATGATGCCAGTGTAGTAAAGAAAGCCTGTCTTTCCCCTTCCCCAATGAGCATGAATTCCTCATGGACCTGTCTTCTGTGCTTCTCCTGGAGCCCTAATCAGTGGGGTGGACCTTGCTTCGTGCTGGAGGCTTGGGCCTCATTCCAGAGGGAGATAAGAGTCCAAAGAGCAAAGTCCTCAGGCTGTGCTTGGTGGAAAGCTGCTCTTTGGTATGGAGCTTGTGGGCAAAGCACTGCTGGGAGCTGGGGCAGCAGCACCCAGGGGCTGAGGAGGGGTTAACTCCAGGGGTTGGTGCCAGCTCTGGAGCTCTGTGTGTTCTGCTCGCCTGGGACCTGCTGCTGAAGTGTGCAGATGGCAGGGCACAGGTCCCTGTCTCTGTGTTACCTCTCTGGGAAGCAGGAGTCAGCATTCTGAAAGCACTCCTGTCCTCTTTCACTGTCACTAACAGCATTAAAAGCACCTGAATTGCCTGTCAGTCTGAATTTCTTAGGTCTTCCATTACCTAGAGAAGATTGACTCCTTCATTCACAGTACTTTGTAGACTTCACTTTGTAACTTCTGAGCAGCTGAGACGCCCAACTGTTCCATTTCCTTGTCTTGAGAGAGAGAATAAACATCCAAAGGAAGAAAGTTAAAACTATTTAAACCAAGGAAGGTGATGTGCTGCTTGTAAAAACATTGCAGTGGATGAGAAGAGAGAAAAAGGGAACAAAATGCTGAGCATTGTAACCAACTCGTGTGTTGAAAGCCCACATTTGAGGTAGGTGTGGTAATTTGATGGCAGGGGATTGAAAGGCTCAATCTAATAACAGAGTATGTAGTGGCTGATTTTGGTGAGGCCCATAAAAGAAGAAAGTAAAGGGTGCTTGGGATGGCATGTCAGAAATTCTGAGTCATCCCTGTCCTGTAGTGAAGTGGGCAGTGACTGCCTGGAGGCAGGAGCAGGTACCTGGGTCTGTACCCAGTCATTCTCCTCATGCTGAACCCAGAGGATACTGCTTGGATGTATAGGTCATAGTGGGAAGTGCAGAACTCCCATTTTGTGCCAGCTTGATCTGTTTTCTAAAATAAAAATGAGAGAGAGAGAGAGAAAAGATAAGTTTCCCCAACATCTCAGTGATGTAATTGGGGATTTTGGGTGAAGCATGAGGTGCTGAGTGGCTCTGGCTGTGTAAGGTTGGGGTGTTTGTGCACAGCTCCTCTCAGCCTAAGGCTATTGATGAAGTGGAACCTTGAAGTTCCAGCTCAAGCATTCAGAAAATGGCATCAGAGTTTATTTTACAGCAGCCCTGGAAGGTGGGAATAGTTACTGTCTCCTCAGCCTTTAGTGTTTTGTATCACACGGGGTTGTGTGAATGATACAGCAGGAGGAAGTGGGGAGAACGTCCTTCCTTGCAAATCCAGGGATTTAGAAGAAAGCAGTAGTGAGTGGCAGATGTGTTTTACTAGAGCAATTTACACTGTTGAACAGCCAAGCTCTCACGTATGCAACTCTTCAACAGTGCTGTTAGTTTGTGAAGATCTGGCCTCTTATCAAAACAGATCAGATCTAGGATGCCTCTGCTCTCTCTCATCTTTAACTATGACAGGCATGTTCTGTTCTCTGAAATCATTTAAATTATTAATCTGGGACTTTAATTGGTTTTTAGCTTTGATACCATAGACTAAGTCCAGAATAATACAGGGATAGTGGTTGCTCACTAAAAGGCTGACTTTGTGACTTCCTCCTACAGTTATTTTGTCAGGTTCAGAGGTGTGGGAAGAGTTTGGTGAGGAAAAAAAGGTGGTTCTGACCTTCCTGTTTTTCTCTTGTCAGAACAGATCAGAGTAGCACAACCCAGTAGGTTGGGGCTGTGTGTCCTCACACTGCCACTGTCAAAGCTGCAGTTCTTTACAGCACCCCCACCACAGGGGTCTTCTAAACTGTTTCCTGTCAAGCTTTCAGCTCCCTCCCGTGTCCTCAGATAATCTCTGAGGTGCTGACAAGACAATGCTGGCAATGGTGGTGGCTCCTCAAGAGCCCTGGGTAGTGAATGTCTGCTGCTAATGCAGAGGGTGATGGCAGAGGCCTCTGCCTTCCTTCATGGAGATGTCAGTCTGCAAGTCTGTCGTGGTTTATTCCTGAATTTAGTGCTCCCACTGAGATTCTCCAACCCATGCTGCCACTCACTCGGTCCCCCTTTCCCTGCAGTGGGATGGAGGGGAGAATTGGAGGCAGAAAAGGCAGAGATCACAGGCTGAGATAACAACAATTAACTGGAAGCAGCAATTAGATAAGAAACAAGAACAGCAAGGGCTATTAATAATGAAAGTATATTGTAAAAAATTGTGTAACAGTATATGAGAGAGGCAGGTGATTCCCATGCAGAATGCTCAGAACAGCATTACCCCCCTCCCTCCTGCTGGCTCACTGGGTTATCAGGAGGAGCCCCTTCTCCCCAGAAGAGACTCCTGGGTTTTGGCAATGGCATGAGGTGCTACAGAGTAACCTCAGTATCCTGGTCCTGCCCTGTCCTGGCTACTGCAAAAAATTAACCCTGTCCTGGCTGGAACCAGGACATTGCCCCTTATTCCATACTCATGTTCAATTCCTACACCTTCCAACTAGCTACATACATCTGTATTTATATTTATATATAAACACATCTCCCACAAGCACAGGTATCATTTCTGTAGTCAGTGGCTGTCCCTCCAAGATGTCTGTTGAGTCCATGGCTGTGGATTCTATCAGTCCCAGATGTCTTCCAGGGCAGGAGGACTGGTGTGCTGTTGGCCAGTTGCAAACTGCATCAGGAGCTCACTTGGCACGATGTGAGAAAGGCACTTTTCCTTTGAACATCCAACCCAGCACTGGTAGTCAGGGTTCCAGGAGAAGCTGTGCTTCAGGATCAGTCACTTTGGAAGCAGCTTAAACCTGTTCATAGGCTGCCAGGATCTTTTTCAGTTTGGGTGTCCTTAGATCCTTTGTATCCCTGACTCCAGAACCCATGGGGTCATCCTCAAGTCTCCCCAGGTACTTTTTATCAGACTTGCCAGGAAGGACCATTCTCCCTGACTGCAGAGCAAGGTTTTTACATCCTGTCCTGTCCTGACTGGCCCAGGGGCTACTGCTTGAACAAGCTCTTGTTTGATCTGTTCAAAGCTTGTTGTTGTTCACTTTCAAGTGTTGCTTCACTTGAAATAATTTTTCTTCTGCGTCATAAGATGCAGAGAGCTGACAATCTGACTGTACTCTGGGATGTGCATCCTCCAAACACCTACAGTGAGGCCCTTTAACCATACCTTGCTTTATGGCAAAGCCAGCCTTCAGGAGGGTTTGGATTATCTTCTCCCCTTTATCAAAACCCTCCTGTGCCCTGTTCTCCCATGCTGTGATGTCACCAATGTGCTGTAAATGTTCTGGAGCCTCACCCTTTCCAGTGCAGTCTGGACCAGTCCATGACAAGTAGTGGGGCTGTGTTTCTCCCCCTGGGGCATGTCCAGCTCCCAGTAATGCTGTGACTTCCTTCAGGCCACCCTAGTCCTCTGTCAGTCTGCACTTTGCACTGGACTGACACACTGGCTGTGTAGGGCTATTGAAGGGTGAGCAGGTCTGGCTGAGCTCTCCAATCCACAGCCCCTCCATGGATGGGGTCCTGCAGGGCTGGCTGGTGCCATGTGACCACCAGGACACTGTTGTGGTAGTGATCAGTGCTTGTTGTTCTTCATCCCTCCTCAGTTTCACAGCAGAAGGGTCCTCTGAGAGACCAGACAAGGAATTCAGCTGTCAAATTCTCTCTGTCTCCATAGCAGCTCTTCTTGAAGCCCAATGATTCCCTTCTGGGACCTTGAAATACCCTCTCCTGAGGTGACCCATGCCAAGCATACCTGGTGCTTCTGGGCCAGTCACAATGGAGTGTTTTGCCATTTCTTCCCAGTCAAGCTCACTTCAGCTTTCAGTACAATCAGCTGCTGGGATCCCCCTGCCACCCCAAACTCAGAGACTGATTCTGCCCCATGGACCTCAGTGGCATCAGGGGACATTGTGTGCCAGTGTCAACTAAAGCCTTATATTCTTGTGTGCCTGATGTGCTGTGCCATGGATCCACACAGTACAAGAGATCCTACAGTCCCTTTTCTCCACTGGCTGGGGAGCAGGGCCACTCTAGTTCTGATCATGGTACTTGTTTGTTACAAATATGAGCCAGAGGCCTCTTTAAGAGGATGTGAAATAACATTAGCCCTTCATTCTGTCTGAGGACGTGCCCACAGGAAACTGGAGGGGCATTTATCCTTGAAGAACTTCCTGTGGTGGTTCTTCCTCTCAACTCTCATGCTCATGCTGCCAGGGCAGAGGTGGGATTTTCATCCCACTTCTTCATGTCCTCTCTGTGACCATGCAGGAAGAACCAGAGGTTACCTTGTGGTGTGTCCCCTCTCAAGCTGGGGGCAGCTTGCTCCCAGTAGCAGAGATTCTGGTCCCTACTGGTGTCCATGTGGGACTTTAACTTTCTAGTTTGCTCCATCTGATCTGTCCACAGTCTTGGTCAGTCCTTGCACAGGTTGGTAGGGAGGGAGAAGATGATCTTCATATTGCCAGAGTTAAGGAGTCCCATGACTCATGTTCTCATTTCACTGACATCATTGCCAGTGCTGGCCTATGGCCATGGTGCCCTCCATGCAAACTTCCACCACATGCATTGTGTACTTAACATCCGAGGGAAATTAAAAACTCTAAAAAACTTTTGTAACAGGCCTGAAGGAGGAAATGGGGGTAGAAAGCTGGGGAAAACCATTCTCTCCTGTTCCCCCACAGACTGTGCACGGTTATGAATGGATTCCCAAAGGCAGTGCCGAGGTGAGGGCAGGAGAGCAGCACTGAACACCCATCCCAAATTGCCCTCATTGCTCTCGATGTTATCGTGCCTTAAACTGGTACAGGACAGCAGCAAAGGCATCCTGCTGCCTCTCCTGCTCTGAAGAAGAGCACCATGATGGGCACTAAAGGGAGCAGGTTAGGTACCACACCCATTCGAGCAGACAAAGCAGCCCTGTGACCAGCGGCTCCATACCTCATACAGCAAATGCTCAGATAAATTTGTTTCCAGCTCGATTCAGCAGATCTGTTGTTATCTCAACCCTCGGAGCCTCACTGGGTGTCAGATAAGGCTGTTGTGCTTTAAGAATGGGATTCCCCAATTTGTGCTCCAGCTGAGACTGTCCCTGACCACCTCCTCCTGCGGTGGGCTGGAGAGGAGAGAGGCACAAAAGGCAAAGATCACGGGTTCAGATCAGAGCAAGAAACAGCAGTGAGATAAGAAAACAAAGAGAGGTGAATGATTCACATGCAAAATGCTCAGAAAACCCCTTCTCCCTGGAAGAAACTCCCTTTCCCCTGCCCTCAGCTGTGATGGGAAGTGGTACAAAATAACCTCTGTGTCCTGGAGGTGCCCCCTCCCTGCTACTGCAAAAAATAAATCTGTCCTGGCCAGAACCAGGACTGTGTCATAATCTACCTGTCCATCTCTGCTCGGTAATCTTGGGAACTTAATTATCTCTGAGGCCATTAAGAAAAATGGGTCAAATTGACCAGTGATTTCTAAAGTGATTAGAGAAAAATTGATCTGAGGAAGGGGGAGGATGTGCAGTTTCCCTAGGATGCCTGACTAACAGTATAACTGGTTTGTGATCCTGCAATCAATGTCAGTCTGAAGAGGCAACTTAATTGCTGCAGGATTGAGTGAGTGGATGGAATTCTGTGCTGGAGTCCATCCTGTGTGTGATCTCATGTCTTTACAGGAGCCATCACCTGGAGCTGCCCTCAGCCATGCTCAGTGACAGTTCTGGGGTACACAGGAGGGTGCAATAGTTTGATTCATTTATTGCCTTCTGTCCTATACCTCTGCCTTCCTGGACTCTGGTACCTGAGTTTGGGTAATGGATTCTAGTCAGAGTCTCAGATTATTTTTGCTTCCAGAGATTTTTTCTTTTCATCTTTTGGTGTTGTCTCTGGATAAGCAGAAGACAATTTGTAATTATCTTTTCCATTTTATAATGGACTAGAGCATATGGAAATAACAGTGGTACAAAGACAGGGTATCTCTGATTAGAGGCCTTATGATTTTTGTGGACTAACTCCTGTTGATGAGTGGAAGTGCACACTATTTAAATAAACCATTAATGCCATCTTAATGATTTCAGTGGTAGTCACTTCCATTGTTTTCTAGTTTTGGCTCTGAAGCTACAGAGCTTCAGCTCCTACCTGTTGATCTGTCTTTGCTAAATAGAAAATATTTGTGTTATCACCTTTTTATTCTCAAAATCAGTACTTTAGAATTACATCAGCCCTTGCCTTAATAACATAAGCAAATTAATAAGCTTAAATAGTAAGCTAAATTAATTAGGCTATTAGATTGCAATTAGCCTGTCTTTGGCCATGCCCATTAGTTCTTTGAACACTACTTGAGGCCTCTCTGGATTCTGTCATTTTTACCTGTCATTCCTGAACTACTACAGCGTGTTGGTCCTTGTTGCAGCAGCATTCCCATCACTCCAGACACATAATGATGGCACTTTCCCCTTATCCAATTGTCTTTTCATCCCTCCTGCTGGCATATTGAGAGCTCACATTTGTTCTTCTTCAAGCATTTTGCAGATTCATGACTTTTAAAGTCTGGCCAAGCTTGTCTCGTTTGCTTCCTTTCTTTCCAGGCTGTTTTCTAGTCAAAAAATCCAGCAGATACTGAATTGAATATTAATGATAACTATTTTTATTTTATAGGATTGGATCATAATCAGATTACTTCAGCCAGGCTTATTTTCCACTGAGCCCATGCTGCTTTGAGTTCTTTGATTCTCATATCAACCTTTTAGTATTTTTTCTGTTGTCAGCTCAGTCCAAATCTCATTGTATTGTTTTGGTTTTAAATACTTGGCCAGAATAACCTTCTTCCATTTTTGTACAGAGTCAGTGTTTCAAAACTTAATGACAGTCAACATTTAACTTGGAGATAAGTTTGTTGCTTTGAGTGTTTGGTTTGGGTAGTTTTTGGGGTTTTTTGACTAATCTGTCAGGACCAGCTAATTTGAAAAAAAGATAATTATGGCATTAACCTTAGGTAGGAAGTGGTGGTATAAGATACAAACCCAGGAGCATTATCAGAGGTGGGTGCTGCTCCTTGGCACATGCCTGCAAATGCAGGTCCTTTCTCTCTCACAGGAAAATTGAGGCTGAACTCAGTCTGTCCTGCCAGACCTTTTATTAAATTTGGAAACCCTGGAGTGAAAAGTGGGCTGGGGCAACAGAGGAGAGCAGAATTTCCCAAAGGAAAAGGGATTGCAAGGAGCATTGCTGCATGCAGTTGTGAGGTTTCTGACAGTGTCTTGGAGAGGAAGCTAAAAAAGGGAGTAGGAAATGATGTGCTTGTAACAGGGAGTGGGGTTTGTGTTGCTTACATGTCCTGGGAGGAATGTGGTGCTGGAGTACCCTGACTGCAGGAGGGAGAGCTGTGCTGCTGGAGGTGAGGGGACAGTTGATCAAAACTTAAAGGAGGAGGGAAGGGTGGAGTTTCTTTACAGCCTGAACACTTGGTGCACAAGAGGGAGCATAATTCATCCCCTGATGCTGGGAGGAAGGAAGTGGTGTGCCAGTGTTGCTAAAGAAGGGAAGGAAAAAGGAAGCTTTAAAAGCAGAAGGAGCAGCACAGTGTGGAGATCCAGTCTGCTCTGAAAGGTGTCTGCAGGAGTAGATTGGTGAACTTCTCACCTGTCACATCACCTCTGAGCTGCACCCTCAGGTGAGGTTTGTAGGTTTGGTCACAGGCTTCCTCTAGGAAATCTATGAAACTCCAGGAACTAGAGGAAATGGAATTGTGCTGTTCTGCTTTGAAGAGAATAAGAAGTAAAACAGGAGAAGCACCTCCCACAGCTGCTGCTCAGAGCACTGCAGTGTGATGGCTCCTGTAGTCCAAGGCAGCTGAACAAAGGGTTTAAGTGCTGGGGGGGTTTTCAGCTTGGAAGTTTGTACATTCCTTGGCTTATGAGAGTCGAGTGAAATAGCCTATTTCCTATCCACACTCAGTAATGGATTCCAGTATCTTAGAGAGTTGCCATAGTGATAAAAAAGGGAACAGAATCTACTTGTCTTCCTGGGATAGCAGAATTATTAAATTAAATGCCTCTTTTCCATTAAAGGAGAGTGTCATTATCATATTTCTGAGAACTGTTTTAGAGCAGAAATAATGTGTTTAAGGTGGTGTCCTGCATTAATCATGTTCCTTCTTGAGGCACCCCTAGTCTTAACTTGCACTTGGGATACACCCCTTTATCTCCCCCACTGCAGCTGGTGGAGCAGAGCAACACCTTTCTTGGGAAAGTCTGCTCTACCCCATCAGAATTCATGCAGCTGTGACCACAAAGAGCTGGGCAAAAGAAGCAAGATTTTCCCAAAATTGCAGCACAGAAATAGAAGTAAAAGACACGAATTACAAAGGATGAGGTGGGATGGAAGGAGTGCATGGGATGGAGTGCAGGGAAGAGGGCTGAAAATGGTGGCAGAAAGGAGATGAAATGATGGAGGGAAGCAAAGGCAGCATGTAGGGAACATCCATGAGCTTAGAGCAAAATGGGAGTGAACAACATAACCCAAATTGTCAGGGAGAAGCTCTCAGCTCTTGGGTCAGGGAGATGCTCTGGAGGGAAGGTGGAGTAGCCCTGTGATGCCCATCCATACCTGCTCCATGCAGGTGGAAAAAGAAACAGCTCACACTGCATTGCTCTTTGCTTCCCTTCCTTTTAGAAAAGTAAATTTAATAAACTTTAAGCCCAATACAAATCTCAGAGTTCTCCATGAAAATGTCTATTCTTACCAGGTTGTAAACTCCAGTGTTCTTGCTGGTTTTTCTTCTTTGGTGACTTTCAATTACCTGGTAATCTTCCCCTGAACTATCTATTTTGGGATCAGAGTTCTGTTTCAGAAATATAAAAATAAAGGTCTTCTGAGTATCTGCTTTCCCTTATCTGCCTGGAAAAATCCTGGAAGCAGAGGTAGGAGTTGGAGTGTTTGAGCCTTCTGGGTCCTTTGCTTGGAGCTGCCAGTTTCCCTTTGCAGAATAAACAAGCAGGATAAACTCTTTACAATGTGTAGGCTCAACCTTCTGCATATATTTACCAGTTGTTTTTTGAGATTTCAGTCAGCCATGGTTTAAAGTTCCACAGAAGTCACTGGGCTCACATTCAGATAATTACCCAGGAGCTGCAGTTTGTGCCTGTGTCATTCAGTGTGTGATGCTCAGGGATCTGCCTGATTCTCCCTCTCTTTCCCCCTCCTGTTTGCTGCCTTCCCACCAGGGAGGGGCTGGCAGTGCTTTGCTTTGCTGAGTCCCTACCTGGCTGTGTTTGGAAGCAATTCCAGCTGCTCCTCAGGGTACCAGTAACAGCTCTGGGTCTCAGTGCTGTTTGTCAGCAGGTTGTTCTGCCACTGAAGCTCCTCGCTGATCCCAGACTTGGTTGGAAGCTGTTAAAAATGGATAAGAGTTTGTTCAAGCAGGTCTCACATTGTGTCGTGCATTCTTAGTCT
The DNA here is from genome assembly GCF_012460135.2 of Molothrus ater. Lineage (NCBI taxonomy): Eukaryota > Metazoa > Chordata > Aves > Passeriformes > Icteridae > Molothrus > Molothrus ater. The sequence continues at coordinate 14,100,890 of NC_050493.2, read as the reverse complement.
CTGGAAATCACAGTCCTGTTAATTTGAATTCTTTCCCAAGAAAAGCTGAGTTTAAACCCCCCTGAAACCACGAACATGTATCAGTTTTAATAAACTCATCTTGTGGATGATCCCTCCTTATTTTTGTCTCCATATTTACTTCACGGATTGCCACTCAAGAAAGGTTTTTCCACTTATTCAGACCTTTTTTTTTTTTTTTTAAAGATGAACTTCAAACAAAAAATGAGTCTTTAGTGCTTTGTTTCATTGTCAGTAATTTACAAAAGTGAAGTGTAGGTTAAAAGGCAAGTCTGGTGTTTTACAATGTTATCAAATGTTGCTACTTTGTGAAAGTTACAGACTGGTGTAATGCTTTACCTTTGGGTTCTTTTCCCTTAGGAAAGCACAGCTTTGGACACTGAAATACAATGTGGCAGAGAGCAGGTTAACTAAAATACAGAGTTTCAAATGGAAGCTACTCTGCTTCCAGCTGGATTTCAAAGAACAGCAAAGCATTTCTTAAATTTCAATCAAGTATTTATTACTTAATGACCACCTCGAGTAGGAAAAATTATCCTCATCCTATTAAGCACTCAGCTTGGAAGATTTAAAAGGTTGCTTTGTTGTTGTGATCTGTCTAATAACAAGATCTATTGGAAAGGAAATGTTAAAATAAAATGAAACAACCATGTGGTGGTACTTGGTAGGATTGCAGAGCCTCGGTGCTTTGGGGATCTTCTAGTGATTTAGAGTTTTAACAAACTTGAAACTGTTTTTCAAGACCAAAATGCTTCTATTTTTTTCCTAAAAACCTATTTTTAAACCTTCTTCCTTTATTTAAAAAGCATTAATACTTCCTGATAATGAGATGAAAACACCTCTCCCTTTCTTTTTGGAGCAAGAACTTAAATTTGAGGTAAATTTGCTCAGTGTTCTCACTGCCCAGAGAAAATCTCCCTTCTGCTCTTTGAAAATGCAGCTGTATAAGATTCTGCCCGAAGCTTTTAACACCAGTCTTCCAAGCTCAGCACATCCATTGGGCATTCATTGCCTGCCCTGAGCCTTTTCCATCTCCTCCCTGGTGTCTGAGGCTGCTCCATCCATGAGCTGCCAGGCCCAGGGAGGGCTCTGCTTGCCATGGAGCCATGGGCACAGGTTTGAGCAGCATTTCTGTCTCCCACTTTGGGCTCCCCACAGCTCTCCCAGTGCTGGGGTGACTGTAAAGGTCAGCAGGAAGTGTAGTAGTGGCTTTTCCATTCAAAAAACTCCTCCAAACTTTCAAGCAAGAAGGGCAAAGTCCTTCCAACAACAAAGTTTGTAGTTAGGAATTAGACATGAGGGGACTGACTAACAGCCCCAGAGTTCATGTTCCTATTTCTGGCTTCTGAAAGGTTTCAGGAGTTCTCCTAAGCTTTCTCAGAATCTCACTTTTAGTTTCAGAAATTTTCTTCACTGTTAATCTGATAGACCCCTACAGCATTAATGAACAGCTGTCATTATCAGATGACACTTTCTCATACCTTGTCTGAAATAGTCAGTTGAGTGGGTAATTTTATTAAATGCTTTGCTATTAATTCTTCAGAGAAAGCTGCCAAAATCTGTGGTGTAATAAATAATCATTAAAATAATTTCTCTGAACATGCAGTCTGCAAAACAAACACGGAAATGCAGAAAATTAAATTCTTGATATTTGTGCAATGTGATAGCAGCTAACACCACTTCTCTTTAAAGGCAGTCTTGGGACTAAACTTTAGATGCTAATTTTTGGTCTTACTTGCTATTTGAATTATTCAGCTTTAACTCTGGGACACAGCACATATTTGATAACCTCATATATTGCAAAGTAACAGCTTTTGGGATTTTTTTAATGTGTAAAGATAGAACGTCTTGTACAGTGAAGAAAGGCCCAAATCTGGCAACAGTCACTGGGCAGGATGCAGGGAAAGGGAGCATTTCCTAACATAAAACTGCTTGGAGAGTGGCAGGGCCAGCTGTCTGAAACCAGAAGGGACAAAGTACAGGGACAAAGAGGACAAGGCCCAGTCAAATTGTGTTTATTGGACTCTGCCCTGGTGTAATTTGCTGCTTGTAACTGCTGCTTCCTCAACAGCTCGTTCAGCCCCATTCCTGTAAGCATAAAAAGCAACCCCTGAATAATCCCTCATTATGAGGCTGTTGCAGTGATAAGCTGCTGTGAGCAGTCCTCCTCCCAGCTTTGGGCATAGTCCCTGCTGGCAAGGGAAGGGAAGAGACCAGGACCACAGAACACCATTCTGTTCATCTTTGTGTTGAGGAAGGAAAGGCTGGAGAGGTAAAGGGAAGAGGAAAATAGAATTTACTATTTCAAATAAAGACTTTTCTCAGTAGTTGGGTTCATATTAGGACCAGGTCATAAAGTCAGTTAGAAATCCTGCCAGTGTGAGGCAGGAGGGTGAAGAAATGTGATCTATTGAGTGGGTCCTGTGGGAGGGACTGAGGGGGCTCAGCCTGGAGAGGAGAAGGCTCAGGTGGGACCCTCTGGCTCTCCACAACTCCCTGACAGGAGGGGACAGCTGATGGGAGTCAGGCTCTGCTCCCACAGAGCAAGGGACAGGATGAGAGGGAAAGGCCTCAAGCTCTGCCACAGGAGTTTCAGGTTGGACATCAGCAGGAATTTCTTCCCAGAAAGGGTGGTCAGACATTGTAAGGGGCCGCCCAGGGAGGTGGTGAATCCCCATCCATGGAGGAGTCCAAGGAACGCCTGGATGTAGCACCCAGGGCTCTGGGCTGGGTGACAAGGTGTGATGGGCTCAGGTTGGACTCAGTGGTCTTGGAAGTCTTTTCCAACCTCAGAGGTTCTGTGGTTCCAGCGGAGGAGATTTCACCACGGGGGAGACTCCTCCAGGCCAAGTGGCTCTTTGGGTGTACAGTGTTCTCTCATGTCATTTAGGGGGAGCTGTGTCTCTGTTTTCTAGACTTGGGAAGTTCTTGGGGTGTCATTTATCAAGGCTGTCAGTCTTAGACATCTTTGTGCTCAGACAGTTCTCCTCGAGTACCAAAACACAAGTTGATAACCATTTGCTCGATGCCTCTATATATTCCCCTCCCTTCCCATCTGTCTGTGTGCAAAGTCATGCTTTGTGCTCAGAATGCACAAAGTATCACAGGATTTGAAGTTTGTTTGCTCTTCCAAAGTTCCTGTAGTGTTGGAAAAAGTAATTTCTATTCATGTGGATTGAGAAGGATGAGCTTGTGTTTTGCTTTGATTTTGTAAATTGAATTGCAAGATTTCAGCCCCACACAGCAGTATATATTTGCAAAATATCCTTTTAGGATATATTTTAACTTGGTAAAAGTTGTGAAATTGTGAATCTAATACTGAGAATTTAATTTTGAGAAATTTACCCCGGAATTTGGCCTCTGCGAATGCAAAGACGGATATTTGACATATGTTTGAATTTTTTTTAATCTCCCTTTGGAATCACAAAAATTCTAATCACTTCATTCATTCATTCTTTTCCAGCTGGGAATGACAGGTAACACTACTCCCTTTGGGCAACCTTTCAGTCAAACTGGAGGGCAGCAGATGGGAGCTGCAGGAGTGAATCCTCAGTTGCCGAGCAAGCCGGGCATGGCCAACAGTCTGTCTCCCTTCCCTGCCGACATCAAGAGTACTCCCGTCACCAGTGTGCCAAACATGGTGAGTTGGACCTGCTGCTTCCTGCAATCTTTACCTCTTCCTAGTGCTTTCGAAGTTTTTGGGTGATCCAACACTATCAGATTACTTCTTCATGGTCGTTTAAACATCAGAGTGGTCCCGTGGTTTCTCATTTCCACTCTGCAGTGTGTATATAAAACTTCTGTCCATTTTTATGCAGTGGTTATACTCTCTCAAGGATCATAATTATAAAAACTGCATTGAATCCTTTCATTTTGGCTGGTATATTTCATTTTAAACCAGATAAAAATGTCTTCTTCAGGTTCTGTGTGTCAATTAGAATGTGTTGGGTCAATTACAATGTGCTGGGTACATCACCACCTTCCTGATGAAGCTAAATAGAACCTCATATCCTTAGAAACTGATGTGGTAAACACCCCAGATGCTTCTCACTTTATACTGTGCATGACTTGCATGTCACAAACTTGCCAGAACAGTTTTTATTAGGACACCTTACAAGTTTATAGTATGATGTTTACCAGAGTTCTCTTTATAAAGTTAAATTAAATATTCCCGTTTGTCTCAGGATGTTGCGTATTAATCAAACTGCTTGTGTTGTTTCTATGGAAACTCCAGCTTGTTGCATTTTATATTCTTATACATGATAGCAGTTACTATAGAAACTTGTAAGACCTGCAAATTGCTTATTTCTTCATTTAAATCCAAAAAAGCTATTTTTTGGCACAACCAATGCTTGCTCTTCCATCACTGTGGTTGCTACCTGCCTGTCACTAATAAGCTCTGTATGAGAGGCAAGAGGATGCAATAAACTTCCTCTTTTCTCAATTTTAGAGAATCACTTCCTAATTTTCCTCTCGTTACGCTGTGAAATCTTTCTCTAATATCATTTACTGTTTATGATTATGGAAAGGAGCTTGTGACTGGATTAACACCATGTTCAGAACACCACTTGCACTCATGAAGAATATTTGTAAGAGACAGTTTGCTGCATGACTACTCTTATTGTGTTAGGTGTTTGGATCAGGTGTAAAGCAAGTGAGTTATTGTCCTGATGCTGCAGAAAACCTGCAGGTCTCCCCAAAATGCTGTATTCATCTCAGGGACTGGGTGATCTTAAGGCCTAATTTTGTGCTCATTTAAAAGTCAGGTTTGGGAAAGTCTAAGTCTTAATATACTCCCTTACCAGTATAGGATGTAGTGGTCAATATTCAGGTGGAATAAAAAAGGCATTTGCCATCAAGGCTTGTCAGGTGATGGGAGAGGAATAAAATGAAAAACTGTTTTCTTTCTTCCATCTTGTCCAAGAGAAAGAGGAAAGCAAAGGAAACTTTCCCAGTAGTATCAATTGCAGTTTCAAAATGTCAAAAATACCAACTGAGAGAACAATCAGAACCATTTGTCTTTATTTCTCAGGTGTCAAAAGCTTTGCATGTCCAATATATCTTCTTTTCTCTCACACCACCACAGAGAGCAATGGGCATTTCAGCCAACAGACATTGGCACTGTGGAGCCCAAAGGGCTCAGCTCATGTGGGGGTTAGAGGCATGGCGGTCCTGACAGGGGTGTAACTTCAAAAACTGAATTTCCATCTAAACATTTTTATTGCAAAGCCAAGAACTTAAAAAGAAATGTCACACTTGTTAGAATTTAACCTTTATTTGGCAACAGTGGGTAAGGCAGTGTAATTATTTGGTAATAGCACATCCATGGCCATATGTTATTCCTTCCACAGGGACTTTGCTTTATTCAGTGAACAATATGAACAGAGCCCCTGGAAAGAGCACACAGTCAACATTTAGTTCTATTTTTGCAGCTCAGTGTGCAGCTGTGGGCATTGCTGGCTGAATGTTGTAATATATCTCACTTGGTCATTTCCAAATGCTCTTTCCTGTGGCAGTCAGCACTGGAGCAGGTTTATTCTTTGGATTAGTTCATTTTCACAGCCACCTCTCTGAGATAAAGATGTGTTGCCCCAGTTTTAAGCACAGAGGCACAAGGAGAGTAAGACTGGCAGAATCTGCTGACTCAGAACTTGAGGTTTGTAGGCTCTAGCTTGCTAAACCTTATTTGATAAGTTAAGGCATTACCTTAGGGTGAAATAACATCCACAGCAGTTCCATGAGTTACAGAAACACACATTTAAGTGACATCTGTCACTCACATTGGGCAACCAAAATGTGACCCCAATGGCTCTTGTGAAAAGCAGCTGGTGACAGAGGCAGGTCCCCAGAGCAGAGCTGCAATCCACAATTCCTGCTGGGTGTTCTTACTGCAATCCCGTTGCCATTTCTGTGTCCTGGGATGCTTTGGTCCCTGGAGATGATGGTTTATTTCATGTGCTTGGCCTGGAGACACAGCCTGTCCTGCTCTCTGAGGGAGGCAGCAGTGGTGTGGAAAAGGCAATTGTGTTATGTTAACATCCATCAAAAATGAACCTGTGCAGGGTCAGTTCAGGCTCCATCCACAACAGCAAGTGAAAGACAACTGCATATTTAAAAAAACCCCAAAAACTCCATACAGGGTCCTTTGTGGGATGAGTGCAACCACATATCTTGCTAAACCAGCCCTCTGTGCTATCCTTATCTGAAAGGGCCCCCCAAGTACTATTCCATGTGAGAGACAAAGCCACATGGACGAGAACACTTGGTGGTGTGAGGCAGGAAACCAGATTGCAGCATGGCACTGAGCACTGTGGTTACCACAGGGGGTGTTTAAAGAAGAGAAGAGGAAGCAGAAAAGTGCAGTCATTGTCTGAGGACTCCTAAGTCCTGAAAAACAAAATATTTTTAAATACTCCTTTCAGTCTTTAGCCATACACCTTATACGTGCGCTGCAAAAGTAAAAGATGATTACATTTCTTAACCCACGTTATTCTAATCATTACTGTGTGACACCCCTGTCCCCAACAGTAACCAGGACTTTTCCCACTGCCAGGCATAACCCTGACAGCCAGGACAAATGTGCTGCAGCTGTGGATCTGGATTTTTGATCCAAATTCAGGCTATCACTCTGCTGAGAGCAGCACTGTCCATCCCCCCCAGTAAAGTGGGTCTCTGAAGGGTTAACTCGCTGCAGCCATGCTCCAGGCATGACCTTACACTACACCCTGAGAAGCACGTTTGGATTAATCTCTTTAATTAGAAAAGAAGAACAAACCTTATGCTATTAAAATGATTAAGAGGTCAGCATTAAGGTATTAATTTTCAGTGCCAGCAGGATGGATTGATTTTGTTTGTTTGTTTTGTTTTTTAATGGTGATAGGCAGAATGGGCAGCTTGAAAACTGGAGTGAATGCTTGTTTCCAAAAGAAAAGCCTTGCTTCTGATGTTGGAAGTTTTGGTGGCACGTTGCTGAGGCTCAGTGCTGCTGCAATGGCTCTGCTGCAGGGCTGGCAGTGCTGTGCTGCTGAGATCATGCACCAGCCCCGGGCTGGGGATGGCAGCCACGCTCTGCTCTGGGGCTCTCAGCGTGGTGTGCAGCCAGTCTGGGAGCCAGCAGCCAGTTCAGGATCGTGCAGCCTCTGGGAGGAGCTGCAGGGGGGAGCCCTGTGAGCCTTTTCCACCAAGGCTGCTGAAGCTCTGCTCTCCCTGCAGTGCTGCCCGTTCCAAGGGTGGTGGTGAATGGTTCCTTCGTGGGCATACCAGTAAATCTGGTATTTCTGCATGGCTTAGGAGCACAATGGGGGAAGTTTGGCTTCCAGACACCAGCATGGTTTCACAGTTATCCCTATGACCAGCAGATGGAGTTGAGAGAATATTGCTTTTTGGGAGTGAAGGAAATAATTTTTCTTCAATTCTTGACTTAGAATTGGAGCAGCAGATCTTCTTCTGTGCTTTTTTTCCCCCCTCATCTCGTGCTAAACTGCATCAGGAGCTCTCTTTAGTGTTCTTCTTTGTTTCTTTTTATGTCCTATGGATTTCTGTAATAACAGATTTTGATCAGAAGACGGAAGAAGTGACTGGGGGGTGAGGATGTCTCAGGTGTGCCTTGCTGCAGACCTCTGAGGGAGAGGAAGAAAGCTTTTAAACTGGGAGGCCAGGTTTAATTAGAGCAAGTAGAACTGTAGCTACTTAAAATAGACAACTGGTATTTTATTCTAGAGACCAGAAAGAAAAGGCTTTATGAAGAATCACTTAACTCTAGTGCCCTTCCAGGGAGGAAGGCCTGTGTTCTGACCCTTTCTGTGATTTTTCCTCTCTTGCAGCACAGCCACTCTCCTCTATCCCTGTGGAAAGGTCTGTGGCTCTTGCACTGGCAGCATGCTGAGTGTCTGCTTGCTGCTCTCTTCAGCATCCTCCCAGTCTCTGCTGGGTTTGCTGTCTCTGTGCTCACCTTCCCTGTGCCTGCCCTGACCTCCACTCTGAAATTCAGATTCTCGTTCAAGGCAAGCTCACTCCTTCCCTTCCTCAAGAAAATCCCACCTGATTTACAGCAGTGGACAGCTGGGAAAATGCTCTACTTAGGTCTAAAGGAGAAGATCTTAATAACCTGGAAACAAATCCAGCAGATAGTGTTCAGTGCCAAGGAAAGGAAGTTGTTTTGTTGGGAGCAGAGCATCTCTGTCTTGCCTTAGTGCAGGAGTTCATCCTGGGCATGTGGATTGCTTTGAATGGTGGAATATTTTAGCTTTTGCATCATCTGTAAATACAGTGCCAGGCTGGCAAAAGCTGACAAAGAGGAATTAATCTTTTCCCAATGCTCTGGCCCGTGTTCCACTGTCCCCTCCCCCATATGCAAATCTAACAGTGGAGAGTATCCCTTGCTGTGTCCTACCTATCCCAGCAGCTGAGGTGCTCCATGGCCAGCACTCCAGCAGCATGGCTTTCCTTCCCTTACAAACTTCTCATTTGTGCTTTATCCTTTTTTCTATTCAGCATTTGCTGTCTGGCATTTTTAATGTTCCTCTTTCCTCAGGCTGTTTGTCCCCCATTAAAATAATGAGGTTTATGTAGGGTATATAACCTCTCAATATTTTGCTCAGGCAGTTTCCTATATATGAGAGCTGAAATCTGGCTACACCTTCCTGTATTTTGTCCCTTTTTTCTACTTTGAAACACTTCTTCAGGGTATGTTTCTTGGCATTTGCTGGTCCTGCAAAATCAGAAAATGAGATAAAACTCCACAAGTGTATCCTTAAGAAAGATGCTTATCCAGCCTTCATGTCTAGCAGACTCAATGGCATAGAACTGAGACCTTTGCTGGTTTTAAAACAAAATTCCATTAGCAATTAAAAGTGAAGTGCACTGACCAACTATTCAGGTTCTTTCTGTGGCCTGACCATAGGAGCCTTCCCACCTTTGAGGTTGTCATGGGCTTGCAGGTTCATTTGCCAGTGCCACCCTCAGAGGTGGAAGTTAAAAGTCAAAAATATTCCTGTTTACCCTTGACATGAACACTCTGCCTTTATCCATGTCTGTGCCAAAGCTTTGGGATAAATCCTGAGCTCTAAACACCTTCTTCATATTAAGACCACAGCCTCAAGCTGCTCCAGGAGAGCTTCAGGTTGGACATCAGGAAGGATTTCTTCCCAGGGAGGTTTGTCAGCACTGGCATTGGCTGCCCAGGGAGGTGCTGGAGTCCCCATCCCTGGAGGTGTCCAAGGAAAGCCTGGAGGTGGCACTCAGTGCTGGTGATAAATTGGAGATTGGGCACAGGTTGGCCTTGATGATCTCAGAGGGCTCTTCCAGCCTGAAATGGTTCTGGGATTCTGGGATTCTGTAGGCTTTGTGTTCAGGAGCTGGATATCTTCCTATTCCTACCTCTCCTGATTTCCTAGAGCAGTGCCAGTGCTCGGGTTGGTGTCACAGGCTGGCATCACTTATTCCCCTCCAGACAGCAGGATGGCCTTCTGAGGCCATGTCACTTCAGGAAGCCTCTTTTCCTCTCCTTGGGGCCTTCTGCCCACCATGCAGACTCAGATTCTGATTCCTCCTGCTCCTTGGGTGAGGAAATGCAGCACTGCAGGGTTTTGGGGCACACATGGAAATATTTGTGCATGCAGTGCTCGTTTCAGCCCATTTGTGCAGCTGTGAGCCTCCAACCTCTGGGGCCAAAGCTGACCCTGGGGTTCCTGGTGTCACAAGAATCCTTCCTGTTTGGACAGGACCAGGCTGCTCATTCCATGCTGGTGTAAAACCACCATCCATGTGAACTGCAAGAAGTGTAAACAGGTTCTGTGTCGCTTCCCCAGCAAAGCTCTGCTCATCAGGTGGCTGCACTGGGGAACACCTTTGGCCTTGATGCCCCCAGTAGCTGCTGCTTGAGCTCTCTTTCAGTTTTGGGACAGAATGATGCTCCCTGGGCCCTACAGAGCTGGTTCAGCACTTTAGCTAGAGCATTCCTGCAAATCCTCTGGGCAGGAAAGACTTTTTTGAATCTTACTGGAAAAGTATTGGGATACTCATTATTGGAGTTGGTCACACTATGAAGACTTAATTCAGATAGAAATATTGCTAATTGAAAGTTCTATTTTTATATATATTACATATATATATGATATAATATAAATATATTTTTATATATTACTAATTGAGACATTTACAGTTCATGTGTGTATCCACTTTGTGCCTGCTATTCCTTCTCTGGAAGGGACCTTCAGGATCACACTTTAAGCCTGTGGTTGGAAGGGAGCTGAAGAAGTTGGGGGGTGTTTCACCTTAATGTACCTGTGTGGGGGATTTGTGGCAGTGGATTCTTCATAGCCTCACTAAGACCTGCTGTTGATTACAAACCTCTCTTATAGAACTAAAAGGCATTTTTTAAACACAGGATTTGTCCTCATACAGTGAAAGTCACACTCTTCTATCAGGGAGAAGGAGAAAAACATGGAAATAAACAGAAATTACAGAAGAAAAGTATTTTAAAACCATAATGCTCTGTAGAGTGGAGCTGAGGTAGAGTTCTGTATTGCATTGTTTACCTGCTGTAAGATTGCCCCTGCTGCTGAGATTGCTGCCTACTTTTCTAAGAAAAGGTACATAGTGTTCCATCTCAGCAGTGTTGAGTGCTTTTGAATATAAATACATAAAACCATGGAGAATTACTGGTCACTTCAGTAAAGTAAAACCACCAGGGAACATTGAGTCCATCTAAGTCCACAAGAATGAGATACTTGTGCATCTGTGCTGCCCAGACGTGCAGGAAGGTTTTGCCCTTTAGGATAGGGACAGGGCAGAACCATCTTCCTCTCTGAATGAGTTTCCATAATTTAAAGGGTATTAATAGCTGCCTTACCCTAGAGAAGTATGTATAACTCAGTTTCCAGAAAACTGATTCTTGACATTCCCATCTCTGTCAGAGGCTTTAGCCCATTTCCGCCCCTGATCCATTTGCTCTGTTAATGGTGGAGCAAGTGGCAAGAGAAACAAAAATATCTTTTTTGCCTTATCTGACTACTGAATTATTTCTTTTAATTGTGGGTCCAGAAGTGCCTGAACTTCCTTCTTCAGCAAGAACATTGTCAGTCAGTCAGGTGAAGCAACCTGAAGAAGTTTTCTATTCTGAGGGGGTTTTGCCCTACCAGCAACACACTGATCTGGACTGAGACTGCTTTGTTCTTCAAACCACTGATACTCTGCAATTCTGCTTTTTTTGTTACTCAGTCTTCAAGTATCCCTCCTGGCTCAGGACATCTGTGCTGATACAGCTGCAGTTGTGTCTGTTAACTGGAAGGGTAGTAACAAAAGGAGGACTTGGCTTGGGAAACAGTTCTTTGACTGGGATGAAAGCATCGCTTCCAACAAGATTTTCTTTGGCATGATCCCTGTATTTTTCTGCAGATTAGCTGAACTAATTGTTTCCTATTTGTGACCCAAGAATTGTTTCAGCAAAACCTCTCTGCTCTATGGATTTGCTCACAGGAGAAATGGAAGACTGAATTTCAGCTGCAAGCAGTGGGAGCAGATGTTCATGGGTTTCCTTCATTCACCCCCTTATTCCTTTTATTGTTCTTTCTCTTGAGAGTTCAAGACAGATTCAGCAATTCTCTTTGTCTAAGACTTATTACAATCACTACCAAGTGGTGGAGTCTCCACTTCTTCCATCAAATACCAGGCATGGTGGTTTCTACTTGATCTTGTGTGCTTCATTCCCCAGAAGAAAAGCGAGCTCCAAAACCTGATGTGCAGGGACAAAGCTTGCTGCTGGACTAGGAAAGACTTGGGCAGGGAACTTTTTGTTAATCTAAGAAAATTAGGATTTTGTAGGCTGTGGAATTTCCTGGGGAATCCTTCTCAAAGGTCAGAAGTAGAATGGGCTAGAAATGGTGTATGCTGACACTTAAACCTGATTTTCTTTAAATGTGGTACACAGGCTGTAGTCAGCTGTAGGTTAGTAGTTCTGCAGGCAGTACTGAGCTATTTCCTCTATTTCCTCCCCAGCATAATCCTAATGTTCCTATATTCTATTTTAAAGTGGATTTCAGGGCTGGTTTTCCTTAGGTAGCTTGGAATTTGGTGAGTTTTCCTGTAGTAACCTGTTTTCACAGTGCATAATCAAATTGATTCTTGAGACAATTGCTTGTTTGTCCATGAGATTAATTCAGGCTACAAATCACAGGGATTGCAGCACTTTTGCAGTCCCATATCTGTTCCTGCTAGGGGATTCATTGCAGCCTGTGGATATGTTTAATTTTGAAAGTAAAGTTTCTACATTAGTCCAGGAAGGTGGAAAGCTGCCTGATCTGTGCTGAATAATTGACATGTTAAAGAGGCTGTTTCTCTTCTGCACTGTTACAAGCTGTGCCTTAAACTGAAGAGCTCTGTGGGTTTGCAGCTGTCAGGCAGAGCTCAAGCCTTGGTGCAGAAGTGTGTCCATAAAGAATGGGTGCTGGAAGTAAAACATTGGATTTTAGAGCTGATAGAACCCAGTGTCACCCTGTGGTAGCTCTAGTTCTCCTCAGCAGCCATAATGCAACCCAGATTTAGGTGGCCCCTCCTAGGAGAAAACTATATACAGCTTGCCCTGGGAATTTTCTCTGTGGAAGGGATATCACTTGAAGCCAAAAAGGATTAATTTAGGCTTGAAAAATCAGCTCTGCCTTTTGCTGTAATACATGGAGACAGTCAGAGAATTTTGACTGTCTTCTCCCATTGGACTTCTTTTTGTTAGAGACAAGGAACTGAGATTGATGTGTATAAAATGTATGATATGAAAATCTGACCTGTAGTATGAAAATAGAGTATTGAATTTATAGATTTATAGAATGGTGTGGGATGGAAGGGACCTTAAAGAGTTCCACCTCTGAGCTCATAAGAGCTCATTGCTGTTGGAATGATGGTCCCTCTAATAAACAGTGTTTTGAATGGCTCGTTATTTCAACTCTAGTTTATGTAAGTGTTTTAACAGAGTGTTTAACTCTCAATACACTGATGTTGTTTGAGCATTAGAAATGTTTGAGAGTGGTGCAATAACCCTTGTAGCTCAGTGAACACTTCTGGGATAAAAAAGACGAAGACAGAACCGCGGCGCGCCGGCACGAGGCTGAACTCTCCTTTTTTCTCTCAGTCCCAGATGCAAACCCAAGTGCAGCAGGTGGGAATGGTCCCCACGCAGGCCATGGCCACCGGGCCCACGGCAGACCCCGAGAAGCGCAAGCTGATCCAGCAGCAGCTGGTCTTGCTGCTCCACGCCCACAAGTGTCAGCGGCGCGAGCAGGCCAACGGCGAGGTGCGCGCCTGCGCCCTGCCCCACTGCCGCACCATGAAGAACGTCCTCAACCACATGACACACTGCCAGGCTGGCAAGGCCTGCCAAGGTGAGCCCTCCCTGCCCTCCCTGGCCCCAGCCTTGCTCTGGCACTGCCGTATTTTCTAAAAAATCCCTTCACCAGGATTTCTTCTCCTGAGAAGCCTCAGAGAAAAATGGAAACAATAATGATCTGATTGCTTCTCCTGTGTTTTGCTGCTTTGGAATGTGGGTTGGACATTGTTTACCAACTGGTCATTGTTTGAGTTGTTTTAACTTAATGACCAATCACAGCCAGCTGTGTTGGGACTCTGAAAGGAGTCAAGAGTTTTTCATTATTGTCTTGTTAAGCCTTCTGTCTGTATCCTTCCTCTATTCTTTAGTATATTTAGTATAGTATTATATAATATTATATGATATGATAGAATATGGCATGATATGATATATGATATATGATACAATATAATATAATACGATACAATATAATATGATATAATTCAATAGAATAGAATACAATGTAATGTAATATAATACCATAATATGATATAATATAATATGATATAATATAATATGATATAATATAATATAATATAATATAATATAATATAATATAATATAATATAATATAATATAATATAATATAATATAATATAATATAATATAATATAGTATAATATAGTATAATATAGTATAATATAATATAGTATAATATAGTATAATATAGTATGATATGGTATAATATAGTATGATATGATGTAATATAATATAATATAATATAATATAATATAATATAATATAATATAATATAATATAATATAATATAATATAATATAATATAATATAATATAATATAATATGCCTTCTAAGAGCATTGAGTCAGATTCATCATTCTTTCCAATGACAAGGGGACCCCAAAAATACCACATTGCTCTTCCCAGCCCAAGGGTCCCCTGTGCCTGGCACAAGGGACTGTCAGCACTGGCTCTGTGGTTAAGCTGCTCCCAGCTCTGCCCGTTTAGAAAACAGAATGCAACATTTGCTCTCATCAAGTAGGGTGGTACAGAGTATAGCCTTGCAAGCATCTTCTTCATCTCCTCTGTTGTATTAAGTGTGATGTCCACTGTGTCTTTGTCTTAAATTTCAGCTCTAGTTTCCTTCATTTGCACTTGGATCACAAGATATTTCAGTTGTATTTAGTTATATGTATTGCAGTATTGCAATATTTGCCTTTTGGAAGTAGGATGGTAGCAGTGTAGCCTTGCAATCATCCTTTTCATCTCTGTTGTACAAGGAGGGTGTAGTGTCCACCATGTCTTTGTCATAAATTTTAGGACTAGTTTCCTTCATTTGCTGGTGGATCACAAAAAAATTTACTTGTTTGTGGTTTTAGTATTGCTTGTGAAGGAGAAAGAGTAGAGTTACTCTAAAAAATGAAATAGTTCAAAACCACTTGAAGAATAAATTGCTCTAAAAAACGAAATAATTCAAAACCAATTAGCCAAGGAGTGACTCTTAACTCTTGCTTTCCTTTGCTGCAGTTGCTCATTGTGCATCTTCGAGACAAATCATCTCCCACTGGAAGAATTGTACTCGGCACGACTGTCCCGTGTGCCTTCCTCTGAAAAATGCCAGTGACAAAAGAAACCAACAACGTGAGTATTTCTCTTCCTGCTGTCACCATTGAAACTCTTAAACCAAAGCTGATCATGTGGGCAATGGAGGAATAAACTCTTGGCAGTGTCCCAACAAAGTTAGTAGCTGTTAACAGTTTGTACAAGGATAAATATACCAGTGAGTTTCAATTTCTGATCATTGAATGCAATTCATTACTTAAATACAGTAATACTTAAATACATAAGTGTACTTAAATACACAAATAATTGGGCAAGTCTGAGCTCAAGCACACATCTTTTCTAAAGGGTGTGGCAACTCCTAACTGGTGTTCCATTGTGAGGCAGGTCAATAGATTCCAGTTATGAAGCAGTTTTGGATGTAGGGGGGCTTGGGGAGGAGATCAGCTACTTGATTGTGTTTCTTTTTGCTAGAAACAACTTAAATAGAAATGCTAATGATTTAAAATAATCAAAAATATTTGAAAAAAATCATTCTCTCATGTAAAAAGGTCTGGGTGTCTTAATCATTGTATTTAACACTGGTACAGATTAGCTGTAGTTCTGCAGATCATGTCTGGTTTTTATAATAGCTGAGCTGTTACTGATCCTTGGGGCCAGTCCATTTGTAGTTTATTTCTTGTTCCCTTTTACTCTGAAAAAGAAAATTCTCAACTTACAGGTTTGCTTCTCATCAAGTCCTTTGAAAAGATGCCAGGGTGGAACATTTTACAGCATCAATGTAAAGTTCTAGAAGTCTTAAGTAATGTTTGCCTAAGTATATTTAAATAAGGGTTAAGAAGTGGAAAATAGCTGCAGGACTTGCAAAGCTTGTACATTGGAATTGGATTGGAAGCATTCTGCTAATTTCCAGCTAAGCTGAGACTGCAGTGGGGAGCTCCAGTAAACCTTGGAGGATGGACAATTGCTCCTAGGTTAGGTGGGATTAAGG
Source organism: Molothrus ater (assembly GCF_012460135.2). Taxonomy (NCBI): domain Eukaryota; kingdom Metazoa; phylum Chordata; class Aves; order Passeriformes; family Icteridae; genus Molothrus; species Molothrus ater. The sequence continues at coordinate 14,085,007 of NC_050493.2, read as the reverse complement.
CAGGGGGGGAGTAGCTGCTAAAACTACCAAAATTATCCATTGAGGATGTTCTCTTTATGGTTTAAGTAGGGGTTTTTCTCCTCCAAACTGAAAAAATTACAACTGTAGAGCTACTTGGAAGTCAGGATTTTGTTTTCATTTTACCAAACTTCTCCATGGTAAACAAGATAAATCTTGTGCTTTGAAGGTAGTAATTTGTTGCAAGTGATTACTTGTTTGACCCTTGAAAAATGTGTTGAAAGCTTTGCTTTTTAATATGACATGGTCCATTTGTGTTTAACATCCTTATTACACAGCTGTTATCAAAGTGCTAACAACATCTACCAGAACAGAATTGTATTTTTCAATACAAGCTGCTGGTGAAAAGTAGTTTGTGCACCATTTGTTTGGTTGCTCATACAGCTGATCATAAGAGAACAAAAACTGGAACATAAACAAGCCTTAAAAATAATTTTGCTATGGAATCAAATATGATACTGTCTGACTGCAACAGAATTATAGTGGATAAGTGTAGAATTGGTCTCTCTTGTTGCATATGGAGGGAGATAAATATGAAATCTCCTTCTATTCAGTTAATCAATAAACCAGTGGTGCAGGGTTCTTTGTCCTGGATTATGTCTGAGTCATACACATAACACCTCATGGTTTATTGGAAGTGAAAGAGGAACACTTAAAGTACTTTTTTAGCTGTATTATGAAAGGTACTCCTTTTTGTGCATTCAGGAGGGTTTGTGAAATGATTTACATTGGTATGTGCATTTTTAAATGTTGGGCCTGATCAGGTGGATTTTAACCAGAGCTAGAGTAGTTTTAGACTGGAAGAAAATGTTGTCTTGTTTAAGAATAATACAGAGTAGCTTCTACTGAACTGGGAGAAGGAGGGAGTCTGCATTTGGCAGAATAGAGAGAACATTCAGAAAGGGAAAAAGGAGTGAGGAGTGTGGTGATCCTCCCCCTATTGCAGGGAGAGTCCAGAACCTCCTTCCTGGGCCCATCCCTGTTTCCCTGTTGTTGTTTCAGTCCTGGGGTGGCCATGCTGGGCTCTCATAGCTGTTCCAAAGGGTGCCCACCTTTCAGAACATTCTGCAGTTGAGCATGCTGAGCCATGCAAGGTGGTGCCTCACTTCCATGCTCAGTCATTCCTGTGCTTTTGTAGCTTTCTGTTCCCACTCCTTGGGGATCTGCAAGTCCTGGAAAGTCCTGGGGTTTAGGTTATTGCCTTGGAGCTGTTTCTGTGCAGGTCTTTTAGTGTTGGGTTTTTTTGCAAAGAACATTGTGCTAGGTTTCTTTTGTATTGCCTTTTTTATTTCTTTTAAAACACTCTTGAACTATATTTTACTATAATGGTTGATAGTGACCTGACTTGTTAATAGGACATGTTGGGACAAATTTAAAATTCTTTCTGTTCCACATGGTTCTTATTGTGTGTCCCATATACCTCTGAGGGGACAGGGGAAACTGGAAAACAAATATTATTTTGCACTAATGGTAAAACATTAAGCTTTTCTTTTGAATAAGCAAGTGAATCCTGTGTTTTGAAGTAATGGCTTGAAATTTGGTTGAAATATTTTGGGGTTGAAGGCTTGTTTTTGTTAGGAAGTTCTTCTTGCTCCCTGCTGGGCCCAACACCATATGAGTCACAAACTTTTGCAAACAGTTGTTGATATATTTCCTAGTTTTGTAGCTGTGTCAGTTATTTTTTTGAAGATTCATCTTGTCATCCACTTGCTTGAGCTCCTTAATTCTTCCATTCCTGGCCTGGGCAGGTGTGTTGTGCCGCAGCTCCTGGATCTGCTCCCATTTGTAATGTCCTGGGCCATCCCCATGTGCAGCACCTGGTGTGCATCATTCCAGGTTCAGGAGACCCTGGAAAACCCCTGGGATCCACACTCAGATGAGTGAGACTGGAAAGAGGAGTTGTGAACATGGAGCTGATCTCCTCTGGAGCTTTTCTCGTAGGAAAATTTTAAATAAAATGCAGCAAGGAGAAAGCTGGATTAAAAAAGATGAAACTTGAGCTAACTCATCTTCACCTAAAAGTGTGATTTTAGAGAAAACACCAGAAATTGTGGTGTGTGTGAAGTCAGGGATGAAGGAGCAGGAATCTGATGAGGGAAGTGGAAGCAGGGACCATGATCTAGCTGGCTGATGCAGCAGGACATGGAAGAGAACCTGCATGTGGAGCTTTTGAGAGCCAGTCCTTTGCAGAGGAGGAAGGAGTGAGTGCATCCATGCACAGGGAAATGTGTCCAGGAGGAGGAGGCAGCAACTTCTTCAGTGGAGTCTTTTTTCCTGTGAAAACAAAATGAAATCCAGCTTGTTCAATCTTACTGTCAGTGACTGTAAGATCTACAAACAAAACATGTCTCTTGTTTTTTTCAATTGCTGGACATCATATAATGGTGACCCATCAGTTATCCCATGGAGCCACATGGTGGATAATAGCCCTTGGATTAAGGAGTTCCACTGATTGACTGATCCAATGCTTATGAAGGCTTATGATGTAATGCTTAACTTAAATAAAAATTAAAATGGCATTGGTGGTGAAGTTTAAAGCTGACACTTCCTGCTTCAAATTCTTCATAAAATCTTTACCCCATGATTTGATTCAAGATACAGCCTTTAATTAAATGATTGTGTGTATTTATCTTCATGTACCTGCCAAATTCTGAGGCAGGACAGGCTTGTGCTGAGGTGAGTCAAGGGCACCAGCACAGATTTTGCTCCAGCCACTGCAAGATGAGCAGAGTGAGGAACAGGACAGAATAAGTCTCAATCAAAGAATTCAGAAGCAAAATCAAACATTTTAACCAGCATGGCTAAATTTAAATCAGCTCATAGCTTGTTGTCTGAGGTGTTGAGATAGAGTTGCTGAAGGATTTTGGTTTAACAATTGCCAGCTGTTCTAACAGACAATTGTGTCTCAAATGCTACTTTTTTTGCATCTTAATTGTTAGTATTACCTTCTTTCTAGCTTATTGATCTAATCTTAGGAGTTTAGGAATTTAAAATTCTTCAAAATGGTTTAACATGTTCACTGGAGTGGGCAGGTTAGAGGAGTGCTGGGCATTCATCCTTAAAATAGCGTTAGGGATCTGTGCTTAAAATAAATTTAATTAGCTGGAGGGGTTCCCCTCCAGAAGACATGAGTGCAGTGTCATTAAACAGCACCTGAGACAGACATGAAACAGTACCTGAGACAGGAATCCTGCAGGTGAGCTGCTCCTTGATGGTTCTGGTGCCTGCTGGGGCATTGGGATGTCACTGGGGCTGCTCAGGAAGTTCTGGGGCTGCTCAACTTGTGCTTGTTTGAACCTTCCCTCCTCAGGTACATAAACACAAGTGACACTGGGGCACACAGAGCCAGCTGTCTTTACAGCATTTAGAATGTGAATTACAAAGCTCATTTCACACTTGTAACTTCTGTCATGGGCTCCTCAGCGTCTGAAGCACCAGTTAAGAAAAATAAATTTCAGCAGACATTGCTTCACATAGCAGTGGCCTAATGTGTTTGTTCCAGGGCTGTGTTTATTTTAGTTGACTTTATTTCCTGCAGTATCTGCCACAGAAGGGACAGCATTTGCACTTGGGTCTCTCCAGAGTAGAAATTTAATACTCTGTGCCTCCATCTTCTTGTTTGACAGATAAAGTCATGCCTTCATATAAAACCAGTGAACAAACAGACAAAAAAAACTCCTTCAAAACCAGGTTCCTGATATTGGGAAATACTCAGAACAGGATCCTGTTGAGTTGTGAATTGGTAGAAAAGCTGAGGCCAAATAGTTTAACACTGTTCTAACACAAAGGCTGAACTTGTGCTTTGTAGTGACTGAAGCTGCTGCCAAAGCCCAGCCCAGAGCTCTGGGCTGGAGGGGCTGAACTTGTCCAAGTGAGCTCCAAGCCAAGCCTGCAGTCTCAGACAATCAGTGGCTTTTCCCCAGAACGTGAGGGGTGGTGGAAGGCTGGGGTCTCCTCAGTGGGGTGACCTGAGCCTTTTCCAGATTCCCAAACATTGGCATCACCTGTGGGTGTTCTGCCATCTCCACACTTCAGCACTGAAAGCAAATTGGGGGGGGTTTGTCCTAATTTTTCTGGTGGAATGTCATCTCTAACAAGCTGGAATTCTTATTGGCTCCTGAATCAATCTGTGCTGTCACAACAACCTCTGAAGCCTTTTAAATGCCAGGCTGCCACAACTTTTGTGCTATTTAACCTTGGAATTCCTTGGCTTGCAGTAGTGTAAAGGCATCTTTCTCCTAGGCTGTGTGATTCCAGAGTACTACATGCAAGTCCAATGAGGAATTCATAGAGATGCTCTTTAATAGGTCTTTTTTTTTTTAATTAAGCTGATAGGATCTTAATCAGCTTCTGCCTTTGTTTTTAAATTCTCTTGGAAGTGATCAGTGAGTTCAAAAGTTATTGTGAGTGTGTCCACAGAGTGTAAATATACATAAGCCTTAATTTCCATGGTAATCCCAGCATTTAAAATACTGTGGATTCTCCTTTGGGGGAAAAAAGGATGTTTTTTGTAGGGCTGCTTATTCAGGAGAGGGAGCTATCGGAGTTTATTTATTTGTAGTTCTTTGGCAAATGAGATCAAATTGATTTCTCATCTGGAGAGGGAAAAGTCTGGACTCTGCAATGTGAGTGTTTTCTCTTGGGTGGAAGCTGGAAGCCTGTGTATCTGTTTCAGTGATTCAGTTTCCATAGTGGGTGAGGATTTAAGAAATCCTGGATAATGCTGTTAATGTCTCAGAAGGCTTGTTTTCCTGACTTTTTTATCTAACCACGTGCCCCTACTAATATTTCAATAAAACAGTTATTGTTGCCTGTATTAAGAGCCATTACTGTTGCTAAGTTTAGTTCACACATTTGTAATGCACATTATATATTTAATTACTTGAGGGGGAAGATGTGAAGGAAGTGTTACTTCTACCAGAGTCCTGACTATCAAAATGCAGTGTCCCTGTGCTGAGGGTGGTACTCTGTGGGTCATTCACCAGGGAACATGGCATTACTTAGAATGGCAGCTAAAATGAGAACCAGAATGCAAAACTTTGCTCTCTTCTGGATCAAGTAAATACTACTTCTCCCTGTTGTTTCCATTTCCTGTCTAAGGAAAAATGACTCTTCCATACACCTGTGTGGTGGGAGAGGTTGGTTGGTTGTGGTAGCCATATAGATTAATGAATACCTAAACATCATCTAAATTATTTACCAGAGTTCAACCCCTTACTGACTCTCCAATTTATTTTAGATTTAGCCAGTACAATCTGAGACTCATCAGGGTTTTTCATATCTCTGAGTAACTTGGGTTTTAAGGTAATTTGGCCTTCAGAAGATTCATCTGGTGACTGCTCGCAATGAAAATTTCTACCAACAGATCTTCAGTATTACCTTTGTGTCCAAGGACACAGTGTTTCTGCTCAACTCAGGATCTCTGTTCTGGAGCCAAATATTTTGACCTAAAATGGGATTGATGGGAAAGAGGGAAGTAGAGGAATTAAATTTTTTTCCCCCTTAGTTTACTGTCCCCAAGCATGAAAATCCTATTTAGCCTTATGTAGGAGCCTGCACTATATATCTGTTACAAGTAATTATGGGCTTATCTGCCTGAAATTTACAGCACTTCTCTTTAGACTGCATGGATTAATAGCCAGGGTGGGTTCTGTCCTGTAGAATCAAAGGTTGAGTTTTCCCACTTGGCATCTCGGGTGTTGTTCTGTCCTCTGGCAGAAAAATATCTGTATCATAGAATTTGTGCATGTTCTGGTGACTCTTGGCATGACTGGTTTTACTCCTTCTCCTCATTGAGTTTTAATTTTTTCTTATCCTTTCTCTCCTCTGTAGCCCTTTTAGGGTCTCCAGCAGGTGGAATCCAGAATTCCATCGGTTCTGTTGGCACGGGCCAGCAGAGCACTCCAGCACTAAGCAATCCCAACCCAATTGACCCCAGCTCCATGCAACGAGCCTATGCTGCCCTGGGGCTGCCATATGGCAACCAGCCCCAAACACAGCTGCAGCCCCAGGTCCAAGGCCAGCAGCCAGCACAGCCTCAGGCTCACCAGCAAATGAGGACCATTAATGCACTGGGTAGGTGGAGAAAAGACCAAGAGAAAAAAAAAAGAGTTAAAATAACTGATGTTGAATTTTTAGGATAGTCTGGTATTTTGTTTGGTCAGAGTAGTGACTGTCTGTTCATGTTGTTTAGTAAGTTAAAAATACACTATTTATTTACCCTACCATTCATTTACATTTGAATATTAGAAAGTTTTGAATGTAGTGCTTTTGACAAATAGTGGGAGTTTAAGTTTCTGTTAAAATACAGCTCATTCTATTAAAATATAGCCCATAGCTCATTCTCTGACGTGATGAGACAGAACTTCTGAAGGATTTTGGTTTAACAATTGTTCCCTGTTCTAACAGATAATTCTGTCTCAAATACTTTTTTTTTTGTATTTTTTGCATCTTAATTGCTAGTATTACCTTCTTTATAGCTTATTGATCTAATCTTAAGAGTTTATGAATTTAAAATTTTAATGGACTCATTTTTGTAGTTCAGACAAAGTAACTTGGTTCCAGAAATAGCCATGTATTTGCAGCACAGCAGGTATTGTTATAAAAATACTTAACCTGATAAATTACTTCTTTAGTTAGCCAGGTGGGTCAGTAAAATGCAGTTTTGTCAAATTATTGTCAAAATTGTGAACTGTGTACCAATGATGTTTAATTTTGTCCCAAAGGAGCCAACCAGATGAACCTTCCCGCAGGAGGAATAACAACAGACCAGCAACCGGGTCTAATTTCTGAAACTGCTCTTCCAACATCTCTTGGGACAAATAAGTAATGCACACATTTTCATTCTTGCTCAATTAAACATTTATTTCCATGCTTATGAAAGTAAATAAGAGCATGCTTTAAGAAGTGAGGGTATTGGCATGGAGATGGACGTGTACAGCTCTGCTCTCTCTCCTGTTTCAGTTCCAGAGCTGCCACTTTGTGCCTCCTGAGAGCCCCACAATATTTACTGCTTTTAAATGAAGTCCCAAAGGAAGAATAGTTTTATTTTTAAGTTCATAGTTGTGATTCTTTGCCATTCACACTGTGAATGTGCCTTGTAAACTCCTGAGCTTTGCTGCTTTAGGGGTTGCAGTTTGTTGATGCCAAAATTTCATTTAAGAGAATCTTTGATGCAATAGCTAAAAATGATGAAAGTAACAACTCAAAAATTACTTCAGGCATCAAACCTATAACAAAACTCTGCATTCTGGTACTCTAACAGTCCCTTTTCTTTTTATTTCAGCCCACTAATGAATGATGGCACAAACTCTGGCAATGTTGGAAACCTCAGCTCAATGCCAACGGCTGCACCTCCTTCGAGTACCGGGGTAAGGAAAGCATGGCATGAACATGTCACTCAGGACCTGCGCAATCATTTAGTGCATAAACTGTAAGTATTCACCAAGGCTGCCTTTTTCCTCAATGTTTTGAAAGAATTTCAATACAGTAGTTGTGCTATTAAGCTGAAAAGAAAGTTATCAGTAGTGGTTCTCAGGTGCTGGGCCACTCAGGATGAGTTGTTACCTTTAATTGTCCTCTTCAGTTTGTTCTTCGTGCTCATTAAGGAGTGGGCATGGAATTAGTTTCTATTGCTAGTAAATTTGCTCTGCTGTGGTGAACAGTTATTTAGACTCCAGACTGTTAAGCCTCACTTTATTTTCATCATTTAATTTGTTTTAATCTTGTGAGAAATAGTAAAATACTAATTTTTTTAACCATTTTTATATGCTTTTATATATCTGGTGTGTAAGGAAACATCCAGGGTGATTATCATAAAGCTGTATACTGATTTTGGGGTTTTTTTCTGAAGATCTTTTTCTATTATTGTTGCTCTGTCCTTGCAGTGTCCAAGCCATCTTCCCCACTCCTGATCCAGCAGCACTGAAGGATCGCCGCATGGAGAACTTGGTGGCTTATGCCAGGAAAGTGGAAGGAGATATGTATGAATCTGCTAATAGTAGGGTATGTTGCTTCAGTCCAACATGTCAAAGAACAGTAGTATCACAAATCTTAGAAGTGTAAAGAAAACCACAGAGAATCATTTCCCTCTTCATGGGGAAAGTCGTGTTTTCAGTCTGTGACAGTGTTTGTGTAGTCCCAAGCCATGTGATTTATGTCACTCCAAGCTAATTCAGCTGGAGACACCACCTCCATCCCTACTTGCATCCTCCTGAAATGCAAGAAGCTTGGAGCACAGCTTGCAGTTCTTGATGTTTCCCTTACTGACTTCCTCCCTTTTTGGCAGTCTGTGTAAGCAGTAGTTTTAAATTTTTTTAATGTCTCTTTACCACTGGAGGTTTTCTCTAGGACCCAGTGCTGTTCCACTGCTTACCTTCCACCTGTACTGATGGAAATAATTCTCCTCTACTCTGCAGCACCAGGAGTAGTTGGGCTAAGACATAAGAAGTCAGTTTGGCTTCTTTGTAGATGGGGAAAAAACCCAGAATTGCTGTTGTAGCTCACAAATTTTGCTCTGTCTGCACAGAGATGTCAGCTCAAATCTCTCTTACTTGAAGGGAGCAAAGCCCTGTTGATTGACAGGCTGAAGATATGACATGGTGGTAATTCTACCCTGAAGGAACCACTCCCTGGAAGTTTTCATTGGGAAAAGACAACAGTAGTAACAGCCAGCAAGATCCTACCTGATCAGAAACTTGAGATCCTTTCTTAAACAAGGGAGGAGCTCTAAAGAGAGCAGTGGCATTTCTGGTGATAATCAGATGATCCAGTCAGACCCCTCTGCCTCCCTCAGCCCACCTGCCAGAAGAGCTGGAGATGGAAATGCAGGTTTTATTTCCTAGAGGCTGAGAGGCAGGGGCCATTCTTACAGAGCTGGTCAGTAACCACATTGTATCCTCCTGGTAGCTACAAGGAGGAGACAATGTTTGCAAGGAAGCCTGGGGTGTGCTCAGCCGTGGCTACCCTGGCAGCTTTGGAGAGCAATTTTAGGTAGAAGGAGGATTTCATGGTCACACCTGGCTGTCTGAGTGCCTTCTCAGCAAGGATGAGCATAGCAAACTCCTGATTGTAAAATGAAATGCCTTCTGACAGACAAACATCTAGAAGTATCTTCTCCTCACCCCTCAAAACAGCTGTCAGAGCCTCCTGGCCAGAAGTTTCTGTTATTGGAATTTATCTAATGTATTTGGCTGCAAGCAGCAAACTTGGAAGAAGGCAGTAATTCAGAATGTGTTAACAATGCCATGAGGAATTGCATCCTTCCTTTTGAGGAGCTCCCATTCTACTTTGACACTGAAAAACATCATATTAGTAAAAGGCATCATTGTAAGGAGTTTAATGCTGTTCTAGCAGTGTGGGCTCCTTGTGAACACAGCCTTTGCAGGAGTCTTTGCAGTGGGGAAGCAGCACAATATTAAATTTACAAATAGGAGCTTACAACTGAAGTAGCTTGAGCAGGAGAGGGGCTGTAAAGCTTTTAAACTGCACAGCAGAAAGTGTCTGCACTGATTTTTGAGAAACTGAGAAGTGACCTGAAAAACAAAGCTTTATATTGCATGACTGGACTTCCTTAACAAGGCTTCTGAGGAATACATATCTCATGTTAAGTTTTCAGAAATTAATTAAATCCTGCTGTAATAACAAATTCTGTGCTCTGTGTAACCTTGGCTTCTAAGAGCATGGTGGCCCCACAAATAAAATGTAGCCTTGAGGGTTTGTGGGGTATTTTGCCTTTAACAGGTGCATAAGCACTTGGCAGATGTGTGTCCAGCAATTCTTGACAGGTAGAATTGTCTATGTGGTGTGCACTGTGACTGTCTTATTGGATCTGTTGTCAGTGTGGGTTGAGTAAAATGGATTTTTCATCTTGTACAGATATAGTGTTTACTTGTCTCTGCCTGTGAACTATTTTTCACTGAATTTTCTCCATTCCTTTGAGGTTTGTCTTGTTTTGTTTATCCCTTGCCATGATTGTTGATAGACTCTTTAGGAAAAGAGCAGTTCCTTTCTTTATGTAAAAATTGATCTGTGCTTAACATCTGTCCTGTAACACTGTGCTGGGAATATCTTCTTCTTTTGTCTGTGAATTAGTGGAAATGTTCATTATGAAAATAACATTTAAAAATCATTAACACCTTGAAACTAAATGACAGCTTCCTTGGTTTTGCTGAAGCAACAGAGAACTTCCAGCCTTCTCCTTTGCCTGCTAATTTACTCAGAGTAGGCATGCAGGGTAGCCATAAACAAGTGTAATTTCTGGAAGCTTTGTTTTTTCCTGTTCTGCATTAAAGCAGAAAAGACTGTCTTAATTTACAGGATTCTGAAAAGGAATATTTCTTTTTCAATTAGGCAGGTGTATACATTAAAAACCAAAACAAACTCAAAACCAGATGATAGTATTTAGGTAGACTGAATGAGTTTTGCTGCTACTGATTACTCTTTGTTTTTCCCTTTTAGGATGAATACTATCATTTATTAGCAGAGAAGATCTATAAGATACAAAAGGAGCTAGAAGAGAAGAGGAGGTCTCGTCTCCATAAACAAGGGATGCTGGGGAACCAAGCAGCCTTACAGACCCCTGGGCCCCAGCCCCCAGGGATTCCCCAGGTGGCTGCTGCCATGGGCCAGGCACAGCCCGTCAGGCCACCCAGTAAGTGCTGCTGGAGCTGCTTCTCAGGAGTCTCTGGACTTCAGTTAATGCTGAGGTTGTGTTTCAAACTGGTTTTGCTGACCTTTCTTGTGTTGTGTTGCAGATGGGCCTATGTCCATGCCAACCGTGCCTATCAGTCGTATGCAGGTTTCTCAAGGTATCTGTTTTCCTCTCTAATTGCAATTTGTGGGTTCAAAATAATTGTTGGGGTGGGAAAGGTGATCTTATGTTAGGGTTTTTTGGTTTTGGGAGGGAGGAACTACAGGGGCTGCCTTTTTTTCAGCATTGCTCTGTGTCAGGGCAGTGCTAACAATATGGATCCAGCACTTTGCTAGGGATTGGGAATTAATTCAGTGCTTCCAAAGAGAGGACAGCTCAAGCAAGAATACTGTGGATAATCTCATTTAAAAGACTGTAAAGGGAGAAGGATGTTGGCATGTTTTCATCAGTTAATTAGCCAAAAATACACCTGTAGCTGGAAACACAGCACATTAGTCCAACATCTGTGTAACTAATGATAGCCTTTCTTGGTTTCTGCTGGAAAGTGCATCTAAAAAAGCCTTGGAGCTTGTGCACAACACTTGTTATTACTCACTGAGGCTGCTGTGAGCTCATGGGTGGATTTTTCCCAAAAAACAAACCCATTTCTTTTAGGTGCTTCAACTTCCTTTAAAGAAGTGTCCTCAGCTATTTTTTTCTTGGTTCAGAGTTAGTACTAAGTCAAAATTTGTGTTGAAATGTCCTTGGGAAATAAAATAATTTTAAAATTCATTTGAATAGGAGAACAAGTTGATAACAAGTATAGCTCCATAATTACAGCTTTAGACAAGTTTTTTGGAGGGATTCAATGTTTTGTATGAAAAGCACAACCCCTGTTAAAGCATTTTGCCAACTTTTGTCCTCATTTGAGGCTTGGAGTTGCCTTCATACATCCCATATGTATTTTTATCATATTTACTTCAACCATTTCAGGTTGAATAAGACAACCTTATTTCATGTCTGAATAAGACATTGCTGTTTCAAAGCAAATGCCTGATTTTAAGAAACCATCCTAAGGTATTATTTATAAATAGCATCCTGTTTCTGCAGATCATCCAGCATCTACTCTTCATCTCTTGCATTTAATTGTTTTTTTAAACACCAAAAATTGTATTTCACCCTAACTAGCATTGTTCTAAACACTTCTTCCATCCTGATTTGTCTGTTAAGTCAAGTAACCAAAAGACAAAGCGCAGGGCGGTCGAATTGCAGTCATAATATCTGTTAATTTTTTAGTAGAATATAGATCCATCAATTGTGCTGACTTGTTCCTAATGAGTTGTTTTGGGGGTGCATTTGCAGGAATGAATCAGTTTAACCCCATGTCCATAGGGAATGTACAGATGCCCCAAGCACCGCTGGGACCGCGGGCGGCGTCTCCGATGAACCACCCGGTGCAGATGAACAACATGGGCGCCGTGCCCGCGGTTCGTACCCCACACCCTGACACCCCAGCCCACCCCAGCCCCCTGGCACTGCTGCAAACCGTGGGATCATTTCATGGGAATGCAGCAAGTGGGACAGGCTTTTATCGAGGAGTTTGTTTGCAATATTTACTTGTTCCAATAACACCGCCCGTGCCACAGGTGCAGTAATCCCCAGCAATCTGTGGAAGAGCATCTACTGTCTTTGCAGTATATAAACCTTCTTTGTTCCCACATGAAAACATGTTTTTATTCTTTAGAAAAACAAAAATATTTTTAGTTTCCTTGGATTCTCTCTGTCAACCCAGGGAACAAAACAGAGTTAGCACTCTGAATGTTACCTGTTAAAAATAGTGAATGCTGTGGAGCAAATGCTGAAGTTATGGGCATATGCCCACTTCCAGTTAGTGTAATTAAGCCAATTTTCTTTTTTTTTTGTCCTATCTTTTGATTGTTTTCAGTGTATTTTTCCTTTGTCCTGCTCCATAGTACTAAATGGTAATTAGTTAATCTGGGTGTTAATTTTCAGATGGCAATGTCTCCTTCCCGAATGCCTCAGCCACAGAACATGATGGGAGCTCATTCCAACAACATGATGGGTCAGGCTCCTACCCAGAACCAATTCCTGCCCCAAAACCAGTTCCCAGCATCCACTGGAGCTATGAATGTGAACAATGTGGGCATGGGTCAGTCAACAGCCCAGGCCGGGGTGGCACAGGTGAGATGGATTCTCTAAGATTTATTTGCTCTTTATTGTTTTGCTCTGATTTATTTACTTGACTTATTTGTTTATTTGTATTTCTATATCCATTTTTGATGTAGTCAGCCCAATTTTGGGGGACCCTGGGTTCCATCTGCCTTCTTCAGAAGCTCTTACATAACTTATCGACATCTGTTAATGGGGGCGCAACGCCCTGCTAGTCCTGATTTAAATCCCTTAAAAATGCATGCTGAGGAGATTTTTAGGGGAAATATCAGAAATCAGTTTATGGGATGCCTATGAACATATGTTTGGTCTCTGTGTGGACCAGAGTAGCTAACTTTAAATCTAAGATTATAATAAAGTGCTTGGGCAAGATCTTCTAAAATTTGTTTTAACTTCTTTGCTTCTGGAGAAAAAATTGTTGGGTTTTTCCTGTAACATTTTTCTGTTGCAGTAGTGGTCAGTGAAGTAGCAGCTGTGCTTATGATGCCAAAGTGTCTGCTTTTCCAGAGGGAAAGGCTTGTTGTTTAACTCAGAGCCCAAGTAATTTAGGCTAGTTAAAACCTCCAGAGTTCTGAGAGATTACTTAGATCAGGTTATGAAGGGCTCTGTCGAGTCAAGTTTGGAATATGTTCAGGATGCAATATCTACAGTTTCATGGGCCCCTGGCTCAGTTGTCTGACTGCCGTTGTGGTGAACATTTTTTTCCCAATGCATTTACTTCCATAAAACTGCCTCTGTAAAGACAATATAGAAGTGTGTTTTAAATTTGAAACCTCATCTGGAGGAAATTAACTGATTTGTATTTCTAAGAGTAACAGTTGCATTTGAGGATGGAGTATTCTTTTTTATCACCAGTCATCTGATGCAATCTTCAGTAAAATGTATCACTTAAAGGTTTAAGTACACATCCAGAGTACTTTATTGTTGCTGCTCTGAAAAACAAATCCCAGGTTTTCTGAGGCATCTTGAGCAGTTTAATTAGAATGAAAGAGAAAACAAAAAGATTCTTCTTAAGTCTTGCTCTGTCAACACCAGCATTAAATGTGTTGACCTGCCCTCTAAAGCAGAGCTGTATCAGAGTCCTGGCCTAAAAATGGGTATTTGCTCAAAACCATTTTGTGTCAAAGCCTGACCTTTGCCCAGCTAATGGCACGATTTAGAGGCTGCCTGTGGGTTTCTGTGTTACTGGCATTGGGAGGATTCCCCTCTGTGGCAGTGGAATTAATGCAGGACCTGGATAGCAAAAGTGGATCTGGGAGCAAGGTCCTTGAGAGCTGATGGCAGCGATGACAGAAATCAGGGCAGTCACTTGCAGCAGCAGCAGCATTTGTGGCTGATCTGCTTGCACTGACAGCATCCTGTCAGAGGAGGCTTCAGGGCTGTGATTGAAGGGATAAATGTAATTGCAGGCTCTGTAAGACTCTCTGTCTCTCCCCAGCAGGGGCAGGTTCCCAGTGCTGCTCTTCCCAACTCCATGAACATGCTGGGGCCGCAGAGCGGGCAGCTGCCGTGTCCCCCGGTGAGCCAGCCCCCCCTGCACCAGAGCACGCCTCCCGTGTCCTCTGCAGCCGGGATGGCACCGATGCAGCACCCAACCCCCCCGGGAATGACTCCTCCCCAGCCAGCAGCACCCACCCAGCCATCCACGCCGGTCTCGTCCTCGGGACAAACTCCGACCCCGACGCCGGGCTCTGTTCCCACGGCCACGCAGACCCAGAGCACCCCCACGGGGCAGACTGCGGCCCAGGCCCAGGTGACACCGCAGCCACAGACCCCTGCCCAGCCCCAGTCTGTGCCAACCCCACAGCCAGCCCAGCAGCAGCCAACATCTGTGCAGGCACAGCCACCTGGCACTCCAGTAAGTACCAGCCAGGCCCCCGTGCCTTGTGTCGTGACATGCCATGAGTGTCCCTGTCTGTAGCACCATGTCCTGAATGTGTAGAGCCCATAGCTGTCCATAGCAGCTTGTGCTTTAGGCCAGGGGGTTGGTTAGAGGTGTGTCAAATGTGTGTGTTCAGATGTTCTCAGCATTGTGTGAAGGAGGGGGGGTTGAATGGCTGGACTGCTCAAAGTTAAATTGGCAGCAGTGTGCAGAAAGATGAGGTGTAACAGGCCTAATGCTCTGTTTGGCCATAATCAGAATCTTTTCTGATCCTGAGATTTGCCTAGATTTTTTCCTTTTAAGATACAGCCAGGGCAAATGCACGTTTCAAGGAATGTACAGTGTTTTACTGGGCAGGTGTTTTCTCTGTAAAAGAAGCCTCTTTGGGGCAGAATTTTTCCTTGGCTTCTCCTCTGTAAAGCAGAGTTATTAAATGTGTAATATCAAAACTTGGCTACAGTGACCTGTATCCATGTTCTGCATTGTTGTAGAATATCATCTCATGTCTCTTTTGTGCTGTTCATTTTTAGTAAAGGAAAATATTTCTATATATGCAGTGTCTTTCTTTTGTACTGTTTTTACAACAGCTATCCCAGGCAGCAGCTAGTATTGATAACAGGGTCCCCACCCCTGCCTCAGTTGCTAGTGCTGATACGAATTCCCAGCAACTAGGACCAGATGCACCAATGCTAGAAAGCAAATCAGAAGTTAAAACTGAAGAAACTGAGCCAGAGACTAGTGAGACACAAGTGGAAGCTAAGACTGAGGTAAATGAGATTCTCTACAGCTTAACTGAAAGCAGTGATAGATATAAAAGCACTTAATGATGTGTCTGACTCGGTGAGCTAAGGGGCGAGAGGAGGGTCGTTACTGCAAAGTAACTCCTGAGGAAAGCCATGGATGGAAAGTGCTTCAACAGTCTCAAACTGATATTTTGATGGCTGAAGTTTGGGTTGTAGATGTAACAGTACCTCTTGTTGCATCCTTTCTTAAGGTGGAGGAGGACTTACAAGGAACTTCACAAATAAAAGAAGAAACAGATGGAACAGAACTGAAGCAAGAGCCAATGGAGATTGAAGAAAAGAAGCCTGAAATTAAAACAGAGGCTAAAGAGGAAGAGGAGAGTGGCACTAATGGAACCACTTCACAATCCACATCACCATCTCAGCCCCGCAAGAAAAGTACGTGTGTGAACACTGAGTTCCCCTGTGTGCTTTGCTTTCACTGACATTTGTTTTCCACAGTCTCAGCTCCTGTTGGGAGGTTTGTTTTACACTTGTGTTTGCAGCACGTGGAGCTCTGGGAGATCAATACTCTGTAACTTAATTTTGAAAGTAGCATTCCTTTAATGTTACATGAATCAGGTGAGAAAAGCAAGTCACTGTGCCCTTGATCTCAGCAGTGCCTGCCCAGAAGGGCTAAGGTAGTAAGGCAGTGATTGCTGGAGGAATTAAATACATAAATCCCTCCCTGTACATCTTGGTGCTCTTTGAGGAGAGCTCAGTGCAGATAAGAGAGCTTTCAGTAACCAAGGATATCCATTGCTTTTCTTCTCCTGTTAAGAGGCTGCACACACCACCTTTATCCTGAGTTTTGCCAGTCACTTTTCTGAGAATCAGGGCACTTGACCCCTCCTGAACCTGTGTTCCTCCTAGGCTGGACTGCTGCAAGAGGCTTAACATCTATTTTAGAGTCCTGTGTTTTCAGGACTTGAAAGTTTTCAGTGTAGTGTTCATTTGCTCAGCAGTCTCTTAAATTAAGCTGTAGTGTCAGCACAGATTGAGGTGTGACTGCATCTGTACTCAAGGGAACTTCATGGTGCTGCAGGTTATATAAATGTTTGGGTGCCTTCTGTTAGTAAGAAATAAATAAGATTATTAAAGCAGAAATATATTTCTCTGCTTGCAGTGCAGGCTTTGTGGCAGGCTGCAAGAGATGTTTTCAGACTCAAAAACCTTAGCAGTTTTGAGACCTCTGTTTTTTGGTATCTGCTTTATTAAGGTGATGTTTTCTGTGGTCAGTTTTTAGTTTTCAACCAAAGGGAAGCTTTCAACATGCTGCAAATGTCAGAAAAATCTACATCTCCTTGATGTGCTTTGGGTTGCATTTGGTTACTAACCATAATCTTTTTGTAATAAATCACTATAAAACACATTTCCCTGCAGATTGATGTTTTCAGCTGGCAGCAGAATGGGGCACCCAAACGAGAGCCCACTGCAGAACCACCTGGCAGAGCCTTTTCCAACCCAAATGTAACACAGGGAGTGGAAAAAAAAGCTTATTAGCATTTCTGAGCCAGTGATATTCCCTGTGGAAGGAGTCACTGCTGCCTGGTAGGAATGTGCTTGCACAGGGAAGGTTCCTGCAGAGTCAGTTCAGGCTGGGTCACCACATATTCCAATTCCTCCTTTGGTGACACAATTTTATCTTGGAAGCTTTGTCACCCAGTAACTGTGTATTGCAAAGCACGTGCTGTGTGGGCAGGTACAACCACAGACACGAGTTTAAAGGGTGGCATTTTCACACCAAGGAGTTTGTTCAATGTTAATTGAGCTTTGGTATTAAAATGCTGAATAAACCAAGAGGTATTGGAGAGTAATTACTGCCAAGTGTGCTGAAGACATAGGTGATATTTTAAAACTACTGAAGAGACTGATCAGGAGTTTTGCAAGGGCTTGCAGAAGTATTGGGAAATCTTCCTCCTTCCCATGCAGGCAGATTCCTGGGGGCCATCCCACAGTAGGCTGGGACATAGCAGGCACTGAGGGGACTGTGTGCTATAATTCAGCAAGCAGAGCCCTTTTTTTGCCTTTTTTTTGCCTTTTTTTTTGCAAATCTAATGTGAGCAAGAAAGGGAGGTCACAGTTCCTTGCCTTGCAGTCTCAAAAACCCACTATAATACTCTTTTGGGTAGCTCTTCTCCCTTGTGGCAGCTTTAGTTTGACCTTGAAGATGAGTTTTACTGGTTTCTTCACTTCTTTGTAAGGCATAATGGAAAACTTGCAGGAGCTTGGGTTTGAGGTGTATTTGTGTGTGCTGTCCTTGTAATTTTGAAAATGTCTTATCTTCCTTATGAATTTTCTCCTTAGTAATCATAAGCAGACTTGCCTTTGTTTGAAAAAGGCAAAAAACTTCAAAAGGTAGCATTGTACTGTTCTTTGGTAGGTTATACGTCATCGTGAGTCAGGCAAAGATCCCATTTTCTTTTTACCACCCACACACCCAAGACAAAATGGGATAACTGGATGCCAGCTCCTTGCAAAGGTCTTCAAGCTACTGGAGGAGAACTGAGAGCATTTAATTTTGGAAAAAGGAGAGTGGGAAAAACAAAACTTCCTTGTAAAATCCATGTACAGGGAGATGCTATGATCAAATGTGCTGGTATTAGTCATAGTCCTTAGAGGCAGAGCAGCTGAAGATGAAGGCAATGTATCTGTATGTTTTTAGGTAAAGTAATAAATTGAAATAACAACTGAATTTTCATTTTGATTTCTATTCAAACTTCAAAATGAAAGTGGGTTATAAACTTTATCAGCAAAGATAATTAGGCTGTAAGGAACTTGGCAGAAGTCACAGTGGTTCTCTGTAGTTTGAGTTAAAAATAAGATTGGATTTACTTTGAAGGCTCCTGTAGCTTAGTGCTATGTTATTATAGGAGAAAATTCTAAAAGCAGTGTCAAGCAGGTAGTCAGAAGAGATTATTAAAAGGTACTTTTTGACCTTTACATTTCATTAAATGAAATAATTCAGATTATCACATTATGAACTATCTGAATCAGAGCAGTAGGGAATACTGTTCCTCATTAATGGAATTTAATATTTATTTCTGTTCTTGAGGATCCCATAATATAATGTGCAAGAGTTGTTTATGAAACTTTGGAAATCTATAGTGGGGAAAAATGCCTGCATGCATGGGATTGATAAATATGGAAGAGAATTCCCATTTTGTTGGGAGTGAGATTGTGGCAACAGCTGAAATGATCATACAACCAATGGGGTAGTGTCAGCTTAATTTGTCTTCCCTTTTTTTGTGTGTACTCTTTACAATCATGGATTTTGATTTAGATGTCCCAAAAAGCAATTTATATCATACCCAAATACCATTTGAGTGAGAAAAGCAATGATCAGCCTCAAAGGGGTCACTGAGCCCTGTTGATTCAAGTACTTTTAGCAGAATTAATTGCTCCATTTTATTGGTATTGTTCTCATTTCATCCAGGTAGATAAATATGAGATGCCATCCTGCTTTCCTTCGTTGTCTTTTTTTCTCAATGATAGGCATTCTTCCCTATTTAAAGACATCGTTCCTAAGGAAATAAATGTAATTACACTGCTGAGATGTTCAAAGAGCTCTCCAAGTTATCATTATTTTTCAGAAAATGTATTGCCTTTTTTTGTCCTTGTCAGCCACTCCTGAAAGAATCATGGCTGTTGCCATGCCACTGTTGCCAAGTGGTGGCATAGAAATCTGGAAGTATTAACACTTTGAAAATCAATTAACGATCCATCAGAGCAAGACTGTTTGCACAGCCTGGCCAGGAAAATTCCTGTGCCAGCTCTCAGGACATCTGGTCACTCTCTGTAGAGCTGGCTCCTCACCCCTGCCCACTGCAGTGGGTTTTGCTGGAGGAATCTTGGCTTGGAAATAGCGAGCAAGGTTAGAAAGGAGGGAGGGAAAATTCTGCTCAGTCTCTCCTTTGAGGAGAAAAGGTTCATTCATGTTGAAACAATTGATTTAATTTGATTCTGTGTAAGTTTTGAGGGTTTTTTTAATGCTACAGAATGTGTATCATCATGGGCTGGAGTTGTTCTCATATCCCTATTTTGGGAATATCTCTGCTGTGATCTGAGTGAATACAAGGCTGTGTTTGCCTTTTGTAAGTGAGGGTTTGCTCTGATCAGGAAAACCCTTTGCAGAGTTTTACTTAATGTATTTCTTTGGGGTTTTTTTTAGGGGAGTCAAGAGATTAGGAAACAAGGAGGGCAATTTTTTAACCTTTCTGACTTCCATTTCCAGTTTTCAAGCCCGAGGAGCTGCGCCAGGCCCTCATGCCCACCCTGGAGGCTTTGTACCGGCAGGACCCAGAGTCCCTTCCTTTCAGACAGCCTGTGGATCCCCAGCTTCTAGGGATTCCGGTGAGTTGGCATTAAAAAACTCCTATTGAAATATTCTCCTATTGGTTTATTTATTAATTTATTTCTTTTTAAGTATTCTTCTATTTTATCTTTGCTCAGACAAACATTTCCCCTTTTTTCAACATCTTGAAAAACCTATAAAATTTTAAAATTCAGGGTTTTCACCTTAAAAAAATCAGGTTTTTTTGGTGTTTGTACAGGATTATTTTGACATTGTGAAGAATCCCATGGATCTGTCGACCATCAAGCGCAAGCTGGACACGGGGCAGTACCAGGAGCCCTGGCAGTACGTGGATGATGTGTGGCTGATGTTCAACAACGCCTGGCTCTACAACCGCAAGACTTCCCGGGTCTACAAGTTTTGCACTAAGCTGGCAGAGGTGTTTGAGCAGGAGATTGACCCAGTCATGCAGTCCCTGGGCTACTGCTGTGGGCGCAAGGTGGGTGCCCAGTGTCCCAGGGAGTTCTTCCCAACAGCCCAGCTGTAGTCAGCACACAAAGCTTCAGCTGGGGCACTTGGTTTTTGAAATAGAAATAGTGAATGGAAGGGTTGTAGAAAGTTTGGTTTTGTTATAAATATGTTCAGAGCTAAAAAGGTCAATAGCAGCTCTACCCTTCTGTTATTATCGTTGTGTTTTTCTCCCTCAGAGGACACCTTCTTTAGTTATAAGTAATATTACAATAATTCCCTGGTTTCCCATGTCCATAAAGCAGAGGTCAAAGGGCCAGCTGCTTTTAGAGCTGATGATTGTCACCAGATTGAGAGGGCTGTGCTGGTAAATTCACAATAGCTGCAAAAGTGTGATGCCCATGGCAGTGTCCTCTGATAGCCACAACATCAGGTTTGCTTTGTAGCCCCCTGCTGAACAAAATCCCCCATTGTGAAGCTGCTTTTCTCCCTTGCTTTGCAGTATGAGTTCTCTCCCCAGACCTTGTGCTGCTATGGCAAGCAGCTCTGTACCATTCCCCGGGACGCTGCCTACTACAGCTACCAGAACAGGTGAGTCCCTGAATCCAGGATTTCCCTTTTTCAGGAAATCAGATCTCTTTTGAGTTCTCTGCACATACAGAGGATGAGGAGGAGCTTGAACTTTTCCTTTCCTTTGTCAGCCAAGTCAGGGAGAAGTTCTTTTTCAATCTTTCCACGCTGTCCTTTTGCAGGTGACTCTCTGTTTTTCTGTGCTGCAGTGTGAGGCACTCTGTTCCTCAGTGCTTGCTCTTAGCCAGGCTGCCCCATGAAATGCTGCAGTGCAGGTCAAGTTGTCCATGTTTTCCATAAAATGAGGAGCAGGGCTGCAAAAAGGCACTGGGAAATCCTGTAACCTTGTTCTAGGAGAATTGTGAAAATATGCAGGTTTCTCTACAAGTTAGTGCCAGAATTGGCCAAGTAAAGGGTGCAGTGATTGATTGCAAGATTTATGTTTCCCCTTCCTAGTCTGTGCTTCATTATATTTAAATTAGCTTGGAAACAGCATTAAAAACTACTCAGAGACTCCATGAGAAGCTGTGAAAATTAAAATTTCTCTCATTTTTAATTAATATTAGGACTTGGTGTTTCTATTATTAATAAACAATTGTTAGATTAATTTTCCATTTAATGTTTAAATCACCAGTGTTAAAATCACAAAGCAAACTCAAAACTTGGCTTTAATTTTGATTTCTTAGATGATGTGTGTCTTCCCCCCCAAATAAAATACACAATACAAATGGGCTGAGACAAAAGCTTTGTTTTAAATAGGGAAAAGGAAGTTATGAATTGCTTTCCAGAGGCTTGGCAGCCTCTAAACCTTGCCAGCTGTGAAGTCTCAGAACCAATTCAGACTTCCAGCACTTGTATTTAATTTTTGGGCCATTCCTTCTCTCCAAACATGCTCTTGGGAAGCTCTCAGCCTGTTGATCCCCACTCTGGAGCAGCAAAATGTAGGAGAGGAAAATGTGTCATCCCACCTTGTGTGGGGGGCCTTGGGTGGCCTTGGAGAAGCAGAAGGTATTGACAGGCAGGAATAAATTCATGAGCTCTCATGAAAGGTTTTATACAACCACTGTGGACTCTGAAAAGTCAGGCTAAAGAGAAATAAAACAATTAAAATGTATTTAAATAGACACTTCAGTACTGGCATTAGGGAAAAATAACCCATACCCTTAAATGCTGGTAAAATTTAAAATACTTTTCATATTATTCATTCTGCATTTGGAAAGAATAGTAACTTCAGATTGAATTGAAGAAGGGCTCATTCTTCTTTCAAAAGTGCCTTTCCAGTTTAAGTTTGTGTTAAATTATTCCATGGAAGGCAAGGTTGGTCTCTAGCAAGAAGTCCAGGGTGAGTGGAGCAGAGGGTTCTCTGCACTGGGGGCTGTAATATTCCACTTTTCTGCCCACTATAAACAGGAAAGTCCATTTAAGTCATATTTTTCTGCTCATCCAGTTGCCTTGAGAAGAGGGTAAGGGTTTGTGGTTTGGTGTGGGGTTGAGTTCAGGAGGAGTGTGAAGTTTTCTCTTTCAGGCCCACTAAATGCAGTGATGAATGCTTGGGCATTTCAAAAAGGGATTTCTAGAGATAATCACCATCTTGTTTAGTAATAGTCCATTTTACATAGAAAGCCTTGTTCATCAGCTCTAAACCACTCAAATTTCCTGGGACACTGATCTTCAAATCTTAGATGTTCTTAAACAAGTAATCAAGTGAAAAACAAATTCCATACTTCCAGCAGACCTTTAACTGGTCAAATGTTCTTGAATTTTCCATGTACAGAGCAGGCAAAATTGCATGCACATAAAGTCCATGACTAAATTACAACTAAGAATATTTAGACACCATTGAATAAATGAGCTCAGGCACTACAGTTCAATCATTAAGTTAATTATTTGGTATAGAACTGTTCAGATTCCATAATAAGGCAGAAATTCAGGTTGAAGTGTTCAGAAAATGTGCTGCATGTGTGAATATCCAGTTGAGAAAACCAAGTGCTGCTTCAGGTCAATACTGCCATCCAGTTATGAATTTAGAATTGCCTTTGCACTTAATTACAGTGGGGAATTCACCTGTTCATGTGAGACTGAGCATTTGCTGGACTTTGGTGTTGAACCATAATGCTGCTCTTTAATAAACAGGAGTCCCCTGAACAGTCTGCATTTGAAAAGCTTTTCATGTTTGATGTGTTGCAATAAGTGCATTCTTTGGGGTTTCTCTGGCTGCTGTAACTACAATATTGTGTGTTTTTTATGGGTTTTGCTGAATATTTGTGGTGACATGCAAAAGGCAGGTCTCTGTTTCTGAGGGTCCACATCCATAATAAGTTAAAGCTATTGCTTCACCTTGGTTATTTTATGGACAAATGTTCATGATCTTTAGGTGATTCATTTTCACTGTACTTCAGTTTTTATTTCCTCATTTTAATATCATGGATTAAAGCTTAGAGTGCTTTGAAAGCCCATAAGTTATTCTGAAAATGGATCAGAATTAACATTTTCTGGGACTGTTTAAATGTAGCAAAGTATTAATAGGAGCCTTGGCCATGGATTTTTCTGGCTTCACTCTCCTGTATTTGGATCCTCCTGATTTTCAGTCCTTCCCAATCTGACTCTTAAAATGATGAGCAACTCTGTTAGTAAGGAAAATAGTGGTGGGGGTTTTTAATTTGAGAAAAAATTAAAGAAGCACATTATAGGAAAAAGAAAAATGGTGTGAAGGGTAAAAAGGACATAAACCTCTGAACCTCTTATGTTTGGATTTTAAAAAATTATTGGCTACTATGTTCTCAGTTTAGGGATGGGCTGTGAGGGGCAAGGGAAGTCAGTGGAAATGAGATGTTCTGTGTCTGTGCCCACTCCTGAAACCCTCCTCTCTAATAACCACAATGTATTTATCATGCCCAATGAGAAATTAGTGGAATACATTTGTTTTTCTCCTGGCCTTGCTGTGTTGCATTCTCAGCTCCCAGAGCCTGGTTTTCCCTGGCAGGGAGATGTGTTTAATGCCAGGGGAGTGCCCTAGGAGGAGCTGGGTGCAGTTTGAGGGGGGTCAGGCTGGCAGGGGCTCCATGGCAGTGTCACTGGGCTGGGGTGAACTGGAACCAGCCCTTCCCAGGGCTCCTCCTGCCCCTGCAGCTCCTGCAGCAGCTTCCAGGCTTCAGGGATGGCTGGTGGAGCATCTCCCCTGGCCAGCATGGCCCCAGTGTGTCCCAGCAGGAATTCTGATCCATCCTTGCCATCAGGGCTGTCTCCAGGCCAGGAGCTCTCTGGGATTGCATTGAGGTGTCCGGGGCGGGCTGAGGGGGCAGAGCTGCCCCATTGCTCAGGCTCCATCCTGGGGTTGTTGGTTCATTGTGGCCCTGAGTCCCCTTGGTGCCTGTGACACTCCCACCCCACGGCTCTGGTGTCTGAGTACTAAACCTGCCTCGTTCTGTGCTGCCATCGCTGCTTCCACTCTCTCACTCTCCATAAAGCTCCTTTATTTTGATGATCCTTTGTGGCCTTCCTGCATTTTACAGCTGTGGCCTCTCTGTTACCTCTGTTCATGTGTGAATTCATATCCTTTCCAAACATTTAGCCTCCTTTTTTTATTTTGTTTTTTTATTTTAGTGACCCTGACAACTTTGGTTCCAGTTCATCTGAAACAAACAACCAAAAAAAACCCAAAACAAAACAAAATGAAAACCCCACCAAACACACACCCCTTCCCCCCCTAAAATCCATGTAACCTTGATGTTATTTTATTTTTTCAAATGCAGATTGTATTTTCATAGAGTTGTATTCCAATTTACTCAGCTTGGTTTGGTAAACTGCAGAATTGGTTTTGCTGAGTATGACTTGGATTGGCTCTTGGTCTGGTGACCAAAAATTGTACCTAGCCTTATGTTCAATTTGTAAAGCTTAATTAATTCCACATCCTGAATGTACCTGATAAATATATTGTATGTATGTACAATATTTCATGTTGTTCACATATATACATATATTGTATTTATTTATATAAATGGCTGGAAACTCTGACCCATAATTGCATTTCTGTTAAATGTTTGTCTAGAGTATGGATTTGGTTTCATTTATATGAAAGAATGTTAGCCGAGCAATTGGTCACATTTAATCTTACAGTCAAATTTCGAATTTATTGTTTTTACAGATTTTTTTTCAATATCAAGTGTTTCTGCTTTTGCAGTTTTGACTCACAATCAGTAAATGCTTTCAGCATATTTCCTAATTACTTTAATCTGTAATAAATGTGTCCTTAAAGCTTGTTGACAGGCTCCTTTTTACCCAAAGAAAACTCGATCAGTCACAAGCCTGGAATCAAAGAGAAATTTTTTTCCCTGAGCGATGCAAATCAAATCCAAATTCTTAAATTTGAAGCCTGTACAAAGGTAGCTCTTGGTGGCTACTGCCCAAACCCTGCCCAGCTTTGGGCAGTGAGGCCCAGCACTTGTTACAATGTGTGAAATGAGACCGAATGCTAATCTGTGCTTTGCCTTGGCTTTCTGCTCTGTGTTGTCTTGGTGTTTGCGTCTTACCTCTTACGTCTGTGCTGTTTGTTCCCTCCCCTGTTCTCTAATCCTGCCCTCCCCTCCCTCTGTGCCTCCTCATTGTCCACACTGACCCATCAATCAACCAACAACGTCCCCCCTTCCGTCGTGCTCCTGGTGATCTGCCCTGCCCTGGTTGGTGGCTCCGTGCTTGGGTGGCTGTGTTTGTGCTGGACCAGCTCACCCAAATATGGCCTTCTTGCTGACAGGTATCACTTCTGTGAGAAGTGTTTCACTGAAATCCAGGGGGAGAATGTCACCCTGGGTGATGACCCTTCCCAGCCTCAAACGTAAGTCTCTTCCTTTCCTCTGCAGCCTGAATTTTGGAGTGGGGCAGGGGGAGGGTGTCCTGGTTTGGGAGTAAAACCCAAGCCTGTGGGGGGGATCTGGGGGGAAATGCTTGATTCCTTCTTAGCAGGAGATTTATAGGGACAGGATTAAGAGCTGTTGGGTCTGTTACTGTGCCCAGCACTGCTGCCCATTCCTGGGGTGGCAGACCCTGGATAATGGCTTTGGAGGGCAGCAGTGGAAGCTGTGTCAATAAATGTCACTAATCCATCACCTTTTCTAATGGAAAACTTCCATCTAATTCTGATATCTCACCTTTTGAAGCACAGCTTATGTTTCTAAAACCAAAGGCTTGCATCTAACCTGGCCAGAAAAATCAGATTTGAGGCTTCTGAGCTGGTTTGGAAGGTGGCTGCTTTACTGACAGTAGCTTCCCTTGTTCTTTATGATTTTAGTTTTATGTGTAGACTTGGGTATCTCCTGCTTTTCATTTACACAGAAAGTGAAATGGGAAAAATATTTTCTGTAGCTTAAAATACAGTAAACTGAATTGCTTGCTCTGACCAGAAAATAAATACTGAGATGCTTTCTTCAGACTTGAGGTTTGCTGCAATTCAGCAAAGCATGATATTGTCTGAGCCTCTGATGTGAAGGTGCTACTGAGTTTTCATATTAACTCTTTGTCTCTAGAACCATCTCAAAGGATCAGTTTGAAAAGAAGAAAAACGATACCCTGGATCCAGAGCCGTGAGTACCAGGCTGTTGTTTTCCTTCCCAAAATCTCTCTGCTTCCACTTGTCCTTCAGCCAGCAGGGCAGAAATGGAGCAGGGATTTAAGAACTCTTCTGTACCCCATCCCTGCCCAAACTGACTGCAGAATCCTTCCCTAAAATTCATGGCACAGCACCCAAAGTTGATGTTGGATTTGTACCCCAGAGGAACGCAGGAGCCTGTTCCACAGACAGTTCCTGGTTCTGGCACTGGGGTAAACCCAGGGGTGAGCCCTGCCAGGGCTGGGAATGGCCCTCCCTCCTCCAGAGCCTTTCACTCTGCAATCCTGGGGCACTTCTGCATTTCCCCCTGCTGGTTCTAAACCCCATTTTTCTCTTCCCTGGGTGCTGAGCCCACCCAAAGGCCAAGGCACGCCCTGTGTGAGCCTGGGGAGGCTCAGGGGATGCACAGCTGAACTCGGGGCTGCTTTCCCTGCTGTGGATTTTATCAGCCTGCTCCACGTTCTCTGGCAGTTTGAGGCACAACACCATTTGATTCCTTTGCTTATCTTTGCAAATTCTAAAGAGAGCTCCTCCCCAGCCTGGAAGGCTGGACTGAGACAGACCCCAGTGCATTTGGCTTCTTAACCTGCCCTGCACTCTGGACTGGGAAAGCCTCTAACAGTTTTCCATCCAAAAAAAGAATTCAGACATACAACTTTTTGACCAGAGAACAAAAGATAAAAACAAGACTACAGCAGAGCCATGCAGGCAAAGACAAGTTAATACATGGTTTTTTGGCAGGGTGGCTCATGAATGACTAGTTCTTACATTTACAGTAAGTTGAGCAACCATTTATTCAGCTTGTGGTTGTTGCAGCAATTCAGAATTAAATCTGTGGAGGTATTGTTGAGAATTCTGTGAAACTGGGATTCTGCTTGGAAGAGGATAGAAAAGATCCAGAAAAAGTTGTGCATGACATCCCCTTTCAGATTTTTAAACCAGCACATTCTGCAATTTATATATAGGTATAGATGTATATGTATAACTTGCACATGGATCGATAGATGTACATCTGAATCTATTCTGAGTATTTTTTTAAACTTAGATGTAAGTTGGACCTGATGAAATTGATTCAGCTCTTAGCAGAGGATTGGCAACTCCTTCTTTCATTCTGAATTCTGGAAAATTCCTTACCTAACACCAAAGGTAATTTACTGCTGGTTTTTTCTCTTCAGGTTTGTTGACTGCAAAGAATGTGGTCGGAAGATGCACCAGATTTGTGTGTTACATTATGATATTATTTGGCCTTCAGGGTAAGAGATGTTTGTTAGTTTTTTACCCCTTGTATAATGAGACTGATGTAGTTTATGTAATTAAAGACTTTCTGCCTTTGTTCTTTAATATGTGGGCACAGCCTTTTAAAGAACTGGGTACAAAGGGACAAAGCATTTTTGAATAAAATACTTTTTTGTGGGTTGGGGTCTTAGTTCAGTATATTCAGATGAAAATGTATATATTCATCCACACAGATTTCTGTGGTTTCTTTCTAACTCTTAACCAAGGGCAGCTGGCTGGAGGGGAGTTTGTGTGCACAGAACACAAATGCAGGTGTAACTGCTTGGCAGAGTTAAACCAGCTTTAAATCCCTCAAAAATGGAGTGAAATAAGCTGTTCAAAGCCAGGAAAAAATATATTGTACTCTGACATTTAAATTACATGTTCAAACATTGGGTTTAAGCTCACCAATAATGGGTTTATGCTAAATTTTTGGCTTTTTTTTTTCCTCGATAGGTTTGTCTGTGATAATTGTCTGAAGAAAACTGGTAGAACACGCAAAGAAAACAAATTCAGTGCTAAAAGTGAGTTTGGTATTCCTGTTTTTATCTTCATCTTCTCCCTGCCACCCCTAATGGGTTTTTGATTGAGACTTTGTGTTGTCATGACAGACAGCCCAGGAACGTTTGCAAAATGGGGAGCAGCATAGCCTGAGGCTGTTGGAATTTTAATCAACATTTGAAAGCCCTGCTGTTTATGTGTTTGTGGTCAGTCTTGTTGCTGCTTGGTGTGTTTGACATCTTTGTCATTATTTCCTAGGGTTAAAAGCAGAAAGGGACAAAGAGGAGGAGCACAGGGCTGTGTGTGCTTCACTGCTGCATTCAGCCAGGTCTCCATGGAGGGCTGGAGCTGTAGAGACACAATTGTCACCTCTGTGCCCTTCCCATAACCTGTAGGGATCAACTGTGCTGCAGTGCAGGTGCTGCTGCCAAGCACCAGAGTGTGGGAAGAGCTTTTCTTGCCTCCAGAACAGGGGTGGGGTAAGAACTGAGTCCCTCCTTGCTCTGGGTGCTCTTGGCAGTGACCATTGCCATGGGCTGGTGGAAATGGGCACTGGAGAGAGGCCCAGGAGATGCCAGCTCAGGTTGGCTCAGCCTCCAGAATCCTCACAGGGAACACAACTGGGACATTTTTATTCGTGCAGGTCAGGTGGGGCAGGAGAAGGAGCTGGTGTTGAAATGTAGAGCCAGTGCAGAGGGCAGGAAAATAGAGTGAGTGTGGACACCAAGGGGGTGATTGAGGCACTTGAACAAAGGAACTTGCAGGACATTTCATTCCTCCCTTGATCCCTTGATTCCTTCCTTGGTCCTTCGAAGTTCTGGGCTTCACTGGGTGATGTTGTGCCTGCAAACTTCCAGGCTGGGATAAAGGCAAGGCTTTGCATTAAAAATGTGACTTCTTGAGAACTTCATGTGTGGTTGATTGTGTAACAGGAGATG
Organism: Molothrus ater; assembly: GCF_012460135.2. NCBI lineage: Eukaryota > Metazoa > Chordata > Aves > Passeriformes > Icteridae > Molothrus > Molothrus ater. Next base: position 14,055,857 of record NC_050493.2, on the reverse strand, counting down.
TGAGGGGGGTGATTTGCAGGTGATGATGATGTTGTGTGGGGAATGGTGGGTTCCAGCAATCAGAACAGTCTCTGGAGTAACCTGATGCACTCAAGAGAGTTTTGTTAAAGAGGCACAAATTAATTTCATTAAAGACAGATTAAAATTGGAGGAGAACATTAATAAAATGATGAAATCCAACTGTAGTGTTAGACACCCATTTTAAATGGATCCTCTTCTGTTCTGTGCTGACTTTACAACGTGTATTGATGTAAATTTCCTTAAAAGAAGTGTGTGATTCCCTGGATATCTGCAGTTGCTCTGTGGCTCTGGTTAAAGTTTGAGTAACCAGCCATGTAGCTCAAGGCAGCTACTCTGTTCTGGCCAGGGAAATAATGGCTCTGTTTTCCTTTCCTCCCTGTCCCTCTCCTGTCCCTGCTGTTTGTCCTTCTCCCCTGGGCATCTGGGTCCAGCTGTAACCCTCTGGTGGGCTCAGCTCTGGAGATCAGCTTTCTTCAGCAGAGCTCTGCTGGCAATGCAAGAGCAGGGAAGGGAAAGGAAAGTCTGTTCTTGTCACCAAAACCTTGGTCCTGCTGCTGACCTGAAAACAAACTCAAGCAGTGAAAGTTTGAAACATTACCATGTTCCTTCTTTTAAAAGAAAACATTTACTGCCCAAGTTGCCATCAATATTTCTCCACTCTTTCAAGCCTGATGGCACAACTGCTGATAACCAAGACAGCACATCCCTCAGCTCTTGTGGAACATTCATGTTCCTAATGTACAGTGAGTAAAATTGGTTATTTTAACTGATAGCCTGCCAGATATAACCAGTGTGCAGCTGGGTTCTGCTGGAAAACCCTGAACTTCTGAAGTATTTATTTTGCTAAGAAAATCTACAAATATTACCTCACCAGTAGCCAGTGCAAGAGGGTTCAAAGACAGAAGATATCCTGACAAATAACTCACCCAAAGCAGTTTCCTGACAAGAAGGAGTTGGAGTTTCTTCCTCCCTGTCCAGTTACTCACCACTAACAGAGGTCTGGCCATTGCTGCTGTCACAGACCCGTGCTGGAGGTTTCTCCTCAGCACCTTGGATGCCTTTTCCAGGTTTTCACCACAGTTTTCAGTGAGCTTTGAGCTTTTGTTAGAGGTGCATGTGTGAGAACTGTCCAAGAACCAAAATCCAACTGCTTTCTAAACCACCTTTCACTCACATTCTAAGAGATCAAAATATGCAACTTTTAGATGCTTTGCTTACAGTACATGTCATTTTAATGCTGCCTGCTTCTTGTATCTCCTTATCTGGTCTTTTTGGGTTTGTTGGTTTCCAAGCTTTAATGCATAAGGAAGGAAGGAGATATTCCTTGGTTGCTTAGCATTGGGAAGATGAAAAGATGCAAACACAACAAGACAGTAGAGTTAACTCCAGTGGCTTTCTGCAAATGTTCCCACTCATCAGCTGAAATATGGAGCCCTTTCTCCTTTTTCTGTTTGTCTTCAGAGAAATGAACAGAACAAAGCAATTCCCTCATAAAGAATGGTGAATTTCCTTTAGAGTCATCCCCCTGCTGTTACATATGGAAATGCCAATACAGTGTATTGGAGTGGGAGATCTGAGAAAGGCTCAGTGTGTTGGAATTGGTGTAGAGGACATGGTGGTTTTACTTCAACCTGCCTTTAAATTGCATTTTTTGCTTCAAATTATTAACTACTCCCAGGTAAATGATGCTTAGACTGTCTTGTGCTGGTTATGACCACAGAATCTCACTGGACAAGGGGACAAGCTAAAAGATGTAAATCAAGATTGTTGCCTTTGGCAATTTCTGTAAACTGACTGGTAATTAAACTGCCAGAGGGCAGGGTTAGATGGGATATTGGGAATAGGAATCTTCCCTGTGAGGGTGGCAGGCCCTGGCACAGGGTGCCCAGAGCAGCTGGGGCTGCCCCTGGATCCCTGGCAGTGCCCAAGGCCAGGCTGGGCAGGGCTTGGAGCAGCCTGGGACAGTGGGAGGTGTCCCTGCCATGGCAGGGGTGGCACTGGATGGGCTTTAAGGCCCCTTCCAACCCAAACCATTCCATGGTTCTATAAAATAAAATTTTAAGTGTATAAATTCCTTAGAAAGTGAAATAGTCCTTTGAGTATAAGTGAGTTTTTTCCCCAGTATTGGAGCCCAAAGTAATTTTTAGCACAGATATTTCACTGCAGAATTCTGTGTGCAGGCTCAGAGTCAAGGAGGAACCAAGGGCCTTGTGTCAGGAGCCAAATATCAACTGAAAAATCAAGTCACAGAGAGCAAAAATTAAATGTGTTTTATTAAAATGAACATCTGTGGATTACACCATTACTTTGGAAAAGATAGCAGATTGACCATAAAGTGAAGTAGAAATATGAGTGGTAAAATAAGTACAGATGATAAGGGAAATAGTCTTAAATCTTAAGTCAAAACAGTGGGGTCCTTCTGCTTTCTTAATTTAACCCAAAGTCATCATGATCTATGTAATTTGTTGGGGATTTATTTAAAAACCACCACATCATGTAAGACCACAAACCCAGCTCCCCACAAGAGCCAATTGTGAACGTAAAGATGGAGTGAGGGCATCTGGACAATCTGTGGACTTGAACTCCCCAAGACCTCCATCTCTGGGCAGGAACTATTTCACCTTGATGTGCAGATTGCTGCAACTGCAGTTCCAAAAGCTCTCTTGAAAAGAAAAGCAAAAGCAATGAAATCTCCATTGAAGTCAAAAGGCTTTTCATTTCTGTTGATTTGCTTTGCTTTGCTTGAAAAGGTGTGGCAGGGAGCCAGATCTGTGAAGTGATGTAATCTCTGTCAGCCAGCCAGAGTGGGGCTGGGAGGAGAAAACATTGGCAGGGCTCATAAAATAAGGCTGAAATTGAAAAATGCTACGTAAAGCTGCCTTTGTTAGCTCCCTTACAGGGTAATTGTGGTACTCCAGTGGGTTCAGCTGCAACAGTGGGGTGAGGAAAGCAGGAGGGGCTTTGCTTCTGGGGAAAAGCAGGGATGGGTTTGCATCTCTTCATTTTGTCTGTATAAATCAAACCATCCAATTTTCACGTGGAGGTAAAACAAAAGGGAAAAAAAAAAACCCTATTTCCTTCCAGGGGAGGAAGCTGCAAGAGCTCTGGAGCACAGCAGCAGCCTGACCTGAGCAGCTCCAGGGTTAACATTGCCTTGCTGTGTTCTCCCCTTGCCTTGCAGGGCTGCAGACCACACGTTTAGGGAACCATTTGGAAGACAGAGTGAACAAATTCCTGCGGCGTCAGAACCATCCTGAGGCTGGAGAGGTCTTTGTCAGAGTGGTAGCAAGTTCAGATAAGACAGTAGAAGTTAAACCAGGAATGAAATCCAGGTTGGTCCTGTTCCTTATAATGAATGCAATCATTTTTATTTCTTTTACTTTGAAGTCTCCTTGGGGGGCTATTGTAAAATTGTGCCAAAATTGTGCCTTTGCACGTTTTTGAAATTTGGGCGTGTTTAGGATTATGAAAGGTTAAAAAATGTAGAGGAAGTGACTGTTTTGGGGGCAGTGGGAACATCTTTGCTTATAATGCTGGGACTTTGTGTCACTCCATCTTGAGAGTGACCACATTTTGCTTTCAGAATTCATTTGTTTGGAGCAGTTGCTGAGTTCTGTTCCTTACTCTTCCTTCATTTTGTTGTGTTTTTAGAAGCACTTCAGCTTTCAGGAGTAATTTTTAATTTGCTTAATTATAAATGAAAAGTTTAAAAGCTGTGAAGTATTTTGGGTTAAATTCATTAAAACTGTTTATGTGACATCACTTCATACTAATGCATCACATTTTCTGCTCTGTAGCCTATTTAAAGGCTTGTGGTCTCTGAGGATATTCATGTACTCAATGCTGGCCTGTTCAGCCCTGTGTTCTATATGGAAACAGTCTTTCCATGAATTTACAGGAACAGGACTCCCTGTTTTACTACAGCTCTGATCTGACCCCATTTAACTCCTGCCTAAAAATCACAGAATCACAGAATGATGAGGTTGGCAGAGACCTCTAAGATCCTCGAGTCCAACCTGTGCCCCAACACCTCACCCAGACTGTAGCACCAAGTGCCATGTCGAGGCTTTTTTTAAGCACATCCAGAGATGGTGATTCTACCACCTCCCTGGGAAGGGCATTCCAGTACTTTGTTATTCTTTTGGTGAAAAATTTCTTCCAAATATCCAACCTGTCCCTTCCCTGCTGTAGCTGGAGGCTGTGTCCTCTGGTTCTGTCAGTGCTGCCCGGTGGGAGAGACCAACCCCACCTGTCCTCAGCCTCCCTTCAGGAATTGTAGAGAGCAATGAGGTCACCCCTGAGCCTCCTCTTCTCCAGGCTAAACAGCCCCAGCTCCTCCAAACGTTCCTCAGTGTTCCTAAGGAGTTAAAAATAAGGTTGACAGTAATCCCCTCCTTCTGGTAGGACACTGCTTTAATAATTGGTATTTTCTTTGGGTTTTTTTCCTCCTGCTGCCCTGTCCTGCAGATTTGTGGACTCTGGTGAGATGTCAGAATCCTTCCCTTACCGTACCAAAGCTCTGTTTGCGTTTGAGGAGATCGATGGCGTGGACGTTTGTTTCTTTGGGATGCACGTGCAGGAGTACGGCTCGGACTGCCCCCCTCCCAACACCAGGTACCCCCTGGCCTCCTCCCAGAGCCCTGCACAGCCACTGCTGACACTTGGCACATGCATTGCAGTTCTGGGGCACAAATCCATCCTGCTGTAGGACTGCAGATGACTTTGAAGGGAAAGATAAATACCAAAAAATGGAATTTATTAGGATAAATACTTATCCTAATTATCAACTCACACAACCTCCTATATCCACCAAAATAATAAATCCCAAAAAATTACAGAATGTGCAATTATAACAAACAAAAATGTTACATTTTTTGCATTCTGCTTTTAATTTTGCCTCTTGATGTATACTCTTGCTGTGTGTGCTTCACTGCTGTATTCAGCCAGGTCTCCATGGAGGGCTGGAGCTGTAGTGACACGATTGTCACCTCTGTGCCCTTCCCATAACCTGTAGGAACCAATGGTGCTGCAGTTCAGGTGCTGCTGCCAAGCACCAAAGGGTGGGAAGAGCTGAAGAAATACAGCCCCTCTTTTGCTTTTGAGGGGTGTTTACACCACATTATGACAACTGAATATGCATTCAGACACCATCAGCATTTATGCATGTTCATCTCGTGCAGAAAGCAGCTGTCAGTAGTGTCCAGGCAGTGCTGAGGCAGGCCTGAGTGTGTCCCTCTGTCCCTGCAGGCGTGTGTACATCTCCTACCTGGACAGCATCCACTTCTTCCGGCCGCGCTGCCTGCGCACGGCCGTGTACCACGAGATCCTCATCGGGTACCTGGAGTACGTCAAGAAACTCGGGTGAGTCACAGCTGGCAGGAAGGGAACCTGGGCTGCAGGGCATTTTCACCTGGTGGGGGTGGTCTCTGTTTCCTTCTCACCTCTCTGAGATGTGTACAGCAAACACCTCTCGTGCAGTGGAAAGAGAAATTGGGATTTTGTCACTAAGGTGGTTTTTGTTGTTGGGATGATGTCACCGTTAGCTTGGATGTGACACACACGTGATCAGGGTCCAAGAAAAAAGTTTTTATTCTGCATGTTCTCCATCTTATATACTCTTAACAAAGTATGATCTGAAGTGATTAACTACATCACAATCATTTATTATATTCATTGGTGCAAAGCAATTAGCGTCAATATAATTGGCAAAAGTTTTACAGAAATTAAATAAGGCATGTATACAATCTACTTATGCACACAGTCTAGCTTACAAAAGTTTTCATGTATCTTTTCTAATCTGTTTCCATGCTGACAGCCTTGTCTTCTTCCTTCCTATGGAAACAATGGAAAATCATCAATTGTTATTTGTTCTAAGCTCAGCTTTGTTTGCAGGCCAGCTGTCAAGCCCCTCCATACTATTCCTAAACTGACAGCACATCACTCATTTGGTCAGAGGTTCACTTGATGTTTAAGCTTCATTATTATAGCCCTGACTTTATCCTTATCAAAATACAGGTTATTGCCTCAGCATCTTTGCTCCAAAGAAAAAAATCTTTAAAATTTAAAAAATAAAGCCAGAGGTCTGGATTTATAACAAGGTTTGAGTTGGCTTTCTGGTGGGAGTCACAGATGTTGTTTGTTGTGTGTGACACAGGTATGTGACAGGGCACATCTGGGCCTGTCCCCCCAGTGAAGGAGATGATTACATCTTCCATTGCCACCCACCTGACCAGAAAATACCCAAACCCAAACGTTTGCAAGAATGGTATAAGAAGATGCTGGACAAGGCATTTGCTGAGAGAATCATTCATGACTACAAGGTTTGTTACTTTTTAATTTCTGCTTTAATTCTTAGAGTGTTCTCCTTTGAAGGGAGCTACTGTTGTTTCATAACACCTGAAAAATGGAGGAATGTTGTTCAAGGGGTTTATTCTCAACCAGTGTCTTCATTTTCTTAGATTTTCTTGAGGTTCTGCTTTCAGGCTGAGAATTCCTTAGGTTTGGTGTCTGCATGAAGGGAAATCTGCAAGAACCTGCCTTTGTGTATTTTTCTTTCACTGCATTTTCTAGGCAAGGAAATATGGAGCTTGTCAAGGTTTATGGAAGCTGTTTCTTTGATGATTCTGGAGGAGCAGGTGAAATGCTGGACCCCACTAGTGTGAAATAAAAGAGATCCTTATGACAAGAATGATTTTCATAACTGCAGAATATCACACATGTACCCAAGGAATTAAGTAGAAGGTGGCAAAGGCAGCATTTGCCACTCCTTTCATACTAAAACGTACAAGAATTCCTTAATGGTAGTGACAGTGCTGGAAAAAATTGATGTTTTGATGGCAAGTGACAGTTCCTGAATGTGTGGAGCAGGAACAGCCTCTAACAAGTCTTGTTAGAGCTGGGAAATCTGGGCCTCCTGAAGGGGGTTTTGAAACCAGGGAGGGCTCAGTTGCATTTCCCAGGGGTCTCTTGGTATCTGCCATCATGTCAGGAGCATGAGCTGGTGGCATGATGGGGTCAGGAAAGCCTCAGCACTGATCCTCAGGCGGAGCAGGGAGTGGGGCTGTGCCAGGATTGGCAGGGGCAGCTCTGGGCTGTGTCTCTGGTTCTCCCCTCTCTGTCCTCAGTGATCTTCATTTATTTATCCCTGCTCTGGTGTGATGTGCTCAACAGGACATCTTCAAGCAAGCAACTGAGGACAGGCTGACCAGTGCCAAGGAGCTGCCTTACTTTGAAGGTGATTTCTGGCCTAATGTGCTGGAGGAAAGCATTAAAGAGCTGGAGCAGGAGGAGGAGGAGAGGAAGAAGGAAGAGAGCACTGCAGCTAGTGAAACAACAGAGGTGGGTTAGCTGTATGTGCCATGTTCTCCCTTAGCTCCCAAAGCTGGTAATTAATGCTTTAATATAGAGAGGTCACATCAGAGAAAGCAGAGAGGATCATTTACAGCAGACATTCAATCAGGGGTCCCTTTAACTGCATTCCTGTTTTTCTTCTTGGTTAACAAATCTACTGATGGCTTGGTTTGGGTTTTTAAACAGCCTCAGAAGTCACTTCAGGCAGTTCAGCATCTCTCTTCTCAGAGAAATGTGTTAAGCTGCTTTTGCCAGCTACATTTGCTTGCAGTCATTTGGCTGAGCTTCTGGTTCACACCTTTGCAAAGCACCTCCAGCATTTGCATTTTGAAAGGTGCTGGATTTTTCAGAGCTGAATGAAACGTGGCTGTTATTTAAGCACAGGTACTTGTAGTCATTTGCAACAGCAAAGGGCTGGAATTTGAAAGTGTTCATTGCAGGCTTTGCGTTGGTGGGAAAAGTTGATCCTGATGGTTCTGTTCCTTCAGCAACATCCTCTCTTTGTCTATAAAAACAACCCACAAAAAAAAAAGAAAAACACAAAAAAAAAACAACAACCAAGTTTTTCAGGGCCCTGGACAGAATGTCATCATTCATTTTTATTTCCATCTTGATTTTATCTGCAACCAAATGGTCTCAGTACTTTTATATTGTCCCTTTCACTTGAGATTTGCAGCAAGATGTTTTGAAAATAAATGTTGTAGGAGAATCTGAAGTCTAATAGATTGAGGTAGAACCAAAAGCTTTACCTGGGGAAAGCCCCCTTGAAGCTTAGATGCTGTGACTACCTTTGGTCTGTGTTACATGGGATCGATGTGGAGGGATGCACCTTAATCCATCAATTCTGTGATGTCAGAAAGTTCCTTCTGTTAAACCTTAGCAGCTCTTTCAAAGCTGATACAGTTTGTGGCTATGTTTTAATGGAACCACACAGTTAACAGCTTTCACTTTGTTCCCTCTGGATGTGACTTTGGATATTGAGATAGTTCAGCAAGCACTGCTGTATAAAAAGAAGTGGAAGGCAAGGCTTGGAGTTAGGCAGCAGCCCTCCCTTGCTAACAGGATCAGTTCCAGTAAATCAGGGAAAACAGTGGTGTGAGCATTTACTCTGCATCTAGGAGGGGGTCAAAGGTGTTTGAAAAAGCCCAGAACAATTCACTGGGAACTCAGACAAGTTGTGGCCTAAAATGAGATGGTGCAGCCTTGGCTGGGAACATCCCTGTGCCCCCCTTAGTGCCTGGGGCAGGGGACACCACCTGCAGCCAGGCTGCTGAGCTGCCACCCAGCCATGGCACACTGGGCTCTTTGCCTCTAGACCCAGGAAAAGCAGCAAATTGAAAAATGTAACAACTTCCCCCATGCAGGGCTGAGCTAAACTGGGTCACTTCATGGAGGAAACTGCCCAGCACTGGGCATCTCCATGGGTACAAGCACCACATGGATCTTGGGGCTGAAATGGCAGAGAATTTCTCTTACATTCTTTGTCCTCAGTTTTGTATACGTGAAGACAAGGCTTCCTGCAAGTGAACATGTGCTGCAGGTATCAGTCAAAGGGAGAGCAAAGAGCTGGGAAATATTCAGAGTTCTTGGCAAAGGTTCTGAAGGGGTGAGGCTCTCCCAGGAATTGTCCATCAGCATCTCTGGCTGGATGTCAGAATGAAATGGTACAAACACAACCCTACCACTTCTTAAAACAGCTTGGAATACTTTGTACAGTTTGCCAAGTATAAACTTGCTAAAGGTGGAGTGGAAAGAAAACTTAGACTTGGCTTGTTTGATAAGTTTTAGTCTGTTCTTCTTTTGGTGTTTAAATTTTAAGATCTCATTGGGGCTTTAGGACGTGGAGGCAAAGGAGGGCAGGCTCCAGTTCCATCAGTGGGAGGAAATTTGGGGGCAGTCAAGGTGGGAACATAAAACAGGTCACTCCTGAATCCCTTAGAGTCACTTAGAGCTCTGTCTGGTATCCCATAAAAGAGTTCCATTTTCATTTCCAAACAGGTTTGGTCAAAAAATCCACAAAATGAGTTAGAGAGAACCCAGGAGTGGTCAGGGAATTCCTGTCCAAGCCCAATTAATGGAGTGGAGGGATGGCAGCAGTCTATAAATAGAATTGCTTTCTGCACTTGGAATATTTTTGTTTTCCTGGAATAAATATGCCTGTGGACAAACCCTGTGTTTGCTTGTACATACTGTTCGTGGAACTTGCTTGTGTATGTGTGTATATATTTATATTTTTATATATATCCAAGTATTTCAGTAGCTTATTTTTAATTTTATGACCAACATTCTACAAGTTGGAGAGGGGTTTTTCCTGAGCCCTCCCTGCTGAGGGATTTGGGTTTGATTTTTTAAGGACATGAGAACTCTTAAAGTTATTTCTGTTTTCCCAGGTCATCTAAACAGCATCATCTGCTATTTTCACTCTCTTTACTTCCATCTAACATTCACTCTATGTCCACTGTGGTCTGTGGTGTAACTTGGGCACAAGTGGAGGTTTTGGAAATTATTTTTTTGGGAGCTGCACATGCAGCTGGAAGTCTGCAGGATGGAGAATAATGTGTTTTGTTGGTTTCAATTCAAGTCCTGCATGTTCTTATCTATGTCCTAGCCCTAAATCTGTTCAGTAAAAACAAAGCATGAAATCAGAGGTCAAGCAAGTATGTGACACACCAAATGCACAGTAAAGCAAAGTACTGCACTCCTGGAATTTTAAGTCCATATTGTTTGTGTCATTTTATCATCAGCTGCAAGATCTAAAGCAGTGGAAGCTGAAGTATGATTTTGGATATATATAATAATCAGTGTAAAATGGGAATTTTTTAATGTATAGATACTTTGAAAGTTTATTTTTAAACAGTGTTTGGATTTGTTTGCCTGCCAGTTTGGCTTTTGATTTTTCCTGAAAGATAGGATATATTTAACACAGGAGGGCTGATTTACAGGCATTGGAACAAAGTTCTATTCCTGACAGCAGAAGTGTGTCACTGTGAGCCCAGTGAATGGGGAGAGCTCTCCAAAGTGTAACATCTTCCCCGTGCCTGTATTGCAGGGGAGCCAGGGCGACAGCAAGAACGCCAAGAAAAAGAACAACAAAAAAACCAACAAGAATAAGAGCAGCATCAGCAGAGCTAACAAGAAGAAGCCCAGCATGCCAAACGTGTCCAATGACCTGTCTCAGAAGCTCTATGCCACCATGGAGAAGCATAAAGAGGTACTGAGGGAATCTGCTGTAAAAAGGGAAGGGTTTATTCCTGTAAATGCAGGCACAGGGATATTCAGAACTGAAAAATCAGGAGGAATAAACCCCGTGCTTGGGCTAGGAATGTTTCTGTTGCATAACAACATATTGGAAGAGATTAGCCTAAACTAAGTTAATTAGCTGAGGTTCTCACTGCAGAGAGCACCATTACCTGACCTCTTTGCCTTTTATTTCCTCCCCATTTTCCCACAGGTGTTTTTTGTGATCCATTTACACGCGGGGCCCGTGATCAACACCCTGCACCCCATCGTGGACCCCGACCCTCTGCTGAGCTGTGACCTGATGGACGGGCGCGACGCCTTCCTCACGCTGGCCAGGGACAAGCACTGGGAGTTCTCCTCCCTGCGCCGCTCCAAGTGGTCCACGCTGTGCATGCTGGTGGAGCTGCACACGCAGGGCCAGGACCGCTTCGTCTACACCTGCAACGAGTGCAAGCACCACGTGGAGACCAGGTGGCACTGCACTGTGTGTGAGGTATGTGGGCACAGGGGCACTGCACTGTGTGTGAGGTATGTGGGCATGGGGGCACTGCACTGTGTGTGAGGTATGTGTGGGGTATGTGTGGGCACAGGGGCACTGCACTGTGTGTGAGGTATGTGTGGGGTATGTGTGGGCACAGGGGCACTGCACTGTGTGTGAGGTATGTGGGCATGGGGGCACTGCACTGTGTGTGGGGTACATGTGGACATGGGGGCACTGCATTGTGTGTATGTGGGCACTGCACTGTGTGTGAGGTATGTGGGCACAGGGACACTGCACTGTGTGTGAGGTACATGTGGGCACGGGGGGCATTGCACTGTCCCTGAGGGATGGTGGCACTGCACTGACTGTGAGGGATGGTGGCGTTGCACTGTCCCTGAGGGATGGTGGCACTGCACTGACTGTGAGGGATGGTGGCACTGCACTGTCCCTCAGGGATGGTGGCACTGCACTGTCCCTGAGGGATGGTGGCACTGCACTGTCCCTGAGGGATGGTGGCACTGCACTGACCTGTGAGGGGATGGTGGCACTGCACCGTCCCTGAGGGATGGTGGCACTGCACTGTCCTGAGGGATGGTGGCACTGCACTGACTGTGAGGGATGGTGGCATTGCACTGTCCCTCAGGGATGGTGGCATTGCACTGTCCCTCAGGAATGGTGGCGTTGCACTGTCCCTCAGGATGGTGGCACTGCACTGACTGTGAGGGATGGTGGCACTGCACTGACTGTGAGGGATGGTGGCACTGCACTGACTGTGACATACATGGTGGGACCCCTCAGAACTTGGCCCTCTCTTGTCCTACAGCTGAGTTTGATGGGTTTTTTTGGATATTGCCCAAAGTTCCTCCAAATTAAGCTCATCCTTGTAAAAGGCTGCTAAACCTTAAGGGAGGTGGCTGCCAGGTGGGTAGAAGAGCTGGGTGCCTCTTCTTGTAGAAAAAGTGACTTTAGTTGCTCGACATGGAAAACACCAGTGCTGTGGAACAGCTCTGGTGCGTTGTTTATTCTGCTACTGCTCCTCTGCATAGACAGGTTTTAAACTTAATTTTAAAGAATTAGGAATTTTAGAATGGTTTAGGTTGGAAGGGATCTCAAAGACCATCTTGTTCCACCCCTCTGCCATGGGCAGGGACACCTTCCATTTCCAGACTGCTCAAATTTTAGGACCTGTGTTAGAGAGAAGTTATCCATGGGGCTGTACTGGTATCCTTGAGGCTTCTTGGAGGACTTGTGTTCACCTCTGGCTGTAGCTGAACAGAAGAAGTTTGAATAAGTACAGCCTCATTTTTACACTGCAAGTTATTGCCAGGTTTGTGGGGGAAGAGTTTTAATTAATCCCTCTGAGGAAAGCACTGAGCAGAGCTTCTTGAGGCGAGGCTGCAGGACATGGATTGGACACACTCTGGGAATTAGGTGGTGGAAGGAGGCAGGGCCTTTAGGCTACCTCTGGGTAAGGGAGTGCCCTTCCTCCAGCCAAAAAAGGGACAGGGCAGCAAAAATGTGGGGGTTTTCAGGTAAGTGTCTGTCTTTGCATGAAACTTGCTCTTGTTTAGAGATTTTTAAAAATAAATTCTTAAGGGTAGTAATTATTAGTCAGTAATTATACTATAGATAAATGGAGGGCCAGACCCTACTTTTTAGGAATGACCATAGATTTATCTTACTAGTTGGAGATGTTGGCACCCACAATAAAAAAAAAACAGTTAATGCCATTGAAAGGGGAAAATTGGAAAAAAAAATTCTGCAAGGCTTTTTCATATAACAAAATGACAAAATGATAGCTCCAATTGCATTGTTACCTGTGAAGAGCTGTGATTGCAGGCTGCCTTTGCTGAGGCTGCTGCCCTCCCTGCTCCAAAGCCCTCTCCCACTGCCTGGACAGGCTGTGCAGCCCCTTCCCTGGCTGGGTGCAGGTGTGAAGTGAAGTGGCAGCTGTTGGCAGGGTGTGGCTGTCATCCTGCTGTGCCCTGCGTGGTTGGACCCACGAGCACCCAGCGTGTGCCTGCACAGGGGGCTGGTGCTGCTCCCTGCCCCTGTGCTTCGTGCCCTTCAGCCCCTGAGCTCTGGATTCTCTTTTCTTGCAGGACTACGACCTCTGCATCAACTGCTACAACACTAAGAGCCATGACCACAAGATGGTTAAATGGGGCCTGGGTCTGGATGATGAGAGCAACAACCAGGGAGAGCAGCAGTCCAAGAGCCCGCAGGAGTCCCGCAGGCTGAGCATCCAGCGCTGCATCCAGTCCCTCGTCCACGCCTGCCAGTGCCGCAACGCAAACTGCTCCCTGCCATCCTGCCAGAAGATGAAACGGGTTGTGCAGCACACCAAGGGCTGCAAGCGCAAGACCAACGGTGGCTGTCCGGTGTGCAAACAGCTCATAGCTCTCTGCTGCTACCACGCCAAACACTGCCAAGAGAACAAATGCCCCGTGCCATTCTGTCTCAATATCAAACACAAGCTCCGACAGCAGCAGATCCAGCACCGCCTGCAGCAGGCTCAGCTCATGCGCAGAAGGATGGCTACCATGAACACCCGAAACGTGCCTCAGCAAAGTTTGCCTTCTCCTACCTCAGCAACGCCTGGTACCCCTACGCAGCAGCCAAGCACGCCGCAGACGCCGCAGCCCGCGCCCCAGCCCCAGCCCTCCCCTGTAAGTATGTCACCGGCCAGCTTTCCCAGCGTGTCCAGAACCCAGCCCCCCACCACCGTCTCGACAGGAAAACCCGCCAACCCGGTGTCCGCGCCGCCGCCCCCGGCCCAGCCGCCGCCGGCCGCCGTGGAAGCGGCTCGGCAGATCGAGAGAGAGGCCGCCCAGCAGCAGCAGCAGCAGCTCTACAGGGTCAACAACATGAACAATGGTTTGCCGCCCGGCCGCCCGGGGCTCGTGAACCCCGCGGTGGGCTCGGTGAACCAGATGCCGCAAGTCAGCATGAATGTACCCCGGCCCAACCCCGTGAGCGGCCCCGTGATGTCCAACATGCAGCCCGGGCAGTGGCAGTCGGCGCCGATGCCGCAGCAGCAGCCGATGCAGCCGGGAATGGCCAGAGCGGTGATGCCGATGGCGACGCCGCAAGCCGTGGCCGGGCCCAGGATGCCGGGCGTGCAGCAGCCGCCGCGCAGCATCACCCCCAATGCACTTCAGGACTTGCTGAGGACCTTGAAATCGCCGAGTTCTCCGCAGCAGCAGCAGCAGGTTCTTAATATCCTTAAATCCAACCCTCAGCTTATGGCAGCTTTTATAAAGCAAAGAACGGCCAAATACGTGGCGAACCAGCCCGGGATGCAGCCGCAAGCAGGGATCCAGCCCCAGCCCGGGATGCAGCAGCCGCAGACCGGCATGCAACAGCCGGGCATGCACGCGCAGGCGGGACTGCAGAACATGAACGCGATGCAAGCCGGAGTGCAGAGACCGAGCGTGCCCCCGCAGCAGCAAGGGATCGGAGCTATGAACCCCCAGGGACAGGCGATCAACATCATGAACCCCGGCCACAACCCCAGCATGGCCAACATGAGCCCGCAGTACCGCGAGATCCTGAGGAGGCAGCTACTGCAGCAACAGCAGCAGCAGCAGCAGCAGGGAGGGGCCGGCATGGCAGGAGGGATGGCAGCTCACAACCAGTTCCAGCAGCCCCAAGGCCCGGGAGGTTACCCCCAAGCCATGCAGCAGCAGCGGATGCAGCAGCACCTATCCATACAGGGGAGTTCCATGGGACAGATGGCTCAGATGGGACAGCTGAACCAGATGGGCCAGCCCGGCCTGGGGGCGGACGGCGCTCCCAACATCCAGCAGGCCCTGCAGCAGCGCATCCTGCAGCAGCAGCAGATGAAGCAGCAGATAGGGTCCCCCGGGCAGCCCAACCCCATGAGCCCACAGCAGCACATGCTCTCAGGACAAGCGCAGGCGTCTCATCTCCCCGGCCAGCAGATCGCCACCTCCCTCAGCAACCAGGTGCGGTCCCCAGCGCCCGTTCAGTCTCCCCGTCCCCAGTCCCAGCCACCACATTCCAGCCCGTCACCCAGGATACAGCCCCAACCGTCACCGCACCACGTGTCTCCCCAGACTGGTTCCCCCCACCCAGGACTCGCAGTCACTATGGCTAGCTCCATGGATCAGGGACACTTGGGCAACCCAGAACAGAGTGCAATGCTTCCCCAACTAAACACCCCCAACCGCAGCGCGTTGTCTAACGAATTGTCTCTGGTCGGTGACACCACCGGGGACACATTAGAGAAATTTGTGGAGGGTTTGTAGCATTATGGGAGCATCACTTTTGTTTCTTCTTTCCTTTCGTGTTCTTGGATATTTTGTACTGAAAAATTCAGACATCTGGGTTGTTTTGAATCCTAGATGGAACTGCTGCTTCCTACAGATGGAAGAATTAATTGCTGTTTAAAAATAAAAAGAAAAAAAAAAAACAATACAAAGAATATATTTTTTTGTTAAAGCCAGGCGGTTAAAATATCTGGTCTCTTTTGTGGGTTTTTTTGGTTTTTATTTTTTTGTTGCTGTTGACTCATACCTTTTTTTTAACGGGGAAAACAAGTTCATTATATTCATATTTTTTATTTGTATTTTCAAGACTTTAAACATTTGAGTTTAAAAGAAGAAAAAAAAAATAATATTCAGAAACTGTTTCCTGAAATAATGCAACATTATAGCGTATCCCGGTAACTTTGACACATGGCGGGAAGATTTTTGTTTTCTATAGTGAACTCTGCAGGCGTTTGAAGTATTACCCCTGGGAAGATAGGAATTGACTCTTGCACACATTGGCCAACGCCAAAATCCTTGTCTTGCAGATGTAGAAATTGTTGCTTTGTTTCTCTGATAAAACTGGTCTTAGATGAAAATAGGGATGATCACTCTTAGGCCGTGCTGATCTGGATAGAGAAGAAACATTCTTTTCTTTCTTTCTTCTGTGTGAAACTTGAAACGAGGAAAGCAATTCTAGTGTAAATCATGCAAGCGCTATAATTACTATAAATAAGAAAATCCAAGAAGATTCAATCACTGTATAGAATGGTAAAAAGAAAAAAAAACTCATTTCTTACTTATAATATCATATTGTT
Organism: Molothrus ater; assembly: GCF_012460135.2. Taxonomy (NCBI): domain Eukaryota; kingdom Metazoa; phylum Chordata; class Aves; order Passeriformes; family Icteridae; genus Molothrus; species Molothrus ater. Next base: position 14,039,676 of record NC_050493.2, on the reverse strand, counting down.
AAATAAACTGTGTGCAACAGACAAAAAGGGTGGTCCTTCTTGAATCCATGTACATGGTATTAACACTTAGTGTTTGGGTTTTTTGTTATGAAAATGCTGTTTTCAACATTGTATTTGGACTATGCATGTCTTTTTTCCATTGTATATAAAGTATTGCTTAAAATTGATATAAATTACTGAAGTTTTTAACATGTATTCTGTTCTTTAAAATCCATGTAAGAATGTTTAAGGTTTTTATTTATTTATATATTTTTTTCGATCATGTTCTTTGTAAGACATAGCTATGACGATTCACTCATGACCCGGAGCAGCCAGAGGCAGCGGTAGGAGAGGCAGATCCATGGATATTTAGCTGGCATGTCTGTTTTACAGCACCCTTAGCCATTGTTTCCTTAGGGGAGGGGCAGGAGAGGGGAACGGTGCCCAGACATCGACTCTTCGCAGGTGTTCATCCATAAGGGTTAACTGGAATAAATTATTAATAGCCGTTGCTTTTTAAAAACTGCATTAATTTAGAGAAGGATCACCAATGAAAGGAAAATAGAGAGTATTGAGTTAATTCTAGGCTAATTTATTTAGTCTACAGTAAAATATGAACCTATTGACTTTAACACTATTTTTCTGCTGTTAACTCTGAGTCTAGATTTGAGGGTTTTCTGTGGAATAAAAAATAACAAATCATGTACATGTTCCCTTTAATATCCTGTCCCCATGCCCTCACGTCCCTGGGATACTCACTCCTCCTCCCCTCAGTGAATTGCTTTCTCGGAGTTAAAAAGCCCAGGGAAGATTTCCCAGCGTAGGTGCGAGCTGAAAGCAGGAGGAGCCAGGAGCGCCGTCCCTCGGAGCCCGGGCTCGGCTCCGTGTGCCCGGCAGGGCGGTGCAGGGAGCGCCGGCCGCGCCAGGCTGTTCACAGCCCCTAGCGCTTCCTCCAGCCTTAACCTCTTTATCGGGACACTGGTGGGGGAAAACGGGGGGAAAAGAGCAAATCTTTATCCCAGCTTTTGTCCCCGTACTGTGAAAATGGTGCGCTGCGGCGCCACTTCATCCTTTTTAACTGGAGAGGGTCTCTGCTTCAACTTTTACTTGCAAACTTTTAACTCTTGTACCTTTTTCACGACCATTGGATTCATCTGCCCACACAATTGTCTTCAGCAATTCAAGATGTCAAAATTTGGGGCTGGGGTGGAGTTAGTGAACACTAAACCCAAAGTTTGTCCAAAAGAAATTGCTGTAAAAAAAAACCAAACAGAAAAAAAAAAAGATGGAAAGCCCTGATGCTGTGTCTCATGCTGTGTACTTAAAAAGAGGAAAAACACTATATTTGTGATCAAAAAGAGGAAACTTGAAATGTGCTGGTGTTTCTAATAAAAGCTGGTAAAACTGCTTGGATTGAAGGATGGTTCCACTTGGCTGGTGGCCGCGAGGATCAGCGGAGCCTGACGCCCCAGGCTGAGATCACTGCGCTCAATCTCACTAATTCCTCTAAGTAGCCTCCATTTAAAGGCAGCGGCACCAATTCCGGATTTGGATAAGCTGAGTCCTCTTTGGAGCACAGAGCTGCTGTGGCCAGGCTGCAGCTCACTTGGGTGCCCAGGCCCGGGGAAGAGTGGAAAACAACAACGGATGGGAAGCAAATACTGGAATCATTTCTCAGTACAGCCTGAAGTGTGGCGAGGTCACAGCACCAAGGGATCGATGTAGATCCGATACCCAGGTGTGTTAGGTAAGAGCAGATGGTTCAGCAGGAAAAGAAGGGAAAAGCAGAGCTGAAATCAAACCTGAGGAGGGGCTGGGGGTGCAGTCCCTGCAGCCCTGGGGGCCTTCACTCCAGTCTCCTGTGAGTGTTGATATGAAATTCAGCATATCTGAAGCCTGGATGGGCGTGGCTTTTCCAAGTCCCTGTCTGTCTGATGGGGAGGTAGGGTCAGTAAGGAACAGCATCCTAGAAATGGGAATTTATAAGGCCAGAGTGGACTGGAGCTCGGCGCAGGAGCTTTAGCACCGTAGAGGGTGGGTAAGGCCTTCCCCTCACTGAATTCTGGAGTGGAAGAAGGTGCTTAAATCTGCACGTGGAGCTGCAGCGATGGTTCCCTGCTCTCTTCCCGGGCTGCCCACCCTGCTCTGCTCCGGCTCCTGGCTGCTGCTGCAGGAGCTCTCCCTGCCGCTGCCCGCACAGCCGGGCCTCCCCTCATGGCTCATCCCTGTCTCACCGGGACACAGATCTGCCCGCAGCATTTGTGTGAGGGCTCCCGGTGCCGTCTGCGTCCCGGATGCGTTAGAGCAAAGCAGGAGAGGAGGAGGAGGAGGAGGAGGAGCCCTCTGGCCAAGCAGGCTGGGACGGTCCCCCCTCGGTCACTGTTAAAAGGCAGCAGTAGGTGGTGTTGTCCCTTCCAGCCGGTGGCAGTGGACACAGTGAGTGACAGCAGTGAGTGACAGCAGTTCATGGCTTACAGGGAGATCTGGAGGTGCGTCAGGTGCTTCTCCCAAAGCAAATTTCAGCCCACGGTTCTTCCAGGGCAAGGAAGCTGGAGCAGCCACCCTGGAGCTGGGGGAGCACCGCAGAGGTTGCTGTGCAGGGCAATCTGTGCTTCCCTGCGCTTCACCCCAGTAGGAATTTAAAATGCAGAGCAGGAATTTCAAATGCCAAGGCAGCGATTGAAGCAAGTTGGAGCCAACCCCCAGATAATTGAAACGAGGCTGGACAGAGGGGAGGATCTGTATGAGATCCCCTGCGATGCCTGCAGGAGCACATTTCATGGCTGACGGTGAAAGCACACCCGGGGTGAGGCAGGAGGAGGATTCAGGTGTTTCGCAGCAGGTACAAGGGCTCTGACAGCGCCACTCTCGGGGGCGCCGTGGGGTCGGCGGGAGGTAGCAGCGAGCACAGCGAGAGGAGGGAAGCGTTTGCAACCAGCTCAGAAGTCGTTTTGGTTTTGGCTGCAGCACAGGGAATCTCAATGAAAGGCTGGAGTTGGTTCCAGATGGAAGTGCAGCCAGCGGAAGGGTGTCGGAGTGATGCAAAGGCTCGTGCTGGGTTTGTTGCACCTAATCCATAACGCCGAGTGGCCCACAAACCCCGCTCTGTGTGGGTGTTTCTTAGATATGAACCTCCAAAACAACACTCGGCTCGGCGTAGTCCCAAAAGATCAGCTGCAAGCACGAGTGAATTGCACATGGAGCTTTCCAGCAAGCTGCCCCGGGCCTGGGATTACAAAGCTGCCTCTGTTCGGTGGGCACTGTTCCCTCCTGAAAGCTCCTCGGTCTGGAAGTGGTTAGTGCTCACCGAAAGAGACCTGCTCCATCTTTTATTTTTGGCTGTGGTGTTTGTTGAGGCCAGGCTCTGCTCTCACATATGTTCCAAATTCGGCTCTCGCCAGAGTGGTTCATTTCCTCGCTCACCCGCATCCCATCCAAAGCCTTTGTCCAGTACCTCGGCCCCTTAGTTCTCGATGATGTACACTAAAAGAGCCCTGGGAGATGAGGAGTTTGAGACAAATGGAAAAATGGGATGTTAAGCAATTGGCCCAGAGTCGAGCAGGGTGCCCGGCCAAGGTGTGGCACACAGGGGCTTCCTGAGGGCTGCTCCCAGCCCGGCGCAGCCTCTCCTCAGCCCTCAGCCCCTTCTGTGAGGAAACGGGGAGAGCCACGGTACCCGAGCTCTGCAGGCTGTGACTGCCGGGCTCCTGCCGCGGCCGGTCCCGTGGAATGGGCTCCCTGTGAGAGCCGTTCACTGTGAGATACCCCAAGGGGTGTCCTACAGGGAGAGCAAGGTGCGTTTGTAACCTTTGTCTGATTCCTTTCCTAACAAGTCCTCAGAAACACGAACGGGATTTTAACAATCACTAGAGGAGCGGTTTGGCAACGGCTTGGCGTCTGACCTCTAGGCAGAGCCCTGGCAACTCCCCCGTGAGGGGACCCAGGCGGGGCCCTGAGGGGACAGAGCCCGAGCCGTGAGGGGAGCGAGGCGCGGTGCCCCCTGAAGAGCTCGGTCGGGCCGTGAGGGGACCCGCGAGGAGCCCTCCCTGAGCGAAGCAGCGCGCGCGGGCTGAGAGGCAGGCTGACGTCACCGGGAGCGCGTCAAGCGCAGCCCGCGCGCGGGGGACTGGGCGCGCCCCCGCCCCGTGACGTCATCAGGTTGCGCGGCGGGAGGGCAGCGCGGGCATGGCGGCGGCGCGGGGCGGGCGGTGTCTGCTCGCGGCCCTGCGGCGCTCCGGGACCGCGCCCCGGCTGCGCCCGTCCGCAGGTGAGGGGGGACGGGCGGCGCGAGGGGCGCGGGCCCCGCGCTGAGGGAGCGGCCGGACCTCCACGGCTCGGCCCAGACGGGCGCGCCTGCCCGGAATTGAGCTCGGCCTTGCGCGTCCTCTGGAGGTGCGGAGGGTCCGCGTCCCGCTGGCAGCGCCCGATTGCTCTCGGCTGCTGCCGGCAGGCTCGGAACGGGCGCGGGCCCGGCAGCGCGGAGCAGCGTGCACAGCGCCCGGCGAGCTGACCCGAGAGCGCCCAGCGCTCCTTCCCGGGGAGGGGCGAGTTCTTCTGGGGCTGTGCTGGGAATAGCGCCGGCTCGCGTGGGGCAGGGAGCGAGCTCAGGGCCACCAGCGGCTCCAGGGCCGTGTCCTGCCTCATACAGGGTGTACAGCGTGCTCAGATCGTGTAGCACGGTGAGGTTCGTGCCCTGGCTCGTGTAGGGGTGTGTAATATATCCATGTTTATGTCCTGGTTCATACAGCACTCCCAGTTCATCTCCTGGCCTTTATAAGGCGTGCAGGACATCCAGGGGTACCTGCTGGCTCATACAGGCTGCACAGCACATTCACATCATGTCCTGGTGCACGTCCCAGCTCACACAGGGTGCACAGCCCAGTACCTGCATGAGGGCAGAAGGCAGCAGCAGCGTTGCTGTTCTCTGGCCAGTCACTACCAGGGGACGTTACAGATGAGCCTGAAGGGTTTGTGTTTGCTAGGGGTGCACTTGAAGTTTCACCTCAGTCAGCTGACAGGAGTAAGTGCTAAGAAAATTAAAACTCTGAGGCCTCAGTTATGGGATGTGCTCCCTTATCAAGGCCCTCATGCACTGGAAATGTGCCTGTGAGCTGCCATTAACTGAAGCATGGTGAGCAGTGTCCTGCCTGTCAGCAGCCTGTGCTGTTTCCTTATCTCTTGTTGGCCCCTAACTGACAGATCTGCGTGTTGTTGCTGTGGTCTGTGCTTTCCCTGCAGGTTATGAAGAGAAAATGTATCAGGGGAAATTGTGTGACAAATAGGGTCACTTTCAGGGTCGGATTGTCAGGTTTATTGTGTCACAGAGTGCCACTTGGGTGTTTCTGTGCAATCCAGCTCTTCCTCCACAGAAATCCCCAGAGCCTTGTTAGCATCCATGTCTGGGAACAAAGCTGCTGCCTCTGGTGGGTCAGACACTGCAGCAGAGCCCGAGTTTTATCCCTTAAGCTGTCTTTCAGGCCCTCAGGGAAGAAGCAGTGAGCAGAAGCTGTGTGGGGTGGGGATAAGAGGAGGGGCAGGATTCTCCTTTGGGCTGTGTCCTGGCTGCAGGGACAGCCCTCCCCTCAGCGGGCACAGCTGCAGTGTTCGCTTCACCATTTCAGAGGCTGGTACAGAGCTTTTTGGGAGATGTGTTGGTGTGAGTGGGTCAGGCAGGGAATTCTCTTCTCCTCACATTCTTGGGGATCTGGTGCCCAGCTCAGGAGCCCTTTTGTGTGAGGAGATCTGAGCTGGGAGTGGTAATTCCTGCACCAGCTTCCCCAGGCTCCTGCTGACCCAAATTCTTCTCTTTTGTTTTGAGCCACAAACTGCTTCGTGCAGGGTTTCCCACCATAAATCTCTGCCTGGTGCTGGGCTCTGCTCACTGCAGGGCTTTTTCCAGAAGAGCCTGGGCTGTTTCCTGGGGGATCACTGTGGTGTCTGGATTGAAAGGAGTCCCTGAGGGCTTTGCTGTGAGTGTGTGAGGCAGGTCTGTGGCCGTGGGCACGCTGGATCACTGGGATCACAGAGAGGTGGAATTTGGGGTGCAATGTGGGATTGTGCAGTGATGGGAACAGGAAGGGGTGTGGGCTGTGCTAAAGCTCCACATTTGATTAACCCACTCTCAAAAGCCCTGATTTGCCCCATCACATCACAGTGCATATCTGGGGCAAGAGCCATTCCTTCTTTGTCACCTGGGCTTAGGAATTTGTTTCTGAGGCTCGTTATGAGTAGCACATTCCCTGTTACCTCAGCAGGTGCTTCTCAATAGCTCTTGTGTGCTGATAATTGTGTTTTTATACCCAGAATAGCCAGGAGCCTTTTCTGCTCCCTTGCTTCAGGCAAGGACTCTCAAGAGGCAAATGGGCTGGAGGTGCTGCAGTTTGTATTTAATGAGCTCTGGCTCCCTGGCATGGGACAGGCTGCTAATTAAGGATGATAAAACCAAACATTGCACAAATCTGACAGGAACTTCCGAATTGATGGGTGGTGATTTATTATTGTGCTCTGGAGGTAGGGAGGCAAAAATGTGAATACATCAACAATTATAAATAGCCAGAAATAAAATTATAAGTAGCTGTAGTTTCTAGAGTCAGCTGGTGTTCATGGGCTGGACATCTGATGATAGAAATGAACTTAAGGTTTTAAGCTGCTGCTGCTCTGTGTCTTTTTTGGATCCTGGAGTCAGAGAGGGAGCAAAATTCTCTCTTTTATTTCTGCTGTTTGGGAGATATGTGTGTGTCTGTATGTGTGCTTACGTACAATGCAGTATGCTACAGCACCCAGCATAAAATGAGTATAAAATAGATATAAACCCTGATCTGCAGGCCCTTCCCCTCTGGAAATGAGGGACTGGACAGTGAGTGCTCTGCTGCTCTCCACCTCAGCCAGGGCTGTTTGCCCCTTCCCAGGCAATCCAGGCAGTGGAATGGAAGTTGCAGAAGGTGTGCTGTGGTAATGCAGCAGAGCTGTTTGTGACGCAGAGCACAGTTATGCGTGTGGGAGGTGTTCAGATGCATTTAGAACTATTTGTGGGCTCTTTTCTTTAAGGGCAGAATGACTGGGGAGTCATTCAAGCTTCTGGCTGGAGAAGTGGATCTTGATTCAAAGCTTTCTGTGAGGAGGAGGAGAAGAACGAGGACTGAGAGCCTCCTCTGTCAGCTCTTGAGGATGGGGTGCAGGAGACAGAAGTGCTGTTAAAGCTCAAGGGTTCATGTTCAGCTGCTCTGGAGCAAGTGAGAGCCCAGCATGATGGTCTGGAGCAGCAAGACCTGTTCTTGGTGACCTACACTGACTGTAGGACCTGCTGTGGGAGGCAGGAGCTTTGCAGAGCACTTGTGAAGTGAGCCTGAGCTAGAGGATGAGGGATGTTGGTGAAAAGGCTGGAATGCAGAGTTCGCTCCAGGGCTGTGGCAAGGTGGAGGAAGGTTCAGGAGGGACTGAGCTCCCTCAGCATGTCAGCTGGCCTGGAGGGCAGGAGGTGGCCTTGGAAGCTGTTTCCAAGGAGGTCACAGATGTGTTTTGGGACTCACACCGTACTAATGGGGTTTGGTTCAGTCTTTGGCTGTCTTTGTCCCCAGTCATCTGAAGAAAGGACCCCTTGAGAATGTCAGGTGTAGGGTTTGGCTCCTTCCCTTGCTGGATGAAACAGCCAACAGGCACAGAGTGAGCTGTAAGGAAAAACCTGAGCTTGTCACTGCTTCCAGCCACTTGTGCTGCTTGTCCATGTTCTCCTGGCTCTGTCCAGACTGTCCTGGCCCCTCCTCTGCTTCCCAGACCATCCAACCTGTTGATGTTCATTGTAGCATGGGGGAGGCCAAGGTGCTGCCTTCCCCAGGGCAGCTGCAGGGTCAGGTCCTCACCCTCTGGGATCCTGCTCTGGCATTATCCCAGCAATTCAGAAATCACTCCAGGGAACAGGCTTTGCTCAGAGGTCTGTGGTGCTGCAATGGTCTTTTTGTGACCAGGTTTGGCTCGATTCATCCCCCAACAGAGAAAAAACTGTTGGGTTCACCTGGGCATAATAAAAGGAGGAGAATTTGGAATCCCTGACCTTAAGGGGGTTGTGCCATTTCCTGACTGGTCTCATTTTCCCCACTGATTTTGGGACTGGTGGCCTTGCTGCTGCTGCATGTGCTGCTTGCCCTGGACCCAGCTTTGTTGGGGGGTGGAATCCCTGTGCTTGGACAGCCAGAGGCCAAATATCTATTGCCAATTTATATTCTCACAGGCAGTGATGTGAGAGTTGTCTTCAACTTAGCCAGGAAACAGCAGTGAAAGCTGCAGACTGCCTCTTTCTGGTTAATTCAGTGGGAAAGCTGCTACTTGTCATCTTCTGGATAAAATTTTAATTCAGAAGAGCCAAAGTAGCAACCTGCCCTTTTTATGCAGTGAAGGCAATTCTGGAGGGGAATGGTGGGTGTTGGATGGTGAGGGAGCTGTTCAGACAGTGTAACTCCCATGGGGTTACCTAGGTGGGCCCTCTGGGGAGTGCTCCTGTTGGTGCTGGACTTGTGATGTGTATTGAAATATCTTCATTTGTGTCTTTAGCAAAAGGAGCAGCATGTCTGCAAAGACAAATCCTCCACCGCTGGAGCCTCCAGCACAATGTTCCTGCCTCCAGCATTGCTGCTGTCAGGATGTACAGCACCCAGACAGCAGAGAGCAAGGAGGAGGAGCCCCTGCACACCATCATCAGCAACACAGAGAACGTGAAAGGTGGGCCTGGCACACATGTGGGGATGCTCTTGGGGTGCTCCTGGGTCAAGGTGTGCTGCAGGTGAGCCCTGCTCAGCAGTGCTGCTGCCTCTGGAGGAAGTGCAGGTGCTCACCACATCCTTTCCATCTGTGTTGCACCATCACCTCCCAAAACCTGGGTGTGGAGGTCAGCATGGCCTTTACTGAGAAACTGGGACATCAAGACTGCGTCCATGGGCACTGCCAGGCAGTGGATGGTCGTGTGTGTGTGTGTGGAGGCTCCACAAACACTGGAATTGGCTGAAAAGAACTTTCTGTCCCAGAAGCAAGCTGTGCCTGCCCAGGTCATTGCTGTGCACCCTGGAGGTGTGATGAGAGTCCTGGTGTCAGCCCTTTGGCCAGAATGAATTGCTTTGCACAGCTTCAGGGACAGCTGCTCTAAAGCAGTCTGAGCAATGAGTTAGTCCAGCACAGAAATCACATCTGAACTCTGCCTCTGTGGTTTTCCTGGAGGTACTTTTGAGACTGCCAGGCTGAAGTCCCTGGTGGGGTTGATGTGCTGCCCACGCTCCAGCTTCACCCCATCCCTGGGGGATGTACATCCTCACCAGCAAGGCATGGCACAGGTGATGTGGGACTTGTGGCTTTTCCCTGTGTTTTCCCAGAGTTTTCTAATGCCTCTTGCAGGAGAAAGGAGTTCTCTTATGCCTCTTACTATTTTTAAAAGGCCAAGGATGGTCTTTCAGCTGAAATGTTTTGTAGTTTTAGTTTTTTCTGAGGAGATTTCTCTTCCTGGGCACAGCTCCCTGCCTGCAGGGGTGGCTGTACAGATGTGTTCATCCAGCCTGGCCTTGGACACTGCCAGGGATCCAGGGGCAGCCACAGCTGCTCTGAGCACCCTGTGCCAGGGCCTCAGCACCTTCACAGGGAACAATTCCTTCCCAATATCCCATCTGTCCCTTCTCTCTGGCAGTGTAAAGCCATTCCCTCTTGTCCTGTCACTTCAGGCCCTTGTCCAAAGTCTCTCTCCAGCTCTCCTGGAGCCCCTTTAGTCACTGGAAGGGGCTCTAAGTGCTCCCTGAGCTTTCTTTTCTCCAAGCTGAGCACCCCCTACCCTAACCTTTATTCCAGGTGCAGCCTCTAAACATGAGTTCCAGGCTGAGACAAAGAAACTGCTGGACATTGTTGCCCGTTCCCTGTACTCGGAGAAAGAGGTAACACATCCTCAACTTGCTGGGAGATTTTCTGTTGGCAAAGCCCCATCTCTGTCAAGGGATACATCCAAAATGGTTGAACTGGGAGAGGAACTGTTCAGTTCCCAGTGAGTCCTGAGCTTTCATGTCAGGCTTTCTTGAATGATGTTTTTGCAAGACACTTTGAAAATGTATTTTTGAAACAATTTGTAGGTATAGCCAAGTGACTCCAAGCCTTGAGCCTCTGCAGTTTCACACTGAGTTTGGACAAACTGTTCTCTTGGCAGATAATGGGGAAGCACAGGTTGGGGAGCTGGGAATTAGTTTGTGTGGGCCTGTGATCTCCCAGGTGTCTGGGAGGGCTGTGCAGGGCAGTGTCACAGACATCTTTCATGAAAAATCCTTTCTTAAGATTTTTCTTTGTGAGAAGCTGCAGTTTCAGTAACCAAAGTAACCAATGGTTATCTGCTGCTGTGGAATGCAACAGGTAGAGCCGTGATTGGTCTCCTGTGGATGTTTGGATTTACTGACCACTCATGGCAGAGCTGGCTCTTGCTCTCTGTCTGAGACACAGATCTTGTTATTCATTCTTGTCTATTCTTAGCTTAGCTAGCTTCTGAAGAAACCTTTTCCTTTCTATTTCTTTTTAGTATAGTCTTAATGTAACATATATCATAAAATAATAAATCAAGCCTTCTGATCATGGAGTCAACATTCTCGTCTCTTCTTCATCCTGACAAGCCTTGTGACCACGGTCACAGGGCAGGGCCAGGCTGCAGGCTCAGGCTGTGTCTGTCCCCAGGTGTTCATCCGGGAGCTGATCTCCAACGGCAGCGACGCGCTGGAGAAGCTGCGGCACCGCCTGATGACAGAAGGGAAGGCCCTGCCAGAGCTGGAGATCCACCTGCAGACAGACAGCGCAAAGGGAACCATCACCATCCAGGTAGGGTCTTATTCCCTGCTGCTCTCATCACTGCCCTTTGTCCTGTGAGGAGTCACTGGCAGCTGAGCAGCAGCACAGTCCCCAAGCCTGCCCAAATAAATATTCAGTCCTCAGTTCTGGTTCATGAGGCTGTAACCTCAGGATTTGATGAGAAACCAGCAATGCTGTCTGCTCCCCATTTGTAGCCATAGGAAAATTTGCTGCTCCTTCTTCCCCTATTGGGAAGTACCAGTGGCTTTTCTCCCTGTACCCCTGTCTAGTGCACTTCTCTGGTTGTGTGACTTTCTCACTAGTGGGTAAGTTGTGAATCTGGTTTCCTCCTGACCTTTGGGGAGGTTTTCATGCATGAGGTGTTACATGCTTGCTTTTGCAGACCTTCTCTCTCCCCTGGGTGAGGGGAAATAAATGCCAGGGTGGTAAGAAAACCTTCCCATTGCTGCCTGTCTCTCTGTTCCTGCTCCAGGACAGGCTGAGTCCAGCTTCTGCCCTCAGGCACAGTTGGCACTGTAGATTTGGGCAGTAGCAGAGCACACCCCTGTGCCCAGGTTTTGGTTGTCCCTGCTGGTGACAAAATGCTGACTGGGAGGGAGACAGTCTGTAAGAGCAGTCACCTGTGGGCCTCAGTGTGGGGAGGGACATGGAGCTGGGCCTTCTCTCTGTACTTTGATCTTGCTTGTGGCTCTTGGCCAGGGTGGGAGGCTGAGCCTCAGTTTTGGTGTTTTCTTGGCAGAGTTCCTAATGTTAAGAAGGCCAACTGGTCATTTTCCTTGTGGAGCTGTCAGCCATGAGTGTGGCTGTGGACATTCCTAGGAGAGCAGAGGAGGAGGAGGAGGATGAAGCAGGCAGCCCTGAGGGACCATGGCAGGTCCAGGGGAGATGTGGCACAGACAGAGCACACAGGCTGATATTTTTCATGTGGGACAAAAGCAGAGGGGGCTGTTGGAGGCTGCACAGTTATTTTATATTTCTGTTCCTCTGCAGAGCAAGTGCTGCAGTTGCCATGGGGAAGTTAGTGCTTGTCAGTGGGCACCACAATCACCAAGCAGAGATTCTCAAACCATGGTGCAGGGGCTTTGCTATTCCTGTCACTCTGTTGCAGTTTTCTGACTCCAGTTAACACCAATTGCTTGAGGAGCCCTCACTTAGCCCCAGGCAGGGGGTCATTCCTGCCATTCATCTTTCCCTTTTGAGATTGTAGTGGACACAGAGCATCTGACTCCATCAAGACATTGTTACCTCTCCTGCCCTTTCCCTGTGGAAGCTCTCCCCTTGTTTGGCAGTTTGGCTGGAGAGCTGCTTGCCCACCTCACAGGGTGCCTCTGATGCCATCCCAGTTAGATGGGTTAAGGGTTGGGATTTTATAACCCCCTGCCTGGCTGCCAGTGCCTCTCTAATGCCATTAAATGAGTCTTAACAAGGAAGCTTTTAACTGCAGCAGTCCTGGGCTGTGGGGAGCAGTGAGAACAACGCTGCTCCAATCTCTTTAATAGCTTTGCCTTCTCCAGAGTGCCAAAAGCTCCTTACCTCCAGTCAGGGGGGTTATAAATAACTTCTTGAAGAAGCAAACTGCATATAATGCTTACTGCGAACAAGCATCATTCAGAACATTTCTCTGCCTTTCAGGAATGCAAACGTGAAAGAAGGCTTGCTGCAGTGATTGAGGCAGAGATGGATCTTCCCTTTGCCACTGTTTTGTTTCTGTACCCACTAGGACCCACCAAAAAAGAGGCAGCAGGTCCCATTGTCTCACTCTGACCCCTGGATCCTTCTCAGATCTTCATGCTGCTCTGAGCCTCTGCATCTGCTGAATCTCTCCCTTCCTCTTCCAAGCCCTGTAGCATCTCTTTGCATCTCATTGAGCTGAGAAAAGGCAGGTCTGTAAGGTGTGATGGCCATTACAGGCACATTCCTGGGGGATTGTGTAGATCTGGTACAGGACTGCACTCATCTCTGTTCAGTGACTGCAGTTCTCCTTGTTCTCTGCCAGGACTGAATTCCAGTCATAGGCACAGCAAGACTCAGAATGCTGATGGATGTCCTCATTCAGGAATATTCCACCTAAGCATTGCAGTGTAGTGGCTGCTAAGAGGGACGTGTTGACTGAATTCCACCACCTCACTTCCTTCACCAAAATCCTGTTGTTTTAGCGAATTCCACCATTTCCTCCATCCCTTTGAAAACTGCCTCCTGTTTCTAGGACAGCTCCATCTGTAGCAGCCACAGCCTGCAAGGTCAGAGTGGTTAAGAAAATCCATTTGAAAATGTGAGGGGTGTGTTTCCAGTGAGAACAGCTCTGCAGAGCTCTGCAGTTCCGCGTGCTGAGGCTTTACCAATGTGATTTTGGACCCTTTGAGGTGGGACCAGAGGGCCTCTTACAGACCCCAAGGCTCTGTGAGCACTGAGCTCACCTTCAGCACCTGCCAAGGTGACAGGCAGATGACAGGCACTTGGTGGTGTTGGAGCTGTGCAGTTCTGCTGTGCTGGTGGGGATGTGTGAGCTCAGGGCTGCAGCCCTGCTCCTTGCTGAGGCTTAATTTAGGGTTAGGACAGTTGAGAGGAAATGGTTTGAAATGTTTACAGAGCTGATGGCTGCTTCTGCTGGGGGAGGGAGTGTGCTTGCTCTTCCAGCATGGGGGAGCAGCCAGAGCTTGGGCTGCTCCGTTCCCTTTGTTGGGCTTTCATCTTTCTGTTGCTGTCATCCAAAATCAGTGTCTGTGAAACCACAAAATCACCAGTTTGCTGTGTTGGGAGGAGTTAAAATGACTGCAAACACCACTCCTCCCTGCAACAGCTCCCTGTATCACTGAGCAGATCTCTCCTGCCTCACAAACAGCCTCTAACAGGGACTGGGCTGTGCTGGGCTCCAGTAAGGATTGGGATGTTTGGGCTGTAGCAGGTCAGTGCAGATGCACCCTTGTGTCCCACAAAGCTTGGGGAGGGTGGGGGAGCAGGTTCCCCTCCCCTGTGGGACCAGGCTGCAGCAGAGAGGGTGACCTGCACTGTAGCATCTGTGTCACTTGGGCTTGGGGAAGCAGGAGATGGGCAGGTGGAGATAGAGGGGTAAATCTGGCTGTACTTTAGCAAGCCTTAGGTGCAAGTAAACCTACAGAAATGTGCCCCAGATTGCAGGGATGGGCTACAGCTTCCAGTGGTTGCATCATCTTTAACAAATAAGCTCAGAACCCAGAAATATAAACACATCTCAAATAACCTGTGGCCCAAGGAAGGAAGTGCACAATCCTTTAGTTCTCTTCACGGCAGAATCAGAGCATGTCCTGTATAAAACTGGGAAATTCAAAGTGGATGAAAGGCTGTACTTTTCTGGACAGTGGGTACTTAGACCTGGATGGGTGGAGGCTGAGCCTGTGGTTTTGCAAAGGAAAGCTCAGGCTCTCTGCTTTGGACAACTCCCATGTACTAGGCCAAGATTACCTCGTGTTCACAGGCATCAGTTTTATTCTGGCTTTTCATCTGGTTGCTGCTGCTGCAGATGCTTTAATGATCCCAAACCAGAATGTTGCTCTAGTGCAGCTGCTGTCCTGGTCTTGTGAATTTGAAGTCTTTAATCAAGGTATTTAAATAACAGTGGGCACATTTGCTAATCAGACATTTTGGGATTTTATTACCTTATCAACTGGTGAAAGCAGCATGTCTTTATAATATACTCAGTGTTCTTCTGATGCCCCGTTGAGGTTTTACACTGAAATAAATGTTTCAAGTGTTTGTTTTGTAACAAAGCAAAGTGAAAGACACAATAGTTCAGCCAGGTCCCTCTAACTGGGAGCATTCCTTGCAATGCAGTCATGGCAGAGGCAGCAGTTAATGGCTGCTTAATAGGTTGTTAGGTGTAAGGAAGCTCTGCAAAACTTTAAATTGGACTCAGGTAATGAGCAAAGCTAAGCTAATCTTACACAGCAGATCTCTGCAAACATCCAGCACCCCCTCCACAGGGTTAGAACAAAGGGCTCACAAGGCACAAAGGTGCAGGTTAGCTCAGCTTTGGTACCTTGGAGCTTTCCACACATAAAAAGGTGCTAAAAACAAAGTTCAGCTGATGTCTGTTTGGGGTAAATGTTACTGAGTTTAGTTCAACACTTGTGGCCACCAGCCCTTCATACTCTGAAGGTCTGCAGCCTCTTTGTTGTCTTTTATTGGGGATGGCTTGGGGAGGATTTTTACTCTGCACCCTGAGAAGTACCAGAGGAGAAATTCACCCAGGTGAGGAGGTGGTGATTCTGCTGGGTAACAGCAGGTCTTCTGTAATTAACATTCAGCTAATGAAGGGTCAGCACACTGAACTCTGTGTCTTGGTCTCTCCAAGCTGTAGAGAAACACCTGGCACATGGAACTCTGAGCATATCCCTCACATTTTGTAATTTGAGAAGGCCCAGGTACAATTTGCTTTGTGCTGTTACAAATAGCTCTCCTGTGGCTGTGGTCAGCCTGATAAAGGTTTTCTTGCAGGCTGAAGGGAGGGCTAGAACTGTGTGCAGGGGAAGAGAAGTTGTAATGCTGTGGGTGCTGATGGTGGTGGGTAGAAGGAGTGTGCAGGAGTTGGGTGATGCCATGGTGGATCCTGGTGCCCAGCAGCCAAGCAGCAGCTGGTGCAGCACAGAGCAGTGTGAGGAGGGCAGTAGAAATTCCACCAGCTGCTTCCTTGGAGTTCATGGAGCTGGAGCTGCCAGCACTTGTGTGGGCCCAGCCTGAGGTGGGCTGCTCACAGGCAGGTTCAGTTGCCTCCCATGACTGCAGAGTTCCTGCTCTGCAGAGCTCAGCTCCCATCTCTCCTCTGCTGCTGCTTTATTCCCATTCCCCTGAGCAGCTCCATGTGGTGAGGGGAGCCAAAGGAGAGCTGCAGGAAATGTGGACATGGCAAGGGTGGCTTGAATCTTGATGGTGTCTTCATCCTAATCCACCCAGGTGTTTTCCTGCAGGAGGGAATGTCTGCTTTGCCAGGCTCTTCACTTTCTGCTCCCCCTGTCAGCATCCTGGCTGTTTGAGCCCTGCTTTCTTTGTTCATGAGATTCACCCTCATCAAAGCAGTCTCCAGGAACTGTCATTAAGCATTCTGCAGTAAGTTTGGCAGGGCATTAGGAATTCAATAGCCAATAAATTAATGGGGTAAGGATGTATTTTTTTTAACACACTGGAATTTGGGAATGACATGCTGTGCTATAAATAGAAGTGGATCAGAGTTCTGTTCAGGGTCTGGCATGAAGAAAAACTGAACCAGATGCCGAAAGCTGTTCTTTCTGGCTTTTTCTTCCCTGGGGGGAGGGACCATGTCAGATTCCTGAGATTTTGCCATACGCTGTTTGTTTTCCTTGGCTTTTCATCTCTCACTGTTGAGATCGTACTGGGCATCATCCCTGTTCTCAGCCAGGACTGGCCTCACTGGATTTAACCAAAGGAAGGGGATTGCTGTGCCCTGCCTTTTGGGGGCAGGAAAATGTCTTACCCACATGGCACCTCACAAGCTGAACAGTTCAATCCTTTAGTGCAGTTAAGCACTGCATTAAGAAATCCATACTGCCATTAACTTACTTTGGTAATAAGCCCAGTAAATGCCCCATGGGTGGCAGAGGTCACTCTGGCTCCTCACCTCCGAGCCACCTAAGAGCTGCCAGCTCTGTTGCAGCTGATGTTGCCAACCCTGCACACCAAATCCCACCCCTGGTAAGGCACTGGGGATGTGTGAGCCTACTCTGGATGTGCCAGCTGCTGTCAGCTGTGATAACCATGCTCACAGGTACTCAGGTAGAACTGAATCCCTCAGGGGAATGAGAATCACATCTCACTTGGCTACTTTTCACCTCAGACAGTGGCTCAGAGAACATGTAACAGTGGGTTCTTGGGATGCTTGTGTTGGGTACAGAAGCTGCTGGGATTTGGGAGGGGGAATGGCACTTTGTTCTTGGGAGTGGCATCCTGGAGGGCAGTAGCCTGCCCTTTGCTCCTGTGGAAAATGTGTGTGGAGCAAGTCTGAAAACACATTGGACAACAGAAGGGGAAAGATTTTTTTGTGAGAGGGTGGCCATCTCTAGCTGGGGTTTGCTGTTACCTTTGTTGCCTTGGGGTGTCATGCAAATTGAAGTTGCAGCCAGGTTTGAGCCTTACTGCAGCCTTTTCAGGGTGGTGCTGCTGCAGGCTCTGCTGCCTGAGATGTGTGAGCTGCAGGGAGATGTTTATCTGCATGCAGTAGTGCAATTCTGGAATAACCTGGGGGTGACAAGGAGCTTGGGTAAAGTGTAGCTGGTGCATTGGATTTTGGCTGCTGTTCCCATGGGAATGCCATACCCAGCTCTCCTGGACATTGACAGCTTCGTACTCACACCATGGAGCACAGGGCTTGCAGAGAAGGGTCTGGATTACCTGAGAGTTACGGGCTTTGCTGCTCTGCTGCTGATTCCCAGTGTTCCACATCTGCAGACTGCAAACAAGCTGCTTCTCTCTGCTCCTCACTCCCCCTCAGAGCAGTTCAGGAATGGAGGCTGTCTCTGTGCATGACATCTGGCACTGTGGGGCCATGCCTGGCTTCACATCTCTTTCCTGCACTGCCATCCTGTGCTTTTTAGAGGGATGTAGAATCCAGCCTGTCCTGGCATGGTTTTGTCTTTCCCTGAGAAATGGCCAGAGTCTCTGAGCTTTCTGGGGTTTGCAGGGAGCTGTGGCTGCCCCTGGGGCTCTGTGCCCTCTGGGTGTGTGTTCCTGGCCATGGGCAGATGGAGGCACAGCTAAGTCTGCTGTTGGATTTACTACTCAGAGGGGAAGGAGACAGTGGGAGTTGGAGGCAGAAGTTGCTTGGGTGCTGTTTGCTGGAGCAATGGTTCCCTGCTGGTATTTGAGCTGCAATTGCTGTTTCTTTTCAGGACACAGGTATTGGGATGACCCAGGAGGAGCTGATTTCTAACCTTGGTACCATTGCTCGATCAGGCTCAAAGGTAACTTGGGATGAGGATCCTTCTCCCTCCCTTAAAAAACTCTTCTCCAGTTGCAACCACTTTTGTTCTCCTGGTAATTTTTCATTCTGTTTTGTCCCTTGGCCCTCAGCCCAGCTGTGAAATGACACCCCCTCTTGGGAGGTGAAACCTGCCTGTGGAGCCTCCTGCTTTCAGTGGTCCCTGCTGTGCTGTGGGAGGCCCAGGGAGCCCAGGCAGTGCTGTTGGGCCCTGTGTGTGGCACTGCTGCACCCACTGCCCTCACTCCAAACACCCTCCAGCCCAGCCATCCCTACAGAGGGGCACCCACCCACTTGGCATTTGCCCCCTGTCCAGGGGAGCAGCAGCTCTGTCCCCACAGCAAGGTGTTGTACATGTGTACCTGATTTTTGTTTTCATCTCTGGAGGCACCATTTTAAGGTTTCCTGTTCCTGATTGACCAAGCTCTTGCTTGTTTTCCTTTTACTGCTCTAAGCAGTGCTCCCCTTTTCCAGAGGTGCAGTCCCTGTGCAGAAACCCTTTTCCTTGGGAACCTTCCTCAGAGCATTGATGCAGGAGCATGGGGTGGGGGTGCTGGACTGCCAGGCTGCAGTGCCTGAGGAGCCCAGCTGGGCATTGATCACAACCTCCAGCAATTCCTGAAGTCACTTTGTGCTGGTTTGTGTCTCCTTTGTTCCTGCAGGCTTTTCTAGAAGCTCTGCAGAGCCAAGCTGAAGCCAGCAGTAAAATCATCGGCCAGTTTGGAGTGGGTTTCTATTCAGCCTTCATGGTGGCTGATAAAGTGGAGGTGTTCTCACAGTCAGCAGAGCCAGGCAGCCCAGGCTACCACTGGTCATCTGATGGGTGAGGCTGCAAAGAGGGCTGGCACCATGGGGGGCTGTGTCCAGACCAGGCATGGCCTGAAAGCCCTGCAAAGGCAGGGCTTGTGTGTTCTTCCAGGACCTGGCTGAGTGGTTTAGGTCCTGCTCTAGTTACACACAGGAACAAAGCCCGGCCAAATGTGTGGCAACTGCAAGGGCAGGGTTGGTTTTTCAGAGCAGACATGCTGTGGACAGAGTGCCTGCCTGTCCTGTTCATCCCTGCTGCAGGCACTCAGCTCAGGGGGCCACACCACAGGGACAAACTGAACCTCCTGGGTCTAATCATCCTCTGAGGTTTGGCTTGGGGCACCCACAGAGAGCAGAGCTTGTGCAGCACTGGGAGCTGCAGGTACATCTCCTTGGGGGTCACAGCTGTGTGCTCATCCTTTGCTTTTTGCTTGAAGTCGCAAATATCTGTGATGGCAAAGCTGTGGGCTGCTGGACATGTTGGAATTGGAGCTTCTGAGGGTGACAAGCTCAGCATCCCCTTAAAATTTCCTGAGAATAAAGAATTTACTACATTATTTAAATTCTTGAGAAAACTGAGACACCAGACTGGTTTGGGTTTTCAGTAGCTAGTGTTTTTGCAGAGCAGTTTATCCTGGGTCTGGGTCTCTGGGGAAAACAGCCACATGTTTTTTGGGGTTTGTCAGAGCATAAGGAGTATTTGACATTTTTTTGCCTTTTCCTCTCAGCTTTGAAGTGTTGTGTGTGCTCTCAGTTGAACAATTTCTCTGTGCTATCATGAGTGTACCTGAGGCACAAACTGACACAGTGTTTGTTTCTAATCCTAGTTCAGGGATGTTTGAGATTGCAGAAGCATCTGGGGTCAGAGCTGGGACTAAGATTATTATACACCTGAAAGAAGACTGCACAGAATTTGCAAATGAAGACCGAGTCAAGGGTGAGTAGAGGAGGGGAATGCTGTTCCCCCTAGGCTCTGGGAATTCTGTTGGTGCTCACAGATGGGAGGTGAATTTACAGGTTTTTTCCTCTCCTGCAACTCCTTTCACCTGCTGTTACTGAGGGAATTCCTGCTGTGTTGTTTCCACAAAGGTGACCCTTCTGTGTCTTCTTTCCATTCCAGAGGTGGTGACAAAATACAGTAACTTCATCAGCTTCCCCCTGTACCTCAATGGGAGAAGAATTAACACTTTACAGGTGAGGTGGAGGCCACAGGCAGGTCACTCATGGAGGTGAACCTCTGTAATGCTCCCCTGGAGACAGGAAACAGCACAAAGCTGTCCCTGGAAACCAGGGGAGGATTGGCCAGGATATCTCAGATCTTGCAGTGATCAGTTAATTAGAACAAAAGGAGACAATCCAGCTGAAGTCATATCTGCAACAGCTTCTTTGCATTTATTGTGGAAAAGTCTTGGAGATCAGCAAGATCTGTTCTCTTCCCTTGTCCTGAATTATTTCAGTGCTTTATAATGCTTATTCTGTTTAAGCCATGTGACATGTTAGTGCTGATGGTATAGGTGGTGTGCTGACACCTCTCACTGCAGTTCTTTCTGTCCTTTACATGGAATAGCCACTGCCAGGGAGTGGTTGGGGTTTTTCAGCAGCTCACAGGGAATGGTTGGGGTTTTTCAGCAGCTCACAGCCTGATTTATTCCCAGCTCCTAGCTGAGCATTTTCTGACCACTGGCATTATACTGCAGCCAGATCCATTTTACTCAGATGTTCTTGGCCCAATTGCAAGCATCACTTGGGAGAAATTAATTATCTTTAAAACAGAAATCTATGAATCATTTTCCTCCAGCATCTTCTCTTCTGATTGTTTAAAGCTTTCTCACCTAAGAGAGCAGGTAGAGAGCATTTGTGTGGCTTTTTTGTTTCCTGGAATGTGGCACCGACTGCACAGACTTTCAAGACTGTATTTAAACATTTTACCATGTTAATTTATCTAAGGTTCTGTAATTGGTGTTATTAGTCACTGATTATTTATTTGGATTCCTGCATGATAGTGTTTCTGTTCCAAAGGCTTTCTAGCTGTGCCCCTTAAATTACAAAACCAGAAATAGCTTTAGACAGCTGTTTGCTCTCTCTGCCTGACAATCAGTAGAACAGGCTCCCTGGAGAAGAGCAGTAGTAGAGCAAGGGGTGAAATGCCCTTAATAGAGTCATGGACTTTTATCTTCTTATCAGAAAGTCTGTTTTCCCTTGGGTTACAGCAACAGCTTGATTCTCATCATGCTCTCATTTCATGCTTTTTCTTTATCCAGGATCTTGGCTTTGTGCTTTTCCACACATCAGCATCAGTTCACTGCAAACAGAGCCACAGTTGGTTCCCTGGTGGGATTTCTCCTCAATGAGCCTGTGAATGCTCACAGCATGGAGCTGGGGTTTCTCTGCTCTAACTGGGATAACTGTTAGCTACAAGTGAGCCCCTGAGAATGCAGCACTTTCCAAAACACAGCTACTGTAAACACCTTAGCTCCCAGTGAGTCCATAATCCTGCCTGTGATCCTGCAAACCCTCCAGGACACTTGTGTCTGCTGGAAATGAGGGGAAGCCACCTGTGGAACAAGGCTATGAGGCAGAGGAATCCTTAAGGATTTCAGGGCTGCCAGGGACCTGAAACTCTTGGGCTCTGAGGGTGGGCTGGATGTTGGTGTTGTCCCCAGAAATCGCTCCTGTCGCTCGTTTGGGCTTGAGTGGCAAAGAGAGGCAGTGACTGAGGTGGGCTTCACCCAGCTGGAAACACACAGTTCTGCATTGAGTCCCACATCTTTGCTGGGTGCGAGTCTTTTGCTCAGGTACTGGAAACTGAAACATGCTGTGAGCATGGGCTGAGTGCTTCAGAAAGCACTGGGGGAGTTAGAGCAGCAGCAGCAGGTGGGCCTGGAGCTCATGGCATGTGTTCATGTGGGAAACAGTGGTGGAGCAGTGACCCTGCAGTGGTTCACAAAGCAGCTCCCAAGCTGCTGAACAAATCAGCAGAAAACAGTGCAGGAGCTGCTTCATAAGCTCTTAGCTGAGACAGTGACCTCCCTCAGAAAGGCAGATTGGTTGCAAAAGGCTCACTAAAAATTTTGCTTTTCCTTTACTTGCTGGTTAGACCTTGAGAACTTGACCAGTACTGCCAGTCATTTGAGCTGTGGGATCTGCCCAGGATGGCCAAGATTGGCAAGTGTGATGTCAGGACCCAGGACATCCCTCTGGCTGTCCTGAGGAGCCAAGACCCCTGCCAGGGGTCTCAGAGACCCTGGCACAGAGCCCAAAACGCCCCTGTGGTTTTGATTATGACCCGTGGAGCAAGTTACCAACCTTAGATGAAGATCTGCAAGCCATGACAAATTAAGTAGAATGATAGTGAGTTTATCACAGAGTGAAAAAGCAGATTTTGGGGTTTTTAGAATGGGGATTCAGGGGGGCAAGATGGAGAGATCTGGGCATGTCCTGCCTTTCTCCTTCTTCTTCTTGGCCTCCATCTCCTGCTGTGATGTTGGCACTTTTAGATTAGTTTAGACTAGAAGCTCACTGTCTAACGTAGGTGATAGGTATTGGAAAGGATTGTAAACATTGTATGTGTAGTTTTTAGTATAAAGATATAACACCACCCTGGGGGCAGGCAGAGTGCCTCTGAGTGTCGTGCTGAGCGGACCTTGGCTGGACAGGAGAGAAAATTTTATAGATAAGATACAATAAACAACCTTGAGACCGAGAAATGAAGAGCCCTGACTCCTTCTTCAAGTGCCGGGCTGGGAAAAGAGACTTTCTAACATTTCTCTGAGTCACTCTGACCAGCTAGAAGCCCCAACAGTGTGAGGCAAAGGAGGTTGGCCAAATCCCTTTTGTCTGGGGCTACACAAAGCTGCCCTATAGATGTTGCAGGGCAAGAGTTACCTCTGAGGGGTGGCCAGACGAGGGGCAGTAGTTTGTTCATTGATAATGTGCCTGAGCCACATCTCGCTCCCAGGCTGTGCCTAAGAGTCTGTTTGAAAGGTTCTATTTCCCTGCTCTGGCATCCTGGAGGCCAGAGAGCTGATGGGAACTGTTCTCCCTGCTCCTGCACAGGCCCTGTGGATGCTGGAGCCCAAGGACATCGGCGAGTGGCAGCACGAGGAGTTTTACCGCTTCATAGCGCAGGCCTATGACAAACCCCGCTACGTCCTGCACTACAAGACCGACGCTCCCCTCAACATCCGCAGCATCTTCTACGTGCCCGAGCAAGTACGTGTGCTGCCCTGGAACCTCCGCCCAGCCTCTCTGAAAGGGGAGAAGGGCAGAGCTCCTTAGGGAAGGGAGGCAGACATGGCTGCAGGGAGGAATATCCAGTGGGGCATCTCTGCAGTGGGCTGGTGTCGCAGGGTAGTTGGGATAATGAGCCGTGAGAGGAGCAGGGGGATGGCTTGGCTGGGTCTCTAGGGAAGAGAGCCAAGACTTCAGCTCTCGTTGGGTTCAGCATTGTAGGGAAGACCAGAGTGTGATGTGGGGCACCCTGCACAGTGTGGGTGTTACCTCCTGTCTCTTTTCCTGCAGAAGCCATCCATGTTTGACATCAGCAGGGAAATGGGCTCCAGCGTTGCCCTCTACAGCCGCAAAATCCTCATCCAAACCAAAGCTGCAGACATCCTGCCCAAGTGGCTGCGCTTCCTTAGAGGTGGGTGTGCCACCAGGGATAGCAGGTTATGGACGATGGCTTCCACAGGGGCTGCCCTCCTGAGCCTGGCACTTGTGTTTGCATCACTGTTCAAGGGTTGCTTTGTGTTCCAGGTGTTGTGGACAGTGAGGATATACCCCTGAATCTCAGCAGGGAGCTTCTGCAGGAGAGTGCCCTGATCAGGTAAGCAAGAGTATCTCTGGACTGAGATACAAGGAAAAGATGTAAAGCCATGAGGGAAAGGGGACAGTGGACTCACTACAGCCCTGCACAGAGAGATGTTCACCTAAAATGTCTTGTCTGGCTCTAGCAGCTGTCTTAAAAAAGGCTTGTTCCTCCTGCAGGAAGCTCCGTGATGTTTTGCAGAAGAGGTTGATCAAGTTCTTCATTGACCAGAGCAAGAAGGACCCTGAGAAATATGCCAAATTCTTTGAGGAGTACGGGGTGTTTATGAGAGAGGGGATTGTCACGATAGCAGAGCAGGATGTCAAGGTACCATGAATCTTGAAAACTGCAGCTGATGGGAAAGATCACCATGAGCTGGGATGAGGGAGACTGCTACTTCCCATGGAACTTGCACGCCCATAACTTGTGTTCCTGGGTCTGCCAAGACCTATGGATTCTCTAGTGCCTCAACTTTCACTCTTTCTGACTGGTGCTGCTTCCCATTTATTTTGAGACCCTGCAGAGTCTCTGTGCCCACACTGTTGTCAGCCCTTCCTGGTGACATGAAGGGCTGATGACAATGTCAACTACAATGGGCAATAAAGATGGGCCTTCCCGTCCTGTTGCCTAATTCCCATTTCCAGGAGAGCTTGATCTATATCCTCTCTAGATCACTTTTCTACCTCTTTAATATCTGGAGCAGGAAAAGGAGGGATTCAAAATCCCCTGAGCCATTTTGTATGGCTGCCAAGAGACACAGGAATCCTTGGGGTTGGGTGCAGCTCAGTGACCCAGCTGAGCTCACAGGAGCACATTTCCTGCAGGAGGACATAGCAAAGCTGCTGCGTTACGAGTCGTCGGCGCTGCCCGCAGGGCAGCTGACCAGCCTGAGCGACTACGGCTCGCGCATGAAGGCCGGCAGCAGGAACATCTACTACCTGTGTGCCCCCAACCGGCACCTGGCCGAGCACTCGCCCTACTTCGAGGCCATGAAGAAGAAGGACATGGAGGTGGGTGAGCAGTGGTGCCACATGTTGCAGTGTGATGTCATACCTTGCCTCAGTTTCCCGGTCCTTCCCCAGGTGCCAATCACCACTCCCTTCCCCTCCCTTGCCCCTGCTGAGTGCTGTCTGTCAATCTGGCATTCCAGAAGGGCATTGAGTGATTGGCAGAGTTCAAAAGATGCCTTTCAGCCCTGGGGGACATTGGGCCAGCCAGGTGTCATTTGTCCCCTGAGACTCCCCTCCCTTACCTGCTTGGTGTGATCCCTACCCCTTCCCTCTCCCTCTCCCTGGGGTTAAAAGACACAGCAACCACACGGTTCAGGGAGGTTCTCTTAGGGCTGTTGCTGCATTCAGAGGCTTATGGGCCAGGAATAAAGCTCTGGATCGAAACCCTCCAGCAGAACCCGACTTCTTTCCTTCAGCATCACCTTAAGCTTCTCCACCAGAGGTAAACCCGAGCTCCTGCATGCCTGGACTTGTCCCAAGCACCCAGGTGCAACATGCAGCTGGCCAAAGGTGTCTCTGAGGTGAAACCACCACAGCTGCTGCCTTTGGTCAAGCAGCAAGGGCCACATGAGCCCAGGCACGTTCCATCCGACTCTATTGGTATTAATTCCAACAGCCACAGCCCGGGGAACACCCTGAGCTGCTGCAGTAATGGTCAGGGCTGGCTCTCAGGGCTGAGCATGGCACTGAGGCCTCTGATAGAGCCCTGCCAGCACGGTGCCTTTGCCTGGCCCCCTCTGCCTGTGCTCTGTGACATGAGGCCAGGAGGAACCTGTCACACACTCTTAACTACAAGGTTAAACAAAACCATGCAGCTGTTAGGAGTATCCAAAGGAGGACCATGGGAGTGGTGAAGGGCATGGAGGAGAAGCCATATGAGGAGCGGGTGGGGGCACTTGGTGCATTCAGCTGGAGAAAAGGAGACTGAGGGGAGACCTCACTGTGGTCTTCAACATCCTCACAAGGGCCAGCAGAGGGACAGGTGTCGATCTTATCACCCTCATGACCCAAGGGAATGGCTGGAGCTCAGCTGGGAGGTTTAGGTTGGGTATCAGGAAGAAGTTTTCACCCAGAGATGTCAGACACTGTGACAGGCTCCCCAGGGAAGTGCTCACAGCACCAAGCCTGTCTGAGTTCAAGAAGCATTTGGACAATGCTCTCAGACACAGGGATTGTTGGGGTGTGCTGCACAGGGAATAGCTGGGACAATGATCCTGATGGGTCCCCTACAACTCAGCATATTCTGTGATTTAGTACTTGTACAGACACTTGGTTCTTATATCTGTTTCCTACCTTTGCTGGATCCCAGAGCAGGAGGCTGGGAGCTGCTGTGCAGGGCTGGAATTGTGTTCTGTTTGTCCTCTGTGGGCAGGTGGCCCTCTCAGGTGTGGAGCCAGTGCTGGTTCTCACTTTCCCTGGGCAGCAGAACTTGTTCAGCTGCAGACCTGCCACCCATGGTAACAAATCCCTCAAGGGTTTGCTTTCATGTCAAGCCCTGAGTGACAGTCACTGTGGGGTTGAACCTGTGAGTTTCCTGTGTGATATTCCTGCTGTTTGGTACAGAGCTGCCTTGGGAAGGAGGGAATGCTGTTACATCCCAAACAATGTGTTGCTGTCCCTTTGTTGGCACAGGTGCTGTTCTGCTATGAGCAGTTTGATGAGCTGACACTCTTGCACCTCCGGGAGTTTGACAAGAAGAAGCTGATCTCTGTGGAGACAGACATTGTTGTTGATCACTATAAGGAAGAGAAGTTTGAGGAGAGCCGCCCAGGTACCGTGAGCCTTCCCTGTCCCCTCCTGCTGCACACTGCCCTGCTACCCTGAGCAAGCAGTGAGGGGACACCTTCCTCCCCTGTTCTTGCAGCTCCTGAGCAAGAGCCTTCCACCCTCCCATTCTCATGGTCTGAGGTAGCTTAGAGTTTTTGCAGACTGGATTCATCTCACATGATCAAAGTTAAATGGAATGTCATGTGTGGAGTTGCCATGATTTTATTTCAACCCCATGCATATATCTGGTGCCCAGGCAGAGGCAGGCAGCCCCTGGCAAGGCATGAGCCTGCCCTCTCCAGGTGTGGCACAGTCTGGGATGAGGATATGTAGGTGTGTGCTGAGTGGTGCTGCACTCCCACTCCCACAAGAGAACTGATAAATGAAAGTGTGAAATGGAAGATTGGAAACTCAGCTCATTGTCCATTGCACACTATAGATGCACACTCAGATGTGCCCTCTTTCCCTGCCAGCTGGAGAACGTCTGACAGAGAAGGAGGCTGAGGATCTGATGGCCTGGATGAGGAATGCCTTAGGCTCTCGAGTCACTGGGGTGAAGGTGGGTATTCTGTGTCTGGGTAGCTGAGTACAGGAGATCCATGGAGGTAACGATCTAGGGAAAAAAGATGACAGGTAGTTGGGGACACAGAGTTGCTGCCACAGAGTTTTCTTTGGACACTGTGGGAAGACATTCTTCTCTGTGCCTCCTCTAAGTGGTGTGGATGCTGGCATTTGTCATTGGCTGGTCAGGGTGGCAGCAGAAGAACCACATCTGTGTGTATTGAGCAAAGCCCATATTGCAGTCGATGCTCAGGTTACCAGAATAGGCTGGTGACTCTTCTTGCTTGTGGAAAGGTGTATTGGCAAGGAATGCTTTGGGTCCAGCTGCAGCCACTGCCTGTGGGCTGTGGAGCCATTTGAGCCCCCATCTTTCCTGCTGGTTTAGGCAGCTCCTGTGAGATGGGAATGAATCATGTGGAGGCTTGGTGTAGACCTGTGCTGAGGAGACTCCAAGCCCTCAGACTTTCCCCACATGTCCAGGCTTTCCACATCAATAACAGTCTTTTGGAAGTCATATTTTGCAATGTCTGATATTGTTCTGCTGAAATGCTGAGTTGAGGACATCAAGGGTTTTTTGCAGGTTTGTCATCCTTCACTTCTGCTTGATTTGTGAAAGCTTTTCAGAGTGTTTGCTTGAATGGTAGCTATGTGTTGAGGGCTGCCAATTTTACTGCAGGCTCTATCATTTGGGGCAAGGCAGGATTGGGATTTGCAAGCCTTGGGTGACCTTTTTCCATTCTGGATGTGCACTGTCCATGGCAGCCCTGACCGGTGCTTGTGCCGCAGGTGACCACGCGGCTGGACACGCACCCTGCCATGATCACCGTGCTGGAGATGGGTGCTGCCCGCCACTTCCTGCGCATGCAGCAGCTGGCCAAGACCCAGGAGGAGCGAGCCCAGCTCCTGCAGCCCACCCTGGAGATCAACACAGGGTAAGGGGGGACAGCAGCAGCACTAGGCCTGGGGCACAGCAGCCTCTCAGCAGTGGAGGTGGAGAGGAGGCCATGTAAAGGCTGCCAAGTAGCAGAGTCCTCCCCATTATGTGCAGTCAGTGCCACAGAGCCTTCATCTGTGACACTGAGTGGCACCTTCAATGTGAGCCCCCCACACACAGTGTGCAGCCCTCTGGGGACCATGGGGGTTGTAGGGACAGATAGGAGAGAAGAGAGAAGCCCTCAGAACAGGAGCAAGGAAGTTGACTTTGGTGATCCACTGTGACTTAGCTGCTCATTCTGGAAATACATTTCTCACTATGTCCTAAATCAGCAAGTTTCAGTGTTGATCTCTCTCTTACAGGCATGCTCTGATTAAGAGGCTCAGTGAGCTGAAGGACAGTCAGCCTGATCTGGCCCAGATGTTGCTCGACCAGGTGAGAGTTGGACCTTCTCCAAAAGCAGCACCATCCTTCCCAGAACCAGCTGCAGACCAGGCATGACAGGGAACAGGGTGAACCATTACAGTGGGCAGGAGTCACAGCCTTCTGTGGCCCCTGGGTATTTCTGGGACTTGTGGTCGATGTTTTCCTAGCAGGTGCCCTAGAAGACATTCTTGGTTTCAGCATGCAGGTCCTGGGAGTAACGTTCCCTTCCTCCCTCAGGCAGGTTGCTTTGGTGCTTATTTAGTGCTTTCTTCTCTTTTTCAGATTTATGAGAATGCCATGATTGCAGCAGGACTGAATGAGGACCCCAGGCCAATGGTGAACCGGCTGAACGAACTCCTCACCAGAATCCTGGAGAAGAAATGAGCCCCAAGGACTGAAGGATGAACTCTGTGCTGACCTCTTGCCTCAGGCACAGCCACTCTCAGCAGCTGCTTGCAGGCACTGTCCAGCACAGGTTCATGGGCAGAGGGCAGGGACAGTGCTGGGGACATCCAGCCCTCCCTGCACGGGGAGGAGCCACCTGTAATTATCAGATCCCACATCATCAGCTTGTTCAAAGTGCAGTGCTCTTAGTGGGGACAAAATCCAGAGGTTGCTGCTTAAATAATGTGCCCAAATTTCTGACATGAGCCTGAAGAGCCTCATTTCATACTGTTTCTAAAAATGGCCTTTCTTAAAACAGATGTTGGCAGCAAGATCCCCAGTTAGGTCTGTGAATACACCCCCCTATCCACAAAATCCCTGCTCACCTTTGTGCTCTGAACAAGCACTGGAAAAATCAATTAATTAGTTAAGAAACCTCCAGGTCTGACCAGGCAGGAGCAGTTTGCTGGCATGGAGACAGCTTGCTGCCTTTGGCAGACACAGATCATGTTGGTGGAACATGGCAGAAAAGATCACTGAGCTGCTGGCTAAGGGAGTTCATCCTGGTCTTGTGGAAAAGGGGAAGTAACTGGGAGGCAGCTTTCTACTGTGTGGCTTTCTGGAGAGTCTGGGATAAACTGCATGCCTAGCTGATGTGTATTTATGATAAATAAACAGTTCTTATTTTCCAGACATCCCCCCCCTTCAGTCTCCTCTTTATTTTGTTGGCCTTTATGTCTTCCAGCTGGTGATGTTGGTTTGTCTCTCTTTGGATGCTGTTTGGTTCTTCAGGACATCAAGCACTGGACATGGTGGCCGTGAAAACAAGAGAGTGTAGAGGGGAAAGCAGGGGAATCTGTAGCTGTGAACCCTGTTAGTTTTGTGTCTGAAAATGGGATATAGCCCTTGGTTTGAATGCAGGAGCAGTGGCTGTTCAGACAGAAATGCCATGCTAGATTCCCTCTGTGCCTGCTTTACACCATGCAAATGGTTTATAAGAATCCTTTCTCCTGCTCAGTGGGGCTCTGAGCAGCCCTGGTATTTGTTTAGCTTATCTTTAAATTGCCAGATTAAGATGCTGGGACTGGGTTTGGTTAACTCTCTGGGTGCTGTGCTGGGCAAGACAACCTCCAGCTCTTTAAGCTACAGGAAGCCTGGCTGTGCACAGAGGAGAGAAAAATTCCTGCTGTTTGGGGGACCATTTGAGAAGTTTTATTAACATCACCTAACATTTCATTTTTGTTCAGATATGAGGAAAAGAATAGGGACAGTTTAGAGAGTGCTGAGACAGTCAAAGAGTCACCTTTTCCATCCTACAGCTGGTGATAAATCCTGTCAGGAACATTGTGGCAGGACCAGGACAGTGACTGTCCCCATGGGCATTGCTGAGGTACCTCTAGTCCTGGGGGCACTCGTGGTCCTCTCCCAGGAAGAAAGACACTGAGGGGCTGGAGCATGTTCACAGAAGGGAACAGAACTGGGGAAGGGACTGGAGCACCAGGAGCAGCTGGGGGAGCTCAGCCTGGAGAAAAGGAGGCTCAAGGGGAACCTTTGGCTCTGCACAACTCCTGACAGGAGGGGACAGCCAGGTGGGAGTCAGGTTCTGCTCCCAGGGAACAACGGACAGGATGAGAGGGAACAGCCTCAAGTTATGCCTAGACAGGTCCAGATCAGTTATTGGGAAAAATTCTTCACTGAAAGTGAAGTGTGCCAGTGGTCAGGCACTGGCACAGCTCCCTGGGGCAGTGGTGGAGTCACCATCCCTGGAGAGATTCTAAAGCCATGTGGATGTGGCACTTGGGACATGGGCTAGTGCTGCATTAATGGCTGGACTTGAGGATCTTTTCCAACCCAAATGATTCTGTGATTGTAACATGGACTGAAGCAATTCAAACCTCTGGTGATTTGTGCTGGGAGCAGCACAGCAGGTGAGTGTGGAATCCTGCAAGCTGCACACCTGATAAAGTGCCTAAAAATAGGAGTGCTGATACAATGAGCTGAGGCTGGATGCTGGTTTGTGACCTTTGCTGCACTGAGAAGCAGAGTGTGCTTGGAGCTGGCCATGAACTGCCTGACACATCTCTAACCTCCCCATCCTGTGAATCCTCCAGGAATCCCAGCAGCCCTTCAGGTGCTCATTTTTTGCCACAAAGGATTTGTGACTAAAATGTCAAATAAGATGTCTGTAACTGGAGTGCACACCTACCCTGTCTCCCTGTGCCCACTGAACATGGGGAGAGGTGGTGATGGTGCTGGGATGCAGGAAGGAGCCACAGCAGCAGGATCAGGAGGGTGCTTTGGCCCAAACCTCACATGTTCTATCACTGCTTTGTCTGAGCCACTGGATCCTCACCCCACCTCAGCTCTTCCTTTTAGTTTGCAAATACCTGCAGGGAGTGCTGGTGTGTGAGGATGATATTCCTGGCCAACAGAGCAGATCCTGGTGGGAAAAGGTGGATGTATGGCATCATGTTGATGAACACAAACTGAAGTGCTGACAGGAACACGGGGAAGCTGCTCTACAGCTGGAGTCTGGATGATGATTCTGTGTCTGACAAGGCAACAGAGGCTCTTTGGTAAATATTTTCCTGTAAGCAATGCTGCTTTGTGCAGAAAATTGATCTACTGGATTTAATTTTTTTTTCTGAGATCTCATTTACAGCTGCCTGACTTTATCTTGTGTTAGGTTCCTGGGGTTTTGTGGGGGGTTCTTCATTTTTCACTACAAGTTAAACTCTGTGTGCTGAAAAGCCATTGGTGATGAACAGCGTGGCTTCCTCTCCTGCCCTCCCAGACTCATCAGCTGTGAAGTCAAACCTATATTCTCCAGGGCAGAAGATGGAAAATATTTATGGAGAGTGAAATGCAGTTTGAAAGGACATTCCAGAGACCTCGTGCTCTCAGACTTGGACAGAATCCCTCTCACGTCTGCTGTGGGATGTTGAAAGTGGACTGGCCATAAAGAGGATCAGGGGGCCAGACTCAGAACAGTTTTCTCTTGTCCAGGCTTCCTGCTGAGACCATCGAGAGTGTCTTGGCTAGGCTCCAGGTCTGTGATTTATGGGCAAACCACAAGCCAGGAATCTGCACTCTAAGCTCCTTGAGCAGCAACTGTTTAAAACATTATGGGAAGAAATGGCCACTGTTTCCAAAAGAAAACTTGGGAGCCGTTAATAATGTTCAGCACTTCTACAGTTATTAATTAATCCTCCTGCTCTTGTTGTGAACAGAGTCAGAATTATTCTTACTGTACAAATAAGGTCTGCATGGAGCTTAAATAGATTTCCTTAAGAGACACAGTCAATCTGCATTAAGGACACAGCACAGGACTCCAGAATCCCAGCACTAAGTGAAACAGACCCCTCCAGGATCCAGAGGCATGAAAAACATGGATTTGGATGAGGCAGTAAACACAAACTTACAGCACCTTCAAGGGGGCTCTGCCCAACCCTGCTCAGCTGAAAGTTCTTCCCAGGGCAGTTCTAGGTCTGCCCAAACCCTGCCCATTGAAATCATGTTGTTTCCCAGTAACCCCTGGGTTCAAAAACTCCTGAGATTTCAGAGAATCTATGGAAGCTTGGCTGCTTATTGCAATTATCCTGTACCAAGTCCTTTCCAGCTGGTTTTCTACCCTATTGTTTGGGAAGAAAAGGATGCTAAAATCTGTCTTGGTCTCTACTCAGAACTGCTCACCTCCTGATGCTTCTGGAGTGAGTGAAACACGGGTTTTCCTCTTATTTCATCAGCAGGAAGGAAAAAAAAGGTCATTTGTTCTCCCTCTGTTCTCAGATTCATCTTTTGTTTCTCTGTTACCTCCCTCTTTACACTTCACCTGCATCTTCCCATGGCTGATGCTGTGGTTCCATGCAGCCCAGCCCAGGGGAGGATTTTCTCTGCCTGGACACTCATTTCCTCATTCTCCCAGGATAAACAGTGTTCCTTGGTCCTGGAGCTCCTTCTAGCAAGTCACAAAATCCTTCCCATCACATCCCTCCTGGAACTGGTTTGACATGCAAACATGTGGGAATAAGTAAAGTCTGCCATTAAGTCCTGGCTGAAATGGAAGAGCTGGCAGGAGCACAGGGACCAAAAGCTTCAGTAAGTACTTAAATTTGTAAAGATTCCTGATGGTCTCATTGTTAAATCTATTTACAGTGGCAGGAAAGATGAAAAATTAGGGAAAGAAGTAGTTTCCTTTTCATTTTAAATCCACATAGCAAAAGGTATTGTAATGAGTTGTGCATTAAACATCCATCCAGTGTTATTCCAAATGTCATGGCAGGATCTGCACGGGATTTGGGGTCAGTTCATCCAGTCTGAGGAGCCAAGCAGAGCTTGTTCTCCTTCTGCAGCCCAAGTAAAAGAGGCATAACTGGGGTTAAAACCCAGTCCAGAACTAGATCAATAAACCAGTCCTTCATGGAACTGTGCCACATTAAATCCTTTGAATCCCAGGAATCTTCAGTCAGAGCTGAGGCAGGAGGCAGAGGGAGATTCAGCTACAGTTTTGTTCCTCAGTCCCTGGACTTGTTCTGCCCCAAGTAGTTTAGCAGGTATTTTATAAAACAAGTGTTCAAAGCTACCTTGCACCATGCTTCAGGAAATCAAAGGACAGGGGTTAGGGGTTTTAGATGGGAACTGTGTTTTTAATGTGTTCAGAGATTCTTTAATGCCCAGTGCCCTGGCTGAATGATGGTGATTCTTCTTGGAAATGATAATTCATTTCACTACCCAGGAGAACCAGATGGATTTTGGTTTATACCACTCAAACTGGTGCCATGTGAGTTACTGAATGGAAACAGGCTTGTTTTCCTGGCAGGTTACAACAGGAGATGGATACAGTGGCCTGTACCATCCCAAAATTCACACTTGAGAGGAAAACAAACCAAGCTGCTCTTGAGGAAAATGCTGCATTTTTCTTTGTTTGGCCTTTTCAAGTCTCTGTGCTGAGTTTGCACTGAGCTGTCATCCAGAAGGGAGATTTACACAGTAAATTGATGCAAACCCCAAACTTTCTCATTGCAATTGGCCTCGGTGGCTGCTTCTGTGATCACTGCTGACCTGGATTGAATCAATTTGTATGAATAGTTTAAAAAAGTTTACCTGAACATGCCAAAGAGCCACCAGTGTTACAAGTCTTAACAGAAAGCAGGGGATCTGCTCTGAAACTGAGCAGAAAGTGAAGCAGAAATTTTGAGCAATGCTGACTGCAGCACACTGGGGATGAATATGCACATTCTGTGCAATATGTAATTTGTGTGCCATAGATATGTAGATAACAATATTTACTATAAATCCCACTGCACAGCCAATTCTAGCAGTTATTTTGAAAACCTTTTCATGTCAGCAATGATGTTCACAAGTCCCATAATGGTTGTTTTCTGCAGAGACAACCCAAAGCCCCAGGGTGACAGTAAATACCCTGCCTCTCTCAGTGTGTCCCAAGTGCTGTAATTCAAGAGTTAGTACACATTAAATTAAACCAAAATTTTCATTCTGGAGCCTAAAACACTGGAGCCCTGAGCCCTATCTGATATAGAGCAGTTCCCTTGGGGGGGAAGAAAAGATAATTATTAAAAAATTGGGAGTGCAAATCAGATCAGCAGCCTGATTTTGGGAGGGCTGCTTCTCCTTGCTGCACCTGTCACTGGTGCTGCATCCTCCAGGTGATGCTGGGTACAAACTGTGACCAGAGAACCAGGTCCTTGGTGCCTTTAGGAATGGCCTTGAAGTGTCCTGTGAAATAGATGCCATTTGGGAGCCAGGATGGACCATTAATGCCAGTGCTTTTGGATGCACTTCACTGGGAATACCACAATTCATTTGGCTTTTGAGTGCTTGTGAGTTCACTTTAGGGCATTGTGCAAGGAGATGTTCTTGTGCCTTGGTGTAGCTCCTGTGTCTTGGTTCAGAACTGGAGTATTTTCAGTCTGTTTGTGCAATGGGCACTTGCAAGTCCTTGCAGGATTTTCTTCTGAGGACTCCTAATTCCCACCAGTGCAGCAACTTGAGCAAGAACTGGAATAAACCAGCAGAAGTGTTGAAAGACACAAACCAAAGGATTTCTTCTCATCAGTTTTGACAGGGACATGTTGAACCTCTGGGGGAGATTCAATGCAGAAAATACACCCCTCAGTTCTGCCAAAATAACCATTCTTTGCTTAAAATTCAAGGCTTTCCAGCTAAAATGGTTTGGACAGTTTAAAAATTAAATTGCTTTGCTGGAAGTAAAAACTCACAGTGCCTCAAGAGCTTATTTCATTCTAAAAGTTGTAGTTGATTCTTTTTTCTTAAAGTTTCCAAACAGGCAATGCCATGACAGCCTCAGTTTCTTTTGGTGATGTCAAATTATGGAGTGAGATGTAATTATGGGACAATGTTATGTGTAAAGGAGACATCACATTGTTCACCATTAGAACTGATTTGTAGTTATTAGTGAAGTGCCTGCCTTGATCTTTTCAAGCTCCTGCATGTTCTGTGTACCACTAATCCTCTTTCCTCTGCCTCCTGGCCTCTTAGGAAGTGCTGCTCAGGAGTGATTTTGGTTCTTGCCAGAGCCACACTGAGCATTGAGAAAGAAGTTCTGATTTCAACACTGAAATCCTAATTTCAATCACACATTCAAAATGCAGATCCAGCACATGAACCCTCCCACCCCATCTGAGGTGATTTTACACCTGCAAACCTCTGGCTACAATTAGCCAATGATTTGGAGGAAATTATTGTTTATCCTGACTCCAAGGTGATACTCACTGAGGATCCTGAGCCCTGAGAAGCTAAATGTAGTGAGTAGAGCACTTGTTTTCCTGCTCAACTCCAGGCAGAAAAAAGTACCAAAAAAAAAAAAAAAAAAAAAGGCAATGCTCTTTTGACAGAACAGCTTGAGTTATGCCACTGCTCACCGTGAAATTTCAATGTTTCCATCAATTTCCACATGAGCAGCACAGCTTTGATTACAACCCCAAAACATTACAATTGTAATGGGCTTCAGCTGCAGCTGCACAGCCGGCACAAGTGTACCTGAGGTTTTAACGTGGAGTGATTTTAAATGTTAGTTCCATGCTCACGAGCAAGTGGTGTACATTTCTCTCCCTACTTAAAATTTATATTTTTATAGATAGATTGCTTGATTTCTATATATTTGAACTTCTTAAAAATACAAACGAGCCGTGCCGTACCATATGCTCTCCTCTTTCGGTGGTGTTCTGGCCATTCGCCTCAGTGACAGGCGGTGCCAAGGACTCGACCAAACGCCCTCCATGTTCTTACTTAACGTCCCCGCCGGGCTCGTTGGGGCCGTGAGGGGGAACATGGTGACCGGGCCGCCGCCGGTGGCCCGGCCCGCCCGCTTCGTGCTAGGTTCGCCCCAGTAGACACGCCACCCCGTCGGAGAGAGGCTCAGGCTGTTCTCCGGGAGCGACGAGCGGCAGCGTCCCGGGGCCTTTGGCCCCGCCGCCAGCAGGGGAGGAGCCCCCAGCCCCGTGAGGGGAATGGAAGGTGGGGGCGGGTGGGAACGGTCCCTACGCCAACCGATGGCGGGAAGGCGGTGCGCATGCGCGGGCAGCGTGAGGGCCCTGTCAACGTCCCGCGGGCCGGGCCTGCACATGCGCGCCGCGCCGCGCCCGCAGCGAGCCGAGCAACGCTGCTGGAGCCCCGCGCATGCGCTCCGGCCGTGCACCGGGGCTCCCCGCCGTGGCGGCGGGGCGCGGGCAGGGCCGCCGGCCTGGGGCGCGGACAGGTGGGTGGGCGGCCGGGCCGCGGCGGCGGGCCCTGCCCGGGCTGGGGCGGACGGGCGGGAGGGAAGCGCTCCCAACGGCGGCAGGCGGGCGGGCGGAGTGACGTCATGACGCCGGCGCTTTCAGCGCGACGCGGCGCCACCTGGTGGCGGGGAGGGGGTGGCGTTGGACGCGGGGCTGGCCTCACCACAGGCGTTACGTCACCCATATTACGTCATTGGAAGGACGCCACCCATGACGTCATTCCAGGGCGCGCGGGGCGGTCCCTGAGGGGCTGAGGGGAGCCCAGGCCCCGAGCGGGCCCGGCTGGAGCTCAGCTCGGGGCAGCACCCGGGCACAAACGGTGCTGGAGGATGCGGCTCCATCCTCGGTGCTGGCATCAAAGGCAGAAATTCGGGCACAAAGCAGAGGCAGAGCTGCTGAGGGTAAGGAGAGAGGGCGCCAGGGATCCGAGCAGCTCTCCCACTGCCAGCCGGCAGGATTCCCTGGAAACGTTAACGGGCCCAGCTTCAAAGCGAGCTTCTGTCTGGCAGGGTTACCAGGGAAAGCAATTCTCTCTCTGCGTTTGTTGCTGCTTTGTGAAGAAGCGTAGAGTTTTATCTGTTGTTTCCAGGCTCAGGGGCACACGGAGCAGCAAATTCAGGAGAGTGAAGAGGGACTCTGGACAAGAGCCTGGAGCCACAGCACAAGGGGGAATGGCTCACCACAGGGCAGGGTTGGATGGGATTTTGAGGAGAAATCGGTCCCTGTGAGGGTGGGCAGGCCCTGGCACAGGGTGCCCAGAGCAGCTGGGGCTGCCCCTGGATCCCTGGCAGTGCCCAAGGCCAGGCTGGGCAGGGCTTGGAGCAGCCTGGGACAGTGGGAGGTGTCCCTGCCATGGCAGGGGGTGAGGATGGGATGAGCTTTAAGGTGATTTCCATCCCCACCATTCCATCATTCTATGATGTGGGCCTGCCTTGAAGGCAGGCAGTGTCAGCTGCTGTACTGACAACACTTGGTCCCTAAACCTGCAGACACACAGGTGTTTATTTTAACCATGCAGATTTTAGATAAAGCCAAAATTACAGTTGGGCAAAACCAGTTTGACTCCAGTAAAGCCTAAAGGCAGTGCCATTGGCTGTTGCTCAGTCTATTGGCTCTGTAAGAACTCTCAAAAATCACAAACTGGATTTTGTGTACAAAAAAAGACCCTTATATGCTTGGTTTTTGTATCTGTCTAAAATACTGTTCTTCCTGTCTTGGTGCCTTCTTTGCCCTTTGATTTTGGTGCTTGGATGAGAACAGTTACCTGGACAGCAGTAAAGGTGTGTCAGAGGCAAACTGAAAACACAGAATTGTTACCATAAGCTTTACATTTGGAAGAAAATGGACCTGAAGTTCTTTTGACTTTGCTTTTCCCACTGGGTCAATTTCCATTACATGCAGAGTGTTGAGGGGTTCAGTGTAGCTCTTGTGTGTGATTTCAGCTGAGAGCAAGTTATTCATTGCTATGAATTAGTGAAGTGTTAGTGTGAAAGATGCATTATCAGGTCACCTAAAGAAATCCATGATGACTTTGGTCACCTTTTCAAAGAGAGCATCCTCCTGTTTTAGAGAAATCAAGATATCAAGATACTTTGTTAAATTTTCCCCAATATTCGGTTTCAACATAATCACAAATCAGAAGATAAGATTTTTGGGAAAAAAAATCAGTAGAACTGCTCTTGTTTTGAGTGAATGTGCACTTCAGAATAACACTGCCT
This sequence comes from Molothrus ater, assembly GCF_012460135.2. Lineage (NCBI taxonomy): Eukaryota > Metazoa > Chordata > Aves > Passeriformes > Icteridae > Molothrus > Molothrus ater. The sequence continues at coordinate 14,001,735 of NC_050493.2, read as the reverse complement.
TCTTGGAGAGGAATAGCTTGAATGTTTAACATGGGAGTGTTCTTACTTGTCTCTGTTTTCACTTTTGCATTAATTATTCAGTTCATCCTCTTGCCACAAATGTCACTGCTCCATTCTTGATCTAGAAAACAGCAGAACAGGTTGACATGGTCACAGTTACCCCTGTTGGAGTGGATCAGGCACCTGGGACAAGGCCACACTGAGGTTTGGCAGAATGATGGCCTGTCCAGGGGTTCCCTTTCTTGGCAGCTTGATCCTGGTGGTTGGGGTCTCTCCCAGCTCAGTTCCTAAGGTAAAGAACAGAAAAACAGGACAGGCAGAGAGTTAATCTCTGTGGGGTGGCACTAGAAACATAAGTGGCAGCTGTTTGCAGCTGCATTTGGAAACTTATCTAGCTGCATTGGAATAATTTTAAAGGCCTTGTATTGATTTTGTTGGATTTTAATTAATCATTTTGTCCCTTGACACTCCTTTAGTGGTTTATAGAAGAATTACCCCTCTGATGACACAGAGAGCTCTTGTTATTAGCTGAATGTAGGTCTGGCTTTTTATAAACTGTGTTGATTTGGTTGAATTTTATTACCCCTCTTTATTCATCAATTCCCATATAAGCCCTTTCTTGATCAGCCTAGTGTTTAGCTCAGTGTGCAGGATGGGTGTTTACTTCCCTAATTGTCCTTTTTGAAAAATCACACTGACTTCTGCTTGCAAATGATCTGATTCTGTTGACAGAAACACCTTCAGCAGCTGCATTTCAGTGTGCTTTGGATTGCTCCTAAAATAGCTGCTTTCAGCACCATCAGGGGGTGGGTATTATGGAAACATTTAGTATTTGCAGGATTAACAGTTCCACAGTTTGATGGAGTGGCCTTGGTAGGTTTTTCTTCTTGGTTTTCATGTACACCAAAAAAGGTCTTTTTTGAAAGTCCTTAACTTTTTCTGACAAGGTGATTTTACCTCCTGGTTTTAATACATTGCATTGTTTATATTCAGAATCCAATTCCATCACCATGATAATATTTTAAATCTTTGTTTTTATTATCACTCTGATTACTTTTCCTTCTCTGAAAACCAAGTGAGTTTTTATCAAGTATTTTTCTCTTTGTTGAGTTGTGGGGCCTCTACCAAAGTGTTTTTATTCAGTCCTTGAAATCAATTGTATTATTCTCTTTAAATTAATAACTTGTTATTTTCAGTCAAACCAATTTGATTTTTGCATCACCAGCTGGTTCTCTCTGTGATTTATGTGCTGCTGTGTTTGCATACAATTGTCTTATTTTCTTTAAATTAATAACTTGTTATTTTCAGTCAAACCAATTTGATTTTTGCATCACCAGCTGCTTCTCTTTGTGATTTATGTGCTGCTGTGTTTGCATACAACCAGGAGCATTTGAGTGACCGTTGGTTTTTATTTTTCTCTTCACTTCCCCTTTATCCTTCCAGAGGAGATATAAAGTGAATTTTCTATTCTGGGGACGTGTTGGTAGAGGGACACTTTGTTGTGTAAGTAATGATTTTAAATTCTGTCTGGAGTGTGATGGATTTTTTTGGTGCCTGTGAAATGCTTTGAAATGCTTTGCCACATGAGCAGGGTGCTGGCAGGGGGAGGTGTAGCCCTCAACAGGAATGTGAGGACTGAAGGATATCAGATATGGAAGTGGGTGGTGCCAGATGGACACTGATGCTGATCCCTGCTAAGATTGCTCCTTGCAATCTCAGGATGATTTTCCTACCTAGCATTCCCTTTCTATAGAAACTTGAATTAATTTCTCATTTCCTATTTTCCACGTCTGGTTTTGTTACCTTTTTCTGGCACAGGGAAGCTGGCAGAGACCAGGACAAGAGAGTTGTACCTCTCTGGATTCATGTTTTGCACTTACATCTGTTCTCTCCTCACAGAACAAGCCCTGTTGTCCTCAGTGTTAAATTTTTGCACTTTTGCAGCCTCAGAGACCCTGCACTGTACAGATACAGTGTCATGTCTTTCTAAAGCAGTGATAAAGGTGTTGCTTAGTGCAGAAAACAGGCTCTAGTGAAGAATCCATAAAAGGTTGGAGGATAATGTGCTTTTTCAGAAGTCACACCATTGACATGTAGGTTCTTCTCCATCAGGAACCAGCAGGAAGATTTTTTTGTTACAAGATTTGGTCTGGAGGAATCCCTAGACACCTTCTGGTGTGGCTGCCAGAAAAAAACACTGCAGAAATTCTTCCCTCTTGCAGTGTTTGGTCTGACTTGACTGGAAGTTTTATCACTAACCCTCAGATCTTTGGCTGCAGCTTCCACAAAAGGAGAAGAAGGTGATGAAAGCTCCAGTGCCAGCCCAAGTGGTGCCTCCCATCATCCTGCTGCTGCTGCTGCCAGCCCTCTGTAATTAGTGTGGGTCATCCAGGCCCTGGCAATCAGCTGATTTCTGAAGACAGGTGAAGCTGGAGGGAGGGCTGGGGTAGAAAGGTGCCTTCCTTTGGACTCACTCCAGCAGGTCCACATCCTTTCTGTGCTGAGGACCTCAGACAATAATTCAGGTTTTGGTTTTGCCTCACTTTCTAATGTTAATTAATCCCATTTCCCTTAGCATTTCTGGTGAAATACAGGAGATTGTTTGCAAGGTGCTTTCCTGGTTTTGGAAGAATAAAGTGAATTTTTCTTTGAAGATGAGAGGAATTGAGGAGCAGATGTGCTGTGGTGCTCAGGAGGGGAGAAGGTTTCTGCTGTGTGCAAGCTGTGGAGGCCTGCCCAGCACTGATGGGCTGTTGTAGCCACGGTGGTGACATGTTCTTGGAGGCTGAAATGGCAGGAGAATGGTTCCTGGAACAGACAGAGAGTGTAAAGCAGCAAGGGAGCAGGCCCAAATGTTGTGTGTTTGAGAGCATGTCAAGTTGGGCTGCTGGTGGAAAAATGTTTGCAGGGGTTAAAAGAGAGGCTGCTCTGAAATGTGGGAGGGTAGCAGATGTTTTAGCTGTTTGGGGTTTTTTAAGGGTTTTATGATTTACCTAAGTAATTGCAAGGCAGTAAGTTGAAGGTATGTAGTAGGTGCCTACTTTTAAATCATAGAATTACAGAATAATTTGAGTTGGAAGGGACTTTAAGATCATCCAGTTCCACCCCCCTGCTCTGGACTGGGACACCTTCCACTATTCCAGATTGCTCCAAGCCCTGTCCAGCCTGGCCTGGAACACTTCCAGGGATGGGGCAGCCTGTGCCAGGCCCTCACCACCCTCCCAGGGAAGATTTCCTTCCCCATATCCCATCTACTCCTACTCCCTACAGTGGGGAGCCATTGCCCCTTGTCCTGTCACTTCAGGCCCTTGTCCAAAGTCCCTCTCCATCTTTTTTGTAGGCTCCCATCAGGTGCCTATTGAAATGGAGCAAAGGATCATCAAGAGCAGTCATTTCAAAATACACTAAATCCACCCTTTTCCCTTGATTTACCAGGTTCTATCTTTGATCCTTGCTGGTCCTGCTTTGTACCATTTTGCTGATCCATGTTTGCTTAAAGGGCACAGCTGGGCTATAGATTTGGCATCTCAGTGAACAGGTAAGTGCTGCTGATTATTTTATTTATGATTTGTTGAGTCTTAAAAACATCCAAAATGAATTGAATATTACACTGAAAGAAATGACTTTCAAAACCATTGCTTTTTGAGCTCAATAAACTGGTGCCAAAGCTGGTTATTAGGGGCAGCAATAGCAGCAACTTCAGAAATACTGAGTTGTTGAAGAGAGTAGGAACCTGGGGGTCTGGAAAGGGAGGAGTAATACAGATAAATTCTTAGTTTTGCATCAGAGGTTTGATCAGATCTGCCTGGGACACTGAACGTTGATAGCAAATGCCAAAGTGCTGCTCTGTTTCAAAGTTTAATATCAGGAACTCACCATAAATAATCCAGCAGTACAGATGTACTGAGGTATTTAAAGCCATGTAGGATGTGAGATTTGGGACTTCTCCACATGCTGTCTCCTCCTTACAAGAAAATGGTCAATTTACAGTTATAACTACCCCAGTGTTCTGTCCAGGAAAAGGAAATTTATGAACTGGCTACATAAAGCCTTTGTTTCTAACAGAAAATCACTCCAAGATTCACAGCAAAATCCTCTGCAGGTCTGGGAGCCTGAGTTTAAAATAAATAAATCCATTAACATCTGTAATTGCTTATAGGAAAGGCTGACCCATGGAAGTGTGTAACCAGCATTCCTCAGCCTCTCATGTCTGCAGCCAAGCCATTTGAGAAAACAATCCCCCCATGTGTTTTTCCTGCTTTTTGAGTCCTTCTGTGCCCAGAGCTTTACTGGAGTAACTGGACCACAGCTGCTGCCATTCCAAGTGAAACACTCTGCTTTAGGTCTGAAAGAAGGAGGTTTTGGGAGCAATAAAAACCCCTGGTAAAATAGCCAGAACCATCATGAACTCAGGACTAGGAAGAAGGGGACAAAGAAAACATGTAAGAATAGAGCTCTAGTTTTAATGTTGATGGCATTTCCATCTGGACACTGTACCCAATGCTGTTCCAGGTAATCCCTGCCTAGTACTGCTGTTCTTGCTGTAGCTGAAAAGATTAGGAAATTCATTTAAAAATACCATTTATGTAGTCTGTTTACCTCATATATGTGACAGCAGTTTGGGAAACATGATCAGTGCTGTGGTTTATTGAGTACTCAGGGGAAGAATTCAGCAGGAACAGGAGAGCTAATCCCAAGTGAGCAACAGTGGAAGTAAGAGGAGAGAAAAGGTGAATGTGTTTAGTGGAATTGTTCTCTGACTTGTCTTAAAACCCATTCTGAAGTGCCAGAAACTCCATTTATTTACATTTCCAAATGAGGTTGGGCTCTCTTCTCTGAAACTGTAGTGTCTCAAAGTGTTCGACACTCCAGAATCACTGCATGAGCTGAAGGAGGGAGTTTTTCCCTGCTGCATTTGCTGGTCTTGTGCTATATAAGTATATATAAGTATATATATATAAGTATATGTTATAATATATATAAGTAGGAATGTTGTATAACAGAAGGACTGTCTGAATGCAGAGCTCCAAGACAAAACCCTACCCCATATCAGATAGCTGTTTTAAAGTCTCTCCTCTCCTTTGCTGATATGGCTTGGCATGTCTGTAGTACAGTTATAGGGACACTCTTTGGGGTCAATATGTGCTGTTTCTAATCTCAGTATTTCATGCAAATTCTCTTCTCCTTCAGCAATTTACACCTTGTCCCACAGTGCATCTGCCTGTACCATCATGCATGACAACCTGCTTTTGTTTCTTTGTTTAAGGGCTTTCTTAAGTGTCTCTCTGAAGCTCTGTACCTTGCCATGATGATCCTACACGTGCTCTGCACAAACTGAGGTGCCTAACTTATAATCCAGAGTCTTCTGAAGAGCCAGCTTGTGAAAGCAGGTGAGGTCCTTGGAGAGAAAACGTGCTCTGCTGAATGTGAATTAAGTGTGGAAGAATGAACTGTTGGAAGTGCCCACTCTGTCTGGTGACCTCATTGGAATCTGGAGAATGGACATCTCTGAGGTGCTGGAAGGGCTGATGCAAATCTGAACTGATTCTGGTGCTTCCCCCCTGCCCTCCAGTCCTCACAGTGTTCCTGGAAAGCCAATGGATGAACAGGACAATGATTTTAAAGAGTTGTGGGCAAATATTTTGAGTGGGGCAAAGAAAAAGGCTGGGGATGCTGAGGCAACAAAGAGGGGTCAGAACAGGCCAAAGAGCACCACAACACGAAGCAAATTGAGAAGAGGCAAAGCTGCTGCTAAGAGCAAAACCCAACATCACTCACCAGCAGTGAAGGAGAAAAACATCCTTCAAAATCTGGGTCCAAAGGAGCAAACATTGGTGCATGAAGAAGATGGTGATGCTGCAGCCTGTAGTGGTGAGACTGCACAGGGGGATGGAGCAAGGAGCCCTCTCCCTGCCAGCCAGCTGAGCACAGGGACCTCTGAGGGTAGCCAGAGGTCTCTGGCAGGTAAGTGACCCTGAACAGTTCAAACAGAAGATAGGCAAGGACTGGGAGGACTCTGTAGCTCAGGGAAGGTTCTGAGAAATCCATCCAGAGGGGATGCAGCAGCACTGTTGGATGGTTTGCACCTTACACAGGTTTAACCTAGCAGTGTGTCCCTCAGCAGGGTGAAGCCTTGGTACAAAGTGATTCGTTGGCCAGTGGTTATTTACTGTTTTTTGCAGTATCAGAGCTGAGAAAAGTACTCTCAGATCATCCAGAAGCAAGCTCAGAGTATATTGTGGTGCTTTTTTGCTTTTTCACTCAGTGCTTCATTGTGTGGTGACATCCCTCACTGGATGTTTTCAAGGGCAAAAATATGAATGAGTTAAAAAAGGTGTTGGATTAATTCATAAAGGATTAGTCCTTCAGTAGCTGTTACACATGATGGCCACAATGCAGTCACCAGTGGGGAAGTCCTTAAACTGATAGATTGGGTCAGTCAGGAATGGGACATTGTGTGGTGGGAATGCTGGGAGAGCAGAGCTGTGGGACAGCCTTCCATGTCCCTGCTGGAGACCATGCAAGGCTTCCTTAATATTCCTGCCTATAAAAGGATTACAAAAGTCTCTAAATGCCCCTGTAGCACAGAACCCCAGTGTTGTTACTGTGGCTACACAAATTGTTCACTTCTCCAAGAGTGGCTGTTGCAGAACTGAGCCTGGGCCAGGCTGCTGGCAGGGAGGGGCCTCCCAGCAGCTCAGTGTCTTTAAAACTGCCTGCTAAAAGTGGTGTTTTCTCCCCCTCTAGTAAATCCTCCAAGTGGCTGTTCCCAGACTACCTTCCCCTTCCTTCCTGCTACTCCTCCAGGATCCTGCTCCTCGCCCACCCCCAAGGTGAGGGTGGCAGAGCTGGTGGTGGAGAGAATGCAGCAGTTCAAGAGGGTGGCACCCGAGCAGCTGAAGCACAGCTCGGATGGGGGCGTGCCAAAGGCTGCAGCCAGCTGGGATTTCCCTGCCAGGAGCCAGGAGCAGGAGCCTCCTGAGGATGGTACGTGTCTCCTCTTGGCTCTGGTGTGTGCAGAATGAGTGCCTGGTGAGAATGGTTGCCTCAGGAGCAGTCCTGGATCCCAGGGCTTTGTTCCTTGCTGGCCTAGTGGCTTGCTGTGCAAATCACTCCAGATCCCTGAGAGGACTTTGTTTATCCTTTTTTCCCAGCTCTTCTCTAAGGCTGAATTAACCTCATGTAAGTTCTAAAGAAATAATTGTCTTTTTGGAAACAGGTTGAAATTCCAACAGGATCGGTGAACTTGGTCATCCTTCCCTTGGGACAGTGTCAGGCAGCTCTTAGGTAGCCCCATCCAAGCACTCTCTAAGGTGATATGTTCTGTGTTGATAAATGGAATTCACAGCAAATTTACTCTGCTTGGTTCTTTATAGATCAAGTCCCTGTTGGTTCTGTATGGACATGAAAATCTGCTGTGTTATTTGATGTACAAAATTCCCTATTTTCCACAGAAACTTCAGCCAAAACTGTCCCTTCATTGTCCCTGACATGTGATGCACTGTGAGCAAATTGTCACCTCCTGCTCCTGGGCTGGTCCAGTCTGGGAGTGTTTGAAGGGAGCAGGTTGTACCTTTCCTGGTGGAGATCAGGTGTGAAGATGCAAGGGAAAGATTGCAATGAATTTTTGTGTGTCTGGTTTAATAATGACAAGTGTACCAGTTTCTCACCTTCCATACAGGATTTAGTTTTCCATCTCACATCATCTCTGCCTTCTTTGCCAGATACCCAGCATCTCCCATCCGTGGAACACGACAGTGCTCTGGCTTTGGCTCTCCAGCAGGAATCCAAGCAGGAAGGCCTGGCAAGCCTGGAGGATGCAGGTTTGTTCTTCTGTCAGATCTGCCAGAAGGATCTCACAGCCATGAACAGCCTGCGGCGAGAGCAGCACGTCAACAGGTCAGACACCAGCAGGACCTGTCTGTCCTTCCATCCAGCCCCCAGAGACTGCTCACTCAGCCCAGCCAGGGGAGAAAGTGGGAGCAGGGATTCTGCATAAGGGTCTTTACCTTTAAGGCTTGAATTAAGGAGTCATTTTGGTGTGAAAGCAGAGGCTGATTGCCTTGCCCTGCAGGGCTTCTGTGTGTGTGTGGCCAGGCCAAATCTGCTTTCAGTAGCAGTGGAGCTGCCATTGTAAAGGAACTTGGTGATCTTAAAGGTCTTTTCCAACCATAGTAATTCCATTAGTGATGACTCCCTAATGCAAACGTTGAGATCTACTGATTTCAGCCAACAAAGTTGTGTTTGCTCTGTTTTGATAAAATTCATCTAAGGACAAATGTGAAAGCAGTGGCTGCTTTCCCAATCAAATGGAAGCCAGGATCAGGTATGTCACTGTATCTGAGCTGTTTGCTGAGGGAAATATGATGCTACTCAGAGAGATGACTCAGTTGAAATTACTGCCCTTCATTTAACAATTTCCTTAGTAATAAAAATCAAACACAATATATTATGTACAGGCAACTCTCTGGAAATTGAAACTGTGCTTTTCTGTTGACAAAGTATCAGAAACAACACATTTGAATGACTGTAAATTCTTAATTCAAGCACTTCCAGATAGCAGGAGTGATGTAAATTGTCCAGTCCTACATCATGTTACTGACTGGCTCCCATTGATCAGGAGTTTGCACCTGCAGCTTTCTAGGTGTTATTGTTGTTTCTGTTTTCAGACAACTTGTGCTGCTTGAGAGACAAAAACTAGAAAACAGTGAGAGTGCTAGATATGTTTTTTGGAAAGTCAGGCTTTCTGAACTATTCACATGTAATCATGTGTTGAGATTACAAGGTTATATTAGCCAGGGATTTTTGATAGCAGCCTTCATCCCAAGAGTGGAGCTGTAGATGGACAGATGCACTGACACACCAGTAATCACCAGTGCTGAATGGTCTCTTAGCACAGCCCTGTGTGTGTGATAACCTAATCAGGGAGTGACTTTTGTAATAGGTCCTGCAGATCCAGGATTTCATACCCTGAATCTCTTTGGAAAGAACAGAAAAAGAACAAGTACAAATTTTTACCTTGTTGTGGCCTGCCAGAAGTGATTTGAAGTTCATTGTACTGCATTCTGGAGCATGGTGTCAATTCAGCTGCTCCCTTTTCTGTTAACAGGGGTTTATAAATGAGCTGGAATGTTAAAATGAATGCAGGAAGAGGGACTGGGTGATGGAATGAATGAAGTGTGTTGTTCAGAGAGGCTGTGGACTCCTTATCCAAGAGATGTTCAAGGCAGGGTGGAGTAACCTGTTCTAGTGAAGGTGTCCCTGTCTATGGCAGGGACATGGATCAAGATGTCCTTTAAGGTCCCTTCCACCCCAAACTATGTGGGATTTTATTATTCTAAAGTTATTCACTGCACTTGCCTTTGAGCAATATGTTTTTAATGTGCCTCTGAGACCATTATGTCCATGTAACTGTTCCATATTGTGTTCATCACAGCAGTGGGCACATATTTCTTGTTTCTTTAGTTCATGGTTGTTACTGATATTAGAAGTGATTGTGCTTTCTATTAATAATACCAGTGTAATATTAATATTAATATTAATGGCTTCAGTCTTAGCATGGACCCTTGCAAGTCTCCATAGGTAAGCTTTGCCACTGTCTCCCAGGTGTCTGGATGAGATGGAAGAAGCACAGGTGTCATCCTGCAGCAAACCAGTGGTCCCTGAGTGTCCCATCTGTGGGAAGCAGTTCCAAACCCCCCAGAGCAGAGTCAGCCACCTGAAACGCTGTGCTGTGGAGATGGAAGTGCCTCCTAACCTGCTGCTGCAGGCAGTGCAGCTGCAGGTGGCCACACTTGGTGATGCAGCTCTTCAGTGTCCCAGGTAAGCGGTAAAGAAAAAAAAAAAAGATGCTGATTGCTTCCTTTGGCCTGAGAGGTGTTGGAGGTTGGGAAGAGCAGTAAATGCAAGGCTGACTTCCACACTGGGTGAGCCCTGAGCCATGACTCAGTGAGGAGGATGTGGCAGTCAGTTAGAGAAATCATCTGAATTTCCCTCAGAAGAGGTCAGGTGGTGGATGACTTTAAAAGGCAGCAGGCAGGAGCAAAATGGGGTGTAAATAACCTTGCAGTGGTTTGTCAGAATGATTTGTGCTGTGTGAGGCAGTTGCTCAGTAAAGCTGAATGGGTGTGTTTGAGCTTATTGAGTGAGCCACAGAGTATGAGTGTGGAGCCCTTCCTGAGATCTGTGGTGCCAGTGCCTCAGCTCCTCAGTTCATGGCTGTCCTGGGAACATCCTTTCATCCTGAGCCAAAGAGGAAGCAGACGTGATGGTTTGGAATGTGCTTGGTACAGAGCTGCTCGCTTGAATTTGAGCAGAATCTTCAGAGTGCTCCAAGTGGTGCCTGAGTGAGTTTGTGGAGGGGCTCATAAGTCCTGTTGTGCCTAGGAGGGACCATTGCCTGTTCCCTGTGCAAGCAGAGGGGTGGGAAAACATTTTCTGGTGATCTGGTTTGCTCCCTGCTTCAACTTGTTTGTTCCCCTTTGATAGAAAAAGTCATTCAAGGTAGAGATAACAGATGCTTACATCCCAAAATAAGACTTCTCTAAATTGCTCTAAATTCCATGAATGATAAATCCTTTGCTCTCTGCTAGGAAAGAAAGTACTGAATGGTTTTTATTATGCTTGACATGGGAATCTCTGTGAGCAAATGGAACAGCTGCTGTGGAGTACTCAGTGGTTGTTGTCTCTGATCCAGCCACATTAACTGGGGCTTCCTACTGCATTCTTGGATTTCAGCAATCAGCCCAGCAGGGCAAAGAGGAAAGGCCCCTCCAACGAGGACTTGAGGAGAACACAGAAGAAGGCCAAAATGGAGCCCAAGGATGAAGATTTGCAGGTTGCCATGGCAATGTCACGCTCTCTCTTGGAGCAAGAAAAGCAGGAACAAGCAAAATCAGTCACAAATGTGAAAGCAGTGGCTGCTTTCCCAATCAAATGGAAACCAGGGTCAGGTATGTGTTACAGCAAGTTGGTGTCAGGCTGTGGTATTGCAGGAGTAACAGGGCTGCTCTCCACCTAAGCTTCCCTGTTGGATACAGGAGGGATGAGAGCCCTGTTCTGCTTTGTTTAAGCTGTCAGAGCTTCCACAATATGCAGAATCCAGATGCAGTCTAGAATGACAGCAGGATGTCCATGGGTTTCAGAAATCTTGTGGTTTTTTTCACTGATATCTTCTTTTGAATCTGTAAAATAGTCTTAAGCTGTTGTTTCTTGTAAACTGTGGAAGTGAGGAGAAACAATATGAAAATATGATTGCTATTTCTCCTGTAGTAGATTCTTTTCCTGTTCCTCCTGCTGCAGCCTGGATTAATGCAGCTTTTTCAGCATTATCTGATATCATTTTGTCCTTTCTGCAGTGCCATGTGTGTCCAGTACATGCTGCTGAGCAGGGCCTCACCATTCCAGAGTGCAGAAGGATTTAGAAAGGCAGACAGCTGCCTCTGGGGAGAGAGGGGAGAGAGCTGAGAGCTGTCCAGAGGGGAGACTTCACTCTTCACAGCCCTGCTCCTGCCCATAGGTGCTCCCAGCTGATTTGGGGCTGGGCATTAGTAAGGCAAAGGTAGTAAGACACAGCATTTCCAAATGGAGCCTGCCCAGTGTTTGTGTGAGCTGGGGTTTGATCTCACCCATGACCAGAACACAAGGAAAGGACCCTTCATGGGGGTGTTGTGGAGTTCCTTTCTCCTGTAAGGGCCATGTGAGGTTTTGCACTACCTGCACACTCTTGAGTTGTGTTCCCATGCCTTTTGGTTGTCACTGGTTACAGCACTGAAGAAGCTGCTGTGCTGATCTCCTCTGCCCTGTGTGTTCAGCTGTTCACTTACTTGGGTTCCTTTTCTTTTTAAAGAGAAAAAAAGGCGTAGGAAAGGCACCAGTGCCCCTCCACCTCTGCTGCTCCAGGATCCAGAGAAGGTCCACAAGAGGATCCAGGAGAGAGTAGCCATGATGCTGACAGAAGAGGTGGAATTCCCTCCCACCCCTCAGCTGCCCATCAGTAGGATTCTGGAGGATGAATCTGGAGAAGCAGCCTGGCTCATGCCATTGTGCAAAGCCCAGAAATGCTTTTTATGGAACATCAGTGCTCTGACAGGACCCTGTGACCCTGAATCATTCTACACTGCAGCCTTAACCCCTCCAATTGAACCCTGGAAGCCTGTGCAGGTGGGGCTCTGTTGTCCTTGCTCTGATATGTGTTTGCCCTAGTTCTTGATACTTGCCCTGTATCCCTTCTGTTTCCTGATTTGGAATGTAAACCAGTGATCCCCTCTCTCTGCACACTCACTGCCTGTGACCTGTTCTCCCCTGCTCATACCCAGTCAGGTTTGAGGATCCTGAACTTTCATTTCTGCCTTTTGGAGAGGAGAACAAGGTTCATGTTACCGGGGTTTTTGGGCTTTCAGAAAGTGAAAGGGATGGGAACAGAGAGTACTGAGGAAAGGGATCCCATCCTGCTCATTGTGCCGTTAGTTTGTCCATATTTACAGCAGCTTGGCTCTTGTTTTTGTACTTGGTCATTTCAAGTGTGAACTTTGCTCATGTTGCACTCAAAAATGGCTGGGGTGAAAAATCTAAACTGAAACCTGGTATTTGCTAGCTCAGAGAAGGTGGGAATGAATGCCTGGAGTTGTACAGCAAAGCATTTGCACTCAGGCTCCCCTGTGCATCCCTCCTGCTGCATGTGAGCTTTGGTCCAGGTCTCAGTTCCACTCTTTCCTTTTGGTTCCACCCAGATCTGCCTCTTCCAGTGCTCTGTATTTTTATAAAAAGTGCCCACAGAAACAGACAAAGCTCTTTCAGTCTATTTTTTCCAAGAAGGATAACACTTCTCTTTCTTCCCTTTTTCTTCTCTTGAAGAAGTGTTTGGTGCTCTTGTTCAAAATCTACTGTGCATATTTAGGTGCTTTATTTAATATTTCTTCCCTAGTCAAAGCCCAATGTTTCTCTGGCTTGTTGCAGGTTGAGGCTGGAGAGGAGGGACTCCACTCTAGGAAGTTTTGACCTTTCATTCAAGCCAGAAACTGCCAGAGAAGTTTAAAAATAAAAAGCAGGAATATGTTAAAAATCATGGCAAGAGTGTGTTTTTCCTCTGATTCTTTCCATTCACAGAAATGGCTGAACTATTTTTACTTAGAAATAAATGAGCAAAATTATTTTTTGGGAAACAAAGACCAAATCTGGAAAATACCCACTCCAAGGTGAAAGTTTGATTTAGTTCCATTAAAATGTAAAAATGCAAAAGCATTTCAGAACTCAGAACAGAAGAGAGAGAGAGCACAGCTGGAGAGCTTCAGCTGTGACTTTTGCCAGGAACTCCAGCTATAATTAAATATTTAGATGTTGAATTGGGAGCATTTCCCCCATCCTTTCTGTCTGCTTGGCAGTTGCCTGCACAGACATGCTCCTGGACAAACCAACTTTTCTGCATTTTCCATGGTAGTTTTCTTTCCTCTGTTCAGAGCTGTCTCATCTCTGGAGAGTCCTTCACAGAACTGCAGAGATGTTCCTCAGGATCCCCTGTACCTGGGCAATGCTCTGTGATCCTTCAGAGATCTTTCAGGAGTATGAAACTGTACTCTGAGCTTTGCAAATACATGAAACAAGATCTAATTTCTTGGTGTCTTTTTTCCCTCCTCACTTGATCAGAATAATTCAGAGAACCTTCAGCCATCAGTGGGATCTCATCAGCCAAAAGTATCCCAGCAACCTCAGCCTGACCTCAGTTCTCAGGAACCCACTTGCACAAAGGTTGGAGGCCAAACTTGTGATGGATCCAAGCCAGGCCCTGAAGGTGATGGGCAGCTTTTATCCCCAAGCCAGGACATTCAGACCCTGCAGGACCTGGTGGACCTGGCCAGGGAAGGACTCACCCTTACCCAGTGGAACCTTGACACTGGCCATGTTCAGGCAGCAGAGCAGCCAGGTGAGTTCTGGCAGCTTGTGAGCCCTGCCTCTGGTTCCTTCAGCTACACAGAGCCAGGCTGGGGCTGGGCTGACTCAGAGAGAGACAGCAGCACCCACAGGTTGTTGGTGTTGATCCAAGAGGTGATGTTGTGGGGGCACATTTTCCTGCAGTGAGATGTAGATACAATCAACCTGATCTTTCTGAAATGATTCATAAATCCCAGCTTTTAAGAGAATTCCTGGACAGCAGATATTAAATTTTATTTTAAAATTAAAGGAATCAAAGTATTTTCTGCCAGGAGGGAGCCTGGATGTGTTCAACAGCTGGAACAGAATCTTCATTCCTGCTTATCTTGGGCATACAAGAGAGCTGGAGAGGGACTTTTCACAAGGACATGGGGGATTGGCTTCAAACTGAAGTAGGTTATATTTAGATTAGATACTGGGAAGAAATTTTTCCCTATGAGGAAATTTTTCCCTATGCTGAGGAAGCTGTGGCTGCCCCTGGATCCCTGGCAGTGCCCAAGGCCAGGCTGGGCAGGGCTTGGAGCAGCCTGGGACAGTGGGAGGTGTCCCTGCCATGGCAGGGGTGGCACTGGATGGGCTTTAAAGTCCCTTCCAACCCAAACCAGTCTGAGATTCCATGATTCTGCCTGGACAGCCTTTCTGTTCTGTGCACTGTCTTTTCAGGTCTTGAGACAGTTGGATGAGAGATGCACAAGAGGGATGATTTTGTGTTGGACATCGATTACACAAACCTGGAGTTTATCTGTGCCTACTCAGGGTTGAAAAAATACAACACCTGGAATTCCTCTGTGGGCAGCTCTCTAAGGTCCCCAGTCACAGTTGCATGTGGTGCACAACTGCACATTTTGAGGGCACTGGTACCCCTTAAAGGGCTCTGGCTCTTCAGCAGAATCTGTTGTGTCTCCTGTTCATCTGTGAAAGAGAGCACAGTTTCTGAGCTCACCTGTCTGCATTTGCACTTGGATATAATACTCCTCATTTCCCTGCTAAACTGCAGCAAATGGTGCCTGGCCCTTTAATGTATATAAATAACAGTGAAATGGTGCTTAGGTACCTCAGCCTGTCACAACCCAGAGCCAAACCCTGCAGAAAGCCATGAGGGAGAGGCTGAGCCTCACACCCAGCCAGCCTGGTCACAGCAGCTGTCACAGCAAGGATCCTCTTAGGAGTTCTTAGGTCATTCTGTCTCACAAGGAGGTTGTGTGTGATTTGTGATGTGCATTTTCTTCCCTGAGGAGAAGAACTGACTTCCAGTGATCCTCCACTTAGTGGCTTTGTGCCCCCATCCAAGAAGAAGAGCCTCCTCAGGAGCAGCACTAAAAGAGTAAGGATAACCTTTTTTTTCCACTCTTTATATATTCATCTATAACAATTAAAAACTGTTCCCTTTGTACAATTCAAAGAAGTGTGGAATATTTCCCATTCCTGTCTGTGGAAACAAAGTGGTGCTTAAGGTTCACAGTGACTTGAGGATTCCTCATGGGCACAGGTGAGATCAGCACACCTGGGGTGTTCCATCCATGCCCACGAGAGCCTGGGGATTTTTCAGTACTTGTCCTACCTGATGAGAGATGATTTAAATGCCAGGGAGCAGAAGGCCAGGCTGTGCAGGTCAGGGAGCTGTAGCACTGAGAGTGTTTGGGGGTAGGAAGCAGGGATGCAGCTGCAGAATGTTATGCAGTACTCTGCTTTAATGCCCAGGTTATCCAGGAGAAAACTGGCAGCAGCCCAGGAGAGACAGAGCTGCTGCTGCTCCCTCTGGGCTCACACACCCAGCCCTGGCTGGTTCTGAATGGAGCTCCTTCCTCCCCACACTGTGTCCTGCACTGCAAGGACTGCTTGACTTGTACTAAATCCTGGCATAAAGGCCTGGTAGGTGATGGAATGTTGTGAGGGCCATGGAAGATGAGCAGATTTTGCTGCTAATTGAGCTTTTAAAGCATTTGGTGTAGAAAACCCTCAGCTGTGGGAGCACAGAGGATCTAGTTTGAAAATCTGTGCGTGCTCTGTGGTGACTGAGTGAGAAACATAGCCTAGTAAGTCACAGATGATTTTTTTATGTGGTATTCTGTAGATGTCATCTTGTCCCACATGCACCAGGGGATGTGTAATTTTCCATGAATGTATAATCAGTTTTATTCAATTGAAGTTTATACAAAGTAAAACTAATTCATTTTCTTACCAAGGTCATCCACTTTATCTGATGAAACTTACTATCTTTTGTTTGATAATAAATAATCATGCCCTGAAAGGAAGTACATTTTGGTGCTCTGACAACATACTTTCATATTGTGCTTAAAGGATTAAGATACTTCTAAAAGGAGACAATTCCTTGAGGTGAGAATTGGTATTAAACTTGAGGATCCCAGCTACTTGGTACAGAAACTCTAGATATTCTTTGGGAGTATTAAACAGATTTATCCTTAGCAGGAAAAGGCCTTGTTTTGTTTTTCTATTAAACCAGAGGCCTTTAGCAATACAGAAACTGTTCTTACACTGTTGTTGAAACTCAGTTGCTCCCAGCAAAACAAGTATGGTCATTTTTTCAGTCTGTTTGTTTCCATTATAGTTTTCCTGAGCCAGTGAAGTGTTGTTGAAGAGCTGGATTGCCAGTGGGAGAGGTTTGTGCTTTATATGAGCACAAACAGTGTAACCATGGAGAGGAAATGCACTCATTGCATTGGTAGCATGTCCCTGTGCTGGAGACCCTTGGTCACATCAGTGGGGTCCAGTCTCAGTGGCCTCCTCAGCAGGAGAGAACGTTCTGGTGTGTTCCCCAGCACAGCTCATACCTGCTCAGAGCTGCCTTCTGGCCAGTTTCTTTGCCTTGGACAGAGAATGGAGCAGCCAGGAGGTTTCTGGCCTTGTTTAATTTCCCCATTCTTGATTGATAATTTTAGCACCAGCAGGAAAGCTGTTCTGGGCTCACTGCCTGGAACATCACATCTGGAGCCTGTGTTTTTGGCAGCCCCAGAGCAGCCTCACAGGTATCCCACCTGCCAAAAAGAAGAAAACAAGAGGAGTCAGATTAGTTTCCAGACTGAGTTTCCTGCCTTCCCTTTGGAGATCAGTCCAGAGCACTGCCACAACATGCAGAATGTTCCCTAGCCCACCTCTGAAGGCTGGGAGAAGTGTTCTGGTGTGTGCTGCTAATTCCTGCTGGCTGGAGCAAGTTGAAAGGTTGGCTCTCCACAGCCCAGTGCTAATGTAGAAACCTGCTAAGAAAATGAAGAGCTGTGTTTTTCCAGGTGGAACTGCATGTCCTGCAGATGTTCCCTGGAATAAAACTTGCAGTAGGTTTGAAAAGCACAAGGTCAATGATTAGGGTGTTAACCATAAACTGCTTTTCACGTGCAGTTAGGCAGTTTCTCCACCCAGCTGTGATCTGAGGGTGTTTCAAACTTCTGTGAAGCACTCCAGAGCTGCAGCACCAGGAGGGATCTGAGTCTTCAGGAGATTGCCTGGGAGCAGCTCCAGAGGAGCTGTCTTGCCATCCTTGCTGTCTTTGGCAGCATACCCCAAGCCTGACCTTACTGTCACCATAACCAGCCACAGGTAACTCAGCCCTCCCCAGAATTCTAGCCAGGAGTTCTGGAATGGTAATAAAAGTTGTGTTTCTTTTTTAAAATGGAGTGGAATTTACAAAAGAGGTTTCAGTAGCATGCTCATAAATTCCTTTGAACTGGATGCCTACATCAGTTTTATTCTGTGGGGGCCCCTTGTTGCAGAGCTGCTCTTCTCAGCTGTCATTGACAGACAGTAAAAAGAGAGAAGAAATTCATTACCCCTTCCTGAGTCATCCTCTTTCCTCTTATCCTGATTATAGTGAATTGAGTTCAAATCTGTTGAAGTGAAAGTTACAGTTTGCTAAAATTGTGGTGGGAGCAGTAGATCAAGAGGCCAACTATAGGCTGTGGCTAGACCACAGAGGAAACGTGTGATGAGATCTGAGGGTGATAATGTGCTGTGACACAAATACAGCAGAATACAACACAACTGCCCTTTCTCCACAATGGGCAGGCTGTGGAAAAGTAGAGGAAAACAAAGCAGGAATGTTTGTTAGACCTGTCTGCTTGTCCTGTGGAAGACCTGAAGTTCATAAAGCTGATGATTGCCCTCAGGAGGCAGAGGTGGTATGTCCAGGCTGGGCCCACCCTTCTTATTTTTCTGGGAAAGTGTTTGACATCTAACACCTGTCTTTGTGTTCCTTCTGTGTCCTAGGCCTCTCTCGGGCTGCTGGCTCAAGATTTTGGTGCCATGGTCAACAACCCCCACCTGAGTGATGTGCAGTTCCAGGTGGACAGCGGGGACGTTCTCTACGCTCACCTGTTCGTGCTGTACGCGCGGTGTCCGCCGGCGGCTCAGGCTGTGAGTGCTGCTGCCATCCCTCCTGCTCCTGCTCAGGAGAGCCCAGACTGCCCCACCCCACAGACAGCCAGTGCCCCAAACCAGCACACAGCACTGCTGGCCTAATGGCAACTGCCTCAGGACCTGCAGTGGTGCTTCAGCTTAGGAAAGCAGAATAGATCCTGACAAGGTGGTGAAACTTTTGGCTACTTAATCCTGTCCAGGGAGGCTATGGGGAGTCAAGGATCCTTGCATTCCACCCATGAGCAATGAAGGATGTGGTGTTGTGAGGTTTTTAGGACGAGGTGAGAGATGAGAATTTGACTTTATGTTTTCAGAAGGTTGATTTATTATTTTATGACATTTTATTGAAAGAAATTATGTACGGTCACTATAGGGCACAAAACAACACAAGCACACACACCGCTGCTCTCAAATTGAAGAAAAGGGAACTTTATTTTCTGACTCTAACATTTATAGATTTCCAAAAGAGACAGTGGATTGGAGGGTGAAAGTGCCACCTCCAATGACACTGGACAAACTAACAGTCCATCAAATTTCTCTTCTTCTATAAAAGAATGCAAAACAATCAGTTATTTACAGAAAGTGTGTGAGAAAGTTTGCTACAAGAATGTAAACATCAGAAGGCTTAGAAAATCTTAAAAAATTAGGGTGACAATATACTAAAACTATACCAAAGAAAGAGAAAGGATATATCAGAAGGTTAAACAAGAATGATAATGAAAGCTTGACTGACTCCTCAGAGTCTGACACAGCTGATGGTGATTGGTCATTAATTAAAAACAATTCACGTAGAACTAATTAAAGATGTACCTGTTGGTAAATGGTCTCTAGACCACATTCCCAAACAATCAGGTTATTATTGTTCACATTTCTTTCTTGAGGCTTCTCAGCTTCTCAGGAGAAAAATCCCTAGCAAAGGGGTTTTTCAAAAAATATCATAATAACAGAAGGAACCTTTCAAAGTGCTTCCTGCCCTTGCATTTTTGTCCCTGTGCAAGCACAGACTGCCTTGTCCATCTTGGTGTGTCCTGCCTGTCACCCAGGCTGGGAAGTGTGAGCAGGGAATAGGAAGTTTCTGCGAAGTACTTTAAAATAATCTACACAGAGGTTTTGTCACTCTTGCTTTGGAGGTACCTGCACTGACTGTACTTTTTGCAAGGCTAGTGAGGGAGTTCTTATGCTCCCAGAGCCTGCTCCTGTGCAGCTTCCAAGTAAATTCAAAACAGACCAGATGAAGCTCATACAGAGAGTTGCAGATGGAAATTGGGCTGGGAAGTAATTTGATTGCAAAACTAAGTGGAGAACTCTAAGACCACCTTTTATAGACTATGCAAGTAGTTAAACAAAGTTAACAGCCACAGAGTCAGGAAGGACATGGCCTGTTCCACAGGGAGCTCTGCATAACTGCCCCACCTTGGCCTCCTGGTCCCGGGGCTGGGCACGAGGGAAGGGATGGGAGCAAGGATGAATGCAGGTGTTGTGTTGCTTTGTCAGCAAACAGGCTGTGCTTTCCCTGCCCCAGGTGCACAGCGAGGGGCTGCTGGTGGAGGAGGACGGGGCGGCGCCGGCGCGCCGGGCGCTGCTCAGCGATGTGTCCGCCCAGGCCGTGGCTGCCTTCCTGCGCTACCTCTACGCTGCTGACACCGACTTCCCTGCTGGGCTGCGGCCCCAGCTGCAGGCCCTGGCTGCCAGGTGTGTACCCTGAGCATCTCTTGGAGCCCCTCAGGCTTTCAGGCACACAGACCCCAGTTTGAGATCTTCCGTTGCAGTTTTAGGGGCTTACAAATTCCATGGGCCTTTGCTACATCTTAAATGGAGCTTGCCTGTAAGGACACCCTGCCCTCAGTTAGAAAACTGTATGAGAGTTTCTGTGTTCAGTATATGCTCAGCAGATAGTGAATGTCTTCCAGTTTGAGATCTTCCATTGCAGTTTTAAGGCCTTACAAATTCCATGGGCCTTTGCTACATCTTAAATGGAGCTTGCCTGTAAAGACATCCTGCCCTCAGTTGAAAAACTGTGAGAGTTTCTGTGTTCAGTATATGCTCAGCAGACTTGGGCTGAGTTTTGTCTCAGGATGTCTGTTGGCAGGGATGTTGAAGATGATGAGCACAACTTCTGTTATGTGATTCTCACTTCATCTGAACAGCACTTGTAGAATGTATTGGATGCTCAGGCTTTGATGTGTTGTGTCAGCCATGCTCTCAGTCGTGATCCTAGGCATGCACTGAGAGCTTGAAACAGGAGCAGTTGCTGAGATATGGGTGGACATGGTTGGGGTTTGCCAAATGTATATAGAGAGGTGCCCTGTCACTCAGAAAGCCAGGAATTTAGCCCCAGCCATTCCATGGGACTTTCCCATTGCCAAGAGGATTTAGTGTAATCAGCCTCAAACACAGAAAAGGAAGAATGTGCCTGATACTTTCGTATGAGTGACACCTGGGAAAGAGTATTTGGAATTTTAGGAGTAGACTGCAACTCAACATCCTCCTGTAAATTCCTTACAAAGCTCACAAAAGTGATCTGACAGCCAAATGGTGAAGAAATACTGGAGGAAATTCTAATGTTAGTATTGTATCCCTGTAGGTTTGGTGTGAGGGAACTGATGGCAGAGTGTGAAAGCAGCACTGGAGAGAGCCCGGTGTCCTCCGGAGTGGATTCAGAAGATGATCTTATCTCTGTGAGGGATGATGAAGATTGTGAGGACAGAGCTGAGAACTTCCAAGACCTCTTGAAGTCAGTGTGGGTGGGTGAAGATGAGGAAGAAGTAGCTATGCTGAGCCCTGAGTGCCAGAAGGAGGATGACAGTGAGGTGGGAGAACAAGAGCTGGAGGAAATCTATGAGTTTGCTGCAACTCAGAGAAAGATGGCTCAGGGTGAAAGAGAGGTGAGCGAGGGAACAGACTGCAGCATCTGCAGTGACACTGAGGCAGTCCAAGGTACAAACCAGCAAACTGAGCAGGAAGAGGTAAAGAGACCTGAATCTGCCTCAGTAAGCAGCAGCCTCAAAGATCTGAGGGATGGCAACGGTGTGGAAAGATCTAAATGTGACTTGTCTGCACAAGAAGAGAAGATG
This sequence comes from Molothrus ater, assembly GCF_012460135.2. Lineage (NCBI taxonomy): Eukaryota > Metazoa > Chordata > Aves > Passeriformes > Icteridae > Molothrus > Molothrus ater. Next base: position 13,980,361 of record NC_050493.2, on the reverse strand, counting down.
CAGAATATAAATGGGTGCAAGAGCATGAGTGATCCACAGACCTCTATTGTGCCTCACCACAGTGAACCTCAGAAATGGGATGGAACTTCCCATGGTGCTAATGAAGGAGGGGCTCTTGGGGGATGTGAGGATGTGAAGGATTCCAGGTCACCTCAGGTCTCACAGGACAAGGCAGATCACTGTGAAGAGCAGATTCCTGGTTTCCAGGGTGATACTGGTATAAATGACAGCTATGAACATTTGTTTTCTGCCTCTCAGGGGTATCACTGTGAACCTTCCCCGGTGAAAGAAGTTACCAAAGAATCAGCAAAGTTCCCTAGTGAAAAACATGTTGGTCTTAATGATTCACTTGTGTTCAGCAAGTCACAAAAAGACCTCTCTCCATGTAAGAATGGATTTTGTAGGAGTCCAACTCCCCAGCCTTATGTGTCCCTTTTTCCTGCTCTTGGCTCTTCACCTGCATCTCCAAAATCAGAGAGAAAGTTTGCCAGGGAACATGTGTCAACACCAAAGCAAAACAAAAAGGAAAAATCATTCCCATCTTATGAAATAGAGTCCCAGAAAGCCAAGGAGCTGGGTGCTGCATCAAAAAATGAGATCACAGTTTCTCCAGCAGAGCTTCCTCACAGTGAATCCAACAAGCACACACATGTCCCAGTGTTGTCATCACCAGGCAGGACTCAGGATGCTGCAGCTCAGGGGATCAAGGAGGGTGATGTTATTGTTTTATCTTCTTCTGATGATGAAATGGAGTTACAAGAAGGCAAGAAGTTGCCAGAGTCTGACTCTGCTCTGAAGGAAATGGAAGTCCCTGGGCACCTGAAGTGTACAGACACGGAACAAGGTCCTGAGATAGCAGAACCTGACCATAACTCATCAGTCCCTGGAGCAGAGCAGGGATCAGCCCAGGTCTCATGTGGCAATACAGACACAGTGTGTGTAAGTGGTGATGTAAAGGTGTCCCCTGAATTTCCTCTCAGCAGACAAACAGGTGCTTGTACAGAGATCAAACAGAGTCCAAACCCAAGCCCTGGGAAGAAGCTCAGTAATGAAATGTCTCCAGGCACAGACAGCTCCTGGCTTGTGCCAGGAACACCAGTTCTGAGCAAAAGCAGAAGCTTCTCAGCACAGACTCTGGTCACAAGTATTAATTCTTTAAAGGGTCCAGGATCTAAACTCAGCACAAAGAACTTAGCAGCAGGTAATAGTAACCATGAAATGGCTGGAAATGTAATAAAAGTTCATGAAACAACACTGTCAGACAAACATTTGCCTATGGAGGACTTGGCCAGTGGAAGGAGCCTACCCAGCAGCCCAGCAGCAGAATCCTCTTCCAAGAACCCCCTTCCAGTTTCTCCAGTAGCTCCAGTTCTCCTCTCCCCTGGCCACACCAACAGGGAAGGCAAATGTGCCAATATCTCAGGTTTACCCACACTGGAAGATAAAGTCAACATCAGTGTGGTTGAGCTGGAGGACAGTGACAGGGAAGTAAGTCTGCCTTCCCTGGGCAGCAGTGTCCTGCTGTGTGAGGAGCCCCCAGTCCCTGTTGATGACTGCTGGCACGCTGGGTATCTGTCCCCAGCCAGAGGTGACAACCATGACTCTGGCCAGGTCAGCCCTGCAAAGAGCAGCATGGCCAGCAGCCCCAGCCCTGGCTCTTGGCAGGAGCAGGGGGAGAGCCCAGCCCAGGTGCAGGGAATTCAGGGCAGCACCCCTCTCCAAGGAAGTCCTGCTGGCAGGAGAGCAGCCTTACCCTGCCCTGAGAAGAGCCCTATTGAGCCATGCTCATCAGTGGGCAGCAGAGCCAGTTACCTGGACTCCAAAATCTGGGAGGACTGGAATGGAGAAGAGAAGGAAGATGAACTTCCAGAGATTCTTCCTCTGTCTCAGAGGTTGGCAGCTGCAGCAGGGGCCGGTGGGACAGATCCTGTCAAGACTCCTGGTGAGAGCTTGTATTGATACTGGATTTATTGGGCTAGGTTAAACTGCTTTTATTTTAGTGATTATCTTACCTGTGATGCACTTGACACACTGAAAGGGCCTTTGGGCTTTCTGATGCAAAGCAGTTGGCAGGGCCAGGCTAAATGTGGGATTCCTGGAGTGTTTCATTGTCACCAGTCCTTTGGTAGTGGCAGTACTCCTTGCAGAAGCTGTGGGTTCATGGATAGAGAAAAAACAACGAAAGCAGAATAAAACACAGGCCTGCTTGCCAGTGGATTGATGTAACTGATGTTGCAGTATGTAATTAAATAATTATGCCATACTAAATGATTAGTTTAAGGGGTGATTAGAACATGATGTGTGAGACTGGCTGTGCTTCACATCATCAGTAAACTGGAATCATTAAATCAGTATCTAACTCCAGACCTCAGTAGCTTTGATTTGCTCAATTTTTTTATGCATCAAGACTCGGTTAGGAAATTTTCTTCCTGGGAGAAGGACCACTGCACAGAATTCAGTAAACATGGTTTTAACTGCTCTCTAAATGTTGCCTGTTCTAACAAAGCCCTGAATGGCCTCATTTTCAGATGTGACATATGTCCCAGTTTAAACTGTTTTCTGATGTAAAGTCAGTGAAAACCAAATATCCTGATTAAGGGGGTAAAAAAAGTGCTGACTATTCTATCCAATATGAATCTGAGTAATACCTAAAGCAGCTTATAAGGAAGTATTAAACAATTATTAGATAATAATGGATTTATACCACTAAGAGGAGAAGTTACCAGCCATTTTAAGTACTTTCTATACTGCTTCTCATCACAGTAATTTCATTCTGCTGCAGAACCTTCCTGTCAGGAGAACAACAGGTCCCCCAGCACTCCAGTGACACCCATGCCAGCTTATTCCATCATGGAGACCCCGCAGCTGAAGAAGGAGCTGAGCAGGTGAGCATTACCTCCCCCAGGATGGCTCTTTACAAGAGGTCCCTGCTGGCAGGCAGTGGGAAGGAAGGGGAGCCCTGGTGAAGCTCCAGCCAGGGCTTTCTGAGGTCACATCACACTTTTCCAGCTGCACTTCCTGGCCTGAGCCTCTTGCTGAGCTGTGACGATGGAAGGTGCTGTGTTACTGTAACCTAAACTGCCACCTTCTCTCTCAGATTCGGTGTCCGTGCTCTCCCAAAGCGCCAGATGGTGATGAAGCTGAAGGAGATATTCCAGTACACTCATCAGGATGAGGACTCTGACTTTGAGGATGAAATCTCCTATTCCCAGCCCCTGCCCCAGAAGTCCCCGAGGCAGCCCAAGGCAGGCCGGGCTGCGGGCAGGAACCACGCCGGTGCCCCGAGGGCTGGGGGCAAGAGAAAGCAGCTTGCCAAGGCTGATGGTGCATCCCATGGAGCAGGCTGTGCCATACCCAAGGACAGAACTGAAGTGACACATCACCCAGAAGGAGCCAAAGAGCAGGAAAGGCCATCTGTGTCCCTGGCAGCTGATGGTGAGGAGCTCCCGGCATCCCAGGAGTCGGCACGTTCTTCGCTGGATGGAAGCGACATCTCCTTTGGTTCACAGAGGTGAGGCAGAGAAATCCTACACAAAACACTCAGGAGTGCAGGACAGAGATGAGGTAGGAATGAGGCAAACAGAGTTGACTGTCCCTGTGGCCTGTAGTTGCCCTGCCACCTCCTTGAGTGTGTCACGTAGAGGTCAGCACACTCCTACAAAAGAAACAGGATTTGGATTTTCAGTCTAATTCCCACTGAACTATTCTCAGAACATAAAGGGCTGCTTATGGGCAAGGCCCAAATCTGATATGCCTGGTCTGCAGGTGAGTGACATGGAGCACTCCATGCTGCCTGAGAACCTGCAAGCTGGAGTTGGGAGAGGACAGCACAGCACCCCTTGGCAGAGCCTGCCAGGAGGGAAGGGCCAGGAGCCAGAAATTCCATACAGCTCTGGGCTGGGTGAGTTGGACCAGCGCTGTCCTGGCTGGGATGGGAAGTTTGCAGAAGCCCTGCCATGTTCTGCCTCATTCATTTTGTGGGTGCTGGTAGTGCAGGGTCTGTGATCCCATAGAGGGAAATCATAGGGCTTCACCATCAGGCATTTGGGGAGCTGTGACCGTGGTCACAAGGGTTTTCAGGGTGAAGAAGAGACGAGAATGTTGACTCCATGGTCAGAAGGCTTGATTTATTATTTATGATATATGTTACATTAAGACTATACTAAAAAGAAATAGAAAGAAAAGGTTTCTTCAGAAGCTAGCTAAGCTAAGAATAGACAAGAATGAATAACAAAGATCTGTGTCTCAGACAGAGAGCACGAGCCAGCTCTGCTATGAGTGGTCAGTAAATCCAAACACCCACAGGAGACCAATCACGGGTCTACCTGTTGCATTCCACAGCAGCAGATAACCATTGGTTACTTTGGTTGCTGAAACTGCAGCTACTCACAAAGAAAAATCTTAAGAAAGGATTTTTCATGAAAGATGTCTGCAACAGGGAGCTCTGGTCCTGTCCTTGTTGAGCTGTTCTTTAATTCACCTCTGGTCTGTTTTGTCCTGCTTTTAGTTCCTTTGTGAATGGCTTTGAAACCTGTGCTTTTACATCTGAGGAGGAGGAGGAAGAGGAGTTTCCAGCATCTCAAGCAGCAGCTCGGGAAGAGGAGAAGCTGGAGGCAGTCAGGTGCTACATCCGCTCAAACACGGCCCTGTACAACAGGATTCTGTTCTACGAGCCCATCGAGCTGGCTGATCTGCACGCAGAGCTCAAACAGAATGGCATTAAAATCTCCAAGGCAAAGCTGCTGGACTTCCTGGATTCTCAGTGCATCACAACCACCATGGCCAGAGCCCGGAAAGAGCAGGTGCAGAAAAGGAAGGAGAGCAGGAAACAGAGGAGGAGATACCGAGTGAAGCCCGCCCCTACTCGCTGAAACTCCTGCACGCGGATTGCTGCCAAGCTGGAGAGCCCCGTTCCCTCCCAGCTGGTGCTCCGGCAGCCGGCGATGGGTGGAGCACTGCTGCTCCTGGTGGCCCGATCCCAGGTGACATCCTGGAGAGCTCCCATTGCCAGCCCTCTGCTCCGATTGCACAAATGCCCCGTGGCTGCCCTGCCTTCAGCACACAGCTCACCTGCAACCTCTTTTCACCCAGTTTGACTCTTGTGCCTTTTCTTTCCGTTTTTCCAATACATCTTAGGTCCCCCAACTTTTCTTTGTGCTGGTGCTTCCCTCAGTGCCAGAACCCATTCCCTGGATTTGGGCTGAGAAATGCTTCACCCTTCACATTCCAGGATTCAATCTGTCAAGTGCTGCCTGTTTACACTCCTGTGACTTCCATCTTCACTTCTTCAGCACAGTTTGCACTGCTGATTTTTAAGGCAGGGAATGCTGTGGAAATACATAAAAGGCTTTTTTTTTCTTGCTTCACTTGGCAATCTCTACTAAAACTCCTAAATATGTGTTTCTGAAATGGCTGCAGAACAGGGCAGGGGTTTGTTCTGTTTGCTTTGTGACACCTCCCACAAGTGCCCCTGATACCCCATGTCATGGGAAAGCCTCCAGCAGAGATGTCTTTAAGAAAATATTTAAGCAGTTTTGAGCACTGGAACTCTTCAGCACTTCTCACAGCTTGAGCTAAACCCACTGCCTGGATTAGTCCCATTGCCAAACTGGACTGGTCCCAGTTGTAAAGTGTCTGGGACTCCGAGAGAAGTCTTGGACCCTAAATTGTTGTATTTTATATATTGACCTTCGTAACAACTTCTGATTTCTGTCTGTTCTGGCAGTTCTGAGTGTGCAAAGGCTCACTGAAGAGCAGGGACAGAACACAAAAAGAGGGCAGATTTCTAGATATCTTTGTATATGTTGGACATATTTTTTTTTAATACAGAATTTGATTTTGATTTATATTATATACAATAAACAATTTAAATCCTGTCCATTCTCATATGGAACAGTAAACAAACACAGGATTGTATAGAAAACTTGAACTTTATTGAACTAGACTACTCTTCCCATCTTCGACTAGGGGGTGAGAACATGACTGGGAAGCCTATGCCTAAAAAACCTAAACTTGAACTCTGAAAACTTCAACTGGTGGTGAAGAAGACTTGGGGCAACCTATTTTGCTAATAACAAAGGGGTTCCTAACACCTGTGGGCGGGAATGTCCCAGTAGCCAGGCTCAGCTGGGCCAACAGATCCACACTTACAGTGCCAGCATTTCTATATGGAAGGGACAAATCAGAGAGCAATCCTTCCTGCTGGTTTGCTTTCCATATCGTTCCAGTATAAAATTTCTTCTGGAGGATTTTGTGTCAGATGTCTAATGGAACACAAAGTGTCTGGGAGAGGTGATGCAGCCTTTGGCAGAACCATCCCTGTGATTACCCAGGGAAGATGTGGACTCCAAATCCCTGCAAACGTTCAAGGCTGAGCTGGATGGGGCTTGGAGCAACCTGGGATAGTGGAAAGTGTCCCTGCCCATGGCATGGGGTCAGACGGGATGGGTTTTAAGGTCCCGTCCGACCCAAACCATGCGTGATTGCTAAGAATTCAGATTCATGCCCAAGATCAGCACAATCTCACTGCTCCCTTCACGAGACTTTCCAGACTTGGGCAGCTCCAGCCCATCAGAGTGCCCAGATTGGGCACCGATGTCCTGGAAGGACATGGAGCCCAGGTACAGATCTCCAGAGTTCTGCTCTGGTGTCCTCTGGAAATGTTCTTCTCTCAGAAGGCGCTGGCTGCCATCGCGTCTGGTTCCTTGAGCCTCTGCACTGGAGGCTCCGTGTTCCCCGGGGCGGGCATTCCCTTCCCGCCTGAAGCCGAGCTTTGGGAAACCCCGGGCGGCCGTGGCGGCTCGGCCGGCACACGGGGAAAGGCTCGGGACGGAGCGGGCAGCGGGTGACGGGTCCCGAGCCCTCAGGGGGGCCAAGCCCGCCGCCACCTCAGCCCTGTCACCACCTCAGCCCCGCCGCCGCCATCCCGGGCCCCTTCACAGCCCGCGGGGCCGCCATTGGCCACCGTTGGCCGTCACGTGACCGCGCCTCAGCGGCCGCGGAGCCGCCGAGCGGAGCCGAGCGCCGGTGAGGGACCGGGACGGGGACACGGCGGGGCTGGATCGGGGACAGCTCCGGGACCGGGACGGGGACAGCTGAGGGACCGGGACGGGGACACGGCGGGGCTGGATCGGGGACAGCTCCGGGACCGGGACACGGCGGGGCTGGATCGGGGACAGCTCCGGGACCGGGACGGGGACAGCTGAGGGACCGGGACCGGGACACGGCGGGGCTGGATCGGGGACAGCTCCGGGACCGGGACACGGCGGGGCTGGATCGGGGACAGCTGAGGGACCGGGACGGGGATACGGCGGGGCTGGATCGGGGACAGCTCCGGGACAGGGACACGGTGGGGCTGGATCGGGGACAGCTGAGAGACCGGGACACGGCGGGGCCGGGACGGGGACAGCTCAGGGACCGGGACGGGGACACGGCGGGGCTGGATCGGGGACAGCTCAGGGACCGGGACGGGGACACGGCGGGGCTGGATCGGGGACAGCTGAGAGACCGGGACACGGCGGGGCCGGGACGGGGACAGCTGAGGGACCGGGACCGGGACAGCTGCGGGAGCGGGACGAGGACACGGCGGGACCGGGACACGGCGGGGCTGAGACCGGGGACATCACAGGGTTGGGACGGGACCCTCGGTGGGACCAGGACCGGACACCCTCACCTGGGCGTCCCCGCGTTCCCTCCCCGGCCCCCCCAGCCCCGCGGGTCCGCAGCGGTTCCGGGGCTCTGCTGCATCCCCGCAGAGCCAGCCCCTGCTCGGTCGGGTGAATCCCGGCCCGTCTGACCGGCCCCTGTCTTCCCCCCGGAGCAGATGCCCTGAAAGCAGCTGGAGATGATCTCCCACATGGATCAGAAGGAGGTACTGTGGTTCTCCCACCTCTGCGCCTACCGAGGGAAGTCCGAGAGCAGCCCTTGTGCAGGTAAGGGGATGGTACAGCCATACAATCACTGAGGTTGGGAAAAACTCGCTAAGATCGTGGAGTCTGAGCGTTAACCCAGCACATCTGTGAACCTGTTGGTGAGAAAAACTGCTCCAGGATTCCCATACGCTACCAGCATGCATAGGATTGGTGATACCAGGATGGACCACTGTCCTCCCACTGGTCCCTAGCAGCAGCCAGTGCTGGGTCCCACAGAAGGCACAGGCAGTGCCTGGTGTGTTCCTGGATGCTCTCCCAGGCCCTGGCACTCTGTGACTTCAGAAACTACTGAAGCAGACATGCAATGTCTCAGTATCTCACAGCTCTCTCTGTATTTTCTTGCTCTCTGAAGTTGTGCATGTTTTAGCATCCGTGACAGCTTGCAGCCAGTAGTTCCACAGCCTATTCAGCTGCTTTCTGAGTTGCTGCCTTCTTTAGTTTGCTTTGAAGCTGCCTTCTAATAGCTCACTTCATGTCAGTTGTTCTTAACTCAGAGCAGATGGTGCAGGAGGGATCCCCACCCACTCCATGGGCCACTTGTGGTTTCATAGTCCTCTGCAATACCCCTGTCAGCTGCACCCTTTATCCCCAATGCAGAAGCTGTTCTGTGCCTTTTATTATTCATGTCATGCTCTGTATCTCCCTCAGCTCTACTGGAATTTCTCTTAAATGGAGGATCCATCCCTGCCCTTGCACACAGTCAGGTTGTGGGGTTTGAGCTGCAAGGGCACAATTACATTCTCTTTATTCTCTGTTTTTCCCTGAAAATCATTAACATTTGATGAGCTGTTTTGTCTGCCTGGGAGCTGCAGTTTTTGTCCACCTGCTCCAAGGGGCTATTCCAGAATGATGTCAAGAACATCCTAGGCCCATCCATGGAGGAGCCCTCTATAGCAGCTCCTGGTATAGAGGCTCTTCCCCTCTGCACTTCTTTGTTTACCTGCAGTGCATGTCCTCTGTCATTCCCCTGTCACCTGGTTGGGCAGCATCACCAGGCCCTGACACAGTTCATAGTCAGCCTTTGTGTCTGAATAGCAGAATCATAAACACCTCCCTTTGCCTTCCTCCCCACCTCATGAAGGTCATTCATCCCACAGCAGCTGAGTTTCCTTACCAGGTTTGGTGAAGGATTAATGTCTTTGAGAATGCCTTTGGACTCCAGAGCTTCCTTCTGCTAGAATTGGTGCCATCTCTGAAGAACTCAAGGTGGATTCTCTTGAGAAAGAGATCCAAGGGTACATTTAAGGTGATAGTTAGGTTTTTTCCTAATGTCTGCACTTACTCTGCTTGCCTGGAGCTTGGCTCAGATCGTAGCACCAGGCACTCTTGGGCGCATCAGAGGCTTGAGATCAACCCAAATTGCATGGGCTGAGGAAGAACCACACTCTCCCTTGCTTGCTTATTAATTTTTTTGCCAGTTCAGCCTTATACTTCCAGTATGAATTCCTGAGCATTGTGAACTTATTCTCCTCTCACATAAAACACTTCCAGTGAGGTCCTGTCATCGTGATTTTGATCAAACCCTTTACAGGCACCATCAAACATCAAACCCTTTACAGTTGCTCCACAGAGCAACTTCCCAAGCTCCACTGTCTGCTCAGTAAGTCTGACCCACAGGGCAAGGGCACCAGGCTGGGCTGCCAGCAATGTCCTTATCCTGTCTCTGGATGTCCCTCTTCTCTTTTCCTCCAGATCCCACCTGGATGGAGTAGCTGCAGACACATGGCTGTCAAAGTTCCACTTTCTGTTGCTCTCATGGAACAATTTGAAGGAAAACTATATCAAGTGTCAATGCCACACCAAGCTACTGTAAAAGGCATCTCAGGAGTCACTGTGAAATCACATTGTGGTGTTTTCTTACACTGCCCAGAAAGAGGAAGATCAGATGTGATCTTAGATCATCTGGGCTGTAATTCTGGACTCTCCTTTCTTAGTTCTGCAGTGCCTCTCCTGCTCCAAGACAGCACTTTCTCATCCCAGTTCTGTGTGCTCTCCCATGCATCCATGGGAGCACAAAGTTGCCTTTCTTCTGCCTCTGTCTGGCATAAGCCATGTTTGAGGTGTCTGATTTCATCCCTTAGGGCCTCTGCAGCACCAGCAGCAGCAGATCAGGGATGCTGCCTTTGTTCTGCTGAGTAGGACAGTTCTTTGTGGCACTTCCATGACTCTCAATTCAGCTTTTAATAACTTTTCAGACATCCTAGAAGAGCAGCCATCCTTCCCATTCAAGCACTAAACTTTTACCTCTACTATGCCAATAATTTCAGTGGATTCAGGTTCTGTCAGAGCACACAGGGCTGTTCCTAGGATTTGTTCCTGTGAACACACTGAGAAATCCACTGTGTAGTTTGAAGGGAAGTATCAGACCTTTCTGTAAGAGTCAATCTGGTGAATCTTTAGAATTTGATCCCTCTTGATTTCCCCTCTTTAAAGTTTCCTGTCTGTGACTTCTATCTAGATTCTCATTTTATTGCAGCTGAAGATGGGATTGTGAGCAAAAAAGAGAAGAATCCCCACCAAGGCACCCCTGGGCCAGCAGAGCTGGAGGTTTCACTCTCGGGTCTCTCCAAGGAGAACAATTCCCAGAGTCCTGCACAGGACCCAGTCATCCCATGGAGCTCAGGAAGGGTTCAGAGGCCTCTGGAGAAGAGGCAAAGCCGAGTGATGCTGCGTGGGAAAAGTTTCAGGAAGCTGCCAGATGTCATCCAGCAGAGAAATTCCTCTGTGGGGAGGCCGATGATATGTGGGGACTGCGGGAAGAGCTTCCGTGTGAGTTCCAACCTCGTCCAGCACCGGAGGATCCACACTGGAGAGAAACCCTTCCCGTGCACCGAGTGTGGGGAGCGTTTCCGGCAGCTCTCCCATCTGACCCAGCACCAGAGGATGCACTCGGGGCAGAGACCCTGCGAGTGCTCCGAGTGCGGCAACAAGAGCTTCAGCGTCAGCTCCAAGCTGCTCCGCCACCAGGGCACGCACAGCGGGGATCAGCCCTTCGGGTGTGCCGACTGCGGAAGAGCTTCAGCCAGAGCTCCGAGCTCACCAAGCACCAGCGGCTGCACACCGGGGAGAAGCCGTACAAGTGCTCCGAGTGCGCGAAGAGCTTCACCGTGAGTTCGGCTCTCATCCAGCACCGCCGCCTCCACACGGGCGAGCGCCCGTTCGGGTGCTCCGAGTGCGGGAAAAGCTTCACGGTGAGCTCCCACCTCATCCAGCACCGCCGCTTCCACACCGGGGAGCGCCCCTTCGAGTGCTCCGAGTGCGGGAAGAGCTTCCTGTGGCGGCCGGCCCTGCTGCGGCACCGGCGGGTGCACAGCGGGGAGCGGCCGTACGCCTGTACCGACCGCGGGCACAGCTTCAGGCAGAGCGCCCACCTCAGCCAGCACCACCGCACCCACAACGGGGACCGGCCCCACCGCTGTACCGACTGCGGGAGGGGCTTCGCCGTGAGCTCCGCGCTCCTGCGGCACCGGCACCTCCACAGCGCCGGGCAGCCCTAGGCTCCGATCCCCCCGGTCCCGGTGTCTCCGTTCGCTCCACTGACTGCCTGCTCACGGAGCGGAAGGCTCTTTGTTTGATGAGAACGAGTCCTAAAGGAGAGAAATGCAAATGGGGGAGAGCCAGTGCGAGGAGCTCCTCTCTGGAGAGGAGCGGGGACACGGCAGGGGCAGTTGGTGGTGTTCGGAGGGAAAGCTCTTGGGAGAGAAAGGACGTGCTTTGAAAAGGCTGGAATGTGCTTCGTGTATTTCAGAGGAAGGTAAATGACTCTGTGCCCACATGTGGACAATTAATAGACTGAAGCACACGGACCATCTTAGAGCCTGCAACACTCGCTCAAGAAAAGCTCCTGATGTGTGTTCAGAGGCGCTGAGCTCCCTCACGCAGCCCACGGTTTGGAGCCGCAGCCCAAAGAAGCCCAAGGCCTGGTGCCCTGGGCCCCGTGCGCTGGCTATCTGTGTGTCCCCGCGGCCCTGCAGGGGCTGTGGGACGGCAGCTGCGCTGGGCGCCGTTGCTGCAGCCGCCAATAAAGCCGCCGGTACCGCAGCGCTGCCGCCACGTTCCCTTCTTGGCCGCCCTTTCGGTTGCCGGGACGCGGCGCCACTTGCGCATGCGCGCATTTGCTCTCCAGCCGCCCTTCAGGGGCGGGGCCTTGGGCGGGGCCGTCCAGGTGAGCGTGGGGGCGGGGTCAGGGGCATCACGTGACTCCCCGCCCGCCTCCCACCCATCGGCGGCTTCTGCGCGTGCGCAGTTCCTCGCCCCGCCCGCCTCCGGAGCCGGGGGGGGGTCCTCGCGCGGCGCCTCGGCCGCCTTCGCCAATCGCGGGCGCGTGCCGTGCGCGGCTCCTGATTGGCCGCGCGGAGCCCCCGGGGCCATAAAGCCGGGCCGGCGGCGCGGGGCCTTTGTCTGTCCCTGCCGGGACCTGAGGGCGGCGGCGGCGGCAGCAGCAGCCGCGGTGGTGGTGAGTGTGCGGCGCGTCCCCATGGCAACGCGGCCCGGTCCGGGGCTCACACGGCCCCGGGCCGGCCCCTTCCCCCGGGGCTCACTCGGCGGGGCTCTGCCCGCTCCCGGCGGCGGGTGGGCCGGGAAGCCCCCCGGGCCGCCTCAGATCCGTGCTTCCGCGCCGCTGTCCGCCGGGGCCCGCGGCTGGCGCGGCCGACGTGACCGCCGTGACGCGGCCGGGCCGCTCGGGCCCACAGCTCCCGCCCGCGAACCGTGTCCCCGGGCAGGGCAGGGCCGTCCGCAGCCCTCCCTGCTCCTGCCGTGCGTCCCCAGGAGCGAGCGAGCGCCTGCCCAGCGGCCGGCGGCGTGTGCCAGCCCCGGGCCCTCAGAGCCCCGCCGTGACTCTGCACGGCCGCTCGGGAGCGGGAGCTGGGGGATCGGAGCCCTGCGCTGCCCGTGGCCATGGGGCCGCTTGCCTTTCCTCGGCCCCGCGGCGCTCAGAGAAGTGCCTGGAGAGCGAAGGCCTCCTGCTATTCCTCCTTTTCCATTATTGGCCATTGTCCTGTTCAGGCCTCAGCACCCACACACAGCACTGCAGTGCACATAGCAGCCCCAAGTGCCTGTCACTGGCCCTGCTTGGCTGTCCCGGGCACAGCTGGCAGCCGACACGACCGACATGACCGCTAGGGCAGGCACTGGCTGCCTCTCTGCTCAACAAAGGCTGTTTGGTATAACTGTGTGTGTCTGATACAATGTTTTCTTTCTCAGCCCACATCCAGCCCTGACTTATCCCTTGTCTGTTCCTATAGCCAGGGTGAGAACATAATGATGGGCTGACACAAGTGCCACCACCACAGGGCAGCACTGGACAAGGTCTTTGAGGTCACCAGGAGCTTCCTTTGATCAGTTTGTTGAGGTGCTGAGCTGCTGCTCTAGAAGACAAAAGTAGCGTTTTTGTGGGCATTGCTAGAAGTGTCTGGACTTGAATTTAGGCTAAATTTAGGCTGTGTCCAGGTGAAATCTTCAATTTACCTGGGATCAGATAATGTGGTAATTCAGTCTGTGAGGTTCCATTTCCAGCAGCAGCCAGTGCCAAATCCCTCACCAGAAGGAGATGGAGATGACAATCTCTCCTGCTGGGATTGCCAGGTAACCTCTGGGACGATTCTTCAAGCCTCTAGGCCTGGGGTTCTGAGGTTTGTTTCCACTGCAAGGTCCCACCACACTGAGCTCTGTGTGTGGGGAAATGCCTTGAAGCTGCATGCAAATTCAACAGCAGATATGAACTCTGTACTGCCTGTGAGTTACCAAACTTCTCCCAGAGTGCCCAAGCAAATCTGGGGCTTCCAGTGCTCTTTCCCTGCAGCAGCAGTGTCTTCTTCCTTCAAAAGGCTTGGGATTCTTTGGATTAATGTTTTCCTACCCTGAGAAGAACAGCTGTGCATCTGGGGTGTGCAGCTTGGTGAGGAGACGTGTGTGGGGACAAACTGTACTCATCTAGATGAGGTGGAGGTGTTTTCTCAGGGGGTTTGAACACTGTCATTAGGAAAGAAAGGTTTGGAATGCTGGGGTGTCCTGTACCAAACCTCCTCCCCACTCTCCAGCCCTGCTATCCCAATGGTGGCTGCTGGATTGCTCCAGGCAGGCTCTGTCTGGGCACTGGAAGGTGCCCTGAACATCAGCCAGGTCCTGGATGAGCAGAGCTCCCTGCAGCAAATGAAATGGCATTCCAGCCTCTGCAGAGGAGGTGGCACTGCCTGAGCCTCCCCCTTGGCCTGTGGGACGTGCCCCCTTTCAGAGAAACCAGGACTGTGACCACAAAGTGGGGCTTGCAGTTGCCAGTTTTTGAGTAAAGGCACCAGTGTGTGGAGGTGTGAGAGCCAGTGAGGGCCTTTCCTGCCAGCTCTCAGTGCCCCAGCACAGGGGAGGATGGGCTTTGTGCTGACTTGTCCTGTTGGGATGTGTCTGTGCTAGAGACTGTATCAGGAGAGAGCTCAGCTTCCACATCTTCCTGCACGAGTTCTGCCCTCACCTGGGGCTACAGGGACTGGTGTAGGCACTGCCATGGAGATGAACTTGTGAGGCTGAACCCTGCAAAACATGCCAGGGGAAACACGAGTCTGACAATGCACCAAGGCCTTCAGTGACTTTGGACATGGTACCCCCTGCTCCCAGCAGCAGCCTGTGCTCCTGGGACAGTGACTCCCCCTGCCCATGAGCTGTGCTTCTGCAGCAGCAGTGACAGGGCTGGGGGGAGGCTGCTGAGACCCCCTGGGTGCCCTGTGTGAACAGGAGAGTGCTCAGGGCTGTGCCACTGGAGGCTCTGGTGAGTGTGATGATCTCAGGGCCATCTTTGGGGAACCTTGAGCCATGGCTGCTGTTAACCACTGATTTTGAGGCCTGGCCTGGTGTGTTCCTTTGGGCTGGATTTGCTGTCAGCCTTCAGGCCTCTCCCAAGGGATGAGTGTGGCTCAGGTGCTCTGTAGCTCTGCTCTCAGCAGTGCCTGTTTCAGGCATGTGGAGACAGCACACCTCCCCTCCAGGACTCTGGCTTTCTGGGAATATAAGATAAATTGGAACTAGTTTGTCTACTTTCATTTTGGAATCTGCATCTCCTAGGAAGGTCCTGGGCTGCCATGAGCAGGGCAGGCAGGGTGTCACAGAGCTGGTGACATTGGCAGGTGACAAGTGCACTGTTCCTCCTGTGCCCAGGCTCCTGGCTGAGCTCAGCTGGCTCATTTGCCTTTGTGCTTTGTTTCCCCTGCCCACAGTGGGCATTTCCCACTCTGAGGCTGGGTGAGGAGTGAGGGTGGGTCCCTGGCTTGAGCTGCCTGGTGAGTGATCACACACACAGCACCTGGGCTGGTTTCTGGCCTGACCTTTATCCTGGGCAGGGGAGGGGTGGTGACACTAGGGCTGCCATCCTTTGTGACCCTGAATGACTTCTGTCCCAGCCCTGGGCTCCTGGCATCCCAAAACAATCCACTTGGTCAGCCTCCCCTGGGGAAGCCTCTCTCCCAGGAAAGGATTCTGTGATCACAGGGGAGCCTTGGGCTGCACCTGAGGATGGGGCTCAGCCCTGGCTCCTGGTTGGAGTGTGAAGGGCACTGAGAAACAGGGCTGTGAAACAGGGCTGAAGGCTTTGTTGGCCTCTTTCACAATCCTTTCCTTGGTGTTCTTGTCCAAGTCCAGAGCATTCATTCTTGCTCTGTAAAGCTGCTTGAACTGCTGTGAAACAGGGCTTAGAAATCTGGGGTGAGGAACTGGAGAGCAATTAATTTCTAACTGGTGTGCTCGTGTGAGCTGCTGTGCCAGTGCTGAGCAGCTGCTTGTTGGCTCTGCCAGTCCCCTGCTGGGGCTGAGCAGGGAATCCATGGGTGCAGCCCAGCAAGGGGGGGCTGAACTGAAGTGGGGAGCACGAGGATGGTTCCCTTGGTGGGTGTTTTCTCATCAGCTCCTTGCTCCTCTCCAAGGCTGCCTGGAAGCTGCTGGTGCTGTTGCTCTGCACAAAGCTGATTACAGCTCCATTTTATAAATGAGGGGCCTGGATTTCTGTGCCCAGCCAATGTAATCCAGGTGTGTTGTGTTCCTGCTCCTGGGTAAAGCTTGTGCATCCTGTTACATGCAAGGAGATTTTATTTCCTTTTGCAAATGAGGAGGAGGAACCCAGTTACTTATGGGATTTGAAGTGAATTCTGCCAGGCAGGAGAGGAGGGTGTGAGTGGGAGCAGGAGCTGTCTGCAGCTCACTCTGCTTGGAGAGTGGCCCAGGAAAGGCAGAGCAGTGAAATCTGCCCCTGCTTTGGAAGTTCCTCTTCCCCTATTCTGTCACAGGGAATGTTCTTGTTTCCCCTGGGAGCTGCCTGACTTCAGAGCTCAGCTGGCCTAATTCACCACTGCTTTCTCCAGGGAAGCTTTGTACTTGCACATGAGGCTTGTTCTTCCTCTTGAGTGAAGGAGAGGGGCTTCCCTTTCCAGTTACTCTGCTCAGTGTGACACTGGGGGAAGTGTTTGGTAGCACCAGGGGAAGGCAGCCTGCTCACAGGTCCAGTGCAGACTGCCACCACAGAGCTCTCATCTTCAGCCAGGAGCCATCCTGAAGGGGGAAATGGAGTGCAGGCTGCTGTGTTCAATGCTTTGTGAACTGGGTGTCAGTGCTGAGGTTCACCTGAACTGAACAGGCAAATCTGCATCCTTGGAAGTGCCTGGTGGGAGGTGGAAACAGCCAGAGGCTGCTGCTCACTGCCCTGCCTGGTGGGGCTGCTCAGAGAACTCCTGGTTGGACTGTTCAGCATTTCACAGCCATCCCTTTGCTAAGGCAGCTTCCCCTGACAGCCCCTCTCTGCTTTTGCTTTTCAGACTGATCCCAGCAGTGACCACAATGCCATCAGCCCAGGAGAGCCCAGAGGGGGGAGAGGAAGACATTTTGCACTATGAGGAAATAGAAGATGATGCTGTCAGGTGAGTTCTGACACACAATGGCACAGGCACAGCCTTGGGCAAGGCAAGAGATCTTCCAGGTAAAGGAGTGATCCTCTCATCTGAAGAAGTAGGGGACCCCAATAGGTGATGAATTAAATACATGTGCTATGAAATCTTTAATCGAAACTGTACTGTAAGGGTGGAAGGGATGGGAAAGAGGGACCTGGCAGGGCTGACAACAAACACTTGACTGTGAAAGTCACATTTCAGAAACACTCTTGACTATTTGGCAGCTGTGTTTGTGTCTTCCTGGCCAAGGGGAGCCTGTGTTTCCATGGCTTGCTGGGCAGGCTTCTTGTTTTGAAAACTGACTCTAGAGGTGAACTCTGCTCTGGTGAGCTCTTGCCTTTGCAGAATACCCAGGCCTAGGCAAGGACATTTTCTAGGAGGTTACTTTAAAAAACAAATTCACACACATGTTCTAAGAGCCAAGGCTTCAGACTTGGAAAACAGGAAGGGTGACTAGGGTGCTTTCTAGAAGATTTAGACAGGCTGGTTGATTTCTTTGACTTGACAGGCTCAGCTTCATGAGAAGTGAGTGTTTGCTGGCTCTGCTGGCACACTCAGTGGGTCTGGAGTGTTCACAGCCTCTCTCAGAGCTAACATGAGTGTGCTAGCTGGAGCAAAGTAGTGATAAAACTGTGGGGTGCACTTTGGCAAGATTTGAGTGTGTGTTGATACTGTACCAGTGTCCTGATGCTGTACCTGAAGGTGGCTGGAGCCAGAGGGGGCTGGGCTCTCCTCCCAGGCAACCACTGACAGAATGAGAGGACACAGCCTTGAGCTGCACCAGGGGAAGTTTGAGGTGGACATCAGGAAAAAAATTCTTCACTGAAAGAATGATTGGGCACTGGAATTGTCTGCCCAGGGAGGTGCTGGGGTCTCTGTCCCTGGATGTGTTTAAGAACAGCCTGGACGTGGCACTCGGTGCTGTGGTTCAGGTGATGAGGAGGTGTTAGGTCATAGGTTGGACTTGATGATCTCAAAGGTCTTTTTCAGCCCAGTTCATTCTGTGATTCTGTGTCCAGGTAGGTGCAGTGCCTAGGGCCTAAAATCATAGATTTTAATGTTTTGGGTCTTTTTTAAAACAAGACACCATGTCGAAAATTGAAAAACCAGTGTAATGCAGGAGAAATAAACTTTTTAAGGGTGTTTTTTGCCCTGCTTTGCCATTCAGCTCTCATCTCTTCACCAACAGTTGATATCCAAGTTGGGAAAGCTGGGGGACCTACCTGAGCCTTTTTTGTTCTCCAGCAGAAGGTACCAGCAAGGCCCCCATGCCCTTTAGCCTGCCCTGATGCTCCCCATAAGTTCAAGGCTTCCTTGTGTGGTGGTGTTGGGCTCACATGGATGAGAAGCAGAAGTTAAGGTGCAGGGATCAGCAGGTCCTTGGCAGTTGCTTCAGCATCCTGGGCCAGAGCCCCTGGTAACCCCCCTGGAGGGGCAGCTGTGGTTGGCACAGGGGCTGCTGCCACCCTGCTGCTTCCTCCAGCAGCTGCCAGCTCAGCCTGCGGGGCGGCCTGAGGGTCCCACCTTGTACCTTCTCCAAACTGGGATGGTGGATGGTGGGGGATCCCTCCAGACACAGCAGGGACAAGCTGTGTGAGGCTGTGGGGTGGAAGGAGCTCTGTGTTTGCCTGCAGCCCCATGGACCTTTCGGAGCTGCTGAAGGAGGGGACGAAGGAATCGCACGACCGCGCCGAGAACACTCAGTTTGTCAAGGACTTCCTCAAGGGCCGCATCAAGAAGGAGCTCTTCAAGGTGGGTGTGGCTCTGCTCCCCAGCTCTTTGGTGCAGGCTCCAAGGCAGAGCCCCACAGCCCTGGGGGTGCTGTGGTGGTGGTGGGCAGAGCAGAGCCTTGGCTCCTTCAAGCAGTGCCTGCCTGGTACAGGCTCTCCAGGCTGCTTCTGTGCCAGGCCTGGGGCTTGCTCTTGAGATGAGTTGTGCCCATCTAGTGAGCAGCTTCTCACATGAGCTGTGTTCTGTCTGTAGCTGGCCACCGTGGCCCTTTACTTCACCTACTCTGCTCTGGAAGAGGAGATGGATCACAACAAGGACAATCCCCTCTTTGCTCCTCTGTATTTCCCTGTGGAGCTCCACCGGAGAGAAGCTTTGGCCAAAGACCTCAAATATTTTTATGGGGAAGACTGGAAAGAAAAGATCCAGTGTTCAGAGGCAACTCAGCAGTATGTGGACAGAATCCATCATGTGGGACAACACGAGCCAGAGCTGCTGGTGGCTCATGCTTACACACGCTACATGGGGGACCTCTCAGGTGGCCAGGTGCTGAAGAAGGTAGCCCAGAGGGCCCTGAAGTTGCCCAGTACTGAGGAAGGGATCCAGTTCTACATGTTTGACAACATTTCCAACGCACAGCAGTTCAAGCAGCTTTACAGAGCAAGAATGAATGCTCTGGACTTGGACAAGAACACCAAGGAAAGGATTGTGGAAGAGGCCAACAAAGCCTTCAGATTTAACATGCAGGTACTAAACAAAGCCCTTGATCTGTATGTGTAGGTGCTGCAGCTTTTAGGTCTGGCCCAGGTTAATTCAGTCACACCACTCACCCAGTCAGTGTGAGTGAGACCACCACAGCCCCTCCTTGAGGGGTTGGGGTTCTAGCTGAACTAGTTTTCTCTAGCTTCAGGCAGGAATTCCTCCCATGCTCCACCGCCACAGCCAAGTGCTTTGATTAAGGCAAAATTAATGATTTGAAGATTCCCACAAGCTGTGTGGCTGTGAATCAGTGAGGGGAGCAGAGCTCTTGTGCCAAGACAGCCTCAAACAGTTTGAGTGTGCTGCACCACCCTGGTGACAATTCATCTCCTGTCTCAGGTCTGACTTGTTGCCCATGGTCAGAAATGTCTGGAGCTTCCTGTCCCTCCCATAGCATTTGCCTCTCATCAAACCTGACTGAGCTGCTGCTTGCCCCAGGGGATGAACACAGATTTAGCTACTGGATGGAAGTTTTAATCTTGTGCTTGTAGCAGGTCAGTGTGATTTAAACTGGCCAGAAACATGGTGAGGTGTGGTTGGCTCCTTTGTCAGGATCCTTATGGAATCCCATGGCAGTGAGAGGCTGCCTGAGCACTGCAGGAGCTGGGATCCTCCAGGGCTCTGCAGCAGGGAGGGGAGAGCCTGTTGCCCCACACTCCCACCCACAGCAGGGTGGTGCTGCCTGGCTCCTGGCTCTGACTGAATGCTCTTGGGATGGGCTGTACCTTCCTGGAGCTGCAGCGTGTGCCAGGTGTCCCCCCAGCTGTGCAGTGGATGCCCAAAAAGGCAGCTGGGGACGGGGAAGCAGGAGTGGTGCTTGCCTGCTCCCCAGATGACTGCAGGGATCTGGCTGAGAGCTGCCTGGCTCTGCCTGCTCACGTGCTCACTGTGGCCACTTGCAGGTGTTTGATGAGCTGGACAAGGTGGGCAGGTCGCTGGGAGAAGAAGCCCAAGATGGAGGCGTTCCAGTCCACGATGGAAAGGGAGACATCCGCAAGTGCCCGTACTATGCAGACAAACTGGGTAGGTGGTGCCAACGCGGGGGCTGCCGTGGCTGTGTGGCACAGAGGGACAGTGCTAACGGTGCTTTCTGTGTCCTGCAGGCACAGCAAGCCCCAGCTGCCCCTTCCATGCTGCTGTGGGCCTGGCCAGGCAGCCCCTGGTGCAGCTGGTGCTGGCAGCCTGCATGGCCGTGGCAGCGGGAGCTGCAGCCTGGTACATCCTGTGATGGGCACAGGCAGGTGTGGCTCTGCCTGGGGGCAAGGGCAGAGATGTGCCCTGCCTGCTTTCCGACCCTTCCCTCGCTGCTGGTGAGTTGGCTGCAGAGTGGAGTAAGGAAATAAACAGGAATCCTGTGGGACTGTCCAAGCCTCCTTGCACACCTCTTTAGCTGAATATTGCACAGGACTCGTCAGTGCCAGGGGGTGAGGACTCCACTGCAGCACTGCCCTGCCCAGGCTGGGCTTTTTAAGGCTAGAGATGTCCTGTCCTGTCCTGGCAAAGGCTTCACATGCTTGGCTTTTCATCTCCATCCCTGAAGCAGTGTCTGGAGGGGGTTTCCTGCCCTGGGTTGCATCTGCAGAATGTGTCATCAGCCTTTCAAACAACGAGCACTTGCTTTCCTACCCTGAGAAGCTGAGGCTGTGCCATGGGGCTGTTAGCTCAGAGAAGTGTCCTGTTTGGTGCAATGTCTGAGGAACCAAGTCTGACTCCTGTTGGAAGGAGCTCCCTGGGGATGGGGGCAGGACCATGGTGGGGTATGGAGGTGACAGATCTGTACTGTGCAACTTCGGGGTTGAGGGTTGGTTGTTGGTTATTTCTCCTGAAGCCTTGACTGGAATAAAAAGTTGCAATGCCATAGCTGGAGGAAGCCAAAAGCACATCATTGTGAGAATGGAGAGGCTGGGGACTGAGGGGGGCAAAGGGAGTGCAGTCCCACCCTGTTTCACTTGTCTCTGACTCATGCAGTCCCTGAGAAACTCCTGCCCTGGCACCCCACTGTCCCTGCTATTTTCCCTGGGGTTTCCATGTGGGGAGGATCATTGCCCTGCTGAGGACACAGCCAGGTGCTGGCAGGGCTTGGGGCTTTCCTGTGTGAGGGGGTTCCTGGCAGGGTAGAGAAGCTGCTGCTCTTCCTCCTGTGCTTGGTACCACTGTACCCCCACCCTGCCCTCATCCTCAGCTCCCCTGCAGGCACAGCTGCTGCGAATTTTGAGCAGGAGAGAAGAACAGATGCACACGAGTTCAGGGTCTGTTATTTATTTACATAAAAACACTGACTAGTGCCACAGTTCCAGCCCTGAGCAAACAGCAGCTGCTTGTGCAGGCCAGGCTGTGTTTGCAGACCTGTGTACTGAGAGACCCCCCCCCACTTTGCTCTGGGAGCTGCAGGGGCAGGGGAGGGAGCAGAGGCTGAACTCGGCTCCCAGCCCCTCTCACCCCTGCTGTGGGAGCGCTGCTGGCAGCTCCTGTCGCTGCCTGCTTGGCCCTTCCTTCTGCCTCAGGTGAGTGAGCTAAAAACACCCCCTACACCACATGCAAGGAGACCCTGCCGGGCCCAGGGCGGCTCTGGAGCTGCAGCCTGGTTACAAACTCCTCTACTCTACGTGCCGGGCAGCCGGGACATGCCGGGTGTGCTTTGGCTCTCAGGGGGCCGGGGCTGCCTGGGGCTGTCCCTGCCCCCGGAGCCGGGCGGGGCTGGGAGGAGGAGGAGGAGGAGGCGCATGCAGCTGGAGCGGCCGCCGGGCAGGACGGAGGTGCTGATAAGGGTGCGGTGCTGCTGCCGGGCCCCTCTCTGTGCTTAGAGACAGCTCTGCCTCCCCTCGGGAAGAGGCTTTGAACCACACGGAAACCTGGTGTGTGGCACTGCCCCGTGTCCTTGTCACTGAGCCCCTTCCTGAAAGCGCCACAAAGGCTCTGCTGCATCCCCTGAGGGCACCGTGGGCCGCTTGGCTCCCCTCCTGGGCTCCCATCCCAGCACCTCCCTGCAGCCAGGCACCCCCTGCACTGTGGGACTGGGCTGGGCACCTCCAGCAGCTGCTGCTCCTGCCAGGGGTGCTCCAGGTGAGAGGGGCCTCGCTCACAGCTGGAGCCTCTTGGGTGCAGAGCGATGCCCCCCACGCCTGTGCACTGCAGGGCAGCCCCCACACAGCATCTGGGGCCAGCAGCCACCTCCCCCGTGCCCCAGCGTCACCAACCCAACTATGCCCAGTGAGGAGCAGAGCTGGGGGCAGTGGTGGCAGCTCTGCGGGAGGAGCCGGGGATAACACATACACACCACCGGCGGGAAGCGAGGGGAGGGGCGATGCACACGCGGAGACGGACGGACGGACGGCAGCGGGGCGAGGCCGGCGGCGTTCCAGAGGCTCCCGGGTGCCGTTAGCACATGCGCTTGTACGTGTAGATGTAGGCCTTGCAGTTGGGACACGTGTGTGTCACGTCCTTGAAGTCATCGAACAGGCAGGGGATCAGGCAGCAGCAGAGATCGCACCTGGAGCACAGGGAGAGGCAGAGATGCTGAGCTGGGGCAGCCCCTGGGCACGGGGGCAAGAGATGCAATTGGAGGGGCTGTCACCCAGGAACCCCTCTGCTGCTCCAGTGCCACCCCTGTGCCAAGGTCCCCACCGTGCCCAACAGCTCAGCCAAGGCCACCAGCACTGGGTCACCCAGGCTGAGCACCCAGCACGAGGCCCCAGCTCTGCTTGCAGCACCTACCCCACGAAGCAGCAGAAGAAGCCCAGAAGGAAGCTCATGAGCCCAATCTCGTAGGAGATCTTGGTGGTGATGGCTTGCTGGCAGTGGGGACACACTGTCTGCACAGGGGCTCCCTGGAAGATCTCTCCCTGCAGCACTGTCACTGTGGTGGCAGCTCCCGGGGGCACCAGCACTGTGGCCGTGTGGCCACCAGGAGAGGGGTAGGGGCCTGGGGCAGGGTAGTAGCCCATGGGGGGGTGGGGGCCTGGGGGTGGGTAATATCCTGCTGTGAATGAGAAACACAAACAAGTGAGCACCTTTGTACATGGTGGGAGAGCCCAGGTCCTTACTGGGGAGGCCCCCACCCTGCTGCAACGCCTCCCTTTGAGTACAGCCTTGGGGCCAGCCCTGCCACAGGCACTGTGCCCCCCACCCCATCCCAAGGAGCCTCCTGCAAGCTCCAAAAGGCAGCCCCAACCCCCTCTTGGGGGGTGCTGCTGCTGCCAATCCCCACCCCCTGTCCCCCAGCCCCTGCAGGACTCACCTGGTGGCACGTAGGGCCCAGAGCCATCCGTGGGCATGTGGGGGGGTATGAACCCCGGCTGAGAGGGGGGCTCATATGGGGGGGGTCCGAACTCAGGAGGGGGTATAGGAACCCCCTGGGGCTGTCCCACCACTGGGGTGACACCCTCTGAAAGGAAACACAGTCAGCAGCCAAGGAGGCAGGGAAGGGAGACAGGGAGGAGACAAGACAGGGGACAACCCCTTAAGCCACATCCTCCTCTGGGCCACAAGAAACCCAAATTCTCCCCACAGCAGGGAGCAGTGCCAGGCTTTGAGCTGGGTCATTGCCCCTAGGAGCCCTTCTGCCTCCCCCAAGGGTGCCATGGGCACAGAGGGAGCCAGGCAGTGCCAGGCACCCCCAGCTGGGTGCTGTGTGTGTGGCAGTGTCCCCCCAGTACCTGGTGCCGAGGGGGGGCCGTGCTTCTCCTCTATCAGCGGTGCCGAGGGGCCCCCCGGGTACGGAGGGGGGGGATCGTTGGACATGGCTCAGGCAGCCCTGCAGGGACAGAGACCTTCAGGTGACAGCAGCCCTTGGTGCCACAGGCACATGGAGCTGGGGATGGAGGTGACAGGTAACGGAGGGGCCAGGGCTGGTGCCAGCACTGCAGCAGCCTCAGCTTCCCCCAGGCAGAACCAGGGCTATGGCCCCAAAGCTGGACAGGGCTCTGAGCAGGCAGCAACTCCAAGGTGTAAAATCTTCCTGCAGCACCATGTAAAGCCCCCCTGGTGCACAGCAGCTCATCAGGGCAGCTCTGGGCTGCGTGGCCACACTCCAGGGCAGGGCTGGGCTGGAATGTGCTGTGCCAAGACTTGGCTGCATCACTGGGGTGCCAAAGGTGGGGAAGAGCTGCCCACAGCCCCAAACCTCCACCCTCAGTGACACAATGTGTGCCCTGAGGGATGGCAGGACCCCTGCCCTGAGCCTGAAGAAAAACCTCCAGGACAGAGGGTGCAAACCCACAGAGCATTTCCAAATAAATCTCTCAATAAACCCAGTGAGTGAAGGCAACACCATATTTAACAGCTGGAGCTGTTACTTTACAAGGGGTAGAATTTACCTGTCCTCTTCCCTGCAGCAACAGCTGAGAGAAGCAGCTCCTCTGAGCAGTGTAGTTGGGAAGGTGACTTCTTCCACTGGGTCTGTGTCAAAGGAATTACAAGTGAATTACAGAGATGGAGAGGAGGCACAGCTGCAGCATTGTCCTGGCTGCCACACCAAACCCCTTCTCTCCCCATGTGCCCCCTCAATGGCAGGCATGAGGCTCTGTGTCCCTGGCACGTGGCAAAGCTCCACTGACATGCTCTGAGATCCAAGCAAGTGCAACAACATCCAGAAACCTGATTTCCCCATTTCCAGTGGCTCAGTTATAGCTGGTAGGATGTGACTAAGTTGGGAAATACAAGTGAGAGGCTGCTCACTCAGTGCTTGGGACAGCTGCCATCAGGCATGGCACAGGGTGACACTGCTGTCAGAGCCCAGGGAGCAGTGCTGGGAGCTCCATCCTTCACCCCAACGGGCCAGGAGCAAATGTGACTCTGCTTGTCCCGTTTGCTGTCACCAGAGCCACGTGCTGGGCAGCCAGCCCAGAGCATGCCAGCCTGCCCAGCATGGCACAGCCTGCACAGGCAGCCAGTGCTGCCCCAGCCCTGCATTGCAGCTGTGCCCACAGAGGTGCCCCTGGGGCTCAGCCACCTCCAGCTGCAGCTGCCAGGTCAAGCAGAGCCAAAGACTTGGCAAGCAAGGCAGGAAGACCCATCCCTCCCTCACCTGCATGGCTTTGCTTCATTTGACTCCTTTTTTCCTGGTTCACCCCCCTGCCCCCAGCAGCCTCCTCTAGGCAGCAGGAAATGGAATCAGTCCCTGGAGCAGCACCTGGCCTGCTGCTGCTCACTGATCCCCCCAGGAGCTGATTCCTGACAGGCACAGGGTCTCCCCCAGGGTGTCCAGATTTCCTCACTAGAATTTCTCCCCCCGAAGTTGAAGCCAGGCAGCTTCAAAGAGTAACACCAGGGCAGCTGGGGGTCATCTTCCTCCTGCTTCTCACTCCAGTTTCTTCCTTAAGAGCCAGGCGAGCAGAGTTGCCATGGCACAGAGCATTTCCAGGCACACTGCAGAGCCTGCCTTCTCCTTCAGTGACCTACAAAGCTCAAACTGGGCCGTGCTCCTTTTAGCTCAGTGGGGATGTGAAGAAAAGGAGGATTTATTCTTCTCCAAGTAGCCAAGCCTGCACATCCAGGAGCCTCAGAGCTTCCTGTGCCCGTGCCTGCAGGGGTTCTGGGTGAGCCCAGCCCAAGCAGAGCAGCCCAGAGTCCTTACCTGGGGACCAGCCTGCCAGGGAGCTTTCCTTCCCTCACAGCCAACTGTGCCCACAACAGATCTCCTCCCATTCCTGCTCACATGCTGCTTTCCCATAATAATCTTTCAACACTCCCCAGCCTCACTCCCCCCATCAAAGCAGCTGGCAAGAAAAGGCAGGAGAGGAGGAGGCCTCCAGCAGCCACTCCATCAACACCCATGAGATGAAGCCACAGCCCCAGGGTGAGCCATGAACGCTGCCACCCTGCCCAGGAGGGAGCCAGCCCTGGCTCCAGAGCCACACGTGCCCTGGGATGAGGGAAGCTCAGGGATGCAGGGCCCTTCTGCTCACACTTGGCAGCCTCAGTTGCTCCTAATGCAATATTCTGCTTATTAAGAGAGATCTGTACAGAGCAAGATGTTGGCTGTGTGCCCTTCCCATGAGGAAAATAAAGCCTGTTGCTTTTAAGCCTCTTAGAAGCTGTTTCTTTCCTGTGCTTTCTTTCATCTTAATGTGAGCAGCACAAAACTCAGCCCATTTCTGACAGAGAGCTCTGTAGGATACCAGGGGGCACTGGGCTTCCCCCTGGCACTGAGCTGCCCCAGAGCATCCATCCCTCACCATTGACAGCCTGCAGTATTCCAAAATTACCATCCAAAATTACCAGGTTTAAGTTCTGATGGAATCACCAATGTCTTGTGCGGGTCCTTTGGAGCAAGGACACACTGCAAGATCCTGAGACTCAAAAGGAGCTGGTTATCATAGCAGGATGGAGAGAGGAGATGCTATTTCCAGCTACAAATGCAGATTAGCTCTTCTCAACTGGAAGAACAGCTTTTACTGGCTTCCTCTGCAAACTAACTACAGAGGATAAATCCACTATGGAACCAGAACCAGCACAATCAGTTAAACACACAGATAGGCAAAGAACCCCCATGTCCCCCAGGGAATTGATATTTGCTAAAGAAAATGGAAAAGATTCCCATTAACCTGCTGGGGCACAGCAGTGTGACAGACAGAGCCAGGACAGCTCCATCACAGCCTCACACAGAAAGGGCTTGGCCCACCCTGGCCATGGCCTCAATCCGTGTGTCCTCCCCTGGCTCTGTGCTCCCTGACCTCATTCCAGGCAGCTCCTGGGTGAGAAGATGACAGCAGATTTCCAGGTCCTCTGTTCAGATCACAGCTCTCAGCCCCAGGAGTTCTGTCTGAGGTTCTCACACAGCCAAACCCCGTGGGGCAGCACCAGCCCTGCCTGTGGAACACAGGGCTTTATAACCCACCTCCTTCCTGTGCTCAGCAGCCCCCAGCTCAGCTAATGAGGGATTGTAGGATCCCAGAATGGTTTGGTTGGAAAG
This sequence comes from Molothrus ater, assembly GCF_012460135.2. Classification (NCBI taxonomy): domain Eukaryota; kingdom Metazoa; phylum Chordata; class Aves; order Passeriformes; family Icteridae; genus Molothrus; species Molothrus ater. The sequence continues at coordinate 13,953,104 of NC_050493.2, read as the reverse complement.
CACCTTAAAGCCCATCTCATTACAACATCTTGCCATGGCAGGGGCACCTCCCACTGTCCCAGGCTGCTCCAAGCCCTGCCCAGCCTGGCCTTGGGCACTGCCAGGGATCCAGGGGCAGCCCCAGCTGCTCTGGGCACCCTGTGCCAGGGCCTGCCCACCCTCACAGGGAACAATTCCTAATTCCCAATGTCCCATCCAGCCCTGCCCTCTGGCAGTGGGAGCCATTCCCTGTGTCCTGTCCCTCCTTCCCTTGTCCAGAGGGCATTGATCAATACCCCAAAGCTCTGGTTCCCATCACTGACATGCTCAAAACTGATACAAAGCAACTTCCAGCAGTGATGAGAGGAGCTGATGTCAGGGTCCAGCATCCCATGCTGGCTGTATTTCCCTCTGTTACATCCCTGCAGAAACAGTTTGGGATTCAAACATGGAAAGATCTGCACATCCCACCTGCTTTCCAAACAGATAAGGTGGGCACCACTCACCAAAAACAACTGGTGTGCAGTGGGACCAGGGAATATTGTGCCACCAGAACAGATAAAACCATAAACCAGATAATGCCACAAAGTGGATGGACACAGATAATTCAGATTTGGTCTGTTCATGCCGTTCTTCCCCAGCAGCAGCTGTTTGTGCCTCAGGCTGCCTCCTCACAGATGAAATCTCCACGGCTGAGACAAACCTGGCAAGGGCAGAGCAGATGCTGGCAGGTCCAGCTCACGTGTGAGCCCTGCTGGTGCAGTGCTGGCCCCAGCAGCTCTGAGTCAGCCTCACAGCAGCTCTGAGATCCATCCCACACTGAAACAGCCTGTGCTGTCCTTGCTGCTGCACTTGTGACTGAGATGCACAGCAATTCAGCTTTGCTTCCTCCATGGGAGCAGTGGCTCCAGCCCTGAGACAGGAAGCAGCATTTGTTCATACTCAGCCACGTTCAGTGACGTTGACACTTCAAAAGCTGCTGCTGCACATTTTTGGAGCTTCTTCCTCCATGATAAAAAAAACCAAACTTCTGATATTTGAAAAAGGAAAAAAACCACACTAAAATTCAATGAATAAATAAGAGAAAATATACAAGTACTTTCAGCTTCACTGCACAGATACAGATTGCAGCTTCCAGGCTTTTGGAAATACAGCTTTACCAGCCAAGAGTCCTGAAGATGCTGGGCCCTCACTGAGCCCAGCATTTAGAAATGCTTTAGAAATAGGAATAGCATTGTGGCCAACACCATCCCAGGTTTCCTGGCCCCATGAAAGACACCTGTGTGCCACAGGTTACGTGCTCCAGAAACTGGGAAATACTGAGACTAGGAAGGGTATGGGCACAAAAGGTCAATTAGATGCTGGCAAAATGTCATTTGAGCCAAAGTCTGTTACTCTTCAAAAGGAGTTTTAGGAGCAGCAAGGAGGGAGAACCGAGCAGGGTGTGCTGAGGGGGACAGAGCCATACCCTGACTGTGGCAATCCCAATTGCCCTCCTCCACAATGGCATTTCTGAACAGCACCTCCAAACCCAGCCTGGAGCTGCACATTCCCTGTGTTACACCTGTGCCCAGAGCTCACAGGCTCTGCCCCTGCTGTGCCCAGAGCTCCCAGGGATGTTCTTCTCTGACCCTGCTGTGCCCAGAGCTCACAGGGATGTTCTTCTCTGCCCCTGCTGTGCCCAGAGCTCCCAGGGATGTTCTTCTCTGCCCATACTGTGCCCAGAGCTCCCAGGCTTTGCCCTCTGCCCATGCTGTGCCCAGAGCTCCCAGGCTCTGCCCATGCTGTGCCCAGAGCTCACAGGCTTTGCCCTCTCTGTGCTGCTGTGCCCAGAGCTCCCAGGCTTTGCCCTCTGCCCATGCTGTGCCCAGAGCTCCCAGGCTCTGTCCTCTCCGTGCTGTGCCCTCTGGCACAGCGTGCAGGGACGTGGCTCAGCTCCCACCACGTGCAATCCCACCAGACAGCTCTTACCTCCAAAGGAAAGGCAGCATCAATCTCTGCTGAGCAAGCACTATCAGTGGTATTTCTGCCTGGTTTTTATGCAGAACAACAAAGAGATGTTTTCCATGCAAACAAGCCAAAGCTCCCCCTCAGCTTTGCCTCTTCCCATGCGCAGTTGCTGCCCCCAGCCTGCACATCACCTCCCCAGAACCAGGAGGAGGAATAAACAGCACAGAGTGCTCCAGCCTCCTTCAGAGAGGATGTCCTGGCAATCCTTGACCATGTACCCGCTCCTTTACCCACTGCTAACCTTGGCAGCACCTCCTCAACTCCTCATCCTGCTCTCAGCCAAGGCAGCCAGAGGGCGCATGCCTGCAACGCTCTGCAAGGCGCCGATGGAAACAGAAACCCAAGTGAAGGACTGAAGGAAAGGTCTGTTCTTTTTCTGAGCAACTCAGCTGCGTTTTCCCAAGTCCAAGTCACTGCCAGGGAGCACAAACCCACTGTTCAAGAACAGCCAGGCTGCTCCCAGAACAGCAGATTTCTTCCACACTTCTGCACTAAGATTTCAGCTGCAGAAAATTGCTTCTTCCAGAAGGGTCAGGCTGTTCCTTCAGTGCAGGCACAGAAAGCTCAGCTGGCAAGGCAGGCCAGCAGCTCTCCTTTAAAACAAAGGAATGCTGGAGAAGAAGGTTTTTCATCATTTGCAGCAGGTATGTCAGACAGCCAAAGCTCCCTGCTCTGCTCTCCAGTAGGTGAATCTCCAGAGGAGCTTCCCCATTGCAGTTGTTTACCTGGGGACCTTGCACGTATCCTTTGACCTTCTGTGTGCCACCAGCACCCAGCAGACAAATCACCTCAGAGCAGGATCCTCGCTGCCAGCCAGGTGCTGTATCCAAAGCAAGGTTTCTCAGGGCATTAAATCCAAAGCACAATCAGATAAATCTCCACAGCACAGCCTGGCTCAGCTGTCCTTGGCCAGAGATTCAAATTACCACATCCAGCAGCTCCTCCTCATGGATATCAAGAAAACCAGACACAAAATCCTCCCTGCTTAAAACAAGGAGGCTTCGGGTGCAACTCCCACGAAGGGTTAAGTGCGGGAGGAGCGCCTGCAGGACCTGCGGCCGCCTCTGGGATTCTCTCCAGTGCTGCTGCCTCCGGATGGGCTGACCGAGCGCTCTTGGCTCTTCACACCGGGGCTGCAGAAACAGCCTTGCCAGGACCTGCTTAACCTGGATATTTAAAGAAAAACCAGCCAAAATGAAAAGAACAAACCGAGGTGGCTCGTTCTCTCTGCTGTTGGCTCCCAGGATGTGGCACAGGGCTGTGGGAAGCATCACGGGCTGGCAAGAGCTCACGGTGACATCCAGGAGGGGCTGCAAGGGAGGAGGGGTCACAACCCCACACTTCAAAACTGGACCCCAGCTCTTCCACGTGTCAGGACAGTGGGGAAAGCTGAGGTGTAGACAGAGCACTCTGCACCACCAGGACAGCTGAATTTGGCCCCCAGAAGCCAGTTTTGTGAACATGGAGCAAGCAGGGAGCACACTGCAGCCCCACAGGAGATGCTCACTGTTCAGACCCTTCCAGCAGGTTCCTGGCTGCACGGGAGAGACAGGCTGCAAAACACCAGGTGTGCTCATGGATGTGATTAAAGCAACACTAAAGATAAAGCTGAGCTCCTCTGCATCCTACCAATGTGCTCCAGAGAGATGAGAAAAGGAGGGTGCAAGCCAAATCCCTGGGGAAGCAGAGCTCTTTCACTGCAGTTCACAAAGCATCCAAGCTAACACTTGATAACATCCATGGGAAAGCATCCAGTGATAGCAGCAGCTGTTGCCTCCAGTCCTCTGTATCTACTTAATTTCCCCCCTGAGAGGATACATCCTGCATTACATCATCCCTTTGATATCTGTTAATAATGGTGATAACACAACCTGCCAGAATCTCAAGCAACTAAACCCAACATCTACTCCAAGAGTGTGTTTTAATGGAGCATGAAACACAACTGTGCCACAAGAATAGCTGTTCATTTAAACAAGCAAACAAAAATACCCCAGCTCAAGAAGCTTAACAGCAAGCAGAAGCCTCAGGAGGTCGGGAGAAGATCCACAGCTCTTAAGCACAGTCACAGATCCGAGCTCACCTCTGACAGCAGCCCAGAACAGAGGCTTAAGGATGAGTTAGGAAGGGATCAAAGGCAGAACTGTCAGTCCCTCTCACTCCCAGCACTCATGGTTTGGAGGCTGGGCAGCCTGGAGGTTCTCCATGGAGCACCCCAGGTCACTCCCAAGCACCAAGTATTGCTCTTCAGTTACCTACACAAAAAAGCATCTCCTGCTGTCAGCATCTGCTGCCTCCCATTTGGGGGACAGCAGTACAGAGAAGCTGAATATACAATGAGTACCCACTATGTCTCACAGCAAACCCCAGGGTTTTATAGATTCCCTTTCCAACATCAAATGAAAAAGATTTTATTTCTTTAAACACTCACTCTTTCATTTCTCCCTCCTTCTACAGAATTTTTTGAGAGAAAGTCAAATAGCACAGCTACATCATTGCTGAATCAGACTGAGGACATGTGTGACGTCCATTAAATGACACAGAGAGCTCCAAGGGAGGAGGAAATTAGAATCAGAGCTGATCAGCAGTTTTGCATTTCAGTTTCAGAATTAATCAGAGCCCAAGAGCGTGTTCAGAATTCCCTTGCAGATTTTGCAACACAATGAAATAATTTTGAATACATTGGTGGTGATTCCAGATCCATTTTCGGGTGCTGTACAGAACATTTGCCAGGCACTGATGTTCCCTCAGCCGAGGAGAGCAGCGGTCACTGTAGCACTGCTCCAGTCTCCAGCAGGAGCGTTTCCCACGCTCACAGCTCCCCTGCCTTGGTGCCACAGAAGCTGCTGACACTCAGATTTAACTGGTACAATGTCACCTTGCACTTTTTCTGAGGACTAGTGCGAAGTGCTCTGTGTCCCTCGGTTTTATGTAAGGCCAAGGCTCACTCTTTGCAAAGGAGAGGGGTTTGGGGTTCAGCAGGATCGTGTGTGTGAGGTCTGAGATGTCTCCTGAGTCCCACTGCCAGCAAGGAGCAGCCACACACATCCCAAGACATCCACAGGAGGAACTCTTCCATGCTGAGGCCATTCCTGTTACCACAGTCACTGCCTTGCTCCCACAGAACTCCCCAGTTCAGACTGAGACCTCTCCTGGAGCTGTCCAGAGCCACCAGCATGGGGCTGGATTGTCTCCTGGCACTGGGACAGGAGGAGGGTACCTGGCACTGCCCTGCTCCCAAGCCCAACTCATTTGGGCTGCTCAAAGATGTCCATGTCCCAGACAATGTCCCAGAGGGAAAACCCCTTGGATTAATCAACAGCCACTGAGTGTAGCCAGTGCTGGGCACCCCCAAGTTACACAGAGCTCCTGCCATCCCCAATTCTTTCCCCAGTTCCCACCTGACCTGGCTAGTCCAGTAAAGTAATCTTCACTCCTCCATGACTGTGGTTTCAATTTGCAGCACCAGTTCCTGCCAACTCCTTCATAACCCCTTCCCCAAAGCTCCTACTGAAAATCTAGGACAGAGCTGGACTCCAAGCAGCCCTAACACACAGCACACCCCTCCCCAGGTCCCTGCTCTGGGCTCTTCCAAACCCTTTCTGTCACAGAACACCTCCCTGCCTTGCTGCTCCATCTCTGGTCAGGGGTTTGGAGCAGTCCTGAGGCAGGGTCACTGCTCCCCCAGCAGAGGATGGGACAGGGGAGATTCAAGCCCATAATAGCAGGATGCCCTCGGGGCAGGTGAACAGCTCAGCTGCTCAAATCCTCTCCTGAGCCTGAGGAAGGCAGAGCAGCTGCCACAGTTACCACACTAAACCGCCTGGGAACTGTTTTCTCTCACATCAGAACAGCTCAGCAGGCAGCTCCAAACTGAGCTCCCACCACGCTAAACCATCCTGAATCATGGCAAGGAGAGTCTGAAAGGCTAAATTAACACCCTCTGTGGCAGCCACCAACTCTGGGGGAAACCTCTGCTCCCAAAACACAAAATATGCTCCAGATGACATCTCTGTGAAGACCTGCAACAAGCCCAGGGGAAGAGCTGATATTTAACACCAGGAAAGGGAACCTATTCCCCTTTTGCTCAAAGCCTAAGTGAAGATTTTGGAGGAGCTGAGTGGTCCCAGCAGGGCAGGTGGGAAGGACAAGCTGAGGCTTCAGCACAGGCCCAGCCTCCTGCAAGCACTTCCTGATCTAGCACAAAGCAGAATAAAGGCATTCAGTTAATCAGGAGACAAACCAAAGATGCCTCTTAGAAAAGGGCAGCATGCACACACCAGCAGCAGCTTTTTATCCAGTGCTCAGCTAAAAACACAAACCCAGAAGAGTGGGCAGCAGCCAAAATCCCATCCCCTACTCCATATTCCAGGCTTTATCCTCCCCTCCAACACATGGATCCAGCTCCTCTCCTGCCATGAGCTGGGTGACTGGCACTCCTGAGGACCTCAAAAGCATCTCAGCTTGGAGTCACTGCAGCAGGGGTGCAGCTTTGGCTGTAGTCCATGATTTCCTCCCAAGATGGAGCTGCACTGAATTCCATGGGTTCCTTTCCCTCCTTTTTGAAATAAAATGCTTTAAAATTAAATGCTTTAAAAGGAAATGCTTCTCATTTGAAGAAATAATCAATAAAATCTAACAGGCTGCTTTTCATTCATCCCCAGCCAGAAATGTAATCTCCTGTTAACAGCAGAGCCCTGAACACATCATTTATCTGCTGCGGGTACCAGCATGCACAGATTTTACAGCTGGAGAGAGTGGGGCTGCCTGCATCACAACCACTAATTTATTCTCAGAAAGGCTAATTTAATCTGGCAGTGAATGTTCTCAAAGACTCCTCACACAGAGCAGCTTTTCTCTTGGTTGGCTTAACAACAATACAGCATATCCAAAAACGTGGAGGGATGCTAAGGAAGAACACTGCCCCTGTGTTTTGAGCCCTCTAGTCTGAGAATTTTCTCTTGGTAACTACAGGCTTTGAGAAAACAAGAGTCCCTCTGGTTTTTCAAAAAGCCAACTGTATTTTCAAGGCAAATATACAACAGTTTAGGCTATTTCTCCCTCACATACAACTGTGGTTTGACAGAAAGAGCTGGGCTCATAATAAAACTAAACTCCAGCAAAGGTTGTTCAGTATTAGACAACTCCTTCACTTCCAACTGCACATCAAGAGCAGCAGCCAGCACACCTGGCCTGGGGGTGCTCCCTGCCACAGCAGGTGACTTTCCCCAGCCCACACTACAGAGGAACAAACTTCAGAACAAATCCAAAAGCTTTTTGTTTGAAAAGGCTGGGTAACTGCACCATGAAGTGTTTCAGAGAGAGCATCCTCAGCTTCTAACCTCTGCCATCTGCAGGGGGGCAATAAATAAGCCATCAGAAAGGGTTTTTTCATTGGTTTTAAATTCTAGATGGTATTTTCCCTTTAGTTGTGACAGTACACACAAAGGCAGCGTGGCACCACGTGCTGGTCCTCACCTGTATCTACCCCTTGGCCAGGAGATCACTGGAGAGCCAAGCTCAGCTCCTTGGAGGGGCTACTCCAAGGCAGATTGAAGCTTCAGAACAGACAGAGCTGTAGCATCTCACCCTCCATGCTCAGGACTGTCCCCACCATCCTGCTGGGAAAGAAAAGCTGCTGCTGTGCAAGCCCGGGTCATGTCTGAGAGGGCTCCTTTGCTACAAGGGCAAAAACGTGCCCCAGATGACATCCAACAATTTAGGAGGATTCAGTAATGTGGGAAAAAGGCAAAAATCAGAGGGAAGCAGAGCATTTTCACAGGCCACAGAAGAAATAGAGAAGAAAACAACACAACACTTGCCTTGTTCCTATCTGTCAGGAATTGCTGTCCCAAGAATAGCCTATTCAGAAACCAGGAAACTCAGAGAGCAGCAGGGAAGGGCTGAGTCATGGCCATTTGGAAAAAAAAGAAACAACCCACAACAAACCAACCCAAAAGGAAGGAGAAAAACCATGGGACAGCAGCTGTTCTGGGTCTTGGAGATATGAGCAAGTCAATCCAGAACATATTAGTCAATCTTCATTTTCAAAAGCTCTGCAAACAAATGGCACTGCCATTAAATTCATCTGACCCTCCCTCTGCTTGTGGGAAGCAAATTGTTGTACCAGGAAAAGTTGCTGGTGCTTCCCAGCACCAGCCCCTGGCTGCCAGGACACAAATTGCTCCCAGTTTGTGCCCTGATTTTTGTTCCTCTGCAGCATTAGCATCCAAAAGATTTACAGGCTGTGCAGGAGCTTTCCCTTTGGAAAAGCACATCCATCTCAGGATGCCATTAGCAGAGGGTGAGCAGCCATTTCCCTTCCCCACAGTAGAAGGGCACGAGGTAAAACACACTTGGATGGGCTTCCCACAACTCTGTGAACAGAGGAGCCAAGCCAAGTGCTCCCATCTCACAACCAGCCTCAGCACAGCCTGTCTGGCCCCCAGCTAAACTCTTCCCACATGACAATCTTTGTTCTGTGACCTAAATCAAATCAATTGGACAATAATTCTCCCCAGGACAGTAATCTTGTTCACTCACCCATCATCTGAGAGATTACACCTGCTCTCCAGCTGTGGGGCTCTGGGAGGAAGAGATTTCTGAGCAATGAGGGGCTTATTTTTCATACAATTCCTTGATGATCCCTCACAAATCAGGGAAGGGGAGGGTGTTGTAACATGGCATCCCAGAGGGGTAATAATCAACATTGACTCCATGCTTCTCAGAAGGCTGATCAATCACTTTATTTTACTGTTCTTATTAAGAAACCCATCAGCCTTACAGACAGTCATGGAACAGGTGGAGCCAATTGGTCCTTGAATCCAAACACCATCACCATTGGCCAGTTAAGAAATCACCCTTTGGTAAACAAATCTCCATAACACATTGCACATGTTCACAACAACAGCTGCAGCAAGTGAAGATAAGAATTGTTTCTCATTCTTTTCTCTGATTTTCTCACAGCCTCCCCCAGGACAATGCCTGGGAAAGTTGTGTGTTGCTGCCATATCTATCTTTTCAAGCAAACAGCTGTGTTTGAAAACATACCTGGAAAACACCCTTTAATTCATTTTCTCTTGCCCTGTGAGGTACTACCAGATTGAAGTTGCAAAGGTGGGAAGTGGGAAGCCCCCCAGAGCTGCTGCTTGTGGGGAATGGGTCCCCAGAAGACAAAGCCTGCTGTCCCCAGCCTGTGGCAGATCACCTGGGCTCAGCTGTAACTGCTCACCTCTTCCAGCTCTGGGAATGGCTGGGAAAACCACAAGCCCTTCATACATAGAGGCAACCTTGACACAAACTCCAGAATGACAGCTCAAGGAAACTGTCCCAAAGCAAACAGGCTCTCATGGTTCCAACTGTGAGTGAAATTCGTTTCTCTGCAAAATGCAAGGAGCAAAGAAAGATGAAACAAAGCTACAGCATGGGCTGATGTGCATGAGTCACAGTAAGGTGCGATGGAATTTAGGACTGTAAGACAAAATGCAGGATGGAACAGTAAATGTGTAAGCTTGAAGCAGAATATTTCTTCCAAAAACATCTTCCAAAAGTGTTAATAAGGAGCCAGGCTGTTAGTGCAAGGTAGGGAAGATTTTCCTTCTAAATGCAGAGACTGGGTAACAAAGAAGGTTCAGGAACATACACAGGAGTTCAGGGCAGTGGGACCCCCATCTCAGCACAAATGCCTTATCCTAATGATGCCTCAGGTTTTAGCTTTTATATTTTTCAGATTATGCACTGCTTTAGTGTTGCACTTCTGAGCTTCATATTAAGGGATGGTGAGCTCTCTTCATAGAGTAGGGAGCCAAAACAATTCCTTCTCCAGCTGGGGACCAAGGACAAATGATCCAAATCTCAGGCCCAAGAGCACAAACAACATGGGCTGAAGAGAGAAAAACAAGGAGGATGAGACTTCATAACCTAAAGCTGTAATTGGACAATTAACTCAAATATACAAATGGACCAGAACTCATAAAAGCGTGAGATCCCGTGACCAGTCATGCATTTTGTGCCCATTTTGGTTCATCTTGGGTGCAGCCCTGGCTGGGCTCTTGTGCTGCCCAAGGTGGATCCACTGAGGCCTTCTAATAAATCCCTGCTTTATTCTTTAACTCCGTCCAGCCTCTGTTCTTGTGCTGCCCAAGGTGGATCCACTGAGGCCTTCTAATAAATCCCTGCTTTATTCTTTAACTCTGTCCAGCCTCTGTTCTAGGTCAGCCTGCACAAGACATCACTAAAATCTATAGGAGAACTGGGTATTATTCCATTTTCTTATGTATAAAGGAGGCAAAGGATAGAACTATTACTAATGCACAGTAATCACAGTAAAAATGAAATCTATTACTTAATTTGCACAGAAAGCCCCAGGTCAGCTCTTCATTTCTGATGATCTCAGGTTCCATCATGCCAAGTGGTACCAAGTCAAACATGCACTGCCAGCACCTGCTCTGCACAGTTCCTAAGATGTTAATGCCATTGCCACCTTTTGAAGCTATTTATTTTATTTTCTTACCCTCAGTGCAGGCCTGCTAAGAGAGCCCAGATTAAATACAGCTGCACTGAAGAGCCCCACGTGGAGATGTGCAGCATGCAGCACTTTGCTCCTGCTCCATCCTCCACCCAGACCAATGACCAGAACAGGGCTGCTCTCAAACAGCTGTTTCTCAGCACCACAAACACACAAATTTAAGACTGAAGCCACAAGGCAGCTCAGAACTAAGGGGCCCAAAGCAAAACTAACAGCACCTTGAGAGTTCCATGCCAGAAATAAAATCTGAGCTCCCCTTGCCTCAGAGACTTTATTCTGGTGAGAAGATTGATTGTGGTTTCCTATGGCAGCTGCTCCAATTGCATCCCCTTTGATCAGAGGAGGAGACAGGTCCTATGCAGAGCATGTAAAGATCTGACACTGCTCATAAAGTGGCACTGCTCCTCTCCAGCTGTAAGATGGATACCCAGTGCTGCTTGGGAACAGCAGGAAAACAGCAAGTGAACATCACATCCCAAGGCAGAAGTTGCTCATTGTGTGTTTTTTGAAGGAAAAAGTGTACACAGACCTCTGTGTTTGCACACTGGTGTGCTCAGGTGCCTTGCTCTGAAACCTTCAGGAGAGTTGATTGGCTCCAGGCTGGAGTCCTTTGCCTGCATAAGAGCTGCAAAATCAGGTCCTGGAAGCAAAACCAACCAAAAACCTCCAGTGTCCTGCAGAACTACTAAAGTTCCCACTAGAAACCATTACTGTTCTTGTATCAGGGAAAAGGGAAGAGTAATGCACAATTCGAGTCCTTTTGGGACATCCCTGACTGCTGCTGAGAGCCACCAGGCATATCAGCATCTGTTTGCTGACTCTCCTGCCCACCCTGTGCTCAGCACCTTTGCACAGCCCACTCTGGGAGAACACCTTCTGAGACACACCTGTCTAGAAGCTCAGCTATACTCAGTCCTGGTGGCTTTGTCATTATTTTAATCTCCTTATTATGCAAATGCTATTTATTGCCTCTGGCTCAGCTGGCAGCCACCAGCCTTTCCTGGAAAGGTACAGGAAAGCTGTCACATGGCACAGAGCCCTGCTCATAGCGGCAGGAGTGAAGCACCAGCCCCACTGCAGACCCCACAAAACCCACTATTTAAAAAAAAAATTAGTTTCTTTCAGTCCAGCATAGTCTCCTGATTAAAGCAATCATAAGAAATCACATATAGGGCTGTACAATGTAGCACAGACATAGAACTCTGAATTTCATACTTCTCTTTACCCACAAGCAGAAAACAAGTCTTGGATCAGAGCAGACACTACCAAGTTTGTGAATTTCCTTCCAAAACCACTCATCCTCATACTGGAAGATCAACACCATCTTTTAAACACATGCATTTATCTGCTAAATTCACAGCTGAAAGGGAAAAAAATATATTCTTTTACATAATAAAATTACTTTCATCCCTTTTTTGGCTGTGTTAGTAAGACTGGCAGTGGCAACACTTCTGCAGGTGCCAACACTGTGACAAGGACCCAAACTCCCCCCAAAACAAACAGATGTTGTGGACAGGCTTTAGTCTGAGCATTTGAACATCCCTCAGCTACAGGAGCCCCTTAGCTGTGCTCCCAGGATGTGTGTGTGCTCCATCCAGAAGGAAAGAAGTGCCCATTGTGGCTTCCCAGGCACAGAAAGAGCTGATTTAGAAGCGACCTACACAAAGATGCTCATAAACCAACACCAGGTGCTGAGGGAGACATCTCCCTCCCTTGGTAACTGCAGCTGAGACAGAGCAGAGCAGGAACACAAGGAAGCGAGTTTCAGAACTGAATTTGAGGTGCAAGACCCACTGAGGGAACACAAGAAGCTCAGCACGGTCTTCCATCTAATTAGGAAGGTTCTGAAATCAGAGAAGCCCCCTCAGTGTGACCTGTCCCTGTCACACCTGTGGCAGGACCTTTTGGTTCTCAGCAGGAACACACACATCCCATTCCCAGCACCACCCTGAGCACACACAGCCACCACAGCTCCACCACCCTGTAAGGGCAGCTGGGCACGACTGACCACGTTTGCTCCACTTGGCATTGCCCAGGGACATCTGGGGACACTGCTCCAGCCCCCTGCCCTTGTCACAGCCATGAAGTCACCACCTGCCTGCCTCCAAGCAGGAATTAGCTCCTCATGGAACACCTGAGGAGAACAGAGCAGGTACAAGGCTGAACACTTCCAGGGATTTCCTGGGGCACATCATGTCACCACAACACTGACACAGAGAAGCCTTTGGGAGAGGGAAGTTTGCAGCCTGTGCTTCCACGGGAGTTTGTGCAGCTCCTGAACATGAATTACTGTGGTTATACACCATGCTATGTCTGTGTAATACTCACTGTAGTTTTCCCTGCTGCCTACTCTGGTCACACTCTGAAATCAGCAGGGTCCCTGCTGAAATTAAAGCCCCATTTTAAGTACTTTGAGTGAAGGGAACAAACAGGAGGCTCTTGTGCATATTCCCAAAGAGTTTCTCAGAGAGTTCTACACTCAGCCCAAACCCCCTAAAATTATAATTTAAGCATGGCTACTTAAAATCACTGTGCCTGGATCTCATCTCTACCACCTGATATTTTAGGCTCAGCCTAGAACTGACAACTGCCAGTCCCCTCCCCAGTTCTCACTGGTGCAAGGAGACCACCTCAGAGCAGCTTTTCCTCTGGCCAAGGGGCAGAAACCTACATTTGCAGGGACCTGGAGAAGTTTAACCTTGAGCATGGCTCATGTGCAGGATGCAGAGGCCTCTGGCATGGCAGTGTCCATCCCAGCCTGCATGTTCCCACTCCTCTACACAGCCCTGGAGCTCTCCCCAGGATCCCAACCTCATTCCTCTGTTTAGCAGCAACTACCAACCCCCTGTGCTTTTCCTAAAGCAACCAAACACTGCCTTACAGCTGCTACCCTCAGCCTTTCCAGTCTCCTTGGGAGGGAGAACCCAGATCTCACCATTCTAATGGTTAAAAACCCCACAACTTCCCAATAATGTTTATTCCTTGGTGTTTGTTGCTGTGCCACACTATGCCTTAACTGAAGGAGCTCTCTTCATTTCACACTGCCAATGTGCCAATATTATCCTCACCATCATCATTTCTCTTCCTGCTTGTCAAGACACCTCAGCTTCTTTCTGCTCCTCTAAAATGGGCTCATCATCGCTGACCACTGGGCGAGCTGGTCTCTCAGAGCAGGGCTAACTGGAAACACACACACACACTCGTTCCTAGGCCTGCTTCCCTGCTCTCCCGGGATGTGTCCGGATCACATTTGCTCCTCTCTCCCAGGATCTGTCCGGATCACATTTGCTCCTCTCTCCCAGGATCTGTCTGGATCACATTTGCTCCTCTCTCAGCTGTGCCCTCCCTGCAGCCCCCGCCGTTCTCAGCTCATGACCTCGGCCGGGCAGCAGCGCTCGCCTTACACCGGGAAGTCTTTTCCCAAGTACGCGACCTCGCTTTCCACCCGATTAAATTTCATCCCAGCCCTCCCGTCCCAACCCTTCCCGGCAGTGCTGAGGGCACGGAGCCGGAGCTCTGTAAGATTTTACAGCGCCTGCGACACTTGGTCAGCGGTAAAGGCCCGTGCGAGGCCAGGGCTGCCTCCCGCGGCTCTCCGGGCCCACGGCCCCATCCAGCCGGACCTCGCCGGCCCCGCAGCGAGCGAACCGAGCACCGAGCACCCACGGCCGAGCACCGAGCCCTTCCCTCGGCCTGCTTCCCCCTCACTGAGTTAACCAGGGCTTGATTTCCATCCTTTTTCTTTCCAAAAGCGTAGTGCTGGTCTTCTCCTGCCTGCGTCCCCGTCTGCGCTCAGTGTCCCCCCAGTGCCGAGTGTTCTCCCGTGCTCGGTATCTCCCCTCCGGTTCTCGGTGTCCCCCCATGCCTGGTGTCCCCCTCGGTGCTCGGTGTCACCCCCGGTTCTCAGTTTCTCCCTCCGGTGCGTCCAGCCGGCCCCGCTGCCGGGCGGCCGCCGCGGCCTGTCCGGGGCTGAGGGGGCCTGGGCCGCCTTCCCACCGCAGCCCCCCGGATCCCCCCGGCTCCCGCCGGTCCCGCACCGATCCCCATCGCCCACAGGCACCTACCGGCTCCCGGCGGCAGGCTCCGGCACCTGGCGGCGGCGGGCGGGGCGGGCCGGACTGGGCGGGCGGTGCCGCGGCGGGGCGGGCCTGGGGCGCGCTGGGCCAGCCGGGGGCCGGGCCGGGCCTGCTGCGCTGGGCAGCTCCGGGGAGCCGCGGCTCACGGAATCACAGCGCGGTTTGTGCCGGAAGGGACCGTAAAAATCATCCCGTTCCACCCCCTGCCATGGCAGGGACACCTGCCTCAGACCAGGCTGCTCCAAGCCCTGTCCAGCCTGGCCTTGGGCACTGCCAGGGATCCACAGCTTCTCTGGGCACCCTGTGCCAGGGTCTCCCCTCCCTCATAGGGAAGAGTTTCTTCTATATATCTAACTTTAATTTCCCCTCTTGCAGTTCGTAGCCGTTTCCCCTTGTTCTGTCACTCCATGCCCTTGTCCCTAGTCCCTCTCAGTTCTTTTGGAGCCCCTTTAGGTCCTGGAAGGGGCTCTGAGGTCTCCCCGGCACCATCTCGTCCCTGTCCTGCACATGGTGCCTTCCCTACCAGGTGTCCCAGTTCATGTCCCACATGATGCCCTGCTCTGGCCGATGTCCTGCCCCACACAGTGACATGCCCATGCCATGGATTCTGGCTGCCCCAGGACCAGGGAGCCTGTGGAATCACAAAGTCACCTTTCTGGCTCCAGTGGTCTTAGCTGTACTGCAGGGACCAGTTAAAAGAGCAGTACTCTAACACAGCCACAGATTTTCAGTCACTTCTCACCTGCCCCTAAGGCTCCAGAGATACTTGCTCTGAGATTTAGGTGTGCTGGGTCCCACCCTGCCCTGGCAGCTCTGCCTGGGGTCGCTCTGGGCTGGAGCACAAAGCTCCCACTCCCCAGGCAGGAACAGCCATGTGCCTTGCAGGCTCCTCTTCTCTCTTCCCTGTGTCACAGTGAGTGGCCAAGCTGCAGGTGACAGCAGGACAGGCAGGCTGTCCCCATGTCAAGGCACAATCTAGTGGGAGACATTGCCACAGTACCAAGTTCTAGTTTAGACTCTGAGAGGGAGATGCTGTACGTAAGATCAGAAATATCTGCCTTGCTCACACCTTGCAGCACAAGAACGTATTGTGGTGCCCTCCTGTCTTCTCCACAGGCAGCACGGGGCTGGCCCACAGCAATTTTGGCACTTGATCCCTTGTGAGACCTGGCAGCACCAGGCCAGTCCCACCTCACATATTGTGACCTTGGCTTTGAGCACAACCACAGAGCAAAGGCAACAGAATTTTGCCAGTGTGACAAAGCTGAAGCTGAGACATTTCTCCCTTTTGGACATCTTTCAATTCAGTTTGGGGGAACCATGGACACCACTATGGGCGGGCTGGGTGTGGCTGGTGCTGTGGGTCCCAGAGAAAAAAACCCTGGTCTTCACACACTTCTTAGCTTCCCTTCTTTCCATGTCCCCATGCCTGTGGGGACCCAGTTCCAGCAGTCAAACTCATGTTCCTCAGGTCACAGACATGCTGCAGATGATCACCACCCTCTGCTCCCTGAAAACCACTGCTGAGGGCTCCCAGCTGCAACAAATTTCCAGGAGGTGCATGCAGCAGAGCTGGGCCAGTTACTGGAGAGCTCTTTGCAGAGAGGTTGGGCTCCCCAGAGACCTGCATGGATGGCACAGGTGCATGGGGTGACCAGGATGGCAGTCTTTCACAAATCCTTATGGAAAATGCACTGAAGCCTCCTGAAAGGCTGCTCTGGCTGCAGTAACCTGTCTGGGTCCATGTCACTCTCACAGCCACTGGAGCAGCCACCCACCCCTGGTGTCCCAGTGTCCTGGCCACCTCCACTGCTCTTGTCCCTCCTGCAGTGCAGGATTTTACCTTCTAAAATTTTGATGTCCTGGGAGACCCACAGGGCTGGGGATGGGATGGCACTGGGGGTGGTGTCAAGGTTTGGAGTTTCCTGCCCCATCCCAGGGGCTGCCCAGGCTCTCTCCTCCTGCAGCAGGGTGGAAGGGCTGATTTCTCTCCTGGTCACAGTGGAGCTGTCTCAGGAGCTGTAGCAGAGCTCTCTCTGTGAGGTGCTCACTGCTGAGGTGCTGCAGGCTCTCAGGTGCCAGGCTCCTTTGCTGGCAATGTCCCTGGGCTCCAGCATGGCTGGAGCTCTTCTCTCTCCCCAAAACCTCAGGGGCTGTTTGGTTTCGGAAGCTCTGGCTGGGAGCTCAGTCCTGAGGCCTTGCAGTGCTGGCCCACAAGGCCCCACACAGGCTGGGCTGACTGCTGGAGCAGCACAAGGCCAGAGGGACCTGTCAGCCACATGAGAGCTCTGTGGGCATGGACATCTCTGTCATGCCAGGCCACTGTGCCAGGTTGTGCCACCAGACCTTTGCCAGGTGAATGGCAGGGCCGCACTCAGCCCATCTGAGTCCCCAGGCCACTGGCAGTGCCCTTGTCCCTCTGCCTCATGCAGTGACATGGCTGGGGGGGACATGGTCACTGTCCTCTGTGGCACCCCAGTGCTGGCCATGCCCTGCCAGCAGTACTGGGGGTCTCCACTATAAGCCCATCCAGGTTTGGGATGTTGCTTTGCTGGGGGCCTGCAGGAGCTGCCCAGAGCAAAGCTTTGGTGTCTGTTTTCAGCCAGCTCAGAGACCTGGAGGACATGGCTTCCTGTCTGGAGAAGGTGCTGGGTGAGAATAAAGCAGCTGCAGGATGTAGAGGTGCCCAGCTGCCCATGGTCTCAGGAGGTTTGAGCTTTGAACAAGCTCAGAAGCCTGGGGGCTGCAACCCCAGATCCAACTCGCCAGGAACACATTGGGGCATCTCCGGATGTTCTCACCAGCCACTGTCTGGGGCTACCATAAACACACCTGTCTGCCTTGCCTGGGTTCTGCAGCCACCCAGGCTCACACATTCTCCCTGGGGGCTGGGCTTTGGCAGAGAGGGGCTGGGCCAGCTGCAGGAGCAGTGCATGAGGCTGCAGGAAGCTGTGGGGTGACACCAAGGCGAGGACGATCTCTGGGCACAGCTCAGGAGCTGCTTGTGCCATGGCTGGTGCCAGGATTTTGTCACCATGCCATGCTGGTGGAGCTGGGGACAAACAATGGTGGGTGGCTCTGAGGAGGATGAGGGGAGGTCAGGGGATGGTGGATGGTGAAGCACCCAGGTATGAACAAGGTGCTGATGGAGCAGGGCTTGGGTGTTGTGAACAAGCACTGGGGTGGTGGCAGGGCAGGGCTCTGCAGGGGATGGCTGTCTCCCTGTACTGTTTCTGCTTCTCCCTCTTCAGCAATGAAGATCCCCCCCAGCTCTGCTCCTGTCACACCACAGGGATTTGCTGCATCCCCCAGTACTCACCCGGGTGCCTGTCCTGAGTGTCCCCTGCCACACCGGCAGTGCTGCTGCTGAGGCATGGGGGGGATGGGGAGGGGCAATGCACCAAGGCTGTGCTGCCTGGCCTTGAGGGACTGGTGGAGTTGGGGTCACACTGCCCTGGCACCCACTCGTTGCAGTGGGGTAACACCACAGGCCAGAGATGTTCCCTCCTCTGCTGCCTCCCCTAAGCTCCTGGGGACACACAGGGCAGCCAGTCTGACACTTTTGGGCTGTGCCATGTCCCCATCAGCTCTCTGATCAGTCAGATCACCAGGTCTGTGGTCTGTGGTCTGGCACATGATTTTCCAATCCTGTGGCTCCTGGTGATCCTGGGATGGTCACAGGCACGTTCCCCTTCTCACCACCCAAGTCTCCCTGTGGTTTCACCTGTGTTTCTCAGGCAGTTGTCTCTCTTCAAGGCTGGGGACAAATCCCTTCTCTGTGTGCCCTAGGTGGCTCTGTGCTGCACCCCCTCACCTCACAGACCCAGCCCCAGTCCCAGCAAGAGTGGATGTGACCTGGATGTGCCCACACTGGCCTGGATGTGGCCACCACAGCTGGGACAGAGGGTGCACAGACCTGGCTCACTCCAGGGCCCACCAGCTTGGCCCATTTCATCTCAGTGGGGCAGGAC
This sequence comes from Molothrus ater, assembly GCF_012460135.2. Classification (NCBI taxonomy): domain Eukaryota; kingdom Metazoa; phylum Chordata; class Aves; order Passeriformes; family Icteridae; genus Molothrus; species Molothrus ater. Next base: position 13,934,544 of record NC_050493.2, on the reverse strand, counting down.
TGAGGGTGGCAGCTCCAGCAGAACTCCATGCAGGGAAGCTCACAAGGGCCAGCCCCAGCTCCAGGCCCTGCCCAGGCTGTCCAAGAGGCACCCCCGATGAAACCATCCCTCCTACATTGTTTATTTTAGCAACACAAACAAGAGACTGAAATTAATTATTGACTGGGGAGTGCAGGGGCACAGCCTTGCTGGGAAAGGGTCTGGCAAGGATAGCAACCTCCAAGGGACCTGGGGAAGAGGGAATAGGAGCCAGGTCACAGCAAAACACCCAGGACCTGTGGATGTCACAAGGGATCCTGAGGACTCAGCACAGCCCTGCCTGCTGGGGTCTCACACCACAGCTGATGTGGCAGAGCTGGGCTTCTGGGGCTGAGCCCTAGATGCACCTGGCAGTCACTGCATGGCTGGAATGGGGTGTTTGCAGGAGCTGGAGATGCAGCCAGCCCTCCTGGGATGCACTGAGCCACTGGGAGAGGGGATCCTGAAACACTCCAGGCTCAGGGCAGCTCTGCCTGCGTCCTGCCACTGCTGCAAACGAAGCAAAGACACGGGGTTCAAAGCAGAAGAGCGTGTATTGCAAGCGGCTGCGGCGCATCCGGAGAGACTTCCAGCCGCCGGGAGAAAAGAACAGAGGGGTTAAAAACGATCCCAGTCTCTAGGGTTACACTGTGTCATGCAAAACAGCCCTGGGGCAAACCCCATCCTGGGAGGTTGGAGGGGAGGGTGTGCTGGCCCAGCCGGACTGCCAGTGCTCACCCCCTGCTCCGGGCGAGTGGCCAGATGCCTCCCCGAGGGCCGGTGTCCCCCAGCCCTGCTCGCCAGTGAGGACAGTGTGTGCGGGGTGGAGGCTGTGGTGGTGCAGGAACAGCCTTTGCTCTCTCAACCCCTTACAAAAAACAAGCCTCACGGGGTGTCTGCCCCCCACCCAGTTGATCGGGGGCCAAGGGATGGGGGAAAACACTCAGGCACAACCCCCGCTGCCCTGGTGGGGTGGCCCGGGGGACTCTGAGGAAGGGACCTCCTCCATAAATGTCACTGGCATGCAAACTCCGGTGTCCCAGGAGAGGAGGGGGTGCTCCCTCCCCAAGAGTCTGGCAGCGGCAGGGTCCCAGGCAGAGGCCAGCACCGGTCCCACGCAGCCTCCCGCTGTCTCTGGGGAGCTCCATTCAGCTCGAGAACAAGTAAAAACTACTTCAAACCAAACCCATGCAAGGCAGCTATTTGCTCATGTGTCTCGGCGGCTGCCAGACGCCCTGGCAGCGGAGTTCCTCTCCTCTTTGGGGAGGGGGGGAGAGAGAAAAAATATATATATATATATTTATACGCAGGGGTCCCCGCCGCGGCCGCTCTCCACCGCAGCCTCATCTCTCTGCCTCCATGGTCACGTTGGCCTTCTGTTCTGCGCTGGCCTGCTGGGAGACGGCGGCGGGCCAGCCCGCGGGCTGCGCCGGCGCGGCCGGAGTCCACATGCTCTGCTGCTGCTGCTGCTGCCCGGGAGGAGAGGCCGTGGGCCAGGCGGGGTTGAAGGCCCCGTGCTGGGGCAGCGGCGGGGCCGGGGGCGGCGGGGAAGTCGCCATGGAGGCCACGGGGCTACTGCTGTTGAAGCTTTCGGAAGCCTTGAGGCGGGAGAACATGGTGAGGGCGTCGGGGAAGTTGGGCGGCGTGGCCGGCGTGTTGGCAGGAGTGCACATCTGTGGGAAAGGAGACACGAGGTCAGGGGGGTCCCCACCTTCTGCCTCCCACCGGGCTGTGGCACGGGACCCCTGTGCCCCCCTGCTGTGGCACGTGAAGCCCCCAGACCTGTGCTCTGCTGGCTGTGCTGCCCACTAGCAGCTCTATTTAAGGATCTGCAGGCTCATGCTCTCCTGGCAGAGGGCCCAGACAGGACCCCCTGTGCCCAGCCAAGTCGGGGATCCCCTCTGCTCCACAACCCACTGGTGCCACCCTGGGCCTGCAGCTTTCTGGCTTTGCAGGCCCAAGGCTCAGGCTCAGCTCCCATCCCCCGGGAGACTGGGCATGCTCCAGCCCTGCTGGGCACTTGCTTTGCATGCTCCAAATCCCCAATTGTCCCAGAGAGTCAAACAAGGCCGCAGCAGCCAGTAAATCCTTAAGACACATCTGCCCAAGCAGATTACGGGCTGCTGGGGCATGAGAGTTAAGGGACTGAGTCTGGGGACAGCTGGAAGAGAGCAGAGGCAGGCAGCACCCATGTGTGGGTGTTTACACACTTCCAGACACTCCTCACCAGAGCCACGCTCCAGCCATGCTCCAGTGAGCACACAAGGACCTGTGTGTGTGGCTGCTGCAGGAAGGGAAGCACCATGTATCTGTGAGTGTGTTTATGCAGCTCAGTGCTTCAGGCTCCTCCAGGCTCTCTCTGCCATGCTGGGCTGCTGTGGACCACTGGCTATGCCCAAAACATCCTCCCTCAGACTGCCCCTTTTGGAAGAGGAGCCCCAAACCATCTGCAGGGCTCTGCTGTCCCACTGTCCCACCAGCTGCTCTCCAGGAAAACCTTCCTTGGCAGGCAGCTCTGGCAGTGCCCAGCCAGACCTCCCTGCCTGCACTCCTGGAGCTGGGGAGCAGCGAGCTGGACATGAGCACCAGCCTGAAGCACCCGCCAGCTGGTGCTCTGCCCTAGGAGAGCACTGGGGAGCTGGGAAAGCACTTACCATCTGATGGTGGTGGCTGTAGGGGATGTTTGTTTCTTGGAAAAAAGCACTGAGAGCAGTCTGAAAGGAAGGAAAAACAAAAAGGGAAAGATGATGTTACTACCTGCATCCAAACTGGGCACCCACCTCACCCCTGCACACTACTAGACCCGAAAGAAGATCCAAAACAGGCCCTGGGGGGCCTTGAGGGCACAGCTGCTCCCTGTCCCCAAGCAGGGACCTGTGCCTGCCATCTGCTCACACCAGGGCAGGTGGTAACCATGTGTATTTGGGACCACCATCCTTGCAACGAGCAGCTACTGCTGAGGCAGAGCCCAGCAGGTGTTTCACAACTCACCATGACACTCTGCAACCACCATGTGCTGGGAAACAAAGGAAACCAAATCCAACCCCAGCAGGAACCAGTTAAAGGCATGTCTTCAACAGGACACGATCACAGTCCCCATATTCCCACCAGGAGATGCCCAGGGCAGGGGCTGCAGCAGGTGCCCACCCCATATGCCAGAACATTTCCAATTCAGTAGCAGACAGAGCATGATGGGGACTGACATTGTTTTGTAGCTTCCAGTTAAAACCAGTAATAGTCTGGTAAATATGTCACATGCCACAGGCATGTGAGAGGACAAGAAGGGTTGCAGGTAGGGAAGGCCAGGGGAAGAGGATGGTCAGGAGGGCAGACACCCAGCCCAGGTCTGGGGTGCACAGCACTGAGCTGATGCAGGAATGGTGAGAAGTTCTTTACTCAGAGAGTGGTGAGGCCCTGGCACAGAGAAGCTGGGGCTGCCCCATCTGTGAAGTGTCCAAGGCCAGGTTAGATGGGGCTTGGAGCAACCTGAAATAGTGGAAGGTGTCTCTGCCCATGGCAGGGGGGTGCAATGAGATGACCTTCAAGGGCCCTTCCATCCCAAACCATTCTGTGATTTCATGATGGTGACTCCTGTTCTGCAGCAGGCTTCAACTGAGTCAGGGCTAGAAAACAATGGTTTGATTCAGTTGAGGATGAGACTTGATGCAAAACTGGTTTGGATTTATTTCTGGTTGAAGGAAAAGCCCCCTTCAAGTCCTATTCAGGCCTCTCCTCAGGGCCTTCAGGTCTCCACTCTGGGGTGTGAGGTGTAGGGCTGTGGCTGGGTGCTGCCAACTCTACCCAAGACTCTGCTCCCTTCCTGAGAGCCAGGGATTGAAGGTACCCAAGCTGCTGGGAAAAAAAAGGCAGAAAAGCCTGGAAAGAGCACAGGGAGGTTGTACCAAACACCGCCCAACTGCAGCAGCCACAGTCCTGCCACCACCCATGCTCCTCATCTCAGTGTCCACATGCTCCTGTGTCATTCCCAGGGCCAGCATGAATGACAGCAAGTCAGCTCAGCTCATTGATCCAATGGGAAAACTAATTTTGCCCCAAACATCCAGGCTGGCAGGCCCTGGGAAGGCAAAGAGGTTTATGGTTTCCTGACTAAACAGCAGAAAACTATTGGTACGACCAGGTGGCAGCCAGAGCAATGTCTGCAAACAATGATCCAGACCTGGGTGGGGGAAGCAATTCCTGCTGCAGAGTCTGGCAGCTCCCAGACCACGGGGGGAGTGTGCAATAGCTGGGCTGGCAAGGCTCTTCCCTGCAATAGCTGCATTTAATAACACAGCACCTGAACTCTGCACCCGGCCACGCTGTGAGCTCTGAGCCCTCAGCTCCTGCAGGCAGGACCCAGCAGATCCCAGAGATGGCCATGCAGCAGGAATGGGGTCTGTGGCCCTGCAGAGAGCTCTGCAAAGGACAGCACATAGCTCTGAATTAGGGAAATGTCTGACACATACACTTCTGCAGCAGTGACACCCCCTGCCACGCTACCCTTTGTCCTGGGTGAGGTTGGACGTCAACAGCCCGAGGCCCTAACACTGACAGATCGTGATAAGAGAGGGGTAACACCAAACGGGAAACACAGGCAGAGGTGTGGGCACAGCCAGATACCATAAGCTGATTAAATCTGCTCTGTGCTCCTGTTTTCCAAGTGGCCTCATATCTGGGACTGTGCCACTGGCAGACAGTGGCAGAGAAGGTCCCTGCTGTCCCCCTGAGCTGCCCACGAATCCCTGCCAGTGCTGGGATGAAAGCTGTGACTGGGCAGAGGAAGCAGCCCACCAGGGCAGGCCCCTCTGCCTAAAACCCTAAAACAGTCTCTTCCCCTCCATCTGCCCCTTTCCAAGCATGGCAGAAACAGCCCCTGTGCCCAGCACAAAGCCCAGGACCTGCAGTCACCTCCCAAGGGACCTGCAGAGGCCCAGCCTGGTGAGGGAGGGCCCCACGCTCCCCTTGGTGCCACAGGGGCCAGGGACACACACAGGGGCCAGGGACACACACAGGGGCCAAAGCTCCTGATGCCACCTGCTCTCCAGACAGCGTCACAAGTGCCACCGTGACTGCTGCAACAGCAAAGCCAATTAAGGCTCCTCTGCTGGAGCAGGAGCCCAAGCCCAGCTCAGCTCTGACCCTGGAGCCAAAGCCCCGCTGCCTGTGTCACCCTGGTGTGCATGGGAGCAGGGCAGCCACGGCCTGGCCACGCTCAGCAGGTGACCAGGCCACTGTTACCCCTGCCAGAATGCAAAACCAGGAGCTTCCCAGGAGAAGGATCACACAGGGACCCTGCCAGGGTGCCAAGAGCACCTGTGGTGAGTCAGAGAGAGGGTGGCTGGAGGTGTGAGCCCTGCCAGCACGGAGCACACAGCAGCAGGGGCAGCTCTGGCAGCACCCTGTCCTTGAACCACCAAGGAAGGGGCATCATGAAATGTAAATACATAGGAGGAAGTGAAATCCAGCCATAGACACAGCAAGTGAAGCCAGACACCTGCTCCTCGTTTTGTTCCCCACACACAGCCTCTCTACACTGAACAGAGGCTCTTAGCACCAGGATAAGGAAGGAATGGGTGGGTTTTTTTTAGAAGAAGTTTCTTCTTATCCTCCCCAAATAGCCCCAAGGGCAAGGAGCACATAAAGCCAAATAATATCTTTCTACCAATGAACAAGCCTGATCCACTGCCCAGCCCCATGTGAGACTCTGCAAACTCTGAAATGTCTGCCTGGTAACCTGCTGGGTTCCAGCCACAGAGGAGCTGCTCTCCCTGGCTTCTCCCAAAAAGCCAGGCTCTGGAGCTGAGTGCCAGCCTTCACCCAGAGACACTCCAAGCTGCTTTCTTGGGCCTGTAAACCTCTCCCTGGGATCAGCCATGGCACTGCTCCAGCTGCTGGAGGGCTGGGCTGGCAGTGCCATTCCAGCTGGCACCCACAGCAGCCATCCCTGGAGGCATGGAAGGGCCCACAGAGCTGCAAGAGCTGCAAATTAAACGGGGCACAAGAGGATAAAGCCTGCCCAGGGTCCCTAGGAAACAGAAGAGCAGTTACAGCGAGTGGGAGAGGCAATCCACACCCTACCCATGAACTGCCCTGTTCCCAAGGGATAGATAGGATGAAAAAAAAAATGGCTCCTTAATCAACCCTGAGTATGGGACAGACTCTGATCAGCTCACAGCACAGCCAAAGGTGACTGTATCCCAAATGTTTTCCTGACCTCCGACCCTGCCCACTATCCTGGATCATGGGTCTTGGATCCTGGATCACTGTCCTGGATCATGGTTTCCAGCCTCTGGGTCTACCAGGGCTGGAAAGACACACACAGAGCAAATCCTCTCTGCAGCCCTCACTTCATCCTCCTACACACAATGGCCCCTGAGCAGCCAGCCTCAAAAGCAGCCCAAGCCCAGGGAAGTGGTCCCAAAACACCAGCATCCCAAAGCTGTCCGTGCTTCACAGCAGCCTCCCTCTCCCTCCTGCTGGTGACAAACACCCCAGGGACTGTCACAGGCAGCAAGTGGGACACTGGCCCACAAAGGAAAGGTCCTGGGCAGGGCAGATGGATGCCAGGAGTGCCCTGGCCAGCGCAGAGGCACAGAGCTGGGACAACCCAGCTCCCGCTGTGTGTCACTGGGCCACTGAGCTAGCCTGGCTCAGTGCAGAACACCTCTCTGTCCCCGTGGTGGCCTTACAGGCAGGAGCAGAACGCTGAGGTACAAGCAGGCTGATTGCATTCACACGTGCCCCTGGAGGAACGCTTTGACTCCAAGGAGATGGTTAATTTATGCTGCCTTCCCTCGTGCTGAACTTGCCTGAACTCCCCCGATTTATACTCACTGCAGATGCACACCAGCCAGCAAACGGGTGCTGCACTGGAATAACAAAAGCCTCGGGAGTACTCCAGAAAAGAGGTGAGAGCAGGCTGGAGCGGTCGGGAGGTGATCCCTCCCCAGCGTGGCTCCCAGAAGGAGCCGTGCCCAGCGGCCATTTTGCAAAGGGAATTATCTGACCGTTGCACCAAAAGTGAGTGGGAACATGGTAACGACAGCGTTTGTTTACAGCCCAGCTTCCTCTGAGTCATGTGAGTGCCCAGCCGGCAGGAGACGGCTGTTTCTACTTGTGCAACTCGCCAAACGGTGGCAAAGTTCTGCAAAAAAAAAGCCTTTTGAAAGACACGTTAAAACTTCTGTCATCCCTCCCCGGCTCTTTTGCGACACGCACGGAGGTGGTGGAAGAGGATCCCGCCTGTCCCAGAGGGCCACAGTCAGGCTGTGTTAGTAAACAAACGCCGGAGCACGTTACACATGCAACAACACATCCCACGCCAGCGGTGCTCCCGTTCACCGGGCACGGCGGTGGGATCGCCGGCCCGCTCCTCCGCACATCCCTGCGAGCCCACCCCGCGCTCCCCGGCCACGCACGGCTCGCTCTGGGATCCCTCCTGGCCTGTGATAATGTGGGAATGCTGTGCCCGTACGGCGATGGGCGCCGTCCGTACCGGGTCCGCCCGGCCGCTGTGCCGTTACGGAACGGCTCCGGGACAGCCCGGGCAGGGAGGAGAGGTGCTCCAGCCACCGAGAGGAACCAACGGAGCCTGCTGTTCCCCAGCCCTGACTCCGAGCTGCTCCCGCAGCACTGCACAGACATTTCAATTACCGAGGTGCCATTAGCGTCAAATCCATCAGCTCCAACCTAGGGAGCTGCAGAAGAGAAGGAAAAATCCTATTTAGAAAGCAATTTATTGGTGACGGCCACCGCACTGCTCTTTGCTCCCTGCGCTTCGGATCCGGGGATCTCCGCAGGAGCTGAGCGCCCTGAAAGGCACCGCGGAGCTCCCGCGGCGCCCCCCGCCCCACGCGCGGCCTTAACCCCTGTCAATGTCACGGAGTATCCCGCCCGCGAGCGAGAGGAAAAAGCGCCTGGAGCCAGGAAAGCTTTGACCTACAAAGTCTCCTCTCCCACGGCTGTCCGAGAGCTCAACCTCCCCAGGGTAGGGCCGTGGGAAAGGCTGCGCTGGGGTTTTCCAGCCCACGGCCACGCGGGAGGGCTGCGGCGCGGGCGGGGGGGAACAGGAGGAGGCTTCGGCGGATTCGGCGCTCCCGGCCCGGCCGCGGTCCGGCGTGGGGCCCCGGGAGGCTGCGAGCCCCTCTCTGCGCACCCCCCGCGCAACGTGGCCTCCCGATCGCCCGCCCCGCGTGGCGCCCACGCTCCCCCGGGCACCGCTGGGGGCCCGGCCCGCGCCCCGCCGCCGCGCGTGTGGGCGGGCAGAGGAGCGGCGGCGTGTCCGTAGGGCCGGGCACCGATTCACGCTGCCCAAATACGCCGCGATGCCCCCGCGCGGGGACCCGCCCGAGACCGGTACCGGGGCGGCGGCCTCACCTCGAACTGCCAGTGGGCCGCCTGCAGCAGCTGCTTGGCCTGGTCGGCGGCGCATCCGGCCGCCAGCACGAACTGGTTGATCATCACCTGGTGCTTGAGCTCGTCCATGGCCCCGGCCCCGGCCCCGGCCCCCGCCGCCCTCAGGGCGCCGCCAGCACGGCGGGGCCGGCGCCTCACGCCAATGTTTACCGGGCACTGACTCACGGCGCCCGCCCAGCCCCGCCCACGGCCGCCCGGGGCGGGGCGGCCCGGCCCGGCCCGCGCGGCGCCCCTGGGACTTGTAGTTCCTGTTCACCACGTCGCCCGCCGCCCTGCCCCCGCTTGGACCACAACTCCCAGCAAGCCCCGCTCTGTTTGCGGAGCGCTCGGCGCCCGTTGAGTGACGCGCGGGGCCGGCCAACCGCCGCCCGCGGCTTGGTAGTACCTGACCGTATATGGTCAACAACGGCGCGGCCCCCAATGGGAGGGCGGCGGGGGCGGGCCGCGCGCGGGGCGGGGCCGGGGCGGGGCCGCGGGGTCACGTGGGCGCGGGCGGTGTTTACAGTCGGCCGCGTGCGGTTTCCTGTTGACGTGAGGGAGCGCCGGGGCCGCGCCGGGACCGCGCTGTGGCCGGCCCTCCCGGGGGGCAGCGCTGCCGCCCCTCGGTACCGCGAACCGCCACAGGCCCCGCCGTTGCCCCCCTGCAGCCTACGGGGTTTGCTGGAGACCCCTTGGCTTGCAGCTGCCCTGCAGCTCCGCGGCCCGGGAGGCGGTGGGGCAGCAGCCCCTTGGCCCCCGCGCCCTCCATCCGCGCTAAAAAACTGCGGGCGCGTTGCCCCCCCCCCCCCCCCCCCCCCCCCCCCGCCTGGTCCCGTTTTCCCTCAGCCGCAGCGTGTTCGTGCATCGCTGAGGCGCCTAACGGGAGAGGCGGCAGCGAGGGAAGCTTCTGGAAGGTGCGGGGGGCTCCCGGCGCTCTGAAAGGCTCCTTTGAGAGCCACAGCCGATGGAAGCCCGCGGGCAGGCCGGTGCTGCAGGGCCCGGCAGGGCGGATAGTGGTGGTGCTCAGGGTAAGCAGGCACAGCCCCGCGGTTCAGTGGCCGGGGCTAAGAACACCAGGGAAAAGATGAAGGGAGCTGCCGGCTCCGCCTTTCCTGAGCGGAGGTTCTGGGCTGTTTCCTGCAGTTTGGAGAGGTTTGCCTGGCCGTGAGTGGATTGTTCACTAACTCCTCTGACCCTGGCTGGCATTTTGCTGGTGTTTCTGAGCCTTGAGGATTAAATGGCTGAAGCTCGGGCAGGTAATGCACTTGATCAGTGGGGTTTGCAGCCTATGCCGTGTAGACAGGAATTGCTCTGGTATTGTCCAAAGCTAATCACCATTTTCCATGTGTTCTTTAGTAACCATTCTGGAGTTACACAACCATTCAGCCTCTCCAAGCCTTGGAGAATTTCAGGGCCAAGGGGTTTCCCTTCTCATTCTACAAATCTCACTGTCTAAATCCAAGTGAGGGCACAGCTGTACATGGCAGTGGGACATAGCAAGAGCTGACTGCTCGTTTCTTACAAGGTCAAGACAATCCCCAGAGAGAGGTGACACAGGGAGATTTGTAGCCACCACGGTGTAAATACAGCAGGAAAAACTAATCTCCTGAATGATTAATCAGAAAGAGCCAGGCATGTTTAGAAACCTTGCAGTTTGGTGTTTGGAGGGAGAAGGGTTGGGCCTGGCCTGGCAGGGCTTTCGGGAAGGGTTGTAAACCCTCAGAGCAGGGCAGTGTTTAGGGAGGCAAAGTTCATGGGCTCACCACTCCTTCTGGTGAGCTGTAACTCCGTGTGTGTAGAGCAACCTTGTTGTTCTACACGTACCTGACAAACACAGTGAGTGGCAGTGGGAACAACAGAGACAAAGCACTGGGTAATAAACCCCAAGCAGCTGGACTTTGGATGAGCTGCTCTGGTGACCGGGAGCTTTGCAGGGAAACATATTTCCTTGTTTACATGGGTGTGCTTGTAGCTGCCTTCCCCCAACATGTCCAAGGAGGCTCCTGAAGGGCAGCTGGGGGTGGCTGGAGAAATGTGGCAGTGGGAGGGTGGGTGTCCCTCTGGCCCATCTGCCTCCTCTGGGCTGCAGCTCTGTGGGTTCTTCTTCCTGGGGTTCAAAGGATCCCCCATCTTTTCCTGGATGCGTTTTGCTGAGCAAAACCACTGCAGGAGCTGAGGTCTCCTCACCACCCCTGGGGCTCTGCAGGCTCCTGGTGGCAGGAGCCCTGGCCCAGTTTCACCCTGGTCCTCCCCAGTTTGACCACTCTCTCCCCACACCATGATGACACTCAGGGTCTCAGGTCCCTTGAACCTTGTGAAAGTGTTTTCATCCCTTTCTCACAGAGGACTTCCCATCTTTGTGTCTTTCCTCACTCATGGTGCAAGCAGACCCGGGGCTGGCAGCACCAAAATGGGGACAAACACATCTCAGGGAACCCAGAGGTGAAGGTGCAAAACTCTCTGGGGTGGCACCACCAGCGTTTGCGGGGCCGTTGCTGCTTCTTGCAGCTTCCACAGTGCCCTGGGCTGGGTGAGTGCTGCTCCTGCAGCCCACAGGACCCACCTGAGGAGCTGTGGGACCCTAGTGTGAAAAATGCATATTTTATGATTGGCTTTTTGCAAATATTAAAATGAATATTATATGTGTTGTGTTAGAAAGTAATGCTGTATTAATTCTCTTAAGTAGTGTGTTAAATATAGTTTTGGGTTACAAAAAAAATGTTAAAAGAGAAACTCTGCTATGTAGGATATTTTTTTTTAAAGAAAGGACTTGTAGCAAAATAGCAGCCACAGGACACCTCAGTCTTTCAGAGAAAAAGAATTTATTGCTCTCTTATCAGAAGAAACAAACTTCTTCCCGCCTGGAAGGCACTGTTAGGATTCAGAGGAAGAAGTTGATGATGACCTGACAGAATCCTGTATTTGAATGGAATTTATGCATCATGTATGAGGTGTATGAATAGGCAACAGGCTGTTGTTTTTAAGGGTTAATCCTCTGTTAACGTGGGTCCTTTTTCAGGCTCGTGCTGCCCAGAAAAGGTACCCAGGATGTCCGTAACTCTTTGTCTCTATTGTCTCATATTGTCCTAATTCAAATTGTCCAAATTATTATTACTCTAATTGTATTACTATTTTTATAACCATTTTATTACTATTAAACTTTAAAAATTTTAAAAACAAGTGATAGGCGTTTTTCACAGTTTTTCACAGTTTTTCACAGGCTGGCAGGGCAGCCCTGCTCCCTGCCCCGAGGCCTCCACTCTCCTTCCCGTGCTGCTGGCAGTGATGGGATGGAGGAGGCCGTGGTGCAATATCCTGCCTTTGTGTCCCACGGGCCGGCTGGGGGCAAAGGAGCAAAGGAGCTGCTGCCCTCCAGCTCTGCTCGCTCGGGGCCCTGGGATTTGGGGAGGAAGGGCTGAGCCCCGCCCTGGCACACCGCTGCTCTTGTCACTGTGTGTCACACACGGCTCACGAGCAGGGCCCTCCGGGACTGATTCCCCAGCAAAAGCCCCTGCCCTCCTCTCGGGAGTTTGCAGTTTATTGCAGCCCTGAGATACGTGAACAGTCTCTGTTTCAGCTTGCACGTTCGAAGAATGAGTTGGAGTTCTTCAGTTCTCGGTCTCAGAGTTGTTTATTGTATCTTATCTATAAAAATTTTTCTCCTGTCCAGCCGAGGTCTGCTCAGCAGGACAGACAGAGGCGCTCTGACTGCCCCCAGGGTAGTGTTAGCTCTTTATACTACAAACTATGTATAACATGTTTACAATTACTTTCCAATACCTATCACCTATGTTAGACAGTGAGCCTCTACTCTAAACCAATCGCAAAGTGCCAACATCACAGCAGAAGATGGAGGTAGAGAAGAAGAAGAAGAAGAAAGGCTGGACATGCCCAAGTCCCTCAATCTTGTCCCCAAAACCCCTATTCTAAAAACCCCAAAATCTACTTTTTCACCTAGTGATAACTTTATTATTACACTACTAAACTTCTGTGGCTTTCAGGTCTTCATACAAAGCTGGTAATTTGCTCCATGGGTCATAATCAAACCCACAGGTGTTCTGGGCTGCGTGCCAGGGTCTCTGAGCCCTCTGGCAGGGGGCTCAGCAACTCTGGACACCCAGAGGGATTTAGTGAGTTCCGACACCCTTCCAGATGGCAGCAACCCCCACGGGGCCCGACGGCTTCCTCGGAGTGCTCCGGAGAGCTGGGCAGCCCTGGAGGGACCTTCCCACTGCCAGAGGAACAAAAGCCCTCCTGCTGCAGCTCCCCGGGCAGAGCCAACGCCCCCGGCAGTGGGACCGGGCTCTCCCTGCTTAATTCACATGGCACCGAGCTCGTAGCTGCTCAGGGAGTGTGGGTTTGCAGTGAGATGATCTTTAATGTCCCTTCCAACCTAAGCCATTCTAGGATTCCACTATTCTGTCCCAAAAAAAGCTCTGGGGCAGCTGCCTCTGCATGCCTCTTTGAGCTGGAAGAGGCAGGTGCTTAGGTTGTGGGAGGAAAGGGAGATTTTACCCAAATGCAAATTCCCCTCCTCGCCTACTTCGTGGTGCAAACACTACTCTGCTTTGCCCCCAGGATGTGGCCAGCTGGCCACCAGTTCTCAGGACAGCACAGGGAGATGGACCCACTGATCCTTGCTGTGCCCAGTCTGCTCCAGCACTGAGCCCCAAATCAGCTGCTGGGCTGCAGAGTGAGGCCTTGGGGGTTGTGGATTCACCCTGCTCAGTTTGGGGCTGCTGGTGGCTGTTCACATAATCCCACTGCTGCCAGGGCACTGCCCAGAGCTTGTTCCTGTGGCTGTGCAGGCAGGGAGCCCTGGACATGCTCTGGGCCAGTACACATGTCACTCTGATGGTCAACAGGCTCCATCCCTGTCCCTGTGATGGTCAGCAGGCTCCATCCCTCCCTGTTCATGTTGTGAGAAACCCTTGCTGCTTATGAGAAAGGGTTATGAGAAATGGAGAGGCTGCTTGAGCAAGAGGCACTGGCACTCCAGGTGCCAGGAGGATCCTGGGGGACACAGCAGAGAGTTCCCAGGCACAGTTACTGCCAAGGCACTGCCAGAGCCTCAGGCTCCCCTGTGCCAGGTGCAGGGTATTCATCTCTTGTGGTTGGCAGCAGGACTTGTTGCTCATTCCCTGCTTTATCTCTGTCCTCCTTCCCAGCCCTGCTGCACAATGGGATGCAGAAGAGCAGGGTCTGCTCCTGTCCTCACCCCCAGCATGTGTTGCCCTGCATCCCGTGCCTCTTCCAGCCCCTCTGGCTGTGTTCGTGTGGCCACGGCAGCTGCAAGGATAATAACAGTCCGGAAGCACGTTTCGCCTGGGGATTGTTTGCTTATTCCTGCTGGGCGTGTTTTAGTTCGTGTTTACAGCCAGCAAATTCCACCCACTGCCTGCTCACTTGCTATCACAAAATCCTCCTGTGCTGGCAGGCTCTGCTCCCTGCTCCATCCCATTTCCCTAAATCCCAGCCCTCTTCCCTGCTCTCAAGGCCAATTTAAGGGATTTCACATGTGCCACCTCAGCTCCTTCATGTCTCTCAGTGATTCCCAACTCCACTGCCGGGAATTTGGGTCCCCAGTTCCTTTGCAGTGTGTGTGCAGGGAGGTACTTCCCATCACAGGGAGTGGCTTTTCTCTGTTCTCTGTGCCAGAGGGCACTTTGGGACTCAGTCTTGGGCCACTGGTGGCTTTTTCGTGCCTCTTCCTCCACACCATCCTCCTGACTGTTTTGTCCCACATGTGAGGCAGCCTGTGGCCATTCCCTGTCCTCACATCCAAACCTCAGGCATCTCCATTTGCTTTCATGTGTGGATTACCTGTGAGGGAGGAACCCAGAAAGCAGAGGCTTTCCCCTGGGAGGCAGATCACCTCCTTTCCTGCTGGCTTTAAGCCTCAGCCAGTAGCAGGTCCCACCTCTGGGACCTGCCCTGGATAATTCTCCCTGGGTATCCCTGTGTATGATGTGTCCCTGGAGAGCCCTGGGCATCCCTGTGCAGGCTGTGTCCCTCTGGGCATCTCCCCTGTGCTTCTCTGTGCCAGATGTGTCCCTGGGAACCCCTCCTTCCTGTGCATCCCTGTGCAGAGCATGACCTTGGGCATTCTCCCTCTGCATCCCTGTGCAAGGTGTGTCCCTGGGCATCCGTCCTCCCCGTGCTTCCCTGTACAGGATGTGTCCTCGAGCATCCCTGTCTGAGCTCCCAAGGGCTTCTCCATCTAAGGTGTGCCCTGGTAATCTCCGTGTCCATGCCCGGGTCCTTCCCATGCAAAGTGCCCCATGCCCATCCCTGGGCCCACTCCTATTCCCATCCTTGTTTTGCTACCCCGTCCCCATTCCCCATTCCCATTCCCATCCCTATTCCCATTCTCCCATTCCCGTCCCCATCCCTATTCCTATTCCCATTCCCATTCTCCCATTCTCCCATTCCCATTCCCCATTCCCCATTCCCCATTCTCCCATTCTCCCATTCTCCCATTCTCCCATTCCCTATTCCCCATCCCCATTCCCGTACCCGCCGCAGCGCCTTCTGCCGGCGGAGCTCACGGCACCGCCCCCCCCCGCTGCCCCCCCCCGCCGCCCCCCATTGGTAGATGCCGCCCCTCCCCGCCCCACCGTTGGTAGGCGCCGCCGCGGTGGCTGCCGGGAGCTGTAGTCCCGGGCCGTGAGGACTCGCTGTCCCGGCGTGCCCCGCGCCGCCGCCGTGGGTGCGGGTCCCGGTGCCGGTGCCGCCGCCGCCGCCGCTCTGCGCCCCCGGGCCGCCCGCCCTGTCCGCGGCCGCCATGGGCTCCCTGCTCAGCCGGCGCATCGCGGGCGTGGAGGACATCGACATCCAGGCCAACTCGGCCTACCGCTACCCGCCCAAGTCCGGTGAGGGCCGCGGGGACCGGGGAGGGGGACAGGCCGTGGCGGGCCCGGTGCCCCCCGGGCCGGGCGGGGAGGCTGGGGAAAGGGCTGCCTGTCACCGGTCTGGGCTGTCACCGACTCTGGCTCTGCCCGCGGCCCTGCCCGGCCGCGCTGGCGGACAGGCCGTGGGTGGATGGCTGTCAGTGGGCACAGCGGTGGCACCGGGCCGGCTCTGCCCGGGGCTCGGTGCCCTGCTCTGACCGTGTCCCCGTGCCCGGCATCCAGGCCTCATCGAGCTGTCCGCGCCGCCTGGCACCGTGACCGCCCGTCATCCCGGGGTGCTGAGGGTGCTCAGGGACCGCTCCCCACGGTGGAGGTGCGGCCTCAGCGAGCTGCTGGTCCCGGGCTAGTGCGGCGGCTCTGCCGGTAAAGGGCAGCGCGGCGGAGTTCGCTGGGACAGGGAGCAGAATGGGGTCTGGTTGAATACACGATGGCCAAATTTCCCTTTAACTCCTTAAAATGGCAGTGGCTGTCACCTCGGACCTGTTGGGCTGACGCAGCCTACTGGGCGTCTGTTTTGCACAGGGAATTGTTCTGAGGGCTTGGAGAGTTGGGTGCCACTTGTGTGCAGGTGGGATGAGCCCATGACTCACCTTTTCTTGGGCTGGCTTTTGAGATTAACCAGGTTTAACTTGTTTAAACAGTTTTACTTATTCTTCTCAGAAAACAAGTGGTCAGGGAAATTCAGGTACTCTTTTCCCCTGCAATATCAATTTGCTTACAATTTTTCTAGGTTTCGGTTCTGTCAGGGCTTTTCCAGGCAGGCTGAAGAATTTGCAGAGCAGCAGTTTGGGTACCCTCACTCTGAAATACAAAGACTTGTCATTCAGAGATTCAAGTCCTGTGTGTGTCCATGACCTGCTGGCTGTGACATCCTCAGAGGGGACCAGGACCCTTGTTTAATTTGGAGGGGATGCAGGATCATCTCAAACAGATTCCTGTCATCATTACACCTTGTCTTGTTGCAGGTTGGCCCTCAGCAGGAATGGTGGCATGGAGGAGGTGGAAGGGGGAAACCTGCTAGAAAAGTCCAACAGCTGTGTTGGCTCTTTTAGGAAATTTAACTGCTTTTTTAGGGGTTTGGAGCTGGTTTTTGGGCAGCTGGGAAAGGCAAGTTTGGCTGCAGCTGGATCTGTGTGTGACAGCATTTTAGATAAAGAGTGGATTAATTATAACCACCATATGCAATGGACATTAAACTTCTTTCACATCACCATCCTGTTGTTCCTGTGCTGCTGAACTGGAAGTTAATGGTGTGTTGAGTTTGGGGCTTGGCAAGGTAACCCCATCCCACTCCTGAGGTTGGGTTTGTGTGTTACCAAGCTCCCTGGAAGGGGATCTGTGGACCATAATGCTCCCAAAGAGTGTTCCACATGTGATATCTCCCTTGTAGAACTGAACAGCCAATGCTTTCAAGCAGCTGGTTAAATAAAAATATTTGTATTTCCTACAAAGGCTCTGGGTGCAATTAAAGGCTTGTTAATTAATTCTCTGTGGCATTTTATTGTGCTCTTTCTGAAAGCTGGTGTTAAGCCAGGCTTTCTCTTCACATACTTTGGGTTTATCTAACAAGGATCCTCTTGACTTTGGGGAGAGAGCAGAGCTGTTCAAGCTCTAGGCAGAAGAGGAGGTGGTGAACACCTCTGAGGTGGAGGTTCAAAGCCCAGAACAGTGAGGGCTGTTAGGATGGCAGCTCCCCTCCCTCCTTCAGTGTGTTAGAGGGACAGTGTCCTTTGAGGTCCTGCCATCTCCAGAGTGATTGTCTTGGAGATGGGAAGGTTGGGACCAAACCTGGCAGTGAGGGTGACTGGAAGTGAGTGAGTATGGTTTGGATTTCAGGAAGCAAGCTGCAAGTAGTACAAAATGTTCTTGGGCCAAATGTTTGCTAATTATTTCTAACTGGACCCTGCTGCTATGGGCCCTGTGTGGGAGAAGCTGGTTTTCCATGGGCTGTGTTGGGTGTGTGTGCTGGTGAGTGAGCCTGACTCTCACTCCTGGCTCTGAGATTACCCCTGATGGTCTGGAACAAGTGGAGATGGAGCATTACCTGAGGTCACCCTTCCTGTGTGCAGCCCTGTCCTTCTCCTTTTCCATTCCATCCCTCCTTGTCTCTGGTTTCAGCAGATCTTGCCTTAACTACAAATGTCTGCTCAGCTGCTGTCCATGGTGGGCATCAGTTGGGTTTGATGAGGGAGCAAATACCCCCTGCCAAGGACACACTGTGCAAGGAAACAAACCCTAAATCCAGGTAAATACCTGAATCGAGGTGTTCTGGCTGTGATTTCAGCCTGCCTGTGGAGAGGGACACGGTGGCTGAGCCTTGGTGAGTCCCAGCTGGTTGCAAAGGCAGGGGGGAATATTCACTTCTCCTTTATTGCCTTTTGATGTGGTTGTTGCTGGGTCAGTCACATGCCCTGGGGAGGATGCAGGAGGTTGCTGAGGAATCCACCTTGGTCTGCATGAGCCAGTCCTCAGTGAAGCAGGGTGTTTAACAGCTTTGTTGGAAATTGTGTGCAGTTTTGTAGTCAGAAATCCTCAGAAAATGCCCTGCTTCTTCCTCCAAGGCTCTGGGTGGGTATCACCTACATTTTTCCTCCTCCATCTGGGTGACTGAGGCTGCTGTAAGGTGATACCCAATTTCCTTGTCTGAACCCTCTTTGCTGGTACCTTTTAACCAAAATTTCTTGCTTTAGGCATTGTGCCTGCCTGACGGGTTGGGAGGAAGGCCTGGTTTGTACAGAAGAGTAAGTGCCTCTGTGAAACAGGCTAAAAATGGTTATTTTTTCCCCTTTTTAGAGTTGTGTTTCAGTGGTGTTTCAGTGCTTGGAGCAGTGGAAGGATGTGCCATGCCCCTGTTGCTTTGGGGCAGTGAGCAGTGCCCCAGTGCTCCCCACAGCTCTGCTCCTGTTCCATAAGCTCCTCTGCAGCACGGAGCACGTGCCCTTGGGATGGCTCTTCTCCTCTGGAGTAGGCTCTTGAAGAGGATTCCCTGGAGATTCCTGGGAGGAAGAAAAGGAAGTGGATTGCTCCTCTCTGAAGCTGAACTGCTTTGTTGTTTGGGATTGAGGCTTTAATCAAAGCAAGAGCAATTTTAAATAGGAGAAGAGTATCCAGAGTCGCAGCCAGTCCATCTCTGTGCTGCTGGGTACCATGACAGTGTCACTGTCCCTGTGTGCTGGTTCAGGCTGTGCCTGGGACTGTGCTGCCATGGTGGTGACTGTCTGGCTGAGTAATTAAACAGAATCCAATTTCTATCACTTCACTGTTAATTGCATTAATGGTGAGAAGCCTAAATGGGCACCTAAATGCTTTCTGTTAATGAACATTGTGACACAGCCATGCTGTGATGGGATTACAGCTGTGCTCAGCCTCCTGTAGGTTGTGTCCCTTCCCAGCTTGTCTCTTGTGCATCACATCCATGTGGTGCATGGATATGGGATTAGGGAGAGGTAATTATGACTGGACAATCTGGTGCTTAATGCTGGTGCAATTATGATAATAAACCCCCAGCACTATGCTGTACTAAATATAAAGTATTTTGCTGTCATTTGATGCCTTGAAGGAGCCTTGGGTTCCAGTTTGGTTTTTTGCATAGGACAAATGAATGAGTCAGACTTGGCTGTTCTGTCCCAGTGGTCCCAGTTTTTCCAGCCACTGTAAAGTTTTCCACCACAACAGTTCCTCTTACAACCACTGCTTGGGCTTCATCTGCATCACTTGGTCATGTTCTCTTTTATCTCATGCTGCTCTGTGCTTTGTGCTGATTTACTCTGGGGAAGTGAAGCCACAGTTTTTCTTTGTTATGGCATTTCTATCCTATTCCATCCTTTTTTATTTATGTGTGATTCTTTCCTGGTCAGCGTGTCACTGCATTTTCCTGGAGGGTTTCTGTTTGTAGCAGTTCTGTGGAGGATCAGTCCAAGGATTTTTTGCTTTTTCTTTTTCCTGCCAAAGAGAATGGCACTTAGCATCCTCCTTGTGCCCATAGCTACAGAGCTGTGTGTAAAGCTAGCCTTGGAACACCTGCTTAAGGTGGTTTTATAGCCTGGGGGAACATATGGGAACAAGGTTCCAGAGCCATGATAGCCTGGCTAAAGTTCTAAAGCTGTCTCTGTACTGGATTTGGAAATGGAACCTAGGATTCCAATGCATAGAATATATATATATATATGCACGCCTGCTAGAGCCACTAAAAATCCTAAATGTCACAGTGACTGCCAAAGAGGATGCCTCATATTTTCCATCTGGAATTTTCCTTTTCATTTCAGTCCCTGGTGTGGTATTTAAGAAATGCTTTCTTAAAATGTTCTGCCTTCAACTTGGGCAAACTCTGAGATGGTTGTGATCGTGGTTGAGAGGATTCATCCGTAACTTTGGTCTCACGTGAGAGCTCTGAACTTGGGTGTCATTGTAGCAAGAGCTTTCTGAAAGCTTGCAACAGAATATCTTTTTATAGCTGCTGAAAACCGTGTTGTAAATTTGTGGAGACAGTTTGCTGCCGTTCTGGTTTGTTTGTCTGTTGAGACCTCGTGTGTGTGGCAGTTTCTGTGTGTGCAGCAGCCTCAGGGTTGTTCTGTGTGTTCCCTCTGAGAACCTCAGAGTGGTTTTCCCTGTGCTCCTCGTGCCTGGCACTGCGTTTCTTGTTTGCTTATAAAGGAAGTGCCTCGGGGGGAAAACCTCTCCTTCACATTGCAGGAGGTGACTTAGCAGGAAGATGAAGAGAGTTCAGTCTGAATGTGGAACTGAAGCTGTGATTCAAGCTACTGTATTTGTGAGAAATCCCAACAATTGGGTAGAGATGTCAAAAGCAGTTCTTAGTGGAGCAGTGACAGTGTGGCAGGTGCCTTGAACGTGCTGGTTTTGTGTCTGGGTGTTGTTCCAGTTGAGCAAGAGGGACTTTTTCATCTCTGGAGATGCTTTCAAGCCATGTCCTGGGCTGATCCCACAGCGTGGGCAGAAGGAGAGGGGGGATTCTGTCCCTCTGCTCAGGTGAGACCCCACCTGCAGAGCTGCCTCCAGCACAGGAAGGATGTGGAGCTGCTGGAGAGAGTCCAGAGGAGGCACCAGGATGATCCCAGGGATGGAGCAGCTCTGCTGGGAGAGTTGGGATTGTTCAGCCTGGAAAAGAGAAGCTTTGGTGAGGGTGACCTCACTGTGGCCTTGCAGTATCTGGAGGGAGCTTAGAGAAAAGATGGGGCAAGGTTATCTACAAGGGCCTGGAGTGACAGGACAAGGGGGAATGGCTTCAAACTGGCAGAGAATAGGGTTAGATTGGATAATAGGAAGAAATCCTTCCCTGTGAGGGTGAAAAGGCCCTGACACGGGTCTGCCCAGAGAAGCTGTGGCTTTGTCATCCCTGGAAGGGGCCAAGGCCAGGCTGGACAGAGCTTGGAGCAGCCTGGTGTCATGGAAGGTGTCCAGGGCAGGGAGTTGGATCTGTGTGGTCTTTAAGGCAATTCTATGATTGTGTAATTGTGTCTCATCACTGGATGAGAGGGAGTTCTCTGATCCCAGATAACCAGCTGCTGTGCTACTGAGACATCCTGCACAAGCATTGTCTTCTCAGCTGATCGAATAAAATGTTCCAAAGCATAATCCTGCTTGACCCACATAAAATGTGGAATCTATTCCAGCCTTCAGTGTGGTTTTCTGAACCTCAGTGCATACACAAACCTGCATGGTGTATCTCTGATGGAGAGGCAGTGTCAGGCTGGCTGTGCTTGGACATTATATACAGATTAGGTTTTTAATTTTGTTGCTTCTGGGAGGAATGGGAAAAGATTCCCTGTCATTTGGGGCACCTACATTTGTGTCCAGGAAATGACTGGATGTGGCACTCAGTGCTCTGATCTGGTTCACAAGGTGATGATAGGTCAGAGGTTGGACTTGATGATCTTGGAGGGCTTTTCCAACCTAAATGATTCTGTAGGACAGATTCTAAGTATCTGCTGGACCTGTGCTGAAGGTGATTGTTGGATCTGGAAAGAAGGATGTGTTTCAGTACTACAAACATCTGGGTGCTTGTTAGCTGAGCTCAGCAGTAGCTGAGCCCTCCCATCATCATTAAGGCACTGCCATCTGTGCAGAGTGAAAAGAGCCTTTCTTGAAGCATAAAGGGAGAAAGCCTTAATGGAAAAAACAGAGCCATTCATGAAAACCCTTCAATTTCTGAGTAAATCCTGCTTGCTCCTAACTAGAGGGACTGCAGATCCCTCCAGAATGCCTCCACAGCCATTCAGATGATTAGTTACTGCTTCTGGAATGACTCATTTGAACACAAATTTATGCTGTCTATGCATTGCACCCAGGGAAGCAAGTGTACATTTGGCTCAGTCCTCTCATCCCCCACTCTGAAACTTGAAGAGAAGTGGCTTGGATGGAGCCTTTTATTTCAGTTCTCTCCTGATACTTTTTTCTCTGAAACTGTACCTCTGTGAAGTTCACATGGGAGAGTATTTTCCTGAAGTCTTTCTAGGAGGGAGCTACTTTGTGGTGCTCTCACACACCTGAATTAATTCTGTGCATTTTACACTCAATTCCATGCTCCAGAATCCCAGGGACCTTGCACATACTTTGTGTCCTGAATTTTTCACTGTAGTGCATCACCTTAAAGATGAATGAAACAAATTCATGGTGAAACTTTCAGAGCTGACTTTCACTTTAGTCAGTCCCTGACATCCATGTTTCTGCATTTAGAACTGTCAGCATTATTCATTAAATCAGATCAGGGTGTACAGTCTCCAGCACTCCCAGTAAAGGTTTGGAGTGGTTCTTGTGTGGGATATGGGAGTCAAAGAGGGGATGAAAGGTGACAGGAGACCTCTGGCTGTGCTGAACTTTGCAGTGGGGGAAGCCTCATCCTTCTCTGAGCAGGCCTGTGGTGTTTGTGGGACTGGACTTCACACTGGGAACTGGAGGAAACAGGAAGAATTGACCAGAACGGAGCAATGTTGGAAAGAGCTGACTTTTCCTGCTTCCTGTTCCTTCTCTGGAAAACAAGTTGAAGTGGAATTATGTCCACTGTAATACTTATTCTAGGTTTTTGTTTCATTTGTTTGGTTTTTTTCCTTTCTTCTCCTACTGTTGGCACTGGTGGTGAGTACTACAGCAAAGAGGTGAATAAGCAAGTCTTTTCTGTGTCTTGTGGCTCTTTTATACTTGTGAATTTAAAACTGCACAGACTTTTCCAGGAAGCACTCATTTAGAGAGTTTTTTTTCCCATTCTCTTGTGTTTTTTATTTCTAGGAAACTACTTTGCAAGTCACTTCTTTATGGGAGGTGAGAAGTTTGACACCCCTCACCCTGAGGGTTACCTTTTTGGTGAGAACATGGACTTAAACTTCCTTGGAAATAGACCAGTTCAGGCAAGTTCCTATGTTCTGTCTGTTTTACTCTTTTTTGTTTCCTGCCTATTTTGGAAAATCTTGGGTAGGGTTTGTAGAGGAGAGTGGCACAGACCTGAGAGGTCCTCACTGCTTGGGGAATGTCATTCCAGTCTGTTCAGATGCAAACTGAGTTTTCCTGAGAGGCTGAATTCACCTTGGAGGCTTATTTTCACTGAGGACAGAAGGAATTAGTGGTGGGGGAGGAGGAACAGGGACTGAGGAGCACAGAATTTGGGACTGATTCTGCCTGCCTGCCTGAACAAGTGTAAAACCTGCTGCAGAGAGGGCTGGGAAGCAGAGCCTGAACTTCCCAAGGCTCCTGGGCAGGTTTTGTGTTCAACACGTGCTGTTTGCTGTGTCTGAGTGACCTGACTGGGTGTGGGGCAGTGTTAAGACAGACCTTGACATTTTGTGGGGTTTATACCTAGATGGGCTGCTCAGAAAATCCCTCCTTCTCTATTCCTAGCTGGAGCATAAATGTAATTTTGGGCCCACAGATGTCTGTGAGAGTGTGAAAAGCAACTTGCTCAAGTGATTGGCTTGTTCTTGAAAAGGGAATAATGTTGTTTTGAGGGAAAGACAGGAATTTTATGCAAAGTGTTATGTTTTGGATTTCTCTTGCATCTCAGAACTGCTTAAAAGAACTAAAAGGTGACAGAGGAGGAGCCATTTGGAGATCTTTTCTGAGTCCTGGAGAGGAAAGGGAAGAGCTGCTTGCTTTGTTCACTATTTTCCTAGTTGTTTCTGCAGCTTCCAAACATGAAAATGAGAACTAGAAGTCATGATTCTAGTTTAATTAATTATTTAATTTAACTACCTGCATGTCTCATCAGAAAAGCTGTGACCATTAATTAATTAATTCATCTTTGTAATGCTTGGTGGCAGTTTGGGATCACCCTGGTTTTACAGAAGAGGAAACTGAGGCAAGTTGGAGTTGGAACAGTTACAAGCACGTTCTGCTTTCTGAGTTTCTCCTCAGGCTGTGCCATTGGTCATTTTAGAGCCACACTCAGGTCACAGGATGGACAAGGAGGAATCTGGAAAGTCTTTGTTTAACCAGGAAATGCAGTTGGGAAAGAGAATTAGGAGGAGGGAGTTGAGCTGGAGCTCTGTGGTTGTGTCAGTGCTGGGCAGGCCTGGGGGTGCTCACCACATCCCCTGGGCCACTCTGCACACAGGGCCCTCCCTGCAGGGGCTGAGCTGGCACCGTTCAATCACCTGCATGTCCCAGCCTGGGCTTCCTTGCTGACATCCCAGCTCTGGGTTTCATCATTTCTCCAGAGGGGAGTGGGTGAGAGCCCATTAACACCGTGGGACATTTGCCAAGTGGGTTTAAGAGAAGGAGGCTGTTGTGGAATATAGTTTGCCTATGTAAAGTTAAAGCCCTTTGGCAGCTCTGATTAATCTTCAAGGAAAAAGAAAAAAAAAAAACACTCAAGCACTGAGCAGCAGCACTGTTTTCTGGACATGGGCCCAGTTCTTGCTTTGGAGTAAGGGAGGCTTTGCCTCATTTCTAAGGAAATGTGTTGGTGGTCCCTGGTGCCCAGCAGGCAGCTCTGCAGCTGCACAGGTTGTGATCATCACAATAAGCAGTTTCCTTTGCATTTCTCACTGGAGATCCTGTGCCCACTAAGGAGAATTACAGTCTGAAGCATTATTGTCCCTATTTAAAGGACAATCTGTGAGAGAAGATTTCTTGACTGTAGAATAGAATGAGGCCCCCTATCCCTGTCTCTTTTCTTTTCCAGAACATTTGCCCCATTGTTTCAGAATAAAAAGAGTTTCCCCCAGTAATCCAGGGTTTCAGCATGCTGATTAGCAGTCAGATCACTGCTTGCATGCTGCAATACACATGAAAGAGCTGCATTTCTTCTGCTCAAGCTGAAGGTGGATTCTTTAGTGGAAATAAAAGCTTGGGAGAGCAAGGCTTTCCTGACTGAGAATTCAGGGTTGAGAGAAAGGGCATTTTCATGAGGTCTTTCTTAAAGTGTGCATTTCCAGTATGAGCTGTTGCTGGGCCAGAGCAGGATTTTCACCCTGAAACACACTTGATTTATCAGTAAATAAAATTTGCTATTGCTGTTCCTTGTGGCTGCTGTACTGAATACCCTGAAAGCTACATGCTTCTTGATTTGGGTAAATTGGATGCTAGGTAACATGCTGCTACCCTTTATAGTGTAATAACAGAAGAATGATTTGCCTCTTTGTTGCAGTTTCCCTACATAACTCCAGCTCCACACGAGCCAGTGAAGACACTGAGGAGTTTGGTGAACATCCGCAAGGATTCTCTCCGCCTTGTCAGGTACTGCCCTTACCTGAACCTTTCATTTTACTCATCCCAGGGATCTCTCAGCCACAGCCAAGCTGTACTGCTAAGCTTTTGGAGAATGGCTGACATCAAGATCCTTGTTGCTAGGTCCAGAGGTTTCTGTGTTCTCTTTTGAGCTTTCAAGTGGTTTATATGCTCCTTATCCAAACAATCTGTGTTTCCAAACAGGACCAGTGATGTGTCTGTTTCTGCAGGACAGACTGGAGTAGTAAACAAAGCCATGAAATCATTAGCACGAGCGGAAGGTATTAGTCAGGTCAATAAACTTTACAGACAGATTCCTTCCTGCATTCCTGTGCAAGGAGAAGCCAGAAGGGAGCTGATTCTGGTTCGAGTTATGGGCCTGGAAGGCTGATGGGTCTTGAGTGAAACTTCCTCAGGTTTCTCCTGCTGCCAGGATGAAGATTGGTCCCAGTGTTATACATTGTTGAGATGGCTTGTGTGCCATGCATGGGGGAAGGACAGCCATGGGGATGGTAGCTCTCACTGCTCCACACTGAGATCTGACCCAGCAGAGCTGCATTAAAGCACTGGCTCACACTCAGACCTGCAGCTGTCCCCTTTCCAACAGATGGCTGAGGTACAGGGCCCAGCATTCAGTGCTTTGTTTGGGTCTGAGCTCTGGGCAGATGTCCAGGCAGAGCCTTTCCCAACCATCCTGGCTGGAGTCACTCTGGATTCTGTGTCTGGGGCTGGAGCTCTGGCAGGGCTCCAGCTGCAGCTCCCAGCCAAGGTGGCTCTGAGAGCCTGGTGTAACATGAGCACTTGGAGTCATAACCAAAAATCCTCAGTTTGTTTTTATGTGAAAACAGATGTGGTTTTTTTTGTTTGTTTTGTTTTGTTTTAAATGAGCAAAACCTGTGGTTTCAAAGCTGATGGAGCTTCCAAATAAGTGACCATTGGTAAACTGCTCTGAAAGCTCTTTGGTTTTTCAGCATAAGGGTGAAGTACTTCTCTAGGAAAAAAGAGAAGGAACATAAGCCAAATGGGAAATGGCTTTTTCCCTGAGAGAGGCCTGGCTGTGAATGGAGCAGTTGGTGTGGTTTAGTACATATAGTTCTGTCATTCTGCTTTCTGTGCTCACACGTCCCATTTCCCAGAGCTGCAGCTCTGGACTATTTGGAATGCTATTTGGAATGTAGTGTCCATGCACATTGTCAGTATCTAGGTTTTCATCCCTCTAATTCCTGCTACTAGCAGTTCTTTTTCTGCCTCATGAGCTCTCACAGGCTCTTGTGCTGCTGCTGTGTCAGTGCTGACGACAACACTGCCAACATGACTTTATTGAATTTTGCACTGATGTAGACCCAAAATGAGGTTTTAATTGACAGTCCCCAAGGGTACATTCTGTCTTGTGCTCTTCTGGCCCAGAGGCTTTGTCTTCCTCCCTCTGTGCACGTAAAGGACACTTTGTGCCCTCTCCAGCCTGGCTTATTCACAACCAGTGGCTGAGGTTTGCACGTTCTTTCCAGAGCTGATCAATTTACCACATCCTCCACCAAATACAGTGATACTGAGCCAAGTGTCCAGGTGTGAAGTTCTAAGTGGATGTTCTGCTGGTAACATCCCCATAAGCTTTTTCATAGAATCCCAGACTGGTTTGGGTTGGAAGGGACCTTGTTCCACCCACTGTCCCATGGGCAGGGACACCTCCCACTGTCCCAGGCTGCTTCATGCCCTGTCCAACCTGGCCTTGGACATTTCAGGGATTCAGGAGCAGCCACAGCTGCTCTGGGCACCCTGTGCCAGGGCCTCACCACCCTCACAGGGAAGAATTTCTTCCCAATATCCCATCCAGCCCTGCCCTCTGGCAGTGAGAAGCCATTGCCCCTTGTCCTGTTAGTCCAGGCCCCTCTTGTAAGTCCCTCTCCAGCTCTCCTGGAGCCCCTTTAAGCACTGGAAGGGCTCTGAGTTCTCCCTGGAGCCTTCTCTTCTCCAGACTGGACAATACCAACTGTCCAGCTTGTCCTCACAGGAGAGGTGCCATAGAGGAATACAGGGAAATGTTCCACTCTGGCCTTCCTGCTCAGCTCTGACCAGACAAAATTCTGAGCTTTGCCAGATCCTGAATTTTTTCAGGATAAACAATAAACCTGTGGATATTGGTGTTGAAGTTCTGAGTCTTCAATGTCACGTGTGAGTGTTTGATCTCTGGCAGGAGGAGACTGTGAACCTCAGAGCAGGGTAGCAGGAATTGTGCTGTAAACCACTAACAGAGAAAGCATTTCTTCTATTTTTCTTGTGTCCCACATTTGGCCTTGGATTGGAAGCTTTGTTTTGGAGCTCCAGTACCTGTTGTGCTGGTATTGGCTGTTCCTTCTTCTCCTGAAGGCACTTCCAGCTGCAGGAGGAAGACCAGCTCAGGAGACAAGGGCTGTTGTTGCACCCTGGGGCAGCTTCTCTGCTTCAGCTTCTGGGCTTTGGACAGTATTGAAGGAATCAGCAGCTGTGGTGGTTTGGGAATGTGTCTGGAGCATCAGGAGTGTCATGGAGAATAGTCATGGAGTGTTTTGATAAGGGCCTGAGAGAGGTGGATGAGGGGGGCTGAGGGGGGACAGGTGAGTTGCAGGGAGTGAGAGAAAGGAAATCCCTTCTCATCCCTCTGCAGCACAGGGGGCTGACCTTGGTCCTTGGATCTGTTCATCCTGTGCTGGAGGTGGTGAGGGGCTGGGACTGCCTGCTCTGCAGCCTGGATGGTGTTAAACTGGACAGATCTTTGCAGAAACCCCAAATAGGAGACAAACACCCCTGTGTCTGGTGATGCTGTCCCCTGTGAAGTCAATGCTGACAGAGGTGTCACTAATTCTCATTTATTGCCTGCTCAAACACTGGGTAAGTGCAGATCTCACAGCACTCAGTCAAGGGATACTTAACATTTATCCTGCATGTCTCCTGTGTTGGTCAGACTTTTGAATCTCCTCAAAGGATAAAATTTGGTTCAGCTCAACCTAGTTCTATAAAACTGTCATGGCTGCTGTTAATTATATTTTTATCTTTTAATTCGTTAACAGACAATAAAAAGCTCCAGCCTTTCCATTGTTTTATCCAGGAGTGATGTCAGACCAGGTGGCCTCAGCTCCCTTGGTCATCCTGCTTTGCCTTTTGCATCAAAATGTTGGATCAGCTGTTTGTTCTCAAAGGTGGTCAGTCTCTTTCCTCTGTACCTGTGATTGTGAAGGCTCTGATGCACCTCTGTGCATGACCCAAAGGCACACCCAGCAAAGTCACTGGTTCCCAAATCTGTGCATGCATCTGTGACCACCCCACGTGGACACTGTCTGTAGGATTTGGCTAAATGGGCACTGTAAAATTCAAGTGCAGGTGGAGACAGATGAGCTCTTGAAGCACCTGAACCACCTCCTTGTCTGCCACGACTCCTTCAAAGAAAGAGAAATGCAAAATGTGTGATTTTTGTCTTGTTACTTCCCAGATGTTACATCCCACCATTCCTGCACCTTAAGGTGGCACATGAGGTGTCTCTGCCTCTCAAAGTATGCACCATGTTAGGCTTTGCTTGTTCCTCAGGCCAGCTACCATCTGTGCACTCTTTGCTCTGGGGCAGATCATAGAATCCCAGACTGGTTTGGGTTGGAGGGACCTCAAAGCCCATCACCTTCCACCCCTGCCATGGCAGGGACACCTCCACTGTCCCAGGCTGCTCCAAGCCTTGTCCAACCTGGCCTTGGACACTCCAGGGACCCAGGGGCAGCCACAGCTGCTCTGGGCACCCTGTGCCAGGGACTCAGCCTCCTCACTGGGAAGAATTTCTTCCTCATGTCTAATCTAACCCTGCCTTCTGTCAGTGTGAAGCCATTGCCCCTTGCCTTATCAATCCAGGCCCTTGTAAATAGTCTCTCTGCATCTTTCTGTACTGTTCAGGTACTGAAGGTTGTGAATGATTTTCTGTGCCTCCAGCAGCAGGGGTGTGACAGCAGGAGGGCACAGCCTTGCTGTGACTGTCACCTTTTAGGCACTTGCACCTTGCCCTCTGCTCCAGTGGTGCTGTTCCAGGCAGGCAAGGCTCAGCCTCTCCTCCCTGCATCCCTCACAAACCTTCCCTCCAGGCACTGCAGTGGCCCCTCAGTGGTTTCCCAGGGCAACAGATCTAGTCTAGCTTTAACCCCTTATCTCCTTGGAAGGATGGAAGCACATTCTGAGTGCTGGCAGGGAGCTGCAGGGTGAGGTTGGGAGCAGGAGGATGATCTGAGGTGCTTTTTGTGACTTCCCTGAGAAGACGAAGCAGGCAGTGGTTGTGCCAGGGATGTGTTTGTGTGTGAGCTGCCCCACACCCAGGTGTCCCCATTGTTACTTGGTGCTGTCACAGGTATCCCAGTCTGTGCTGGGCATCTCTATTTAGTACCTACCTGTGCATGAGGTGAGGCTGAAGGAGCCTGTGCCTGCCAGAGGTGCTGGTTCTCCCACCCTGCTACTTCTGGCAGAAGTGCCAGGTCTGTCATAGCCTGGATCCTTCACTGAACCTCAGATCCACAGAGTGCAGCACAGCAGAGGTGACTTGTGCTCCTTCTCTCTTGGACACACACAACACTTGTGAGTGGATTGTTGCTGTCTGTGTTCTTGGGTCAGTCCAGCACAAAATGTTGATGGTTCCTGTGTTCTCTAGGTAAATCTGCCCTTCTGCCCAGTATTTCTTCTTTACAGCCTCCAATGCCATGATTTTCATTTTCAGTGCAACTAGTTTGTGTGAAAATACCCTTTTGCTCTGTACTGTGTATTGTATCCAGGTTTCTGCAGATGTTAACACTCCAGTTCTTGGGATTTGTTTTTTTTTTATACTGGCATGTTGGGTGTTTTTAGCTTGATTTGCTGCCCTGACCTAGGTGAACCTCTGGCAAAAGCCTCTCCAAGCCCTTCAGACAGGAATGTGGGTGTGTGCCATTAGTTAGGGGTTACATTAGTACAAGTACATGTGTTGTTGGGTATTTGATTCTACTGCTCTTAAATTTTATTTTGCACCTTCTATATCAAATTACTGAAACTGAACATTTCATTCTTGTTCGGTGTGCTGTTAAATAAAATTCAAGAACCCTCTTAATTAGGCAGCAGTTGTTATATGTCAGTGAACTTGGTAAATAAGGATTGACAGTTTTAGATTGAATTGTAGAGCTATGTCTGACCCATTTCTGGGTATTTTTGACAGTACAGTGTATTCATCAAGGCTGTTTAGCGAGGGGAGAGGCTGATACTGTGAAGATAAAGAGGATGCCAAGCTTTTCCTGAATAGTTCAGCTGCTTGGCTGTGACCCAGCCATCATAGCAATTAAGGTATTACTGATGAACAAGCGAGGCTGGAGCTGGGTGACAAGTCAGTGCTGTTACACCTCTCCAAGGCAGCCTTGCTGCCCTCACCATTCCCACACAGTGCCTGAGCTCACAGTGGTACCTGTGGTCATGGGATTTGAATTTATGGAGAATCTGCTGCTGCCCTGCCAGTGAATCACATCCATTTCTCTGTCACTTTGCTCTTTGAGGCAGGGAGGGCTTGGACAGCTCAGGAGAGGAGGACACTGAGGGCAGAGCTCAGGGGGGGCTGCAGCTCCTCCCCAGGGCAGCTCTGATCTCTGGGACAGGGACAGGGAATGGCTGGAGCTGGGCCAGGGCAGGTCAGGCTGGATTTTGGGAAAGGTTCATCCCCAGAGGGTGTTGGCACTGCCCAGGCTCCCCAGGGAATGGGCACAGCCCCGAGGCTGCCAGAGCTCCAGGAGAGCTTGGACAATGCCCAGGCACAGGGTGGGAGTGTTGGGGGGTCTGTGCAGGGACAGGGGTGGGACTGAGTGATCCTGGGGGTCCCTCCCCACTCAGGAAATTCCATCATTCTGTAATTTTCTTGTGGTGTGTTGTGTTGGCTGCTTGTTCCAAGATCTGCTGGTTTCTCTGGCCACTCCTGGCACTCTCTAAGTCCCCCTGGCCATGGCCACAGCTGACTGCCCCAGAGCTGGCCTCAGACCTCTTCTTCAATGGATTTGTGCTTTTTCCTGCAGAAGGGGAAAGGAGTAACCCTGGCAGTGGTGATCACACAGTGGGATCCAGCTATGCAGGAGCCTGTAGCCAAATTAGGCTTTTACATTAATTGAAATAACTTCTAAGCTCATTCTATTGGTTATCATGTGTCTGTTTGCAGCTGGATGTGTTAATTTTTGTTCATACAATGAATGC
Organism: Molothrus ater; assembly: GCF_012460135.2. Classification (NCBI taxonomy): domain Eukaryota; kingdom Metazoa; phylum Chordata; class Aves; order Passeriformes; family Icteridae; genus Molothrus; species Molothrus ater. The sequence continues at coordinate 13,903,336 of NC_050493.2, read as the reverse complement.
ATATGAGCTCCCTCACAGCACCAGAGTTTTAGTTGATCATTTGTACATTTAAAAGTGTTTGAAGTTCTTATATCTGGATGTTTTCTGAGCTAAATGTCACCTTCTGTGTGATACTGGAGGTACCTTTTGTTGAGCTTCAGGAGTTCTTTGTGTTACAGAAACCTTAGGTTTTTTGCCTGTCTCTCACCATTTCATTGCAGAGTTAAAAGAATTACACTTCAGATTTCTCAAGTCCATGCAGGATTTCTTTAGCCCAAATACTAAGCCTAATGTGAAGATTTAAAAGATTTAAAAGGAAGGAGAATGTTTCTTCTCCTCGGCATTTGAGACAAGAAAGGGAGGTCCTGAATGTCATCCTCTGTCCTGGCACTGTAGGGCTGGCTGAGATCCCTCACCACCAGCATTAGTTCACTTCAATAACTTCAGTCACATCTTGGAAGCACCTTCCTCAGGGGAAAGAATGGAAATCTGGGAAGCCCAAGGTGGAAGCCCAGGCTGCTTTGCCTGCCTGGAGCACCAAGGCTGGAGTACTCTTGTCTCTATTTCCAGAGTGATCTTGTTGATATCTCATAAGATGTGTTCTAATCCTGTGGCATTGCCTTTCAGGTACAAAGATGATGTTGACAGCCCTACTGAGGAGAATGGGAAGCAGAAGGTGCTGTACAGCCTGGAGTTCACCTTTGATGCAGATGCCCGTGTTGCCATCACAATCTACTGCCAGGCTACAGAGGAGTTTGTTGGTGGCATGGCCGTGTAAGTCCTGGGCTGGTGGGCACAGGAGGGGCACAGGAGCTGGGATGATGAGCTCTCAAACATCTCATTAATCACCCCTGAGGCAGGGCTGCCACACATGGTAGAGTGGGAAATTTCTTTTTTTTTTTTTTCCTGATGACTTTGAATATTACTTTCAATTCCTTCACATAGCCAATATCTTCTCTTGTTTCCTTTTTAGTTTAGGTATAGGGAAACCATTCTGTCTGCAACAAAGGAGAGGAACTCACAGCTGTATGTTTTGTCAGGGAAGTGTTCTGTGAAATTAAAAAACCAACCACCCTTCCCTTCAAATACTGCCTATTTTTTTCCCCCAGATCACCCAACTGACTGCCTTTCTGTGTTCCCTGTGACAGGAGCATCTGGGCCACCAAAGTAAAGTTCAGTCTGACATTTACAGAGTGAGTCTGTGGCATTGAGGCCCACCCAAAGCCCATTTTGGGATAAATGCCCAGCTCAGCACTGGCTGTTGGGAGATGGGAGAGGATTTACTTCCTGCAGCCCTGTCTGTGTGTGTTTCCTGCCATGTACACATTAGTCTGTGGTTAGCTGTGGAAAGAATGACCAAAATGACATCTGTGGGAACCTTCTCATATCCTGATAGTACATCCCTCCAGAATTGAAAACCTTTTTATCTAAATCAGCACATTTAAACCATTCCAGTCAACACTGTATCCCACAAGACTATGACAATTTCCTCTCTATGTTCAGACAAAGGTGGCTGGAATGTGCTCTGCTGATGTGAGCTGGGTACACGTGAGCTGCTGCTATGGTATGGTGCACTTCCAATGCCATGGGACAAAGAATTCCTTCTGCTCCAGGGGTAAAGGAAGATTCAGGCTGCAGAAGCTCTTGGCTTCCTCTAGCAGAGGCTTTTGGCTGACCAGAGGCTCCTGGACATAGTGCTGATGGCTTCTGCAGTGATGCTCTGGAGCTGGGGCTGAACTTTGCCTTGGTTGAAGGGACCTGCAGAGGCTTCAGCAGGGAGAAATATCTATGGCAAACCATAATAGGGCTTATTTGTTTTATGCAAAGCATAAACATCCCACTAATGATCAATGAATAGTGTATTTTTAGGAATGAGAGTGGCTCAATTCTCCAATCCAGATATGCATTCCTTCAAACTGGAGGATATCCTGATCCAGAATTTTTGTTCAGGCCCTTTCCCTTCTTCTGTTGAATCCTATGGCTGCCTTTATTTTGGGGAAGTAATAAATGAGCTCCTTTTTAAAGTGCTTGAAAATTATCTCTCAACAAACTGAATACACTTTCTGTTTAGATCCAGCTTTTCCAGAGCAGAGCTGAATGCAGCTTTAGAAATCCTGATGAAGTTTCCATGTTCTGTCTCTTAGGTCCTTAGGTTTCCTGTGAATTTAGTGCTAGTGAAGGTGTTGGAATGGCAGCCTTGGAGATTGAAGTCCTCTTTCCCTACCACAGGTACAACGTGGAGAGGTGGCCAGTGTCCCTGGTGCTGCCCTGCAGTGTTCCTTGGGTTTTGACCTCAGAAGGAAACCATCCATGGGCTGATGGGGAGAGCTGAGGGCCTCTATGGCCAGGGTGGATGTATTTACATTGTTAGACTTAAGCCATGGCATAAATCTGTAAGGCTTGGTTTAAATAATTGATTTTAATCTTGTTTTCCCTGTTGGTTTACCCTGAAGGAGAATTTCATTGTCACTGCTCAGTAGCAATGAAACATCTGCATCTACAGCACAGGGAGCTTCATATCAAACCTTTTGCTATATTTTTATGTCACAGTCTGTAAAGAATATCCATATAATTTAAAATCTATTTTTCAGACTCCCACTTTTACATTTTATGCCAAAATGGCAATAAAAAGAAATATTTTAATTTTTTTTCAGCCCATGTCTTGAACCAGGCTGTGTTGGGCTGGAATTGTACCTGAGTGACCCAAGAGCAGCAGTGTTTGTTCTTGCTGGTTAAACTGCTCATGTTGGACTCTTAAGAGACTCTCTTGTCAAATTGTGCCTTGAAGAATAATTGCTTAATAGAATTGTTTTAGTTACCAAATATAACCAACTGTTTCTGCACAGAGAGTGTTTTCAGTCCTCTGTAACTTACAGTTGCTCTCCTCTTGGCTGGTTGGTTGGAGGAAGAAAACACAGGTTTTGGTTCACTTAAAACCACTTTTTTCTGAAATTTAGTGCCATTCACTGAGCCAGTGACTGTCACCAGTGCTGTTATCTGTCCTTTAAAACTTGTGCAGCAAACATGAGCTACCCAATGGCTTTTAAATTAATTTTGAACAATTCCTAGGTAGAGTTTCTGAACATGAACAGAGCTGTTGACTTCAAATATTTTTTAAAAAATATGAGTTATTTTAATCCACCCTGTCCATGGTTCAGTGAGAGAGGGATCTCTGTTAGATGGCAGAATTGAAGCCTGTGTTCCTGAACCCTCTGCATGAAACCAGGATCAGCAGTGATTTCCCCACTAATGAAAAATTGGCCAGTGGTTCTGTGCTGTCCTGCTGGGGTGGCAGCAGTCCCTGGTGCACTAAACCTTCTAAAAGGTCAAAGCACCCACATTCAGCTCTTTCTTCCACTTGTGGCCTTTCATTTAATAAATCATACTTCCATTCTCCAAAATACAGGAATGAGGAACTGCCTGTGCCTGCTCTGGGCTGCTTGAACAATAAATGTTATGTAAATGTGGGTGCAGGGGCTGCACCAGAAGCCAGGGAACTTTTTGGAAGTCATGATCCTGATTTCGTGCAGATGTGTAGGGGGGAAGTCAGATACAAATATAGACTTTATAAGCTGCTTTAATTCAACCCAGGCTATTTTTCCATGTGGAAGTGGCTCCTGAAGCACGTCTTGGGGCCAGTGCAGCTGCCCAAGTAGGCATCTCTGCTTCTCTGGATTTGCTGGCTGCTAGTAAAAACCTTTTGAAGCTCTGATTTCAGCTTTGCAAAGCAGTTCTGTAAGGGCAATGCTGTAATTACTTTGATTTATTCTTTTCAAAATCTTGTGGAAAAAAAAAATCTGGGCTGCATTCTTAGAGCTCTGAGTGGAGCAGTGCATTTCAGTGCACTAACAGGAATGCAGCTTTCCTTGCCTGGGCTGGTGGATTTTCCTTTTCCTCAATCTCTTTTGGTGCTAACAGCTGCATTCATGGAACAAGCATGTGCAAAAGCTGTCCTGTGTATAAATTCAACACTTCTTCTATTGCACTTGATTGGGATGAAGATGCTCTTTAAAACAAAACACCTTTTTTTTTTTTTTCCACTCTCCTAAATCAATGCTGAATCTTAAAATGGGAGAAACTTTCTGGCCCCCTGTGAAAAGCAGGAATTTTCTCCCAGCTCTCAGCCTGCAGCATGGCTCCTTAGAAGTGCTAAACAAGTTATTCCTGCTTCCCTGCTGGAACAGCCACTGATCCTGATAGTATCAGCACTCCTGCAAAACTCCTGCCAGCAACGTGGTTGTGGTCATGCACTCTGGGGTGAGAGCAGGGAGGGGAGGGGAGGGAAGGGAAGGGAAGGGAAGGTGGCTCTCCCTGAGCAGTGGCTTTGCTTGTTGTGGAGCCTCTGCTCACCTGAGAGCCACAGCACTGTGTCTTGGGCCTGGCTGTGGGATTAGCTGGTTTCCATGACCAAGGGGAAGCCTTTCTGCAAGCCAAGGAGCTTCCTCCTGGAGTTATTTGGGCTCCATTTAAAAGCTGGTGGCTTTGTCAGTCCTGTCCTGACCTGTCTCAAAGTAAGTTCAGCAGACTTTCCCAGGTAATTGTGCTGGGAGATACACTCAGCTGCAGTATTTCCTAGCCATGGGAACACATAGCTGCCAACAGCTGCCTGCCTCTTGTCCTGAACTGCTGAACTCACAGGGAGCTGTGTCATCACTTTTGTGGGACGAGAGATGACCAGCAAGGTCTGGTGAAGGTGATTGTGTTGGTGATTTAAAGGTGTGTTCACCTCTGCAGTCCCATGCCCAGGGGAAGGTACCTTGCACTTTCTGGTGCTAGTGCAGATATGTGTAGAAGCCTTTTGGATGAAACAGAAATTAGTTTAAATCTGGAGAGGACTGCTCCTCTCACCTTTGAAATGCCTTTTGCTTGGTTACTTTGTGGTGAGATCAGTTCTCAGAGGATGAGCTAGTGCATCACCCCAAGGGTAACAGATCTATCAGTGTCCAAGTCTCTTTAGTGGCAAGGAATTAGCACTGACCTGCCTCTGAACAGCTCAAGACCCCCCCTCAGTATCTTCAATTTTATTTCTTTTTCTGGCTGTGTCCATTTTCTCTAGTTTTGGAAATCAGGAGAAACATGGAGATGTGTGAGCTGTGCCTCAGCTGCTCACTAGTGTTTGCCCATAATGTAATTTTCCTCCAGATAAAGGAGAGGGTACTCTGCATTGCATTTCCATGGTGGGGCTGGCAGCAGCTCACAGAGAATAGTTAAAAGACTCCCAGTTGTAGCCTGCCTCCTCCTGCAGTAACTGCTTCATGTGTTTGTACCTTAGATACCCTGGTTTGGGAGACAAGTGTGTTTTTGGAGCAGGCTGCAGGGATATTTGTATTCTCTTTTTATGAGTGCATCCCTGCCTTGTGTGGCAGAATCCTGGATGTGCACACCATTAGCCTTCTCCTGGGAGGGCCCCTGGGACTGTTCCAGCTGTAGGTGTCCTGCTGACTAGCAGGAAGGATTGTGCAGTTCAAACATGACAGCAGCAGTTCTTTCCTCAGGGGAAGAAGTCAAACCAAGCCTGGAGCTGGAAGCACTTAAAAGAGCCAGTTCTGAAAGCATGAGCAATCCAGGCAGATCAGGAGCTCATGATAAATATGACGTGAGAGCTTAGAGCCTTGCAGCCCATTCTTATGAAAAAGATCTTCCTTTTTGGACACAAAAGATTCTCTCCCATATCCCAGTGCTGTTCCCAAGTTCTATTTTCTCAGTATAAAGAGAAAACAGAATGAAAATAGGTCAGTCTAGCTCTGCAATCCTTGCCCTTTCTGGGGCTGTGCTGTTTGTGTTGCTGATGTGCAAATGGATTTATTAAAAAAATAAACCCCATTTCCTTGTTTGTTTTGCAATGCCCACTACACTCATCCCAAACCTCCTCCCACAGTTTCCTGAGCTGATGGGAGACATGACCCTGCAATGATTCCCTGCTCTGCCTGGTGTGAAAGTTGGAAGAGTTGGGTCCCAAAATGAAATCCAAATCAGCACACGGCTGTTTTCATTCAAGCCTGCGTAGGAGACAGAGGCACTCAGCTATCCCTTTGGTTATTTAATAGCCTCTGTCTGCTCAGGGCCTTTGAAAGGTGCTCTTGCTGCTTTTGGCTGTGGTGATTAATATGAATTCTTTGTGCAGAGGTTTCTTCTGTGTGAAGAAATCAGAGGCAGTGCTGGGTTTTGCTAGGAACAAGCCTTTGTGGCTTTGATCCAGGCACACACCAGGCCCCAAGGGAACACTGGAGTGTGCAGAGTTCACAGGCTGGAGAGCCAAATTCTATAGATTGCAACAAGCAGACAAACCCTCTGTCTGTCTTAAGAGTTGTGGCCTTTGTGGCTCTGTGTGTAGCTGTTGTGTGAGTTCTGAAGCCTGGCTGGAGCTGGGAGGGGTGCTCCTGCAGCTGCAGACAGAGCTCTGCAGGGGCTGGGGGGGAATGTGGGCACTGGGGTTTCAGCTGCGTGGGGAGGGGGTTGTCTTTGCCTGGCTTGGAGTGGAAACAGTCCTGGAGGAAGTAGGAGGGAAGGAGAAGACTCTCAGAGATTGCAATGCCCTAGCACCTGGGTAACCTCCAGACTCCTTGTGGGAGCCTCTGTGGGGTGGATCTTGTCTAACTCTGAGACCCAGGGCTATGGCCTTCCTGTAGTTTGATAGTGTTTCTATTATCAGTAAAAGTCACTTAGAGTTGAAACATTTGTTCAGCTTCCCTCTTCCCCAAAAGCTGACCTGTGGGATCCTCCTCAAAATGAAGGGGAAATGAGCAGGTGGGAGAGAGGAGCAGAGGATGCTTGTTCAACATCACCTCCTGTCCCCTCTGAACACCAGCAGAGCTTGACTGACTCCTTCCTCATCACCTGTAAGAGGACATGGAGCCTGCCAGGCAGTCACAGCCTGTGGCAGTGATAGAATTGTTTCCTGAGTACCCTCTGGATTGTTTCCTGAGTAGCCTCTGGAGCTCCCCTGGTCCTTGGTTCACTACAGATTGCCATGAAACACGTTTAGCTCCTGCTAAAGAAAGAGAACACTTGTCTACAGGCTCTTCAAAGCACAGATTCTCTCAGCCATTTCTAGTCAAAAGTGTTACCTAAGGGCAACATTGCTCCATGCATCCTGCTTTTCCTGAGGAATGGGGTCTGGGCAGTGTTCTGGGTAAGTCAGGCAGCCTGGCAAGGATCCCTGTGTGGCTTTCTCAGGCAGGGGTCCCAGTGGGAGCAGGAACAGGAGCTGCCCTTTGCCTGCCCAGGACAGCCCCAGTGCCAGGCACAGCTGAGTGGGAGCACAGCAGTGGAGAGATCTGCAGGAGCTGGGACTGGTGCCCTGCTGAGAACTTCCCCAGGCACAGGCCAGGGATGAGGGAAGGAGCAAACACCCCAGTGAGCATGTAGCAACAGAAGTTTAATTCTGCTTAGCCAAACTCTAGCATGGCACTTCTGTCTAGGGAGCTGCTTAGGGTCTGCAGGTGCCACAGACTGAGTTTCTCTGTGCAGGCAGTGGGTGCTTCTCTGCTGACAGAGGAAAAGTGAGACTGGGAAATAATTTTAGTTTGTTCCAGTTCTCTCAGAAGTCACTGGGATATGGTTACAGCCCTCTCATCTGCTGGTTCTCTGATACACAGCTGGCTTTGGAGGGTGTGACATGAGGGAAGAAGGAGTCAGTACAGAGTGTAGTTTGCTTTTTGTGAGTAAAGGTGTTTCACAGAGCTCACAGGAGGAGATGGGCTGCATGAGCCCTAGGACAGAGCTGGGGGCTGCTGCTGCAGCCAGCAGTGGGGTGCCTCAGGCTGCTTGTGGTTCTCGTGCTGTCAGGGGTACCTGAGCAAACAAACAGGGTTAAAATAATGTGACCAAGGATTTTTGTGTGCTCCTGACCTTATAGGACAGACCCCCCTCACTTCTCCACTGTCCTGAGCTGCCAGTGGTCACAAGGTGGTTTTGTCCTCCTCTGGAGGAGGCCTGGCCCAGTACAGTCTGAGCAACAGCAGCTCAAACATTCAGCTTTCATTCTTCCTGCAGAGAGAGGCAGCGTGTTGCTTCTCTGCTGTCCTTTATTCTTTGATACATGTTCTTTTTTTCTGTAACACATCTGCACAGCTCTACAGAGCTTCCCTGCTGTTGTTTGCTGTGAGCCCCCAGCAGCACAGGCAGGGAATAGATAACTGTGAATAGAGCAGATGCCAGCCAGAGGAGTAGGGGATGGGTAGAGGCCCCTTAGACCCTGATATGCAGGATATCTGCTTTGGACCAGCTTGTCTAGTTTCCCTCCTGTGTAGCACAGGGAGTGTTGTCTTGTGCAGAGAACCTTTGCATCCCAAAGGATGATCCATTTCTGTGAGGCAGTCAGGGGCCATCAGACTTGCAGGGAATTCACCAGGCCACTGGCTGGAGGTGCTCTGAGTTATCTGGGTGTTCAGATCCAAGTCTGATGTGTTTTGGCAGTGGGGGCCAGGCAGTCACACAGTCTGAGGCATAACGCTCACTTGGGGAAGCCTCCTTAATAATTTTGTCCTACTCTTCAGCTCAGAAAATCTATGTGCCTGGTTTATTTCTTTTCCCAGGGACGGTGAGAGCAGCGAGTCAATGTGAGTATTATTCTGCCCTGTCCTCCTTGGAAGAGTGTTACTTGTTTTCCTGTTGCAGCCTAGTTTGGGTTTCTGGTGCTGTAAATGCAGGTCCTCCAGCATTCCTGGCACTCAGCAGCATCATGTTTACACCCCTTTCCCACCTCCACTCTCTCCTCTGCACTTTATTTCCAGTAAGTTCCTGACTTGCTGTCACCTTAGATAAGTCACTCTTCCATCTCCTGCTTTCCCAGCTGTGGAGGGAGAATTGTGCCTCTCTGCAGAGCTGGGAAGCTTTGAGAGCACCACAAAAGGAGCTAGATACAGGCTTGCTCTATTCATTGTGCTTGACAACTCAGTAAATAAAACTTCACTCAATTGCTCACTCTGTAATTCACGTATAAAAGACCTGTCACTCTGATCTCCCCCACACCATGCTTGAAATGCAAAGAATGGAGTGAGACCTTCTAGTAAAGCAGCACAATTTCAGCACAGTACAGGATGGGCTCTGAGGGTATTGTCATAAATAACTTAATGCACCTGCCTTGGCAGGAAGAGCAGAGTGCATATGGTGAACCTGCCCTTTGTCACAACCTTCCAGCATTTAACATGGATCTTGTGACACTTGACCTTCTGGATCCTTAGAGGGTGCAAGAACTGTTGGGGCTTTCCAGAGAAAGGCAGAGGATTTTCTTGTGGGGCTGGAGCCTGTCTTGTCACTGTGCTGAGGGAGGATGTTGCTGCAGTGTCTCTTGGGCAGGGGATCTCTCACCTTCTCTCCAGCTTTGTCAGTGTGCTCTGAGCACACAGTTGGTCATTTGACAAGAAAGGCTTTGGTGGTAAAGGCAGCTTCAGCTGTTCCCACCCTGCTTTGGGGTTCACTGCCTCATCTCCTGTGCCAGAACTGGGAGAGCCTGTGCACATCCAGCACAAGACATCACCCTCCAGAAAGGGGGAATAGGCAGGGAAATGTCTCCTGGGGAGGACAGCACCAGGTGGGCTCAGGGTGCAGAAGATGGTGGATGGCAGCTGTGGTCCCATTCCAGATGTTATTCCAGCCTGGCAGTGCTGGTCTTTCAGTGACAAGCTTTGAGACAGTGGAAGAATTGTGACTCTCCTCTGGGTGGCTGGGTTGGAGGATGGTTGATGTCTCTCAGGTGCTGTTGGTAGCCCTGCATCACCCCTGGGGAAGCACAGGAGGGAGTGAGGAGTGGATTGAAGGCTTAGCAGGATGGTGGAAGCCAAGCAGCATTTCCCACTGTGGAGCTGTCCCACAGAGGCACAGGAGAGCTTTCAGCACCGTGCTGGGCTGTCTGTTCCCAGTGTTAGGTCATAGCTCGTTCTTCCTGGGTTTCCTGCAGAAATCAGGACTGTGCTGGGCTTCAAGCCAGCTTAAAGCTAGGCCATGGATTTAGGGAGCAGGCCTTTGCCAAGCTGCTGCACCCCCTGTACTCAGCACCCAGGCAGGTCAGTATGGACACGATCAGACCTTGCCTGTCTGCGCTGCTTTCTCTTTCCTGTGCTCACCTTCTTGCTTTGACCTTTCCCTCCCCTCTTTGTGTCCCCACTGAATGGCTGCCAGCCCCTGCCAGCTCTGCCCTTAGAGCTGCCACTTGTGATTCCTGAGAGGCCGACGGGCGGGAGTGAGCGAGAGCCGCGCAGGGAGCAGTCCTTGGTCACACTGAGTTTTCTTTTCCCCTTCCCTCAGATACAGCACAAAGAATCCCTCTCTGCAGTCTGAGACAGTTCACTACAAGAGAGGGGTAAGCCAGCAATTCTCCCTGCCTTCCTTCAAGATTGATTTCTCAGAGTGGAAGGATGACGAGGTAAGTGTCTTCTCAGTGTCCCCTTCTTTCCACACCCTGTTGTCCCAAAGCACTGGGCTCTGTTTAGTGCTGTCCCCCACTATGGCTGGGGGGCACTTTCTCCCAGCTCCTCCAGTGTGTTTTGTGGGTACTGCCCTGAGAGGAGCAGTATGGGAACTTGGCAGGCAGATCAGGCCAACTGGGAGGAAATCCAGAGAAGTGACTTTTGATATCAGTGATCAGCTGATTTAGGAGGGAGGCTGCAGAGATTGCTACTGGTGCTTTTCCTGGAAAACCTGCTTTCCTTGTCCTTCCTCTCTCTGCCAGCCAAAGAGCTTGTGGGAACAAATGTCTGTCGTGATCTCTGTTTTTGTGGGTTTTAGTTGTAAGATTTTGGGTTTTTGGGTGGGCCTCTAGAACAGTGGTCTCCAAAGTGAGGTGCAGGCAATAAAATTCATTGGGGTGGGGCAAGGACTTCAGAACTACATGTACATAACCCACAGATGATAAGCACACATATCTTGGGAATATGTACTCAAAACACATTACTGATGGGATGAATAGTGTGGAGACCACTGCTCTGCAAGAGTCCTGTTCTGTTGAAGGACCACATCCTGCACTATTGTCTGTATCAGTACAGTGTTGTGAAGGGATATTCTCCTTCTGGGGCAGATTTACACTGGTGCATCAATGCTGAATAAGGGAATGTTTTCCTCTTCATAATTTAACCCATAACTGCAAACAGACCAGGGCTTGGTTTTAATTAAGGTTTGTGGCTTTTCTGCATACTAAGACTTGTGAAGTCCTGTTAATTTTGGTATCTTTGGTATCTGCAAAATTCCAACATGGGCAGTAAGCCTCTCATTTCTGAGCTTTAAAACTTTCACCCAGAGGCTTCCCCTGCACATGGCATAGGGAAGGAAAGCCTTGGTCTTTCACCTGCTCTGTGCAGAATTGTGGTAAGATGTTTCAAAGGCAGAATAGTTGTTCTGTAGCCATTGCTAATATATTTGTTCCTCTCCCAGGAAGTGCACACTGATAATGGTGCTCATTTCCTGACCCAAGCCTGTGCAAATGTATTGTGTATGTGAACCTTGGTAGATAACTCTACCTATTAAAAAAAAAAAAGAAGAAAAAAAGAGAAAAAAAGAAAAAAAAGTAATCTTTCATGTATTTGAAAGATTGAATAGCTATTGTCCTGAAGTTACAGTTACAGCTATAATCAGTCCCGTGCCTTAACAAATGCTGTGGTGGTTACCAAGAGCCTGCAGAGTCTGGTCTCCTGATGTCTTGGCTTCTCTGCCAATAGATGATTTCACAAGTTCAGCCTACAAAAGCCTGGAAGAGCTGCTTTTCAATCCCTTCTGTTGTCTGAGAGAGCTCAGTTCCCTTTCTTCTAAAAGAATTGAGAAGCTTAATTTTTACTTTTGTTCCTGTCAGCAAGGTTTTAACTCAAGTACTAAAGTCATATTCCTTTGACAGCTTAAAAGAAAAATGAGTTTCCAGCTCTCTTTGGTTGTTCTGCTGCATCCTCTGTTTCCTCTTTTTACATTGGTGTTACTGGGAGCTGGAAAAAATGTGGAACAAGCACTGTGATTCCAAAGAGTTTCCCCTCCCATGTCAGCTCTGTGTTACATATTGGTCCTTGTCCTAAATCTTCCCAACTGGCCACCAAAATGCAGCACTTTTATCTGAGACAGCTGGCAGTGTCTTAGCTGTGTGCAATTGACATTTCAGATTTCTTTCCAGCTTTGTTATTGGTGTTGTTCAAAACCCCCAGATTTATTTCATATTTTTGCTTAGTGTAATACTCGGATATGACGTAGATCTTGGCTGGGGAAGAAGGGAGACTGATGTTATGTTGGGTTGTTCTGTGAAAAGCTTTATAAAAGTTTATTTTATCTTCTTCATTTACTGATTTGCTTGGAAATTACAGAGTATGGCTATTGTCGAGTGAGTTGTGTTCAGGGCCCTAAAAATGAATGTGAAATGGTACCTTAAAGAGGCCTTTTGTTCAAGAGCACTGGAATTTATATGGTGAAGCCTGATTCGAATCTCAGTTCTGTGATGTGACTTTCCCTTCAAATGGTTTCTCTTTTGAGGAACTGGAGCAATCAGGCTGCAGATGATGTTGGGGCTGTGGCAAAGTGATGGAAACCCCAAAGCACTGTCTGAACTGCTGCAGCACCTGGAATTGGGTCTCAGTTTTCATAGAGAAACTGAAAACAGATTACCTGGAGCATCAGGGTGAAATGACATCTTTTTTTCAGTCTTGGCAAGAGATGAGACAAAACCACCCAAGTTGGTAATTAACAAAAACAACAGAAATCCAGTCTCTGAGCCACTTCCTTTCCTGGCTTAGGACAGTGTTTGTAAGGTTGCCTTTTCCTTGTATTTCTAAGATGACACAGAGCTTTTGATGTGCTTTAATGAAGTGTAGGGCAAAGGGAGAAACTGAGACTGTTTCCTTGCGCTCAAATTTTCACTCTCACCAATTAGAAACTTAAGGACCTGCATTTCATGACATGCCAAGAGATGAAAATCAGTCCTGTGTTTCCTTAAAGTGTTGTGTGAGCTTGAAGTTTTGCAGATTTTTCTCTTATGTCTTCAGGAACTTCATAGCAGAGCCAGGGTCTCTTGGTGGTGTTGGGAGCACAATGTGCTGCTGTGCTGAGGCCAATATATCCTGTTGTATGGAGGCAAAATTGTGGCACTGGATATGTTTTGAGAAACTTGTCCTACTACAAATCACTCAGAAGACTTTTAGAATCCATGAATTAATGAGAATTAAATACTATTTGGAATTCCAAGTGAGGTCCTTTGCCTTGCTTTGCTGGTGTTTAGTGCCACGTCAGTGTGTGTATGTTGGAGTTGACTCTCTTTTAAAGTTGGTGCCTGGAATTTTAAATCCTCCTGTATTGATGTAGGATGATCCCCATCTAGGGAATAATGTGCTCTGACTCCATGATTTCAGAAGGCTGAAGAAAAGCTTTATTAAGCTATACTATGCTATATTACACTACATACTCCACTATATCAAACTGTACTGAAGAAAACCCTTGACCCTTACAGACAGTCACGACACAGCTTTGACCTGATTGGTCACTCAATCTAAACAACCATCACCAGTGTCCAATTAAGAAATCTTTCTTTGGTAAACAGTCTTCATAACACGTTCTACATGTGCTGAAGAACAGATGCAGCAAGTAGAGATAAGAATTGTTTTTCTTCTTCTCTGAGTTTTCTCACTGCCTTCCCCAGGAAAAATCCTGGGAAAGTTGTGCCTGATGCTCTCTTTGAAGGGAGCTGTGGCCACACTCTGCTCTGTTGTGTCCTTTTGAGACCAGGAGCTGGGGGTGTGTCAGAAGGATCCCTCACTGAGCTGACATGATCTCAGGCAGGTTTGCTGTGTTGTCTTCAGGCAGGTTTGCTGTGAGTTGTGTAACCTCAGCTCATTTCTTTTCCTCAGCTGAACTTTGACTTGGACCGTGGCGTGTTCCCTGTGGTCATCAGAGCAGTGGTGGATGAAGGGGATGGTAAGAGTTGATGTTCTGTTCCCATGGTCTTCTCCTGGCTCTCTCTGAGCTTATGTGACCCCTTTCAGGACTGGCTTCCTTGGGGAGCCTTTCCAGAAGAAAAATATTTCAGGAGTTCACCATAACTTCCCTTTATTAAAAGGGCCAAGCTAACCACATAAAAACCATACTTTTAAAAATAGCCTTCATTGTTTTACAGGAAAAATGGCCAGGTATTTAGTGTTGGGATAGTGTTTAGGAGAGCTCCTGGCTCTGCCACCAGTGCCAGGCACACAAATCAGAGCAAATGACATCCTTGCTTGTTGGGTTTTGCTTTTGCAGTTTATGGGTCAAGGAGGGTGGAGCTGGTCTTTTCTCCCTCTTGGAGGGGTCAGTTGTCTTCCTAAAAACCTGGAAATGGGCAGGGAAAAGGAAATGGCTTTAAAGTACTCAGGTCACTCTTCAGCCAAATGCAGCTTAATTCAGCAGTTTGAAATTATGCTTTTTCTGAGGATGTTGAATGGTTATAATAAAAGAGCATAACCTTTCAGGAGAAATAATTATTGATTAAAGTTTAAAAATAATTAATAACTAATCATAATTTGAAATTATGATTAATTGATGATTATTTTTTAAAGCACGCTGCTCTTTTGGAGAGGGTAGTCCAGTGAATATTTAGACTGTTATTTTTAGATTATTATTCACCATACATGGTATTTCCCTTAGGGGATGTGTGCTTTTGAGCTCATCTGGAGTGTCAGCAATGAACAGGGCACAAGGAAGTCACATTTTCTTTGAAATTGGGGGCTTTTATGGACAGGAGGACCAGCATTTCACTTCTGTAACATTTTGTACAAACTTTAAGATAATTAGAAAAGAAAAGAAAAATCCATTGTTGGTCACATTGTTCGGGTCAGTCACTTGCTAAGTTTCTTATGTTGTAAATGTGAAAAAGCTCAAAAACTCATTACATTGTTTTACAGTCTTCCAAGCAGACAGAAATAGAACTGAATAAGCCAATTTAAAGTGTGACTAACAAAGCACAGTGCAACATAAAGGAAATTACTTCCAAAGTGCATCTATTTTTAGTGATTTCAGGCACTGTTAGTAAAATCGACATATATGTGTATTTCTTGACCCTAAATATAAAACAGCTTCCTCTGTTTATGGAACTTCTGGCAAGGTGTTTATACTCTCTAATGTTGGGCATGTCTAGAAGGATCAAAAATAGAACAGGAGGCAGTATGGGAAGCATACATTTATGCACATACCATGCTCAGCCTTAGCCAATCATCTACTCCCATCTATTTTAATAACCTAGAAAAACCAACTGCTTTTAAATCCCTTCCTGGAAAGAATATCAGCACAAAAATGTGTGACATTTGAGCAAGATTTGAGGAAATTGTGTATTTTGGTTCTTTTTTTAACTGATGGGACTGGAAGGAGCTGGCGTGGTGTGTTTGGAGCACCTGGAAAATGACAGCTGTTAAATGAAGTTGAATGGTAAATTAAAATAGCAGTCAGGGAGATGCTGGTTTGGACTGAACTCTGCCATGGCTTGCAGTGACAGCCCTGCCAGTGGGATTGTTCCCAGGGAGGGGCACAGAACAGGAAGGAAAGGTGCTGCACAGAGCAGATCTCACCACTCTGAGCTGTTACCTCTTCCTTGGCCATTCACACTGGGGGAAGGGACCTGAATTTTGCTTACTCTGAGACACAGAGCAGTCTTGCTCTTGGCTGGCAGTGAGGGCAGCAAGCAGATGAATTCTCAGTTTTAACCCCCTTTTCTGCATTGTGTTGTGTTCCTGATTCCACCCAAATTGCCTTGACCAACCTCAATTACCCAGCAAATCTGCAGGCAAATCTCCCCTCTCTCCATACAGCTGTTTCCAAACATGGACCGAGTGCCACAGTCCAGGGAATTGTTCCTCTGTTGTCCCTGCTGTTCTGGGAGCTCAAAGGAAGCTGTGGAGCTCCTTTCCCTTTGAGACAGAGCAGGAGTTGCTTCCTTGAGCTGCCCCTTCCAGGCAGAGCTCTCCTGCCTGTGCTGAGCACAGCCCTCATCACTCCAAGCTGCATGAGAGCTTCCATGCTTTCCTTCCCTCTGTGACTCCTTCACAAGCTCTGTCTCCCACTTCCATATGAGGAGTCTGAACAGGATTCAGGAAAAGGATCCAACCAGCTGGAGCTGAACAGAACCTCAGAGTGAGAGAGGCTGGGATTGTACCTTGCCTCCTCTCTATTTGCTGAAGTAGCCAGGAATGCAGTACTGAAACCTCTGACAGCCCTTCCCATTGCTGTGGAATTAAAAAGGAACCCTCAAGTTTGGAAGAGGGAAAATGCTTGTCTTTGGGGAAGGCTGGACAGAGATGTTTCAGTGTCTGAAGTTGGTATGAGAAATAAATGTTTTATAAGCATATCTGACCAGACTGAAATAAAATAATAAGTAACAGGGCTGGAAGTGCTGCCAATTGCTATTAAACCAGATAGATCTGTGATAAATTCAGGTAATTAAGCCCAGGAATTTCAGGGGACAGGAGAATCCCACTGAGTGCTTTGTTTTACTGTCCCTTTCCAAGCTCTGCTAACAAAGTGGGATCTTGGAGCACCTAGGACAATGAAAGCATGGTTGTGTAGGGCTCAGCAGGGTTTTGTTCTGAACCCACCTGATGACAAGATAAGAGAAGTTCTAAATGCAGGAGAACGTTAAAATAGAACAGATGGAAGCTCAGAAATTGTAAGTGGACTAAAATTCAGCTCAGGATACCTTTATGCTGGTACTGCTTGAGAAGTTTAACCAGTTTTGCCCTTTCTCTTTTTGCAGTGGTGGTTGAGGTCACTGGTCATGCCCATGTTCTTCTGGCTGCATTTGAAAAGGTAAATGTGGGTTTTTTTCATCCCTCTGTCCCTGTTCTTGTGAATGTAAACATTTCCATGGGTCATTAGTTTGTATTTATATAACACTTGGCACAGCAGAGTCCTGGCCTGTGCCTGGGGTTCCTGGCTGCTGCTGTAGTACAAGCAATCATTTGCAGCAGCTCCTGTGCAGCCTGTAATTATCATTTGTACCTGAGCTGGTCACTCAGGGAATGGCAGGGGTGTTTCCTGTGCTCCCATGGAGGGGGGAAGGTGTTGGCCATGGCTGCTACCATACAGTTTAACAGGGCTTCACAAGTTTTGCAGAACTGGGTCTGCTGTGTCCAGACCCTGTTGCACTATTGTTAGGCCTGAGTTTACACTCAGGACCAAGGATTGCAGTATATCCTGTGTAAAGGCTGAGTTCCACTGCTTTTGAGTGGGGTGTTTGATGTAGCTGACCCCTACCTACATGGTAAGGCCAAGCTGTGTGCACAAGCTTTGATAACAAACTCTTCCCTTGGTAACTGGACCCTGAAAACAGTTGCAATATCCATAACTGGACCTAACCCTGTTGTGTCTGGTAGTGGTAACACTGCAGACACATTTTTTTGGGCAGGTGATACTTGCAGTGACATGCTGAGGTGAGGCAAGAGCTGCTGGAGCAGAGCTGGGAATGTAGAGTGGAGCAGCATCAGTGCTGTGCTGTTGGAAATTCCCCATTTCCCAGCTGGCAGGTGGCTGACTTGTGTATCTCAGTGTGCCTGGTCCCTGCCAGGTCCTAAATCTGTTCCTCTGAGGTGGATAATGGGGATGGTGACAGGCTGAGTCAGAGGGCATGGCAAGCACAGTCAGTCCTAAGGAAGCATATGGCTGGGAGATGCTCTCAGTGTTCTAGGTTGCTTTTTTTGTTGGACATGATCTGTGAAGGAAGTGAGTTTTCCCTGTTAGAAAGGCTGCTCTGAGCACTGGCTTTGTAGGTAGAGCTTCACTCCTGGCAATTGGGCATCTGTCAGAAATGAGATGGAGTCAGCTGCAGCACCCCTAGGACCAGGGCAGGGATGTTATTGTAGTTTCCTCTGGCTGATGTAAAAAAACAGCACACTGGAATCCTTCAGTCATATTTCAGCCACTTCTTATCTCTCATCTTCCACTGAATGCTTAAAACAAGATTAAAATCTCCCTTTTAATAAAAAGTCACAAGGCAAAGTACATGTTGAGTTCTTCATCCTCCCTGTTTGGTTAAAATATATTCCCCATCCTTAAAGTAATTGCAGCTTTTGAAGTGTAGGTCCATAAATCCAGGGGAGGTCCTTGATAAATGAGCACTGCTGATCCCCAGAGCTTGTTCAGAGGAAAAACAGACCAGCAGGACTTGGTAACTTGCTATTTGTATGTATCTTTAAGATCAGAGAAATAACCTTGATCCTGTGTGTAGTCTGACCTTGCAGCTCCTCCAAAGGCAGAACTTTTTTGCCTGAAAACAGGGCTGTTTTGTCTGGGGTGTGATGTTGTCCCTTCCTTCTGAGACTCCTCCTGCAGGCCTGCAGATGTTCCCAGGACCTGCTGGAGCATCCCCTGAGTCTCCTTTGCTGCTCTCTAGGCTGTGGCAGGGGAGTTGGTTTCTTTCAGTTTAGTGGCCCTTGTGGATGATGGGGAAAGTAGAACTGGCACACTACTCCCATCACTAATTCTGGCACCAGGCATGCACAGGATTGTTCCAGCTGTGCCTGCTGCCACTGAGCAAATGAAAGGCTCACAGCTCTGAGGATGTGGAGCACATGGGACTTGTTTCTGACTCCATCCAGTGGACAAACCTTGTCCTCAGCCTCATGGCAGCCCCTTGCTCTGTCAAGGCTCTGCCCTCGAGTGGCTCTGTCATTTGGTGTTAGGGTGTAAACAAATATTCCCCCCAAGTCTTGCTGGACTGGCTGAAAGTGTCTGCACCCAGTTGGACTGCTTGCAGCCTGAAAGCATCCAGTGTGCCAGGGGAGTTTTGTGTGGGCTCTGACCCACTTCAGCCAGGTTTAACTTGAGCCAAGCCCACCTGGCTCTGCTCTGGAGCAGAGCAGTAGCTCCCCAATACCCTGTTCCACTAACTGTGCTGGGAGGGACTGCTGCCATCCAGGCTGATACACACCCCACTGTCCCCTTAGCTAGCAGACACCAGCTCTGAAACGAGCCCATTCTGATTTGTACACTGCAGCTATTTCATGCTTTAATGTCTTTTTTTTCCCTGCTAGCACGTTGATGGCAGTTTTTCTGTGAAACCACTAAAACAGAAGCAGATTGTAAGTACCTGTTTCCTTTCTACTCTTAAAGCCTTGCTGGTGTCCTTCAGGTGCCTGGCTGTACCCAGAGGGAGGGTTTGGTGTTCACTGAGAGCCTGAGTCTCACCTCCTTAGCTCTGATATTGTAAGCAAAGGCAGCAAGCTGCTGCCAACCCTTCATTTTGCCATTTTGTCCCCCATGCTGTTGTGGTGTGATGTGCAGAAGCTGGGTAGTGTCTTATCAGGATTGAGGTTGCATCCAGTCCTGCACAGCCAGAAATACATAACCAGCTGGTAAGGTTGTCAAGAATTTCAGCTTCTGAAAGGAAATCTGGTAGTGATTCTGCTGCAAGGATCAGCTTGAAATGTCTTCAAGAAAGAGATGAAGTTTTGGTGGTTGATCCTTTCAGCTTTAGCTGTGTGCTGTGTTTTAGCTTTAAATGAGTTTCACTTCATCCGCTTACTTGATAGCTAGGGGTTTCTGATTTGAATTAAGTCCCTTTTGCTACCAAGAAGGTCTTTAAGTGCCTTAATAAGACACTTTTTGCTCTAAAGATGGTCATTCCATTCCAGTCCCTGGGTCAGAAAAGATCTACAAGCATTGTCAGTAATCATAGCTCAAGATGGCATTTGGGAAAACACACAGCACCACTGAATCTGAGATAGCATCTGCACCCTTAGGAGAGCAGAGCAGAGGTGTAGAGCCTGTGTCAGGAATAAACCATCTGTATAACATTGTACATTCTTTGCCATCCTTGCTTTTCTTTTGCCTTCCCCTCCCTGCCACTGCCAGGGTTGTGGGTACCTTTTGTGGGCATTGATCAGGAAGCAGCAGTGCAGGAGCTGATCAACTGTAGTGTAAGCACCAATCTGTCTGAAGAAAGTCAGCATGGATGAATACAAACAGTTGGGTCAGCAGAAAACCATGACCTGGACTTGGCCAGTGACTCCATGTGCACCTGCTGAGGCTGTAAATGGCAGCAGAAGCCTTTGGAAGGATGATGTGGTGTGGGATGGGTTGGAGAAGCATGAAGGTGAAGAATTGTGTACAACCACCTGCTCCTTCTGAATTACTCCCACTCTGAAAACCTAGAATTCTTCCCAGGAAGAGCTTTGTTGCACTGCTCACCCTTTCCCTACTGGGACAGAAGCTCCTTAGGATTTTTAGAGGGAAGAAGTCAAAAGGAACACAGGCTCCTGCAGAGACTTGGGACTCTTTCTTCCTGACCTCTTCTGTGCTTTGAGCTGACTTCTGCACTTACAGTTGCTCATCATGATCCTCTGAGGAGTCAGGATGCTGGAACAAGGCTCTCTTTGAAATGCCAAGTTACAAAAGAACATCTCCCACATAATTGTTCCCAAACTTCCTGGGTGAGTTGTGACCGCTGCAGAGGGTTTTGCTCAGCAGTCCAACAGCTGATCTCATTGCCATGAAATGCAGGCCTAGAACAGATTGTCTATGAGCTGCACACTGAGTTACACAGGGACACTCTGGAATTAGTTTGTTATCACTGCTGTGTCCCAGCTCAGAGCATTTCTGAACTGGCAAACGGGTACAGCCAGCTCCTGCCCCCACCTTGCCGTGTGTCACCCTCTGCAGCACTGGGTGCCATGGCAAAGCCACTCCTCTGCTGAGTGGTGACAAGAGAGAGGAGAGAGGCCAGTTTGACATGGAAACTACCAG
Organism: Molothrus ater; assembly: GCF_012460135.2. Classification (NCBI taxonomy): domain Eukaryota; kingdom Metazoa; phylum Chordata; class Aves; order Passeriformes; family Icteridae; genus Molothrus; species Molothrus ater. The sequence continues at coordinate 13,882,687 of NC_050493.2, read as the reverse complement.
AGGCCCTGGATTGATGATCTCTTCTCACATGGGGTGCTGGTGGCTTGGCTTCACTACGTGCTGGGAGCTGGACAGCTACTGGAGATAGCAGGAAAGTGTTTCCTCCCACTTTTTGGGAGATGTGCCTGTTTGGTACCTTGCAACCCCCTCAGCCTTTTACCTGTTATGAGGGTTTCTGTGCAGGAACACATCCTGCTCTGGGGAAGCTGCTGTGTAGCACCAGATCACAGAATCACAGAATCATTTAGGTTGGGAAAGAGCTGCAAGATCATCGAGTCCAACCTGTGAGTGGTCACCACCATGCCACCCAGCCTAGTCATTCCTTGAAAACCTCCAGGGATGATGACTCCGTCACCTCCTGGGCAGCCCCTTCCAATGTTTGACAACCCCTTCTGTGAAGAAATTCCTCCTGGTGTCCAACCTGAGCCTCCCCTGTTGTTACAGATCCTTCTGCAGAGCCTTCCTGCCATCCAGCAGATAAACACTCCCACCAAACTTTGTGTTGTCTGTGACCTTACTGAGGGTACATCTGATCCCCTCATCCAGATCATCAATGAAGGTGCTAAACAGGACTGAATCTTGACTGAATCAACCTCAGTGCTGAAATTCAGCTGCTCAGTGGGGTTTGCAGGCAGCTGCCAGTTTGCAGAAGTCATGGCTTGGAGTTGTCCCAGGCTGGGGCTCTGAGCAGCTTCCACCTGTGCCTCAAGCACCTTCTGCCACCACACCCCCAATTTAGAGATGCCACCAAGGGCCTGGGCATGGCAGTAAATGACATTGCACTAACACAGAGTTATTCCTTGAGTGCTCCTCCTGCTAAGGGACACTGTTTGTCTGTCCTCAGTAACTTAACCTTATGCTCCCAGGGGATGAGCAGGGAGGTGATGTGCTGCCACTGGTGTGCCAGGAAGGAGCTGTTGGCACAACTCTGAGGTTGCAAAAATGGGTGGAAGTTCATCTTGGTTGAAGTTAAGCAGGACCTCAGAGAGGAGAGGAGTGTAGAAGGCTGATTGCCTCTGGATTATTTGAGCTGTATTCCCAATGTCTGGGACAAGCAGAGTACTTGTTTTCAGATGATTTTGATAGCCCAGCTAGCCACTTCTGTTACTCTCTGCTCAGACCAGGCAGGATGGGCTCTACTTTTTGAGCAAGGAGAGGCTCATTCTCCCAGCTGTCCTTTGCAGTATTTGTTTGTTACCTTGTTCATGTCACTATAGGGGAGTTCTGGGTGTAACATTTGACACAGGGAGGGAGGGAAGGTGGTCCTGAACCAGTAAGGCCAGAGCAGCTGTCACTCCAGCTGTGGTGTTCTCCCCTAGGTTGACCGGGTGAGCTACCTGCTTCAGGAGATCTACGGCATCGAGAACAAAAACAACCAGGAGACCAAGGTAAAGGTGCCCAGCAGCTCCCTCAGCTGGGAGTTCCCAGCCTGCACCTTCTGCTTTTGAGCCTAACAATGGGGATTGGCAGGGCAGTGTGGAGCTGCTTCCCACAGCCCAGGCTGTGTGATTCCTGCCGGCACCCAAGGAGCCCAAGGATGACAGACCATCCCTGGTGTCAGGCCCAAGCAGTCAGTGGAGTTGTGCTGAGGTAATTTCAGGCAACATGAGGCTCTTGAGGATGTTCCCTGTGGCTGGGATTGCTAGGAGAGAAGGGGATCAATGCCCCAGGGGTGTGTCAGAGCACTGATTTTTAGGGCTTGTAGAGAGCCAGTGTTGCTGTCTCTCTGCAGTCAAGGCAGTCGTGCCTGGTGTCTGTGCTTTGTTCTTGTATCTCCTTTGTGTTCTGGCTGGGGGTTCTGCATGTTCCTTTAGTGTTTCAGAGAACTCTCTGGGGTTTGCCAGTGTCCAGAGACATTCCTCTTGCATTCCTCTTGCATTCCCCAGCAGGAGGGAGCACAGCACCCCTAAGGGATGTGTATGCAAATGCCAAAGCCAGAAACTTGAGGCAGGAGCTGCTGCTGGATCCCAGCCTGCTGCACAGCCCTGCACAGGTTGTGTGACTGATTTATTCTTTGTGGAGCCTTTGTAGAGCTGCCCTTTGCTGCCACCTGGGCTGTGGAGTGTACCCAGTGCTGGCCTTGGGATCACACAGCTCTGGGGTGTGGAGTGAGCTGTTTGCACACATGGAGTAAGACAAGCAGGATTTCCTCTGCAGTGCCCTGCCCAGAGCACCCTGTGGTCCTTGTCTGCCAACAGCACCTGAAGAGGCAAGAGGGAGAAGTGTTTGCTAAGATTTTTCTTGCACAGGATTGAGGGAGAGAATTAACAGGATTGAGGGCCTCTTTTTGGGTCTTGTGATGATTCTAGTGATCCAGCAATCCTGGCCCATCAGACAAGTGGCCTGGGGCCATTTTTATTCTTCCTTATTCAGCAAACCATGTGAGTGGGACAGCAAAGAGCCTGCTCTCTCTCCAAAAAAAGGCTGGGTGAGGATGTGGCAGCAGCACAAATGCTGTTGACACTGAGGTTGCCCCTGGTCTGGCACATGTTAGCCCTGGTGACCAAAGGGGCCCCAGGTGAAGGTGGAAGGTACCCCATCCTGGGTCATCGTGGTGAGCTCTGGCACAACTTCTGTGACATCAGTGGGGAGACTGTGGAGTTTTCTGGTGTCAGTCTTGTGGTTGGAGAGAGAGTTTCTCTCCCAGCTTGATCAGTGGCTGTGAGCCAATTTGTGGGGCTCTGAGAAAGATGGGTGTGAAACACGCTCATGTCGAAGGGGTGCACACTGAGCCTTTTACCAGGGTAGCTGTGGGCAGCTGAGTGCCCTGTGCTGGTTCTCCTGCAGCTGTATCAGAGCTTGTGCCAGCAGAGGGGATGCAGGAGAATCACTCACCTGCTCAGGGGACCTGTGGAAGCTGGGCTAGACATGACTGGAACAACATGCAGCACACAGCTCCTTTTGGGGCTGCTCTCTCTGTGGGGAAGAAAGGCCAGAGTTCCAAAGAGTTCACTTCCCTATTGACCCTGGAGCCTCCAGGATGGGAGGCAGGAGCTTGTTCCTGGTCAGCCTCAGTCAAGGAGATCCCTGCCCCAAAATGGGCCCCCTCTGAACAGAACATGGCTGTGGGGAAGGACAACTCTGCCACGAATTCCCAGTGCCCTGAAAGGAAGGAGTGTGAGCAGGGCTGTGTGGGCTACAGTTTGCTCTCCTTGAGGAAGCCCTGCTGAGAGCTGCAAAAAGAGAATTTCCAGACTTTTGGGTGGGAAATTCCCCCAGGCTCCTGTCCCTTGGCAGCTTGGCACAGCCCCCAGCACTGCCATGCCAACCCTTTGCCTCTCCTTGCAGCCTTCAGACGACGAGAACAGCGACAACAGCAACGAGTGCGTGGTGTGCCTGTCGGACCTGCGGGACACCCTGATCCTGCCGTGCCGCCACCTCTGCCTCTGCAACTCCTGCGCCGACACGCTGCGCTACCAGGCCAACAACTGCCCCATCTGCAGGCTGCGTGAGTGCCCCGAACACCAGACCAGCAACTGCCCCATCTGCGGGGTCTGAGTGCCCCAAACACCAGGCCAGCAACTGCCCCATCTGCAGGGTCTGTGAGTGCCCCAAACACCAGGCCAGCAACTGCCCCATCTGTGGGGTCTGAGTGCCCCAAACACCAGGCCAACAACTGCCCCATCTGCAGGGTCTGAGTGCCCCAAACACCAGGCCAACAACTGCCCCATCTGCAGGGTCTGAGTGCCCCAAACACCAGGCCAACAACTGCCCCATCTGTGGGGTCTGAGTGCCCAGCCACAGGCCAGCAACTGCCCCATCTGCGGGGTATGAGTGCCCCAAACACCAGGCCAGCAACTGCCCCATCTGTGGGGTCTGAGTGCCCCAAACACCAGGCCAGCAATTGCCCCATCTGCAGGGTCTGAGTGCCCCAAACACCAGGCCAGCAACTGCCCCATCTGTGGGGTCTGAGTGCCCCAAACACCAGGCCAGCAACTGCCCCATCTGTGGGGTCTGTGAGTGCCCCAAACACCAGGCCAGCAACTGCCCCATCTGTGGGGTCTGAGTGCCCCAAACACCAGGCCAGCAACTGCCCCATCTGCAGGCTCCCTGAGTCCCCTGGTGTCGTGGTTTGAACAGACAGGTGTCTGCTAAGGAAGGCAGGAGCCTCCCCTGAAGTGGAAAATGTAAACGCCCTCCCTCTGAATTCTTCTAATTTTGAATTTAAGAGGGCTCTCAGCAAAGATATGGGAGCAGGAATAACAGTTCTTTATTAGGGAAGAAAGTAAAAATAAAATAAAGATGCAATAATACAAAACAACACTGGCAGAGTCAGAATAGGAGCTGACCCCCTGTGTGTCAGGGTGGTGGCACAGCCCCATCCCATGGGGGCTCAGCCCTCCTGCAGTGCCAGCTGTGGTTCTGTCAGAGCAGTGATCCTGTAGAAGGGTGGAGTTTTCCTCTGAAGGTCCAGGGGTCGGGTAGGTGGGCCTGGTCTTCCTCAGAATGCAGTGGGCAAAGGCTGCTGTGCTGTGCCAGGCTCAGATTGGATCCAGGTAGGAATGCTCGGCTCCTCCCCTGGGCGCAGCATCTCCCCATGGGATGATGGAATTGGATCAGCCCTGCAGGGACACTCAGTGGCCATGGACAGCAGAGATCTCCTGCAGGGAGGATTGGCTGTAGGAGAGATAAAGAAAAACTGCCCCATGAACAGCAGAGAACTGCCCCATCAGACAGGAATAGAACACACACCCCCATTTCCAGCCTAAGACACCTGGCCCTGCCCTGGCTCCTGGGAGGATGAGCCTCTTTTCAGTGCCCCACCCCAAGGCTCAGCATTGTGCTGCTGCTCTCACTGGAACCCAGAATAAATGTCCTCAGTCAGGAGAGGAGAATGGCTCTGGCCAGTGCCTCCCTGGCAAATCAACCTCTCCCGGGGTGGATGTGAAGGTACAGGTGCTCTGGGCTGTGCCATGTCAGGAGTTTTTGTGTTTTGGTGAAGATGATGGAAAATCCCCAAAGGAAGGGCTGGAGAAGCTTTATCCTGAGGGTATCTAGCTGAGAGAGCAGCCAGCACCACTGGAGGGGTGTCCAAGTACACAGCATGATTTTTTTTAATCTTCTGGCAACCTTACCTGGATTTCACCAGGAGGCAGGGATGAGGTAACAGTCAGTTTGGAGTCTTTTGCTCTGCCAGGACTTAGGAGGATTTGCTTAACCCCTGCATTGCTCAGCTCCCAAAAGATGGAAAAAACTTAAATACATGTTTTGGCACTCAGGCAGCATTTGCTGAATTCTGTGTTTTTTCTCAAAAGCACAGGAGGCCCTTGAGAATTTTGTGTTTCTGCTGGAAGGGGCAGAGTGTGTGTTTTACCCCCTGGTCTCTGAGGTATTTGATTGTTTCTAAGTGACAATTCTCAGGGAAAGAAATAAAGAGCCTAAGACGGATGTTTGGCCTGAGAAATTAAGTCCAAACAGTCCAAACATGGCAAAGAGCAGTAACCAAAAGCAAGATCTCACCAGAGGAAGTGCCAGACAGCTTTGACTATAAGTAGCACATCATAAAACAGAGGAACAGCATTGTCTCATCTGCAGGCTGGAGGGGAGTAGGTTGTATTTGTTTGGAAAATGTCCCCATATCTCAGACTTCCTGGGAATCTGCTTCTGGGGAGTGCAGAGGCAGCAAGGATAGATTTGTACCTCTGTTCTCTGGCTCTAGGCTGATCTTGAAGGGGTTTGGTGCAACAAGAACTAGGAGATGCCTGGCAGGTGCTCACAGCTGCATCAGAACAGATGTCTGGATCATTTGTATGTGCCCTTGGCACAGAGGAACAAGCAATATTCAAGATCTGCAGGGAGTGGAGATCAAAGCTCTGCTGGTGTTAGGACTGAGGGGTGGCTGTGCTGGAGACAAGAGTGCAGCCACTAACCCACTCCTAAAAGCTGGAGCCTTTCACCACCACAGCTGGACCCCAGGGCTGAGGTTTGTGGCGTCTGAAGGAACCCAGAGGGGATTTAATGAGTTCCCCACCCAACCTGTAGCATGCAGTTCACTCCTGAGGGCAAGCTCACGGTTTTCTTACTGTGTTGTTGTGACCTACCCTTAAGGAGAACTTCTCTGGGCCTCTGCACTTGCAGAGTAGCTGAAGCACCCTGTCCATGACTGTACTGGGGCAGGCAGTGCCTGTTCTCCACAAGGGCTCTGTGCACCCAGACTTTCAGCCAGCAGATCCCTTCCCTGTGTAGATCAATGGGAGCCTGACCCCATCACTTGGCTTTGGGGCGCTCCATGGCCCCACTCCCCACACTCAGGGGAGCTCCTTCATGCCCACAGTGTGTCTGTGGCAGGGCAGGAGCCCTGGCCTGGCCTGGCCCTGCTGGGCTGTGCAGTGACCACCTCCTGTTCTCTCCTAGCCTTCCGTGCCCTGCTGCAGATCCGGGCGGTGAGGAAGAAGCCGGGGGCTCTGTCACCAGTGTCCTTCAGCCCTGTCCTGGCACAGAGTGTGGACCATGATGAGCACTCTGTAAGTACCTGCTGACCCCTGTACAAAGCCTGCCTGCTGCTCTCAGCCTCAGCAAGCAGCTGCTGGGTGCATGAGTTGCTTGGGCTGATGGCTGGGACCTCAGGAGGTTTGGTCACACCTTTCACTGAGGGCTTCCCAAGCAGTGCTGCCTTTTCTTATCAACACAACTGGATTAGAGGAAACAAACCCACAGAAATCTCAGATGAGAAGGTTTCTTGTTGCCTGGCCCAACAGAAAAGTGGCAAACTCTGGGCATGACAGGGTGGGAGCTGTGAAAACAGGGCAGAGGGGTTCCAGTTTGACTTGCACACACATCTCTGTGGCAGCACACAGATAAAATACCCTTGGCACTGGGGTTCCCAGCATGGGAGTAGAAAGGCCTCCTTGTGGCAGCTTCCCTGGGTGTCTTGGCATGCATCTGAGGGAGTGTGGGATGGGAAGTGTCGTGCTGGTGGCCTCAGGGCCCAGTTGCATGTCCCAGTGTGTGAAGGGCAGCAGCTCTCTGCCTGACCAGTGCTGTTGCACATCTGGCTCTGGTGAGACACCAAGATCAGAATGAAGAGAAGGACAAGTGCATCTAGATCATCCTACAGGCTTTCATGGGAACAGATACTGTCACAGAAAAAGGTTGGGTTTATCCATCTGCCCTCTGCTGCCTCCAGCTGGGGCTGAGAAATAGGGGGGTGAAGGCCTGAGGGTTGTGAAGCAGAGTGTGGTGTGTGGAGGACACGGGTGCTGTCACCTGCAGCGAGGTGAGGAGATGCTGTGTGTCTCTTCCTGTCACTTAACCTCAAGAAACAACTTCTTTAAAACATGGTTTTCTCTTGACAGCACCCCTTTAAACCCCTTAAGGTGAGCTCTGTCTCCCTGCCCAGCAGGAAGCCTAGGAGGGAAGTAAGAACAGTAAGTGGACTTGGCTGGTTGCACTTGGCAGCTCTCTGCCAGCAGTGTCACCTGCACGTGGCAGTGTCACCCACGAGGGCTTGCTGACACGCTGGGTTTGGCCTGTGCCCCTGCCAGGCTGTGACACTCCACGTCCCTCACATTGGCAGTGAGATGCTCACACCCTGCACAGATGATCACTGACATCCCTGGTTTGCCTGTGGAGGAACGAGCCAGAAGGAAGCAGCTTGGCACAGGGCTCTGGTGCTGACTCTCAGGGACTGTCCCCTGGCTGATTTATGGTTCCTGGCCAAGATGTTTTCACAGCTTCATAGGACTGTGGGCAAGCTGCAGTCCCCACAGCTCACCCAAAAGCTTCCTTGCACTTACATCATCCCCTTGGCAGTTTGGTGTGGGCACATCTTGGTGTGGTTTGTGGTGCTGGCATGTAGAGGTGCAGCTGGAGCTGGTCTTGCATTCAGGCTGGTTTGCTTTTACAGGAACAGGAAGGATGGAGCTTGTCTTGGCTGGGGAGCCTCTGAGTGGGTTTGGCAGTGTGTAACTGGAGTGCTGTGCTGGGGACAGCATGAATGGCAATTGTGGGGCTCCAGGAGCTGGGAAGGGGAAACCTGAGGGAGCCCCCAGGCCAGGCAGGCTGTTTGTGCCCTCTTTGTTTACTCCCATCAAATGCAGCCATGGCTGTCATCTCTATCAAGGATGTTGCAGTTTTCTTTTGCTCAAGCCAGCTCAGATGCTCAACCTTGTAGGAACACGACTTGCTGGGCTTGAGGGTCTGGAGAAAACCTGGTGCTGGTTCAGGTTTGAACCCATTCTGGCTTGACCTGGCTCTCTGCAAGGCTCCCACAGGCACTGGCAGTGTTCCTGGGGTCGTGGTGTGAGTGTCCCACCAGGGAGTGGTGTCCCAGTGAGGGTGTCCTAGCCATTGGTGGGAAATCCTCCTCCAGCCTCTGAGCTGTGTTGTGCAACCTGAACTTCTACCACAGCAACAGGCAGCCTTTGAGCCCTCAGGGCCTGCTCTGCACAGCCAGGAGAAAATGCCCCAAACAGGAATCCAGGGGGGTTTGTCTCCCTGACTTTTCTCTACACAGAATAGCACAGCTGGGCTGCTGTCTGCAGATGAAAAGATTTTGGAGATGGCTTTTGGCCCCACCACCTACAGCTGGCAGCAGCTGGGAACCCATTTCTTGTTTAGCTGAGCTGTTTATCTTCAAAGCTCATAACCCTCACAGGACCAGTCCTGGGATGTGGGTTGGGGATTGACCCCACTCATTCTTCCCTCCCCATCAGACCCAACTCCTCCTGTGAGCACAGGTGAGTCAGTTCAGCACTCAGCTCTCACCAAACAGGGGCTGTGTTGGACCAGGCTGCTGGGCAGGTTCATCTGCAGGTGTGACTGGGACATGGGACACACAAGCTGTGGAGGTTCATGGCCAGCCTTAGCAGCATGGTGCCATCCTCTGTACAACTTAGAACCACCTCCTTGAGGACACAGGGCTGAAACATCTCAATTTAATGTAGCCTCAACGGTGGGAGTGTCACCTCTTGATTTGCATCAGACTGGGCTGAGCTGCCTGTGGCCTCCTGGGCTGCAGCATAAACCTCATTTTTCTCTGGGTCCACAGGGTCTTTATGATCAGGAGGATTTTTGGAGTTAAACCTGTGTTGATTTGCAAGGGTCCCTTTGAGAGGCAGCTTTGTGATTTACAGAGGGAATGGGAATTGGTGTGGTTTTCCTTCCTCCTTACAAGGTCAGTGGTTCTGTGATCCCTTTCCTGCCTTTTAGCAGAGGTGACTGTGCATGGAGCCAGTGTTAGCAGCTGAGAGCACGTGGGAGAAGTGGGGTAGGCTTCAAGAACCATCTCTCAGCTGGTGCACACATGCTCCCCTCCTTCAGCTCTGCCTTGGTGACACTGGTGGTGCTGTGAAACAGCTGCATGTTCCATGGCTGGGAGCACAAGTGGGATGTTCATTGAGCTGGAAAGGTCTCTGAACCACTGGAGGAGCTTTCAGGGGAAAAAAAAATCCAAACATATTTTATAGCAGCTTTTTAGGAGCCTGCTGCCTCACCCTCCTTGCCCAGCTCTTGAAAGCACATCAGGGGGATGCCCAATCTCTCAAGCACTGCTCTGGGAACTTGCCTGGAGCATCACCAGCATTCCCTGAGGGGATTTTGTGGCTGTCCAGGGAAGGAGCCGAGGTGGCTGTGGGGATGGGCTGCCTGGGGGGCAGGGGGCTTTCCATCCTGGTGGTATTTCCCTAACATCTCCCCTGTTTCTCACGTGCAGAGCTCTGACAACATCCCTGCAGGCTACGAGCCCATCTCGCTGCTGGAGGCGCTGAACGGGCTGCGCTCAGTGTCGCCCTCGCTGCCCTCGGCCCCTCTCTACGACGAGATCTCCTACTCAGGGGTGGTGGATGGGATGGCCCCTGCCAGCCGCCCCCTCGGGGCCATGGACAGAGCCCTGGAGGGTGCCCACCAAAAGGGCAAGCGCAGCAAGTCTCCAGACAGGTCAGCAGGGCATGGGGTCACTCCTCTTGCAGGCCCTGAGGTTTGGTGGCCACACGCGCTGGGAGCCAGGAGAGGGCTCTGGCTGGTCCTGTCACTGCTAGCACAGCTAACTCAGAGTTTTAGGAGGACAGCAGGTACTTGTGCCAGGGAGGGAATGGGGACATTGTCCCTGTGTTCAGCCTGAGGTTACAGCTCGTGTGTCCTGAGGGCTGGCTCTGTCACCGAAAGAAAGAGGATTTTTAACAAGGAGAACTTAATCATAGAATCACAAAATGGTTTGCATTGGGAAGGGCCATAAAGCTCATCTCATTGCATCTCCCCACTGTGGACAGACAACTTCCACTATCCCAGGCTCCAAGCTCTCTCCAGCTTGGCCTTGGACACTTCCAGGGATGGAGCAGCCACAGCTGCTCTGGGCAATCTGTGGCAGGGCCTCACCACCCCCAGAGTAAAGACTTCAGATGGAAATGTCTCCTTTCCAATGCACTTAGTTCTAGAATTTACATTTGATGTCCAAACCTCATTGGATTTCAGCTTTCCATGGGGCTCCTCAGGAGCAAAGGAATGGGGGGTGACCTGGATTTCAGAGCACAAAGTGCTGAATGGAGATCTGTAGTTCTTGTCTGAAGGCTCCTCTGTTGGCCCTGTGATGGAGGGGTTAGGTGAGGATATGGGGCTGCTCAGATCAGACTGGGTTTGCTCCTGGCACTCCTCACTGTGCTCCAGCCCAGATTTTCACCTGGGAAGGGGGCCCTGAAAGTGTGAGAAGCAGTGTGGGACCTGGGCTCTTGTTGCTGTGCTGGAGTTTGGCACTCTTGGCTCCGTCCCACCCTGCTGCTGCTGTTCTCTCTGTGGCCAGTACTGGAGGCCCTGGTGAATTCAGCTCCCCAGTCTGAGCTCCTGCTCATGAGAGTTGGCTTGTGCTGCCCCCATGTCCTCCAGGCCCCAGGGTGCTGGGAACTCCCTGCAAATGGAGTTTCTCTTGCTGCAGCACACTACGGTCTCCCTCATCCCCAATCCACGAGGAGGATGAGGAGAAGCTCTCCGAGGACTCCGACTCGCAGGCGGTGCTGAGCGGGGGTGAGCTGGTCCTGAGGGAGACCAGCTCTCCAGAGGTAAGAGTGTGCTCTGCTGGGGGGGCTTCTGAGCCCCAGCTCTTCTGGGGGGCTTCTGGGACATGGAAGTGCCTCCTGAAGAACCATTGCCCCGAGCCAAGAGTATTGGCTGCTTTGTTTACCCCTAAGGCTCCATGGGGAAGGATGTAGCCACTCCCTGTGCTCCTGACACCTCTTGGGGAGTGGAAAACCACTCAGCTGGAGCCATGGCAGAGCTCACCTTCCCCAGCATCCTGGGCAAGCCCAGCAGTGTTTGGGGCAGGGTGGGAGCTGGGCATTAGGAGCTTCCAGTGCCCACTGCTGGTAAGACCCCTCCATCCCAGCCTGTGGTGCTACAGCACTGGGGCAGCCCCCTGCTCCTGCCCTGGAACCAGCCCTGGCACTGAGCACAGCTCCCTGGAGGAAGCCAGAGCAGGAGAATGGCACAGCAAAGGCTCCAGCTGCAGAAATAACCTGTGCTGTCCCTCCTTACAGAGTGTGGCAGGAGAAGAGATGGAGGAGGCCTCATCGGTGCAGCAGGGTAGGTGTGGGTGCAGCCAGACCTCAGCTCGGTGTTCAGCTGTTGTGGTGGGACAGGGACAACTGGGGAATGAACAAATGAGTTCAGAAACATCCAGCCCCCTAAGTCCATCTCTGAGGCTCTGTTCTTCACCAGGGAAGGGTGCCAGGGTGTTTTCTTGGAGGTGAGGGAGTGAAATCCACAGGTCTCCCTGGTTTATTTGCCAAGCATCCCACCTTGCTCTGAGCTTTACTCGAGTAGAGCTTTCCGTGCTATGAGCTCTCCTTGCACTGTGGAGATCGCCACTGGGGTCCTGGGGACAGCACATCCACGGTACTGGGCACACAGGATGGGTCTCTGGGTCCTTGGGATGGGTCTCTGGTGCTCAGTCAGCACCCAGAGAGGAGTGGTGGGCACGGTTTGGGCCATGAGGCTGCACGTGAGGAGGTGGCCCTGTGGCACTGTGACCCGGGCCAATGTCACCAGCACTCCTGGCACATCAGTGGGGCTGGGGGGGGGGGCCTGGGGAGCTTCCTCACATCAAGATCTGGACCCACCCTGGCTGCGAGCGCCCTGGCCCGTGCTGGGGGCTGAGGGGCCGCGCTCTGGGCTGGTTCCAGGTAGCCGCCCGCCCTCGGTGGAAGATGTGCTGCAGGACGGCGGCTGCGAGAGCCGGAGCCTGACGCGCTCCGAGAGCGACGCCCCGGTCGATGTCTTCCTGCCAGGTAATGGCCGCGCCGTTGGGGCCGGGGCTGCCCCCAGGGCCGGGGGGTCTGTGCAGCTGTGTCCCACAGCCCTGGCACGGGACTGGAACGGGTCTGGAACGCTCCTGCACCAACAGTGGGCAGGGTGGGTGGTGGGCAAGGGGGGCTTACACAGAGGTGACTTGGCCCCCTTCTCTCTCCTCCTCCTCCCTCACCCTCGTGTCTCTGTCCTTCCCCTCTTTCTTCTCTTTGGGCCACAGCTGCTCCCAGCACAGCTCTGTGTGACAAAGGCCTCCTGTGTGCTCCCGAGTGTGCTCCTGCTTTGGGGTGAGGGAGGGGAGCAGTCTGGGCCAGCAGCTGGGGGCTGGCCAGTGTTGTCACGGCAGGGAGGGTCCCAGGGTGCCGTGGGACCCTGCGCTGGCCTCACCTCTGACTGTTGTCGTTGCAGCCTGTTTTCTTCCGTAGAGTCGCAGTCTGTTCTGAGTTACCTCTCTAATGTCTCCTTCCCTCTCTGTCTGCCTTCCTCCCTCCTGTCTTGGGCAGCACTTGGTCCTGATTCCTGCTCTGTTGGTATAGAGGAGTAAGCTGGTACGTCTTCTCGTTCTTCTTATGCATCCCTGTTGTGTGGGGCAGCAGGGCCCTCCTGGGAGTGCTGGCAGAGAGCGGGGACGGGGCTGGTTCTGGCTATAGGGGCAGGGAAGGAGGGGCAGCAACCAGCCAGGCTGCACTGCTGCCTCTGCCCTCGCTACCTTCCCATTCCTGGCACAGCATTCCTGCTGCCCCTGAGTGCCAGGACACCAGGCTGGGCAGCAGAAACCCCTCCCCGCTGCTGAGCGCGGGCTCTGCTGCCTCCTGGACACCACCAACATCCAGGCCCTGCTGGCTTCTCCCAGGCTGTGGCAGTGTCCCCCCTCAGTGTCCTGTGTCACTCAGCCTGCAGCTGAGGGGATGAGCGGTTGGCTCCAGCCCTATCTCCTGTGCTCAGTGTAGGGTGGGAGGGATGCTGAGCCCCACCAGGGCTCCCATTGCTGGGACTGAACTCCCTGTCCTCACCCAGGCTCGTCCGACTTCACCAAGACGCTCCCCGTCCGCGGCACCGGCAGCCCCACGCAGCCCCTTCTCTTCGAGCAGACCCGTCTGCACCTGGAGGACGAGCAGAGCCTTTCGTGAGCGGGGCCGGGCCCTGCCCGTGCCGCCGGGCCCGCCGGGCTCTCCGGGACGCAGCGCGGGGTGTCTGTGGCACGGACGCGGTTTCGGCACAGCCTGTGCATGTTTCCTGGCGGTGGGTAGGGGCTGGTGTCGTGTTTGTCCGTGGGAGGTGTCTGTGGGGCCGGGGCGGGGTTTTTGGTCCGAGTCGGCTGATGAAGGACACTACCGATGTATATTTTGTACTTACCGAGCACAGCCCTTTGCTGTCACTGCCCTGTACATAGCTGTGGCCCTCCCTGCCTTGCCGGGCTGCAGGGCTCCGCGGCAGCGGGGGAATGCGGGGGTCAGCCCCGGCCCGGCCCGAGGCAGTCGCGGGGGGGACGGGGGGGGTCAGCCCCGCCCCGGCCCGTTCGGGGTGACCCCCACGCCCCCCGTTCCCGCAGAGCCCGGCGCTGCCCACGCCGTGTGCCTTGTTCTGCTTCTGCGGGGGGTCCCGGGGCACGTCCCCCCCCCCCTCCCCGTCTATGTTTGTAGTAATAAACCCGTGGAGCAGCCACGCGAGTCCGTGTGCACCGGGGGCACCGAGGGGGAGCAGGGGGGAGAAGCGCGGCTCCGGCCGGGGGGCGGGACTGAGGGGCGGGGCTAATGGGCAGGGGGCGGGAATTTGGGCGGGGCCAAGGCAGGGGGGAGGTCTCGTTCGTTCCCGCCCCCGCCTCCTTCCCGGCATGCCCTTCGGCGCCCCTCCTTCCCCCCGCGCTTCGCTGCGATTGGCCGCGCGCGCCGCCGGCCCCCGCGCGCGGCGCTGCCCTAATAAGGCGAGCGGCGCGCGCAGCCCGCCCGCCCCTCATTGACGGCCCGCCGCCTGCCCCGCCTCTGGCGCGCGCGGCGATTGGCGGGAGCCGCCGAGAGCCCATTGGCCCTGCGGCGCGCGGCGCGCTCCCATTGGCCGAAGCGAGCGGCGGTCCCGCCCCCGCGGCGTCGTGGGCGCGGCGCGTGCGCGGAGCGGGCGGCGGTGGCGCGAGGCGATGGCGGCCGTGGGGACGATGGCGGCCATGGGCCCGCTGCCCGCCATGGGCGCGCTGCCGCCCCTACCCACTCTCGGCGTGCCCGGCGTGCCCGAGCTGAAACCGCTGACGCGCTACGAAGCGATGCGGCTCGGCCCGGGCTGGAGCCACTCGTGCCACGCCATGCTATACGCGCCCAACCCGGGCATGCTGTTCGGCCGCATCCCGCTGCGCTACGCCGTCCTGGTGAGGGGGGGGCGAGGCCGGGCCGGGGCCGGGAGCAGGGCGGCGGCGGGCGGGCCCTCGGGCTGGGTCGGGGCCCACGGGGCTGGGTCGGGCCGCGGGCTCCGGGGGCGGCGGGCTGAGGGGCGGTGGCTCCGCGGTAGTTCCCGTTCAGGGCGGTAGAATCAGGCTGGGCCCGAGGGTTTGTGCGGCCGGGGCGCGGAGCCCCGACGGCCGGGCCGCTGTCGGTGAATGGTCCTGGATGCGCCGGAGCCGGTAGTGCCGCGACGGAGCGGCCGCGACGCCTCCCGCGCTCCTCCGAAGGCCTCCGTGACGCCCCCTCGCCCCCCGCCGGGGGCCGCGCCGTGCCCCATTAACACCCTGCGCCTCTATTGCAGATGCAGATGCGATTTGACGGACTGCTGGGCTTTCCCGGGGGGTTCGTGGATCGCCGTTACTGGTCCCTGGAGGACGGTCTGAATCGGGTGCTGGGCTTGGGTTTAGGCTGTGTGCGCCTGACGGAAGCTGACTATCTGTGCTCGCACCTGACAGAGGGGCCACATCGCGTGGTGGCACACTTCTACGCCAGGCAGCTCACCCTGGAGGAGCTGCACACCATCGAGATCAGCGCGGTGCATTCCCGAGACCACGGGATGGAGGTGGGACACCCGGGAGGGGTGTGCGAGCTCTCACTTAGCCCAGGGAAGGCGCCGCTTCCCTCCTGGGTCTGCCGGGCTGCCCTTGCCAGCCCGGCCGGGGAATGCACCGCAGGTAGAGCTGCCGGGGCAGGTGCCCGCACCGCCCGTGGCATCGGCGTTAGGGACCGTGGCCGGGGTCGTGCCGCAGGCTCCAGAGCGTAGCGAGCTTGAGCTCCAGCTTTTCCCGGTGTCCACCCACGCAGGGATGAGCCCCGTGTTACCGCTCGGCCTCAGGATGTGGGCGAGGGCCGTTTGCAGCTGGGGGGATCTCCCCCTGCCCCGGGCTGAGTGCCCCGGACTGGACCGTGACCTCGGTTGGTGATGTCGCTGTGACCCGAGTTCCTCCCCTGCGGGGGGCGCCTTCCTGCTCGCGGGCAGCCAGGTCCGGCTGGTGGCCGGGGCAGAGCGGGAGAGCCAGGGCCTCCCCCCGCGCCCCCGGGGCGCTCGGTGGGTGTCGGCAGCCGTGCGAGCTGCAGAGGCAGCGGGCTCGGGGTTGTGGCCTGGTAGAGGGGGACTCGTGGGTCAGCCGTGGTGTCCCCACGCAGGGCACGGCTGGAGGGGCAAGTGGGACTCCCCATAGTGGCCTGGGGCAGCGGGATCCCTCCAAAGGGGCAGCAGGGGGAGCAGAGCCAGGGCTGGGCTGAGGGGCTGGGCAAGGGAGAGCAGGGCCCTGGGGGTTTGGGAAGGGGCAGTGAAGGGGCTCAGAGGGGCTGAGGGCAGCAAGGGCAGGGGCTGGTGTGGGAGGGAGGGGCAGGACCTGGCGCAGGGGCAGGGTGAGCCTGGGCCGAGGGCTGGCGGGCACTGGGTGCGGGTGTGGGGCAGAGGGGGTGCGGGGCAGGGGGGGCTGGTGCTGCTGAGGCCCCTGCTGAGCTGTGCCCGTGCTGTTGCAGGTGATGGGCATGGTCCGTGTGCCCCTCTACACCCAGAAGGATCGCATGGGCGGGCTGCCCAACTTCCTGGCCAACTCCTTCGTAGGAACGGCCAAGTTCCAGCTCCTCTTTGCCCTGAAGATCCTGAACATGGTGCCGGAGGAGAAGCTGGCCGAGGCCGTGGCTGCCACGCAGAGGCCGAAGAAGGGGGCCCTCGACCACGCCGGAGGGGCAGCAGGACACCACCACAAGGCGGGCAACGAGCTGGCTCGAGCGGGCAATGAGCTGGGAGAGAGGGCAGAGCACCCAGGCATGCTGCACGGGGGGGCTGAGCAGCACCTGGTGGGGCTGGAGGGCGAGGCTGAGGCGCTGGAGCAGCAGGTGGGGCTGGGCGCTGACGAGCAGGGCGAGGGGATGGAGTGACGGCGCCGTGGTGGTGCTCCATTAAAAGTGGGTGAGCTGAGAGACTTCTAACTTTGCGACCCGTGGCTGGCTGCAGTGGCTGCCCACGAGATCCCACTGCCCAGCCGGGAGGGGTTGGGTTTGTCTAAAGCAGGGAAAAGCGATTTTATTTTTATGGCCATTAAACTCTTAGCGAGCTTCCCAGATCAACCTGCACAGCCCCTGCAGAGAGTTCATGTGCTTACGTGAGGGCGCCAGAGCCTTAGAATAACGCTTTGATTTCAGGGACACACTGCTGCTGTCAGGTCCCCCTTTCATTTGTAAGGAACAAAACATCCAATTTTTTAAATGCCCCGTCTTGATGTGGACGTGGCCGTGTTGGCACTGGGCACAGCTGAGGCCTGGGGCTTCTGGTCAAGCACCTCTGCCCATGTTAGTGGCCAGGGTGCTGGCACAATGGGGCAGCCGTGCCATGAATTCCCTCTGGGGCGTTGGGGATGCTCATATGGGTCCCTACCTGGAGATCTGTGGGAGCAGGAAAGTGGAATAAATGGCTTTGCTGAAAGTTTAACACTTGGGATCATTCTTGAGGGCTGGTGCAGAGCTGGAGAGGTGCAGGGTGTGGGGGAGCACAGAGGGCAGAGATGAGGGGCTGGAGCTGGGGCTGGCAGGGGAGGTGTGGGCTGGCTCAGGTACTGCACCACTACAGCCCTTGAGAGTTTGGGTTGCTGCAGAAGGGCTTGTGCTCCCCAGGGCTCCAGGCAGGGGCTGGGAGCAGCTTGTCCCAGGTGCAGGAGCACCTGCCCAGCACAGGCTGTGCCTGAGGGGCCTCAGTCCTTGCTGAAGTGGGCACAGCCAGCGAGGAGCCCAGTACTGCAGCTACACAGGGCTACAAGGAAAAGCCACCCATCCTGCAGTCCTGTTGGAAGGGCAGGCTCAGCCCTGGTGGAGCTGCTTCCCCTTCCTTGTCCCCCCTCTCCCTGGCTTGGAGCAGCAGCAGCTCCCCCAGGATGCTCCCAGCCCCACAGAAAAGGGTCTGTGCTCACCCTGCCGTGGGGCAGAGCACAAGCAGCTGGCCAGAGGTGGAGGCTCTGCAAGGACAGACAACTCAAAAAAGAGGTTTGGTTTAATTGAAGATGTTTAGAGAGAGGTTCTTAAATAAATAATGGGCTAAGGTGGGGACAGGGCTGACACCTCAGGACAGGGTGGTAGGAGGACACACAGACCAGTCACAGCTCCCTTGGGACGTGCTCGAGTAGTGGAGTTGGGTTGTGTAAGGGGCAGGGGAGAAACTGGGGACACAGACACACATCAGCCCCAGGCGGTCAGGAGAGAAGAGCTTCATTCTGGTCCAGAGAAAGCAAGAGCTGGGAAAAAATGGACTTGGGCTGCTAAAGAAACTCAACCAACAGATGTGATAAGTAATAGTGGATAAGCAAAAATACCCCAAACTGGTAACAGGTGAGGCTGGAAGGGTGTCAGGGGCCCTGAGGAGGCACTGGGGCTGGGGAGGAGCTGCCTGCCCAGTGCCACTGGCACTGCTGAACTAGAGGGGAGCCAGATGACGTGGGATGGGAGAGGCCTACGAGGGCAGCAGCCCTGGCACCTTGGATCTTGAAGGTCTCACAGGCTGGGCTTTCCATCACTGCCCTGTCTGACTCCTCATAAACACCCCTTTACCTTGTCTTTGAGCCCCAGAAGGACCAGCACCTCCCAGAAGAGCCTGGTGCTGCTCCCAGACACCCAACGTGCCAGCCCCTGAGGCTGCCTGCTCTCCAGCCTGGCACCACTCACAGCAGCTCCTGCATCCTTTTTATTAATAAGCTCCCACCCCAGAGCTGGTCACTGACAGGGCTTTCTGTGCCCATCCAGCCAGGCTGCAAGGTGCTTGTTGGCTCTTCTAAGGCCCAGCCTGAGCCATGTGTCACCCCCAGGGCCTGCCCAGCCCCTGCCACAGCTGGCAGTGCCAGCCCATCCAGGCCCTGCGCTGGCATGGATCCCTCTGCTCCAGTCCCAGTTAAAAAATGAGGTTGGAATAAGGAACGTGGTGCTGAGCAGAGGAAGAGCCTTGGCCAGGGAAGGGGGATTTGCTATGGGAATATAGCAGGGTCCCTGGCCTGGCTGCACATGAGCCACTCAGTTCAGCCAGAGGCTCCTGGACAGGACAGGGAGAGACTGAGAGCCTGCCCAGCACAGCCCAGAGCACAGCCCAAGGCAGGACACAGAGCAGCTGGGACACCTTCCTCAGCAAGGGAAAGCTGCTGTGAGCTCTGCACACATCCTATCCCATCCCATCCCTCCAGATCCTGCAAAGTCCAGCCTGGTGCCAAGGAAGGGGAGAAGGGCTCTGGACCAGACTCTACACTCCAAGCTCCCCTCCCCTGCTACATTCCATCCTGGACAAAGGCAGAAAGATCTATACAGTATAATACATATATATTTCACTATGAAATAGCAATTTCATTCCCTGCCTTCTACTTTATGCATCCTGAATTATATGCTTCTTTTTACATCACTCCAGAGGGCTGGTGGGGCTGGGTGGGTTCTCATGCGAGGCAGTTGCTCTCCCTGGAAGTTACCACAGGACGCACCAGCAGCTGATGTGGCAGGACCTAAACATGATTCCCATCCCTCCCTTTCCCCTGCCCCAGATGCCCCCTTCCCCAGCAGCAGGGGCAGCCTCTACCCTGGCAGCCAGGGCTCTCCCAGTCCATTTAAGTGGTTCCTCAGTGCAGATCCATGAACCCCCCTCAGCTGCTCTCAGCAGCTGTGGATGGAGCGGGAGCAGCAGCTGAGCCCCCGACATCGCGGGTATGGGAGGAGCAGACCGAGGCGAGGGGAGAGGCGGGGACAGTGCAGCATGCACACCGAGTGGTGACACCGGGGCACACCAAGTGGTGACACCGGGGCACACCGAGCGAGTGGTGACACCCAGGGCCCTGCCTCGCCCACGGGGGGAGCCGGGGCTGCAGCCCCAGGGTGAAGTTCTACCAAAGGTCAGGCCCTGAGGAACAGGGAGTCCCATCCGGGGGCTGGGTCACTGGCCAAGAGCTGTCATCGCTGGAACCAGTGCAGAGCCGGGTGTCAGGTGGAAGGAGAAACAATCCTGTGGAAAGAAAAGAGATGTTTTAGGGAAAGAGAAAAAAGATGTTTTAGAGAAACACTTAGGGAAGGTGTGCAGGGGAGCCACTGTCCTGGACACTTGCAATGGCACTGGCAGCACTGGGGCTTCCAGTGCTGGGACTCTGTGGGTCCTGCTCCAGCAGCTGGGTAGAGGAAAGGGACAGCAGGTTCCACCTGCTGCTGGGTTTGGGCTCCAGTAAACAAGGTCAGGATTTTATATCCCTTTAAATGAAACCTGCAGGAGTTCAGCTGCTGGCTGAGCTGGAGCACAGCCATGCCCAGACCCCTTGCACAGCAGCAGATGAGCTCACCCCAGGACCTGTCACAGCACAGTGGCCGTGGCAGGGACGGGAGCTGTCCCCAGCACCCACCTGCGCTTCCCGTGCGCCCCCCGTCCGTCACATGGTCCGGCTGTACTCGATGCTGCTCTTGGCAGAAATGCCAGACCAGGGCAGGAGGCTGCAGAGGAGGCTCTGGGCTTGTCTGTATATCCTCTGGGGGATGGAGCACGGGCTCAGGCTGGCCAGTGTGGAGCCAATGTGCTGTAGGTAGTCAGTGGCCACCAGTTAAGGACAGCAACACTTACACTGTAACTTAGCAAAGAACATAAAGCACTCCTGGAGCTGCCCTGCCTGCAGGGACCCTGACACAGTGGAAGCTGCTCAGCTCAGTCAGGTCTGCTCCTTGCAATCACTGCCTCCACCTTTCTATCAAAAGCAGCTCTGCTCTGCCCTGTAAAGGATGGCACTTTGGGAATGGCAGCTCCAGCTTGTGTAGGAAATACCTCCTCTAAGCAGTTCCCTTAGCACTCCACAGAAGATCCTGTGAGGAGAGCAATCCATCCCCCTGCCCAGGGAGGTTGGAACTGACCAGCTACACCCAGGAAGGATCAAGTTTCTTCTCCATGATCCGTTGACCTGAAACAAATCCCCTAAGTCAGTGTGGGAGCAGCCTGCTGAGATCCAGGCCAGCCCAGGCTCACAGGGGATCCCAGGTCACAGGAAGAAAGACCAAGGGTTTCTCTGCCCTGTTCATGGCTAAATCCTGCACCCTACAAGCCAAAGCACACCCAGAACTTTGGCCTAACACCAGCACTTGCTCTCACTGGCATTCAATTTGCTCCAACCATCCTACATCAAATAACTCTGACATCTCCTTCCTTCCAGCTTCAGATTAAACCCACATCTGAGCAGGTTTCAGTTCCACATCTACCCACACTCTGCTGTTAACCCAAAGCAGGGTCTGGCCTCTCTCAGCAGCCTGCAGGGAAAGGATATAAGATTGTCCAGGGTGGGTGCCCGCCGTTGATGTACAGGACGTAGGTGAAGCCATCTTTGAGGACCCCTCGGATGGAATAGTAATAGGGCAGGTAGTGGTGCTGTTTAAAGTCTCTGTTCTCATAGAAGTTTATTGCTGTGTTGTTGGTGGTGAGCACGTGCAGGTAGATGGCTTTGCAGTGGTCCTGGGCAGTGGTGGAGATGTGATCTTTCAAACTCTCAAGCAAGAGGGAACCTGTTGAAGGGAAGGCAGCAGGATCACAGTGGGTGTGGGGCCCAGCTGAGCCCTCCTGCACCAGGGATTGCTAATCAGGGATTGCTGCACACACCTGGAGACCCAAACCCCACCCAGTTCTCACAGGACCTTCTACATGGTTTTCTTACATGGTCTCACCTATGAGCATGGCTTCAAAACCCTGAGGTTTTAAAGACACAAACCTCTGACTCAATAACCACAAGGATGAGGCAGAACTTTGTCAATACTGCTCATCCCCAGCAGATAACTGGCTTTGGGGAAGCTCAGTGACTCATTCTCAATGGTATCAGTTGCACTCCATACATGTATTTATTTTAAAGCCATCTCATACAGCAGAGTGTCAAAACAGGACTTCACAAGCAGGTTATTGTCTTGTGTCTGCTGAGCTTGAATCAAAATCTTAAGAACTGCTGGGATTTTTTAAGACACCTCCTAAGGAGGAGTGGAGACAGCCTCATCCAACCTGGATTTGCTGCAGCCAGCAGGAAAAACCAGAGAAGGGTACAGAGGATACTCCAGCCCCAAGAGACAAAACCTGGGGTTCATCCACACCACCTCAACATGAAGGACCCAGCAGAACCTGCATGGGAGCTTCTTCCAGCAGGTGTGGCAACACCAGGCTAAAGAATCAGCCTGATTAACACCCAGGGGAGATGGCTGCTGCTGTTTCACAAACCCCAGGGCCTGCAGGACTCCCTGGAGGACCCACAGGATTTCAGAGCAGAAGTCAACAGCACTGACTTCATGTTCTCTTGATACTTAGTGAGAATCAATGTCAGCCAAGACCAAAAAACCACTGAGACATCAACAACAGAGCAGTTCTATTTTGTTATGAGATATTCCAATCTTCTACCTCAGAGAAATCCAGCTGTCCTGTGGTTTGAGAACAGCAGAGAACTAGAACCAAACCCTTTACAAAATCAGAGCAAATCAGAGCTTTAGTGCTCAGAAGCATGGCTGGAGTGAAGAGCCACCTGCATGAAAGGCTACAGCTTCAAACACCACTAGGAAAACTCAAGAGACAAGGCTCAGAAAAAGCAGCAGCAGCTTTTTATAGGTTGTGTTGCTACAGGTGCAAGCTCAAAGTTTTTGAGAGTGCACAGCAACATGCTGTGCAGATGGAATGGATACAGGAAATACTGACTCTGAAAGGGGAAAATTCCAGCATGATAGAACTGGGGGGGAAAAATAGGATTTGGAAATTAGGAGGAGACTGAAAACCACCATAATTTTACAGAAGGATCTCTTTACCAGCTTCTGTGATCATTCTGTGCTACCACTTTCTTCTTTGTACTGGAAAATCCCCTCCAGTGGCATTTTAATGCTCTCACCAATGACTCTGTGGTAATTTCTTTATGTATCCTTGAAATTTGTACCTCTCTAAACATGCCTGGGGGAGAAGGGAGGACTTGGAGGTGCTGAGTTATACCCATATCCTCTGCCAAACCTGGCCCATTCCCTTCTGCAGATCAGAGATCCACATCCTGCCTGAAATGGCACCACAAGGGCAGCACCTGGTGACAGAACACAACTGCTCTAAACAGAGGAAAACCTTTCTGACTCCAGGATTTCAAATGGCTGCAGGAAAGCTGCATGTGGCAGCAGACATTCAGAGCTGACTTGTACATTGGAGATCTAATCAGGCACAAGTTACACCATTTTCCAGTTCCCTTTGTGGTTTCCTCACAGTTTGTTCTATCTGTTGAAGATGAAAGATTAAAAGCAGCTCTGTTTTCTGCCTCAGGGATCAGACTGCTGAGACCCAGAAAGAAAATAATTTCAAACCCTGCTTCTGGGTGAAGTTCTTACACTTTCAGACACTCTCAGCAGCACCAGTGTGAGTTTATGGTGTGCTCAGCTGGCCCCTGGGAACAAGACAAAGGCCTGTGCTCTGTGGAAATATTTGCACATTGTGTTGTGCCCACACCAGCAAAAACCTCCCAGTGCACCTGCACTGTCCCACCTGCTGGTACCAGTCACAGGTAACCCTTTCCCATTCCCTCAGGGATCCTGCAGGGAGGTACTGGAGCTCCTTCAGTCACACCTGGCAAATGCACCAACAGCAGGCACTGAGCAGCATCTTACCTATTCCATGTTTTCTGAACTCCTTCACCACTCCAAGGCTTAGGATGTAAGCAACTTGAGTGTCCACAGGAAAATTAGAAGCTAGGATATCTCCATCCTGCATAGAGATAGGACAGGTTTTTTAATAGGGCACCTGGGGAGGCACAGGAGAAAGCAAGAACCCTGCACTGGAACACCTGAAAACAAGGCTGAAGCAGGAAACTTCTCATAACTGAACACTGTTAGCTGAAGTTTTTGGGATAGAAGTTAAAATATCCAAGCATGGGGCTATTCCTGTTTTCACATCATCCTCCCAGAGGCAGAACACAAACCATGCTATTTCCTACCCATGTACATGATTTGTGGGTTTAGGGACAGAACCTGCTTGCTTTCTTTACCAGAAGGATTCAAAGTGCCAGTTCTGGAGCCACCCAGCAGGGTTTAGATCAACCCAGCAAGTCCTTGTGCCCTGCAAGCTGCACCTGAGCTGTGTCAGCTGGGGAGGACAAGGAGCACATTCCACAGCCCCAGTTGCCCAGAGCAGTGCCTGAATAAGCCCTTGGCTTTCAGCTGCTCTGGAACAAGAGCCTTTTGTAGAAGTTGCTGAAGATGCAGCTCCTGACTGTGATGAGCTTTGAGATGAAGCCAGACAGCTGAGGTGAAGAGACTCATGTGCTGCTCTGTGCATGTTGGGTTATTGTTTAACCACATCACTGAGGGCCTTCCAGGAGTTAGGCACTCCCTGCACTGCCCCTGCTTTTTATTTAGTGCTCTTCTCCCATGCTGTCTTCATTGACCATCTCTTCTTTCCCTCTCTCCTGGCCTCCCAGCTCTGTTATCTCTGAAGTCCAAGCTCTCTGCAGACAGGTTAGCTCCCCTCAGGGCTTGGGACAGGGACTGTGCAAAGGGAGGAGTTTCTGGGAAGTCACCAGAGTGACTCACCCAGAACAGCCAAGGAAGCTTTTATGAAAAAAAAAAGAGTTTTGTGCTCTCACAGCTACACCAGCCATGGCCAGGGATTATCCTGCAGGATCTGATCCCTCAGCTCCCCGTGGGGGCCATGCTCCAGCAGGAAGAGCCTCTGTGGTTCCACACAGCCCCTCAGCCCTGCTCCATTAGCTGGAAATCAGCATGGGCTTCACTCCTGGCATGAACTCACACCAAGTGTCTGAACAGGGCAGGAAAAGCCCATCCCAAAGAGGTCCATGCCCATTCCCCAGAGCAGGGGGTGGGTTCTGTGCTGGGTAGGGTCAGCACAGAAGGGTCAGGGTATCACAGGCCAGGGTGTCACATACCTCCTTGTGCACCTTGGTCCTGCTCTTGATCTCTGCCACGATCATCCCCACGATGGAGCCTCTGTAGGTGGCTGCGAGGGAAAAGAACTTCTTGTTGGAAGTGATATCTCGGTACCATGAGTCAGGGTACCTGCAAGGAACCACAAACACCAATGTCTGTGCAAGCAAAGCCCATGGCAACAGGCATTGCAACCCCTTTAGTGGGTTCTTTCATGTAATGGCCTCCTGCCTTGCTAAGAGAATCACATTTTCATCTCACAGTCTTTGCCCAGAGCTTTCACATCCATCTTTAGCAAGTTATTTTTAAATGCAAGATCAACCTGCCCTCATCTAAGAGTGTAAGGATCTCATTAATTTGATACACATGTAAAAAAAAATGCTGCATATTGATAGGAAAAAAAAATCATCACACCACCAGCCTCCAGTTCTCCTCCTCCTTCTGCAGCTACTAAAGGGAAACTACTGTATGTTCATTTATTTTCATTATTTCAGCATGTCTTGCCTTTAAAAGAAATCTACAAACTCAAAATATTATGAATGCTTTTGCTGATTTGTTACATTTTATTCAATCTTAATTGTAATCTGCTAGAATTCTCTATGAAGGCAAAGTTAAAAATCCATGAAGTCTAGAGCTGTACGGATGCTTTAGGCCAGACATCTGTCAGTGTCCCCCAGAAAAGCTCCTGTGCTTGTGCAGCCATGGGCATTGACCAAATGTGGGTCTGGGAGCTCCCTGGGGCAGGCTGAGATCAGCAGCACGGGAGGAGCAGTGCTCAGATCCCCAGGACATTCAGGGAGCCCTCAGGAACAGCTCTGTGCCAGCTCAGCTCAGCTCAGCTCAGCTCTGAGGGGGCTGCCCCAGCCCCAGCCCCAGGACACAACTTCTTTCCCAAGCACAGGGATCCTTCTTCCTGCAGCTCTTGTCCTTCCCCACCTCATTCAGTCTTTCTCAAGAAGCTGATCCATCCCTTTCATGACAGAACCCATTTTCCTGCCCCAATGTGCACACTGGATGTTTCTGATGACTCCTGTAGGCTGCAGGACAGGCAGCAAAGGACCTTTGGATCAAAGGACCCACATTGGGCACCAATAGATGTATTTGTTTTGGTTTAGGGTAAATTTTGGAGAGAATTTTTAAGGGTTTTTTTTTAGGAAAGTAGATTTTGGTTTTTTTTTGTTTTTTTTAATTGGCTTGGGAGAAAATATTTTTTGGAGAAAAGTGGAAAAATAATTTTATTAATTATAAATTTAATGTAATATTTAATATTTAAATTAAATATCAATATTTAATTTTAAATATCAATTAAATACTAAAATTTAAATTATTATATTAAATTCACTATACATTTAATATAATAATTAATAATTTATAAATAAATTTATTCAATAATAATATTTAAATGATATTAAATAATAAAACTTTTTGTTGTTTTAAAAGAGATGATAAATTTAGAAAGTTTGGTTTTTGGGTTGTAGTTTGGTTTCTTTAGTTTTTTATTAGTTTTTTTGGTGTTGGAAATGTGGTTTAGATTTGGTTTGGTGGGTTATAGGTGTGAGTTGCTGTTGTTATTTTGGGTGTTTAGTTTAGAATAGGTTTAAATAGGTTTAAAGAAAAAGAAAAAAAGAAAAAAATTATAGTTTAGGGATTTTTTTTGTTTTAGTTATTTAACCACAGTGCACAGAAGATTCCCCCCCTGCTGCTGTCCTGGCAACAGCCCTGAGGCTGCACAGAGCTGGAGCAGTGCAGATTCAGCCCCTCTGCCCCCAGAGCAGGCACATACACATACTCTACACATACTCTACACATACTCTACACATACTCTATTGGGAACCAGTCTCCACAGAGCTGTTTCACCGTGTCTATGTCATCGTGGCACAGCAGGCGCAGCGTCACATCCGTCAGTGCACTCGGGGGCACCTCCTCTGTCATTCACGCCTGCAGGGAGGAAACACAGGCAGAGCTGGAACACGGGGGCTGAACCACAGCACCTGAACCACAGCACCTCCAGGGGCTGAACCAAAACCAGGGGCTGAAACACAGCACCTCCAGGGGCTGATCCAACTGCAGCTCCAGGGGCTGATCCACAGCACCTGATCCACAGCCCCTCCAGGGCCTGATCCAACACCAGGGCCTGATCCCACAGCACCTCCAGGGCCTGAACCAAAACCAGGGGCTGATCCACAGCACCTGATCCACACCCCCTCCAGGGCCTGATCCACACCCCCTCCAGGGCCTGATCCACAGCACCTCCAGGGATCAGCACCTCCAGGGGCTCTCATGGAGAAAGGGATTTCCCAGGAAAGTGAGTTTTCAGGGGAGATGAAGCAAAACACAGAAACATTGACCCGAGAAGGAAATCAAAGCTGTGTAAAAGTGGCAAGCCCAGCTCCCAGCTGAGCCTGACCATCCCTCCAGCCCCAGATCCAGGCACATCCTGACCCCTGGGAGCACAGCCTGGTGGCTCTGTGTGTGTGAGGAGCACGTGGCCACCAGCCCTTCCAAAAAGAGCATTAAATGAGCCAACAGCCTGCCAAGTGTACCTTATGTTGCATGGAGCTCTTCAAATGTCCATGCAGGACCAACGTTTTGTTAAAACAAACCTGAACAAACAGCTTAAAAAGGAAGCACTGCTAGGGGAACGTTTAGAGAGTCCTCTTGCACAACCCTGCCATCTCCAGTGAGTACATATGCAGAGGATTCCAACTCTAAAATGTTCATTTTGTTTAACCTGTGCTGGTGAAATGAGATCTCGTTTCACTTCCCCTCATTCTGAGTGCCACAGCTCCTCCCAGCCCAGCACAGAGCACTCACATACAGGAATCCCAGGACACCTTTTCTCCACAGCCCTGCCACCATGTGCTGAGCACAAACAGAACGCTTGCTGCAATGCCTTCAGCCTTTTTTAACAAGCACCAGAGGGAAAAAAGCAAGTGATAGCTAAAGTGGTTGTAAAAGCATTTGTAGCACTGAGGGATGACTGGAGAACACATTTTAGGCATGGCAGAGCCCCACATGAGGCAGACAAGGTGAGTGGAGACAGGAGGAGTCGTTTCCTTCATCCCTCTCACCCCGACCCTCCCTGGTAAAAGAACCAGACCCAGGATGCAAATTTAAAAAAACCAAAGCCACCGCCCTTAACAAAAATAAATCACTTAAATTTTTTACTTTCTTTTCCTAATTTTTAGAGTCTCAAGTCTTGGTTTCAAAGTGCCAAGTTTAAGGGAAAAGCTGCACAGAGCAGTGTCTGTCTATGCCCTCCTGTGAAAAGGGATGCTCAGCTCTCCAGTGCTCTTGATTTACAGCTCAGAGCTCAAGGAGGAGCAGATTTAAACACACTCCCCTTTGGACTGCATATGCCATTTGAGCAGCTTCTACACAAATATTGTAACTGGCAAAGTTACAACTGCCAGTTTGGCAATTTTACATTGCCAAACTTACAATTTAGCAATTAATTATAAATTTTACAAAGTTACTAAACTTACTTGGACAAGCTCTCAAGCACATGGTGAGATTCCCTGGGTGTCCTGTGCAGGGCCAGGAGTTGGACTCAGTGATCCTGATGGGTCCTTTCCTCTCAGCATATCCTGTGATTCTACTCTGGCAGTTACAGTCACTCTGTACAGAAAGGGATCACTTGTTCCTCTCCAAAGAATTCCTTAAAAAGCATCACAGCTGTTCTAGGGCTGTGGCTGCCTGTTTACTGAGCAGCCCACAGCATTCACACTCAGTCCAGGTGCCAAAACCTGCACTCCTTGCTGCCTTTACAACTTCTTTTACACTCCCAGAATTGGCTCGAGCCCTCAGAGGCCAGACTTGGAATCTGTGTCCTGTCACAGTGGTGCACAC
Organism: Molothrus ater; assembly: GCF_012460135.2. Taxonomy (NCBI): domain Eukaryota; kingdom Metazoa; phylum Chordata; class Aves; order Passeriformes; family Icteridae; genus Molothrus; species Molothrus ater. The sequence goes on along the minus strand of NC_050493.2, from coordinate 13,854,287 downwards.
ACTCCCCACCCCAGCCTCTGGTGACCTTTTAATATCCTCAGCTTCACCCCATGGGACCCTGAAGGAAGAAGGACAAACATTTGCTGGCTGAGGCTCATCTGACCCACACCACTGGTTCTGGATGCTGTGGACCCCAGTCTCAGCCCTGCTGAGCCATTGCAGAGCTGTGACACCACAGGATCGTTTTCCTTGCAAAGTTTCAGTGCTCCTGTAAGGGAACACCCCTTCTCAGCATTAATAAATCAGAGAGAAATGAAACCACCATGCCAGAGCCATGGTTTTGCTAATGAGTAGAAAAGGCAGGGCAGCACAGGACACATTCCTGCGAGGATTAGTCCATGTGTATTTAACACCATGTTCTCAAAGAGCTGGGCAAGCATTACACATTATCCTGGAGCTGAAGCCAGCCTCCATCAAGTAATCCATGGTTGTTTTGTTGAACAGGATAATCCCCCTCCCCTCAAATTCAGACACCCACGGCTGGTTGTGTTTGCAGGGACTCAGCCAGATGCTCCAGCACATTTAAAGGACATTTGGGACACCCATCTGGCACTGTGTCCTGCCCTGGGGTTCAGGAGAGCAGAGCTGTGTCCCTTCCTCCTGGCCAGGTGTCACTGCTGCTGGAGGAGCTGGGGGAAGTGGCTGCTCTGAGCAAGAGAGAAGAAATTCCAGGCAAATCAATTCCCTTCATAGCCAGGTGACAGCCTCTGGGTCTGCTGGGACACCTAGAAAAACCCCCAGGAAAAAAGAGCAGATCCTGGCCCTGGGTACAGCCTGTGGCAATGCTGTCCTCAGCACAGCCAAACTCCTGAACTCAAGTCTCAGCCAACACAGTGACCTAGGGAGCATCTTTACAGTCAGCTTAAGAGGACAAAATACATGTTTGAAAGCACAAAATAAACCAGAAACAGTATCAGTGTAAAACAAAACCCTGGAAGTTAAAAGGGCCTTTAGGGGTTTAGAGGCAGCAACACTGAAAACACAAGTTGTGACCTTGGAGACCAAAGGGTGGCTCCTGTGAAGCCAAATGCAGGCTCCAGGGGCATGTGGTTAATTCAAGGCTGTCCATGGCCACTTGGGAAAGCCAAAGTGAAATTATCTTATTTCTTTTAATATCTTTTTCTCAGGGGTCAGCCTTTGGTTGACATGCTGGCCCTGGTCTGGGAGGACGTGGCCAACATCACCCACTGTCCCCTGCTGGGGACACAGTGACCTCACCTTCTGTCCAAACAGGGAGCACTTGTTCAGGAGGATTAGAAAATGAGCCAACATTTCATATTTTATTTAATATTTCATGCTTACAAAGGGATAGGGCAGATAAACATTTGAAAAAGCTCTGAGGACACCCTCTTACAAAATACTGCAGTCAGGAGCAGGTAGAACTAAAAACTGAGCATTAATTCCCTTTCTTACCTAAAACCTGCAGATATTAATGCATAACACATTCATTTCAAAAATACAGGAAAGCATACAAGTTGTAAGCATTTTGATTAGTTTTCTGCCTTGCTCTATTGAAACAAACCTAGCAAAATGTTTTGGCCTCAAGTGTATTGGGTAGCTCAGAGGAACCTGGGAAATTCTTATGACAAATATTTAGCAGTAATGGAAGCTGGATGAAAAGAAATAGAAAATGCATCACTAAATAAGCCAACTTGACATATAATTTTAAATTAAAGTACATTGTGAGGCCTGAACTTGCTATTTAAAAATGATGTCATGAATCTTTGGCATCAATAAGCTATAATGAGCCAAAGAACAGCATTTCACAGTTGTGTCTAAAAGGCAGCAGAGCCATGGCTGGGCCTCCAGGGGCTGTCCCTGCTCACTCAGCAGATGGAGCCAGGCACAGGCACTGCCATTCCCACCACCAGCACCTCCTGAGCCTATGGAGAAGGAGCAGCTCTTGTTTAGAGCCAGGTGCAGGAGCAGTTTATTTACATGGACCAGACGCTTCACAGCTAAGACACCTCAGCTCAAGCCTTTCTCAAGAGCAGGAGGAGGTTTTCACTCCCTCTTAGAGCTCCTGTATTAAAAAAAAATCATAATAAAACGTACATAAGATCACACTTCTAGAGAGACAGGCAGCCATACAGAACCAGCACAGTGTTCAATGAAGGATAAAGCCTGATGCTTTGGCAGACAGCTGCTTAAACGTGTTTGAAAATCCCTTCAGCACTTCCATACCTACAAACACCTGGCCAAGTGGTTCCACAAGTTGAGATTTCCCTTGTTTAGCACTGTTAGACATGTTTTAACAATGTTTTTGCCTTGTGCACCCTGCAAAAATGAGCTGGATTTCACCAGCAAACAAGATGTTGGCTTCATTAATTTTTATTTTGACTTCAGCTTCCAAGCAGATAAACTCATGAAATTCCCACATAAAAATTTTATCATCTAGCAATAAATATCACTGAATTTCCTAGCAGAATAAAAGCCAGGTAATCTTGATTTGACTAAAGTCAAACAAATTATAACTAGGATTGTTTACAACTCTAATTCCCAGTTAGGGATGGATTGACTTTAAATTTAGTGTTCACACAAAAACCAAAGTGAAGGAATCTTCTTCACTTGCAGAAACAAAGCTGGATCGAAGTCCATCAATACCTTTTACTTTCCCTAAAAGCTAATTGAGATCAATTCATCCTACAGAAAGCAGCAGAGCTGCAGGGAAGAGTAAAGAGGAGCCCTGGCAGGCTGTGGGTGCCATAATTCAGGGTGCCAATAATTGTCCCTAAGGCACCCCCAGGCAGCCCTGTGTCCCAGCACCCCCAATATTAAACAGTGCAGATCCTCAAAGACTCAGGATGAAGATTTTCACCCTCAGGAATTCAAAGCATTCACTTTGAGCACACTCTTGCTGGATTATTAAGGATTATCTGCTATCCTTCCACAGAAGGAAAAGATTAAGTGTCTGCAGTGACTCCCAAGGACACCCCACAAAGGGCTGTGCCACAGGAAGGGCAGTGACCCCAAACAACGCACGGGGCACAGGAGGGGCCGGCCTGTCCTGGCAGCTCCTGCCCAGCACTGCAGGACATGTCACAGGGCCTCTGTTTCACTTCTCAGACATTCCCTGGGAGATCTGCACACAGGGACAGAGATGGATTCCCTGTGCCTGGATCCCTCACAGCAGAGGTGCTGCTGCAGTGTCACCACCAAATCCTTATTTGTGGCTCCAGGCGCCATCTGGACAGTCCTCAAATCCCGGTAACACAACATTTCCAGGAAAGAAAAATTAATAACATTTGACATCCTCTCTCACTTGTAAGTAATTAGGATCAAACAAAGCCCAGAGAGCTACCAAAATGCAGGATTTTAGCTGTGACTGAGCACCACAGTACCCAAACCAGCCACAACCTGCTGTTATCTTCCAGAACACGAGCAGGAATTTTCACAGCTCTAAGTCTCTCTACCTTGCACCGTCTGGCACTGGGGATTTGATTTACATGAAACCATTCAGTCTGAAGCAGTCTAATTCCACAAAGCAGTAGAGATTTCCCTGCTGCATTTCATTTTCAGCTTGCTGTGTTTTTAGGTTACTGGTCTCACAGGGAATGTTCCACACAGACACCTCTGTCACCAAGCTCCTTTCAATTAATACAATGAAAGTGCAACTGCATTTCAAAACATCCTGGATTCATTACCAAGAGTCTCAAAGAGGCACTTACAGGACTTAGGGCAATGTTATCCAAGCAACAGGAGCCAAATTTTTAAAGATATTTAAATACTTGGCTTGACAGCTTCTCAGTACTACTTCAAGTTTGGTCATAGAATAAAAAAATGTAGGTTGGAAAGACCCTTTGGGGTTTAACCCAACTTAGATCAGGTTGCTCAGACCCACACAATGTCAGTGAGGAGCAAATCTCTTCACTCTGCCTGGAATCAGAGCAGTCCCTTTGGATCTAAAGGCACAACTGGAAGCTGGGACATCAAATGTGCTGCCTGCACCAGCACACCCAGCCCTGCCAGTGTGCAATGGAAACACACCTGACAGGGCATTTGTGACACTCTGCTCATCCATGGAATGCTCCTGCTCCTTCTAGAAGTGCCCATGGGTTCATTTGGGGCAGGCAGCACACAAACCCACAAGGCAGAGCTCCCCTCATCCCCAGTTTGTTAAGCAAACCCACAGAGCCTGGAGCCCATGGTCACACACTGAGCACTGATTGTTTCACCTCCATCCCTGTGCACCCAGCACATCCCACAGGAGTGCTGCCCTACACTGCCAGCACTTCATTCCCTGCTCTAGCAAAAGCTTGGAGTGAGATTCTTAATGAGAAATCTGGGACAAGATTCTGTGCCTTGGTCTGAAAAACAAACACCCAGTACTGTGGGGGAAGCAGGCTCTGATTATGGGACTTCACAAGAGCCCAGAACACCTTTTGATCCCTGTTTCTCTGCCTTTTCCACCAGAATCAAAAGCACTGAGCCTCAAAGCCCCTCATGGACCCCAGGTCACTCAGGGGTGTGCACCAGCTCAATATTGGAGCTCCTCCATATTTAAATTCTTTCAATAGCAGCTTCTTTCTGTGGAGAAAAATGAGGAACACAGCAGGTTAATCCAGCCCTGCCATGTGGATCCCATCTGCCCCCAAAGCACATCCCAAGCACTAATGGGATTCTCTTGGGGACATCACTCTGGAGAAAGGAGTTTGCCAGTGCCTGGACTTTCTTGTCCAGTAAATGCATCCAGGGCAGTGTGCTTGAATAGCACCCTACAGTGGAGGATGGAAACACCCAGTGAGCTCAGGGTGTTGTAAGGAAAGCTGAACTCACCTCAGCCCCAGGGAGGCTGCAGGGTAACCCTGGCCTGAGATGAGACATCTGCACCAGTGAATTGTCAGGTGTCCTGAGCCAATTAATAAAGAATCAAATCTTCTGAGAGAGCCAGACCAGCATGGCAGGAACACACCACAGAGCTGAGCCCAAAGTGTAACAACTGGACAATTTTACTCTACAAATTTACTTTAAAAAAGTAAATTTTGAAGGAAGCAAAGCAGGCTTCAATCTGTGTACTCCTTCCTGAGCACACAGGGACCAGGAACAGGCACCTGGATTTGGATCCATCCATACACTGCCATCACTGTGCTCAGCTTCTGCTGTGATTTCAGACTCCCACCTAACACCAAATACAGTTGGATTTTATACCCTCCTCGTGTGGAACAGCTACAAGAGCTTGGCCAGAGCACATTGAACTCTGACAGCCAGGAAGGCAGCGCTGTCACACACAGCCTGGCAAAACCATCCTGGCAATCAGCCCTCCTCCCAAAGATTCACCCCAGATAGCTCAGACTACTTTTCCTCAGCTCTGAAATTCTGAAAACACCATTCTAAGAACAGATTTGTGCCTTGTTTAGAGCTCCACACAATTTTCCACTCTGCCCTCATCGAGCTGTGCACAGCACAGCACTGAAAGCCTCCAAGCCAAACACCCAGAATCACCGTCATTAACACTTTGGCCTCCTGCCATGAAGGATCAGGATTTGAAACAGTCCCCAAAAGGATATTAAAAGGTGAGAAGGCAAAATGTACTTCTACCTGTGTAGCAAGCAGTGGTTATTTATTAGAAATAAAGAACACTTACTGTTAGTGAAAATCCTGTTATACCCCTGATCTTCTGCACACTCAGAGCTGGACTTGTCAGACTTCCAGCAGCAGAAATCATTAATGTTTTGTATGTGGGTCACTTTCTGGGCTGTTCTTTCACCTTACATCTCTGGAAACATTACTGGAGCCGTGGATTTCACAGGAGCCAGTCCCCAAAGGAAGTGTCTCTAAAGCACACTGCACAAGGCCTGGCTTCCTGCTGCCCCAGATCCAGCAATTCCTCTGGGCAATGGCAAACAAGAATCTCTAAGAGGGTTTTGCTGTTAAATCTTTTCTTGTTAAGAAGAGGAAGAGAAAATCTGCTTTGAGACAGTGGCACTGTGGGGAGTTCAAACCCAGGGATCACAAAAGAGGCACACTGACAACAAGCTCCTGGCTGGTGGGGAGATTTAATGCACAGCAAGTTTCCTCTTCCTCCAAAAAACAAACAAAAAATCCCCAAACAATCCATCACACCTGCAGGCCCGCTGCCCTTTCTGAATTAGAATAAAGACCACACAGAAAATGTGTGTGGTGACTGAAAAACCAGCCAGAAACGGAGCCTGCAAACCCCTGGGGAAGGGAATTTGAGGCTGCCTCCATTTCCTGCACACTGTCCTCATTATGGAGCAGCACTGACAAAACCCAGCCCCTCCACCCTCACAGGAGACACCAACACAACTGCCCAGAGGTTACTGCAAACAAGGGGCCTTCAAATAAAACCTATTTTGAAAAAGCTTGAAAAGAACATTCCTTCCTCAGGTGTCACACAAGTGCCCCAAAGTGAACACCTCTCCAAGATCCCAACTTTAAAATGTGAGCCAAAATGGCTTCCTTTCCTTTCCTTTCCTTTCCTTTCCTTTCCTTTCCTTTCCTTTCCTTTCCTTTCCTTTCCTTTCCTTTCCTTTCCTCTTTCAGGTTCAACTCGAAAACCCCACTGCTGCTGTTTTAAACTAGTAAATTTAAAAAGGATTTTGGCACAGCTGTCTGCTCTGACAGCCACAGCAATAAGCTGAAAAGCAGAAATTAAAAACTTTCAATAAGGTTGATGTTGGAAAACTGAGCAGCTCCTGTTCCTACCTCTCTGCAGGGAGGAAAGTGGGTGAGGAGCCAGAGTGAAACTTGAAGATTCTTTTTGCAACACTTTTTGAAGTGTTTTTTTGCAAAGTCTTTTTGAAGCCGCCAGACAGGTCAGACATGGGGAGGGAGGAGTTATCCCACTCTCAGAGTTTTGGTTTGGACAGCACTTGGCTTCCCAGTTTGTAGGCAAGGTGCAGATCTAAGGCAGATTTTTCTGCTGTCACCCTGAACAGGAATTGGTTCTCTCAAAGCACCTGAGCAGGTCAGAGAAGGGAATCCCTGCCCAGCCCAGGCTGGGAGCAGCAGCAGGGCAGAGCTGCAGGATTTCTGGATCAGCCCTGCCAGGAAGTGCCCGAGTTTGCAGATGGAATTCCTCAGGTATTTCCAGCAGTGCTGGCACCTGAGTCAGGCACAGCTTCCTCATGGATCACACTGGGAGTGCCTGGGGAGGGGGCAGAGAGGGGGAACAGAGGCAGGAAATGACAGCATGGCTTTGGGGTGGCAGGACCAGCTCCCATCAGCTGCAGGCTCTGAGCCCAGCACTGACTCACACACCACACTGGCCCAACCCCTGCACTCAGAACAGCCCTCAAAATCCCTCCACCAGGAGAAAAACCCCACATGCAAATAAAGATCATCCTTATTGGGAAATAAATAACACTAGACACGAGAGAAGCAGCTGACTTTGTCAATAAAAATAAATGCAGATGCTCTGTTAAATGCTAAAGAGCATTTTCTGAATTCCACTGGCAGCTCCCACAAAGTTTCATCACATCCAACTCCAGTGTGGGCACCAGGAGTCAGGATGGGTGACACTGGTTTGGGAAAAGAAGTGAAAATTAAGAATGCCACAGGTTTTAAGAGGCATTCCCAGCACAGCCACTTCCCACAAGTCAGACACAAGAAGTCAATTTGCCTTAAGCACATCAAACAATCTGCTGAGAGGAACAGCAGCAGCTTCAAAGAGCAAAAAAATATTGTCTCAGCAGCACTAAGAAATGGTTCTTCCTTTGCCACCAGGTGTGGAAACACTAATTAGAGCAGTTTATATAATGTAAAAGAATAACTTTGTAGTAATTTTTTAGCAAAAGAAAACCACCTGCTTTAAAAGCCTGGTCCCTCTCAGGGCTGCTGAGGGGGGGTGAGGCTGCTCAGGTTTATCAGATTTATCTTACAAATGCTCAGGTTTATCTTGTAAATGAGCTCACCCATGAATTATCACACTCTAGGGCACACCCAGCAGTGAGGTTTTGGGGTTTTTTTGGTTTGTTTTCTTTTTCACTTCACTTGTGAGAGATCTGCTAGAGTTTATTCCAACAGACAATTGGATAATCTGGAAACACACCAAGCTCTAGTGCTCCCAAAATGCTCCCATAAAGACTTCTGAGGACACTAACCTAGACTAAGGGGAGTCTGTGGCAGATTAAAATAAATTAATTACAAGAATTAATTAGATTAAAATCATTTAGGATGAATCCATAGTGAACAGAGAGTCCATTCAGCAGGTTCATAACAACTCGATGGAAGAGAAGAGGAACAGAAATACAAAAGTGGCTGAGGATCCTTTGGGACAGGGCACAGATCTCCAGGATGGTAAAATCTAAAATATTGACAGCTGCAGAAAGCTCCCACAATGCCAAAAGCCAAGTAAAACTGTAGGTTGGTAGATAAGACAAGGAATGGAGCTTGAAGGAAAGCAAACATTTCCAATTTGTGTTGAGCACTGCAAGGGGGAAAAGCATCCATGCTCACAGTGAGAACATCTGTGCCCAGCAGCAAAGGAGGACACTGGGAATTATCAGAATAAACAGAGGGGGACAAGATCCATCTAAAAGAGTCTGGCCTGAGGTAGGTGCAGGTTTTACTGCCTCTGTGTCTGTAAATTAAACACCAGGGCGGAAGGAAATGTGGCCAAGGGTCAGGAGCTCAACAAGATCACCCAGAACGGGCTGGGAGCTGCTGTAGCACAACAGAATCGGGATAAACCAACAGGCAGGGAGCAGGCCGAGCTCAAACTCGGTTATATCGCTACCACAATTAAACATTTACACAGCGGGCAGGGGAATACAGAAATAATCTGATGCCTGTGACAGAGAGTGGATTGTCCATGACTCGTGCTAGCTCCTGGCTGGACACAGCAATGCCGGTGGGCTCCACACAGCCCCAGCCGAGCCAACAAACCAACCGGAGCAAGGCCGAGAAGCTCCGTTCCGCCGCGGGGAGCACCGGGCCCGCCGTACGGGGCACCTCGGCCTTCCCCGGGAAACCCGGCCGCAAAGGGACGGAAATGGGGACGGACAGGCGACAACAACGGCACCGGACTCTCCGTTACCGGGAAGGACGGGAACGCGTCCCCAGGGCCCCGCACCCGACGGGCGGGGGGGCCGGGTTGCCATGGCGACTGCGCCGGGCCCGGCCCGTCCCGGGAGAAACCGCCATGACAAGGCCAGCCCCCTTCCCCAGCACAGAGACGCCCCCCAAACCCTTCCCCGCTGACCTGGGAGGGGCGGCGGACGCGCCCTCAGCACATCCCGGGCGGCGGAACCGGACGGAGAGCGGCGGGCACGGACACCGGCGGCACTTCCTCAACCGGGCACCGCGCAGTAACGCGCCTCCCCATTGGCTGGCCGCGGGACACGTGACCGCGGGTACTGCGCATGCGCAGTGAGGCGCGCAGGTCTCCTGAGGTCACGTGGGCGGCGCCGAGCGGGGAACGCGGTCCGTAATTAGGGGGGGGGGGTAATTAAAGGAGTCCTCAAATAGCTCCGGGACCTCCAAAATCTCCTCAAGGACCCCCAGAATTCCCCCCGGCACCCTTAAAATCCCCTCAGGATCCCCGAAATCAACCCCGGGACCCCAAAAGCTCCACTCATGACCCCCAAAATCCCCTCAGGGACCTCCAAAATCCACCTGGGACCCCCAAAACCCCTCAGGGACACCCCCGATCTCCTCATCTCCTCACAGACCCTTCTGGAGGATCTGAGACCCACAAAATCCCCCCATGGGACACAAAAATCCACTCGGGACCCCCAAAATCCACCCGAGACCCCTAAAATCCCACCCAGGACCCCCAAAACCCCTCAGGGAGCCCCCCCCGATCTCCTCACAGACCCTTCAGGAGGATTCAAGACCTCCAAAATCCCCCCAGGACCCCCAAAAATCCCCTCAGGCGCTTGGGAAACAGGAGATGGCCCCTGGGGCACCTGGCTGGAAGTTGCCTCAACCCTTCAAAGGGAAAGGAGGCAGGGGAACTGTCAGAGTGTAAGGACTTGGTGCTATTCATGGGTCTAATCCTGAAGTCAGAAGTTCTGAAGGGTTTTTCCTTGTTGTTGAAGCTCTAAAAAGTGAGATGAGGCAGGATCTCTGAGTTGGAAAGCACCTACAATGGTTGCCTAGTCCAACTGCCTGACCAAAAGTTAAAGATCCTGTTTTTATTATGGGTTCAGCTGAACTGGAGGTTGAACTAGGGCATCTCCAGAGGTCCCTTCCAACCCTAACTACTCCATGATTATTATTAATAATAATAATTAATAACTTCTTTCCACAGTCTCCTTGCCAGCTGTTCCATTCAAATCAGATTTTCCCACCTTAATTTGCCTTTTTTTTTGCAGCCAGTGTGGAACCACAGGTGCCACATCTCACACAGGACAGCAGCAGCAGCAGAGATCTTTGTCATCCCTCTGATGTGTAGGAAGAGACTCTTTTCTCCTGCTTTTCCATCCTGCAGAGGCGGCTCAGAGAAGCACAGCAGGAGAGTAGAGGGCTGGACACACCTTTGGCCTGCTCTGCTGTCCATTGCAGGATGGTTCCATGCATTCCTGTGCTGCACTCAGAGCTGCCCTGCCAGCCTTTGGCCAGTTTTCCAGCCAGCATTTACAAAACAGCCCAAATCTCACCCCAAATTCTCAAGAAGCACTGAGTGAGGTGTGTACAGGGTATTTCCCCAGCATGAAAATCCTAGCATGAAAATCCTAGACAGATCTTCCAACAATCTCTTTTAGTTTCTGTTGGTATTAGTTTCTCTGGGCTTCTGCTATAATACCTGGAGCCATTGGAAACATCTTCCATCAGATCTGCTGTTCTGTACCACACACCCAATATACCAAGGCTGGTGAAATTCCATTTCAACAAAAATTCATTTTCCCATGCTATAACATGTCTGGTCTTTGCAGAAACCAGGTGCTCTTGTGCAGTTTAAAAATCTGACACTCTTCACTGGCAAGAATACATCCCAGCAAAGTTATGCAGCTGATCAAAATGCAGAGCACATACCAATGGGTCACTGCAGCCCCACATGGGTTTTGTCCCCACCCCAGCACAAGCCTGACAAGTGGGACCTTCTAATCACTGGAAAGAGAAGAATCCAATTGTTTGAAATTGTTCTAATTCTTCAAAAAAGAAAGCAGCAGATTTTTTTTGATGCTTCTTAAATTGTTTCCTTTAATAGGAAGTGCTGCTTTACTCTACCTTGTGCTTCAGAAACAAACATTTGCCTTCCAAAAATATACAGTGTACACATCCTCTGTAGCTATAGATACAAACATTTACAAAGAAACAAGCAGGCTGGAGTGGAATAGCTTGGGGAAAAAAAAAATAAATCACAGAAGGCCTTCCCAGAGCCAGAGCAGCCGGGCTCACCCTGCTGTAAACAGCTCCAAAACCCCATGGAGGAACATCAGAAAAACCTCCACACCCTGCAGAGGTTTAGGAACATCAGAAAAACTTCCAGAGCCCGCAGAGGTTTGGATGGAGGAATTGCAGAGGAATTGATGTTGTCCATTCCCATCCCCTCCTTTTGTCCCGGGATGTGCATCCCGCCCCCAGCCCCAGCGCGGCGCTGCCCGGGGCCGCGGGCGGAGCTCGGCTCTGCTGCTCCCAAGAGGAAAAGGCGCTTCCCAGGCGCTTGTTTTTTGTCTCTGGGGCCTGCCGGCACTCAGGGCTAGCGGATGGGCCGGTAGGGGAAGGCCACGCCCGGGATGAAGGTCTGCACGGGGTGCGCGGGCAGCGCGGGGTAGCCCAGGGGAGGCGTGTGGATGTGCGGGTAGAAGCCGGGGGGCAGAGCCCCGTGCGTCGGCTGCTGCACCGGGCCCGAAATCACCAGCTGGAGCAGGCTGTGGGAAGAAATTCAGACAGGAGAGACGTGATTAGAGGAGCTTTTGTTGTGGCTCTAAGGATAATTCACAACCAACTCACAGCGCTGCTGTGAAAAGTGCATATTACATGGCTCTACGCAGATATTTACCATATGAATTCTGATTAGTAGTGCTGTATTAACATTTTACTAATAAATGTAGTCTTGTAATTAAAAGGTAACTTTTGTAGTTAAAATAAGAACTATGTTAGTGGGATTTTTTTAAGAAAGGAATGAGGCACTTGCACCAGATAGCAGCCACAGGACACCTGAATCTTTCAGAGAAAAATAATTATATTGCCCTCTTATCAGAAGAAATGAACTTCTTCCCGCCTTGAAGGTGCTGTTAGGATTAAAAGGAAGAAGTTGATGATGACCAGACAGAATCCTGTATTTGACTGGAATTTATGCATCATGTATGAAGTGTATGAATAGGCAACAGGCTGTTGTTTTTAAGGGTTAATCCTCTGTTAATGTGGGTCCTTTTTTGGGCTCACCCAGAAAAGTTACCTGGACTATCCATAACTCTTTGTCTCTATTGTCTCATATTGTCCTAATTCAAATTGTCCAAATTATTATTACTCTAATTGTATTACTATTTTTATAACCATTTTATTACTATTAAACTTTAAAAATTTTAAAAACAAGTGATTGGCGTTTTTCACACTGCTGAGCACCAGGAGAACAGTGACACAATTCTGTTCTTTACAGCTGCCAGGAGAATTTTTTTCCCCCTTTTCGTTAAGCCCTGCTCTTTTAGCAAAAAGGCAAGAAGCAATTGCAAAGATAGAAGCAATTGCAAAGGCAAGAGCTTAGAGTCAGGTAAAACCAGTGGGGAATTAGAGATGGGATAATTTAGGGGCGGGTTCCTTGCTGGAATTTCATTTCCCTTTCCTGTGGCTTTGTTGTAACACACAATGGGAAAGATCACCCACAGGTGGGAGCACTGAAGGCCCTTTCTGTCAGGAATCAGGAAGAAGCAGCCAGCACTGTGTCACCTTCATTCTCGTGCTAAAGTGCACATGAATAAAGGCCAAATTCCACAAGGATAAACTTTTAGAGGAGATTTTGTCTCAGCAGCCCTTGAGTGTCTTGGAACATGCATCAAAGCCAACACAGCTGTAAAAAGTTTCTTACTTGTTATGTGGTAGCCTGGAGCACACAGTCCTCAAGTCATCTGAAAGAGGACACAAGATGAACAATAAGGATAAAGCAGAAATTAGAGTGGTTTTCCTCTCTGCTGTCCTTTCTAGGAAGGTCAGATCACTGAATAATCATTAATTTTACTGATTAATTAGTGATTACTGAATCTGTCAGTAACCTGTCATCATCATCAGTCAGCAAGAGATCGAGAATTGCTCTCTCAGACCCAAAACCTTCATAGCAGAGAAAATGTTTCTCCATTTCACCAACTCTCCCCACCAGCCCCTTCACTGTTATATATGTTTGATATTTAAGAGAGATAAGCCTTAGGGTGGATTTTACAATAGCAATACATCAACAAGAAGTAACTCAGACATAGGAAGCACAAGGTGTGACTCTGCCCAGTACCTGTTTTGTATTGGTTTTGGGTTTTTAACCACTGCAACTGTAAGGAATGGGTTGGGGTTTTCTTGCTGGAAACTATCAACTAGAAATTGCACAATTTTTACCATCTCCAAACTTCTGCTAAAGCAGAATAGCTAGAACCAAGGAATTTAACAACATATCCCATTGATAAAGTGTTTTCAGGAATAGCTTAAGAACAATCTCCTGCCTTTGCAGACACACACAACCCCAAAACACTGAAATATCTGGCATTTCAGCAGCCCCTTACACTGAACTACCTTCCACAGAAAGAGCAATGCTCAGAATGTTCCAGCTAAGAACAAACACAGCTAAAATCAGCCCTCAGATCAAAAAACTCTGATTCCTGTTTGTTCTTATAACACTCAGAGTTACTTTATAAAAGATGAGCAGGAAGAACAGTGAAATTTGACCAGCAGCACTGGTTCAGCCAGGACAAAAGGATCAGATCCCTGCTTAGGCAGAGGCAGTTGTGGTCTGCACTTAATGCCCCAGCTGTTAGAGAGCTTCAAGCCCTCTGGTATAACCTAAAATTGTCTGGTTTTAAAGAGAATATCACAAGAAAAGAGTCTGTGTGGCTGACCCTGCCCTGTGTTGAGCCACTTCCCTTTTATCTCTCTGCATGGCTTTGGAGACAGGAAAGCCAGACAAAAGCCATGCTAGCAGCCCTTTTTTACTGAGTTTAGCTGAATTTGGACACCCTGTAATGGGGTCTCATTATAGGTGAGCTGAAGTCACAAAAGTTTCAGTTGAAGATAAATTCTTTGCTTTTCACATTCTTTGTCTAGCACACCCACCCAGGGGTTCATGTGCTTCATGGCCTCTCCTCCAGCTGCAGACTCAGAGAACTTAAACTGAAGAAAATCGAACAATGCTTTTAAATAGCTACAGGCAATTCTGAGGGGAACAAAGTGTCCCCATGCCAGACACCAGATACAACCCCTGGTGCAGAGTGCAGGGCTGTGGACCAGTCCCCACTCTGCAAAGCAAGGCCTGACCCACCAACAGCAGTGAACTCTCCTTTCTTACTCTCCATCCAGCTATTTTTTCTGAACTATTTTGTGCACTATCACTTTCTAAGAAAGGCCAAACTACTGATTATGGTGTGAACACCTTGATCTTTATTCCCTCACCCCTAAACTGCCTCTTACAACTTCTGGAGGAGAAGAATCCCATGCCAGGTCTCTGCCAGCCCCACAGACAACTGACCTCTGGTGCACAGGAGAGCTCCTGATGCCATGGCCACTTGCAAAGCCTGAGCCAGCCTGTCCAGAGCAAGTTCAATCTCTTTGGATGCATTGAGAGGATTGAGTTCATCAGACAGTCTGTTAATGTCCTCCACCAGAGGAACCACGTGGTCAAAGGGTACCAGCCCCAGGCGCCCATAAAGGTTTTTCTCCGTTAAATGCCCCTGGAGCATCATAAGAACCTGCAGGACACTCAGATGCAGCTTGGAATAGAGCTGGTGGCAATCCCTGTCTTCTCCTGAAGCTGAGTCCTTGGCAATTTTGTTGGGAGGGTGTCCATTGGAGAGAGAGGCTTTTTTCTTCCTGGTGTAGGCCAGGGGGGCCTTGACGCACCAGCGGATGAGGCCGGTGAGCGGGGTGAGCTCCAGGAATCCCATGGGCAGGTTGGCTGCGATGGGAGTGTTCAGGAAGGTGATCAGGATCAAACGAGGGTCCTCAAAGATCCAGGAGACAATCAGCTCCAGCAGGTCTGAGGGAGGGATCAGGTCATCTGCAGATAGGAGAGTTAATGGTGGGTAAGCTGAGCCTTTGTTACTTTATTTATTAATTCAGGTTCTAATCAGGCTCTCACACCCACCCATCCTACGCTGTCCCAATTACAATCTCTGAACCCCCCCAGTTCTGCTGTTTTTCCCAAGACACAACCATGTTCCTGTCAGCTTCCCCACCTATTCCAAAGACACCACCAAACACTGATATTTATCCCCTTTCCCAGCCAAGATTCTCTTGTCATTTTCTTCTTGCCACCCATCATCTGCTCATTTTTTCCCTAATTTAAGTCTCCATTTATTCCTTGCCACAGGAAGTACAATGGGCAAGGGAAATAGCAAAAGATTGTTGGGTGAAGAGAAGGAAGTGCAAATAACTCATTTCTTTTAATACTTACATACCTAAACAAACGTGTCTTGCGGAAAAACACAATGCAACAACACAATTACACGACATATAAAGGATTATAAGATTATGTAAAGCTTCAGGTGAGAAGTGAAAGATGGTCATGAACTTGACTACAGACAAGAGAAACCCTGACACATCATCCTCTCACAGGGGGAATGCTGCATTGGAAGAGCAAGCTCCCTTTTCCTGTGTCACCAAAAACATCTCAAATAAAATAAGGAATTTCAAAATTACTTCCTATGACTCAAGTTATTTCCTTTCTAACATGTCTTTCTGACATGATGATGGGATATAAAATATGCTCTGAGCTCTACCAAATACTTTATAAAAACAACATAAAGGCTAAGCCTGAACCTCTCTTTCACCCTCAGTAATGCCAAGCTGTTTATCTGGAGAAGAGTGTGCAAAGCATTTCCTTTATCAATAACAGCATTTGCTTTTCTGGATTGTAGGTGGTGTTGGTACTTAGTGTATGGCTGTTCTCTGGTCTACCATGAGCTTTCTGTGGCTGAGTAGAGCTAAATCAATCTTATTTTAGACACCTAAAAGTGTCTGAGCAACAACCTGAGGCAGGCTGTACCGCTGGCAGGTCACACACACAGGTAAAGAGTGCGCTGGAGTTATGTTGATTGTGTTTCTCACCACTGCTCCATAGAAATCCTGCTCCAGCCTGCCAACATTCAGAACTTGTTTAACCCCTTTTTGGAAGGGATCAGACTGACAGGCAGCCCTGAGTCTCTCTCAGGGCTGACTGAGCCCAGACAGATCAACTTTCACTCCCAGAGCTGCTCAGTCAACAAGGTCCCATGTCCTTTGCCCCCTGTGGAGGACAACGCCCTTTGTGTCAGGTGTTCCTGGCTGCTTCTCCAGCACAGACTCTCCCTTGTTTGGCTGTGGACTCCAAATCCCTGGAAGGGTCCAAGGCCAGGCTGGACAGGGCTTGGAGCAACCTGGTCTAGTGGAAGGTGTCCCTGTCCACAGCAGGGCATGGAACAAGCTGAGCTTTAAGGTCCATTCCAACCCAAACCAGGCTGGAATTCTAAATCAGCCGCAGAGGGGTTATTTTTATTCTCAGTGCCCAGTGCCAGATGAGGCAACAGCCACACCCCTGAGCTTCCTCCTGGCAATAATTACATGGTAACACCTCTTTAGCATTCGAGCAGTTACATCTCTTGCAACAGTTCACTCGTGGTGCATTACACTGCACCTCTCACTAGGAAAGAGGCACTTTTACCTGAGGAGAGGTCGTAGAGAGCTGTGACTGATGTGATGAACTGGCAGCAGAAGCGAGGGCTGGCAGTGAAGATCTGCTTCAGGGTCTGGATGGAGCCTGGCACCAGGTTGCAGTAATCATCCACCAGGGCTCGGGCCAGCCTCACACAGAACACAGCTGGGGTCCTCTGCAGGGACAGCACACAGGGCACACAGATCACACCTGTCACTGTGTCCCCACCTGCCCCTCGTGGCACTGCCTTGCTGTGGGTGCTCTCTCTCAGCTCATCAAACACCCACTCTCACAGAAATAAAATCAC
The DNA here is from genome assembly GCF_012460135.2 of Molothrus ater. Lineage (NCBI taxonomy): Eukaryota > Metazoa > Chordata > Aves > Passeriformes > Icteridae > Molothrus > Molothrus ater. Next base: position 13,837,248 of record NC_050493.2, on the reverse strand, counting down.
TGTATTGCAATGTCAAAATAGATGGTGGTATCTTGAGTTTATGTCGCAGACATCTTTTATGAAAAATCCTTTCCTTAGGATTTTTCCTCCTGAGAAGCTGAGAGGCCTCAGGAACAAAATGTAAACATTGATTATCTGCTGCTGTGGAATGCAACAGGGGCATCTGGGATTGGCCCATGTTGGATGTTTCCAATTAATGGCCAGTCAAAGCCCAGCTGGCTTAGACAGATTGTCATCTATTCTATTCTATTCTATTCTATTCTATTCTATTCTATTCTATTCTATTCTATTCTATTCTATTCTATCTAGCCAGCCTTCTGATGAAATCCTTTCTTCTATTCTTTTAGTATAGTTTTAATGTAATATATATAATAAAATAATAAATCAAGCCTTCTGAAACATGGAGTCAGATCCTCATCTCTTCCCTCAACCTGAGACCCCTGTGAACCCCATCACAAGTTTACAGTAGCTGTGGCTTAAAATCGAAACCTTTTAGATCAATATTTTGACTTAGAGGTTTTTTTTACTACTTCAGCAACATTTCTTCCCTGTGAGGGCAGTGAGGCCCTGGCACAAGTTGCCCAGAGAAGCTGTGGCCTCTCCAACCTGGTCTAGAAGAGCTCAAGGCCACACTGGACAGGGCTTGGAGCAATCTGGGATAGTGGAAGGTGTCTCTGAAGTGGGTGGAATGGGATGAGATTTAAGGTCCTTTCCATCACAATCCATTCTGTGATTCCATGATTCTAACACAGGTCTGTAGTTTAAATGGTTCAGCTGCCATGCCTGATATTTTTAATGTGGAAAATACTCTGTGAAATTCTTCTGTCACTTAAAAGCTGCCATCTGAAATAAAAATACACTTTGTCCTGCTGTCCAGGTTATGTCCCATCCTGCTCTCCCAAAAACTCACCACGTGGGAGAAAAGGGACCCTCAGCAAACAGGAGATCTGCCTCCTCCCCCCTTCCCTCCCAGCACAGCCTTCCTGCTCTTGCCCCTGTGTCAGCTGTGACTCCTGCACATCCCACAAGGGCGGCAGGAACAAGGTGCACTTCCCAAAGCCCTCAGTGGGGAAGGAGAAGATCTCCAACCTACTGCATTCACAGAAGATAAACACAGGTATTTTGTGCCCAAATTTCAAGACAGGGGTTTGCCTCTTCCACACCCAAACCTGCACATCAGGAAGAGTTTATTTCCCACACTCCAGAGTCAGCTTCTTCAGGCAAGGTTTGCTCCCTGCTTTGGTCAAACCCTCCACTGAGCCCTTTCAATATGCAGGGTTTGGAGGGATTATTAAAACTTTCACCCACCCAAATAATTTTTTTCTTCCATTGCAGCACATGAATGGATTGGCAAAGCTCTCCCTGATGCCAGAGCACAGGAATGGACATGAGCACAGACATGGGGCCACTGAAATTGCCAGAGAGGAGGAGCTGACTGTGACCAGCTGTGCCCCAGCTCACTGTGCCCACCCTGGAGCACGCCCTGACCCCTTCCCCCAGACACCCCTGCCTGCACAGGAGCTGTACCTGCAGCCAGAAGGCAGCACACTCCAGCACAGGCACCCTGCAGACAGCCACTGCCATGGAGACCAGCTTCCCCAGCAGGGCCATCCTGCTGTCATCTGCTTTGTTCCCCTGGGGGCTGAAGAGAGATGAAAAGATGACCTGCCGGACTGAATCCTTGGTCTGCTCTTGGAAATAATTGCACATGATCTCAAGGAGCTGAAGTTCCTGAAGCGGGGTCAGTCTCTGAAAGAAAACAAAAGCAAAGCTGTAAAATACACTGAGCCTCTTGAAGGACCATAAAAAAGTGAAAAGACAGGAACAGCAAAGGCTGAGAGCTTCCTTTTGGGCTGAGGGACTCAATCTTTATGCACAGCACACGCATCCAAGCTTCTTGAACCACCAGTGCATTTATCTGGTGACACTGAAGAGCTCCAGGTTTCATCTGAGCACCAAAGCCGGTGCTTGCTGCACCCGCAAGTGCTGCCCACCAAGTGAGAGATGAGACCTGACATTGGTGGGGGAGGAAATATTTCCTCCCTCTGCAAATAGCAGCACTGAGGGCCCTGCAGGGCAGCTGGGGGCAGAGCTGGCCTCAGCAGCACTGAGAGCTGCAGGGCCACATACCCCAACAGCCACCAGCAGCTGTGGCTTCTCACTGCTCATCTCTGAGCCCCAGCTCCATCCCAAAGCCCCCAAACACCCTGGCAGGGCCCAGCTGCAGCACTCAGGGGCTGTGGGCAGTGCCCAGGGCCTCCATCACACCCGGAATCCTGGGCAACCATCAGGGACTGGCCAGCAGCCCCCTCCCTGCCAAAAACCTCAGTCACCAGCACCCCAGAGACCCCGGGCTGAAGTCTTGGGGCCTCAGCCTCCAGGAGCAGAGCCTCATAGACCCCGTCCTGCCCATCTCAGCCCTCAATATCCAGTAACAGAGCCTCAGGGACCCAGTGCTGCCCATCTCAGCCCTCAATATCCAGTAACAGAGCCTCAGGGACCCAGTGCTGCCCATCTCAGCCCTCAATATCCAGTAACAGAGCCTCAGGGACCCAGTGCTGCCCATCTCAGCCCTCAGCCCGCAGCAGCAGCCCGCGCCGGAGGGACCCTGTCCCGTTCTGAGGCCTGAGGCTCCAGCAGGGATCCTGTCCTGAGCTCCTGGGCGTGCCCTCCTTGTCCCCCGTGCCTGCCGGGCCCGTCCCGCTCCGCCCGGGGTGTCGGTGCCGCACCTTGGGCGGCGCTCCGCGCTCCTTGGGGACCTGGAAGAGGAACTCCTCGAGCAGATCCGTGGGGCCCTTGTCCACGAGCGGCAGCGGCGAGTTCTGCAGCTGGCTGCTGAAGTAGATGTCCAGGTGGTAGAGCACCTCCTTGGCGGCGCTCAGCGCGTCCCGCCGCAGCAGCGAGTGCCGGATGTCGCTCATGGCTCCGCTCCGGTCCCGGTCCGGTCCCCCTCCGCTCCCGGCCCCGCTCGGCGCGGCCTCCCCTCGGCGGCGCGGACGGGCGGGCGCTACGGCGGCCCGGCCAGGACAAAAATGGTCACGCGCTGCCGCCGGCGGCGGCGCCCCCTGGCGGGCCCGCCCGCGGGGGTAACGGGGGCTCGGCCGTGAGGGAACCGGGCCCGGGATGGGCGGGGAGCACCTGGGCATGGGGACAGCTTGTCCTGGGGGACTCAAGGCTTCCCAACCCTGGGAGGAGCCTGGCCCTGAGGAGATCTTGGCCCCGGGGGCTGGTGCTGGGGTTGAGTCAAGGGGTCTCAGCATGGAGGGGTCTGGGGGTGAGGGGATATCGGCCCTGGGGGCTGCTCCTTGGGCTGGCTCAGGGGCTCCTGGCTTGGGAGAAGCTTGGCTCTTGGCTGTGGGCTTTGGGAAGTGCACCTTTGTTCCTGCTGCCCTTGTGGGATGTGCAGAAGTGGGGTTTAGCCCTGGGGGAGTATTGGCCCTGAGGGTGGTCCAGCCCTGGGGGTGTTGGCATGAAAGGGCTCTGATCTTTGTGGGGTCTTGGCCCAGAAGTGGTGTTAAACCCTGGGACTCTGAGGGGATCTTAGCCTGGTGAGACAGTTTCTGGGGGGACCTTGGCTCAGGAGAGTCTTGGTCCTGGGTCTGGCCCCTGAGGGGGTTCCTGACCTGAAGAGGGATTGACCATGGAGGGTTTTGCTGAGGAAACCTGGGTCCAACCTGGGGAGCCTGTTGGGGGAGTCTAGGTCCAGCCCTGATCCCACTGTGGGGAGCACCCATTCTCTGGAGGGTGTCTGGCTCCAGGGGAGAGGCTGGCAGGGCCCCCAGCCCCCTAAGGATCACTGCACACCCTCTGGGAACCATGGCAGCTGCCTTTGGAGGCAGGGACATCAGCCAAGGCCGCTGTGTGAGTGGCTAGGGTGGAGGGCTGCCACCCCCCAGCACTGCATGGCCCTCCCAGGGACAGGGCCTGAGGCAGGGCACCGCCTGGGGAGGGTCTGGCGGTGGGCACCATGGCAGGGATTTGTTATTCTTTTGTAGCTTTTGGCTTCACACCCAAAGACCACACTGGGATGGCTCCTGCTGGCCCCAGCACACTCACAGCTTGTTGGAAATGTGGGGTGCTGGGTGGGAATGATTTGTGTTGGTGAAATAAACGCTTTTTAAGAGAATTTGTATCTGGTGATGAGTGAGAGCTGCCCATGCCATGTATTGGGAAGCTGCTGATCCCCACAAGAGATCTCTGACATTCATTCCACCTTGCAGAGCTCATGTTGGCATTTTAATCCCTCTCGGCCTTACCTGTGGTGGGAGGCATTGGCAGAGGTTGAAAGAGCTCTTTTTTCACTGAGCAGACCTTTGCTTCCGTGAAAAATGCCATATGGAGCCTGCGGCCTCACATGATCCTTGGCTGGGCACCCACCTGGCAAGGAGAGAGTGTCCCTCTCCATAAATGCAGGTGCAGATCCTTCCCCCTCCAGAGTCCTCGGACGACATCAAAGGTAGGTCCTGCTCTCCTCTCTTCCCACCCCCCCAGGAGCTTCCCTTGACAGTGTCACCTCCTCCAGCTCAATTCTACCACAATGCTCTGCTGGGCCAAACCTGGGTGCAGCTCAGGGGTGAACATGCTCCTTGCAGGTGCCTCTGCCTGGGAGGTTCAGAGGCTGCTGTGGTCTCCAGGAGTGGGGAGGATTTATGGGGCTTTGGGCAATTTTTGGCATGACCAAATCATGGCATTGCCAAATGGCTGCATTATCAACTCAAGGGACTGTGGTGTTAGAGGGAAGAGTTTGGAGCAGGAATGCCAGTGGGAAAAGTGAGGATTTAACTAGAGCAGCTGCCCCAGAAGGAAAAGTGAGCTTGAGGCCAGCAAATCCTTCCTCAGGCACAGATTTGGTGTACCAAAGGCTGGAGCATTTGCCTGTTCTCTCAGCCCGTTTATCAGGCACTCAGGAGCCCAGGCTGGTGAAACATTACCCCAAGGCAGTCGAGTGCCAGGGGAAATCCTTCCCAAACACCTTCCCCGCGGGTGGGAGCTGCAGCACTGCCTTTGCAGAGGGTCCTGAGGGAGCCAGCTGGGTGGGGATGGGGCAGGGGCACTGCTGGGTGAGGATGGGGGGCAGGGGAGGGGCAGGTTACCCAGGTGAGGATGCTCCAGGCAGTGAGGAAGGTGGGGTGTCAGGAGGAGCTATCCCTTGCTCTGTCCCAGCACAGCTGCTGTAGGGTCTTTGGGGTCTCTGGCACTGATCCAGGGAAAGGTGGGAGAGGCACAAGCCAAGGGATTTTGGGCTCCCTGGCCACTGCTATCAATCCAGGGCCAGAAGAGGTGTCCAGGCTGAGCTCTTCCTCATGGGGAATGAGGAAGTGACTGCTCTGTGTCACCATGAAATGACACTTACTCGCTGGCCAGGGAATTTTCCACTCCAGCCTTGTGAGTGGCCTGGCCTCCTTCCAGGAGGGACAGGTAGGATGAGGCCCCATGCAACAGAGGTACAACCCCTGCATCCTGGTGGTTCCCCAGAAAACAGATGGCTCCCAGTGAAACCAGTATGGCCAGCAGGAATACCCTGGCTATCCCTGTTGTCTGTCCCAAATCCCCCTCTCAGCCAGGAGGGCTGAGCCCCTCCTGCACCTCTGCACAGGATGGCAGCCTCGAGGCCGGTGCTGTCGCTGCTGGTCACAGCTCTCCTGCTGCACGTGGCCACCACGCTGAAGATTGGTGCCTTCAACATCAGAGCCTTTGGGGACACCAAGATGGCCAACCAGACCATCGCAAACATCATTGTCTCTGTGAGTGTGGGGAGGAGCAGGCCTGGACATGCTCTGCTCTCTGGGATGCAGCCAGCTTGGGCAGTGGGACACCTGCTTCCTACATCCTTCCTTCCATCCATCCATGCATCCATCCATCCATCCATCCATCCATCCATCCATCCATCCATCCATCCATCCATCCATCCATCCATCATCCATCCATCCGTTCATCTACCCACACATCTTCTCTTCCCCCATCACCATCTCCCACCTCAGGCCATCTCCACCCTTGCAGGTCCCCAGTCAAGGCTGGGTGAATTTGATGCTGCCCAGGTTCCTCCCCTGGAGCAGCTGCTGGGTAGGTGGTGGTGGACACAAAGGGCACACCAGCACCGGGGTCCCTCCCTGGCCCGGAGGTCCCTGCTGCCCTCCCATTGCCAGCCTGGGAGCCTTTGCAGCTCAGAAGAGCAACCCCAGAGCAGCTCCTGGCCAGGGGAGAGCAGCTCTGATCTTGTCCCCCCAGATCCTGTCGGAGTACGACATCGTGCTGGTGCAGGAGGTGCGGGATGCCGACCTGAGTGCCGTCCATGACCTCATGGACCAGCTCAACAGGTGACCCAATGGCTTGGTGTGGGAGTGTCTGCAAAGGGGACTCTGGGGTGGATTCCAGCCCTGCCAGGGCACCTCTGGCTCAGCTGGAGAGAGCCTGGTGGATGCTGGGGAGCACCAGGAGCCTCCTCTCACCTCCATAACTTGCTCCCAGTGCTGGGGAGCGCCCATACGAGTTTTTGATCAGCGTCCCCCTGGGTCGGGGCACCTACAAGGAGCAATACCTCTTCATCTACAGGTAAGGGATGCTGCCAGGTGTCACCTGCCACCTTCCTCAGCAGCCCCCAAAGGGGATGGGTACCTTTGGGGGCCTGGGCTGTGCGGGAGCAGTGCTGGGGGCTGCCCTGCTCTCCTCCCTCAGGTCAGACATGGTCTCCGTGCTGGGAAGCTACTACTACGATGATGGCTGTGAGCCCTGTGGGAACGACACCTTCAGCAGGGAGCCCTTCATTGTGAAGTTCTCCTCACCCACCACACGTGAGCAGAGCCCACCTTGGGGGATGCCCAGACCTGGCACAGGGTCCCCTCCACGCAGGGCTGAGCCCAGAGCTGTGCCTGCCAAGCACAGGGGGGTTGCAATCCTTCACCAGGGTCCCACCCATGGGTGCCCAGGGGTCCTATGTCCCTGCCCAGCATGGCCAGTAACCCCTGCTGTTTCCCACCATGTACCATCTCCTACCAATCACCTGTCATCTCCCACCATGAGCTCTCTCCAGTTGTGTGCCATCTCCCATCTCCAGCTGCTTCCCATTGTGTCCTACATCCCCTTATGTGCTACCTCCCATCATGTGCCATATCCCACCACCTGCTTCCTCTGGCTGGGTGCCATCTCCCATCATGTACCATCTCCTATCACCTGTCATCCCCCATCCCTTGTATCTCCCATCATGTCCCATTTCCCACTTCGTTTCATTGCCTACCCCATGCCATCACCTCCACCTCCTGGGAACCTCCTCAGGGCACACACACTATCCCATCTCCTGCCCAAAACCATATTGGCTTGCAAATGCTAATGGGAAACAAGAAGCAAACCCCAAACAATGCACAAAGGCATGCAGCTCCCCACTGGAATTTCCAGTCTGAGGGACAGGCAGAGCACCAAACTCATCACACCCTTTCCCTTCAACTACTTTTCCTGGCCATTAGCTGGGGCTTGGTCTGGGGTGGTTTCCTGGGGTTCCCATTCCCTGCTCAGGAGATGCACCACGCCAGGGGCTGATGGCCAGCTGTCCTGCAGAGGTGCAGGAGTTCGTGTTGGTGCCTCTGCATTCGGAGCCCAGCCACGCAGTACAGGAGATCGACGCGCTCTACGACGTCTACACCGATGTCATCAACAAGTGGGGCACTAATGTAAGCAGTGTTGGGGAGCTTGGCTCCTCCCCAGGGCAGCAAGGGGACGAACATGTCCCACAGGAGGCCTCTTGTACCCATCAGAGCAGGGGCCACCCCAGCAATCTCAGGCAGGGAGCTGCTGGATGGCCCTCCTGCCATTCCTGGGGGCTTGTCCCTGCACAACGGGTCACCTCAGGGGGATTTGTAGATTAAGAAATCTCTCTTAAGATTTTAGGGAGTCCTTGCTCCCTAAAGGGACAGGGACTCAGTGCAGTGCCCTGCAGGACATGATGTTCCTGGGTGATTTCAACGCTGACTGCTCGTACGTGCCCAGCTCCCAGTGGCCATCCATCCGCCTGCGCTCCCTGCGCGCCTGCGAGTGGCTGATCCCCGACAGCGCCGACACCACCGTGGCCGACACCGACTGTGCCTACGACCGGTGGGTGCCGTGCCAGGGGGCACGGGGGGCTGGCATGGGGAGCACTGAAGGGCACTGACACCCCCCCGATGCCTCGGCAGCATCGTCGCCTGCGGCACTGCCCTGCGCCAAGACATTGAACCTGGCTCTGCCACTGTCAACAACTTCCAGAAGAAATTCCAGCTCCAGATGAAGGATGTGAGTGAGGGGCTGGGTGGGGCATGAGCCCACCAGCATTGGGATGTGCCCCACCATAGCTCCTGGGAGCATGGGAGGGCTCCCTGTTCCCAAGGGTGCCCCTAAGGGTGGCCTAACCCCAGCTGTTGTACCGAATCAACCCTCCACATCGAGCATTTTGGGGTATGGTCTAAAATTTGAGGGTTGGAGTGGAACGCTGGGGTCTCAGCCAGCCATGACAGTGGCAGTGGGTCCAGATGAGCTCAGGATTTATGAGCTGACTGTGGTCAGGGTGACTCTGCTCTCCCTCACACGCAGGCTTTGGCTGTCAGCGACCATTTCCCAGTGGAGGTGACCCTGAAAGCCCTCTGAGCCTGTTCCCACTCCAGTGGCTACCAGGACACCTCAGCAAACACCTGCATCCCTCGTGGGAGCCCACGCGCCACTGGTGCCAGCCAAGCTGCCCACTGTCCCTGCAAGGAGTCCTTGACCTCCTGTGGAAGTTTTTTGCTTTCTGCTTCCATTAAAAATGAGCCTTTTCCTGCATCTGCAGCTCTGGAAGAGAGGTCCCTTCAGTATCCCCAGAAGCCCCTGAGCCCCCTGCCAGAGAACCAGGGAGGCTCCAAGTGAGCTCTGCTTCCTTCTCAGCTGATGGTGGCAAAGCCAGGACTCTGGGAAGGGGCTGGGGGGCTCCAGCCTTTCCAGGGTGCAGGATGCTGTGCTGCCAGCTCACAGGGCCACATCCTGGCAGAGCCTGCCTGGCTCTGACTGCAGGGCTGCTGACAGGGCACTGACAGGGTGCAGGGAGGATGTGAGTCAGCTCCTAGGGGGCTTGGGGCTTCCCAGGGGTTTCGGTGCCGATGCAGCACCGAGGGACAGGGGACTCATCCCGAGACTGGGTGTGAGGATACAAAACCTGGAGGTGCACATGAGAGCCTGGCAAGTCCTGGCATGAGCAGCCACCAGAGCCAGCTCTGTTGTCATCCTGGGGCGATGCCATGGGCCATGGGAATGCCATGGATTGGCATGGGGAATGCCAGCCCTCCTGGGGCTACTTTGGGTCACCAGTGGGGCTGTTCTGGGTGACACTGGGGCTGCTGCAGGGGTTTGCAGCCATCCCCTCTTGCAATGGCTGGTGGTGCTCACCTGCCTGACCCACACACTGGCCATTTCCTTCTCTTCCCTCTAATTACACTGTCTGAATCACCCAATTAAGGCCAGCGCCCTTCACCTCCTGCCTGGCCACCGTGCCCACTCTATGGTCCAGGTGCCACCCCAGATGGCAGCCCCCAAGTCCCACACACTCACTCAGTCCCACAGGGATGCCCCAGCATTTCCAAGTCTCCCTGTCTGTCCTTTGCTGCGTCAGCACAGGGATGGCTGTGCTGGCCCCACCCTGTCACCCTGTGGGATTTTTGGTTTCCCAATGTGGGAAGGAGCTCAAAGTTATGTCAAAACCCCCAGGGGGTGTCAGACTCATCCTGCTTTGCCGGGAATAAAGCTGCCCTTCCTGCTGCCGGCAGGGCAGAGGTGCTGCACCTTCAGCCAGGTAAGGACGGCTCCGGGATCAGCACCTTCAACTGCAACCAGGTGGGACTGGGATGAACTGGGATGAGTTGGGATGAGGCTCCTTACCCCAGCAGTGGGGGCTGTGGTGAAGTTTAAGGATGTGGAACAGCCTGGGGTGCCTGGAATGCTGGCAGTGGTGGATGGGGCTGGTGGGCAGTGAAGACACCCTGGTGGGGTAGTGGAGCTGGGTGATCGCTGGAGCTGGAAGAGGCAGGCTCACAGTGGTGAGATAGGATTTATCTTCTTTGGGAGTGGTGAGCTGGCAGACTGCCCACACCAGCTCTGCAACCTGCTCTGGGCAATGCCCACCATGACACACTGTCACACACCAGGACTTTGGAAGGATCTATATGTTTTTTTCCTCCACCTCAAACTCAAAATAGTGTTCTGAGTTCATCTCCCATCCCTGCACCCCTGTGACCCAGCATCAATCCTGGAAGAATGGGGACTGTGACACTGGAATTGTCCCTGCTGGCTGTGGCTCTCCTCCTGTGCCCAGCCACTGCCATGCTGCGCATCGGTGCCTTCAACATCCAGTCCTTCGGTGACACCAAGATGTCCAACAAGGAAGTGGCAGAGATCATCATCAATGTGAGTGCAGCCAGTGGACCATGGGGTTGTGTGCTGGGACAGACCCCAACTGGGCTCCTGTGTCAGAGACATGGGGATGTGGCTGAGGATGGGATGGCATCGCAGTGCTGGGGATGGCCTGGGTGGATGAAGGCTTGCTGGGGTGTCAGGCACAACTTACAGTCCCTCTGAGCCCTCCTTGGGGGCATCTGCCCTGGCTCCAAGGGACATGCAAGTCCCCATGGTGTTGAAGCCATGTCCCTGGCTGGGAGGTGGCTGGGAGAGTGGCCCTGAGCTGTGGCCCTCGGCCCCGCAGGTCCTGCGCCGCTACGACGTGGTGCTGGTGCAGGAGGTGCGCGACTCCGACCTCAGCGCCGTCACCCAGCTCATGGAGCAGCTCAACAGGTACAACAGGGGCTGGGACTGGGATGGCAGCACCAGCAGGGAAAGCCAGGTTGCCTGAGCAGTGAGAGGAAAAAAGTTACCCATCAACAGAGAGTTTATTTTTGGGAAAAAAAATAGGATATTAGGAGAAACGTGCTGGGGCAAGGAGGAGGCACTGAAAACAACACTGGGGATAACCCAGTGAAGGGAATGGGGATACAAGTGATACAAATCCCTTCTGAAAGCTGTAAGCTTACCAGAGCATGCAGGATGGAAAGGAACTACAGCTCTGGCAAGCTCTGTCTCCAAAATTCAACAGGACAGGGCAGAAGCAAGAGAGGGGGAGGAAGGGACAGGCAGACCTTGCACCCCAACACCCTGTGAGTGGCCAGGGCAACCCAGGATGGGCCCAGCAGTGGATGGTGCTTTGAGGGGGTGGTTCTGGTACCCTGGGAGGAAAAGGGGCTGCTGAGGTGGGCTAAAGCTGGCCACAGCAGGGTGGCAGCCCCTCCACCAGCTGGGTGCTGACCCAGTTTTGGGAGAGGGCACGGCTCAGGACCATGCGGAAGCTGCTGCTGCTGCCGTGTCGAAAGGCAGCTAATGCTCCTGAGCAGGTGTGCCCAGCCCATGTCCTCACCCCGTGTCCCCTCCAGCATGGTCACAAAGCAGCCAGGGCAGGGAGGGTGACGCTGGGTGCTGCAGAGCCCCAGGCTACTCACTGACCTAATTTAGCTCTGCTGCAAATGAAGGTAAGGAATGTGTCTGCAGAGAAAGGGTGACAGGAGCCGCCCCACGTCATGCTGTGCCCAAGGAGCCCCTGGGGGAGAGGCTTTGGGGGCTTCAGAGCTGCTCTATCTCATGTCACCCCACAACCAGGGCACTGTGAACCATGGGGACTCCAGAGCAGGACCAGCTGGTGCAAACCCTGGGGCCACCCAGCTCCCGGACATGCCAAAGCCAATCCAGGACGGTCCCAGCCACGTCACTGTCCTGCCTTTGTGTCTCTGCAGTGCATCCACATCCCAGTATGACTACGAGATCAGCGGCCCCCTGGGACGGGAGAACTACAAGGAGATGTACCTGTTTATCTACAGGTAATGGGGCTGGCAGTGCTGCAGTCTGTGACATGGCACTGCAGGGCCACCAGCACCACGGAGGGGACACAGGGGCTGTGCCAAGTCCCAGGGTCACCATCCTTTTGTTGCCACAGGACAGATGTTGTGTCTGTGGTGGACACCTACCAGTATGAGGACCCCCAGGATGTCTTCAGCAGGGAGCCATTCATCCTGAGGGTCTCAGCACCCAGCACCAGTAAGTGGGGGAACAAGTGGCCCTCATGGGTTGTGGCATGGGGTGGCTGTAGGGCTGACATCCCTCTCTCCCCTGGCAGAGGTGAAGGAGTTTGTGCTGGTGCCCCTGCACTCAGCCCCACACGATGCTGTTGCTGAGATTGATGCACTCTACGATGTCTACCTGGCCATCATCAACAAGTGGGGGACTGATGTGAGTGTCACCAGCACTGGGGGGGACACAGAGGTTGGGGGACTGATATGAGTGTCACCAGCACTGGGGGGGACACAGAGGTTGGGCACTGAGCCTCAGGGACTGTCTGACCCACACTGGGACCCTGATTCGAGGCGGGCGCAGCCAGTGCAGGAGTGGTGGGGTGAGAACCCTGTTCCTGCTCCGTGACAGGGTGGTCCCTGCCACCCCCATGGGAGGGCTGGTGGCAGGAACAGCCCACCACCACATCTCACATCTCCCCTGCAGAACATGATGTTCCTGGGGGACTTCAATGCCGACTGCTCCTACGTGCAGCCCGGTGACTGGCCATCCATCCGCCTGCGCACCAGCGACATCTTCAAATGGCTGATCCCCGACAGTGCCGACACCACCGTGGGCAAGTCAGACTGTGCCTATGACAGGTCAGCACTGCCACCACGGCACCACTGTCCCCTTCCCTGGCATCACTGTCCCCTTCCCTGGCACCCAGGGACCCCCTGCACTGCCAGCAGAGGCAGCAGGGGCACCCACCATCCACGCACATCTCCCCTGCAGGATCGTGGTGTGTGGCAGCAAGCTGAAGAGAAGCGTCCTGTCCAACTCGGCTGGTATCTACAATTTCCAGCGTGCTTTCCATCTGGACCAGGAGGAGGTGAGCCGGATCACACATCTGGGGCTCTAGCAGGCACCAAAGCTGAGCTGGCCCAGCCTGCAGGGCTGTCCTTGTCTCTTTGAGGGGCTCAAGGTGACAAGGGACCCAAAGGTAGAAACAGGACAAGGGATTTGGGGTCATTGCCTGTCCCCATTGGGAAGAGAGGAGATGCACAGGGCTTTTTATTGTCTTCCATGGGCAAGACTCAAGGTATGGGGTAACTCAAGCCAACCTTCAACAACCCATCACTGGCACAGAGCCCCTAGATGAGACATGGGGGCTTGGAGGGGAGGTGGCCCCCTGCCAGTGTCCACCCCAAGCCACAGCTGGCCACCTCTCCATGAGAGCCTTGTGTGTTGAGTGACTTGGGGCTGGGGACAGTGTGCCCCCTCCAGCACACAGAAGGTTCTGGCAGGGCAATTGACTACCCTGTGAGCCCCAGTAGCAGAGTGTGGGGTGAGTGGCTCACTGAACATCTCCCACCTCTTGTCCTCCTCCAGGCCCTGGCAGTCAGTGACCACTACCCAGTCGAGGTGAAGCTGGCAGCCTGAGCTCCTCCTGCAGCCACAGACCAGGATCCAGCTCCAGCTCCCACCACCAATCCCCATGAAGGTGTTCCACTCAGCCCCATCCACAAGTCCTATGCATGGGCTGCCCCAGATCCCAGTCTGGAGAAGGATAGCAGCTGGCTATGCCCAGAGCCCACCACGAACCAGAGCCTGGGGACAGGCCACCAGCCAGGACACTGTGACCACAGACAAGCCATGGAACAAAGCATCCATCTCCTACCTCATTGAAGATTTATTGACAAACCTCATTTCACGATTAACTGTTGGACAGGAGGGAGGACATCCAAGGACCGTCAGGCTCGGGCCACGGCGTGTTGAGACCCTGTCCCTGTCCATTCCTTGGGGGGCTGGGTGGGCTCTCCCTGCCCTTGGGGAAGGCAGCAGTGGTGTCAGGCACTCTACAGGCACAAAGGGAAGGGGCAGCTGGCTGGCTGTGGGAGCAGGTGGCACGTCACCGACTGCTGGCACTGCGGGTGGCTTCGCTGTGAGACCAACAGCTCCTGCAGCGGTTCAGAGGGTGACTCGACCTCCCAGGGACCAGCTGGACCCTCAGCTCTTCCTCTTCTTCAGCATCTCCATGTACATGCGAAGGGACTTCTGGATGGACTCTTTTGAGACGAAGCTGATGAAGTTCTTGATGTCTTCCTCCCGGTGAGCTACCAGGCGGTCCAACACCGCCTTCCTCATCATGGTCTTGGTGAGCTGGCGGGCATGGTCTGCAGAGAGGACAGCAAGGATGAGCAACATCCTGGTCTCACCCCTGACCAGCTCTCAATGCCACCAAATGCAGGTCTAATGGGATAGTTCACACAGCAAAGTGCTCTTGAAAGCAGCAGGGAAAGGAGTAAGAAAAAAACCCATCAGCTGGGAGCTGAACTGGATAAATTCTCACACAATAAATTATGGTTGTACTGCTCAGTGGGGAAATGACTGATCTACTGGCAAAGATGACAAAAGTTTCATACCTCCTTCTCTCTGTGCTCTCCAGAGCCCAATATCCACCTCCAATACATACCAGCAACCAAACAAAATTCCTTCTTATTTGAAACTGCTGTGGCTCTAAGTTCCCCTGAACCAACCCCTTCAATCCCTGCAAGACAGTTCTGCTCCTGCCAACCATGCTGTACAAAGCCAGCAACACTTCCCTTGAGCTCATCCCTGGGCCTGTGCCGCTCCACATGGAGATGTGGATGCTGCTGGAGCAGCAGGGGCTGGTGGAGCTGGCTGAGGCCTTGAGCACATATCTGCTCACACCCTCACAGAGCCAGGTGCACACACCCCTCACAGAGCCAGGAGCAGTGATGTGCAGCACATCTGGGGCACAGATGTTTTATTCATGCACTTTGTGACAATGAAATAAGGACTGACCCCCTCCATCCAGCACACTGGGAACCCCGAATTGCTCCAGCATCCAGGTGCTGAAGCCTCCTCCAACCAGACACGGGTCTGATTTAGGGGAAAGATCCTCACGGGACCTCCTGGAAGTCAGGAGAGGGCACAGCTGAGATTTGCTCCCTAGTCTGGGGGGTGAGGTGTCACTCTAACACCAGGACAGCAGGGAGGAGAGGTGGCATGGGCAGATCTGTGGAGAGCCCTCTGCCAGCCCAGGAGCCTTGTGCTGCAGCCATGGAGCAGCCCAAACACACGATGCCTGTGCTGTCTGCCTGTCCTCATCCACAGCCCCATCACTGCCATCCAGTGTGCCAAGAGTTGATTCAGACCATGAACCAGCCTGGCAGCCACCCAGGAGCTCTCACCCAGCCTGTTCACTCAGCTCCATGGCAGCTTTCCTGGGCTAACACCTCCACTGACAGACAGAGAGATTCAGTTTGTCTGTGGAGCTCAGACACCTCCAGACTGACTCAGCAGGGCTGGCAGGTTGAGCTGAGCTGGAGACACGTGCCCTGAACATTAGCACAGTGTCCCTCTCCTTTAGCCCAAGGCTGCTGGGCTGAGCTTTCCTACCTCCCAGCCATCCAAACTTCACCTTTCAATGGAAACTGTTACACTGTTAGCTCCCAGGCACCAGCACTTCCCGCTCAGACCAGGTGCCCTCCTGTTCTGCCAGAGCTTTACCAGGAAGGGCCAGCCACTGTGCCATGACAGCTGCAGCCTTCTCCATGAGCTTCTCCTCTGGCACCAGCTCATCCACGAGGCCCAGCTTGTGGGCTTCAGGTGCAGGGTGGAGGGAGCCCAGCTGGAGGGAGCGTTCAGCAATTCGGTGTCCCACAACATTCACAAACGTGTCCTTAAACCTGCAAGAGATGGGAGGGAAAGCCATGCTCAGGGGCAGCTCACCTGGACACCAAGAGCTGACAGCACCCTGGTCCCACTCCCCAGGCTCAGGGCTCTGAACAGCAGCTGTGGGCTCAGTCATGATGTGAAAATGGTGTGAGAAGAGCCATTTTTGGGAGTACCCTGAGAGAGTTCTCTCTCCTCTGTAAGAAAGCTGCTCTTTTTACTCTCAGTGCCTGTGGGTACCCACTTGCTGTGACTGAAAGCTCCTTCCCAACAGTACATTTACACATTCCTAGGGCAAACAAGGGCATGTGTGTCAGTGTCTTGGTGCCTCTATGCTTTCAGAGATCTCCACACTGTGGGATTTTGCAGGTACACAGTGTGTACTCAGAGAAAAGCCTATTCCCAGACTGAGCCTGACCCATGAGACCTCCCAGCACCAGTTCTGGAGCTAATTGCAGGGCCAGAACTGGGGTCCTTGGTGCAGGATGTGAGAACATTCTGCAGCCTGAAAGCTTTTCAGATACCTGCAGGACAGGACAGAAATGAGGTGTCATCTCCTGCAGCTGCAAATACCTGACCCCTGACACACAAACCACACCACCATGACCAGCCAAACTGACTAATTAACGACTTCGAGATGAATTCTTTCTAGAGATCTACACATGATATTACAAGTGGGAGGCAGTGTCCTACCAGAAGGGAGCCACGATGCCCAGCTGGGCCTCGTTCAGGCCGATGCTGAATTTGGGGTTCTCTGCCATGATCCTGTAGTCACACGACAGGGCCATAAGGCAGCCCCCGGCCGGGCTGGACCCCTGGCAGAGAGAAGGACACAGTGAGACCAGGACATGGTTACAAACACCCCCAGCCCTGCTGATCACTCCAGAGCACAGAAGACACCAGGAAGACAGAGCAGATGTCCCCCAAATTTCTGATCACCTGATTCAAAACAGTTCTAAAGAAGGTTTCTGATGTTTATCAGGGTTTCATAGAGCCACAGGAGGGTTTGGGTTGGAAGGCACCTTAAAGCTCATTTCATTCCCAGCCCCTGCTACAGGCAGGGACACCTTCCACTAGATCAGGTTGCTCAGAACTCCATCCAGCCTGGCCTTGGACACTTCCAGGGATGGAGCAGCCACAGCTTCTCTGGGCAACATGTTCTAGGGCCTCACCCCCCTCACAGGGAAGATTTCCCTTCCATCTTTTCCACAGCTCAGTGCTGCTCAGCCCTGCACAGGATGCCTGAGAGAAAACCCAAGTGCCTTCAGGGGGGGCTGTGGACAGACACCACCGTGAGCTGCCAGGGCAGCACCTCCCTGGAAAATGAAAACAAGACACCAAAAATGTAATGACCCATCCATGGGCATGGAGACTCCAGCAGCACTTTCCTGTTGGCCAAGAACCCCAGCTGGAGGAGCAAAACCTGCTGGAAATGCTGAAATGTAACCCAGCAGTGCCTGCAGCTTACACAGAGCCTGCAGCATCCCACGCTCCCATACCTTCCCACACCCCACAGAACTGACAGACACCAGTTTTGCCTGAACACCCCAACAGACACATCCCTGGATGAATTCCAGCCTGGTTTTTCAGCTGTCCCTGCCCACACAGCCCAGAGCAGCCACAGCAGGTGACAATGCCACCCTGAGGAAGGTGGGCACAAGGGACCTACGTTGACTGCAGCCACTGTGACCATGTTGGAGCCATAGAGCCGCAGCCACATCTCCTGCACTGCTCTCCAGAACTCAGTGTAGTGCTCCATGCTCTTCCCACACATCTCAGTGATGTCCAGGCCAGAGGAGAATATTTTGGGAACAGCCTGGAATTGGAAAAGACAGAGGTCACTGAGAGTCACAGGGAAGGAAGGACCCATTAGCTCTCAGCCTGGCAGTTGGAGGAAGGGAAGGTGATGAATATGTGCTATAAATCAGGGTCTTTTGGGGTTCTGAAAATATCTCCTCAGTGCTCCCACAGCCTGCATTATCCCATTACCATGGCATGCAGTGCTGGGACCCTGCTTGCAACACAATTTGTTATTGTCATGGTGCCTGTGTGAGTACATCACCCACACAGCACAAAACCCTGTCCTGTCCCATTGCCAGGCATCACCTTGTCCCCACACCACATCTGAAAATAAGCACTGGCATCTCCCAGCAGCTCCCTGTGGGTGAGCCAGGAGACGTCACAGGATGTGTCAGGTTGGCAGATAACCAGATTTGATTTGATTTTCATGACAAAGCACAACACTTGGTTGTCATTCCTCTGCTAGAAAAGGGCACAGAAGAAAGATCATGGCCCTTCCAAGAGCCCCCTCCCCTCCTCCCTGAGCCAATCCAAGGTGCCTGGGGCCCTCCCTTGCCAGTGACCCTTACAGAGGTGATGATCACACCACGGCAGGCCCGGTTGTTCTCCAACTTCTCCAGGCTTATGGAAAACTCTGTGAGGAACTCCAGGCTGAGGCTGTTCACTGGGGGACTCTTGAACTTCATCATGGCAACACCTGAGCAGGATAAGCACAGAGACATCAGACTCCTCCCCAGCTGCTCACACTGCCCTGCCCAGGGAAGCTTCACCCACCTCCCTGTCTCCCTCACCAAACTGTGGCTTCCTACTCCCACTCAACAACATTCCTGGCTGTTTAAAAGTTTCCAGAGCAGCAGAGCCAAGGGCAAGGTCCTATCTTTGCCCAAATCCACCCACAAGCCAGGGTCGCTCAGGGGGTGGTGGACTGGAGCACAGACCAGACCATGCATGGTGGCACCCCACGTGTCCCAAAGTCCAGTCACCTTCTGGGTCACAGTGCCCAGCAGTTCCCTTCTCTCTGGCCTCAGTGGGGAAGGTCGAGCCTGTGGCTTCTGTCACAGCAAGCAGCCTGTGTCCAGGGGTCACACACCTGCTGTGAGCCTGTCAGCACCAGGGAAGGGCTCTGAGCCCTTGTCCCTGCCCACACTGCACTACCCTACCCAAGATGTTCTCCTTGACTGCTGCAGCCATGGCCACCTGGGAACAGCAGAAGGACACATCCAGACACCTGAAAGCAGGAGCTGGGAAGCCACAGGAAGAGGCCTGGACACCTTTATTCAGTGCAAGGACATAAGCACGTGACAGCTATTCCTGGTAGCCAGGCCACAGAAATTCCCAACAGCTCTTCCCTGATGGAGCACTGCCACTCAACCAGGTGCCCAAAACAGGGACCCCCAGAGAGGGGACAATGCACAGGCAGGGGACAATGACAGCCAGGATTTGTCTGTAGCACCAACCACCTGAAGTGCCCACAACTGGCGCGACTCCCAACCCCAAGTGCTTCTCCCTGAGCCCCCAAAGCAGCTGCAACACCTGGGGCTTTGGTGACTTTCCATGCCCAGAGCCGCACATGCCACGGGACAGGGGTGGAAGGGATGTCCCCACAGTGCCCGTGGGTCGAGGGTGACCCCGCGGCCGTGCCCCCCGCCGTACCTGAGCTCTCGTCCAGCTCCACCTGGATCTTGTTGTTGCTGAAGGAGCGGCACGGGGCGAGCGGGAGGCCCGGGGGCTGCAGGGGGCTGGGGGACGGCCGGCTGGCCCTGTCCCACGCTGGGAGGCGGCAGCACAGGGGCAGCACACCTGGGGACACAGACAGGTAAGGACGGGAAAGGCACAGCCCCCACAGGTGTGAGGGGCGCTCCCCAAAACCGCTCTGCACGGACACGGAGGGACACGGGGACACCCTGACCCGCTCAGGGAGGGTACAGGGACACCCCACCCCTCGGCAGGGGGACACGTGGAACACCCTGACGGTAAGGGAGGGACACAGAGAGGAGCGAGGGCTCGGGGACAGCCGAGCCCGCCGCAGGAGCGGTCGGGGCAGGGTCCAGGCGCACCTGAGCGGCCGATCCTACGGGCGAGGGCTGCAGCCGCCATCTTGTGCGGGCTCAAGGGTACGGGGCGGAGCTAAGGAGAGGGCGGGGCCCGCGGCGGCACCTGAAGTCACGCCCACTGCTGTAAAGCTCCGCCCACTTGGGGCGCTGCTGCGCACGCGTGCTGCCCCCTCGTGGTGGCTCTGCGGCAGGGCCCCGTCCTGTGGACACTGACCGCTCCGTGCGACCTGACCTGACCTGACCTGTCCTGTCCTGTCCTGTCCTGTCCTGTCCTGTCCTGTCCTGTGCTGTCCTGCTGGCACTGACCGCTCCATGCAGCCTGTCCTGTCCTGCGGACACTGACCGCTCCGTGCGACCTGTCCTGTCCTGTCCTGTCCTGCCGGTACTGACCGCTCCGTGCGACCTGTCCTGTCCTGTCCTGTCCCGTCCTGTCCTGTCCTGCCCTGTCCTCTCCTGCCGGCACTGACCGCTCCGTCCGACCTGTCCTGTCCTGCCGGCACTGACTGCTCCATCCGACCGGTCCTGCCCTGCCCTGCCCTGCCCTGTCCTGCCAGCACTGATTGCTCCGTGCGACCTGTCCTGTCCTTTCCTGTCCTATCCTCCTGGCACTGACCGCTCTGTACGACCGGTCCTGCCTTGTCCTGTCCTGTCCTGCCAGCACTGACCACTCCGTCCCGTCCTGCCCTGTCCTGTCCTGCCAGCACTGATCTCTCCATCTGACCTGCTCTGTCCTGTCCTGTGGTGTCCTGCCCTGCCCTGCCCTGTCCTGTCCAGTCCTGCTAGCACTGATCACTCCATCCCCCCTGTCCTGTCCTATCCTGCCGGCACTGACCACTCCGTCCGACCTCCCCTGTCCTGTCCTGCCGGCCCTGCCCAGCCTGTCCCCCCTGCCCCACATCCAGCCGCGTGCCCAGGATCCCCCGCACACCTTTCCTTTCACAGCCGAGCACCCCCGGCCCGGCCCCAGCCGCGGAGCCCCGGGAGCTCTGGGCCGGGGCCAGCCGCCCCCGCAGAGCGCCGGGAGCCCCGGTGCGGGGCCGTGCCAGCGGTGCCTGTGGATCTCATCAGCGGTGGAGGCTGCCCGGGGGGACACCAGGGGGGCCAGGGCCGGCCTTGCCGTGCAGGCAGAAAGCGTCCGGCGGCAGGATGGCAGGGATGGCACTGCCCCTCTGCCTGATCCTCGCTGCTGCCCTGCAGGGCGGCCTGACCCGGGCCCCGGCGCCCCCTGGCCCGCCCCGGCCCCCTGCTCCTGCGGCTGCGGCGCCTGGAGGAGCAGGTGGGTGCCCGGCGCGGGGACGGGGTGCTGCCAGCCTATGCCAGGGGGACACCCAGCATTTTGGGCAGGGCAGGGACTCGGCACGAGGCCGTGGGTTCGCCCCACATCATCCCACTCCCTTGCAGTTTCTCCGGCTCCAGGAACTGACAGTGAACCATCTCCAGAGCATCGCCAGCAACTACAACATCTCCTACAACATCGATGGACGTTTCCAGGCTCTGGCCGAGCAGGCGGAGGCGGCCGACGCTGCCCGGGCCGCCCTGGGTGCCGAGCTGGCCCGCCTGGCCACTGCTGGCCGGAGGCTACGCCGCAGGCTGAAGAGGCTGGAGGGGACGGTGGGTGCCCTGAGCCCCCCACAGCCCCTGCTCACCCACCCCCCGGCCGCGCTGGTGGAGGCTGGCACCAACCCGCACGGTGTGCCAGACACCGCCCGGAGCCGGGGCAGGCGGCCGGAGCAGCAGCCCCCGGGCCAGGCTGTCCTCAGCACCCCCAGCCCTCGCCCCCCGAAGACGCGGCGGTGGCAGCAGCACCGGCAGGAGGAAGGGCACTGGCTGCCCGCTGCTGCCGGGCCTGGGGGAGCGCCCCGGGAGGATGAGGAGAGCCCTGAGGATGCAGCACCAGCACCCCCTACCGTGGTATCGATGCTCCCCACCGTCACCACGGCTCCCCAGGAGCAGCCCCCAGCCCCCCGGCAGCCGGGACAGGGCAGGCACAGCCCCCCCGCCGCGGTGCCCGCCTCCCCCGCCTGTCGCACCGGAGCCGTCCTGCTCTTCCCCGACCCCTCCGCTGGGCACGGGGCCGTCCTGGGGCTGGGCCCGCACCGGGGGCTGCGGTCGGTGTCGCTCTGTGCCTGGCTGGCCACCCCAGCCCCTCGCCTCGGTGCTCTCCTCTCCTACGCCACCGGGGACGGGCGCAGCGAGCTGGCCGTGCTTGGCCACGGTGGGGATCGCCCCGGCTCTGCACGGTTCATCCTGGGGCACGGGCAGTTTCGGGAGCTGCCGGTGGCACCGCTCCTGGACGGCAAATGGCACCACCTGTGCCTCACCTGGTCCTCGGGCCAGGGCCGGTACCGCTTCTACGTGGACAGGAGGCTGCTGGCTGCCGGCTCCGGCTTCCAGCAGGCTATGGAATCCCCGCTGGTGGCTCGCTGGTGCTGGGCTGGGGGCAGCACGGCCCCAACATGGACCTGGGCACTGAAGAAGCTTTTGTGGGTCACCTGGCTGGCTTCGCTCTCTGGAGACGGGCTCTCCTGCCCGGGGAGGTGGCCAGAATGGCGACAGGGCGGGGGCTGCCCCGCGGCCCCCTCCTCACGCTGGCCGATGCCTCCTTGCGGGGCGGGGTGCGGAGGGTGGCGTGTCCGTGCCTCCAGCGCTGCCTCTGACGAGGCTGACAGCGGTAAGGGTCACGGCTGGCTCACGGTGCCGCTCCCGACACGAGCTGAACCCTCCCGGGGTGATGGGACACCCAGCAGGGAGCGCGTCTCAGAACCGCCACCACCGAGGGAGGAAAAGGGTCTTGGCAGCCAGAGGTGGGACCAAAGGCAGAGGTCACCTGCTCCTAGAGGATGCACAGCTCATGGTTCCTATTAAAACGCTCCGAACGTTAGAGAAACCCAATTTATCTCTGTGCTGCTCATTCACTGCCGCCCTCGGTGCCGCTCACAGCCGGGCAGGAGCTGCTCAGCCCGGGCAGCCCGAGCGGGTGGCGCTGCTCGTTCCCTGCCGCTGATCAGAGCAGGGGAAGCGGAGCACGGGACAGCCGTGACCGGGGGGAGCCAGCTCCGCCGCCGCCAGCGGTGCCGTGAGCTACCCGTGCCCGCGGGGCTCCTGGCGGGGCAGGGCTTCGGCCCGAGCTGTGCTGCTCCATAAGGCCAAGCACACTCTGGGGAATTCTGTGCCTGGAGAGCTGGAGCAGCGTCGGCTCCGGCCGTTCCCGGAGTGCCGTGTTCCCGGAGGGCTGGGTGTGCGTGGGGCAAAGCCTCGCAACCTCTCGGGCCGCCGCCACTGGGGTCCCGCTCAGCCCATCCTATCCTATCCTATCCTATCCTATCCTATCCTATCCTATCCTATCCTATCCTATCCTATCCTATCCTATCCTATCCTATCCTATCCTATCCTATCCTATCCTATCCATCTATCCTATCCTGTCCTGTCCTGTCCTAATCCTATCCTATCCCGTTCCGTTCCGTCCCGTCCCGCCGCGGCTCCGGGCGCGGCCTCCCCCTCGAAACTACAACTCCCATGGTGCCTCGGGGCGCCTCCGGCCGCCCCGACGGGCACGTGATGGCGGCGGTCACATGACCGCGCGGCGGGGCAGGCCCGGCGGAGCCGCCGCTGCCGCCGCCGCCCCCGCCCCGCATGGCCAACGTCGCTAAGAAGGTGTCCTGGTCCGGCCGCGACCGCGACGACGACGAGGACGGGCGTGCTGGCGAAACCACCCCGCTGCTCAACGGTAGCGGCCCGGGTGCGGCGGGCAGCGGCCGGCAGGTGGGTCCCGCCCCCGGGAGCGGGGGCTCCGCGCCGGAGGGAGCACGGAGAGGGCCGGGCCGGGGCTGTGGGCCGAGTGTGCGCCCCCTCCCCTGTCGTGTTCAACCGCGTTCGTTGCCCCGGGGCTGGGCGGGGGCGGTCGGGGTCGCTCCGGGCTGGGAAAGCAGAACCGGCCGGGCCGGGGGGAGCCATGGCCGGGGCACGGGGCACTCACGGGGGAAAAACTGAGCTGGGGCTGAGTCAGTGCCCAGCCGGCTCCATCCCTGCTGCTCCCCCGCCCTGGGACGGTCCCTGGCAGCAGCACCGTACACTGAGCAGGGCCCTGCTCCTGCCCGCTGGGGCTGCTCCTCATTCAGGGAATCACGGCGTGGATTAGGTTAGAAAAGGTCTTAAAACCCATCCTGTTCTACCTCTGCCATGGGCAGGGACACCTTCCACTAGGCCAGGGTGCTCCAAGCCCCATCCAGTGTGGCTTTGAACACTTCCAGGGATCCAGGGGCAGCCACAGCTTCTCTGGGCACCCTGTGCCAGGGCCTGCCCACCCCCATTTCCTACTGATATCTAATCTAATCTTCTTTTGTTTCATTTGAAGCCATTCCCCCTTGTCCTGTCTGTATCTGTCCATGTAAAATTAATTTGTGCTAAATGAATTTCTGTTAAAAATGTCTTTCTGTGAGAGCCTGATGCCTGACATGCTGCTGATCACCAGGTAGGGCTCAGACACGAGAGCCTCCAACACTGCAGTGGTGCAGGGTGTCCTGTGGGATGGATGGAGCTACTCTGGCAAAAAGCAGGTCCGAGGTGGGCCTGTCACAGAGGGAGGCCAGTTCCTTCCAAGTTCTCCTTCCAGTTTTCCTTCCAAGTTAATTTGGGGTAATTAAGTGAGGAGAACTTCTCTCCAGTGTGCCCTCAGGCCACCTGCCTGGTGTTCTCTCCCCCTCTTGCAGCTCAGCGAAGAAAACTGAGGCACTCAGCAGCTGTTCCAGAGTGAAGCTGAGGGTGCTGGGCTGGGCTGTGGATGGGAGGGCAGGGTGGGACCATGGAGCACTTTGTGCCAGCACCAGGTGGGACAGGCATTGCTTCCAGGTGGCATCCTAGAATTCCCTGTGGAGAGTTTTCTGGGAGGCCTGAGCTTAGACAGGGAGGAGCAGTGCCAGACTGTGGCAGCTGTGAGCAGGGTTGTCTGGCCCAGCATGATTCTGTGCTGCCCTGCTCCTGGGCAAGTCAGAACATCGGGCTAATTAGAGGGAAATGCAGGGCTCGTTAGGCTGGGAGAGCCTTGTGAGTGCTCTGGGAGCAGGGAATGGCAGCTGCAAGGAGGCAGCTGTGCCATGGCAGCTGTTCTGGGGTGAAAATAAAAGGAATCCTGCTTGGCAGTGCAACAGGACCTCGTATATTTACAGTACATGGGGAGTTCTGGGGGTTTGGAGGGTGTTAGAGCAGGGATTAACCAGATCTCATGGCTGGGGGTCATTGGGGAAGGCTTTTCCTGGTGGTTTGGAAGAAGTGCCTGAGGCCTGCTGCAGCAGGGGCAGTTGGAGGTGGACACCCAGCCCTGCCAATGTCATTTATTGTCACAGTGCAGGCAGCTCAGGTGTCAGCTGTGACATGGCACTAGTGGCATTTTCCTTGGCCAGGAGGAGAGGGAGCACCTTGCTGGAGCTCCAGAGCACAGGTGCCCCTGGCAGTGGCAGCTGGGGTGTCTCTGCAGGGCTGGGGCTGTATTTTGGTGTTGGGCAGTGCCTCTCCCTGTGCCCCAGATGACTTTCAGTTGTGTGGATTGAAGCAGGAAGGCAGGACAGCTTTGGGGGAGAGATAAAGAGAGGCTGGGGCTGCTTAGCTCAGGGGAGATTTAAAACTGGGTTGTGGTAATAAAATAAAAACGTCCCCTAACATCACTTGTTCCCTTTGTCACGTGCTTGTTAAATGGAAATGAAAGTGATCTTAAGGCGCCCAGAGGAAACACGGGGCTGCAGCTCCAAGCTGAGAGGGACTGAGATGGAGTTCTGCTGGGTGGGAGGTGAGGAGAGGCTGGATGAACACCCCTGTGGCTGTGGAGGGGTGTGAGGGGCCTGTCCCTGAGGTCTGCTCTGCTTGGGGCCAGCTGGGCTGGCCAAGCCTTCATCCTCTCACAGGGTTTTCTGATGCCTGGAGCACAGCAAGGGGTGAGAGGCAGTTGTGTCTCTGAGCACTGTGCCTGCTGGGGGCTGTCCCTCTCCTCAGCCACGTGTGGTGGTTCTCAGGCTGGGAAGTGGGTGGAAAATGTTAGTAAGAGCAGCCAATTTCCATCATGAGCCATTTTTTGTGAAGGAACGTTTCTCCTTCGCTACCATCAAAGATATTTGTGCTGAAGTGCCTTGACTTTGGGGTTGGTTTGAAGCTCCTGCTTCAAAGGGTGCCTGCAGCAAGGGCTCACCATCATGAAAACCAGGCTGCTGCTGGGCAGGGTGTCCTTCTTAGCCCCTGTGTGTTTATCCTGCATCTCTGGATGTTGCTGGTCTCATTTTCTTCCATCTCAAGTAACGAGGTGCACAAAAGTGGCCAGTCAAGAAATCTTGGTGGGAGGAGGCAGAAAAAGGGAAGTGTGAGTGCTGGGTGAGCCCTGATTCCTGGCAGATGGGCTGTAGATTGCACACCCCAGGTTGCTGGCAGAGAGGCTGCTTGTGCCTGCCCTTGTGAGCCTGGAGGTGACTGCCCTGGGGTGGTGGCAGGAGCCTCCCCCAGCACGGGAACTTCAGGAAGTTTTCTGCAGGTTGCTCAAGCTATCGGGGGCTGTGGCAGTGCCTCATCCTTGTGTGCTCCTGTGCCAGGGGAAAGGCCAGGGCAATGCCAGCATTTCCCATCCTGGTGGAGGTGAGGGTCAAGCAGGAGCTGTGCCCTGGCAGTGGCAGCAGGAGCCTGGAAGCAAAAGCCGAGTGGTGACACCTTGGGGAGAGTCTGGGTGTTTTCTCCCCTGTTGTGAGCCTGGAGGTGAGGAGCCCTGTTCTGTCCTGCTGTGAGGCATTTTGGGGATGATGCTGGGTGTGTTTGAAGCCTGTCCCAGCTGTGGCTGTGCGTCAGAGGAGGGGGGTTCAAAAGCCCTGCAGCTCATCTCCACTGTTCCCTGACAGAGCCAGTGACAGGGTCCTCGTGCTGGTGACACACCAGTGACACAGCCTGGAGTCTTCCACCCAGGCTGGTACGAGGGGCAGAGTGTTCTGAAGCCAAGAGGGGCCCTGGGGGCTGGAAATCCTCCTCCTTCCCTCCCACAGCTTCTGTGGTCTGTGCTGGGCTTTATCTCATCGATAACGCAAAGTCACGTGCTGCCAGTTCCTTACTGAGCACAGGGTGGTGACAAGGGACAGTGTCCAGGGGCCTCTCCTCATGCTGGGTCCTGTCCTGCAGGCTCATCCCTGTGGAAATGGGCTGTGGAGCAGAGGCAGACACTCCCTGTTGATGGCTCTCCAGAGCAATGTTTGGGGGCCTGGCTTGGTCACTGTGCACACAGCTGGGGTTGGATCCTGGGGAACCCCCAGCCTGGCCTGGGTCATGGAGATCATGCATCCAGGGCATGACTGGAAGGTGGTGGTTGAGATCTTCTGCTAGATTTTTTTCATGTTGAGGTTGATCCTCAGTTTGCTCTTGCTGGTCTCAGAGTGGGTGCCAGCATGACAAAGGGGAAGAGGAGCTCAGGAGTCCCTGAGGGGGCCACAGCCACGAGCTCCAGTCCAGCCCCTGCTCAGAGCAGATCCCTGAGGGACACACCCAGAGGAGCTTTGGGAACTACTCTGCACCCTGTTTGGTCCCAAGTTCAGTGTGTCACCAGCCACAGGGTGAACGTTTGGCTCTGATATCTGAGCAGAAGTTCTCTTACTGCAGTTTATCCACTGCTCCTTGTCCCATCAGTGCAAAGCTTCAGGGAAGTCTGGCTTTGTCCTGTCTGTAACCCCTTGTTGGGTGTCTGGAGATGCCATGAAGAACTCCCTGAGAAGCACCAGCTTCTCCTTGTGTATCTTGCCATGTTCTCCAGCCCCTAACTCTCTTGCTGAGGTCACTTTCTGTGCCTTTTCTGTCCCAGGAAGCCCAAACTGGATGCCAAGTCCCAGGTGTGCTATTGCAGGTGCCAGGGGGAGGTGTGGGATCCCTTCCCCAGACCTTCTGGCAGTGCTCTGGCACCCCCCAGGAGGGGGTTGGCCACCTCCCCTCCAGGTCTGACACCTCTTCCCTCACCCACCAGGTCACTGCAAGACTTTCTCAACTAAGCTACTTCCTGACCATTGGGACTCCTCCATTCCAGGTGCAGGGCTTTGTATTTGCCTCTCTTGCATTTGAGGGCCTTCCCTGCAGCCTGGCGAGGTCCCTTGGAGGAGCAGCCCTGCCTGCCAACATTCCTGCCCACTAACACTGATGATAACTTATTTTAATTCAGACCAAGGCTCCAGACATCTCTTTGCAGAGCTCAGGATGAAAGGATGAAATTACCTTTACCACCCAAATGGGCTGAGGGCTGGGTGCTCGTGTGCCACTGGCAGAGTGAGGCTCAGAGTGTCCCAGAGCCTCTCCTGGGGCAGGAGAGCTGTTAACCCCTCTGTGCCCTCTGGGCTTTGGCAGCAGTGCATGCTTTTATGTGCAGATAATCACAGCACAGTCACACCAACATCACACGTCCCCAGGATCAGCAGCTGCCTTGGCTGAGTTTGAAAACATCCCAAGGAGGGCATTGCTCAGTGAGTCTTTGAGCTGTGCACAAATAACCTTTTCTCTTGGCTCAGGCTGCCTGAATCTCTCCTTTTTCTCTTGTCCTTCTTGGGTGCTGCTGGAAGTAGCTCTTTCCTGCCCTCCTGGCATGTGATCCCTGTGGTGGTGAGACAGGAGCCAGGCCTCTGCTTGCAGATGCCACAGGGGTGCCAGGACTCAGGGGGAGGATATTAAAAATGTGCTGCTTGTCTAAGTTCAGCTTCAGGTTCCACTGCACCTCCTTTCCCTGCATCTGTCCTTGTGTCCTGCTGGTGCTCAGTCAATGGGGAGTTGAGCTGCTGTGCCCTGACTGCTCTGTGCACAGGGAAGGAGGGAACAGGGTGGGATGTCACTGGTTCAGCCACATTTGGTGTGTCTGCAGGCCCCCTTGCTAAGAGAAGGAGAATTTTCCCTGAAGGGCTGGTCCTGCCTGAGGGACACAAGGGACATGGCATGAGTGACATTTTCCATCTCCTTGATCTTGCCTGGATGTGTGGCACCTACAGGAGCCTTAAATCCTTGTGCTTCCTCAGTCCTAGTGCAGGTGTGTTCTTTTGCAATGTGTCCTTCTCTCTCCCTGGGCTGGTGAGGGCCTGGCTGGAGCCTCAGCTGCCTCCAGAGCAGCTGGGCACTGGCAGGCACTGGAACAGGCAGTTCTTGTATCCAGCTCATGACCCTAAATTCAGGGAGGTGACAGCACCTCCCAGCTCTTAGAAATGCACTGTGGTCTGCTCTGATTGCTGGGAAAAGGCTCCACCTGGATCCTTTCCACTGGGAGTGTGGAGCTATGAGGGACCAGAAGCAAAGCCCAGGCTGGTTTTGCCAAACCAGTGTGTGGCAATGGCAGCATGGAGCACTGGGGGCTGGAACTGCTGGGGGCTAAAGGGCACCAGAGAGGGCTTGAGAAGCTGGGGCAGAACCCATCTGCAGGTCAGGGAGTGAAGGGGAATGTGGAGCAGAGGGAAAAAAGGGAAAATAGGTCAGACTGCAAACACAAAGGGATATTCTTCCTCTGCAGTGAGTGCAGGGCTCCCAGCAGCTCTGGCCTCACGTTCCAGACGGGATCGTGGGGATTAAAGCAGCGAGGGGCTGGGTCTGGGACCTGCCAGCAGAGAGACACCAACAGGCCAGAGCCCTGCTCTTGCTCTCACCATCCCTCTTTTATCTCCAGTTCTTTAACCTGGCAGCTGGGGAGGCGTGAGGCACTGGAGGGGAAGATCTTAATGCTGAGGAATGGTGTTTGGGCTGTTCTTGGGGACAGTGCTCAGATCCTTGTGCATCCCTGTGGGGCTGGAAGGGTGACAGCAGCCTGCCTGCTCCAGCTGGGTCCCCCTGTGGCACTGCTCAGCTGCAGCCCAAGCCCCTGCTTGCCTCATCCAGGAGACAGAGGTGCCCAAAAAGTCAAAAAACTCCCGTGCTGTGCAACTGCACTGGCAGTAAAAACCCCGAGTGATCACCAGTGAAAGGAGAAGCTGCTCTCCAGAGGGAGATGCAATTGCTGCTTCCCAGCATCACACCAGGGCTGGCTCAGAGAGACACCAGAGTCCCCAGGGCTGTGCAGGAGCAGTGTGCCCACTTCCTGCTGTGTCTCCTGGCTGGCAGCCAGCCTGGCTGTCACTCTGGTCCCAGCTGCTCAGGGGGTGACAAACTGACAAGCTGACGTGATGTGCTCCTCTCCTGGCTGGTCACCGCTGCTGTGGAGCAGATGGCAGAGCCAGACGTGTCCTCAGCTGTCCCTTGCTGCTGGCTGGGCCTGGCAGCTGAGGGCACGTCGTGGTGAGCTTGTGGCTGTGCAGGTGACAGGTTGTGCAGGGGCTCTGTCCCTCCCCAGCCCCAGGGCAGTGTGGAACGTGCTGCTCAGCACAGGATTGTCAGCACGGTGCTCTGTGCCAGGGGCTGGTGGTGGCCAGTCCCCAGTGAGCCACTGCTGCTGGCACCTCCCCAGGTGAGCTGGCTCTGCCTCCTGACAGGTTGGAGCAGCTCACCCAAACCCTGGCAGGCTGCTGCTGCCTCTGGTTCCCTCCAGGGTGTTGGATGCCACCTCCTTGGTGTGTCCTCTGAGTGCAGGGTGCTGCGTTTTGGGGGGCAGGCAGAGCTCAGTGAGGGAGGCAGAGCACGAGCATCTTGCAGCCCTGCTCCATCCTCCTGAGAGATTTGAAGAGCTTTCAGGAGTTGACCTCGTTTCCCCTTCTCTCCTCAGTTCACTCCTTCCTCCTTCCTGCGCATCGGGCAGCTGAGCAATGTGGACCTCAATGAGGACACCCATGAGCTGGTGAGTGGCACAGAGAGGGGCCCCCTGTTACTGGGACCCCTTCCCTTCCTCCAGTAACAGCTGCTGCTGTTCCCTCCTTCACATTCAGCTTGTTCAGGTCTTCCTGGGCTGGGTGACCTCAGCTGATTCTGGCCCAGGGGCCCCTCTGGGATCCTCAGGAAATGCCCTAATTCGGAGCTGGGAACGGTCAAAGGCGTTTGGGAAACAGAATTTGGTTTCTGCCCAAAAACATGGGTTTGCTTGAAATAGCTCCTTGCTTTTGGCCTAAGGAATTTCCTGCTGAGGTGAAAGGTTGCCCTCCACCAGGGCATGGAGTTGCTTGTGTTCAGTGCCAGTCAGTGTGGCAATAGGTGCTTGGTGAGGGTGCACCCCTGGTCCAGCTGCCTTAAATCCCACACATCCACCAAGTGGTGGAAAAGCATCCCACATCCCTGCCTGCCAGGAAGCTTGCACCTGCACTCCTCTGTGCATCTCTGAGCATCAGAAGGAGTTAAACCAACAGTTGCATGTGGATGGGAGGGCTGGACTCTGACCTGACCATCCTGAGCTGTGCATCACATCCCACAGGAGACAGAGGTCCCTCGGCAGCGTCCCAACGAGATCCCCCACAATGAGAAGCTGCTGTCACTCAAGTATGAGGTAGGTGCCCATCTGCCACATCTTCTGTCTGCCCTCTGGGGTGCAGCAGGTGAGTTGTGAGGGCCAGGGCTCACAGCTGCCCCATGAGGGTGGTTTCAGTGCAGAAGGAGTGGAATGGTGGAAGGAAAATGATAACAAGAGCAGGGTGAGGGGCAGAGGGCAGCACTCCTCAACATGGGGGTCTCTTCACCTGGTCTTAGACAGTAACAGCATCTCCCCTTCCCAAACTAGAGCTTGGACTATGACAACAGTGAAAACCAGCTATTCCTGGAGGAGGAGAGGAGGATAAACCATGCGGTGAGTCTTGCTGGGCTGCCCACAGATCATCTCAGCTGGGGTGGACAAGGGAAGCTGTTCCCCCTGCCTGGCTGCTGGGGGCTTCTCTGGGCCAGAGGAGGTTGTGCTTAAAGCCTAGGTAGGCTAGCTGGGATGGGTTTATGGGCACTGGATGGGTTTATGGGCACTGACCAGCTGGTGACAAGCTGTGAAACCCCAGGATCAAGGACCAGCATGAGGGGGTTGGAATGGGAGCTAATCTGGGTGTACATGGTGGCATTGCCTGGTGGCATGGGGCAGGTCCCTGAGCAGAGGAACTTCTGGAATCATGTGAAACATCTGCCCTGGGGGCTTTGGGAATCAGTGCCACAGCAGGAACCCCAGGAGGATGGGCCTAACGGAGGCAGTCAAGCTGGAAAAGCACCTTAGGGATCCCACAGAGGAACAAGAGCACTGCTTAAAATGAGTAAATTGTGTCCAGGCTTCGCTGGGTCAGCCAGCATTGGTGCTCCCTGGCTCTCCTCAGAGCTTCCCAGGCTTGGGAGCGTGCTGGGGAAGGTGGCAGGTGTGCTGGGGTGCCCTGGGTGCCAGGCTGGCTGGCAGCAGGCTGTGAGGGCTCCTGCCCCTCAGGCTTTCCGCACGGTGGAGATCAAGCGCTGGGTGATCTGCGCCATGATCGGCATCCTCACCGGCCTCGTCGCCTGCTTCATCGACATCGTGGTGGAGAACCTGGCTGGCCTCAAGTACCGGGTGGTGAAGGACAGTATCCTCACAGAGCATGGCCAGCTGGGACCTCTGGCATCTCCTGGGAGCTGTGACACAGGGGTCCTGGGGGCAGAGGGCAGCGCTCCCTCGCTCCAGTTTGGTGGCACAGACTCTGCTGCTCTGCAGGGCTGAGCTGTGCCTGGGCACTGCTGTGACAGAGGAGGCTCATTTCAGCTGCTCTGGGTCCTCCAAGTGACAGGGGCTTGGAGCAACATGGTCTAGTGAATGGCATCCCTGCCCATGGCAGGGGGGTGGAGCTGGATGGTTTTTAAGGTGGCACCCAGCCCAAAGCACCCTGTGATTCTGTGAGGTGTTGTGGTGGGAGGGGTGGTACCCAAGCAATACTGGATTTTCCTTGAGCTGCTGCCCCAGACATTGACAAGTTCACAGCCAAAGGAGGCCTCTCTTTCTCCCTGTTACTCTGGGCCACCCTGAATGCCAGTGTGGTGATGGTGGGCTCTCTGATCGTTGCCTTCATAGAGGTAAGAGTCTGGAACTGCTCTGGGTTCTTTACATGGGCAAAGCAGGGTCATGTTTCCACAAAAAATGTGAAATTGTGTGACCAGTGAATGTGTTTCTGCCAGTCTGGCTGCCTGGTAGCCCCAGCTCCTCGGTGTTGGCTCCAGCTGTGCTGGGGGGTCTGTGGGGCTGGCAGGCTGCTGGGATGTGCTGGCAGCCTGGGACAGAGGCTGTGCTCCAGCCTTGGGCGGGGGTGCAGCTCTCCCAAGCCTTGGCCCTAGCTCAGCCTCTCTGTGTTGGGTGTACCCGAGCACCAGCACTGACCAGTCTGGCTGGGTGCCTCTGGAGGACAAGCCAGGGTCTGGGACTCCCTGTTGATCACTCTAATCCACACTGCCTTCCTTGTGGCTTTGCCTTTGTTCTCCCTGGCCACCAAGTGTGACCTTTCTGTAGCTGTGACTGGGTGGGGAACACCTCAGTGTCCCCAGGAACCCATCCAGCTCCTTTTCCTTGGCACATTTGCCCTTAGGGAGTGGGTGTCTCCCTCAAGCCCATCTCCAGAGCCTGTTGATAAGCTTTGGCCTCATTTCAGAGCCACCCTGAGGGTGTGCTGTGTGACAGGGGTAAGGTGGCTGCTGTGTCCCCATCCTGTGTGTGACAGCTCTCCCTGCTCCCTGCAGCCCGTGGCAGCTGGCAGTGGCATTCCCCAGATCAAATGTTACCTCAATGGCGTGAAGATTCCACATGTTGTCCGGCTCAAGGTAGGAAGCAGGAGGTGTTGGGATGGCCTGGGCACACTGTGTGGTCCTGGAGTGGTCCCTGCCCACCCTGTGGCACAGCAGGAGCTGGCAGGAACTCCCAGCTCCACAGCTGTTCCTCCCCAGTGTCCAGAGTTTAAATCTCCTGCCCTGGCACCAGCAGCTGGCACTGGGAAGAGCAGCTTTGGGTAGACTTTTGTCTGGCCAAGAAGAAAATTGACCAACCCTGTTTGCCACAGTGGGGGGGATGAGAATCACAAATTCCCTGGGCTCATTGGCTCCTCCCATGCCTGGGGCCCGCTGGGTCTGTGTCCCCTGTGGCTGCCATGGCCCTGTTCCTCTGCCACCCCTGTGACATGCTGTGTCCTTCTCTGTTGTGTGGCACCCCTGTGACATGCTGTGTCCTTCTCTGTTGTGTGGCACCCCTGTGACATGCTGTGTCCTTCTCTGTTCCTCTGCCACCCCTGTGACATGCTGTGTCCTTCTCTGTTCCTCTGCCACCCCTGTGACATGCTGTGTCCTTCTCTGTTGTGCAGACCCTGGTGATCAAAGTCTGCGGGGTCATCCTCTCGGTGGTCGGCGGCCTGGCTGTTGGGAAGGTGATGTGCACAAAGTGCTGCTGATCTGTTGGTCCCTGCTGCTGGCACTTGTGTCACAGCCTGACACCGGTCCTGTGCTGGGGACGGGGTGCTGGGGGCCCTGTGGTGACTTCCAGTGTTATTCCCTGGCCAAGGTGACTGGCACTGCCAGGCTTGGGGAGCCCCTATGGCATGTGGTGCCACCGTGCCAGCCTGTGTGTGGCTTGGCTGAGGGCAGAGAGCAGCAGCCCCTGTCCATCAGTGGCTGTCCCTGCAAAGAGTAGATGGGGGAGAGTTGGGTGCCCCATTGGGACCTTTCTGGCAGGCTGGGATTGAAGGCAGGCAAGGGAAACACTTGTTTCCACAGGAGGTGGGTAAGGGAGGCAGATGCTAGGATAAGGATTTCATAAAACCATGGAATGGTTTGGGTTGGAAGAGATCCTAAAGATCATCTCATTCCAAACCCCTGCCATGGGCAGAAACACCTTTCACCAGACCAGGTTGCTCAGAGTTCTGTCCAACCTGTCTTGAACACCTCCAGGATGGGAAGGGGGAAAATCTCAAGGTCTGTATTTCCCTGAGAGAAATGCTCCCAATCCAGCTTCAGGACTGCAAGCTGGTGAGCAGCATCCAGCAATGCCTGTTCTTCCTTCCCCAGTCTGACTGTGCTCTCTGGCCCTTAGGAAGGACCCATGATTCACTCTGGATCCGTGATTGCTGCTGGCATCTCCCAGGGAAGATCCACGTCCTTAAAGCGAGACTTCAAGGTTGGTGTGGAGCTCCCAGGGGCTGTGCTGCAGGTGCCCCTCTGTGCTGCTCCCACTGGTGGCTTGGCATCATCCCTGTCATACCCTGGCTCAGCCCTGAAGGTGCCCTCTGTCCTGTTTCAGATCTTCGAGTACTTCCGCAGGGACACAGAGAAGAGGGATTTTGTGTCAGCTGGAGCTGCCGCTGGCGTCTCGGCCGCCTTCGGTGCCCCCGTGGGTGTGTGTCTTATTTTATTATTTACAAGGGATTTTTTAATATTCTTTTTATTTTTATATTATTTTTATTTTATATCAACAAAGGGTTTTTTTACAGAAGAGTCTTGCTGAAATATGAGATTGTAAAGGTGTATTTTTTTTAACACTGTGAGGGAAAAGGGTTTTTTTGGAGTACAGCGATGTGTTTGGGGTTTTTTTGAAGAGTTTCAGTGATTTTTTTAAGGTTTTTTGAGTTTTAAAGGTCAAAGTTCTTGAAGATTTGATGTTATAGTCTTCTCTTAGGTATGTTCAAAAGTGGAGTAAGTTTATAATTTGTAATTCTTAAAACAGATTGAACTTAAATGATATCTTTTAAAAGCTGCTGTAATTTTGTAAGGTGTTGACTTTGCTTTGCAGCTGTATATTTTGTGGTTTGATTTTTTGTTCTGTCATCTTCTATTTTAGATATTTCTAGGGTGAGATTGCTTGTATTTTTGATGTTGAAATTTCTAGTCTAGTATTTTGAACTTCACTGATGACATTGTCCTGAGTCTGTTCAATTTCAATTTGAGTTGATGCTTTCTGGCACTGAGCAGTGCCTGGACATGGATTTCCTCAGGAGGTTGTTCCCACCTGCTTGGAGGCAGCTGTTGGGATCTGCATGGGGCACTGCAGGGGCCTTCCAAGTTTTCCTGCCAGGCTGTGCAGGTGTTGGCCCTGCCCAGATCCCAAATGTTGCCTCCCTGGGGTGGAGAATGGCCGTGGGGGGCTTTGCTGTGGTCAGTGCCTCAGTGATGGCTTGGTGAGCCTGCCTGTGACAGGGTCTGGGCAGTGTGGACACATGGCCTGGGTGCTTGGCTGGTGCTGGAGCCAAGGGGCTGTGGCACGTGCCCCTTGTGTAGATGTTGTATCTTGTGTTTGCAGGGGGTGTCCTGTTCAGCTTGGAGGAAGGGGCTTCCTTCTGGAACCAGTTCCTGACATGGAGAATTGTAAGTGCTGGAAAACAGTGGAGAGCTGCTGGGTCTGGTGTGAGGCGTTGCCTTTTCTGGGTGCCCTGCAGCCCCAGGCCTCCTGACACCCCTGCTCCAGGAGCAGCATCCCAGCTCCCCTCCTGTGCCCTCTCCTCAGGGGCTGGATTTGGGCCTGGCTGAGCTCCTTTGCAAGGGAGCTGCCTTGGGCTGTGCCCCAGGGCAACAGAGAGGCAAAAGGAGAAGCCAGACTCTGGTCAGTGTGAGCTGCCCAGAGAGCCACTATGGGGAATGTGACCTCCTGTCCCCAGCACACCGTGGGCACCAAGCCCTGCCCAAGGGCCTTGGGGGTTGTTTGGGGCAGTGTATGGAGCATGTGGTGAGGAATTGGGGCTGGGGGAACTTGGCAGTGACTCTGGGCTGCATCTCCTTCCAGTTCTTTGCCTCCATGATCTCCACCTTCACTCTAAACTCTGTCCTGAGCGTTTACCACGGCAATGCCTGGGATCTCTCCAGCCCTGGGCTCATCAACTTTGGCAGATTTGACAGTGAGGTAGGCACAGGTATTCCCCATGCAGGGCTCTGGGGAGGGGTTGGACACAGCCCTCAGCAGCTTTGGGGATATCAATTTGTCTATAATCTCACCCAGGGGCTGAAGCAGGCTCTGCCTTAGCAGCCAATGGGGTCTGGCCAGATCTCAGCTCCACCAGCCTCAGCAGAAGGAATTTCTGGAGGCTGTGGGATGTTCAGGGGACACTTTGGGGCAGCTCTGGGGCAGAGTTGTGCTGTCCCAGCAGTCAGTCACTGACTGTGGGACTGCAGATGGGCCAGGAGATGTGAAACCCACTTCTTTCTTGCTTGCAGAAAATGGGATACACAATCCAGGAAATTCCTATCTTCATCTTTATGGGAGTGGTTGGTAAGAGAATGCTGCTCTTTCCATTTGATTTGTCTGAATAATTTCCTCTGTTCTCTGTCTGGGTCTAAAGAGCTTTAGTGTCCAGTTTCCTGGGGAAAATGGGGAATCCATTAAATTCTGGAACAGAGGCTGCTTGTGGGGCTTATGCAGGGATGAGAGCTGGATCCTGGCCCAGCCCTAGGAGCAAGTCAAGCCCCTTTAACCCATGTTGAGCAGGGTCAGTGTGTTGCAGTCCTGGGCAGCCCCTTGCTGCCATGTGAGCTGCCCTTATCCCCATGGATTTGGCCTGTCCTCTGCCTGCCTGGTGCCAGCACTGTGACATTGGCCCCTGTGCTGGTGCCAGGCTCCTCTTGGTGACAGGTCCTGCAGGGACAGCACTCACATGTGCTGCTGGTCACTCTGGATGGGTTGTGGATGATCTTCAGAGGTTCCCTGTGTGGTGGGCAGCCTGGGCCCTGTATGCTGAGCTTTTCTTCTCTGCCATTTGCAGGTGGGATCCTCGGGGCCCTGTTCAATGCCCTCAATTACTGGCTGACAATGTTCCGGATCAGGTAAGAGCCCACAGGTAATGAAGGGGATTGATGTGGGTTCTGCATTCCCTCAAAGTGGCATTCCCACATGAAGCAAGGCTGTAATCTCT
The DNA here is from genome assembly GCF_012460135.2 of Molothrus ater. Lineage (NCBI taxonomy): Eukaryota > Metazoa > Chordata > Aves > Passeriformes > Icteridae > Molothrus > Molothrus ater. The sequence continues at coordinate 13,799,951 of NC_050493.2, read as the reverse complement.
CATTTAATGTGAGCAACAACAGTTCCTGAAAGGTGCCACGTGCCTCTCACTGCCTGTGGCTGTGACCTGCACTGCTCTGACCCTGCCAAATATTTCCCTCCAGTGACTGGAGGGCCCAGAGAGGTGCAGACACTGCAGACCTGACTGTCATGTGCTCTGAAAGGACTAAGAAAAGGGAGAGAGCTGCTAAAGCCTTCTGAGACCAGTCTGACCCAGCCATTTTCAAGCAGCAGGACAGCGTGGCAGGGTCTGGGCAGGGAGCAGAGGCAGCCAGACTGTCATGTGCCTGATGTGACATGCCCAGCCAGGCTGTGCTGGTGCTGCCCACACCCCTGGGTGCCACTGTCACTCCTGTGTTCACAGGTACATCCACAGGCCCTGCCTGCAGGTGGTAGAGGCCATGCTGGTGGCAGCAGTGACAGCGACTGTGGGCTTTGTCATGATTTACTGCTCCAGAGATTGCCAGCCCATCCAGGGGAGCTCTGTGGCATATCCCCTGCAGGTAGGACATGATGTAGAATGCATTCAGGGTGGGGGCACCCTGAGCCTGGGGGCTCAGCAGGGAGACAAGGCCCTGCTGGATTTGGGACACTGCGCCTCGCAGTTGATGCCCTCCAGTGCAGGCAGAGCTGGAGACCCAAGGATGCTGTAGGTGTCCTCCCTGCCCAGAGCTGCCTCCTCGCTGGCACACGTGCCCCAGCCTCCCTGCCACTTCTAACCCTTTCTTATCTTGCCTTTTCAGCTTTTCTGTGCTGATGGAGAGTACAACTCCATGGCCACTGCCTTCTTCAACACACCTGAGAAGAGCGTTGTCAACCTCTTCCATGACCCTCCAGGTCAGTGCACCCAGCAGGGAGGCCTTGAACGTCAGCAGAGAGGGTCCATGTGTGCCTTGGCCACTGCTGGGTCAAGGCAGAGCATGATCAGCCCCTGAGGCCTTCACAAAACACTGTGCTAGGGTGGTGGAAGGAGGAGGGATGGGTGCTGTGCCTGGTGGCACCTCGGAGCTCAGCCAAAGGGCTGTGGGGCCAAGGACCTGGTTTTGGTCGTGCACATTTGCAGGCTGTGCTGCTTCTGAATTGTGTGAGAGCATGTCTGACCCTTGCTGTCTGTCTGAAGTCTGTTCTGGAAATGTCACTGGGATGTTTTCTTAATTAGTAGGGCCACTTGCCCCATAATGACTTTACCCTCTGGGCAGGTTGTGGAGGTGGATCTTGGGCTTTGGATTTGCTTGGGAAATGCAGTTTGGTTCCCAGGTTCTAGCTCCACTTTCCTTGGACCTGGTGTAACCCCAGCATCTCCTCTGCCTGCTGTGGAATCTGAGTTCTGTGCCCAGCTGCACATTGGGTGGGGGAGCAGAGATCCTCAGCCCAGGGGGTGCAGCTTGGCCACCTGCAGCCAGGAGATGACCAAGATGACCATCCAGTGTCTTGGGGCTGCTCCTGCAGTGCTGGCTCCTCCCTGGCTCAAGGCTTCTGTCTGAAGGAGGGGTTGCAAAGTACTTGTTTAAACCAGATTGAGCTGCTCAGCAATCCCAAAATAGCACTTAGCAGGGTTGTGGGGTCAGCAGGGTCTCACTGGGGTGGCACAGCCTGTGCTGTGGGACAGCGTGGCACTGGCTGGAGCTGCTGTGGGAGCTGCAAGATGGGAGGGACTTTGCAGGACATGCCCTGCTCAGTTAATCCCAAAGCTGGCAGTGGGATTCTGTCCTCCCAACCTTGTCCTTCAGCCCTGGCTGTCCCTCCCTTGGGGCTTTGAAATTCATCATGGGAGTCCGGGAACCACAGGGCTGGGAGGGGACGAGTCATGAAATGGGGGAATGGGATGTGAGGGCTTGGGATGGCCCTGGCTGGGTGGGGGGTGCTGGAGGGGGCAGAAATAACCTGAACAGCCAGTTTGAAAGGCTGTACCTGTGCTGCCAGGGCAGGAGGTGCTGCCCAAGAAGAGAGGCTCTCTCTGCTGGGAGTGAATTGTGGGGCTGCTGCTGCCTGATCTGTGGCCACAGCCCATCACGGTGTCCCCTGGGCTGTGGGACCAGCACTGACTCTGTTCTGTCCCCACCCCAGGTTCCTACAACCCCATGACACTGGGCATGTTCACACTGATGTATTTCTTCCTGGCCTGCTGGACCTATGGCCTGACAGTGTCTGCAGGGGTCTTCATCCCCTCCCTGCTGATTGGGGCAGCCTGGGGGAGGCTCTTTGGCATCTCCCTGTCCTACCTGACCAAGGGCTCGGTGAGTCCTGCCTGGGCAGCCCTGGCACCCTGCCCTCCTCCCTCGCTGCTGGGCTGGTGGCATGCTCAGACAGCGTGCCTGGAGCTGGCTGAAAGCTCTGAACTGGGCTGGCTCCTTGCTTGATGTCTTCATGAGCTGGGTCTGGACCTCTCCACCTCCCAGTGGAGCCCTGCCAGCAGCTGGGTTGTTCAGGCAGCCTCAGGCAGCTCTCCCCGCTTTGGAGGGGGTTTGGGGACCAGGACTCTGCTGACTATCTCTGAATGCCCTGGAGCCAGCAGGTGACTTGGCTCCTTTTCTTTCCTGTGCTCAGATCTGGGCTGATCCTGGGAAATACGCCCTGATGGGAGCTGCTGCACAGCTGGGTGAGTTCCCCATGGCACAGTGTTGGTTGGGGGAAAGATGTCATGGGAACAAGCACTCCCTGCTTCCCTGACAGCTTCCTTCCCAGCTGAAGCCTGGCTGTCAGCTTCCTCATCACCCTGCCAGGCACAGTGAGGGCTGGGCTCACCCCTGGAGGGGCAGTCCTGGATCACTGGGAGATTCAGGGCCCTCAGGTGCTCTGTGATGCCCTCTGTGACGTGTTCACAGGGGTCTTAGGATGAGGGAAGAGATGAGGATCTGACTCCATGTTTCAGAAGGCTGATTTATTATTTTATGATATGTATTATATTAAAACTATACTAAAAAGATAAAAGAAAATATTTCATCAGAAAGCTAGCTAAGAATAGAAAAAGAAAGAATAATAACAAAAGCTTGTGTCTCAGACAAAGAATCCGAGCTAGCTGACTGTGATTGGCCATTAATTAGAAACAACTACATGAGACTAATCACAAATCCACTTGTTCCATTCCACAGCAGCAGATAACCATTGTTTACATTTTGTTCCTGAAGCCTCTCAGCTTCTCAAGAAAGGATTTCTGAAAAATCCTTCTAAAGAAAGGATTTTTCAGAAAATATCATGGCTACAGCCCTCACTCTGTGTGGGTCACTTGGGGGTCACTGGGAGATTCAGGGCCCTCAGGTGCTCTGTGATGCCCTCACTCTGTGTTTCCTTGCCCTTCTAAACCCCCTGGGTGCCTCTGGCAGGCGGGATCGTGCGGATGACCCTGAGTCTCACTGTCATCATGATGGAGGCAACAGGCAACGTCACCTATGGCTTCCCCATCATGCTGGTGCTGATGACGGCAAAGATTGTGGGAGACTACTTTGTGGAGGTGAGGGCTGCTGTGCTCCCCAGGGCTGGGGGGCCATGGGGGCCAGGACAGGCATGTGCTCGCTCTAAGGGATGAGCTGCTGCCTGGCTGTGGCCTTTGCCACCTCACCAGGCTTCTCCTGATGGCTTGGCTCTTGTTGCAGGGGCTGTATGACATGCACATCCAGCTGCAAAGTGTCCCCTTCCTGCACTGGGAGGCCCCAGTGACATCCCACTCCCTCACAGCCAGGTAGGTGGGCTGGGCATGGCTGTGGCAGCAGCCTTTGGAGCCCAATGTTGGCCTGAGCAGGGAGTGGAGGTTGCAGGAACCTGCTGTCCCCTGGTAGCCAGTCAGCTTCTTCCCCTGCAGGGATGTGATCTGCAGTGTGTTCCTTCCTCTCTCCTGGCAGCTTTTGGGGACAGAGGAGGCAGCAGCACTGAGGAGTTAATGTGTGTTAGGGGGGATATTTAGGGTGTGAGGGTGCTGAGGCCCTGGCACAGGTTGCCCAGAGCAGCTGTGGCTGCCCCTGGGTCCCTGGAATTGTCCAAGGCCAGGTTGGATGGTGCTTGGAGCCACCTGGGACAGTAGAAAGTGCCCCTGCCCATGGAAAGGGTTTGGAATGAGAGGAGCTTATAGGTCCCTTCCCAGCAAGCCAGTGTGTGATTGCAGGATTCAGCGTGTGCTGCCTTGAGCTCACCCAGAGCTTTCCCTGCAGGGAGGTGATGAGCACTCCTGTCACCTGCCTGCGGAGGATCGAGCGCGTGGGCACGGTCGTGGACATCCTCAGTGACACCTCCTCCAACCACAACGGCTTCCCCGTGGTGGAGAGCAACCCTGACACCACACAGGCAGGCTGGGTGTCCCTGGGGAGGGGCTGCAGCTGGGGTGGCCCCCGAGGGCTGGCTGCAGTGGGGACCCTCACACACGGTGCCTGTTGCAGGTTGCCGGGCTGCGGGGTCTGATCCTGCGTTCCCAGCTCATCGTCCTGCTGAAGCACAAGGTGGGTGATGCTGCCTGGAGACTCTGGGCCGTGTCTGCTGTCCAAATCCTGTCTCAGGCCCCTTGCTGCCTGCCTTGCTCAGCTGGCAGAGGGTGCCTGTCATCTCCCTCAGCTCACCCGGGGGGATGGTGGGTGCTGCCATTCGGTGGTGGGGTTACCCCACACCATCCTGCACCCTTCTGGGCTCACAAACTGAGTGAGTGGGAAACTGGCCAGTGCTTCTGCAGATGGTCCATCTGTCCCACCCTTCTGCCCTTTTCCCTCCCTGGCCCTGTGCATTGTCTTGGTGCCTGTGAGCTCCGTGGGACAGTCCCCAGCCCTCTCTTTCCTGCCCAGGTTTTTGTGGAAAGGGCCAACCTGAGCCTGGTGCAGCGGCGGCTGAAGCTGAAGGATTTCCGGGACGCCTACCCCCGCTTCCCCCCCATCCAGTCCATCCACGTCTCCCAGGACGAGCGCGAGTGCATGATTGACCTCAGCGAGTTCATGAACCCCTCGCCCTACACCGTGCCCCAGGTAACGCCCAGGGACCCCTGTGACAGCCCCCCAGGGGTCAGGGTGGCCAGTGGGGGCTGCCTGGGGGTGCTGCAGCCCCCCCAGCCCGTTCTGCCTTGCAGGAGGCGTCCCTGCCCCGGGTGTTCAAGCTCTTCCGAGCGCTGGGCCTGCGGCACTTGGTGGTCGTGGACAATCGCAACGAGGTGAGTCCCTGCTCGCTGTGTCCCAGCAGCCTGGGCTCCTCCAGGGGACAGGCACACGCTGTCCCCAGGCTCTGTGTGAGCCTGTGAGCTCCCTGTCCACATCAGGCTGACCCTGTCCCTGTTCTGGCAGGTGGTGGGAATGGTGACCCGCAAGGACCTCGCCAGGTACCGGCTGGGGAAGGAGGGCCTGGAGGAGCTCTCTCTGGCACAGACGTGAGGCAGCGTGGCCCAGCAGAGATGTGCCCCAGCCCCTGGGAGCTGGGGTCCCCCTTTTGCAGGAGGTGGGGAGAGGACTGGGCCAGTCCCTGCAGGTGTCACAGTGCCTGGAGCACTGCCATGGCCATGCTGCCCTGGCCCTCCTGCCTGCTGCTGCCTTCCCACGTCTACTGCCTCCTCTTGTCACCCCTTCCTCTGCTTCCCTGAGGGATCAAAATTCACCCTTGGCTCTGTTAGCTCCTGGAATAGGCTCTCCTTGATGGTTGGGTGAAGGCTGGAGTGTTCCATGGGGAGCAGGGCTGCCCAACTGAGCTGGGCACGGTTCTCTGACACCGCACGTGGCCTCTGTTGCCTCATCCACCCAGTCTGGGCTGTCTGGGACTTGTCCCTGCCCAAGCTTCGGCTGCAGGGCCTGTGAGAGGAGCAGAGGGGACACCTTGGGGCTCCTTCCTGCCCCCAGGCCCCCATTCCCTGCTGCCCTGTGGTCCTGCTTGCTGGGTTGGGCTGAGCTCTGGGGTTACCTCCCTGCTCCTTGGCACTGAGAGGGGGACGTGCCCTGCTTGGCTGTGCAATAAAAGGGCTCCCCTGGTTCTGCAGCTGCTGCCTCTGGCTCTTTCTTGGCTCCCTCAGGCACTCTGACCCCAACCCATGTGTGGGGAGACACCCCTGGGATTTGGGGCAGGGATGGGGAGGGGAGAGCTGCCTGCACTGGGGAGATGTTGGTCCTGCAGCCTGTGCCCTTCTGCCACTCCTGCAGTCCTCCCACCACTGCTGCTCCCACACCGGGAGCCAGAGTCACTCCTGGGGTATGTTCTGGCCCCTTCCAGCAGCCTGGGCCCTTCCAGGCACCCCAAACTCACCACCAGTCCTGGATTTGGCCGGGGGTGGGAGCAAAGCCAGCCCTGGCACCTCACTTTTCCTGTCTTCCCCCATCCTTGCTCCTCTCCTTAGCATTGCCCTGCCCCCTGCCCTGGGACTGCCCCTTCCTCACCTGGTGCCTGGAGAGGCTTTTGACTGCAGGATCTGTGCTGAAATAAAGTCTGTTTGTACTTTTAGTGTGGTGCTGCCTGTCTCTTGCTTCCCTTAGGGCTGAACCGAGCCCTGTCCCCACTCCTGCTGCTGGGAGGGCACAGGCTGGGGGGTGGGGGTGGCTGCATCCTGGGCTCAAGGCAGGGGCTGGCTGCCCCTTCACAGCTTCTTTTCCCTTTCAACATCAATACAAAGCAGAGGATGCCTCAGCTGGGCCCTGGTAACAACCAGGCCATGGGGAAGAAGAGCCAGCCCTGCTCTGGGGCAGGGGCGCTGTAGGGCACAGCGGCTCCCCAGGGCAGCGCTGGGTCCCCAGGGCAGCGCTGGGTCCCCCGTGTGCTGACTGCCGGGTGCTTTATGAGGCCCCGCTCGCCCTTTGCCCTGGCGCGGCCGAGATAAGGGATGGGATCCACCGCCTTGGGCCCAGAGTAAACACGGGCTGCTGGCTCCCGCCGGCTCCGCGCTGCCCTGCTCCTCCCGCTGCTGCCAAGCCGTGGTGGCCCTTTGTCTCTGCCAGCAGGGACGCACAGTGGCGGGTGGCAAAGGACACCGCACACGCTGCTGCCTGGCGGGAGTCATTTATTCACTCGTCCCATCACCGGCTTCGAGCCGGCCGCTCCGAGTGCCCCGGTGCTGGTACTGGGGCCACCGGGTTTATCATTAACCGGGTGGCACGTGGCGGCACCGGGGCCACGCTGGGGTCACAGCCCCGCAAAGGGCTCTGCCTCCAGCCCCGGGCGGCCCAGCAGCTCCCGCCCAGCGCCCGGCAGCTCCGGCCCTGGCTCCACTGTCCAGGTGGCCAGGAGGTCGCTGAAGTCGGGGGTGCCGGTGTGGAGCAGCCCGGCGGGGCCCGGCTCTTTCCAGAAGGAGGGCGGCAGCTTCCTGCGGTGCATGGGGGTGATGTGGCCGTACTTCCTCTCCAGCCGCTGGCTCTTGCCGCCGGGCAGGCAGCGGTGCACGCCGTACTCGAAGAGCTCGGCCAGCGGGCCCAGCCTGTGCGCGGCCCCCGCGCTGCTCCGCGGGGCCTCGGGCACGGCCGGGGCGCTCGGGGCCGAGCCGCAGTCCCCGGGCACCGGGCGGCTCCCGGCCGCCTCCTCCCGGCCCCGCCGCCCGAAGTAGCGCTGGATGTCGCAGCTGATGAGCTCCGAAAACTTGAGGAGACGCAGAGTGGTCTCGGCAGTGCTGGAGACACCGGCCAGCTCCGGCCGCACGCTCTCCTCCACCGCTTCCACGTCCTCCTCCTCTTCTTCTTCCTCCTCTCTTCTTCCTCCTCCTCCTCCTCGGAGAGGTCGGGGAAGTCGGGCTCAGGGTGCGTGGGCAGCAGGAGGCCGTGCGGGAAGGGCGAGGGCAGCCGCAGCTCGGCCAGGGGCTGGATGACACCCGCGGCCATGCCAGCGCTCGGAGGCACCCCTGGGAGTCACCCTGCGGCAGGGACAGCGGGGTCAGGGTGACACAGCCTGGCACCAGCCCTGACACACCGCCCAGGGGACCGTGCTGTGCCACACTATGGCCAAGGTGGGGCCACAGGGACAGCGGGGTCAGGGTGACACAGCCTGGCACCAGCCCTGGCCCAGCAGCCCTGGGAGCCCAGCAGCCCGTGCTGTGCCACACCATGGTCAAGGTGGGGCCACAGGGCAGCAGGGATGTCCCCCACAAATAACGGGGTGTGGGATGTACCCACCAAGCTGTGGGAAAGAGGGCAGTGGGGGTATTCCCCCTGGGACAGCCCCACTCAGCCCTGGGACAGCAGGCAGCAGGGGTGTCCCCACCAAAACATGGGATATGGGGCAATGGAAGCATAACCCTGAGTCGTGGGATATGGAGTAGCAGAGATGGCATCCCTCTACAAGCAACAGGACATGGGACAGTGAGGATAGTCTAACTGAACCCTGGGACATCAAGCAACAGAGATGTCCCCACCAAACCATGGGGTGTGGGACAGTGGGGATGTCCCTAAGTCATGGGACATGGGGCAGCAAGGATGTTTGCACTGACCTGTGGGACATGGATGTCCACACTAAGTCATGGGATGCAGGGCAGTGGGGATGTGGGGCAGAGGGATGCTCCCCTTCACCCTGGGGCTGTGGATGGAGGTGAATGGGGGCTCAGCACCCACCCTGCAGCTCAGGGCCCCAGAGCCCCATGCCCTGCCCACACAATGGCCCCTTGGCTTTCCTGGTGACAGAGTCCTGTCTCAGGCCCCTTGCTGCCTGCTCAGCTGGCAGAGGGTCCCTGTCATTTCCCTCAGCTCACCCAGGGGGATGGTGGGTGCTGCCATTCGTGGTGGGGTTACCCCACACCATCCTGCACCCCTCTTGGGCTCACAAACTCTGAGTGAGTGGGAAACTGGCCATGCTTCTGCAGATGGTCCATCTGTCCCACCCTTCTGCCCTTTTCCCTCCCTGGCCCTGTGCATTGTCTTGGTGCCTGTGAGCTCCGTGGGACAGTCCCCAGCCCTCTCTTTCCTGCCCAGGTTTTTGTGGAAAGGGCCAACCTGAGCCTGGTGCAGCGTCCCTGCCTCCCTGCCCTGCCCTGCCCTGGCCTGGTGGGCTCTGACCACAGCTGGGTTTAGCAGAGCTGGGTGTGGCCCCTTTGCAGCTCGTGCTACCTGTGCTGAAGGGTCCCCAGCCCTGCCTCGCTGCACGACACCCCAGGCCATGCTGAGAGGGTCTCAAGGCAGGACCAAAGCCTGAAATCCTGGGGAACCAGACCTGCCCCTGCCCCACCAAGCACGGTGCCGGGACCTGCACCCAGCCTAAGATCGTCCTTGCCATCTCTGCGTGTCCCTCTTTGTGCCGTCCCCACCCTGGTACCCCCGGTGCTGCCCCGGGCTGGGCTGTGGGGGCTCAGCCTCACCTCCGGGCTGCGGGGAGGGGGCAGCAGGGCCACCCCAGCCTGTCTGCCGCCACCCTCGGCCGGAGGAACCCGCGGGACCGGAGGGCATCGCCCGGAGCGGCTCCGCACTCACCTTGGCGCTGCCGCCCGGCCATGCATAGGCTCCCGCGCCGCTCCCCCTGCCCGGCCCTCCACCTGGGCCTGAAGTATTTATAGCGGAGCAGCGAGCTGACGGCTGGCAAATATTTGGTAGCCGTATTGTAATAGTAGACTCGGTAAACAGAGCTGGGGTTTGCTTTAGCGCCCAGCAACGGGAGAGCGGCGCGGGGAGGGACGCGGGGACGGAAGGCAGGGCTCACCTTAATGGTTCACTCGCCAGGGGATTTTCAAGTGTTGTCCCTATAAATTCACCTATTAAATCGGCAGCCCCAGCTGCCAAACTGCCCGCACACTTGTGCCGAGGGCTCTTATCTCCCTGCTGATTGGAGGTGAAATCAAGCTTTGTCAAATAGGCGTAAAATTAAATTTCATGCTATTTTGACTCCTGGAGTAGGGATCTTCTGAAGAACATACTGCGTATCGAGCCGTGCCTCTGCAAACAGGGGCTGCCACTGCAGTGGGCAAAGCTTTTTCTGGGGTACCTCCCAGTGCTGCAGCACCCCCGTGCAGGTTCAGGGCACTCATCTCCAGCCTTGTGCCCTTTTGAGATGGATGTTGGGCTCCCTGACCAGCCCTGGGAGGGGTTTTGGAACCTGTGGATGCAAAGGTGGGCATGCCATGTAGAGAGTGTCTGGGCCAGTCCCCTGGCAGGGACAGAGCTGGGTGACAGCATTTTCACCCCACAGTATGGCCCGTGGCTCCCCTGTGAGGACAGTGACAATGGCACTCAGCCAGCTCACGGACAGGCTGTGCCAAAGGTGCCATTTCTGCCCTGGCAGCAGGATGTGCCAGCAGGGTCATCTGGGGCAGCACAGAACAGGGCCAGGGGACACAGATGGCTGGGGATGCAGGGTGACCAGGACACAGGATGGCCAGAGGACATGGGACAGCCTGAAGGGATGGCAGGGGCCTGGCACAGCACCAGACCCTGTCACAGGTGTTGGGGACACTCAGGGAGTGGGACACCGGCCACTGGGCTTGGGGACAGCCACAGCCCTGCTCCAGAGCTGCCGTGCTCTCCTGTTTTTGGGGTGACCACAGCTCCTGGTCTCTCCCTCTGAGCCTCCCTGCCCTGAGCACCGTGTTCTGAGGTGTCTGCAGTGCTGAGAGGGGTCCCCAGCTCCTGGCAGGGTGCAGAGCCCTGGCGAGAGGAGTGTCCCCGCCTGGGCAGGGCTGTCACCCACCCGCTCCCCGGGCCCTGGGGCTCCCTGCGGGGGCAGGGCTGGGCACCGGCTCCGCAGAGCTCCCTCTCCTCTCTCCAAACACTCCTAGCGGCGGAGCGGGGCGGGAGCAGCGGCCACCCGGGCCCTGCTGGGCAAACACGGCGGATGGGAGCTGATTAACCACGGGCACCCTTCGCTCTGCTCCCTGACGTCAGCCATTGTCACCCACCCGCCCGGCACGGCTCGGCACTGGCACGGCTTGGCATGGCTACCGACAGCCACCCTGATCCCCGGGGAAAGGCAGCTCCCTCTGCTGTCCCCAGGCACCTCTGCCCCAGGCAGTGCAGGAGATGGGGAGAGCTCCCACAGGGTCAGTCCGGCCGGAGGAAAGGGCTGCGCTGACCCTTTGGGCAGCTGGGGAGGGTCTGGCCATGCTGGCGAACAGGTCCAGGTGTGGGACAAGGTGTGGGGAGCCCGTGACTTGGCTGCTGGCTCACAGAGCTGGGAGCGATGAGGTGTCTGTCCTTCGTGGGGAGGAATCACGCACTTAAGGAACACTCGGGGCTCAGCAGGACTGCTCCAAGGGCGGGCAGCGGGGAGAGACAACTCCACTGCTCCTGCAGCAGCCGTGGGCATGTGGCTTTGCACTCCTTGGAGTGCCCAGGGTGGCCATCCCTGCTCCAAACTTTGCCCGGGCCGGGCATGAGGAGCTCCTGTCCCACAGTGCGGGGGTCTCCTGCCTGCAGAGCCCCCCGCAGACCCCGCTCTGACCCTGCTCAGCCGGGATGCCGCACCGGGGCGGGCCGGCGGCAAAGCCCTGCCCGGGGCTGGCTCACGCTGCCGTTCCCTGAAAGCCAGCAGAGCTTCAAAGCTGGGGGAAAAACAGGCATGGCTGTGGCAAATCCTGCACCGGGGCTCCGGCTCTAACCCTCGCTGCCTTTGGAGCTTTGTGCCGGTAAAGAGATGGGTGGCATTTCTTCGGTACGGGGAGGGAGCATCCAGAGAGCAGCCGGCGCCGGGAGCTCAAGGTGAAGAGACAAGAGGTAAAACTCACGGGAGTGGTGCGAGCTGGAGCTCAGAGAGCCAGGAAGGGAACGCAGCTCACGGCAGAGCTTCGCAACGGCCCAAGCTCCTGCAAAACCACGGCCCCGTGCTCCTGCCAGCAGCTGGGGGAGCAGCCACGGACCGCGCAGTGCTGCCCTGTCCTGTCCATTCTCTCCGGGCTGTGCCCGTGGCCAGAGGGGTTCGTCCGTGCGCCCACCGTGCCTCGTGGTGCTTCCGCCTGCCCCGGCCACGTATCACCCCCACCCCGGCAGGGGCTTTCCCTGCCCCGCATTCCCCTCCCCGCATTCCCCACAGTGGCCCTGAGCTGCCGCAGCGCGGTGGGGACGGCAGCCAGCGCAGCCCGGCCCTGCTCCGGGCGGGCACCAGCCCCAGTCCCAGTCCCAGTCCCCGGGGCGCCGCTGCAGCCTGGCCACTGTGCCCACGGCCGGCCAGTCCCGGGGCGGCTGCCACAGCGGTACTGAGATCCAGCCCCACCGCGGCGGGGCCGGGACCGGTACCGAGATGGGGCTGCCCCCGCCCGACCCCGCCCCTTCGACCTGACCACGCCCATCGACCCGACCCCGCCCCTCTGCCATCACCGCCCTCTGTCCGACCACGCCCCCCCAAACAGACCACGCCCCTCTGACAGCATCGCTTCCTCTCTCGGGCCACGCCCACCAGACACGCCCCTCGGACTCCGCCCCCTGGCGGACTACCCTTCCCGTCATGCAGCGCGGCGCAGGGCGGGGCTGCTTCCGCTCAGCGCTCGCCGCGCGTCGCCGCTGCTGAGGCCGCTGAGCCGCCGCCGCCCCAGGCCCCTGTACCGGTCTCGGTCGGAGCCGCCGCCTCCGGACCGGCCTCGCCATGTCGGCCCAGGCACAGATGCGGGCCCTGCTGGACCAGCTCATGGGCACGGCCCGGGACGGTGAGTAGGGGCGGGCGGGGCCTGCAGGAAACGCCGCGGCCTGGCGGCCGCCTCACCGCGCGAGGCCCAGCCCGGCCCGGCCCGGCCCGGCTCGGCTCGGCCCGGCTCGGCTGCTGCCGCCGCTCCGGACCTGCGGCGCGATCCACCCCCGCCCTCCCGGCTCCGGCCTCGGGGCGGCGGAGCGGGCTGGGCCTGTCCGCGCCCGGCCGGCGGTGATCCCGCCGTGCCCCCGGCCCCACAGAGCGCCCGACGCCGCCCCGCCGCCCCGGGCTCCGCTGCCGCGGACAGGCATGGGGCCGGCTCGGTGCCCCACGTCCGGAGGCGCGTAGGTAGGTGTGCCCGCAGCGCCGGGTGCTGTCCGGGACGAGAAATGTGACAGCCCGTGCAAAATACGGTCCCGCTGCGGTTTGTGTCTCCCTTCTGCGACTCGCTGGGTACTTAAATTCCCTTTGGCACGTTAACAGGGCTGTCCAGGCACTTTGCACTTTGTTTCGTAAGTGAATAAGTGCTTTTCTTTCTCTGTGTATTGAGTTGCTATTGAATTGCTTCCCATATTTTTATTTCATACAAACTGAACAATTGTGGCCCCTCTATTTTATTTATAAAGGTTCAGTGTATCTTTGCCTGCCTACATCAATCTGCAAGGGAGTTGCAGAAAAGCCTCATGTTCATCGAGCCGTGAGTCACAACCAATTTTTAAAGCTGTTATAACAAAAAAAAAAGTGTTTGCTTTTTTTCACAAGTAACTTTAAAAGTGTAGCTTAGAAAGAAAAAAAAAATTAAAAAAAATTTCAGTAGACACGACATTATTCCTGGATGCTTGTGAATCCTAAACTATATTCATACTTTAGTATTACACATACCTGTGTCATATGCACAGATGAGCTTTAAAATTGTCACATACCATTACCACTTTGCCTTTACTTTTATGTATCATTCCCCTGACTTCCTTACTGCAGGTGTGGGCAAGAAAGCTTTTCCTTTAAAACTTTTCAACAATGGGCATAAAATTCTGCAGCTGAGGTCTTGAAGAATGCAGATGGGTATAGTATGTGTTGGAGCTCGCAGTGTGTATTGACTAACTTTGTTTCTTTTTTTATTATTTATTTTTTGCTTTTCTGATATTGTCTCGTTTAAGTGGCTCCTGAGTGTAAAATGTCCTCTGAGGGTGGGCTGGGGGTGGGCAGCACGTGGTGTGTTCTAGGCCAGGACCTGCCAGCTCCTTCCTTGCAGGGCCTTGGAGAGCACACCCTGCATAGCTGGGTTCCAAACAAACGGACTGATGATGGCTCAATTATCACCTGAGCAAAGAGCAGTTGCCTGTAAATTTTGCCCAGCACAGCCCTGTTTTGTGATCTGATAGCGTGGGGTTTGGTATCTCCTGCCCCTTCTTCACACTAAGAGAAAGAAAGGGTGGAAAAAAATAAACAGGTTTTGGCTGGGAGCCAGCCTGTCTGTCTCCTTTTTTCCTCTGGCTGTGCTGCTTCTTTATGTGGATGACAGGCCTTGGACATTGCTTGGCTCGCCAGCACTGTGTTTAACATGGTGTCCTGGATGAATAAATGCTAAAATAGTGTTTGTTGCCAATTATAAATGTTCCAGAATATCCTGTTACCCTCTAAGCTTTTTTTTTTTTTTTGGAGTAATTTTGGGGAGCAGGAGCACCAAATATTTTAATCTGCATATTGAGGTGAAATGTTCATGCTGATGCCTGTGTTCTCTTGGTGTTCTAATGTCTCCTTATTTAAACCAACATGAATTTCAGGAGATGAAACCAGACAAAGGGTGAAGTTTACAGACGATCGTGTGTGCAAGAGCCACCTTCTGGATTGCTGTCCCCACGATATCCTGGCTGGAACAGTAAGTGTGTCCTCTGGAATGAGGGGTTCTGTTGAGGAAGGATGTTGGCACAACTCTTGTCTGTGCAGGGTGGGTGACTTCTAGGAGAGATCAGGCTTTCTGTGCTCTGGGGGCAGTCACAATCCTAATGCCACTTCCTGTGACCTGTGTATGGAACTCTTCTCACTTCTCAAAAAAAAACCAAACTAACAAAAAACCAAACCAGGAGCTCTCAGAGTTCACCTGAAATGCTTTTTCTTTCACAATCCTGTGGGAAATTGCAAAATTATTTCTGTTTTAGCAGTTTGAGGTAGTCACAGCTTGCAACTTACCCTATGGTGGTCCCAAGGCTGTAGCTGGGCTGCTGCCCTGGTTCACTGCTGCATCTTCAGGTTAGCAGGTGTCTGCTGCACAAATCCTTGGAGATTTTCAGTCTCCTCTCCCCAGCCCCGATGGAAGAGCAGCTTTTCTATTGTTACTGTGATGATGGTGGCAGGTCACATCTCTGGCTGAGTGTTGGTTGTTTGAGCTGCTTGGTGTTTGTGTCACTCTGCCTGACTGGTTTCAAACAGTTGTCTCAGCTCCTTTGCAGTTCCCTCTGTGGGAACAGAGCTGGCCAGTGTTCAAAGGTTTGGCTCACGTGCTGCCTCTGAGAGCAGAAGGTGATGTGGGCTTTTAGCAGTGAGCTCTTGTGAAGGAAGTGTTCATTTGAGGCTCCCAGATGAAAGCTGCAGCCTGACTTTGGAAAGAAAACTGTGTCTTTTGTCACCATCACTGTGCAGCAGTCACAGGCTGGAGGTGAATATGGATGTTTGAAATCCATCTTTGCCTTTGCTGTTTGTATGAAATACTGTGGCAATTCAGTGTCTGTCCTCTTAAACCAGATTGTTGGGAGATGCTGTGGTTGTTTATAGCCCTTCCTGCTGCTCCTGAGGGAGCTGGCTGGACACAGTGGCTCTCCAGCAAAGGGAGGGCTGGTGCTGCTGCCCCTGCTTGTGTCACCCCCATAGCAGCAGTGTGGCAGCACTGGTAGAAGGAGCTCTAGCAAAAGCTGCCTCTGCTCTGAGCACTCAGACTTTAGCTTCTCAGTGTCTGCCTTTGCAGAATAAGATTGGAAAAGCTGAATACCAAGCCCTGTACCTCTGTTTTTTAAAATTAATTTGAAGCTCAGATGTGTTTTGCAGTGATTACTCCATCAGCCTCCATCTGACTTCACCTCCATTTCAGAATTTTAAACTTCCATCCTTTGTAGAGATCACTGTGGTCAGGGTATGTTTTTTGACATTAAATTCTACAACAGTTTCTTGGGACCCAAAGGGTGTTTTGAAGATGAAGGCTGCCTTCTGCCTCTTCTGGCAGGTTTTCAGCAAGGGGGTAAATGGTGAGTTGAAGGGCTAGTTCAGCATAAGTGATGTGTGTGAGCTGGTGCCAAAGCATGCAGGAAGTCTGAAGTGTTTCAGGTGGGTCCTGAGTCTCCTGGGGCAGAGAAGCACCTTGAGGAATTTGTTTCTTCTGCTTTTGTTGTTACTTGTCTTGATTGAGTTGTCCTTTCCCTCTCACTGTGGAGTTTGTGCTCAGAAATTGCCGGAGCATTCAGAAAGACTGCTCCTGCACAAGTGATCTGTGGCTCGCTCACATGATTGTGTGGTGGCCTGGCAGTGGGTGTGGAGCTCTGCACCTCTCTCAGCAGGTTACTGGGGGCCAGAGCAAGTGTTTGTGCTGCAGATCTGTGTTGAAGGAACATGTGATGTCCAGAACAGGAAGAGCATTTCAGCTGTCACTGCTGCCAGTACAGAGTGAAACTTAGCTGGAATATGCAGCTCCCTCGTGATCTCAGGCAGCTTCACTGGCAGCTCACAGTGCTCTGCTAGGGAAGAGCTCTATGGGTGAATCTGTCTCAGCTGGGTGGGGTATAATCCATCTCTGGGTGTATTACTGCAGAAATCAGGACCTTTTGGAAACTTCCAACAGATGCTCCAAGCCTTCTGGTGCTTGCTGTGTTGTGCCCTCCCCTAAGGCATTGTTGCTGCTGCTTCCTTCATGTGTGCAGATACTCCTTAGTGGGAAGCTGATTGAAGGCAGCAGGAAGCTGATCCCTTGGGGAGCTGTGCTCAGTGAAATGTGATGGAGTCCCACTCACTGACCTTCAGGTGCAGAGTAAGAAAAGGAGTCCAGACTGTAAGCAAAGCTCTGGAATATTCCTGAGAGCTATAGGAGGCCTGTTGATGTTTGCTTTGTTTAGGTGCATGAGTGTTCCTGATTGTAAGAGTTGTCATTTTAAGTTGGTTTGTTCCTGTGATTATTCTCTTTTTGGCTTTAGAAACCTGTCTAAACTTGCCACTAAATAACCTACAGTGGTTCTCTTTGGTCTCTGTGGGTAAGGAGGAACATTCTGGGAGAGCAGAATTTAGTGAGGGTTTAGTGAGCCCATGGGCTGTTACCTTGTCATCCACATCCTTTGTGGTGAGTGCTGAGTTCTCTCTGCAGCTCATGGTGAGTGTATTTCTGTCAGTGAAAGTATTGCAGCACATTGAGAGATGGCATCAGCTGGCAATTGTCCTGAATCTCAGCTCCACTAAGAGGTGGACAGATGAGCCTCAAAGCTGCCCAGACTGAACATACCTTGGAAATTACATCCAGGGAATTAATTGTGTACCCTGCTGGGGAATATGAGTTGAACTCTGTAGATTCTAGAAATGTTTTTTTGTGGGTTGAGAGGGAGGGTCTGTGCTTTCCTTTTTCACTTGGATGAAACTCTCCATATCTGATCACTGTTAAAGCAATTTTGTGGAAATTTCATTTTGTGGTGAGTTGCCAGTTCCGTGGAGATCATAGGAGATACCTCAGCATGTGGATTTCTCAGCAGATGTGAGCAGGACTAATTATCAGTGACATCTAAATGTCATCAATCTTCGTGTGTATGTGAGTGAAATCTTTGCTCAGGCTCTGCCTGTCTCGCATACCTGTGTTATAATTTAATCACATACCTGTGTTATAATTTATAATCACTAATTATCAGTGACATCTAAATGTCTTCAATCTTTGTGTGTATGTGGAGTGGAGTCTTTGCTCAGGCTCTGCCTGTCTCACATACCTGTGTTATGACCCAGCCAGTGTTGAGTGGAGCAGGTTGTGGTCTCTGTAGAAAGGGTGAGTGTTCTAGGACAGCCTTCCTTGGCATGAGGGGAGGCTTTGAGGCAGGAGGGCTGGTGGTCCTACCCCGAGTGAGCAATACCTGTGGAATTCTCCTTGCACTTGAACATCTCAAAGGATGTGGAGGTAGATTTGAGGTTCATAAGCTAGGGAGAACTGAATATTCTTCCCTGAGGAAGGTTGAGGGATTTGTTAACAAGCAGGGAGAGGAATAGGGAGCTTTAGAACAAGCATTGTTGGCTGTTCTAAAGTGGTGAGAGCCCCTTCTCTGAAGTGGGGTTATTGGCTCAGCTTGCAGGAAGAGCTCAGATAAGAATATTTATAATGTCTGACAATCACAGCCAATACCATTATTTTCTCCCTATCTTGGAAAGTGATCTCAGTAGCATGACCAGAAGAATGAAAGATGTGTCACATCACAGAAAGTTATTTTTGTGGTAAAATAACAGGAACTCTCTAGCATTCTTTGAAGTGGCTTGCCTGAAGTTGAACATGATCAAGCTCTAAAAGTACCAAAGTGCTTTTTTTGTAGGCATTACATTTCTATCATTAGAGAGCTCAGCAGGAGTATTCTGGATGCAGTGTCTGTTTCTGTGGCCTGCTGCCTCTGGCTTCCTGCTTCTGGTAAATCCGAGCAAAATGAGGAAGGCTAAATAGTGGCAAGTCATCTGGATTTTTTCATTTTCCAGAAGAGAAAATCCAGTAATAGGCACCTGCTGAAAACCTGAGCATAAACTGGTAGAGTTTGCTTTAGTTGCTTTGCTTCATTCTAAACACTGCTGTGTTGAGTGCATTGTTTCATGTGAGCATCCCCAGCTTTAGTTTGTGATTTTCCACAGGGATTCAGTTTTATCCCAGCTCAGCTTTCTCTGCAGTTCACTGAGCTGACACCTGTTGTGCATTTTGAGGTTTGGGCTCCTGGGGACTGGTGGTGACAGTGAGAGAAGAGGGTGGTGAGTTGGGGTGTTCCTTCATGCAATGACATGTACCCTGCCATTTCTACAGTGGCTCACAATTAGGGCTTTTATTATTTTGGCTTTCAAAATGTCATTTTCTACTTTAGGAGTAAGAGGAAGGTTCTTTGTTACAAATTGATAATGCTGAAATGCAGCTTCCATGTCTTGAGAGCATAATTGACTTGGGTTCATGTGGCTGCTAACTGTTAGGTGGGAGAAAAAATAACAAATTCCAATAGTGGAGTGCAGTGGGAGGGAAGGGCAGCTTTCTGGGAAGGGAGATGCTCTTAAGTCTCTCATTAAATGGGTCTGTGTGTTGGACTTTGCTTTGCTGGGCAGGTTTTCAAATTCCAGGCTGCAGCTGGATATGGGAAGGGTCTGGCTGTGGAATTAACACTGTCTGTTGTTGCTGAGTGTGGGGTTGTGCATTGCTGCTGGCTGTAGCCCTTAATCCTTTTAAGTCCTTTTGTTGTTGATAGGGAGCATTCTGTGTGTATCCTACAATTTGCTATGCCTTGTGTTACTGGGGCTCATCCTAACACAGATGTGCATTTCCAGAGGAGCTTTCAACAGGGTGCAGGTATGTTTTCCTGGGCTGTGGCTCCAGGATAGGAGGCATTTGCAGTTGGTGCCTGTTGAAGGGGACCCATCTCCCTCCCAGCCATTTCTGAGGCTGTCTTGGGACTTAAAGCAGGAGTAAGACTGGACTTAAAGCATTTGGGCTGTTTTAATGTTGCCAGAACATCTACAAAACAAGTTCTGGCAAGCATGTGGTTCTTCTGGCTGGTTCTGGTACCAAGAGGTTAAGAGAAAGCTGCTTTTCTGAAAATACTTTATTTTGATATGATGCAGTTGGCAAGAGACATCTTCTGCTTGTTGCTGTAATGAAGGGTTCTTATGTAGGTTCTCCTTTTTCTTCTAACAGAGAATGGACCTGGGAGAATGTACAAAGATCCATGACTTGGCTCTGAGAGCAGATTATGAGATTGCAAGTAAAGAGAGAGACCTGTTTTTTGAGCTGGATGTAAGTATGGAGAAATTTTAGTTATTTCTGGGGAAACTGCTTCTTGAATTTACTGGGCTGAAAAGTAGAACTCAGTGGCCATTTCAGCTCATCATGCTGCTTGATGTGCTACCTGTCCAGAATGTGCAGCCCCTCCCTGAATGTCAGCCTGACTGCTGACTGGAGAATGCAGAATTAATTATGGCCTTTGCCACCCCATTAGCCCAGCGAGCTGGGAGGCTCCTGGCATTCCTTGGATCCCACAGCTGCTGCTCTATACCACGTTCTTGTAACCTGCTGCCCTGTCCCAGAAAGAGATTTAACATTAAAAATGTTCTGCTCAGTAACTTTTGTCAGATTTAGCTTTCATTTAATCTTTCTGTGGTGGAACAGATCAAGGGGAAGCACAATTCTGTCTTTCCCTTTCACGTTATTCTAGTGCTTTTGTCTTTGTGCCTGGTGCTCCTGCATAGGAAGGAAGTTCCAGTGCAAAGCAATGTTGATGTGTCAGAATAAAGGAACTGGGTCAGGTTTACAGAGCAAGGGTCAAATGTAACTTGTTCTGCAAAGTGTCATTTGGTTTTTTCTCAAAGCATCTGTTCTTGAGGTTGTTTGTGCATTATACAGGATTGCAGCTGTTGGCTGTCAAAGCTACATCTGGCACAGAGAGCAGCTTCATTCATAATTCTTTGTCTGATCATGCAGGCCATGGATCACCTGGAATCCTTCATTGCAGAGTGTGACAGGAGAACAGAGCTGGCCAAGAAACGCCTGGCTGAGACACAGGAAGAGATCAGTGCTGAAGTGTCTGCAAAGGTATTGGCCTCTCACTGAACATTGGTTCTGAAAGTCTCACTGGGAGCCCTGGGGCTCTGTTTCTCTGACACCAGTGATACTGGGGAATAAGGCTCCACAGAGGATTTGGGGATTCCAGTCATCCTCCCCAAATGGCTGCTCTGGCCATTCTGGAGACAAAGAGCACCACGGACTCTAAAAGAGATTGCTTTAGCATGGAAATAAAGCATATTGATTTCTTCCCCATGCTATGAAATGTTACCATAATAATTTAGAATAGTAAATCCATCATCCTGTGATTTTTCTTTCATTTAACAAGTGCTCATGGAGTTTCCTTTTTGGAAACTCACCTAATTGGGCCAATACAAGACATTTCTGAAGCTGATTTTGTGGCCTCTATGCTGACTTGTAAGTTAGAAATGACTGGCAGATCATGATCTCTCCACATGTCTGTGACTACGTTGACATTGGTCCACCAGTCCCTTTTGTTGGGGACTTTTGAGGATTCATGGTCATCTTCCAACAACAGATTTCATTGCACAGTATTTCTTTAAAAAAATGAAAAGTTGTCCTGCAATTTTTATCACATTTTTGTCTTACTAAAAACTACCTATTCTCTTCAGGCAGAGAAAGTCCATGAGCTGAATGAAGATATTGGAAAACTCCTAGCTAAAGCAGAACAGCTGGGAGCTGAAGGAAATGTTGATGAGTCTCAGAAGATCCTGATGGAAGTGGAGAAAGTCCGGGCGAAAAAGAAAGAGGCAGAGGTAGTGTTGGTTCTCCTGTGAGTTGTCACAGGAGCCTGGGCCAGGTTGGGTGGTTTCTGCCTCTGTTCCTGTGTGCCAGCACCTCCTTTTCAGTTCCAGCCATGTGCCAGCAAACAGGTGGCAGTGTGGTGTGGTCGATGAAAAGATTTTTAGAAACTTTTAGTGCAGGGAGCTGGCTGGGGTGGGGAAGGCTTCATCCTCTGAAATATTTGGTCACCAGTCCCTTGCAGGGATAGAGTTTGGGTTAGCTGTGCCCACAAAGCATTTGTGTGGCACCTCCTTTGTGTGAGGGTGGGTTTTGATTCTTCAAAGCAATTCTTTGCAGGGGTTTCCCTGGAGGGTTGTGTCTATGTAAGGGTTCCCTGACATTTGTGTGGGTTTTCTTGCCTCCCTGTAGGAAGAATACCGAAATTCAATGCCTGCCTCCAGTTTCCAGCAGCAGAAGCTGCGTGTGTGTGAAGTCTGTTCAGCATATCTGGGTCTCCATGACAACGACCGGCGTCTTGCTGACCACTTTGGAGGCAAATTACACTTGGGTTTCATTCAGATTCGTGAGAAACTGGATCAGCTGAGGGTAATCCTCTCTGTTTTAAACCACCTCTTTGTAGTTCTGAAGACCTTGAACACTTCTATTAAATTAATACAGAATTCTTTGCAGAGGGCTTGTAAAAGCTCAGAAATTTCCGACTGCAGAATCCCTAAAGCATCAAACAGAGCTTTGTTTAGCCTTGTCTTGGGTTCTCTTCTTTCTTTTCTGGGTAACTAAATGTGTTGCCTCAGAATCAGTCAAACCAGAGCACTGCTATAATTTATTCCTTGGAGCTTTGGTACAGTCATTTTCATTAACATGACAGAAATTTGTTACTCTGGGTACTTTTTTGACTTTGAAACTTCTTAGTGAAATGTTTGAACTGAAGTTTCACATGGTTCTGTCAGTGAAAAGATCTTGACTAGCTGAAGCCATTAGGAGTTTGCTGAAATTATTCATAATGCGTTGTGGTATTGGCCTTGCTTGCACACAGAGACCTTTAGCTGAGTCAGAGTTGTGATTCCTGTGCCTCACTCACAGTGGATTGAGGTCAGTGCCTCAACTGAGAAAAATGAGAACCTCGACAGAGGTCTTAACTCAGCACATAAAATGCAGTGCAATGGTTCTTTGTCTTGCTATTGGAATGGTCTTCCTGCAGATCTGACCTGTTACTGTATGGCTGTAAATAATGGCTGTTACTGCAGGGCTGAAATATGATGTGGATTTATTTTTTTTCCCCCTAGAAAACAGTGGCAGAAAAGCAAGAGAAGAGAAACCAGGATCGTTTGAGACGGAGAGAGGAGAGAGAACGAGAGGAGAGGATGGGCAGACGGTGAGTGGGACCTGGGTATGGCCTGTGAAGTTTAGAAATATCAGATTCCTTGTACATGAGCACTGCAGGAGTTCAGCATCTGCTTCTGGAGTGGCTGTTGGATGTGCTCCAGATGCTGTGTGAGCATCCTGGGGTTCAGTTAAAGATTAAAGCAATGCACAAGTGCTCTACTCCTCCATCTTAGGGTGATTGTACATGTATTTTGACCTCCATTGTGTGTCTGAAAGGTGGGAGTTCCCTGTAGTCTTCAGGCTTATATTGGTCTAATTCCTGTCTTAGGGAATCTGAATCTGGATAAAATACCCTCATCCAGAGCACCTGAGTGGGAAAGTTTAGGATAAGTGAGGACTAGGCTTTCTCAAAAGGCAGAAATTCCCTGGACAGCCCTCCTCACTGCTTTGGGATTTGGAGGTGACAACAGGCTGGTGTCTATGTGCCAAACAGTGGACTGCATGTAACTTTCTACAATAAGTGAGGTGTTTTGGCAAGCATTTCCTAAGGAAGCTGAGGGATCCCAAGGAGTGGCTGCTTCTGGTGCTTGTAGCTATGTTTGTCACCTTCTGCTCGGATGTCTGTAATTCCTGAGCAGTGGGAGGGGCTGGAACATTGGTTTTCTCAGGACAAGCTCTTCTGCATCTTGCCAGCTGAACTGGACAAACAATTTTGTACTTAAACTGAAGTGGCATCTTGTGTTTAAACAGCTCAGTTAGGCAGCCTGGTGTGGGGAGGGTGGTTATTTGCAGGGCTCAGGCAGAGGAAGTGGCTGGGTAGGAATGCTGTTCTGATTGTCACAGCATCTCCCTGCTTGTTTACCTTGTGTGTTTCTCCTCGTGTACTTCTTGCATCAAAAAGACCCCAACCTTGCTGTCTTTGCAGAGCTATTTTTGAAACTCAGAGTCAGCTGAAGAGTGACTTTGTCTGAGGAACATGAGATTTATAACTGCAGTGTACTCTAAGGTGGTGCTGGCTCTGGCTATACATTGCTGGAATTGCTGACAAATACCAACATGGTCATTTTTGTGTATTATGAAGATGGGAGCCCCAAACTGTTACTCATTATCCATATAATTTTATACATGTTATGCATAACTCCAGTTAGGGTGTTTAATGTGGGTTTTCCCTGGGGATTTCCTGGTGTGTTTTGAAGGAGCAGGTCATGGTACAGCTTTCTGTGGAACTGCAGCACTTCATGGACAGCCTCACAACTTTCTGTTACCCATGCAACTGTAATGGAGTTGAGTTTGGGAGCTGCAGGATCTGGCAGTAGCTTTTGAGTGCAGGAGTTAATCAGAAGGGGCTGCTGTTGCTGCTGTTGTGGTCAGGGATGTGGAAGTGAAATAGGAAGTGTCTTCTCATGCAGCTGCTTCAAGGCAGACCCACAGCAGGACCCTGCCTAACATGGGCTCAGTTTGTCTCCATGGTGCCTCTTCTTCCTGGAGGTCATTTCTCTGTAAAAGTTGCTCAGCAGATTTGTTCAGGAAGAACCCTCTGGATCTCTTTGTTGATCTTCTCAAAATGCTGGTTTTCTTCCTCCTGTGGTGTGGCTGTGCTTTTGTTTAGTGGTTTTTAAAACAAAAAACCTCAAGCCCTCAATTCTTGAGAGCTAAAGAGCCTCTAGTGTTCACAGGTAGTCCATATGTGGATGCATCTGATGAGGGGGTTTGAAAGCTGCTTTTGAATGTTTATTTAAGGCTTAAAATAGGAAAGCTTTAAGAACTGCATGGATCTGGCCTAAAGTCTGAGTTCTTGCTGTTACCATATGTAACAGTACTTAGAGACTGGCCTTTGCTCTGGCTCTGTGCAGAGGCACCTGTGTGCTCCACAGGAAAACTTGTTATGAAGGAGTCAGGAGTGCCCTACAGAAGAGGTCGAATCAATTGCCTCTCCAAAATGAGAACTTGACCTGAGGGAGGACAGTGGCTCTCCCAGTGGACACTGAGTGTCAGAACTGAGGTTAGAGTCCAGAATTCTTGGTCACTTATCTGCTGGGAGCTGTGCACACCATGCTCACAGAGGCATTTTAACCATCAAAACCAAATTGGTGATGTCTACCACCTTCCAGCCAGCCTGTCTTACCCAGAGTTTGGTACTTTAAGGAACCACAGGAAAAATGTTTCCTTCAGAACTCTTCTTGTCAGCTCCTATACAACACCTTCATGGTGTTACTTCAGTAGGAGGAAGAGTATGGCTTGACTTGGGGAGTCTGTGACTGACAGGCACTGTGGCATCCCTGCAAACCTGTGCATTCCCTTGTCAAACCCTGCCTCTCAATTAATCAGTTAATTAATTTGTCAATAAGCTGTGATTCCACATAGGAATGAATGAACTGGATTCCACCCTAGTGCTAATAAACACAAGTCCTGTGTGATATTCCTGGTGGCTGATTACCCAGTAATCTCTTGAGACTGGAATTCTGTGGAGAGGTGGCATGCTGGAGTGCAGACCTCAGTGTTTGCTTCCACAGTACACCAGCAAACAAGGGGAGGTGCCACATGGATTTCCTTTGTGTTAAGCTGGACGAAAGACAGGTTATGAAACTCAGCAGAAAGTCTCTGTGATACAGGGACAAAAAAAAAAAAGAGGAAAAAATAAATAAAATAGACTTGCTCAGTCCTCTTGCTCCTATGGAGAGCAGTCTTCTCTGTCTCCTGCAATGATTCAGGCTAGTAAGGACAATGCTGTTTCGTTGGATATTTCCTGAATCCTGAAGTTTGGTTCTAGGGAGTGATTATCAGATGGTTTTTGTGCATGCCCCTGCTTGGATGATATTCATGGAAGGGCAGCCAGGCTTTTCAGGGGATGTGGAAGGGCTTTTGTGGATGTGTGCATTGGTGGTTCAGAATAAAGTGATCAGGAGGAAAAAGAGCAGTAAGAACTTGGAGTAATTACAACCACCAAAAAAATCCAGCTGCCTGCCAGATATCTGCAGGAGGTTCTGCTGCTCTGTCAGGTTCTGTTACATGGGAATGGAGGTGTGTGGTTACTGCCTTCCTCTCCAGGTTCATCAGCTCCTTCAGCTGCTCATGTGTGTTGCCACAGTGCATGTTTCATTTGCAGACTCCCAAGTTCACCTCCACTTTGTTTACACTCCTTACCTGAATTCCCTTCTAAATTTGGGGGCTTTTTAAACTTTCTACCATGACTGAACAATCCCATTTCACTAAAGAAATGTCAGTGCACATACATTTTCTTAATCTTGTCTTATCCAGGCATGGTTTTAAATTATGTCATTAAAACAGATGCTTCTCTGTTGCTTCTTAAATTCTTGTCTGTGTGTAGCTTTCATGTCAGGGTGCCAGAACAACTCTGTGGGGTATAAATGGAACTTACTGTGTGTGAGTCTGTGTGCAGTGGGGAGCAGTTACAGGAGTGAGACTCTTAAGTCACTAAACAGGGAGAGGAGCCACTTCTTAATTAAAGCAAAACAAGACTGTTCAGACAGTGTGTGATGTTCAGCTGGCTCTGAAATGTGGCCACAGAGGAAGAGGGAGGGTGCAGCTTCCATGTGCAGAGGTATTTTAAGTGGTGCTGAGTAATGGTGCTGCTGAAGTTGAAAGAATTCTGCTGCTGTTATTTACAAACTGTCAGGAGCTAATGCTGACAGCAGTAAGCTCAGAGTGCCACACATGAGCTCTGAAGCTCGTGAATGTGAGAAAGAAGAGCAAGGCCTGGATCATTCTTCTCAAGTGCTTTCTAAGGATTTTCAGTTTATCTCTGTCACTTGTCAGTTCTTCCCTTGTGGCTGTCCCCCCTTTTTTTTCCTAGTTATCTTTCCCGAAAAGGAAAAAAATACTGATGCAAATTTCCTTCTTATGTTTGGTTAACAAATACAAGGAGTGAGAAAAGGCTGGGTTTTTTAATTAAAAAAAAAAAACAACCAAAACAGCCTTTAGCATGCAACTTCCTCAAAGGAACCAAAATCAGAAAAGTGGCAGGTGTCTTTCTGATTGGAGAGTGGCACTTCTTGAAAATGTTAGAGTTGATCCAGCTGGTGTTAGACTGCAGGGAGTAAAGAGTATGTAACAAATATGCACCTGGAGAAAATTAGTTGGAAAGGTTCATTGGGGTGCTTTATTAATAGTATCTGATTTCTAGACTTTTCTGTAGTGACAGGAAGCTCAGTGTGCAGAAATTAATGTTTTCCTTTTTTTGACAAATTCTTGATCCTAAAATTGAAGCTAACTAAATGTTTTATTTGCAAGCTTTTTTTTTTTTTTAAAGTAATATATCACTTGAGGTATTGATTATTCCTGTGAAGAGCTGCCAGGGTGGATGAATTTTCCTCCTTAAAACCCACTGGCTGTATCATAACTTCTCTCACTTAACTCTCCTCTCCTTTCTAGGTCTGGATCAAGAAATAGAGATCGTCGAAGGTGAGTGCCCAGTTCTGCACTTCTCCCAAATGCCTCTTTGTGTTTCTCTCTAGCTGCTGAGGTTTTTCCTGGGTCTCACCAGTAGAGTTCACTCAGTGCCTCAGTGTCAGGTTTGCTGCTCCCTAGTGCTGCTCAGTTGGGGTGGCTCATGGGGCTGTAGAGCAGGTGCTGAGTAGCCTGGCCAGGATGGGCTCTGTGTGCTCCAGTGTGAGCCCATGGATGTCCCCAAGGCTTCTTTCCATAAATACTGATATACTTCCATGATTCTAATGTCTGAAGTATCTGTTTTAAATATATAATACCTCAGATGTGAAAATAGATTTGAGATTAAAGAGAGAGATTTGAGATTAAAACCCCCACATCTCTGGGAAGAGCTTGCCTTAATGCTATGGCAACATTCTCTGTGATAATGGACCTGGAGATTTTCCTGCCTACTGCTTTGGCATCTTTCTTATTTTGAGAGCAGGGTGAAATAAATCTGCTTCTAAAGTGCAGGACTTTCACAAGGAAGATTCTCTTAGAGTTATGGTAATATCACAGGCCATTTCCTTTGGGCTCTCTTCTACTTACACCGGCCTCACTTGTGAGCAATGCAGCGTTGTAAGCTCTGCTCTGGCCCTTGCCACATGCTTACAATAATGGCGGGAGCTTTTTCTATAAGCTTTCCAACAAACTGAATAACCCACTGGCATTCTGTGGGTAGCACAAGGCCCAGGAGGAGGCAGCTGCCCACTGTGTGGGTGTGGGCAGGGATGTGGGGAGCAGGGGCTGGACTATGATGATGCTTTGGGTATTTGTTACTCAGGAGAGGCTGAGAGGCCCTGAGGGCGCAGGTGTGAGGCAGCTGAGGGGGCGCAGGGGTGAGACCGCTGAGGGGGCGCAGGCGTGAGGCAGCTGAGGGGGCGCAGGCGTGAGGCAGCTGAGGGGGCGCAGGGGTGAGGCAGCTGAGGGGGCGCAGAGGTGAGGCAGCTGAGGGGGCGCAGAGGTGAGGCAGCTGAGGGCGCAGGCGTGTGGTGCTGAGGGCGCAGAGGTGAGGCCGCAGAGGGCGCAGGTGTGAGGTACTGAGGGCACAGAGGTGAGGCACTGAGCCCATGTGTGTTCTCTGCAGATCGCGCTCCCGGGAGCGGAGGCGGAGACGCTCCAGATCAGCCTCCCGGGAGCGGCGGAAGTCGCGCTCGCGCTCCCGGGACCGACACCGGCGCCACCGGAGCCGCTCCCGCAGCCACAGCAGAGGGCACCGCCGGGGCTCCAGAGACAGGAGCTCAAAACACAAGTAAGTGTTCCCCAGTGGAGTGCTTCTGAAAGGGGAGTCCTTGGCTCACAGTGCTCTCCCTGGCCCGTAGAGCGAGCAGGAGCGTGGCAGGGTTCTCCAGAGTAGCTGTGCTGGCCTGTGCCAGCTCCTGGGCCAAAGCAGGATTCTCCAGGGGTCTCAGCTGTACAGCAAGATGCCAGCTGAGAGGAGAGTCTAGGAGATAGAACAGGTTCCCTGGTTTGCAGTGCTGAGGCCTTGAGATGCTCCTTGGATGGGAAGCAGCATGAAGCCTCCGTGAGCTAACTGAACTTCTCTGGGCCTGCAGAAGCCAAGTGCCTGAGAGGCAGTTTGGATATTTTCTGCTTCCCAGATTCCTTCTCTCAGTGCTGGCATTGGGAAGGAGTCTATGATTTGAGATCTGAGGGGAGTCTTCTGTTCGAAGGCTGCTTGAGAGAGACAGAATTCTTTAGGAATCAGCACTTTTTCCTCCTGAAAAAGAAGTACAGGAGGAGTATACCATTCTTCTGTCTCTGAGGAGAAGCACTATAGTCCAAAGAAGGGCTTAAAGTCTTTCTGTAATTCAGCAAAACAGCCTCTGTGTTGGAGGAAGGATGAGGCAAGTGTGTGTAGGGTATTAGAAAAGTTGACTGGAATCATTGTGTTCCCTTACAACCCTTCTAAGCCCAGGAACAAGTCTGCCTCCAGGTGCTTGCTTAGGTTAGACCTGCATTTTCTTAAAGCCTCCTGGTTAACAGGGGAGTGCTTTAGCACAGTCACCTGATAAGCCACCAGCACTCAAGTACAATTCTAGAAGCAAACCTATTGTTGTGTGTCTTGTGTCAGTTTAGCTAAGGGGTAAGAACAGCTTTTCTTTTAAAGACACCTGGTGAAGGGGAGGGAAATAATGGTCTGAAAAATAAGTCTTGTTAATAATTGAGGGGGGGTGTAAATACTGTTGATTCTCCAATGGCTGAGATACTAAAGTGCTTTTTTAAATCTGTCTTGAACATGAAAAATAAAGAAAAGAAGTTTGGACAATTAGGAAGTGAGGAAGATCCTGTAATAACTATTACTAAAGAGCAGGTAAGGGATTACTTCGGAACCCCTGAACACATCCAAACCAGCCCATTGAGACTGCAGGGGGATTGGCCAGCTCACACACCTGCACAAAATTGCTGAGAGCTGGGGACAGGCCAGATCAGTCTAAGAAAACATAACAAAAACAAGAGAACAAACAGCAAAACCCTGTTTCCTGAAAGAGAGTTAATGAACTCTGCCCTCAGGTTCTGCTGGGCTGAGGTCTCACTTGCTGAAAGAGAGTGTCACAGGATGTGGAGAGCTCAGGGTAGGAGGTGTGCAGGCAGCAGGAATTGTTGTGGAAAAGGTAGAGAGTTAATGTCATCTGACAGCCTGATGTTAAATGACACAGTTTAATGAAAATGAAATGGCTGCTGGGTTTTGATGTATCAATTTTGCAGTATTTTCAAGCCTTAAAATCAACAAGAATGAAAGTGAAACCTTTAAGGTACCTTCTGTTGTGACTGTAAAAAAACCCTGTGTACTGAGCCTTGAAGTAAAATGTGGGAGCCTCTGCTGAGCTCCCTCAGGGTCAGCTCCTTTTGAATCCTGCTATTCCCTAAGCTGGCAGGAGTCACACAAGGAACAGCCTTTCAGGTTAGACCTAATGTGAAGCCTCCTGTTTAATTCTGTGTGGGCTGACACAGGGAAGTGCTGCTGAAAATCTGGGGCTGTGAAAAGATGTGCTGTGGGCTGGGAATATAAATCTGTACCTTCCTGACTTTGAACCCAGGATGCTGCCAAAGCCAGCATTTGTCAGGATGCAAAGTGAGAAGCCCAGGGCTGAGCCAGCAAAGAATCCAGTTGGTATTTAAAGCAGTTGAGCAGAAAGCCAGTAGCTTAGGGCATAATGAAAAACTGCTCTGGAAGCCATGAAATGAGCTGAGTCAGAGACAAGGAAGAAGAGATTGTAGGCACTTCAGGATGGCCCAGAAAATTAATAAGGGGCACAGGGAAGACCTGAGAGAGAGCCCCTGTGGCAACAGCTTGGAAGGATCACTCAGAGGAAGGAGGAACAAAGGCTGTGCAGTGCATGGAAACCTCGCAGAGGGCCCAGAGCTGCTCTCATGGGGGACCTGCTCCCTCTGGCACAGCAGCTAGGCACGTTCCTGTAGGGAACCTGCATCCCACAGCCCTGCCAGGGAAAGAAAGGTGCTGCTTGGTGGGTATCTGACAGTGTTTAGTTGTGAAGCTGATAGCAATGGTTTACTTTGTACTGCAGATCTTCTAGAGATCGATCTTCAAGAGAAAAGTCCCGAGACAGAGAGAGGAAAGAGAAGAGCTCTTCTGAGAGGAGGCACGAGAGCACAAATGGCAAATCTCGTTCCAAGAGGTCAGAAGAGAGAGAAGCTGGCGAGATCTGAACTCAAACGATCTGTGTTGCACTGTAAATAGTCTGATAAACATTCTACACAAAGCCTAAATTTCCCATTTATATTTACTGAATACAACTCATCTTTTGTAGTTTGGGATTTTTATTGTTTGGCAGATAGCTGTGAGTTTGTAGAGACACAAGAGTTACGTACTGTTTAACAGGATTTTGTTTTAGTAGGAGTAAATAAATCTGGATGGATGGTTTTCAGTCCAGGCCAGCGTGGACACCCCGTGTTTGTCCTGACTCAGTGGTCAGGGCCACGCTGTGCCTGGAGCCCTGAGCTGCCCTGACCTTTGTAACGCTTCAGCCCTTTCCAAAAAACCCTCCTGACCCTCTGTGAGCACACCAGTACCACTGGTTCTCAATTATATTTTTTCCTTCTGTTTATATATGTTAAAAAAAAAAAAAAATCAGATTTCTTTTTTTTCTTCCTTTTAGTACTTAGCCATCTCATTTTTATGTCTCCAGCACTTGAAAGTTGCCTCACATGCCCAGCTAAGGCAAAAAAGATGAAATTTGGCCCTGATCTATTCTGAAAGCTGTTTGTCATTGAGGATGACCAGATGAGCTGAACCATGTTCCTAAGCTGGGCTCAAGTCTGGTTTTAGTACCTTTACAGTTCAGACAGCTGAGTTGGTGTGAGCAAAGCAGTGGAAACCTGGCTGCTTTCCTCTCTAGAGAGGCACAGCCACAGCTCCTCTGCCTCTTTACTGTGCTCTCTGCAGTCAGAGCTTCCCGCGGGGCTTTCTGACCTGCAGCCCCAAGCGTTGCTGTGTTCCAAGGCCAGTCAGGCAGAATGTGCTGAGGTGACCGGGGCTGGAGCCCGTGTCCCTCCCGGGAGAGCGGCACCGGCCGTGTCCCCTCGGCGTGGGAGCTGCTGCCGTTGTCACTCGCTAATTGTACCTCGGCTCTTGTTCCCCACGAGGGGCTGTGCCAGCCCCAGCCGCGACCCCGGGCTCGGCATTTTGTGGGATCGGTGCTAGCGCAGCCGCTGTCACCCGCCGAGGCAGGAGCCGGGCAGCTGCTCGTTAGCGCGGTTAATTACCGCCGGTAATTGCCGTTCCCAGGGCCGGGCTCCGGCCAGCGCTCCCCCCTCCCTCCATTCTCTGCCTCCCCCCGAACGCGGCTCCGGTTCCGCCGCGGTGCTGCCCCGGTGTCGGTCCCTAGTGCATGCCCCCCTTCCCTGTCCGTTTTTACGATGAATTCCGCGGTTTCACGTGTTGTTTTTGTAACCTCCGTGTGGGGCGCGGGGGGCGGCGGGCGCGCGCTCGGGGTGCCTGTACGTGCCCGTGCTGTTCTCCCGCGGTCTGAGCGCATTAAAGATCTGTGTTTGTGGCTCCCGCTGCTGCCCGGACTCGTTCTTTGCGGGCTCTCCGCCCGCGCCGCCGCCCGAACCGGGCCGGGCCCCGCCGCACCGAGCGGAAGCGCTCCCTGCGCAGTGACGTCACCTCCGCCGGGCGGGGCGGGGATGGAGGCGGAAGTGACGGCAGCGGCGGCGGCGGCGCGGGGTGAGTGCGGAGCGGGGCGGGCGGGGGCCGGGGGGGACCCGGGGGGTGCCCTGGGCCGCTCCCGCCGCACCATGGGCTCCTGGCGCCTCCGTGGGGGCGCACCGAGAACGCGGCAATGTCCCCGGGCCGCGTCCCCGCGCTGGCACCGGGCGATCGGCAACGGAGCCGGCTGCCGAAGCGTCCGCGCTGCCGCCGGCTCCGGGAGCGCGGGGCTGGCAGCGGCAGCGCTGGGCTCGGTGCAGCCGCGGGGCCGGGGCCGGGCCGGTGAGACCCGCGGCTGTCAGCGCTTGCAGCCCGGCCCTGGGCCTGCCCTGCCCGCTCGGAGGGGTTTGCTGTCCCCAGAAGTGCCCCCACACCATAGCGAGAGGCCTGGGAAAGAATTCAGTCCTTTCTTCCAAAGCCCAAGGTGCTCCCTGTGATCCGAACTCCTTTATCCCGAGGCTGGGCGGCTGTGAGGGCTCCTGGGGAGCTGCTGACGCAGCAGCTGGGACTGCGGGGCTGGGCTTCAGTCAGAGCAAGAGCGAGCCCCTCACCTCTGCAGAGCCCAGCACAGCCAAAATCATCTCCTGGACAGGTTCAGAGCGAGCCCCTCACCTCTGCAGAGCCCAGCACAGCCAAAATCTCCTCCTGGACAGGTTCAGAGCGAGCCCCTCACCTCTGCAGAGCCCAGCACAGCCAAAATCTCCTCCTGGACAGGTTCAGAGTGAGCCCCTCACCTCTGCAGAGCCCAGCACAGCCACACTCTCCTCCTGGACAGGGTTAAAGCCCTGTTCCTCTTTCCCTCGGGAGCCCACAAGCCTGGTTTGCAGGTGTGAATTACAGGGCTTCTTGCTGGAAGAAAAACACTGCAATGTGTTCAACTCCAGCCTCATTTCCAGCCTTTTCTCCTTATTTTGTAAGGCAGAAACATCTTGTGTAACAGCTGGGAGAGAGAGGGGCAGTCTGTCCAGCGGGAGGGACTGGAGCCAACCCTTCCCTGTACCAGGGCGGGATCGGGCTGCCTGTGGAGCTCAGGGGCTCCCCAGGGATGGATGTGTGATGAGGGAGCTTTGCTCTGTGTGTGTGTAAGTGACAGAAAGAAAAATTCCATTTCTGGGGGAAGAAAAGTGGTTTCTCTTGAAGGTATCTGTGAAGGACAGCAGCATCTGGAGGAAGGCTGTTATTTCATAGAATCATGGAATGGTTTTGGTTAGAAGGGACCATAAAGATTATCTTGCCCCATAGACCAGGTTGCTCCAAGCCCCATCCAGCCCAGCCTTTGAACACTCCTTTCACCCTGCCATAAATCTCTCCAGGCTGTGCAGGAGGCAGCATGGAATTCTGACCTGTGGAGTGAGTGCCCCACCTAAAAATTGTACTTTTTTTTTGTCTTTTGAATAAATCCACATGAAATGACCAAATTCCAGGAGGTTTTCATGCACAGAGATCTCTGCAGAGTCCCTTGTGTGCTCAGTCTCTGGCAGTGAGGGATGTCACTGTGCTTCTGAGCAAGAGGGGAGCCCTGTGGGTGAGCTGGGGGTGTCTCAGTGAGAGCTGAGGGTGTTTCAGTGTGAGCTGGGAGTGTCTCAGTGAGATCTGGGGATGTCTCAGAGCTGGGGGTGTCTCAGTGAGAGCTGGGGGTGTCTCAGTGTGAGCTGGGGGTGTCTCAGTGAGAGCTGGGGGTGTCTCAGTGTGAGCTGGGGGTGTCTCAGTGAGAGCTGGGGGTGTCTCAGTGTGAGCTGGGGGTGTCTCAGTGAGATCTGGGGGTGTCTCAGTGTGGGGGGGTGTCTCAGTGTGGGGGGGTGTCTCAGTGAGAGATGAGGCTGTCTGTGATTTGGGAGGTTCAAGCACCCCACTAACAGTTGCCCTTGGAGTTGGCACAAGGGATCAACAACAGTTGGTGAGAGGAGTGGCTTGGGTGCAGTGGAGCTTGTAAGCCCAGGGATAATAAATGGCTGCTGTTTCTTCAGCACAGTTGTTATTACTGCCCTGACCTGTAATCAGTCTCATGCAGCTTTAATGCTCTTCTTCATCTGAGAATTTTGATCTTCCCATTACTCTCATGGAAATAATGCTGGGTTTTGTTTTGCTCTTCCCTGAACAGTTTGAGTTTCTGTATTTGAACTCCTGTCTGTAGTGGAAACTGCCTTGGATAAGAGTTTTCTCCTACAAATGACAGATGTGAAGGTGGTTGTGCTCTGGAGGAGTTTCTCATTCCCTTGCTGTGAGTGCTGTGTGTGGCACCTGCTGTGTCTGCACTGGAGGGTTAAATGTCATTTCAGAAGAACCTGAGGACAGCTCCAGCAGGAGAATCCCAGAATGGTTTAATTTGGAAGGACCTTAAGGCTCATCTCGTTCCACCCCTGCCATGGGCAGGGACACCTTCCACTATCCCAGGCTGCTCCAAGCCCTGTCCAACCCAGCCTTGGACACTTCCAGGAATGGGGCAGCCACAGCTTCTCTGGGAAACCTGTGCCAGGGCCTCACCAGTCTCATTGGTGGGGTTTGGATTACAAGCTGTGTCCTCAGAAAGGCCTTAGGGGCATGCCAGGAGCAGAGGTGCCCTGTCACACAGGGATGGTCTCCTCAGGTCAGTGTCCCCAGCCAGCCCTAGCTGTGACCTGGTGTCAGGAGGGAGCTGTGAGCTGCAGATGACCCAGCAAAATGATAGGCTTGAGTGCAGCATGCAGCCTGAGTGTCTTTGGGAGAGCAGAGCTCGTTTTGGGAAATCTTACATGTTATTTCTTCTTGTCCTGATGTAAGTGGGACTGCAGGAAAAGGAACAGATGACCCAAGGCTGGATTCACAGCAGGTGAGTGTGACTAAATGTCACAGCCCAGTGAGTTGGCTGCAGTGTCACAGTGTGCATGGGATCAAACCCCAACAGTCTGCTCATGGAAAATAGCTGTGATGGGAATGTTGCATCTTATTCAGAGCAAAACCTGGCTGTTTTGTCTTTATTGATTGCAGCTTGGGGCTTCAGCCATTTCTGGCTGACAGGAAGGAAACCTCTGCCGTGCTTGCACTAACCAACCAAACAGAACTAAACCAGCCAAATGCTGTGTTTGTGTTCCTAAAATGTCCAGTCAGAACCTGATTTCATCATTCTGTGAAGATAAAAAAATGTGTTGAACATCAAATCTAAGTTACAGTACATTGCTAGAAATTTTCTGGGAAGAACTGCTGCCTGGTGACATTCCAGATGTTGTGGTTTGGTGTTTTATGAGTGGAAAATGAGTTAAACCTTTCCAATGCACGGATCCTTAAATGATTTCTGTCACCAGTCTCCATCCACCTGACTGTCTGTGGTTCTCTGTGCTTGTCAGGCAGTTCTGTCTGACTGCTGCTGATGGTTTGCCCCTTGGGTTTAGCTATGCAAGAGTCTCTGGTTTGAGGCAGATCAGATCTGTAAATCTGCACTGTGGCTTCAGGAAAGAGGACAGTGGAGGTGAGTACAGCTGTGTTTGTCCTGTCCCTGTTGTTGCTGTGGTACAGGAAGGGGTGTTTGTTTCCCCTCAGCTTGGGCTGGGGACTGCTCCCAGCTCATCCCATGGCTGGGGGGAAGCAGCCTTTAAAGGTGAGTCTGAGATGCAGATCCTGGCTGTGCTGCCACACTCCCTGGCCTGTGTGGGTTCAGTTTGGGTTTGTCACATGTGTTTTCTAATTATTTCTCATTCTGCAAGGTCTTTCTCCCATGTTTTCTCCTGTCCCCAGATCTGCTGCAGGCGGTGTGTTGTCACACTGCAGCAACACAGAATCCTGTCATGCCTGCTCCCCTGAAAGGAATGTGTTGAACTTCCCAGCTGAGTTATTTTGTGTCCTCTACCAGCAGGAGACAAGATGTCAGCTGCTAGAGGACAGTAAAACCATCTCAGATGCATACTATAATTTTCTGCTTGTCTTCAATTAAACTGATTAGCAGCCCTCTTTGTTGTTGAGCTCAGGCCATTCCACATGCTGCCAGCATGTACTTTGGCAGCACAGGCTCTGGGATTTCCTGCATTGTTTGAGTCTTGGCCATTGACCTTCGTGGTCCTCGTTCTGGCACTGCCTCTGCTCTGGCAGGGGTGCAGGGGGCATTATTCAAACCCTGCAAGAAAAGAGAGAGAATTGCTTTAAAGGCATTGAGGGCTCTTT
Organism: Molothrus ater; assembly: GCF_012460135.2. Lineage (NCBI taxonomy): Eukaryota > Metazoa > Chordata > Aves > Passeriformes > Icteridae > Molothrus > Molothrus ater. Next base: position 13,763,881 of record NC_050493.2, on the reverse strand, counting down.
GTGCTCAGTGTCTCTGTGGGGTCATCACTGCAGAAAAGAGGGGAATTACTGGGGTTGTCAGGATAATTACTGCTTTTTTAGTGTTCTCAGCCCAGGCTAGATGACAGATTTATAGTGAGTCATAAAAAGATGCCATCAGTGCTGTGTTAGGTGGTGTCCCTTTTGGACAGAGGGGGGAGAAACCTGGGTTTGGTTTGTTTTGGGAAGTCTCATGGGCGCTGGTGTGCCCTGGATCTTTCCCAGCTCTGTACTGGGAGGCTGTGGAGGTTCTGCTGGAGAGGCTGGTGGGATTGTGCTGGAGCCCTGTTGCAGCCCATGCTGTGGGTGCTGGTTGTGAGAAGATCCCTCTCCCCATCTGCTGGAGATGCAGGGACACACGAGCCACTTGCCCCAGCACAGGGGAGGTCACATAACTCACTCCTGCCACTGTCCCCATCTCTGTGGCCGTGGCTGCTCCTTGCCAGTAAATCATTTGCTCAGCCTGAGCCTGGAGTCTTGTACCTTGAACCTGCTCAAGGCCTGGTGCACTAAAGGAGCAATGCTCAGCTCAGGGCAGAGGCTGAAAGCACCACTTGATCTCTTGTTCCCCTTTCCATCTGGAGCCTTCCTACCCATCAGGTTCCTGCTGCTGGTCTGGGAACAGCCAGGCTCGTGTAGCTGTCCCTGGTGTGGCTGGTGGGCTGATGAGAAGGGCAGATGAAGTCCTTGGAGTAAGATCTTTGGAATAAGATGCAACTTCTGCATTATTGATTTGTTTGCATGGTATTGTGCAGGTTGAATTAAATTATCTGGAGTGAGATCCTATACTTGATGTAGAACAAATGCCAGAGTGCTCAGGTGGGAGTAAGTGCTTTTAAGTCCAGCAGGCTTTGAGGTTAAGGGGTTGGCAGTGCCAGGCTGACCTGCTGATTCTGTGCCTCAGGGCTGCCTTGCCATGGATCTGTCCCCCTGTGATTTGTCCCCAGAATAGAAGAGGCCTCTGCAATGGGACAGGGACAGCCTGGGGAGCCACAGCTGCTTGAATGAGCTGAGCCTCCCCAGGGTGACTCATCTTGTGTTTCACAGAACCTGTAAATGAGCTTGGGTAGAAACGTGAGACACATGAGCCCTGTTGCTGTTGAAATCCCATGCTCTGCACTGTGTTGGTGCTGACTTTAAAGCTCTTTTCTGCTGGGGAAGTAAATGGCTGCAGTGGACAACCCAGACACGTGACTGCTGGGGCACAGTCATGGAAAATTGGCTCGGTTGTTGTGGTTATTTGCTCTGATAGAACTTTTCATAACACTGTCAAGCAGCTTTTTCCAAGCCTACTGGAATGTGTTATTCTTTATTTCTTCCCTTGTGGTATTTTTTTTAAGAAGCACTATCAGAGAATCTGTATAAAACATGGATTTTTTACTGTTGTTGTGGGTAATGACTTACAGGCTCCTCTAACTGACTAGGGCTCTTTCCCCCACTTTTTATAGCAAATTAGAACAGAACCCCTCTGTTTATTTTAGTTGTTGCCCAAGGTTATGATTTATAGCAGGAGAAGCTAAAATAGCAGTTGTTAACTCTTCCAGTCTGATGAAATCAGATTTGCCTGATTTTAGTCTCAGCTCCTGCCTTGTTTTTTCTCTGGGGAGGGAAGTCATCACTCTTTTGCCTTCTGCAGCTCTGGGTTGCTGAACTTACCCAGTGGTTTCTCATGTAAGCAGGTGTTGAAGAGCTTTGGTTTGCTCCTATACAGAAAACTCTGGTGTTTGTTTCTCTCTCTCTGGGGAAGCTCAAGTGCACATTACAGTGGAGAACAGCCTTATGTTGGGATATAAAGGTCACAAGTGTTTCCTTTCACCTCTCCAGCTGGGAGCCAGGCTGACATACACGGGAGGTGGCAACAAGTCTTTGCAACAAAAGGAGCTTTTGGGGTGTTTTTCTTGAGGGAGACCTGCAGACCAGTCAGTCCTTTCTGTGTGGGCTCTGTACCTTCCTTGTCCAGCTCTAGCAGAGTTGATTTCCTCCTCCGGGGAAGAATTGGTGCTGTTCCTGCATTCCATGAACTCTGTGTGGGAGACCTCCAGCACCAGCAGTGTGTTGTATCCAGCTCTGTGACAGTACACTGCTTTGCTCACCTCCCATTAAATGTTTCCAGAGTGAATATCAGGTAGTAACAAAATATTTAAATTGGTGTTTTTAAAATATATTTCAAAATGTGTTTTGACTTCTTTTTCCATTGTTGCAGGTGAAGGAGGAGAAGGGTGTATGAACACCCATGAATGAGCTGTGATGGATAACAAGGACTCAGAAGCTGAGATCCACCCTCTGAAGACTGAGGATGTAAAAGCTCAGGAGAACCATGAACACTATGTGGAGAGGAGGATTATCAAGTCCTCGGGGCTGTCCCGGCTGTCCCGGTGGCGCACTGCTGCCTTCTTCATCTCCCTCTTCCTCTGCCTGATCATTGTGTTTGCTTTCTCCTTCATCATTCCCTGCCCAGAGAGGCCAGTTTCAGAAAGAACATGGTTCCAATACTACAACAAAACAGGTGAGCTTGCTGCAGCAGGATAAATACTTACCTAGAGTCCTTTTCCTTTCTGTGCCATGGATTTGGGTTGTGGACCTCTGCCTAAGCCCAGACCTGCAGGGATGCAACCCTTGGGAGCCAGAGCTGTGAATACCTGACCTGGATAAGCAATGGCCCATCATAATTGGAGTGGCCTTCCAGGAGGTGTTTACAGGATCTAGTGGAGAAATTAGATTCTGCTCTGAAGTGGTAACAAGGTAGCAGGCTGGCCTCAATCACAAAAAAAAAAAAAAAAAAAAGAGAAGGGATATCTGGGAATAAACCTCTGTTGAAGCTTGCTCTTTAAAATGTTCCTTTGGAGTTCATGCTGAGGTTGAAGGCAATTGGGCATTTTTTCCCCTGTCATTTTGACTTTCTCCCTTTTCCCCATGGCCAACATGAAGGAAAGAAGAATAATACGATCTTGTTTTTTTAATAAATTGCTCTGTAGTTATTATAGCTATTTTTATTCTGGTTGTTTTAGTTGGCTCTTCAGCCTGGGTCCTGCTCCCCAGTGGCTCTGCAGTCGTTTCTGGGAGAGCTTTTCTTTAACCTTGTGTGCAGTAGGTTGTGCTGGCTGTGCTGTAAATGCAGAGATAGTGCTCACAGCAGGGACTGAGCTGCGTGTGGTGCTGCAGACACCCCAGGTGCTGCTACTCTCAGCTTAGGAAAGCTGCTTTTGGCTGCTAAAAATATGGAGTATCTGGGTTTTGTGGGGCTTGGGTGGGGCTTCTTTGTACTTTGAGAATAGCAGCCCCACTCCAAGATCACAGTTGTTCTTTTTTCAGCATAGTTCAAATTCTGGCTGCTTGCCTCTTAAAAAAAGACATCCTCTGGGGAACAGCAAATTGAAAAAATTGTTTGGCACTAACTTCCTGTCCTTGGTACTTGTGTATGTGATTTTTTTTTTCATATAAAAGCCAATTTGTCCTGATGTTACACTGTCCAGGATGGAGGCAGTGAGTAGGTCTCTAGGAATTTGTGTTCTGCTCCAACTTTCTCTGCTGTGGGCTAAGGAAATCCTCACCAGAGCCTGGCTTGTGTTCTCTTGCAGTGCCCTACCCATTCCTTGCTATAGCAGATGTGAGTGAAGACAAAGTACAGGATGTGCTCTTTGCATTCAAATCTGGCAACAGCAGCAGATTCAACATGTCCTGTCTGGATGAAGGTACCTGATCCACAAAGGGCTGTCCTTTCTCTTCCAGTTCCAGTCGGTGACTGGGAGAGAAAGCTGGGTGGGAGGAGGAGCTGGGTGAGTCCCAGCTCCTGGGCGGTGCAGGGGCAGCTCCCTCTGACCCCTCTTGTCCCCAGGGCTGCCATCTCCCTGTGCCTTCGTCGCTGCAGTGTCTGGCAGGAACGGCAGCGTGCTCTGGGAGAGCCCAGCTGCAGAGGAGGTGCAGTGGCTGCAGTGTGACATCCAGCAGCTGGGCACAGCAGCAACCCCGGGCTGCCTCGTGGTGGAGAAGCCACTGGCCCTTACAGCACTCAGCCTGAACACAGGTGAGTGCCAGCAGAGCCCTGCTGCCACACAGGGCATGGGCCTTTTGCTTTCCTCACCTGGTGGCCTCCAGGGGGGATGTCAGTGTGACATGAACAATGAGCATTGGGTATTTGTTGTTTGGAAGCCTTGCCAGAGCCGCTTGCTGGGCGTTGAGGAGCGCGTGCTCTCAGCCCCGCTGTTCCAGAGGTTTGTGGGGGTTTGTGCCAGCCACTGTTTCATAAGACCTGTGTTCCAAGAGCTTTTGAAACAGGAGGAGCAGTCACTAGCTGTGTTAGTTTATACTCCCCAGGGTTAGGCACAAACCTGCACCTGCAATGTTTCCCAGTTATTTGTGTGTGCGTGCCAGCAGTGCCTGCTGTGGCAGGAGGAGTGGGAGTTCCAGGCATTTATGATTTTAAAGTTGTCAAGGAGAGCACTTAGGATAAGTGTTTGCCAGTCTGTTTCAGTAGTCTACAATTCTGCCTTGTTCCTCTGGAAAGGTTTTTTCCTTTCCAAACTTAGAGGTGGAGAAATTCATCATCATCATCTTGCCTGACGTGGGTGGGGGTAAGGAGTGCCTGTACTACTTTAGGAACAGTGATCATCTGCTGCACCTTGAACCCTCCTTGCTGGTGAAGCCTAAAATACATTTCCATCTTGGAGGTCACTATTTCAAAGATCTAAACAATATATATTCTCCCTAGGATCCCATTCTTTGTATCACATGCTGTTTTCCAAAATGTGGAAAAAAGAAATAGCATGAGATACAGCTCTAAGGAATCTGAGGAAAATCAGGTGTAGCTTTTCATTTCTAGTGTATAGTTGGAAGTGTAGATACACACAGAGCTAGAAAGTTTCTGTACCAGCAGAGACCTCTTATCACCATTTCCCTCATGTGTAGGCTTTAGCACAGGTTATTTTTAGACTATTAATGAAGTAGGTACTTTCAGGTCAAAGTGTAGAAAGTTGGCTGTAGAGCCAAAGCCTTGTAACTAAAGACAGCCATAAAGGCAAGTGTGGAGAGGAGGAGCCAGGCTAAGCTACAGGTCACAGCAACACAGGGAAGAAAACATTCCATAGATAACTTCAAAGCAAGAGAGGAAAAAATGCATCAGAAAAGTGAGTAACCCCGGAGTTTATGTATTTAATGCCTTTTTGCTATTAAGTAGGTTAAAAATGGTTTCTGAGCTTAGCTGACTGGGGGTTAGGAGGGCAGAGCAGAATAAAATGTATTTAAATAGGCTAAATGTATTCAAAGAGGCAAAGTCCAACTTACATCACAGTGTGCTAAAAACAGTAGCTAGCACAATCTTTAGCTGTTAATGATTCATCATCGTGGAGGATTTGGTGAGATTCCAGGGCTCTCAGGCTGTCTAGCCCCTGCCTGTAGGAAGATTGAAGGAGAGATAGGCAGATTATCATCTGAATGTGTCTGATGTGGTTTTGATCTTTAAATGCTGATAAAGTTAGTGGGTTTTTTATCAGTTGAAGTTGTTCGAAGTCCTGCTTTCTTCATTGCCACAAGGAGTGACCAGGGTGGGCAGGAAGGGAAGTGTAGGAGTGCATGCTCCTGTTTGTGTGGGACATCTAACATTCCTGCATGTTTATCTTCCCAGCAAACTGGGACACATAGGAGCTTAAGATTAACTGTTCCAGGTCAAAGCAAAAGTCTTTGTAGCTGTGTATTATTCCATCTCTGCCATGGCCTGAGGCAGAGTCTCAAGAAAGAGGACAGGAGTAAAAGTTTTGTTACATCTTCTCTCTTCATCTGATCCTCCAGCAGCCTGAACTGTGAGCCCTGTGGGTGGTTCTGGTCTCCTGAGGGATTGGGCAGAAAGGACATCATGATGATCAGATGATGGAATTGCTTCTGTGTGAAAAATCATGAAATAAATAAACCAGAACTCCAACCTGGAGAACATCTGACAGGGAGAAAACTCCCTGTGTCCTCTGTGTCTGCTTGAAGTGAGAGCTGAGCTCAGTTTTCTGAGTTCTGATTTTATTATTCCTTCCAGACCAAAACAATCCAGCCCTTTCACCCAGGTTAGATTTGCAGTCTGGGCACTTGCCTGATTTCCATCTTGGCTCCTCTTGCTGTGACCCTGGGCTCTGAGGAAGCACCGTGGCACTGCAGATGTCAGAGATGACAGTCCCATCTCCTGCTGATGGAGCAGGAGAGAGCTGCTTCCTGTGCTCTCTCTGGGCTGGGTTACAGCATGGAAAACTTCTCAAGTGCTTGGTGTTGAATCCAGCTCAGTGTCACCTGTTCCTATTAACTCAGACTGTTCTTTTAAGAGAATAAGATATTTTCTCCCAAGCTCTGTCAGCTGTCTAACCACCAAAGATTAGAGCCTGGAAAATTAGAGCCTAGAAATTCACTGGCAAGTGAATTTCATTAGCCTGGTCTTACTCTTGTACCTTTGGACAGTCCTGGAGCTAGAATGTGGTAATTTAAAACTTCTCTTCTTCCTCTGCTTGCTTATTTTCTTCGAGGGCAAAATTCTTTGCCTGGCCATGATTTCCTAAGGAAACTAGGAAATCTGCTCTCTTCACTTCACATCTGTTGTCATAGTAACAAATCCGTGGTTTTTTTCAGCTTTGCAGTAAAAGCTTTGGAGCAATTCTACTAGAAATACAGCCTGCCTTAAATTATTGCAGACAGCATCAAGTAGTAATTCCTTGGCTTTCAGTCCAGCTGCCTTCCTGACAAAGAACAGATGATTACTTTGCATTCCCGAAATGCTAATTGCTGTGTGTGATGCTGGGTAAAGGGGAGGGTAAACATTTGCCCTGGGAGCACCTAATCAGACACTGAAATGTTCATTAGAAAGAAAACCCCCCAGCAGTGTCCTCCCTGCCAGATTCCACTGCAAATTCCACTGGTCAGTGACTGGAAAGTGGCCCACAGCTGTGGACAGTGGATGGATAGAGCCACTCAACTGGTCTGGAGCTGTTGAAGAGAAACAAACACCAGCCACCCCCTGTTTGTTAAAAAGCAAATCTTTGTTACTTCAGTGTACAAACAAGTTTGGGGTGTGTGTTCTTCAAACAAGGGAGAGGTGGGATGTGGCCTGAGCTGTGGCTGGTCATGTCAGTGGGGAAACATCTGCAGGAACATCTGCAGAGGGCAAATTGCAGCAAAGAAGGTTCTGCCAGGAGTTGCAGCAGCCCTGGTCAGAATTCAGCTGTTTTATGGTCTCAATATGTCTGTGCAGATTTAAGTGCACAGCAGCAGGGATTTAGATCACAGCAAAGGCTTCTCCATGCCATGAACGTGCTGGGAAGCTTGTTAACCAAAGGCACAAGGGAAGCAATCTGTTCTTTGTGCCAGGGTGTTTGGGTGCATTCCTGCAGGCAGCTGGGATTGCTTTCCAATGTAAGATGAAACTGTGGATGCTGGGATTCATTGGGAATGCAGAAAAGCAAGGAAGTACCCCATGATCAGCATAAATGTGGTTGGTTTGTGGTGCTGATGGGCTGGGACAGGAGCATTAATAACCTTTCAACCTAAGAATGAAAGCCTTTTAATGACTGTTTCCCACTGTGTTCCAGGGGAAGTTCTGTGGAGGCAATCCCGTGACTTTGGAGCTAATTACACTGTGCTGACTCCTTTATCAGTGATTCCAGATGTGGATAATGATAGAGTTCAGGACCTGATGATCTTTATTACTAAAGAAGGCCAGGTATGTCATGCTGAAGCTCTGATAAGCCCGGTGGCTGCCACAGAGGATGGCAGGAATGCTGCTTATTTCCACCTTGTAGTCTCAGAGCAAGTGTCCGGAGGCCTCTGGTTTCTGTGGGTTTGGGGTGGGTTCTTTCCCACCCTCCAGAGATGTACTCCCAAATCAGCACAAGTGTTTTATGGTTTAAAAAAATGAAATAAATCAAAGAGCTGGGCAGTAATCCCTCCCCCTTCTCAGTGTGCTCTCCTCACTGCATGTTCCTGTGCTGTCTGGGGAGTGAGCTGGGGCAAGATGAGCTTGCAGTTTTCTGCTTCTCTGCTTAGAGAAGTGGAAGTGAACAAGCCCTGACAGCTTTGGCTCTTAGATCAAAGCACAGCTGACAGTCAGTGCTTTTGTACCAGCACTGCCCTTTTCTGATCCCTTCCCTCTCTCTGCCTGTGGTCTGCTTTGCACTGCTCTTCCCAGTGTCACTGTGCTGGTTAATTCTGATCTGAGTTCATTTAGTGAAACAGCTGCTGGTGGTGTTAGATATCTCCCTCCAAATACTGCTTCTCCCATTTCTGAGAGGGGGAAAGTCATGTACCCAGAGCAGTTTTTCTGCTAAAACATCTGCATCCATGATGGAGTGGCACAGCACTGCCTGCATGCCCAGTCTGTCCTGTTCAAAGCACACAAGTTCCAGCTCCCTCTGGGTCTGATGGGAGCAGTGGGAGCCCCATGTCCTCATAGCAGAGCCATGGAGTCATTGAGGTTGGAAAAGACCTCTGAGATCATCGAGTCCAACCTGTGACTGCTCCCTGCCTTGTCACCACCCCAGAGCATTGAGTGCCACCCCCAGGCTTTCCTGGGACACCTCCCACAGTGGTGACTCCACCACCTCACTGGGCTGCCTCTTCCAATGTTTAACAACCCATTCTGGGAAGAAATTCCTCCTGGTGTCCAACCTGAACCTCCCCTGGCACAGCTTGAGCCCATTTCACCTTGTCCTATCCCTTTTTCCCTGAGAGCAGAGCCTGATTCCCACCTGGCTGCCCCCTCCTGTCAGGGAATTATGGAGAGTGAGAAGGTCCCCACTGAGTCTTCTTTTCTCCAAGCTGAGCCCCCGCGGCTCCCTCAGTTCCACCTCAGAGGACATGTGCTCCAGACCCTTCCCCAGCTCTGTTCCCCTCCCTGGACCTGCTCCAGCACCTCAGTGTCCTTTTGGAATTGAGTGGCCTGGAACTGGACACAGCAGTCAGGTGTGGCCTCACCAATGCCCAGTACAAGGAAAGGCAGAAGCATTTCCTTGGCCCTGCTGGCCACCCTGTGGCTGGTACAAGCCAGGTGCCATTGGCCTTCTTAGCCAATGTCCTACATAAGAAAATAGAGTTTTGCTGTCCAAGGCATTGTTGTTGCCAGAGTCATCAGAAATTCCATCTTCTCCACCTCCTACAATTCTCTCTGTTTTCTTTCCTCCTTGCTTTTGCTATCCCAGTTATCTCAAGACTTTTGTTTTTTTAATCTTAGGCAGCCAAGAAAAGTTTGAATGTAGCCTCTGTTCTGCAAGACTGCCTTTTGATCTGTTTTCCATTTTAGCTCTCTTGCTATCTTGGTATGAAATCCCTTCCTCCCTCTGGATTTGGCAAGCACTTTCCCAACTTAAGGAAAAGTATGTTCTCTTTTGAGAATCACGCAAATGTAGGAGCTGGAGTGGAGCTCTGCAGCTTGGAAAGGACTGGTCAGAAGGGAGATTCAGCACTCAAGTAGAGGAGCTTTGTTGCTATCCAGGGCTGCAGTTGAAAGGAGAGAGCTGTGAGCAGTCTGTGGAAGGGTTTGTGTGCAGGGGCTGAGGTGGCAGCGTTTCCAGAGAGTCCATTGACCCCTACCTGCTGCAAGCTTCTGCACAAACACATCCCAGAAAATGTGATGGTTTTTGGGATCCATCTCCTGTGGCAACACAGAGGGGTTGCCAGTGCAGCAAGGAAAATGTGTTTCTCACTCCCTGTGTAAATAAATACCCCTGGCTGTCACTGCCCAGGGCAGCCACTGGAGCAGTAAAGGTACAGCTGACCTACCAGAGCTGGTGTGTGTCCTCTCCCAGTGCAGGAGGCTGGGAATAGCTGGTGGATGTGTGGTGTTCTCCCTCTCCAGGTGTGTTCTCATTCTCCCTTTTTCACCTGCCAGACTCTCCAGATTTGCTTTGGATTTCCTTTGCTTTCCAGTCCCTCCCTCTCAAGGTAGAGGGAAGGGTTCCTGCCTGACTCAGCATCTCTGATGGATGCTGTTTCTCCTGGTCAGATGTTTCATTTGTCCCTAAAGTCCATTGCACTCCCCAGACTCTGACTGTTGCTCAGACATTTAAATCTGATCCTGACTTTAACCTTTATTCTCCTGGGTGAAATGTTTTTAGTGGATTTTGTTACCCTGCACAAAGAATAGAAAGAAACCTATCAGCTTTTTTATCTTCTTGGACTCACATGAGCCTGAGGAGGAGTAGATTAAGGCACTTAAAACATTTAGCAGAGCTGCCATGTGAATCCAAATTCCCCATGTCCATATGCTGCATTGTTGCTGACATAGGTCATCTCCATCTTAAGCTTGCTGGATCTTGGATCTTTGCTGTTCCACAGTCCCAGTCTGCAAGGAGGGTGGGTAGCAAATTCTCAGAGCAGGTGGCTGTGCTGGAAGTGGTTTTCAAACTTCCAGAAGAATTCAGAGCAGAGGTGTCACCAAACTCACACCCACTCCTCCAAAACCAGGGAGAGACTTCCCATCCAAGCCTGTGCTGCTCCCATTCAGTTGCTGTTTGGTACCAGCTTTAACCTTGTTGCTTGTTGTCTGTAATCCCTTCCCTGTGTAGGTGAAGGTCTTCATCTATTCAGGAAAAACTGGCCAGCAGCTTGGCTCCACGGGCAGCCTGAGGGTGGATGGAGCCGCTCGCTACGTCAGGCTGCAGCTGCACTCCTCCTCCTCCTACTTCCTTTTCTACACAGGTACAGCTCTGCTGGGGAATTCAGTCTGAAAGAGTGATTGTAGCTGAGATCAGGGTTAGTAAACATCATCTGACAGTGTGTTTTGCATTCTTACAAGCTGTGTGGAGCTTTCACCTAGTCAGAGAGCTGTTCGGAGGGGGGGGGGCTTCTGCTTAAACTGCACTTTGTTATGCACTGTAGTGATTTTATTTAACAAATGTCAAGCATGAAAGGATTAGGCAGTCATTTATAGCAAATGATTACTGTGGAACACTTGGATTATAAACAGATAAAATGTTAAAAGCATTCAATAGCAGGCTTGAGTCTCAAAATACCACTACAACTCTATGATGCAAGCCCTAAAAATATAGTTGATCTGGCAGATCTGGAAAATCATAGAGTTCAGAGCAAGGGCAGGATAACTTATCTCTCTCATTCTTGTCTTTTTTTTTTTTTTCCCCACAGAGAAGTCTGTCTATGCATATTCCCTGAAAGATCTGTGCAGTACAGTAGTTGGGGTGGAAGTTAAGCTTTCCAGCTTCCAGGTGGATTCTCATTTGGAGAAGAACATTGACCATGCCACGCACCTCTTATCCCCTCTCAGGTGTGAGGTTATGTCTTGGAGGCTGGTGGAGTGGGGAGGGGGCTGGTGATCCTGACAGGGTGGCCTGGTGGGACTTTGTTCTCTCCTTGCTATGTGGTTTTTGGACTAGGAGCACATCCAGAGTTCAGGACAAGGGTTGGTGTCAATGTTGGCTTCATCAGGGATTCAAAGAAAAGCAAAGAAAGCACATTGGGGTTTCCTATTTGGATTTACTGTGCAGGGAAAAAAAACTCCAAACCTCACAGTAAAACCATCCATGGCCTAAAAAGCTTAATAATTTCTCTGTCCTTGTTCAGATTCGAAGACATTCGCTACCTGACAAAAGTTCCTGGGCACTCACGGGACAACATCTTGGTTGTGGACTCAGAGATGGCCAAACTGATCAACACAAAAGATCTCCACCCTGTGTGGACCCTCAATGTGTCCCGTGTTTTGAGGTAGTGTTCTCACAGTGGGCTACATGTGGCATTTCCAGGTTCCCAGCAACAGCAATGGGAAGATGGATGTCCTGGCAGATTCAATTCTTTTTTTGCCTGGGTCATATCTTGATCTTGCTTATTGTGTTGTGTCCCCTCAAATGCTGGGAGCTGCTTCAGGATGGAGGAGCTCAGAGCTTTGCTTGCTCATTTTGTGCCTGCTGTGATGTGGCTGGGCTCAGAGTTGGGGTGGTACCAGGCCAACCCAGTGTTATCCAGTCAAGTCCCTTAGCAGGGCAGGTGTGGGAGGATGGAGGCAGCTGGGAAAGCAAAGTGTGCCCAACCATCAGGGTGGGTTCAGGTCTGTCCCTGCTCTTTCTCTCCCTCAGTGAGCCACTGCTCGGTTACTACAAACCTGATGCCCATGGTGTTGTCCTGGAGAGTGAAATTGGACCCAACAGGAAGAAGGTTTGAAATTTCTTCCTTTTAACTTCCCATTTCTCTGTATGTCACAGCTCAAGCAGGAATTGAGCCAAGGACAGTTGGTGGGATGTGTTCCCTCTGGCTGATTTTAGGAAGCTTTAAGCTGTGAAAGGATCTCTTTCAACAGGTTATTGAAGCCAGCTCAGGCACTTTAATTCTCTTCCCAGCAAGAGGCTTCAATGACAGAACTTTGAACCCCTTGAAGTAGCTGCAGAACTTGTGATTTTACTCAAACATGGCCAACCCCAGGTCTCACATCTCTGTGATGCTCTGCTTCAAATATTTCCCCATCTTCCCATGTGTCACATACTCGTTCCCATAGACAGTGTGAGGAGAGACAGCTGACCTGACTTCTCTCTCATGGCTTGTGAGCTGCCTTTGTCATGAGTTCCTTTTCTTTCTTCCTGCTAGGTTATGATTGTTGAGAGTGAATCTGGAGCAGTCCAGTGGGAGCTGAAGCTGAACTCAGGACCAGGGAGCCCTGGCCCAGCCACCCTTCCCACTGCAGATCACCGCTCTGCCTTCCTCATGTGGGGGGACTTCCAGGAGCCAGGCAATGACACCGTGAGTGCTGCTGCTGGGGGCTGCTCTTCTCCAGGCTTTGGGCCAGAATTGGGTGGAATTACCCTTTTCTCAGTGTTGATATTCCCATCTGTCTGTGCCACTGACCCTGCAGCCTCATGCAGTGGGTGTGGGGCCCGTGTCCACAGCCACGTCCCTGCAGGTGGTGGTGGCACTGGCAGCTTTTGTCATCCTCGGCCTAGTTATGTAGAGAAAATGAAATTGGTGGCTCTGTGAGCAAAGTCACTGCCCTGCCTTGGTGTGGCACTGTCTGTGAGGTGGGAGGCTTCTGGCCTGGCACCTCTGGAGTTGCTGCTGTTTTCCTGGGAGCCTCCCATGGCAGCATTGCTTGCAGTGATCTCTGTGGCCACGTGAATATCCTCTCTGTGCCCCAGGCAGCCTCAGACAGCCTCGGTGCACAGCTCAGCTGCTTGCAGAGTGCTCGGGGCAGTGACAGGCAGCACTGGTGACAGTTTGTGTCTCAGAGGCTGCTGAAGCACCAGCTGAACTTCCTCTGCTTTCCTTGCTTGCTCTGCCAGCCCTGAGGCAGAAATCTGTCTCCTGCCTGCAGCAGACAGGCCAGCTATTTGCAGGAAGCTTGGGGTGGGAAGGAGAGCAGTAAGCAAAATTCCAGCACTTGTCCTGATGGCGTCAGTCAGGCTGAGCTGGGCTGACACGGACAAGTGTCTGGCTGGGTGTATCCTGTCCAGTGTGAGTAATAGCTGAGCCTGGTGCTGCTGCTGTCTCTGGAATAAGGTGTGAGTGTGTCCTGATCGTGTCCTGTTGGTTGCAGAGACCCAGAGCTCCTCTCCAGAAGCTTTACCTTTTCCATCCTTCCTACACTAATGTCGTGTTGGAGCTCCGCAACAGCACTGACCAAATCATTGCATTCACTGGTGAGTCCTCTCCTTGCAGCCCTCCAGCCAGGAGCTGCAGGAGGACCCTGGTCCCTCCTGGTCCCTCCTGGTCCCTCCTGGTCCCTGTGGGGTGGTGGGTGTGGTGGCCAGCCCAGCACACGAGGCTCAGGCTGTGTTTCCGTGTGCTCCTGTTGCAGCGGCGCTGTTTGAGCGGAGCCGTCACGCCTGCTACGTGCTGCTGCGGGGCCCCCAGCCTGGAGAGGGGCCAGGCCCCGTGTCCCTGATGAAGAGGAAGCTGAAGGAGGACGTGGCAGTGAGCAGGGTGCTCTGGCTGCGCCGCACACCCGGGGATGAGGAGCAGCACATCCGGGACCGCCTGTACAGGATGCGATTCCAGAGCCGAGATTGAGCTGAAGGGGAACGGGAGAGGCTGCCCTGCTCTGCAGCCCTGCTCTCAACAAGCCCAGAGCCTGCAGTCCCATGGGAAGCTGCCTTTCTTGATCCACAAACCAAAGTGTGGCTGGCAGGGAAGCACCCCCAGTGTCTAGGGACAGCCAGGCTGTGGGGGCAGCCTCCAGAGTGTCCGTCCTCAGAGCTGATGGGACTTCAGTGCTTGGCCACCACTGAAGTGTCATCAGCTCGGGGAGGAGGGCTTTCCCCTCCATCCCTCTGTGCCCACAGAACTGTGCTGACTCAGGAGTGTGTCTGGAGGAAAACCATGTGCTTGCTGAGGTGCCAGAATTGATGATTTCTGGGATGCCTGAGAAGTGGAGTTGGATGTCTGGGAAGTGGAGTTTGCTGTGTGGTGTTAGATTTCCTTTCTGAGTCAGCTCTCCTGGCTGGGGAGAGGTGCTTGGCTGCAAGTTGATTTGCAATTACCCTCTCCTGGATTTGGGCCATGCTTCATTAGTGAGGGGGGAGTGTGGTGACCCCAGCCATGGCTGTGGTGTGTCTGGTGTCACTTGGCCAGCAAAGCACAGGTTAAAGTGTCATTCTACTTAGCAAATGGCCTTTTCTTCCAAGAACAGCCCCCTGTGTCCTACTCTGCAGTCACCAGCCTGCCTGTGTCTGTGTCCTCTGTTGCTTCCTGCCCAGCCAGGCTGTGGAGAGTTGGTGGCACCAGGAGGGAGCTGGTTTTCCCCCTGATGGGTGCATCAATGCTCCTCCCTTCCCTCAGCCTGCTTATAGGTGGTGAGAGATCCACCCTGAGCCCAGGCTGGCTGGTCCATGGAGGTACCACCACCACCTCTCCAGCTTTAAGGAACCAGAGGATCTGGCTTGAGTAGAATTGCACTTTAACCTTTTCTGGGAGCTGGGATTGCTGCTCTGGGAAGCCCTGGCAGTGCCAGCACCCTGCTCATTCCGCCTTGCAGCTGCTGAGGAGCCTCCTCCAAGCACTGTTCCTGCTGCCAGGAGGTGGGCAGGAGCTCTGTGCTGCCTCCCTGCCCTTGGAATTGAAGTGATGCTGGGTGAGGATCCTCGAGCACTCTCCTCTCTGCTCAGCCTGCTATCCTGAGGGGATGGGACAGGTTGCTGTGTGAAGATGACATGTTTCTCCTGGAGATCCATGTAGCACCATGAGGTGTTTGCTCTGCCCTGCCCTGATGGGTGCCAGTGCAGGCTGTAGAAACAAGGTGCAGAGCCTTGAAAACAGTTTGAACCAGCTACTCAGTCCTGAAAATAAAAAATAGACCTAAAAATAACCTCTCTCAGGCTCTGCAGTGCTGGAGGAGGTTTGGCCAGTGCCTCCCTCCCTTGCTGAGTCTGACCCTGGGGGATGTGTAGAAACACTGTAGGATGGGAATGTGCAGCATCAGGCATCCGCTCTTCCCTTCAGGCACTGCTGGGCTGAATGTGCCCCTGGGCAGCTGCTGTCACCAGCTCACAGCACAGCCCCAGCCCTCCCAGGCTGCCTGGGCACCTCCTGCTTCCAGCCCTGTCTCCCTGTGCCCCATACCCTGGGCAGTCAGGGGAGCCAGCCCTGGGCTGTCTGGCTGTGCAGGAGTGCTCCACAACCTTCAGAGCACCCTGGGCTCAAAATGATGAGCTTGCCCCTCTGCCTCTCTTCCCAGCTGTTTCCTGAGGGAGTCCAGGAGTGCAGGGAGGTTCCTCAGCTGTGTCCCCCAGCTTGAGTTTCCTCTTTGCTCAGCACCTTAGGCCCGACAGCCCCCCAGGTCTCTGTGCCAGTGTTGCAGCCATGAGAGGGCTGGATTGAGGCTGCCCTTCAGCCAGCTGGGGCAGGGCACAGGGCAGGGCACCCCAGGCTTGCACTGCAGCCCAGCCTGAGTGCTGGGTGTGGATTGTTTCCTGCTGAGATTCCCCTGCCGGGAGCAAGGGGAGTGCCTGGGCTGTGTTCTCATCACACTCTCCCTCCTCAGATCCCTACCCAGACCTGACCTTCCCATAGGCACACTGAATGTTCCTTGAGGAGAGCTGGATTTTCAGCTTTGAGGAGCTTTCCTGGCTTTAAGTTGTCCAGAAATGTTTCTGAACACTTTGGAAACACAGATTTCGCCGTGGCAGCTCAACTAAATGCATCAGTGCCAAACCAGCACCTTCTTAACAAAACCAGTCTGTTTCCAGCTTGTTTCCTGTGTAATTGTTTTATTTGGGTTTTTTTTTGTTTTGTTGGTTTTTTTTTTTTTTTTGCAGTATTTGATGAATGACTTTGTGCCTTGATTCAATAACTCAGCTGGGTGGCAATGGCTATATCACTGTGTTATGTGTTAGTGTGGTTTTTAACACTGAGACTGTTTGGTTTGGTTCTTTAACTTATTGCAAATTGTGCCGTACAGGACTCGCTCTAACCAGAAGGGTTTCAATAAATCCTCTTTTGCATTGTTTGTAAATGGTGCCCTGCTTTGATGTTGCAGGTTATACAAGATTTGGGATTTCTTTGTCAGCCCTTTGAGTGACCTCCCCGAGGCAGAGCCCCCCTCCTTGGGCGGGATTCAGGAGTCCTGGTGATGCTTTGATGGCTGAGGTGCTGCCTGCTGCCCTGTCCTGCTGTGGGCAGGTGACGGACCAGGAAAAGGGAGAAGCCAGCATGTGGAAGGAGGCTGGAGTTAGATAACAAGGCCGGGCCAGCCCGTCCCTGCCCCCCCGGGGCTCTGTGACCTGGTTTTACACCCCAGATTCCCTCTGCAGTCCATCAGCACGAAAATCTCATGCCAGGGTTTGGATTTGGATCAAGCCGGAGCGTGGCGGGCGCTGTCTCCTGGAGCGCGGGGCCATCTGTCACTGCCCCAGGGCCCCAGCTCCACCCTGTGACCGGGGCTCCAGCAGCTTCCCCTGCCCCGGGGCTCTGTCTGCCCAGAACAGAGCTGAGAATGCCCCTCGCTCTGTGCCAGGCTCTGCGGCAGAGCAGGATCATCCCCAGCATCCCAACCTCCCGTGTGTGTCAGCCAGGATACGGGACGGCCCCTCCTTGTCCGTTTGGGGCTGGAGCTGTGCCCAGCTCTGCTCTGTGGGTACGTGTGGAGCAGGCTGGGCTCCAGGGCTGAGCACTGCTGGGCATCAGCCCCCCTCTCCTTTATGTAACCACCAGCGATAATCCTCTGCAGCTGGGGCTGTGCTCCCGGCAGGGGAATAATCCTGCCCTGCGATGCTCAGCCTTGCTCAGATTAACAGCCCATGGGCAGGAGAGTGGCTCAGCTGCCAGCCCACAGGGCCAGCCCCATTCCAGAGGCCTTTTTGTCCCTGTCAGGGTATGGGTGGCACACCCTGAGTGCCAGCTGGGCCGTGCCAGGCTGGTGCTGCCCCTCGGAGCCCGAGATCGGTGGGTGCTCGCTGTGCCGTGGGGGAGCTGGTCCCCTCCCGGCCCTGCACCCTGGCTGGCATGGGAGGACATCGCTTCCAGCCTGGAGAGCAGCTCACAATCCAGCCCGGAGAAATGGGCAGCGCTTTGTGCCCCTCCCACCCTGCCAACGCCGCCCTGGCCCCGCTCCCCAAGAACCACGGGAGCCTCCGGTGTTTCCGCGGGGGTTTTACTGTGCCCGGGCTGGGGCGGGAGCAGGGGGTGACCCCGCACCAGGCCGGCTGGGTGCGGCTCCCCGAGGGACAGGGGCTGTGGGGATGTGAGCGGGGTCAGCCTGGCTCCGGGGGGGGTTTATGGGGTTTATGGCTTCTCTCCTTCAGTGCTACTGCCGGCAGGGGCTGGCTGTGCTGGGTCGGGGCGCTCCGCTGCTGCCGGGGGCTCTCAGCTCTCCTCCTCGGGCACCGGGGCGGTGGAAGGGCTCCTGCTCCTCTCCTCGGCATCGCCCGCGGGCAGCAGCAGCGCCGGGCTGGGGCTGGAATGCCGCTGTTTGCGCATGAAGGGGAAAACCCTGCGGGCAGAACGGGGTCAGAACCGGCGGGGATCACCCGTGGTGGCCCCAGGGACAGTCCCTGCCCTCACCGCTTCTTGGTCTCCGGGGGAATGATGGCCTCGGCCAGGAGGTTCTTGTAGAGGTCCGACTTGAGGAAGCGTGGGTAGGAGTCCTGGGCGAGCAGAGAGGTCAGGATCCTGCCCAGCCCTGCTCTGCCCAGCCCCGCCCTCACCCACCTTCTTCATCAGCATGTAGATGTGCATCTGGGCATCGTCCATCACGTAGCGATGGGGCGTCTTGATGCCCTCCAGGGTTCTCTCCATCGTCTTGCTGTCGATGTTCACCCAGCGTGTGGCCCCGGGCGCCAAGAACTGCCTGGGGAGTCACAGGCAGCGCTGAGCCCGGCCCTGCCCTGGGGCAGAGCGCCGCGATGGCCTGACCAGCCCCAAAGCTTCCTCCCGAAGCCAGTGGCACTCACTGGTAGATGGAGTCCACGATCTCGGCGATGCGGGACTGCTCCCCATAGCGCAGCTCCTCACACGCTTCCCAGAAGCTCAGGTTCTCAGCTGGGGAGGGGGACATGGTGCTGGGAATGGGGACACTGGGCACCCCTCATGGGCAACCCCCAAAGGCCACCATGGCTGGGCATGTGTCCCCTGGGACAGGGAGAGCCAGCTGGGGCAGGGAAACTGGGGCAGATTAGCTGGGAGGTACTGGGATGTGGTGGGGCTGAGGAATGGCAGGACACAGTAATGGGATTGAGCAGTAGATTAGGCAATAATGGGTTTGATGGTGCTGGGATTGGGCAGTGGATTGGGCACTACTGGGACATGGTGGGTTTGGTGGTGCTGGGTCAGAGTGGTGGGTGTGGGGTGCCAAAACTGAGGTGTTTCAGGGTTGGGGCTGGGCCCCCTCACCACTGAACTCCTTCTTGAGGAATTCCAGGAGCTGTGTCCGGCCCAGGGGGTCGTTGATGAGCTCACTGAAGTTGAAGCCCCAGCGCTCCACACGCAGCTTTGTGGGGGTTGTCACTCTGTGGGTGACAGCGGCATTGGGGCTGGCAGCCCATGGCAGCCTGCATGACCCCACAGACCCCACAGCCCTGTCCTGCAGATTGGGGTTCTGGGGGCCCTGGGGCACTTACGTGGGGGCATTCATGGCCCAGTACGTGGTGTCATCCGTGATCCAGGGGTTGCTGGGCAGGCAGCCGGACATGATGGGGTCGTGGGGCACATACTGCTCGTTGAACTTGATGTACCTGCCAGGAGTGGTGGCTGGAGGAGACCAGGGCCACCAACACCAGCCACCGTGGGGACATGATGGGGATGTGGTGGGGATGTGCCCAAGCTGTGCAGAGCCTCAGCTCCACTCCCTGCTCAGGGCTGGGGTGCAGTGGTGCCAGCACCAGCTGCTGGGATGTGGGTGCCCCTGTCACCCTGACAGGGACCCAGCCGTGGCTGGGGCAGCTGCTGCCACTCACCCCTCAAGGCAGATGGAGGATTTCACCCTGGTCCTGGCCATGGCCTTCCTGCAGTACTCGATCTGGGGCCAGGCGCAGGGGAGATGTTGGGGTGCCTGGCAGCTCGTGCCCCCCAGAGCTGCCCCCACCCCTCGCCCCACTCACCTCTCGCTTGTAGTAATCCATGTTCTTGGTCTGCAAGAGACGCACGGGGCTGGGTGAGGGCACGGTGGGGCTGGGACATTGTCCTGCCCCACTACCATGGACAATCCAGGCACCCACTCCCCCACCCTGGGACTCTGTATCCCATCCCCGTGGCCTCCAGCCTCATTCCCCCAGCCCTCCTGGGGCCAGCACAGCCCATGGAATGAACCCTGCCTTCCCCCCTCCACACCCCAGTGTGACACCATCCCTGGGTTAGTGACACTTACGTGGGCAGAGGACACGGCACATGGCGCAGAGAAGAGAAAGTGGGTGGTTAGTGAGGGCAGCCTGGGGGTGCTGGGGCAGCATTAGTGGGGTCACAACACTGGGAAGGGCTTGATGGCTGCTGCTGGCACCCCAGGGCACGAGGGCTCCCTGCAGCACAGCTGCCCTGTAGGGATCAGAGGTGCTGGCACAGAGGGGTGCTGGGTGCAAGGACAGACACACGGAGCCTCCATGCTCAGGGTGGGGGGCACACGGATGTTAGCAGAGCTGGGGCTCACCCTTCACCCCAAAATGTGGGCACAGCCTGGGCTGAGATGGATGGGCACCCACCAGGGCAGCTCTTCACCCCAGCACAGGCACTGGGTGTGCCCTGTGCCCGCTGGGGTGCCTGGACACCCCCACTCACCAGCTGGACACGGGTGGTGTGGCAGTTCCTGCGCTCGGGACCCTGCTCCAGCACGTTAGGGGCTCCTGGCTGCAAGGACAGCACCATGCTGGGGGCTGGGGGGACCCCCTGCACCTCAGCCCCGCTGCTCGGGCCGGGGCCGTGCTTGGTGCCAGGGCTGCACCCCCAGCCCGACCCCCCCGCCCCGCGCTCACCGGGGGCCGGTTGACGAGCCAGTACGCCTGTTCCTGGCAGTCGATGACGATGCGGTCGCCCTTGCGCCGCTGCTTGGCTGCCCTGGCCGTGCAGAGGCAGCGGGGAGGTGCTGGCACCCTGCCTGCCCGGCACCCAGGCTGCTCCATCCCGGCCGCTCCCCGGGCGCAGCGGGGCCGGCCGTGCCCGCACTCACCGGAGCTGCTCCCGCGCCTGCATCACCACGAAGTCCCACGTGTGGTTGATCCGCTTGTGCAGGAGGTTGTAGTTGTCCTGGGGAGCGACAGGCAGGCACGGTGTGGCCCTGTCCCCTTCCTTGCCTGGCTCCAGCACAGGCACAGCCGCTGTCCCCCGCCCGCTCCTGGGTGAGCCGGGACTCCCCCAGCTCATGGCAGCTGCGGGGAGGGCACCGCTCACCTTCTCGTGCTCGATCAGATCACCCTGCTTGCGGATGTTCTTCTTGGCCAGGTAAATGGCTGCAAGAGAAGCGGCGGCGCTCAGGGGAGCTGGAAGGGGCTGGAAGGGGCTGGAAGGGGCCGCAGCCCGCGCCGGTGCCGGCGGCACGGTGGTTCCTACCGTAGTCCAGCTCCGTCGCCGGCCACTTGGTGCTGGTCCAGAAATAGGGGGTCTGCGGGGAGGAAGAGGCTGAGGAGCTGCCCTGGGGTGCCCAGGCGGGGCAGCCCTGGCGTTCGGGCCGTACCTGGAAGCGGTAGGGCGACTCGTCTGCCCGCAGCACCAGCGAGCGCGGGTCCTTGAGCGGGTAGATGTAGCCGTGCTTCACGATGAGGTTGCCGAGGTGCAGCGACTCTGCGGGAGTGGGAATGGGGGGCTGCTTGGAGGCTCGACAGCCTCAGTCGCCCCCCCTGTGCCAGGGCACTCACCCTCCTCGGAGATGCCGTACTTCTGGATGAGCCACTCCACGATGTCGTTCCCTGGGGATGGAGGCTGAGTTAGTGGGGTGCAGGGGGGTTCCCCAGGCTGGATACGGGGGGGTTCTTGGCCGGGGCACCTGGCACAGCATGGCAGTGCCAGGGGTCACACGGGGTGACGGGCCCTGCCAAGGACGTGCGAGCGCCCGCCCCGCGCAGCCGATGCGTAATCGATCCCAGCTGCAGCGCTGAGCGAGGGGTGCGGGAGAGGAGCGGCGCGGGGCCGGCGGTGGCCGCTGCTGCCGGGCTGGGGACACCCGGGGAGCTCCCACACGCCTTCCCCACGCGCCTCGCGGGGACCCCATCGCGGGGACCCACCTGTCATGGCGTGGGGGATGACGGTGATGAGCAAGCGCTGGTTCCTCATCTTGATGCCCATGTCGGGGTCCTGCATGCTGACGATCATCCGCTCCATCTGCCGGGCAAAGAACCGCTGTGCTCAGCCCCGCGACGGCGGCTCCGGGCCTGGGCACAGCCTGGCTCCCCTCGCTGTGACCCCGGGCACCCTGTGACCTGGACACAACCCTGGTCCCGGCAACCCGACAGGGGCACCCAGTGCCCAGCCTGGGGACAGCCTGGCATGCCACAGCCTGACCGAGGCACCCAACAGCCGATGCTGGAGCTGCAGGCACTCATCCTCCGGGCATCCCCGGTCCGGGGAACCCCGGTTTTGGGGAGCGAGCTCTGCCGAGGCTCTGGCAGCAGCCCAGCCCGGCGTGCGGAGCAGAGCACGCAGCTCCGGGGCGCTGCCCGCGGGTATTCCCTCGTGGGGCGGTTCCCGGTGCCCGTGGCGGCGCCGGGGCCGGGCTGTGCCCGCTGTCCCGCGTACGCTGGGCGGTGCTGCTCCCCTGCTCCCCGCCATGCCATGCCCGCTCCGCCGGCGGCCCCCGATGCCCGCGTAACCCAGCGCAGTGTCAGTGCCCGGTCCCCACAGTCCCCGCGCCTCGTCTCCGGTCCACACGGTGCCGATGCCCCGGTCTGCACAGTTCCAGACCCCGGTACCCGGTCCACACGGTGCCGGTGCCCTCGGTACCCCCACCCGCGATGCCGGTGCCCGATCCCCACAGTCCCAACACCGGGTGCCCGCGGTGCCCGCTCCCCACGTTGGCGGCGCCCCGTTTCCGCCGTGCCCCGGCGCGGTGCCCGCTCCCCGCGGGGCGGCTGCCGGTGCCGGTGCCGGTGCCGGTGCCGGTGTGGCTCACCTTGCGCAGACAGGGCATCTGGAGGCGGGGGTGCCGGCCGCGGGGGCCGCCGATGGTCATCGCGGGTGCGCGCCCCGCTCCGCGCCTCCCTGCCCGGTCCCGCCCCGGCCCCGCCCGGTCCCGCCCGGTCCCGCCCCGCTGCCCCCCCGCGCCTGCCGCCGTCTCCACCGGGAGCCCCAAACCCCGGTCCCGACCCCCGGGGCCAATCTGCCCCCTGCCCGTGGCAACCCCGGCACCCTCGGCCCCCGCCGCCCCCGCAGCCTCCCGGGGGTGCCCGGGCTGGGCCGGTGCCCGAGAGGGGACCCGCACCGCTGTGGCTGCGGGATGGCGGTGCGGGCAGGGCGCGGACTGGGCGCTGAGGGGACAGGAGGGATGCTCGAGGGGTGCGGGCAGGGTGGGACAACGCGCCGGGAGCGTGCGGGGCTGCGGACAGCGCGGTCAGGGTGCGGGCGCTGTGAGCGAGGCGCTGGGCAGGGTGCGGGCGGTGCGGGCATGGCGGGGGCAGAGCCCTGGGGGCACCGAGAGGATGCTCTGGGATGCAGGCAGAGCCCTGGGGGTACAGAGAGGATGCACCAGGATGCAGGCAGAGCCCTGGGGGTACAGAGAGGATGCTCCGGGATGCAGGCAGAGCCCTGGGGGTACAGAGAGGATGCTCTGAGATGCAGACAGTGCACTGAGGGTACCGAGAGGATGCTCTGGGATGCAGGCAGTGCACTGAGGGTACCGAGAGGATGCTCTGGGATGCAGGCAGTGCTCTGAGGGTACAGAGAGGATGCTCTGGGAGGCACGCAGTGCACTGAGGGTACCGAGAGGATGCTCTGGGAGGCACGCAGTGCACTGAGGGTACAGGCAGGAGGCTCGCGGGGTGCGGGCAGCGCGGGGCGGGCGCGCCCGGCGATGAGCTCACTGCAGTCTCGCCGCCCACGAGCGGCGGGGCTGGAGCCGCCGAGGGGCGGGGGCGGGCGGGGGCGGGCAGCGGAGCCGCCGCGTCTGCGGGAGCCGCCGCCGCCCCGCCGGGCCGCGCCGGGCAGCGCCGGGAAGCGCAGCGGGGAGCGCTCGGGAGCAGCCGGCACCGCCGAGCGCGGCGGCAGCGGGCGGGAGGAGCCGCCGGCACCGGCAGAGCCGCGCCCCGGGCCCCGCCAGCGGCCGCCCCGCCCGGCCCCGGGGGCGGCGGGCCCGGCACGGCTCGGCCATGCTCGGCCTGGACGTGTGCGAGGCCGGCGGGCAGCTGCTGGAGCTGCTCTGGCTGGCGCTGTGCTACCGAGGTGAGCGGCGGCGGCCGGGGGGCAGCGCCCGGGGGCGGCGGGGGGCAGTGCCCGGGGAGGGAGGCGAGCGTCGCTCCGAGTCCTCGGTCAGTGAGCATCTCCCGGGCGCCCGGTGCATGAGAGAGCAGCACCCCGGGCCCGGGGGAACCGGAGCGTCCCACGGGGGACATCCCCGCTGTCCCCTCGCAGCCTGTGGCACCTGGCACAGGCCACCCTGCCCTGCCACCCGCGGGCAGCCAGCGAGTCCCGAGGTGGGCGCATCCCTGGGCTGGGAGTGCCCCCATGCTGCCGTGACAGCCGAGGCGCAGGGCCTCGCTGGGGGCCAGAGGGGCAGCAGGGCCACTGCTGTGTCCCCATCACTGCCACTGCTGTGTCCCCATCACTGCCACTGCCCTGGGACCCACAGCTTGGCCAGACTGACCCAGAGTTTTGGCCCTGCAGCCCCGGGGCTGAGCAGGCACTGTCCTCTGCCCCATGCTGTATTCCCAGCGTGTCCCCAGGGATGGAGTTCCAGGGGTTTTGGGGAGCTCAGTGCTTGCAGTCACAAGAGTGGGGTGGTGATGCAGCGGGCAGGGAGAGTCAGGGGCTGTGGGGACATCACCCATGCTTGAGCCCCCCCAAGCAGTCTGGCAGCACCAGAGCCACTGGAGCCACCATCCCAGTGATGCCTCTTTGCCCTGCAGCTGCTGCTGGTTTGGGTTTGGGGTGGGAGATGGGGATGGAGGGTGCCCAGTGGGGTTGGAGGGGACTGCGGGGCAGTGACAGGGATTTCTCCGGGTGACACGAAGGGGCCCTGGGGGCTGGAGGGGTCTGCAAGCGCCCTCCAGAGCGAGCCCACGGCGCAGGCACCAGCTCGCCCTGCTCCATGACCGTGCGGAAATGCAGCCGGCGGCGACACCGCTGCTCTCAGCTGTGCCACCAGGCCCGGGGACACCGAGCCCGGCAGCCTTGCCTCGGCTCCGGCAGGGGACCGGCTTGGCCTCCCCACGGGATTTCCCCTGTCACAGCCCAGCCGCCCCCTGCCCACCGGTGCCTTCGTGTCGCGGGCAGGGGGTGTCCCCCGGGGTGTCCCCGGAGCTGCCACTGCCTGTCCCCCGCAGACATCATGGCTGACAAGGAGGGGGTGACGCTATCGCTGGAGGAGGAGGAGGAGGATGCCGACGTGGCCCTGGCGTACAAGACGCCGGAGAAGAAGAGCCTGCGGGAGATCCAGGAGCTGGACCCAGGGGATGAGAGCCTGCGGAAGTACAAGCAGGCACTGCTGGGTGCCATCCCCGCTGCCGTGGGTAAGGCTGGGGCTGCAGGCGGGTTTGGGCACCTCGGCAGCCTCAGAGGGCTCGGGGAGCTCGGGCGGGCTCGAGCAGGGGGCGTCCCGTGGGGCATCCCCGGCGGGGAGGGCACATCCCGGCTGGAATCGCCCGTGGGTGTCGCCTGTGCCCCCCACCCGCGCAGAGACCCCGGCATTCCCTGCCGACAGTGCCGGTGCCCGGGGACCCCGGCAGTTGCCGTGGTTACGGGATCACCGCCGCAGTTTCCATAGGAACGGCTACAGGGAACCGGGAAATTCATGGGGATGACTGAGAGGAGTGAACGGCGGGGGCGGGGGGGAGGAACACCGGGGCAGCACTGCCGGGGACAGACCGTGCCCCCATGGCCCCCACGGGCTCCCCCACCCCAGGCTGGTGCTGGTCTGCACTGGAGGTCCCCGGGGAGCTCCACGGGCCCAGCACCAGTGTCCATCCATGAACGCATCGAGGAGGGTGCAAACTGTGGGGGGGGAGGGCTGGCAGAGCAGTGGGGCCATGGGGGTGCACTGTGGTGTGTGTGAAAGGTTGGGCTGGTGGCGTGAATGCGACCAGTGCCCACCTCAAGGGATGCATTCATTGGCTGCACGTGGTGCATCCTCCTCCTCTGCTTCCCCTTGTTCTGCTCCTGAGCCAGGGAGTGGTACCCCCTGGGAAATACCCATGTCTGGGTCCTTTAAACGTGATCTTACCCCAAAAGGCACTGCTGCCAGTGGTGGAGTGACCTGAGGTGCACCTGCTCTCCTGTGCCCTGGCTGGCACTCACTCACTTTAACATCCCCACCATGGACACTGTGGCCCTTCCCTCCATCACAGGGCCATGGGCAGCCCCTTGGGATGGAGGTGATGGTGGGGCTGGCCATGGTGGGTAAGGTCTGGGCCCTGCTCCTTGTCCCCAGATGCCAGTGTGCCCAACGTGCAGGTGACAAAGCTGACACTGATGTGCGAGCAGGCGCCAGGGCCCATCACCATGGACCTGACAGGTGAGCCTGGGGACACCTGGGGCGGGGGGAGGAGGAGGAGGAGGGGGAGGAGGAAGGGGTACCGGGCTGATGGATCATCTGCCTGTGCAGGAGACCTGGAGGAGCTGAGAGGCCGGGCCTTTGTGCTGAAGGAAGGGGTGGACTACAGAGTGAAGGTGTCCTTCAAGGTGAGGGGAGTGCGTGGTGCCCTGTGCCCGCTGGCTGGGCATGGCCCTGCTGCCCTCACACCACGGGGTCCCCACCCTAAGGGGTCCTTGTTACCCTGGGACCCTGCTCCACTGGGTCCCTCTTGCTGCCCATGGGTCCCTGCCTGTCCCAGGGTCTCTGCCTTGGCACATCTGCCTCCACCCTTTACCCCTGGGCTCTGTGCCCCTCTGGGAGTCTCTGCCCACCCTGAGTTCCCTCCTGAGTCACTGCCACCCTGGGGGTCCTTGTTGTCCCCATGGTTCCTGCCACCCCAGCATCCTCGCTTCTCCCAGAGATCCCAGCAGTGCTGCCTATCCAAGGGTCTCCTAGAGGTCCCTGCCCCTCCTGAGGGGGATCCCTTCCATCTCTGAGTCCCTGCCCCTCTTGGAGTTACCTGCCAGCCTGGAGTCCCTGCCACCTTTGATGCTGCTGAATTGTGACACCCTGGAAGCCGTGGATGTCAGGGTGCCAGGGGTCCCCATGCCGTGGGGGCAGTCCCCAGGTCCCCCCTGCCTTGTGCCCGCAGGTGAACAGGGAGATCGTCTGCGGGCTGCGGTGCCTGCACCTCACCTACCGCCGGGGCCGGCCCGGTGAGTGGGGCTGGGGGCTGGGGGCGGGGGCTGGGGGTCCCCACGCCACCCTGGCCCCACTCACCCGTCCCTCCTGTCCCCTCCTGGCCCAGTGGATCGCGACGTGTTCATGGTGGGCAGCTACGCGCCGCGGGCCGAGGAGTACGAGGTGGTGACGCCGGCGGAGGAGGCGCCGCGGGGATGGCTGGCCCGGGGCTCCTACCGCGTCCGCTCCCTCGTCACCGACGACGACAAGACCGAGCACCTCTGCTGGGAGTGGGGCCTGTGCATAAAGAAGGCTTGGGAGGACTGAGCCCGCCCCGCACCCCGGCTCCCCCCGGCGCTCGGGGCCGAGGTCCCGGGGAGCCCCCGCCGGCACCGCCGCGCTTGCCCCAGTCGCGTCAAGGGTTCAGGGGGGTCCCTTAGCGAGTGAGAGCCCGTGGTCGTGGTCTTCGCAACCAAAGTTATTTTTAATTGCTCTTTTTTTTTAAATATCGACGCCCGCCTGGTCCTCACGGCGTCCCCATCGCTGGGGCCGGGGCTGTGACCCTGCCGTGGTGGTGCCGTGCCCGGTACCCGCCCGGTCGCAGGCTGTGCTCTTCCATCGCCATTAAACCCTACAGACTGGTCTCTTACTGGTGTCTCTGTGTCCCCACCGCCTATGCCTGTCCCCTGCTCCCCGTCCCCCTGCTCCCTGTCCCCATCCCGCCGGCAGGGCCAGGTCTCCCTGCGGACGAGCTCTGGAAAACGGCCACCTGGTCCCGCTGCCTTATCGGCCGGGCCAGGCAGCCAGTAGCGGAGGGCCACGAGCCCCAGGGGACCGGCACAACCCGCCCCCAGGTCCCTTATCTTCGTCCTCCTCCCTGGACAACATCTTCAGCGCCGGCACCATGCGCGGCTGCGGGTCCCGGCTGGTTTGGCTGCTGGTGCTGTCGCTGGCCTGGCTGGGCCCGGCTTTGGGGGGCGAGGATGAGGATGAAGAGGTGATAGAAGAGGAGGAAAAGGAGAAGAAAGAGGATGAAGTGCTCTCAGATGAGATCAAGGAGGAGGACAATGTCCTGGTGCTCCACGAGCACAACTTTGCCCGTGCCCTGAGTGAGCACCAGCTGCTGCTGGTGGAGTTCTGTGAGTGCCCCCAGGGCGGGCAGGGCTGCGGGCAGGGCAGAGGTGGGGCAGGGAATATTGGCAGGGGGGACTGGCCTGGCTGAGTGTGGGCAGAACAGGGACATGGACACAGGCACAGCAGGGTACAGGACACAGGAGGTGGGGTGGGCAGGGGCAAGGCTGTGGGACAGAGGGACGAGAGCACAGGCCATGTGCCAGGGCATGGGAGGGGGACAGACACACGGAGCAGGGACACAGGCAGAGCGTGGGTGAGGGTGCTTAGCACGGGCGTGGGACACAAGGCAAGGACACCTGGTGTGGGTGTGGGACAGGGGCACAGGCTGGGGCCCAGTGGGCTCACACAGCCATTGGGCTGTCCCCACACCTGTCCCCGTTATCAATGCTGTCCCCTACCCACAGACGCACCGTGGTGTGGGCACTGCCGGCGGCTGGCTCCTGCCTTTGCCCAGGCAGCCACTGAGCTGAGGAATGAGTCCAGCCCAGCCCGGCTGGGCAAGGTGGATGCCACGGCACAGACAGCCCTGGCCACTGAGTTTGGCATCACCTCCTACCCCACGCTCAAGCTCTTCCGTGATGGCAACCGCACCCACCCCCTGGAATACACCGGTAGGGCTGCGGCACCACACAGTGTCCCTGACACACATCGAAGGGGACACTGCCATGGGGCTGGGGCGGGTGGCAGGGGCTGATGATCGATGGTTGGTGGCACTGTCCTTGTGAGGGTCACAGGGTGGTGATGGTGAGAGGGGTGGCCATGTCCTGGTGGTGATAACAGACAGGTGACAGTGTGATGGATGAGGTGATGATGGTGAGCAGCGGCACGGTGCTGTGGTGGGTGGCAGAGGTTGGTGGCACAGGGAGGGGTGGCACCCTGGAGAGGGGTGTCAGGTGACATCTGTGTGCCAGGCCGCATGGACAGCCGGAGCATCGTGCTCTGGATGCAGCGCCGGGCTGGCCCCAGCGCCACGCTGCTGCAGGACACCGACACCACCGCAGCCTTCATCAACTCCCGGGACCTGGTGGCCATCGGCTTCTTCAAGGTGGGCTGGGGCTGGCTGGGGCTGGACCATGGCCATGGCCCGGCTGTGGCTGTGGCACTCACGGGTGGCTGTGCAGGACCTGAAGGCTGAGGCAGCCCAGGCGTTCTTCGAGGTGGCTGCTGAGATGGTGGACCTGACGTTCGGCGTGGCAGAGGCAGCTGAACTCTTCCAGGCATATGGGCTGTCAGCTGACACCGTCTGCCTGTTCAAGAAGGTGAGGGAGTGGCAGGGGAGTGGTGGGGCCATCCTGTCCTCCCCTCAGCCCTCACAGGCCCCTGCCCTGGCAGTTTGATGAGAGACAGACAAACTTCCCTGTGGACCCGGCACGGGGGCTGGACACGGCCGAGCTCACGCGGCTGCTCCGCGTCCACAGCCTGCAGCTGGTGATGGAGTTCACCAACGAGGTACAGCCCGTCCCCAGCCCTGCCACTGTCCCCTGAGGGCCACGGCTGCCCTGCCCTCATTCTCCTCCTCCTCCCCAGACCTCCAACCAGATCTTCAGTGCCAAGATCCCCCATCACATGCTGCTCTTCCTCAACAAGTCCTCACCGGAGCAGCTGTCGCTGCAGGAAGGCTTCAGGGCAGCTGCCGGTGGCTTCAGGGGTGAGGTGAGGTGGCCCCAGGGAAGGGACACCGAGGGTGGCTTTGGGACTCCCCAGGCTCAGTGTCCCCTGTTCCCTGCCCAGGTGCTCTTCGTGGTGGTGGATGTAACCGGCCATGGCGCCGATGTGCTGCCCTTCTTTGGCATGACCACTGCTGATGCCCCCACCCTGCGCCTGGTGAGGATGAAGAACAACCGCAAGTACCAGATGGAGCAGGACAACTTCTCGGAGTCGGCCATTCGCACCTTCATCCAGGCGGTGCTGGACGGCAAGGTCAAGGTGAGGGCTCTGCCCTGAGGGGAGAGACGGGCTGTTGGCTCGGGAGCCTAAGGATGATGGATGGTTGTGTGGTGAACAGCAGGGACCTGTTTGCTGATGCTCCTGCTGCCAGGCTTGAGGATTTGGGGGTTTTTTATGGGCAAGGGGGGCAGGAGATTGCTGCCGTGGAGACACACAGAGCTGGGATGGCAGCAGAGGGGAAGGTGTGGTCCAAAAGGCAGCACAGGAACACATCCCAGCCTGCACTGTGCCCCAGGGGCCTCTGGCACTGCTCAGCCCAGGCTGTGGCTGTCCCGACTGTCCCCACAGCCTCGCCTGCTGAGTGCAGAGCCCCCTGAGGACTGGGACACACGGCCTGTTAAAGTCCTGGTGGGGAAGACCTTCGAGCAGGTGGCTTTCGATGAGACCAAGAACGTCTTTGTCAAGTTCTGTAAGTGCCACCCACATCCGTCTCAGAGCTCTGCCGTGGGGCTCAGCCCCTCCAGGAGAGCCCCAGCCCTGTCCCAGCCCCCTGCTCAATGTGCCCACCCCACAGATGCACCGTGGTGCCCCCACTGCCAGGCCATGGAGGCTGCCTGGGAGGAGCTGGCCGAGCGCTACAAGGACCGCGAGGACATCGTCATCGCCGAGATGGACTCCACGGCCAACGAGCTGGAGAACATCACCATCCACGGCTACCCCACCCTGCACTACTTCCCTGCAGGGCCGGGCAGGAAGGTACGTGTGGGCACTTGTGGGGTCACCAGCACCTGGGGGATGGTGGCATCCTCAGTGCCTTCCACTCCCATGGCTCCAGATGGTTGAGTATAAGAGCACCCGAGATGTGGAGACCTTCTCCAAGTTCCTGGAAAACGGGGGCACACTGCCTGAGGAGCCTCCGGTGAGTGAGGTCAGGGGCTGGGGGATGGATCCTGCAGGATGGGGACAGGGACGGGGAGTGTGAGTCCCTCCGTGCCTCACTGCTGCCTTCTCCAGGTGACCAAGACCCCTGGGAACGGCACGGGCAAGGAGGACCCGAGTGTGCCGCGGACGGATGAACCCCGGGATGAGCTGTGAGCCCTGTCCTACTCAGGCATGTGCCATAAACCACCTGGAAACAATGTAGGCTCTGGTCTGTGTCTGTGTCTATGTGCTGGGAGCAGCCACCTGTCCTGGGCACACAGCAGGGCCTGTGTCCCCCTGGGGCAGCCGTGCCACTGCACTGATCCTGGCAACCCTGCAATGGCACCAGGTGGCCAAGGAGCTCCCCATGCTGGCCCTCGTGCTGCACTGGTGGGGCTCAGGTGATGGAGAACCAGCTGGGGTCTCTCCTTCATGACATACCAGACCCAGGCAATCCCCAGGAGCTGCTGCCACAGCCAAGGCAGGCAACATGGGGTTCTACTGGCATGTAGGCCTGGCTCGTAGCCTCTGGCAACTCCAGCATTGTCCCCTCTCTGCTGAGCCATTCCTTCAGGGGCAACATGCTGGTCCTGTTGGGCCTGGATGTGCTCAGCCACCCCTCCAGGGAGCTCAGAGCAGCCCCAGTCCCACCCTGTGCCCTTCACCAATCCTTCCTCATCCTCTGTCCATCCCAGAGGCTGCTGAGGGCCTGGGCCTGCTCCACAGGGAAGGAAAAAAAGCAGCAGGCAGTGGGATGTGGGGTTTTATTTCATTTTATCCAAGTACCTTTGAAAAGATCATTGTACAAGTCAGCACATGAGAATGCAGAGGAAATGCCGGGGCTGCACGGCCACTGTACATATTTACAGGGACCCCCCCAAAAAAAGGGGGGGACGGAAATGCCGGGCACGCCAACAACCCCACCAGACACACCACCATCAGAACCTCAAAAAACGGAGTCAAACCCCTCGTGACACTGTTCCCGGGCTGAAAACATTTGCAGATTTTGCTGGACTTCACCCAGTGCTTTGGGCAAGTCCAGCCCGTGTTTAAAGGCACTCGGTGAGGTGTACAAGAGGCACAGCCCATCCTGGCACGGTGCCATGGGCTCCCGGCAGCTCCACACTGCTGGGGCTGGCTCTGAGCAGGGCAGTGCCACCCTGGGCCCCCAGGCTTTGGGGCCACCCCCGGGTGGGTGGGCAAGGGCTCCCTAAAGGGGCTGGCACAGAGCTGTGGCTGTGCTGGAGCAGCAGGGCCTGGGCTGGGTGAGGACAGGATGGGGGAGCACCAGCACTGCCCCAGCTTCCTTGCAGCTGAGTAAGGCCAGGAGGCTTCCCAGGGCTGGAAACTGGCATCAACGACCCCCATGGTGCACTGCCCTCCTGCTGCCTCCCCTGAGACACAGAGGCTGACAAAAGATGCAGGAACTCATAAAAAGACGTATATTGTCTTCAGCTTTAATGTCTGCTTCCCCATTATGGCTCTCCTAAAGAGAGCCCTGCCTAAAGCCAGAGCTTGGCCCAGGGGTCTGGGAATGTCTGCACCAGGCACGCAGGAGCCAGAACTGCAGCACCCTCCTGGGAAGCAATCCCTTCTCCATGGGGACACAGGGGACACACAGGAGTGTGCAAGCTGTGGGATGCCAGCACCCAGCCTGCCACCCCGGCTCTGAGCTGCTCCTTGCTCTGTGGGAAGCCCCCAACAGGCACTGACCCTTCTGTCCCCTGGGGATTACTCGGCTGCAAGGAAACTCAGGAGGAGAAAAAAAGACCCATCCTACCACGTCCAGCAGCTGAGCCTGCCGAGGGGGCCACAGGTGACTCCTTCCAAATGGCTCAAAGATCTTCACAGCCCCTTTGGAGCAGGGTCACCCCTTCCACGCTGGTGGGGTGAGGGCAGCTCTACCCTGTGGTGCTCCAGAGCCATCCATGCCAGGAGAATGGGGCAGGGTGCCAGGAAAGCACGGAGCAGCCGAGTCTGATGGATGGCTGTACACTTTGGGTGAGTTCTGCAGTACCTGTATGTTTTACATTTACATAAGAGCACTGTGACATTGGAAATATTTTCCTTTTATTACAATATATCAAAAATATGCAGCTTTAGTAAACAAGGTCATATTACACTTTCTAATGCACTGTACAATGCTACATTACACTTATATTCGGTATGGAGAGGGAGCCCAGGCTCCCACTGGCAGGTTTGTGGGGTGGAAGGGCATCCACTGGCATCCTGGAGCTTGCCCAGATCTGTGCTGAAGGCGGAGCTGCCGCCCTCTGCCCTGGGCTCGCCTGGTGCCCGTGGTGGCAGCTCTGCCCCAGGCCTTCTCCTCCGGTCCCAGAGTCCTTCACAGTCCTGTCCTCTCTGCCCTGGAGCCTAATCAATCTTCTCCACCTTCCCAATGATCTTCTCTTCAAAGATGGGCAGGATGGTGTCATCCTCCCGCACCTCCTCGAAGACCACACCACAGTCGAACTCGTCGCTCACTTTTTTAAAGTAATACCTGAAAGAAACAGAAATGGGGAAGAGGGAGAGGGGAAAAAAAAGCAGGTGAATGGTCATAGGGCACCATGATCCCCAAACCTGGGTACAGCCCTTCCATGGCTCTGAGCTCGTGGAGAACAGGAAGCTACTCCCCCATTGGCATTGAGGCCACACTCCTGCCCCTGCCCTCAACAGTGACCACAAGAAGTGGTCAGGATCCATGTTAGCATGGTCAGGAGCTCCAGCCCTGAATCCAAGCCCATTCACAGCTCTCCCAAAAGCAGTGGTTGAGGCACTTGTGTGGATGGAGCATTTCTAGGCAGGCTTTCCCATGGCAGCTTCTACTTGGAAGCGGGAACTTGGAGAGCTCCACACCCCACATCTGACCGCTTTAGGACTCTGGAAAGACCCAGCCTCCCTGTCCTCACCCAAAGGGAACTTTGAGAGGAGCAAAACCAGCTCTGAATTAAAGAGGGTCCCCACAGCATCACTGAGCATTGACTGCACCTGCCCAGGAACCTGCAGCTCAGCAGCTCCTGCTGGAGGTGCAAACCATGATGCAGGACATTTCTGCTACAAAACCCAACCTCCCTCTCCCCTGCTCACCTGCCACATCCCCAGCACAGCATGTCCCGAGGAATCCCTCCTGACCCACCTGCACCCCCCCTCCCCTTTGTGGGGACACCACCGCTGTGTCCTGGCACTGGCATCTGCCAGGGGTCACCAAAAGCTGCTGGCAGGCTGGGAGCAGCCCTTACCTGTAGTTCCCTTTCTTGGTCAGCAACTCCTTGAACTGTCCCAGGGTGACCACGCGGCCCTTGACGAGGGTGCGGTAGGGGATGGGCTCCCCACAGAAGTAATAGGCCACCACGATGTTCTCGCAGGGCTGCGCCGCGCCGCTGCCCGGCCTCTTCTGGGGCTTCAACCTGCTGAGCACACACACAGGGAACCTGCTCAGGGCCAGCCAGGGGGCTCACAACCATCCTGCTGGGCACCTGGCAGGGCTCAGGGCTGCTGGGTGAAGGAGCAGGTCAGGAATGCAGTGCAGTCCCTGCTCCCAGCAGCAGCAGCTCTCTGGGCACACACACACACACACCAAGATTGGTCAAGGAGCACTTGGAAAGGCTGAACGAGGCCAGGACAAAGCTACAAGGAGGGTACAGGCTCTAACTCAGCCCCCTTGTGCTGTCTCCAGGCTGTGGGACGGTATGGCCCTCCTCACATACCAGAGCAGCCCAGGCCAAGGCAGCAGAGCCAGGTCACCATCATCTCCATCACCATCTCACCATGCTCCTGGTGCCCACCAGCACACAGGGCTGGAGCACCATCCCACAGGGCATGACCATGCAGACAGTGCCCAGACTGCTTGGGATTATTGTCCCTATGGCCAGAACAGCCCAGCAGGACTTTCCAGTGGCCCACATCTGCAGGCAGGATGTTCCTGCACCCCACAGCTCCCCATGGCACCTGTCCCAGAGTACCTGGAGGTCTGAGGGGATGGAGATCCCAGCATGGCATGTCCTGGAGACTCTGCTGCCTGCCCTGTCCATGCAGGGTGCCAAGGCAGCTGCCATCCCCAAAACCTCAGTGACTTTACACCTCCTGTGTTTTCCTAGCTCTCAAAATGCTGGTCTGGTCTTTGCTTCCAGCCCACACACCAGGTTCAGCTTTGTGGTGCCATCACTAGACTGAAACTGTCAGCCCAGCCCTCACCCCATTTTCAGAGACAGACAAAAGCAACAGTAATTCAGCTCAGGGTACTTTGCCCTTCTCAGAGCCTTTCATCTTGGGTGCTGAAAACGCTGCACAAACATTGGAGCAGCCTACACAAATTGGTACCTTGGCATGCGTGGTCTGAGCCAGAGGCAGCCTTCCCTTTCAAAGTCACATAAAACACATTTGGCAGCTTTAAAAAAAATATTTTAAAAGCACACTGGATAAAAAAAGATGATTTTGTATTTACATGACTGGAAAGTTGCTGTAAAAACCATAGAATCTGCCAAGCACATGAGGTAATCGCAGTTTTGGAAATGACTCTGACCTTAACCTTTAAACAGTGGCTGGCGGGCAGAGCACCTTTTCATGGTGTGCCCACATAAACACTGGCACTGCAAACCAACACCAGACACAGCCTTTCCACCTCTTCCTACAGGCATGAGAGGTCTAAAGTTCAGCTGAACAATCTTCCGGGTGCCTGCTCTGCCTGTGAGACCTTGGGAGAAGATGCAGCACTCTGAGAGAGAAGGGTCTGCTCCTGGTGCCAGCAGGGCCCCCCGAGCCTCTCCCATCCCTGTATCAAAATACAGGATGCCCTTTAGCTAGAAAAACATTAAGGAATTGAGTCATCCTTGGGAAAAAAAAAATAAGGCATTTAAAGGGAAAATGGGTCATAAATTCAGGCAAATTCAGTGAATCCTGCGAGCCAGAAGTTAATTGAAGGGGTTTGGAAAACCTCAAAGTCCCTAAGCTTCTCTTAATCCTGGTAGAGACAAGTCATGACTAAGAGAGGGCTGCTGTGTGCCTGGGGACATGGTGACAAGCCTGGAGCAGGAGCAGAGCTGCTTCCTCAGGGCTGCTGTTCTTCTTTGCCTGGGGAGATGGAGAGGACAGGACATCCCTGAGCTCTGCTCTGGCAGAAGCAAGAGGGGGTCTGTGCCACTGTCCTTCCTCCTGCTGTGCACTTCACACCTGAAAGGCCATTCCTGAACGTACTCAGCCTGACTCCAGTGAGATGTGCCCTGAAAATGATGCCTGAAGCGATGCCCAAAAATGATCCTGACAGATAAAGAGGGGAGACTGACCAGCCTTTAGCTCCCTAAGCCTTCCTTTTTTCCCTTTTTGAAAATGGGGGCTATGCTTTCCCTTTTCCACTCAGTGGAACCTTGTCCAGACTGCCATGACTTCTCAAATATGATGGACAGTGGCTCAGACACTTCATCCACCAGTGCCCTCAGGCCCTGTGGGTGGATTTCATCAGGTCCCATGGACTTGTGCACCTTCAGGTTCTTTAGATGGTCTCAAACCTCATCTTCTCCTACTGTGGGTGGCTTTTTTTCTCCCAGTCCCTGCCTTTGTCTCTGACTCGGGTGCTGTGGTTGGAGCACTCACTGCTGAAGACCAAGCAGAAAAGCCATTGAGTACCTCAGCCTTGTGCATGCCCCAGGTAAGCAGCTCTGCCATTTCCTCCCAGACAGAGCCCACATTTTCCCCAGTCTCCCTTTTATCACCAATGAACCAAGAGAAGATTCTCCTGTTGCTTTAATTCTCTCAGCAGAACTCACACACACCCCAAACTGTAGCCATGGAGCTCTAGCAGGCTGAAGCAGAGCTGATGAATATGGAATCACTGACACAGTGATTACATTGTACATCCACTGACAATGTAATTTTCCAAGAGCTCCCCTAAGGAGAATGAAACAACACAACTGTCTCCACTTTTGTCATTGCCAAGAGATCTCCTGAGACTTTGGCTTGCACATAAAGGCCATCAGAGCGACTCTGAGCCCTGCCTCATTAAATCTGCCACCTGCACCCATCTCCTGGGTGTCAGTGTGACCCAGAAATACTGCCAGGTACCACACCCTGCCCCTTCTGAGATCACCTCCCATTGCTGTGTTTGTCACAAGCACAAAATACCATCCAGCAGGGAAACAGCAGCACTCATCCCCCTCACTGCATCTGCATCCCAGTCCTGACCCAAGCTGGGCATCCCACCAGTGCTGGGACAGGGAACCCATGTCTGGTTTGCAGCACCAATCCAACCTTGCTGTGATGCAAAGGTATTCAGCTGGCTCCAACTCAGCCCTGGGGCTGAAGAGCTCTGGAAAGCCCAAAATGCACCCAGCAGATGTTACCAACCACCAGTTCTGCTCCTCTTCCAATCCTGGGCCAACACAATTAATTCCAAAGTGATCTCACGCTAAATGTTCTCCCTGCTTGCAAAAAATCCTTTCTCTGAGGAGCTGGTATTAATTACTACAATCCAGCTGTGAAATGTGAGAGTGAGCTACAGGAAATGGCTCAAAACCTGTCTGTCCATGGAACAACCTGATGGTCACTGGGACACCAATGCTGGGCCCTGGTGTGCTGCTGGATCTGCAGGTCATTAGCACTGCATGGTCAATCCTGAATTGCTTGCCAGCAGCAGCCAGGTTGCCATCTCAGAGATCAGGGTCATTGCAAATGCTGTGAAATAGGGAGTGCAATGCTTTTTCTGGAAGAGTATTTACAATTCCCAGCACAGTCACTGCAGGTGCCTCACTGATTTTCAGTGGGGCAGTGCTGGGGTGGGAGCAGGGCTGCTGGCAGGGGGCAGTTTGGTGGGGAAGGCCACTGCTGGGAGGGCTGTGCCAGAGGGGAGTGGCTGCAGAGCTGGAGAACCCTGCTGGCAAGGCCAGTCTGGCTGTAGAAAGCTGGCACAGTGTGCTCTCCACCCACAGCCAGCTCAACTGGAGCCTCAAGGACACCCCTGGGCTCACCTCCACCTCTCTGTGCTTCCCCAAGGCTATTGACAAACCTGGGACACTGGCTCCAATTTCCCAGAGCTCTCCAAAGCTCCTGACTGAAATAAATGGTGTTTTCATGGGAGCTCCTCTCTCAGTTTCAGCTTTGTTCTCACTGAGCTGTGGGATCTATTTGAAGGTGGGCTCCTGGGCTAACCAGAGCAGGAGCTTTCTAAGAGCTGCCAGCTCAGGTGTGCTTCAGCTGTAGCAGTCAATCCTACCAAAATCCAGCAGAGAGATTTCAACATCCAGAAATCTTTGGCTCCCTGGGGGAGCTCCACTGCATCCACTTTTGCCTGCTACTGGACACAGACACATCTACTTTTCATAAGCAGTTCCCCACTGGTGAATGTCACTCTGGTTTTCCAGGCATGGGGCAGGGCTGGGGGATCACTGCATCACTGGGAGAAGAGCCAGACCTCATGGAGAGGCAGTGGAATCAGAGCAGCCCAGCACTGGGACTGCTCAGCCCATCCTGCTGCTGGCATGCCTGGCATTTACCACACACCATGGGCTTCCTCTGTAAGCCACTCCTATAATACAGGCCAAATTAGTGTCAGAATATTAACTGCATAGCCCAAGCTGCTCTTTTCAAAGTGTGTACAGACATTTCTGGGGAAGGTGCATGAGTTTAGTACAACTATAAATGGCTCTACCAATAAACCCTATCCAATTACACACGCCAAAGGTAGATCACATAAACTTGGCTTAACCTGGCTTGGGAAAGCCCTCTAATTACCTGGCCTTCAATCAATGCTCTGACATGAATACACAGAAATCTGCTACGTGGTCACTGCAAGCAAAAATAACTGGGGCCTGTCAATTAAGAGCTTCTTTTTTAAATTACATTTGTGTTTCTACGAGTCAGACCACAAAGTGTCAAGTTTTCAGAGGACAGCTGGAGAGCTGTGAAAGGTTTTTAATGGACAAAGTGCTTTTAGCTGTTAACAGTAATTATCTGGCACTTCCAAAACGCTTTTCACCAGAGAGCTCCATGTGCCTTGCAAATGATGCCTCCTGAAAGATAACACAGAGCAGGAAAATGAGCTCTGCAACAGCCATTAAGCTGAGTCACAGGAAGATGCAGTGACTTGGATATGGTCACGCAGAGTCAGAGCTGCTGCAGGAGGGCTCCAGCACAGAGCTCTCATCCAGAGGCCACCAGCAGCCTTTGTTGGAAGCTTGTGTGAGATGGAGATAAAGAGCAGAGACAGATTTGTCTTCTGCACTTAATTCTGCTGCATCCTGATGAATTCTGCTCCTGCAGCAAGCTCTGAAGTCATTGTGTGACTGTGAATGAGTGGAGAGCCAGCGAGCACCAGGGCAGAGCTGTCCCAGCCATGCTTCTTCTAGATGTGCTCCCTCTTCCCAGCCCCTTCCCATCCTGCCAGGAGCATTTCCAGCCTCTCCAGCCACAGATCACAAGCCCACGGCCTCATGGGGGGTTTTGCCATTAGCACCACCACGTCAGAAGGACAGAGGAAGACTCCTCTGACCTCTCTGCATGCTGCAGACCAGAGCAGAGGACATGGCCACTCCTCAGAGCAGTCCCTCCCACACAGAATCAGACCATATCATCCTACCTTTGCTTAAGGGGGAGCTTTCCAGCCCTTTTTTCCTCCTCTTCCAACCTCCTGCGAGCTTCCTCCAGCTGGGTGAGAGGGTTGGGGGCCGGGTTGGGTGGCATGGTGGGATCCTGGATGAAGGGGTGGGAAGGCTGGACGACGTTGCGGAGCTGGGCGCTGACCCAGGGGTGCACTGTCACCGGCCGCTCGATGGACAGGGGCCGCACCAGGTCGTGGGACAGCTGCTTCTTAGCACCTGAAGAGCTGCACACAAACACCAAGGGTTCACATGGAGCACTCAGATGCTCTGCACAGACACGCAGCCATTCCCAGATGGACCTGCTGCTGGATACAGGCACCACTGGGAAGCTCCTCACAGCACTGCTTTCGAGGGTGCAGCGGCAAAATCTAAAGGAGATTTTGAGCAAGTCCTGAGACAAACCCTGAAACAAACCCCACAGATAAATGTGAGGGCTCCCATCAATCCCATACATAAAAATGAACTCAGGAAAAGGCAGCTCCATCTTTTGTGGCATTCTCCCACAGGATGCCTTCCCCTGCCTACCATGTGCCATGTTATCCACCTTGGAACCACAGCAGTGATTTCCAAGATTCCCCTGAGTTATCCTTCAGAAACAATAGCCTTCACAGCCCCCGAGTAATCCTCAGTCTCCCAAGGGTCTGAAGAACCCACCACATAAGGGTCTCCACCCCTGTGTGGTGGATTCTTGCCTTCCCAAGATGTCTGGGAGGAAGGCAGCCTGCTGACACATCTCCATTGTGCAGGGGGTGCAATACAAGAGTGTTGTTGTTATCCCTTGTTCTGCCAGCCCTTACCCATGGTTTGTTTTCTTATGCCTGCTGATCTCCTTCTCTCCTTCTATGATCCACTGAAGGATCTTCTGGTTTTTCTCCACATCTTCGGGAGATCCTGGCATCTCATAGTTGGCACCATCACTTTTCCCTGAATCAGTCTTCTTAACATTCCTTTTTGAGAGCAGACTTGCTTTCCCACTGCAAGAACAAAGACTGGGACATTAGTGCTTTGCTTATGCCAACCACCAGAGGGGCAGAGGATGGACACATCTATCTCCAAGCATGTTCCACAGCTCTCTGCTCTACCAAAGCTCGAGCCACCCATGCCACAAGTGGTTTGTGGCACAAACTGGGAGTTCTTAGCTCAGGCCAAGAGTAAGACTGCCTAGACCTGGGCACAGCAACTTCTCTGCCCAACAACCTGGGGGGAGAGGGAGGTTCTCCTCTGGTCAAATGAGCCATGGCAAAATCTCCTGCCATGAGAAGTGCTGTGTTAAATCCCCAGCTCTTTGCTCAGAGCAGGAGGTTATCCATTGTCTGTCTCTCCATGCCTGACCACTGCTTGAAACCTGGGTCCTTCCTATCACCCCCAGATTCAGCGATACCCCAAACTCTGACTTGCCATGCCCAGAGTTTGCTTCTCACCCTCAACTGAACGAGGCTTCACCTCATGGTGGAAGATCACACACCAGCAGGGTGGGCTGCCTCCCAGGGGGAAGCCCAGCCACCTCAACCACCACATCCAGAGGGAAGCCAGGCAGTGGCCAACACTCTGGCTACACCTGTGGCTGCAGCAAGGGCTCCTGCAGGAACAGTGGCACACATGGCCACGTGCCCAGCCAAGCTGCACCATGCTCAGGAGGCCATGCGGAATTCTCCTGTGCTGGCTGTCGTTCCATGAGATTCCCTCTGTCCTAATCATCCTCTTGCTTTACTGCACAGGACCTTGCTCCTGCACGGTCACTAAAAATACAGGAAAAACAATCTGAACTCCACTGAGGAGCAGCAATCCCTCGGATAACTTTGCTGTTTTGTTTTGGAAAAAGCCTGGGGAGGAATTGCTGCAGATCTACAAAGGCAGGGCAAGCTGACAACTTCTCTGCTTCTCCTAACATGAGGACTACTGGGTATCAAATGCAACTCCACAGCATCAGGTTCAGTGCAAACAAAATAATGTTGTTTTCTGCAGATTGTCATTGACCCACAGACACAGTCGTGGGGGGCTGGGGGAACAGAACACCAGCTGGGTTCAACAAAGAGTGAGAGAAGTCATCACAAGAGACTGCTGGCTGCCAAACAAGACCATTTGGATGCAAATCCTTGTCTTGTGAAGCTTCTAATTCAGGGACTGCCAGGAACTGGGAGTTTGTGCCAGAGGAAGGACAGCTCTGAGTGTGTCCTTTAAAAATCTCATTAAATATATGCTGTAGCTGCTGTTAGGAGGAAATCTTGTGTCTAGATGGGGCTTTGGGTTGGTCCAGCATGGCCATGCTCACCTCTGTTGAAGGAACAACCCTTTCCCTATACAAACATGGTGGATTTAAGTGCCTCTACCTCCTGAAGGTTTGCTTTGGCTGCTCTGCACTCTGCCTCCCTCCTGCCACCCAGAAAGCTGATCCTGACTGCTGCAGACCCAGCCAACCTGCCTTCACTAACTGTCCCACCCCTGGTACACTGCAAAGAAACATCCCAAAGCCTCAGCCCTGGGGAGCCAGACACCCTCAGGGTGAGCACAGCTTTCCCCTGTGGCTGCTCCATCCCCATCCCTCACCATGGGCAGCCCTGAGCTGCACTCCCACCTTTGCAGTCACCCAGCAACAGGACCAGCAAAACCTGCCACAGAAAAGGAGCTCCCCCCTCTGCCTGCAGCATGGAAGGGATGGAGGAATTCAAATGGCCAAAGAAAGACAGACAACAGCCAGCAATGCAGCCAAATGGCTTTTCTGGGCAGAGGGTGCTCGACCCTGGAGAACATCCCCTTGGGACTGGCTGCAAGGGCAGCACTGCAGTGTCCACTGCTTTGCCAGAAAGAGAAAGGACCCCTCCTGGTGAATGGGTTCAGCCTTGCAACAAATAAGGTGGGAGTTTTGTCCTCTCATAAACACCTTAAGAGATCTGTTTCTATTACCCAGCCCTCGAGACACAGCCCAAACATCCAACTCCAGGTGCATGGAGATGCAGACCAGCACCTGCAATTTCTAAGCATCTCCACTGCTTTAAGGAGCAGAAAATCTATTTTAGAACCAAGGCAAATAAAAATCCTGGTTAGAGGGTGTCTTTCAGTACCAGATCAGAGATAAAAATGGCATATCCATTTCTGAAGGGAAAGAGCCCTCAAATGACCTCCCAGCATAAGCTCACACAGGAAAAGGCTGAACTGCTGTTTCCCTGACATGCTACAGCCTCTTCATGGAAGAGCTTCCTACAGAAGTCATGGCTTTGGGAATCCCACTGGGTGTTCCTTGACTCACCTGTAGCCTAAAGAGTCCATGGGGACAGGGGCCATGCCCAAGTTTTCACTGTAGTTTCGTGACTTTGTTGCATAGTTATGAGAATCTACATTCCAAGCAAAGCTGTTCTGCACTCGCTGCGTGGCCTCGGCCTCAATCTGCTCTTTTGGTTTCATCATGCTGTGGTGGTGGATGTGGTGGTAGACATGTTTATGGTGGTATAAGTTAGCTGCATCCAGTTTCATTCCTGATTTTGTAGCGTGCTTGCCATGCCCTGGAGGAATTGTTCCTAGTGTCCCTGACAGCTTCCCTAAGTGGCCACTTTCTGGGGACCGTGGCTTAGGAGAGTGGCGGCCAGGTCCTGGAGATTGGCAGCCTGGAGTTTTCATCACACGCTGCACGTGCTCATCCAGGATGCTCTCGGGGTTTTCCTCATGGGCATCTCTCATCTGCATCCCAGCACAGCCCATCTCAGCATAACGAGGAGCAAAGTGATGGAAGGCTTGGGCAGAAGGCATCTTGTGGCTCATGACTGAGGGACCAGAAGAGATATCTGCATCCTCACCTTCTTCTTCCTGCAAGAAACACAGGGACAATCAGAGAATGACAGCAGAGTGGTGGAAGGGGTCCCTAGTCCCCCCTTCTGCGTGCAGCAGGACTGCTGCTAACCCTTAGGCCAGGCCTGCTTTAGGCCACTCAGATCTTGAAAACCTTTAAGATGATGGAGATTCACCACCCCTCTGGAGACCTGTCCCAGACTGACAGGATGCTCAAGCCAAGCCTGTGCAGTCTGGGTGCCACTGAGCAGAGCAGCTCAGGTCTCTGTATCTGCTTCTGGAGCCACCATTAGCAATGTTCTCCACACACCACCCAAGGAGCTGTGCCAGGCAGCCCACACATCACAACCAGGCTTACAAACACAGCTGACAAGCCTAACAACTCAACTGGAGCAGGCACAGCCTTACTCCAAGTCCCCTGAAGGTGGTTCTGCAACCACCAGCAGCAGAAACAAAACTTACCACAGAGTACCTTCAGCTTCCTACGTGCCTTTGGTGAGGCACTGCTTCA
Source organism: Molothrus ater (assembly GCF_012460135.2). Classification (NCBI taxonomy): domain Eukaryota; kingdom Metazoa; phylum Chordata; class Aves; order Passeriformes; family Icteridae; genus Molothrus; species Molothrus ater. Next base: position 13,720,263 of record NC_050493.2, on the reverse strand, counting down.
AAGCCATCAGATAAAGCCCACAGCTACAGGATATGCAGCAAATCAGTTCTGAGTCAGGTGAGACCAGGGGGGTTTTCTCACCCAAATGACTGTTTCACAAGGCAAAGCCAAGAGAAGGCTTGAAACAGGAGGGAGCAAGTGAAGGTCGACAGCTGCATGAATGGTTTTGGAAATCAAACATTGATTTCTCCTGGGCATGCTAAGGCTGGAGTGAAACACTTGGTGCAGATAAAGAAATGGGTTGGAACTAACTGCTTGTTCTTGCAGCTCACACTGGTCTAGGACATGGTGTTAGTGACTCTTAAGTCCTTGCCAGGAAGAATTAAACTCCTCCATGCTGACAGCCACAGTTTTGATGCTGACAGACTACTTTACGCTCCAACACAAACTCAGGTATTTATGAAGTTTCTTTATTGGAAGTCAGGATTCCTATTTGTTTTAATTACATAAGCAGGATTCCAGTGAGTCCTTTAATCCTGCTCTTTTCCTCCTTTGGCACAGTAAAGAAATCAGTTGCAGCCCAGGGTATCTCTGCCCTGCCAGATAAATGCATCTACTGGAAAACACTGACTCCCATCAGCTCTGCCTGTCAGATGCCATCACCCACCACTTGCTAACCAGCTTCAAAGTCTCAGCTGCCAACCACACAGCAAGAAAGCAAATAACAAACTTCCTCCCAGTGTCACACCTGGGGGTTCAGGCCTGAAGCAGGGACAATGCCAGGCTTTGTAAGCCTGGGGGTGTGACACGATGCTGGTGTCTGGAGGGGACACAGCACTTACAGATCACTCTGAGGAGCTTCAGAGGCACCTTTCATCTACAGCCACAGGCCACAGCTTGCCAGCCACCAGCCCTGGGCACTGAGCTCAGGGACAAGGCACGGTGAGGGATGTGCTGATTACATCCCTGCCACTGAGGAGAGCATTTATTAGCAGTCTGTGATACCCAGTGACACCCTGAGCACTTGGGAAGCTTTAGGAGCTGGTACCTTCCAGGTTTAAACATCAACTGATGTGCAGGGCAGGACATGACCTTGGCACAGATCCCTGAGGAATGGCAGCATGTCCTTTCTGCTCAGCCCAGAACTCTGGCAGTGCTGAGACACCTGAGCAGGGTGGCATGAGAGTGAGAGCCTGGCTGGTCCACCCAAATGGGTGCCTGGGATTTGGGAAATCCTCTGGCTGCCCAGAACTTCATTTTGCAGGTAATGTGGACTTTTGCTTCAAGACTGAGATCAGGATGGGCTAAAGGGAGACAAGGCTCTCTCAGTTCATGTTAGCTCAGCTCATCTGTGTCACTGAGCAGATCTGGACCCCAAACAGGACCACAGGGAGGAGAAGTTGCTCTTGGGGTGGGTCTGTGGGGACCCCCAGCACTGGCTTCAACCTCCCATCAAGCAGAACACCCCAACAGTGACACAACAGCAGTGAGTGAAGGAATTGGGGTGCTTATCCCAACTTGCTGTCTTTCCTTGAGGACAACAGTTTGAGTCAAGGTTGTAGGAACCAATTCTGCTGAATCTTTTCACTGTGCTCAGGCTGCAGTGAAAAAAACAACACACATGGTGTGGGCTCCAGAGCTGTGTTCTGGGACCTCGCTGTGGTGAGCTGGGCAAGGCCTGGCAATGAGCTGGGCAAGGCCTGGCAATGAGCCTGGTGGAGATCTGGCCATAGCTTGACAGTGAGCTGGGCAAGACTAGGCAATGGGCAAAGCTTGGCAGTGAGCTGGACAAGGCCTGGCAAGAAGCTGGGAAGAGCTTGGCAGGGAGTTGGGCACAGCCAGGCACTGACCCTGGCACAGCCGGGCAGTGACAATGGCACAGCCTGGGCAGTGATGCTGCCTGGCACAGCCTGGGCAGTGGTGCTGGCACAGCTGGGCAGTGGTGCTGGCACAGCCTGGGTAGTGGTGCTGGCACAGCTGGGCAGTGGTGCTGGCACAGCTGGGCAGTGATGCTGGCACAGCCTGGCAGTGGTGCTGGCACAGCTGGGCAGTGATGCTGGCACAGTCGGGCAGTGACCCTGGCACAGTCGGGCACTGACCCTGGCACAGCTGGGCAGTGATGCTGGCACAGTCTGGCAGTGGTGCTGGCACAGCTGAGCAGTGGTGCTGGCCGGCACAGCTGGGCAGTGATGCTGGCACAGCCTGGCAGTGACCCTGGCACAGTCTGGCAGTGGTGCTGGCACAGCTGGGCAGTGGTGCTGGCACAGCCTGGCAGTGACCCTGGCACAGCCTGGCAGTGACCCTGGCACAGTCTGGCAGTGGTGCTGGCACAGCCGGGCAGTGGTGCTGGCACAGCCGGGCAGTGACCCGGGCGGGCAGGCGGCACTCGGCGCGGGCAGGTGGCACTCGGGGCGGGCAGGCGGCACTCGGGGCGGGCAGGCGGCACTCGGGGCGGGCACGGAGCCCCGCTGCCATCGCCACTAGATGGTGCTTTGTTGACGCGCTATTGTCACAGAGCTCCTCCAGCAGCTCCCACAGGCAGCCGCAGGCAGAGCTGCAGCTCCAACTTCGCTGAGTGCTGAGCTATTTTTACTCCCCAGCAGGGCTGGGGGTGCCCTTCCCTCTGAACGAGGAGCTGAGAGCTGCACTGATGAGCCACGGGCAGCGATTCCTCGCTGGAAATCTCCTGCTCTGCCTCCCCCCGGTCCCACCCATCAGGCTGCTGCTGCTGGGAAGGGAAAACAGCTCTGCTAAGCACCAGAGCCTCTTCCATCATCATGCAAATGATCTCTAGTCAGGCAATGTTTCATGTTCAAATACTGAGACTCTCACTGGTGGCTTTGCTTCCCCCTGGCTTATTTCCCATTTGTTCATTTCAGAGTGATCTGTATGATCCAATACTGATCTCTGTGACAGCAGATTCCATTCATGGACACGAGGCTGAAGTGTCTCAAAAACTAATATGGGAACATGCACATCCTCTAATCTTCTCCCACGTTTCTCACAATAATTAGTGAATTCAGCATTTGCTTTTTTGTAAAGCAAAAACCTGACAGGCTTTTCAGTAAAAGGCATTTGGCTTCAAATCAGATGCCTCCTCTCAATGTTACTGCATGATGAGGCTTTGAAAGGGAACCTGCAGGCTGCTCGTTAGAGGGGAGAAAAATTCTTTTCCTCTGGCTTTTGCAAAATATTTCCAGCTTCTCTGTTAGGCTGGTAACTGCCCAGTGTGACTAATGCTCCTGGTTTTCTCTGTGCTGCTGTGCAGTGAGCCATGCAGACCTGGGAAGAGGTTACCCTGCAGCCCTGGTGTTCAGGTCACACAAAAAAGCCCTTGTGATCTATCAGGATTCCAGTTCTCCCTCTTGCTGATACCAGCAGCTCTTGCACCTTGAGTGCTGACCTAAAAAAGCTACAATTGCTTACTCTGAGTTTTTCCTGAATGGCTAATGCCAGATGCCAGCCAGTCAATGAAATACATTCTGGAGACAGCAAAGAGGTTTAATATATAGCATTAGTGGGAGTCCTGGGTTTAAAAATAGATTAAGTCACACAAAAATGTGTTTAAACAGACTTAAATATATTCTCTGGCACATAGGTATTTGCTGATTTTATGGTATTGCTACTGGCAGCTTCTTCAAGGAGGCAGAGGGCTGGGATAATGTAATTTAGTGCAGGTGGGGGCTGCAACAGAGCCATGGGAGGAGGAGGAGGAAGTTTGTTCTAGGACTGTGTTAGCAGAAAATGCTGCTGATTACACTGCCTTTGTCTAGAAAGCAATAACCAGACAGGAGAACAGTGTAATTCCAGAAGAACAGGAATCTAATCCCAAAATAGCACCTGGCTGGCCTTTTCTGGCTGGATGCAGAGGTGGAGGGAGTTTGCTGGAAAACACCTGCAGATGGATGGGACCTTCTGCCTTCCTCTGTTCTCTGCATTTGAAATGCAGATGCAGTTTAAAGCCAAGACTACAACCTACAGCTTTTTCCTGTTCAAAGAGCTACCAGATGAGCATTTTAAAATTCTCCAACGGGGCTGAAGGTTCTTTCCTGGAGCCCCAGAAGCTCAACCTCCCTGAAAGCACAGAGCCAGCTGAGCCAGGCACCAACACCTCTGCTTTAAGGGAGGGCTGCAGGTTACAGAGCAGGTTACACTGAACTAGTGATGCTCAGTAACACCATGGTGTCCTCTGGGATGTCTCCTCTATCCCCACCACAAGATTGCAGGTACCCATGAGATGCAGTGTCTCAGAAGAAAAGCTATGGTGTGAACACTGCTGAAGAGGGGTCTCACACAGGGAATACCACAGGACCAGGACCTCACTCTCTCCCTCTTGGAGCTTGTTGTGGAGCTAAAGGCCTTGCACATTTCCCATGGTTCATCTAACAAATCCTCAGGCTCTGGGGCCCCAGCAGCAGCAGGGCTCAGCACTCAGTGCCACTGGTTAGGCATCCCAGTGGAGTCAGTGTGCTTATTCTGCCCAGGAATGTTTTTCAACGCCACACCTGACCACTTCCAAAATGTCTAGGGCGTGCTAGGCACTGATGGGCAGAACCCTTTTGGCTGTGGTAGAAATGGCCTGATAGCAGACACAAACACCCCCAAGCATAACATCATCTGTCATCTGGTTACTGTTTGTGGGGGAAACAGAGATCACACAAAACCTCCTACGGGAAGGTGAACCCCTCTTACACAGTCCCCAGGGATTCCTCACAAACTCAGGAGAGCCAGGGTACCAAAGAAGGTGATGGAGAGCATCCACAGCCCCTGAGTGACGGCAGAAATGGGCACTGCTGTGCCATGGCTGGGATTTTACACAAGGAGGGAGCATTGGAGCTCACAGAGCCCTCCATGGATGGGGGAACAGCACTGTGGAAGCTGCAGGGGCTACAGGAGCCTCCAGGAGCCCTGTGCCACTGATGCCCACAGCAGTGGAGCTGGGAATTGGCCACCCCAGTTGCTTGCCCAGCAGCTGGAAGCTCTCTGTGGTGGAGGGTGAGCAGAGTGCCAGGCTGGCAGAGGAGATGAGAAGATCACTGACCGCTCGAACGCGTTTAAGGCGCTCCTCTAACTTCTCCTCTGCTTCACGTTCCTTCTGCACCTCCTCCAAACGGTTGATCAGCTCTGCAGCAAACTTCTCTGGCTCCACGTGGATATCCTTTGGCATTCGGTAGGTTCGCTGCAGGGAGAGCACAGCACAGGATCAATGAGAAATCCCACATTTCTGGGGAGCCTCTGAGAACTGGAAATGCCTGTTGCTCTGCTGGGAGCTGGGGGAGGACAGGCTGGCAGGCACTCAGCTGCAGCTCAGCACCTGGGGGCTTGGAAGCTGAGCCACCACTTCCACCAGTTCCTCAGCTGGCACCAGCTCCACACACCACCCTGTCACAGACATGTTTTATGAAAAATCCTTTCTTTAGGATTTTTTTCTCTTGAAAAGCTGAGAAGCTTCAAGAACAAAATGTAAACAATGATTATCTGTTGCTGTGGAATGCAACAGGTTCATCTTTGATTAGTCCATGTTACTTGTTTCTAATTAATGGCCAATTACAGTCAGCTGGCTCGGACTCTCTGAGAGTCAGGAGCTTTTGTTATCATTCCATTCTTTCTCCTTTGCTTGCTAGCCTTCTGATGAAATCCTTTCTTCTATTCTTTTAGTATAGTTTTAATATGTATATATCATAAAATAATAAGTCAAGCCTTCTGAAACATAGGAATCCTAGGTTTAAAAATAGATTAAGTCACACAAAAATGTGTTTAAACAGACTTAAATATATTCTCTGGCACATAGGTATTTGCTGATTTTATGGTAGAGTCAGATCCTTGTCTCCTCCCTAGTCCTAAGACCCCTGTGAACACCACCACACCACCCCATCTAAGGGAAAGGTTTTCTGGAGCTGCAATTCAAAAAGCTCTTTTGGCACCAAATTCCACTCAGGGACAGAAGTGCTTGCTTTTCTCCTAGTGGACACATGGTCAGCAGGAATATCCTGGTCTCAAAGGGTGGCAAAAGAATGTATAGACCTTTCAACCTCTCAAACCTCCTGTTTATAGCAGTTATGGCTTCAGTTTGGTAGAAGGGAGGACTCTGGTGCACAGTTACTCAGTTTATTACAGGAGGATCAGTGTGTGCCAGCCAGTCTCTGCAAATCCAGCCCACAGCCCAAGGTCCCAATTCCCACAAAGCATCCTCTCCTGCTGGAGGATCCTACAGGATTGCATCTCAGCTTCTCAGAGCTGTGCAATGATTCCCTGCTTGCTTTATCAATACAGCACTCTTACAAGCACAGAGGTGCCATTTTTTTGCCTGCTCTGGGTGAATAAATGAATATTTATGGCAGTTCAAGGACATTCTAGATTCCTTATGCTGAGTTACTTTGTCTCTAAATTTCTGGGTTCTGGGATAAGAAGTTTGTGTAGTGAAGTATGAAGCTATCAGCTGCTGCATTCTCCCCCTCATTTTTATCCTTTCTGTGTTATTTTTTTAAAAGAGTAGAAAAGGTTAAATGACACAGCAGAGATAAAAAATTTAATTTGGAGGAAAAATAGTTGGAAATTCAACAGCATAAAGCTCTGCATTCAAATATTTCAATCCTAACATGGGAGAAATATACATTCTGTAGGACCAGAGACAAAATTAAATGTGAAGATGTGAGATAATTCATAGCAAAAGAACAAATGCAGCATCAGAAGCAGACACCGAGCTTGAAAACTTTAAAGGAGGATGAGAGACCACCCGAATTTATCCCAGGCCAGCCAGAAGATCAAAGCAGAACACTAAAATGCTGCTTTGCCTCAAAACCTGACAAAAGTATGCAAATCACATTGGCTTTTCTGTCTCTGCCAGCTGGAAGGCAGGGAAGAAAAGCAGAGGCAGCAAGAACCCACTGATGGCACTGAGGAGCTGAAGACTTTTTCATGACACCCCAGCTGGGTTGCAGAGGTCCCAGTTAAAGCACTGCTTGTTTTGTGTGCCAGGAGGGATGGGTCTTCCTCAGCCTGCCAGCAAATCTCAATCCCACTGACCCATCCGAGCTGGGAACAGCCCCAGGCAACCATTTCCTTCATCCTTGCAGCCACTGGAGAGGGCACAACTTGTGGGAAGTGATGTCACCACTCTGGGATGATGTCTTTAGTGCCACCAGGACCTCCAGCTCTGCAAACCAAAGGCCTGTATCACAAAAAGCTAAACTGCAAAAAAAATGTATTAACAAAAATTATGTTCTGTCTTAAAATATTGGCAGAGGGGCCAAAGCAGCATGTTTCACCTTTGTGTAGTGCAGAAACAGGCTCCAGATGTGCTCCAGCACGGGGGAAAATGTGGCAGAGCTGGTTCCTGCTCTGTTACTCCCTGAGGAGCTTCTCAGGATGTCTCCCTGCTCCCCTGCATAGCCCTGGGAAGCCCTTCTGGCTAAGGGATCCTGTTTCCTTCAGAAACCCCAATCCCGTGACCACCACCACCACCACCACCACCCTTCCTCATGAGGCCATGGCAGCAATTCCCAAGGAGGGAATTCTCTCCCTTGCCTGACAAGTCCCAGCCTGCTGGGTGATGTGTTCCCTCCCTCCTGCCACCTCAGATGCCAACTCTGCACCCTGTGGTTGTTTATGGATGGAACTACCAAGCCCTGCTCCGTTAGACATTAATGAGCCAGCTCAGAGGCAGCTCAGAGCTCAGCACTCACAGTCTTGGGTCTCCCTGGTGCAGCTACCACAGACAAGCACAACTGGGAAAGAATTACCCTTTGTTTCCCTAGCCTTTGATGCAGGGCAGCACCCCAAACCAAAGTCTCTCCTGAACCTGTGGTAGCAGTGGGTGCAAGGGCTGAAGTTTGCTCACCTGAATGTCCAAGTCCTGTCACCACAAGGTGGTTCCCTGCTGTATCCAGGGAACTCAAAATAAGGTGATTCTGGGTCTTTTACAACTGATACCTCAGCATGTTTATCCACAGTCTCTCAAAGTCTGGAGGTGACTGAAGCTCAACTACAGAAATTACAATAACTGAACCCAAGAATCTTTAGGATGAACTTGTTTTCTTCTCTCAGTTGCAGCTGCAAAACCCACTGCCCTGTCCTTGGAGCTTCCCACTCAGCACAACAACTTACAGAGGGTCTCAGCAACCTGTTTGAGGGTGCAAGATGCAGCCCCCTCTGCAAGAGTCTCCCTGAGCATCCACGATCAGTGCAACTGAAATAAACCTCACTTCACCCCATGGATACCAGCTGCACACACCCTGTGCTGTCCTGGTGGGTTCCTGTAAGGGTAACTCAGAGAGCTGGAGACAGGATGATGCTCTGAACATCACCATGGGTCTGACTTTATTCCTAGCTCAAAGGATGGGCTACACAGACTTCCCCAAAACTAACAGTATAGCAGAATAATGAATGCAAATTCCTTGTGCTGAAACAATACAGAAAACTGCTGAGGGCTCTCTCTGCCTCCCTAGACAGCAAACATGGATTGCACTGACCTGGTTCATAAGACTTAAGACAACAAAGTGTTTGAAGCCTTTATCAAATGATGGGCCTGACTTCAGAAGGGAGACAGGGGAAATATGCTCCATCAAAGACCAGCCAGGCTGAGCCTGTATCCAGAGCAGGATCCTTCAGGGCTTCAGGATTTTGAACCTGCCCCCAGCTTCCCATGGGCATTCAGAGTCCTGCCAAGGGACTTGTAAATAAGCTGCTTATTGTTCTGAAATCAGAAGGCTCCAAATGCCTTTGTTCCAAGTAAAGGGTGCAGCACTGTCTAAGAGCTGGCTGGTTTTTGAGGATCCAGCCCTTCAGTCTGGACCAGAATGAGGTCTCTGGACATTCTACATCAAAAACTCAGAAATGAAGTGCTTAATTTTAAAGTACTGTTTGTCTAATGTTTTATTTAATTACCTACCTACTTTTATTCAATGGCACTAGTTACATAGGTCTGTCCAGAACCAAACCATGTGGAGCTGGGGAGGCTGCAGAGGACAACAGACAGGAGGCTGAATGCCAGGTGGATTGGGAAAAATAGAAATTGCTTGACCTGCTTTAGATGGAGCAATCTTTCCTTGTGACAGCTCTGAAGAAGGATTTCTTGGGGTACCTATCACTAGAACATTGTCCTTGACACATGAAGTGTCTGAAGCTCTGGTACCTTTGTGAAGAAGCAGCCTGCTAAGAGAATGTGAGACACACAAGCTCTCCAGTAGCTCCACTAGGCAGCTGCCCTCACGTTTCTCCCCTTTTTTTCTTGGAGCTGGTGGAGTGGGAATTCCATGGATTTTGCTCCATGAGGCAGATGCAGCTCTTGGGTTTTGATGGATTTCACCTTCCTTGAGAAATACAGGTTTAAGGACCATGCTGCACATCAGAACACACTGGCATGTGAAATGTGAAAAGGCTGAAAGGGAAGAATCTCACTGCAGTTTGCAGGTTCCCCATGGGAAGCATCAGCCTCAACTGCTCTAAGATGAAACAGGAAGCTTTTCAACATTACACTGGGGAGAGGTTCCTTGAGCAGCTCCAGGGATCTGTGATTTGGGCTGAACTGTTTCTGACAGATGTGACTGGGCCCAGGAATTCTGTGCTGGTAAATTTCCCTCTTCTACAAGAGGTTTGATGCCTCCATGATGCCTGAGGGGCTGTTGTTAGATCACAAGTCAGTCTTGGAAATGAAAGGAAGATGACAGGCTAGAGAAGCCAAGAGAAAAGAACTTCTGAACCTCCATGTTTCTTAGATTAATGCATTCCTCTGTGACATAAATTTTTAATGGATAAATGGTGTTTCCATACCAGAAACACTAGTGGCAGAGCTCACAGATAGCTGGATTTCAGCATCCAGGGATTAGCAAGGAGTCCTGCTGCGGGAAGGTGTTTGAGGAAAATGGCATAAAACAGCTGATGGGAATTCCGAGCAGGTTCCCAACTCACAGGAGCAGAAAGCTCATTGAGCTGCAGTTACCCAGGCAGCACGAGACCAGGCTCCTCCTGTGCACTCCTCACTTGTACAGCACAGCACAGTGGTCACTCACAACCTTCTGCTCCACTCAGGAACGCTGCAGAATCCACCCTGCCGCACCCTTGATTGTGCGGCAGGACAGGAGAGCTCCCACCCCATGACCAAGCTACAGCAAGAACATCACAAAATGGATTCTTTGTGCAGTTAACAAACCAATCAAACACCAGCTCTTAATGCTTGAGGTCGGATTTTTCTGAATTTGCTGTGGAAAAGGAGGATCTCCCATCCTCTCCTGGGAAGGGACGAATGCCAGAGCCAGGTACAGCCCTGAGTGCTCTGGGCTTTCTCCCTTTCTTTGGGAACTTGCTTGCTCTTTCCTTCCTTGGTGCTCCAAGACTGCTCAAATCCAAGAGAGAGATGGAAAACCACATGAAAGCAACACTCACTCTCTGTGTAATGTGTTCCTGCCAGAGGCACAAACCAGAGGTCTCCCTGCTTGCTGGAGAGTCTCCCCCACTGCATTCCTGGGCAGAGCGCCACTTCACAGAACACAACTTTTCCAAACTTAGAGCACTGGTGACTGGCTAAGTGTGGAAGACGTGAGCTGCTAAGTGTGGAAGATGCAGATCAGGGCCATCCACACACATCCTGCTGCTCAAGAGGGTGTTCCACATAGCTAGCACATGCTGTCACTACTTGGAGGCAGCACGGCTGCTGGGACCAGCAGGCAGCCTCCTCTGAACATATAATCACTGCAGTTTATAGCTTCTGGACTTAACTACAAGTGCTGCTATTAAAAGCAATGTAAGTCCTTTCAGAATTTTGCATAATAGCCCCATAACTCATTTGTCAGGGAATGGGAAGGCCTGTAAAGGACTTCTGAAATGACTTTCGGAAGTAGGAGGTTCCCTGTTATCAGTAGGAAAACATGCTGTGCATTCTGCAGGCACTATCAGCATGGACTCTGGCTATGCTGCAGATAGGAGTCCATAAAGACCTCCACTCAAAGGTTGTGATTTCATCACTGCCACACGTTTGGAAGCTGCTAACCCCAGGTCCAGCCTGATTCAGCCACGGGCTGTGGGATAGCCCAACCACTGGCTTCAGAAAGCAATACTTGAAGAAACATTTGCATGGCTCCTTGCTAATTTGTGCTGTTTAATTCAAAGAGTGTGCAGTTAGAGCTGAATTTTAAAGAGTAACTTTATAACATTTCACACTGGTGTTGTCAAAACACATTGTCTAATTACCTTCTCCTTTCTTGGCTGATTGATAAGAGAGGGCAGAACAGTGCCTCTCTGAAGTCAATGCCAATTCTGTGTCAGTAATTGGCTGGCAGGAGGTGCCAGAGTGTCTGAACTGAACTTTTATTCCCTGGAGAAAGACTAGAACTAACCCAACTTCTCAGTCCTCAGCTCCCATATAAATATGTGTCAAGATGCCTTTTCCCCTGGGACTTAAAATTACAGTGCAGAACCTAATGGGAACAGTGGATGTTTCACAAAAAAATCCTTGTGAGGCATCTGTGTGTAGTTTAGGAGGAATATGTAATTCTAAAAGACTGTGTAGGTAAGTAGGATAATATAAAAATTTATAAGCAGCAGGTGGGCAATTGAAACCTTGTTTTTCACCCCGTTTTTAAAGCTGGTTTCCAAAAGGGTCGATAAAATTTAATGCTAAGTAAAACTAATTAGCCTGCAAGGAACTGCTGCTGGAATGACACTTATTCAGTTCAACAAAAGAAATGTTTGGCAGATGGAAGTTCGTTAAAGTAGAGCTCACTATACATATTTAATGCTCCATACTCTGAGTTTATAACCTGCAGTTCATCGAGGCATTGCCAGTGCACACCATCAACAGAAAGCCACTATTATTTTTATCCAAAAGGTAAAGCCACTGACAAGCTTTGAAGTCAGAGAATATTCAGTCAGTAGTTCCCACTGTTGGGGAACAGCAACAACAATAACAACAAAAAATAAAGGCTAAGCTTTCAAACTTCAACTCTAACAAAGCCATGCTTACAGTAAAAACGGCATCAAGTGAAATAAAAAGGCACCCAGCCAGCCTTTTCAACAGCAACCACACTGTGAAAGCAACTGTGTGAAAAGAGAGGTGACTGAGCTAGGATGGCTATGAGCGTCTGCAGCCAGGGCTTTTATTGTCAACCCAGTGATCAAAGCACAGGAGACCCTCTTAAATCTAAGGAAAATAATCTAATTTAAAAGGCAAAACAAAGAGTGGTGGTTTTGGTGTGGATTTTTTTTTCTTTTAAATCAGATTAAAACAAGGGTGTATTTCTGCTGGTATTGTGCTGCTTTGAGCAGGCAGGATGGGAACAGCTGCGTCAAGTTTGAAGACACTTCTGGAAAAAACAGATGGAGGCTTTTTCTCTCCCTATTTGATTTGTGCTGGAGTCCAGCTGTCCAAAGGGGAAAGAAGCACCTTTATTCCCTACTAGATATTAAATGTCACCTGTAACTTCTCAGAAAAAGGAAACAATAACAAGCAGAGCTGCAGATGGTGATGCAGAGCCCTAGCAGTTGTGCTCATCTTCCAAAGGCTGTTTGCTTACCTGGAGCAACCAAAGAGACAGTGTCAGATAAATGAAATATTTAATCCTGCACCTTTTTTTTTCCCTCCTGCCTTGAGTCCCCAGGTGAGCTTTGCTGAGTCCTTGGGAACAGGTTACAGTTCCTTTGGCTGCTCAGTGCAGAAATACTGCTGAGGACCATTGCACTTCTCCCCAACTGACCTTGTCTGACAGCTGCATCAGCCTCCATGTCCAACAGCCTCCTACACCTTCCACAAACACCTCCAGCTCACCTGAGGGCATGGAACTGCTTGCAGATAAATGCCAGCCAGTGCTTCCATTCTCACCCAGGAGAAACAATCAGCTACTGACTGAATGGTTAAGAAAAATTCTGTCTTTTGGGCAGCCTGGAATGGTGAGTTTGGCAGAAGGCTCCAAACCTTTTCTTAGCACAATGTATGTCATCTTGAAGCACCCCCAAGCGAATACAGCACTAAGGGGGATTAAACTCAAGCACAAGCAGAGCAACTGTCTGCTAGAGATCTCACATATTTTGCATATTTACCCCTGGGAAGGAGATAATGCTACTTACAGGAATGTGAGGTAGTGGCACGCGTCCATTTGCTTTGGCACTTTCTTGCATCTCTCTGCGATGCTGCTTTCGGAGTCTGTACGGTGGGATCCCATCTCTGCAGGAATAAAACAACACCACACCCTGCTTTAGTGCCTTTCTCTGCCATGTTATGCTCATCCAAGCCTTGCTGACACAGAGTGGCCCCTAGGAAACCCCTTCATGTTTGCATGGCCAGAGTACGAGGGACCCATGCAGGGAATGATGCTCACACAGGTCCCTGAACCAAAAAAGCTCTGGCATGGGGGGCCAGGAGCACTTACACAGCATCCACCAGGAGCAGAGTGAGGCAGGGCTCCTGCCACTGCTGCTCAAGGCAGAGGGCAGGGAGAAGGACTTGGACTGCATCCTGGTACCTTTTATAGTTGGTTGCTTTCTATAAAGAGCCTGTAATGTACACATTAAACCACAAGGCAGGCTAAGAGAGGGGGGAGAAGGAGGAGTGGGAGCTCAGTGAGCATCTACTCCAAGGGGAGCTCAGTCAGGGAACAAGGTATATATTTTTAAGAGAGCGTGACAGCTGCTCAAATGGCTTATCAAAGGAGGTATAGGCTCCACTGCTCCCAAGGCAATCTCTAGCTCAGTCTGAAATTGTGGGCTTGATACTGGAGTTGCTGGAGGGAAGAATCAGCCCCCTCCCCAGAGGAGGCTGGATGAGGTTAGGAAGGGATGTCATGGGCAGTCACATCCAAGTGAGCCAGCTCTGCCTGGCTTTGTGCCTGTGCTGAAAGAGGTGGTGACAGAGGTCTCTGCAGGAGAGGGAGACAGTGGTGGCCACAATCCTTGGTACACAGGGGTCAGTGGGTCAGAGGCACCAGGCTTTGCTAACCACCCCAAATGGCAAAGCACCACTGCCTAAGTGTGACTTCAGGCAAAGAAAGGAAATGCATTTTTGTTCTCACCACTGCCACCACCCTGCTCACACCCCGGGACCAGGAGAAGAGGAGTGAGTGGAGCCCAGTTATGAAAGGACACAAACCCACCTCCTGGTGACCTTGTGTTATTTGCAGAAAATCAACCAATTCAAAAACAAATGCAAGCCTGGAGCCTGGCAATGTTGAGCTTTTTCATTTTACACATTTCCCTGACTCAGGAGAGGTAACTGCCTGGGAGGGCCATGCAATGCCACAGAGGTGGGCAGAAATGAATGGAGGGATTTGGTTTGTCCCAGCTACCATGTAATTCCCAGGCACATCTTCTACCAACTCTGCACCCCTTTGAGCTGTGAAAACGAGCCAGTCCTGACACATCTCACAACACGAGATGTTTGCACAGGCCAAATGTCCTTAACACCTATCCCCCTCCCCAGCTGCTTCCCCAGAACATAAACCAAACAGTTTCACCCACAGATTTTTAAAGTCAAGGTGCCATTTGGCAAGAATAACACAATTTACTGTGGTGTTTTGCCTGCAAACCTCCTGAGTTTCAAGCACCAGCCTGTGTGAGGATGGTCACCACTAGCTTTCATTCTCATTCCCATCATGCTGGCTCCCTGGAAATGCAGGTGCAGGCAGAATTGCCACCAACCTACATCAGAAGAACCTAATTTCATGCAATAACCAAGGCATTCAAAATGAAACACCATTAAAATAAAATAAAACAAACCCCATGATTAATGACAAGTGCTTTTTAGCAGGAAGACAAACGAGGGAACAGAAAATGAGCCTGGCTAATTACAGCTCTGGTGAGTGGCTGCAGGTAATGCAGGAGGAGGAGGAAGAGTGTGTTGGGAGCATCATCTCTGCTGTGCCTGCAGTGACACGGCCTGGGAACAGGACAACTTCCCCACGTTGCTGTACAGGCATCATGACAGTGCTCATTAGGTGGCTTAATTTTCTTTAATGATGAGAATCACAATGGTTCAAGAGTTTCACTGCATTGTGACGCGGCCTTTTCTAGACTGGATGGTAACAAAACAACTGCAAGTTTTCAGAGGGAAAAATAAAAAACCTGGGGGATTATTTTAGCCATTGCTTGTCGGTATCAATAGTCAACATTTCAGCTTAACCAGTGCACAAAACCTGGGTGCCAGAACACAACTCTCACACTAAAGCCACACGGCCATTCGCAGGGAACGCGGCATTATGTTAGAAAGTGCAATTTTTCTTTCTTTCTCTCTCTCTCTCTTTTTTTTTTTAATTCTCCCCAGCAGCAGTCCCAGCGGAAAGAGCGACTTTTGTTCCCAGCACAGTAGCGAAAGGCTGATAATGGCCTCTAATCTATCCGGCTTCAAACACATGTTCAGCCCCGCTGTGCTGCCTTTGATGTCATTTTAACTAGATTCCCCAATGCCACCTCTGAACTTGGAACATTCCTTCGTTCAATGTACTGTGCCAACTCAACCAGAGGAAGCAAATTCAAAGATAAGCACTTTAATTTTATCCCAACAAAACCTTATTCAATAGATGGGGGGAAAGCAAGGAAAACCAATACCATACTTTTGTTTTCCTTTTGTCAGGTAACTTGCTTTGAGATATTTTCAATAGATGGAGAAATAATATATATATATATATATATGAAAAAAATTAAACTTTTTTTTACAGCACATCTACTTTTAAAATAAAACTTTCCCAAACTGTTTTTCCTTGTTTCATCACGTGATTCCCTTTAGCACCAGAAAGCTCAGTGCTGAAAGGCAACGAGGGAAGAAGAGTATTTCTGTTGCTTATTTAGTGATAATGCAATGAGTTTACTGTTGGGGAATTGTGGAGGCTTCCTCCCCTCTCCAATCTGACCTGCAAGAGCCTCTGGTGAGGAGTGGTTTGGCTATGGCTCTGCACATTGGACTCCTCTGACAAGAGGTGTCTTTGCTCCTCTAGACAGGCTTCAAACCCAATCATTATGCCTAACACATTGGAAATCATCGTTTGGGATCTTTTAAATTAAAAAGCTGATGAACTTGTTTAAATGTAGGAAAACTTGGGGTAATTCTGGATCACTAGCCTTAGGAAAGACAGGAAACAAATACACAGCCAAACTGGTATTTTCTATCAATTACTCCTATCAAAGCACCCCTGTCACAAGAGACTTTTCTCACATAAAGAAGCATGATAGGAAAATCACCAGGCATTGTGATTAAAGGCCAGTCACCCAAGGAATAGCATTTAATCTGCAAGACTTTTTGAAGGAATAACCGCTGTCTTAAACCCCTTTGTTTGGGGGATTGGCCATCCCTACTCTGGAGCAGGTTTGACAGGAATTGGGGAAGGAGCATCCCTCTGGCCAAGCCCACAGGCACCAAGGGCTTCCCAAGTGCCTGGGGGAAGGCAAAGCTGTCTCCCAACTAAGATAAGCCAGAACACCTGATAAGACCAAGAGGAAGGAGTATTGTTCAGCTGGAGCACAACACTGGGCTGAAGAGGAGACATTATCTCCTGTTTACCATGTAAGCTCTTGAAGAAATCAAGATAGATATGGACCTAAGGTGTTTCTGCATCTGAATTGGAACATCACATGGAGATTTCATGGTTTCAGCTGCTGCCTTCCTACCTACAGTTGCCTTAACTTGCCTCAAGCATCTCTGTTGTGACAACCCCTCCCACCCACAGACTCACCTCCTCCACTTGGGAAGATGCTATCCTCAAGAAGGGTTATCTGAGACAGCAAGAGCAGTTTAGGACTGTGCTGGAAATGTTGCTGCAAGTCTGGGGCAGGCTCTGAGCAGCCCACGGGGCAGGCAGAGCCCCAAATCCCTGACTTACCACTGACCCTGCAGGGAACATCAGCGGTGAGTGACTCGACCCCACCTGTGGCTGGGCCAGCGCTCGCCAGAGCCTCTCACTGTGTCCTCCCCAGACCTTGCCTCACACAAACCAGCTAAAACAACACAGCTGCCCTGCTGATTATAAAAACAGGTTTCAGCAGAGAGGACCAGAGCTGTTTTGCCTACAAGGGCAGAGGAATTCCTATGACACAGGAAGACTGAAAAATAATCAGCGGAGCGCAGGCATTTAAGAGCAATGTTTTTTAAGACACTCAAAAAGCAAATTACTCAAACAACAGGGACTGATAACATACTCGTTATATAAATTCAACCCATTACAATAATATTTAACAGTGCTTGGAAAGACATCCTGTTGAAAGCTGGCCTTTTAGGTAAGTGTGCTTGTAACATCACAGTTTTACAATCTGTTTGGTGAGCTGGTGACTCCTAGAAAATCACCCCAGCTCAGGAGCTGAGACAGGCAGAGCATCACTCAGGTCTTTGCTATTGGCTTTGCATGCAGCCAATTCCAAACCCCATGTTGCTGGGATCAATCCAACATCAAAGCTTAGAAGGGAACTGGTGCAGCAAATGCTCCGTGCCTGCTTTCTCCACTGGCCTGAGCTGGCCAGCACTGAAGATCCTGCTTTGCTCTCCTGGTTTATTAGCATTCCTCAGTTAGCCAGTGTTTGCACCCCAGTTGTCCAGACAGATTTTCCTCTGATGGAGGGTCTGAGCCTTGGATCACACCTCATTCATGTGCTGCCTTGGAGCAGAAGCCAGATTTCTTCATTATTGAGCGTGACTGCTGTGTGTAAACAGCACACAGAGGGAAGAACCTCGCTCATCAGCAAAAGAGGCTTTTATTGCCATTTTCCTCAGAGAAGGCCTAAATTCAAAGCACTGAGACATGTAAGTCTTGTCAAGCAGCAGGAGTCCCTTCTTTAACTTCATCTGGTTGTTCTTCATTTTTGCTGCCTTGAGCAATTCTGCAAAAATTCCTTTGAAACTCAGGAAGAAGATAGGTTCAGCAGTGCCATGTAAAATCCGAGTAAAATCTGGTGCTGGAGTTTTAGATCATGTAATGAAGAGCAAGTGCTGAAAACAGCCAGAATCTGTGTAAGCCAAAGGTCAAGGCTGTACATCCAGAATCCCAATTTTGGATTCTGCATGGATCCAGTTTGAGAGGCATAGAAAGAATGGATCACCCTTATGAAGTTCAAAACTTACTTAAAATGAACCACTAGGATTGGGTTAGTTATTAGCAGAAGGCAGTGGTAATTAAAGTCCTAAAGGCAGCCTATGGTGAGCATAGGAGGGATAAAATGCCTAAAGGAAAAAGAAGCATAGGATGGCCAGTAAGAAATTATTCTGCCTGTGAAAAAAACAAACTGTGGCTAGTGAAATAAAAATTAGGAAGGTGAAGAACTCTGGCATGAATGATCACAACTTATCACAGGTATAACCATCAGTGCAGCCCCATGAGCCCACTGGACCAGTAGGAGAGGAAGTGCTAAAAGCTAATTAATTTTGAAGAGTTCTTACATCTGTCTCTCCTGATAACAAGAAGTTACACGACTCCTGCTACCTTCAGAGCACTCCTCCATATAAATTGATGCATATGAAGAACTGCAGAAGGATGTGGCAGACCAGCTAGATTTGTATCAAATGGAGCCTTTAATTAATGGTCGTCTACAGGGTTCTGTCCTGGGGGCATCCTCCTCCTCCCAGGCCCCTTTGGCCTAGGTCTGACTTGTGCATAATGTTTGAGGAGCTGGTATCAGGGTGCAGAATGAACTCACAGCTGCTCCTACATGGCCCCAAGCCTCCATGGAGCCAGAGAAGAGCAAGCTACAGGCTCAGGCAGGGCAACCACCACAGACACAGAACCCCCCTGCCCATGTTACACACTCCCTGTGTCACTGTATGAACTCGGGGCAGGTGGGGAACTGTGGCAGCACCCATTAACAGCATCCACGGCACAGGCTGGAAAGTTTCTCCAACAAGGTCTGACAGCTGCTGACACTCACAGTGACACTAAACGAGCCTCTTGGAGGACTCTCTGTTTACAGCACTGCCATTAATAAAATCTTCTCCTAATTCTGTAAACCTGTCATCTCTCGCCTGAAGAATCAAAGGGTTTCTACTCTACAGAAAGACACTTTGCATTTGCACTACTAAAAACCAGACCAAACAGTGAATATTTTTCCCCAAATCCTTTTTTTGTATCACAGAGATGCAGTCACAACAAAATCTAACAACCCCTTTTTTCTTTCTTTGCAGACCATCTTTAAGGAAGGCACCTCGTGGGTGAGATACAGGGTGTTGTCACGAGAGACAGAAAGGGAAAACATATTTGGCTGGGGCTTATCAGCACAAGTTGTGTTAAAGTGCAGTGGTCACCAGACAAACTAGAACTGGTCAGTCACCAATCCTGCTGCAGAGCAATCACAGTCTGAGCTGTTACTCCATCTGTTGTGCTGTGCCCAATTCTGAGCTCCTCAGGACAAGAGAGACAGAGCTCCAGGAGCGAGTCAGAGGAGGTCAACAAATGGACTGGAGCATCTCTTATGAGGACAGGCTGAGGGAACTGAGCCTGTTTAGCTTCAAGAAGAGATGGCTGAGAAGGGACCTCATCAATGGCCATCACCTGCAGGGAGCTTTCAGAGGATGGAGCAGGCTCTGCGCTGCGGTGCTCAGCAACATGACAAGAGGCAACGGGCAGAAACTGATGAAGTTCCACCTGAATATGAGGAAGAACTTCCCTCTGCAGTGACTGAGCACTGGAAGAGATCATCCAGAGAGGCTGTGGAGTCTCCCTCACTGGAGGTAATTCAGAACCATCTGGACACAATTCTGTGAAATCTGCTCTAGGATGATCCTGCTTGAGCAGGGAGGTTGGACCAGATAACCCACTGTGGTCTCTTCCAACCTGATCCATTCTGTGATTCTGAGAATTTGGCAGCATAAAATCTCAAGAAAAATACCCAGGTAAGCAGAAGACTCTGTCTAAAATTCAGAAGATAATGTATCTCAAATCAGTTACTACACAGTCATCCAACATTACCAATTCTTGCACCTGGCTTAAGAAACATTGCAGAACCTCTGACAGAACACCATTTACATCACTCAAAAATATTTTTAGATTGCTCAAAATTTTTTTAGATTGCTCAAAAATATTTTATGCTGCAAACATTCACAAGAACTGGCAAGGCTGAGTATCCTGCACAGGTGACAAAGTTGTCACAGATATGTTTTATGAAACATCCTTTCCTTAGGATTTTTTCTCCTGAGAAGCTGAGAGGCCTCAGGAGCAAAATGTAACCAATGGTTATCTGCTGCTGTGGAATGCAATAGGTGGATCTGTGATTGGCCCATGTTGGTTGTTTCTAATTAATGGCCAATCACAGTCAGCTGGCTCAGGCTCTCTGTCCGAGACACAAGCTTTTGTTATCATTCTTCTTTTCTATTCTCAGCTAGCCTTCTGATGAAATCCTTTCTTCTACTCTTTTAGTATAGTTTTAATATACTATATATCATAAAATAATAAATCAAGCCTTCTGAAACATGGAGTGAGATCCTCATCTCTTCCCTCATCCTCGGACCCCTGTGAACACGGTCACACAAAGTGACTGAAAAGACAGCGAGAATGACCTTGTCATGGTCCATTCAGACATTCCCCCCCATCCCAAGCCTCTCTCCCAGCAGAACCCAAGGGCAGCAGTGCTGAAGGCACGTGTGGCTGTCCCCCAGGAGTCACTTACACGCTGCTGTCTGTCAGGGACATGGTGTCGGCGTCGCTGGACATGCTCTGCTGCTCGCTGTCATTGGCGCTGGTGGCTGGTGCCAAAGCATAGCCCGTGTTGACATAGTAGGGGTTAACAGGCTCTCTCCACGAGCCATGCCTGTGAGAGAAAAATGAGAGTTAGGTTAGAAGGACACAACCTTGACCATGCTCTGCATCACCAGGCAGAAGGACTCTGCCTGGAGCCCCAGCCCCAGTGATGGGCTACAGAATAAGCTGTGTTCACACTAAGTTGCACTGACAGAGCCATGAAGCATTTGACTCATAACTGGAAGAAAAAGGGAATTCATGGAGTAATGAAGATGACACTGTTAGAGATAAGGGAGGGAATGAGACTGTATGGAAGAAGTCTTGTTTCCATCAGGGTTTATGGAGTCCATGGGCTAGCTGCATAGCATTGTCATTCTATGAGAATCTAAAAGCAATACCTAGACAGTAATACAGCATTCTTCTTAATCAAAATAGGATTCTGCTCTTCCAGCAGGGAGAGATGTGTAGCAGAGCTCACCCATTCATTCTATGCTTACTTTAACAGCCCTCCAACACGTCTGCAGAGGGAAGGAGGTGAAGCAAGAAACAGCTGTTGCTCACAGCACACTACCTAAAATTGATCTCCAGTGTTGCACTGAGGTACACTGGACACTTGCAAATTCCACTAGGAAAGACCACCTAATCACACCAGCTTTTCCAGTGGACAGTCTGCTCAGGGATCTATGAAAGCTTTGCACACAATCCATGCCTTGTTATTCAAGTACACATGCAGGCCAACCTCCTTCTCTTCAGCAAAAGGTCAGGAAGGGAGGCTGCCTGCAGGAGCTAACCTGGGAAATAAGTTCTTGCTCAGGAAGAGACCTGATGGTGAAGCAGCCTGTGAACCAAGAAGGCACAAATTCCTTCATGCTCACTCTGCCACCATCATAGAAAAGCCACTGCTGCCAACGTGCCTCCAGCTCTGCCACCCTGCAGGACAGACAGGCCATGCAGGCATCTCGTTCTCCTGCAAGTTATTTTGTAATGTGCCAGAAGAAGGAACAAGCTGAAATGTTCACATAAACCAAAGAGCACTTAATCCCCTGCTCTCCCTGCCTGCCCCTCTGCATGAAGAGCAGCATTTTTAAGATATCTTGAAGCTGATGAATTCCTGAGTTTTCCAAGCTCTGAAAATCAGAGTCTTGCTTCAGTTCAGATCACAAAGTTCATCAGCATCATCCTTTATTTAGTAACTCAGTAATCAGCACCTGGTGGAGGTGATTTGCAATGGGCCCTGTGCTAACACCTCCATGGAGGGCACATCGTGCAATGTGTGCTTCTGTGTTCTGCCAAGAAAAGTGATTCTGGTTCTACTGTAGTGGTTAAAGTCCTACAGACAAAAGAAAACAGCCCCTGCCCCAATGAGTTTACATTTAGACAAGACAAGGAAACCCATGAGAAACACACAGATGGAGGGACCAGAGGTGAGGAAGACACCAGCAAAGGGTAAAGCTGGCACTTGGTGTGTATCTGTAAGGAGTATAAATGCAGGACAGACACCAGCAAAGGGTAAAGCTGGCACTTGGTGTGTATCTGTAAGGAGTATAAATGCAGGACAGACACCAGCAAAGGGTAAAGCTGGCACTTGGTGTATATCTGTAAGGAGTATAAATGCAGGACAGACACCAGCAAAGGGTAAAGCTGGCACTTGGTGTGTATCTGTAAGGAGTATAAATGCAGGACAGGCACTGCAGGAACTAGGACTGGCAGAGTGTCCGTCAAGGCAGAGGTTTGTGGATGCTGTAATGTAAAAATATGGCACATGGTGCACCAGGATGGAAGCATTACCAAAGTATTTTAAAACCTGAACTGGACAGGGTTACAGCCTTCAGCTAATGCATTGCTCAGCCAGCTCCTATTCACCTGCTCTTTGGGTCCTCAGCATACAACCTGTTTTCGTTGTAATTCAAGGGGTCACGGATATTCACTGGTCACTAGGAAAAATCACGTTGTTTCAGGTCCATTATGGGGTCAGTTAGAAACAAATGACTTCCCTACTCTCAAAAAGAGAAAACTATTCTGTGTGCCACAAACCAGCCAAAACTCCAAACTCTTTCTCCTTGGATGATGAAGCTTAGCATAGCTGCAGAATGGTGCAAAGAGCATTCAAAACTGAGCCAGCTGAGGCTTTTCATGGCTGTTTGACAGAAGGGAGCCTTGTGAGGTTTCTCCATGCTCAGGTACAATACAGCTGGGGATGAGCACAGGGATGCTTTGGGATGGTGAGTCACCACAGACACCTTCTAGCATGGAAACTTTCTGTCAGTTGCTGCAGATGTGCACTGGAGCAAACTCATTTCTATATTCCATCAGATTTCTAGGGCAAGTACTGGAAATAATTGGAACAAGTTCACCCTAAAAAGCAAGGGATAATAAGTGAAAACCTTACCAGCCCCCTTCAGCCATTCTTCCTGTGCAGAACGGTCAGTTCTGAACATTAAAGGAGAGCTGTGCAGTGCAACCCTCCTGTCAAATCCAACATGACAGCAGTGTGATGGAGGCTGAGACAACCTCTTAAATTGAGGCAGGAATGATGGATAGCTCAGGCCTTCCCTGAGGGCAAAGACAAGGATGATTTTTGGACAATCCAATTAAAATATAGCACCAACTTCTAGTGGACCTTTCTCCAGGACTCTGCAAGAGGCATGGATTATTCTAGCAGTATACTAAGAAAGCACTCAGATATATACAGAATAAAATGCACAGGGCAATCAATTTCCCCTTTGCATCTGTTGATACAAAGAGCAGCAGAGAGCACCTGAAGAGATTGCTAGGTGTGCAATCTCTGTGATGGCTGAAGGAACCAAGAGTGAGCAGATGGGCCCTGGAAGGTCCCTGACACCTCTGGAGGAGCTGGAATGGCTGGGCTCTCCCACAACACTCCCCAGCTGTGGTCTCCTCACTGAGGATGCAGGTTTGGTCACAACTGTTGTATTTAGCTAAAATTACACACTTAAGCATGTATACAACAGGGATTACTTCCATTTTAGCCCTGCCTCTAATACATCAATGCAAATGTAAACTTTTGGTAAGCGTAAGGAGATGGAAAGGGTATAGGATTTCAAAGCAATCATAACAGGTTACATTACTTTTGAGGAATCCATCTGTATTCAATCCTTCTCCTAATGTTCTCTCTCCCTGACAACTCTCTTCAGCTGGCTCGTATCACTATTTGAATGTTTTGTGCCGTGCCTCTGAAGAACGCTTTCAACATCTATTAGGAGGAAAACATTAAAGGAACATGGAGTCTAACAAAAAAAACTGGTCACTTCTGATCTGGGAGGGGAGGCTGCTTTAAAAGGGATTCAGGCACCCTCAGAGCGATTTGAAATGTCAGTTAAAAACCTCACATACTGAGCTCTATGCACTGATAAGGGCGATAAAAGGAAAGGTGAGCATTTAAAGTTAGACTTCACAAAAATTCCTGCAGCCTTCCAGAATTTTATTTCATTCTTTAAGACAGAAAGAGCAATGAGCATTTTTGAAATGAACACGGAACGTTTCATACATTGCAGAAATAAAGCTGCATGTCTCTTCTGCAGCTCTCAGTTGCTCAACCCTCAAAATAATCACATAGGGAACAATTATAACAGAGATCACAGCGACCTGAGTAAGTCAGCCTGACCAGCTGCCTTTTCTTTGCATAAAGCCCTCTGCTGATCACTGCACATTCTGGTAATGCTGACAAGGGCCTCAACTGCTGTAGAAAAACAGCAGGAAGTTCCTTAAGGCTTCCTTCTACCTGTTCTGGGTTTATTTTGTGTGTTGCCTTGGCTGCATCCCATCCATCCCCAGATTTCTCACTCCTGTGACCAAGCACCCAGCACTTGGGACCTCAGCATCATCAGATCTTGGAGTATCAATGCAAGTGAGCAGAGAGGTGAGGTCCTCTTCAGTACTCTTGCTCTATGTGGAGTTCCCACTGCATCCTGAGTCCCTAAGGGCATCCTTTTCCTTCCAGCCTGGGAACCCCAGTCTCCCTCACACAGCTTCCCCCAATGGCTATTTCAATTTTAAATCAAAGATGCAAAGTCCCCAACCTTTGCCAAACATGCTACTCTGCTCTATGCAAAATCCCCAGGGCTGGTGTGCTCTGGGGAAGAATTGCATCACCTTCAGCACCCACAGTGGGAGGAAGAGCTCACTGATCCTGCCTCCAAAGCCAAATCCAAGTGGCACTCCCTTTGGTTCTCACCAGTTATGTACCTCCTTCACTGATGTTCTTCATCAAGCATGGGGAAAAAAACCACTAAGGCAAGAAGAAAACTTCCTTGAAGATGAAAAGCCTCTAGGCAACTAATTTCTGTAGAATTTAAATTTCCACTGGAGGGAATAAGTTGCACAACACTCTACTGGCAAGTCTGAGAGCCATGGTCTTCCCAAGCCTGCTAGCAGTTCCAGCATGGCTGGAACAGCTCCCAGTTTAACAGGGAAGATGATCAATCCAAAGTTTTCATTGCTACCACCTTCTCCAGCTCCAGCACTAAATTTTTATGGCACTGACATTTTCTGGAAGACAATTTTTCCTCAAAAGAATTGAAGCTGTGATAGAATCCAGGCAGGCCTCCTTTTGCAAGGGTGCCCCACCTCCCTGATCCAGAAACTCTAAAATCCCTGGTGGCATGGGATGCTCCTCCAAACCCCTGCACTACCAAGGAAGCAGCTGTTTGAGACACAGTATTAGCAAATCAAAAAGATAAAAACTCATAAAGCTGGCCATAAAACTCCAATGCACTCTCCCTAAACAGCTCTTGCAGAAATTTTCCTCCCATGCCATAGTCTGAAGCTTTGGTCACCAGAGCTTTGGTAAGCAGCTCATTTTCAACATGGGAGAAATCCCATTTTCCAGATGCCATAACCCCTGAACTTCATGAGTCACTGCGGAAAGTTCTGAGCTGCAGGAGTTCTGGGGATGCTGGCAAGTCCCACAGAAGGACAGCCCAAAATGGGCTCTGGAGAAACTTCAGATGTCTCACCAGAGCTGATGGCAGGTGGAGGAGCTGGGATGCCCTCCCTCCTGCACTGTGGTGAGCAGCCTCACAGCAGGACACCATTCCTCCTTTCCTCTTCTGGTGGGTGGTGTTTGGGCTGAAGGATGGTGCCCTGAGACCACAGATCAGGGCTGCAACTCAATGGGACCCAACTACTCATTCTGTGCTCCCACCCTGCTTTTTCACACCAACTTCTGAAAAATTAGCTCAAGCTTTTGCAGTCCTGTGTTTCTGAAGATGACTATTTCTAGGAAACCATCACTAAGCATGCATTACTCTTATTTGGTGTCCCTGGTCATTTTGCATTTGTGACTGGGAGGATGCAGTCTAATGCTGAGACATCCTTCCAGCTCGTTATTTTGACATGTTCCATTTATTCAGTGAGGGAAAAAAAATAATTAAAAAGTTACTTACTTCCATGCAAGAAACAAAAGGTCCTTCTAGAATCACAGGTTGCTGAGTCTCCAGCTAGCCACTTACTTCCAAAACTTACATCCACCAACAAGCAGGTGACTGTCATATCCTTCATGCAGTTCCAGATTTCAATATCACAACCAGTCAATCAAATGAAAAACTGCACATCTTGGTTTATGATGTACAAGCCAAAGCAAATCCCTTCAGCATGTCTAAACAGAACGTGCTGACAGGAGTGTCCCAGCAGCAGGGTCCCCTTTAAACAAGGGATTACAGCAGCATCCACCACAGAGTCTAGCTTACAAGATTACATTAATCCACCACCTGAACAGAAAAGTCTATTTCCAATCCGTGGTACCAACAACTATCACAGAAGTTGCATCATACAGCTTCTCCCAAACCATTATCATGGGAATGTTTTGGAGCTAAGAACAATAAGTCTGTGAAGATGCAAAGCTGAAAACCTTCACTCCTGACTGGATTTGATCTATGCTAAAGATGCAAAGTTGGCTCAAGAGGTTAAAATTGGGGATTTACCTGATAATCTGATTGCAGATTGTTGGGGTTGCTCTACTTAACACTCTTCCCAATTACTCTGGGTACTCAGATGCTGCTGTGCATCTCAACTTTATCACTGCCAATGTCAGGCTAATCACATGTGTTCCAGGCAAGGGCAGCTTCTTCAAAGATCACATCAATTCTGGACAAGTTAATCTGTTCTTTGAGGTCTCCAGATGGCTCTTGCCAAGAAAGTTCACTTCCAGCTCTGCAGCCAGCGAGCGCAGCGGCCCCAGCGCTCTGCAGAGCATTACAAAGGAACCAGATCAAAGTTGTGTCTTACAAAAAAATGAAATCTGAAGTTTGAAAAGCAACAGCAGCCTGTCACTTGTAGGCTTAAAGACGACTTCTGCATGCTCCAGCTATCAGGGAATTTATGATTACAGTCTGGCTTTTAAAAGCTGATGAAAAAAACGACGCTCTTTAGCACTCCTTGCCTTTGCAAATCTGTATCTTCTTCCCTGCCTATTCATCCTCCCACACCAGAGGAAGAAGGGAAATAAATAAAAATGTAACTAAAAGTACAGATAAGGGCTCTTCTTTTTTCTTCTAAGGCGCTCAACTCCATTTTAGGACTACATGAAGATTATTTTATGGGGAGCTTCAGCAATTATTGTGAAGTATTAAAGCACAGTTACAAAAGCTAAATCCAAGATTTACCAGACTGAGTTTCCAGTTTCTAACTCCTTTGCATTTACCAAGGACATGCTACTTCTCAGGCAGGACTAATTTACAGAGGATGCATTAATTGCAACCAGTAATTAAGATCATAGGATACAGCAAGGTGGGGGAGAGGATCTAGGAAGGAAGTTGAAATACAGGAAATAAAATGTTTGCCTTAGGAGGCAAATAAGGACTAGATAGGCTAAATATTGTGGCTGTACTGCCCTATCGCCACCCTAACCTTCTTAGGAAAGGCTTTCAGACAACAGGATGAAACCACTGTGTTCCAAGGAAACTGCAGAACGAGTCCCTCAAGATTTCATCTGACTGTGAATCTCCAAACCAGCCCTCCCAGCTCCTCCTTCCCAATGGAGGGCGAGGCTGTGCTCACTCATCACCCCAATGTAATAAAGGATTTTGTCCTCTAGTTACAGATTTAAAATCAAAACTGCAAAAATCTGAGTGTGACAAACAATAAAAGCAAGTCCTTCCTGAAAACAATGCATGTCTTCCCTAGAATAAGACCACAAACCTCATTTATTTAATAGCTCAAAGCACAAGATATTCATTAAAATGAAAAAGAAAAAAAATGGGCAACACAATGTCTGCAAAACAATTAACAGGACAATTGGATCATCTTCCTGAAATAAAGCAAATGTTGCAGAACATTCTGTTCCATATCTAGCAATAACAGGTATCTGCCTAGATTAATTTCAATATATTAGCCTGAGCTTATACCATAACATAGTAGTTTTGTTTGGTTTTTAAAATGATGACATGATTCATATGAATCCTTATCCATCATGAAATGCTGACAATATTAGGGAAATTTTCTATAAAATATACAGGATATTTGGCTGCATTAATTGCAGCTGAACAAGAGCCTCACTGCTTTAGAGCAGCTGAGCTGCATCCAAAAGCTGCTGTAGTGACTTGAGAAGCTACAAAAGAAGAGCAAACCCAGCAGTGTGTGTGCATTTTGGATATCCAGGGTACACTGCTGCCACCCATGAGCCACACTCGCCTCCATGTCCTGCCTCTGCCAGACAGCACATCACAGGAGAACTGGCTTTAATATTTTATTGGAAGGGACAGAATCAAGCTTGTGCAGGGAAGTGCTGAACATCCAAGCATGTTAACCCCTGAAACGAGTGGGACCTGAGTCCTCATCCCTGATTTTTTGACCCTCCAAAGGTGTTGTCCCTGGGGCATGGAAGATGTCAGGATCACGAGCATGGAGACAGGTAGAGAGGGCTGATAATGCAGTCTCCTTTCCCCTGCTTAAACTGAGAGCTGGGGAAAATTCAGCAAGAGGCTGATTGGCAAGAGCTCTCCACTCTGCTAATTGGCTCCTCAGACTGAAATGACATCTATGTTTAATACAAGTGATTTCATATATATACATATATATGTGTGGTTAAGTGGAGGAACACACAGAGCAGGCATTTCAGACAGCATTTCAGTGCCAGCTCCCTGCTCTCTGCTTTCCTTGGTGACTGTCCCAGGTAAATTGGGGCTGGTGGAGAGGGGAAACACTTTGCAAAGTGCTGTGGGAGTCTTTACATGAGCCTCTCTGCTTTTAGCCCCACGGTTTCACTTCCCTGGGAAGGCAGGCGGAGCAGCCGGGAGACATAAAGGAGATCCAGAGGAAATAATCCTTCCCAGAAGGGGCCACCATGCCACAGACGGAGTAACAGCAGTGAACCTCCCGACGTTCAGAGCCCTCCCTGCCATGCCAAGGCAGCCATCCCTGCCTGCAGCCCGGGCTGTGCTCGCTGTGCAGATGGAAGGGGCAGCCCGAAGCTGTCCCGGCATTCCAGCCCGGCTGTGCCGACACCCACGCACCGCACGGCGGCTCCCGGCCCCTCGCCCCCTCGCCCGCACCGAGAGCGCCTTCGTGGAACAAATTACTTCCAAATGCCTGGCTCTGAGGCACAGGGAAAGAGGGAAGCCCAGGTTTGTACCTGGGTCTGCTCACAACACAAAGAAGGCAGCAGCTCCACTTAAAAACACAACTGCCTGCAAACTATCAAATTAATCCCAGGATTTCAACAGCTTTTCTTCATTATTTTTTGTCTCAACCAAACCACAAATTTACTTAATGACTAAACCAGGCGAGCGAGTACTTTGTTTTCCAGACAGCAGGAACGTTTCTAACGGGATCCAGGTTTTCAGAACACACGCTTCCCCGACGTCAGGCAAGGAGGGAGAGGTTCCATTGCTCAGATGTGTTTGATGCTTTTTTTAACTCCCCCAAACCTGCCAGCACCGTGGCTGGGGCATCTCTGAGCCCCGAGCCCGAGGAGAGGCACTGAGCGGGGTGAGGAGGAATACAATAAGAACACTGTGTTCCAGGAATGACTGAATAAAGGCAAGAGCATGCTTTTGGCCAGCAGGATTCAGCACTGTAACTCCGTCTGCCACTTTTCTTCTCTGTCTGAAGCAATGTTGTTTGTCCACGCTTTTCTGAAATGGAAAGTATTTCCTCTTGCCTGCTTGTTCCAAGGAAAGATCTGAGGAGGCCTGGTATAACCAGGCAGAACTGGGGATTCTCCAATGACTTGACTCTTCTTTGCCAAAATTTCTGCTCAACAAGAAAGGGCTTACAAGAAAGAAATTACAAGCAGATTTCTCTGCAAGTTCAGTAACTTAAGACCAAGGTCTGTAGAATGAGTAAGTTTTTGGATGGAAACAAAGCATCCAGCTTTGGCCAATGACTCCAGATCATTCCTTGCCTTCCTGCATACCTACAGAGCTTCTGGAGCGTTCAAAAAGGTACAACAGGGCAGGCACATCCACAGGTACATGGAGCACCCTGGGGAATGGGAGCCTCCGGAATCCAAGGGCTAAACAAGACCATGGGTGCTCAGTCCTTCCTTGGACCACCAGAGTTTTTCAGGAGGGCATCAACCCCAGCACTGCAATTGTTGTATTGCTTTCAGGGATAAATTTCCCAATACTTCAATCACAACAGTGGTACTGCAGATGGTTGAAATGAAAGGGGAAGATATGCATATCAGGGGGGCTCTGTTTTACAAGGACTTTGACATTAAACCGCCTGCCTGTACCACTGGGCTGTGTAACATAAGCTGAGCTGCACAACCACAGACTTGCCAGCCTCACATGAATTCCCCTCAAAACAATGGTATGAAACTCAATACTCGTTACCAATTCATTGCCAACAAAGTTGGAATTTTAATGAAATTACAAATTTGGATGGCAGAGGAAACCAGCTGAGGTAGTATTTTGAATGCCTATGAGGCACCTAACTCAGCACCTCAAAACCACTCAGCTTTGCTCATGAAGACCTTTGACAAAGCCCTGCTAATGATGAGGTGGGCAGAATTAGCAGTAATCCTGCACTAAATAAAAGACTTTATTTCACTCATTAAGGTCTGGCTCACAAGGCACATGAAGAGAAGGGGTCTGCCTCCAAGCAGAGTTGCTCGCTGGTGTCTTAACTCCTACAGAAATGATCCAAGAAACTTCCCCCATTGAACAAGAACCTTTGAGGTGAGTGAACCCTGACCTCAGCTGTTAACAAAACCAAAACCATGGAGGGCTGGCAAGACCTGGCAGAGATAAAGCTGAGAGTCAAGATTTAATAGTGCTCCCAGAGGGGAGATTCAGCTGATTAGAAGCATCCTAATCTTCTCTCTCAGTGTATATTAAAGGTCAAGAAGTGGGATCAGATATTGGCAGCACATGAAAAAACAACTCAGTCGAGCAAAAGACCTTCACAAAGACGTTTCATACCTTCACATTAAAAATTCCTGCAAAGTCTTATTTAACTTTACTTCCCTCTAGGGAACACATTCAAGTTTAAAAGTCAAGAGACCATTAGATTGGGACAGAAAAGAAGCACCCCTGCAGAAGACTTCTGCCTCCAATCAGTACTTTATAATGAGCAAGAGTTCATAAGCATCAGCTGATTGCAACCATGACAGATAAGTAGGTCTCAGAAGCACAACACCACAAAACAGAGCTTCTCTAGCAGTGCTCTGGAGTCTCACAGGCTCCCCAAATGGGGTCATTAAAGGATACTTGTTAGATGTTAACAAACGGCAGGCTGTATCAACAACAACATACTGGCAAGCTGCAAAAAGCTTTTAAACTTGCTCTATTATTTATTGCTCAGCTCCACAGAGATGTCAGCATCACAACAGAAGTATAAATCCTAACTCAGTCTGCTGGTCACTACTGGGAGCTCATAATCTTGACTTTCCTTTCACAGCTCAAGCCGACCTGGCCAATATAATGCAGGGGCTGGGGCAAGAGGAGGGTGGGCTAAGTCATGTTGTCCTTCTGACAAGGTCTATTAGAGGTTGACAGCAATGACAAATCCTCAGAAGAACTGTAATAACAACCACCAGAAGGAATGTAAAACACAGAAACTGTGTTTAAGGGAGACAGATGCTGTTAAAAAGGGTATTTCCTTTTCTAGAGATACTTATTTTATTTCTTTTTTAAGAGTTTAGCAGACTAGCAGGAAACAACTTGCTGTTGTCCCTGGAAAATAGGCATACAGAGGGAAGACAGTCTTATGAAGCTGCTACAAACAGACCTCCTTTTAAACAAAGATTAAAGTAACTTTTCCTTAGATGGTGAGCATGAAGTATTCTTTCACAGTCCTAGTTTTGGGACAGTCACCAAACCTTGCATCTCCAGCCAGACCTGGAAGCCAAACCATCAATCGCTGCACCGAGGTCACACAAAGTCATATTTAAAAAGGAAGAATGAAGTCAGTGGACTCAGTTTCCCATTTCTCATGGCTGTTCTTTTACAAATGGATCTAAATTTGGCGTCTGACTGGCAATCCAAGAGCAAAGAATTTCAGAGCAGTGAGAAAGATGGAGGAGACCAGCATCCAAAGGGAGCCAGGGCAGGTGGCTCCGTGATCCCTTGACTGTAACTCCAAGGTTGTGTGCTGGACATGCTCTGTTGCTGAGGGTGACACATCTCCAGAGACATTCTAAATAATCCAAGGTGCAAGAACCAGCTCACCTCATTGAAACATGTATTAAAATGTTGAGAAAATCAGCTGAAGGAGGAAGAGAGGGGGGAAAAATCAAAAATAAAAGAGTTGCTCATAGGCAAATTGCACAGGAGCTCACAGGGCATTCCTGGGACACAGCAATACCAAAGGGTCCAGCTAAACTCCAGACCTGGGGGGAGGTGAAACACCTTTAACTGTCTGGGAGGTTGACACTTGTGGTCCATCCCCTTATGAGGTTTAGCCACTGCTTCAGCAAATCCTGTACTTGTTTTTCCTGGGGGCACTTCACAGCAAGTGAAATTTGACTTCAAGAACTGTGCTGGGGTTTGTTGTTATTTTTGCCTTGAAGATTTTTTCTCATCCATTGGAACAGGCAGATATATGGGCTTTTACCTTTATTGCACAAATTCCACAGTATCTTTTCATCTGGTATGCATTATTGTGGTATATAGATGAAGTACCATGTCCACTCCAAGTGCCATAAAAGAACTGTTTGAAGCCTTGTTCCATTCCTGTTTATCTTTATACAATTAAAACCAGTTGACAGCTCCACATAGGAAGAATAAGTGACAATGCAAGCAATGTGCTTTTTATTCTAAACAAATTAACCACTGTTCAGATAAAAGATGACTGTATTTGGTTTTTACCTCAGTTTCTTAAAGACACAAGGCTAGATGAGCAAACTGTGTGTTCCATTGATGCCTTTTTAATCCCTCTAGAAATTCTGAGTACAAGGTGCTTGCTGACACCCAACCAAATTCAATATGGGAGGGACGCCCCAGAGACACTGTGATAATTAGTGAAAATGGGGAAGTGTGGAGAGACTCTGAAGTGCTCTGAATAACTGATCTCAGCAGAAAAGCTGCATGGAAAGAAGATCTTACAATCACTTCAAATGCTCCAGCTCCAGCTGACAACTCTCCAGACACTGAATACAGCACAGGACCATTGCAAAAGGCACATTTTTGTCACCCCAGAGGTGAGACCTGGTTTAGTTCTGCATTTTGGATGGCAATGTGTGGGCCTACAATCACTCTCAGTTGACATGATGTGTTGCTGACACCATTTTCCTCTTCTACAGCAGGAGCAGAGCACTGGAGCTTGTCTGACCCACTGCCACATTGCAATCATGCCACGTGCCATAACCAGAAATGAGATTCCACAGATGAAGGGAAAGGCTGTTTTCTGTGTATGGCCTGGAGCACAAGAGCTGTGAAACACTGGAGCCCATCTGTGTGACACAAACCCACCATCTGTTACTGAGTGCATATGGGCCATAGCATACACACAGAATTCCACTGACCAGGCAGGTACTACAGGAATGCATCACTGCTCTAGATGTTTTCTCCTTAAGACAGCAGGGAAAAGCAATCTATAAGTAGGA
Organism: Molothrus ater; assembly: GCF_012460135.2. Taxonomy (NCBI): domain Eukaryota; kingdom Metazoa; phylum Chordata; class Aves; order Passeriformes; family Icteridae; genus Molothrus; species Molothrus ater. The sequence continues at coordinate 13,686,681 of NC_050493.2, read as the reverse complement.
AAAAATTTATCTTCTGCTCAAAACATATCTCTTCTGCTCACGTATCTCATCTCCTCTCTGCAGAACTTCATCTGCTCAGGGCATAGGATAAATGGATTCACATCCTTATTTTTCCCCCTCTTTGTACTTTAACATCACCCAAATCTTATGTTGAGTGCAGCATTACTCACTTTGCTGGAGATTCCTCTTGGCAATTTCCACAAGAGTATCTTGTATTTATTTGTGCTGCTGTTCTGGAGGGAGGAAAATCCATCATTCTCTAATGCACAAAAAGCCAACTGCAATGCTGAAATTGTCACAACTTTTTTAAGACATGGGTGCTCAATTTGAAATGCTCTGGACCTAATACTCAGTGTTTTTAAAGAGTTCTGCCTTGATGCATGCTCAGCAAGTCTGATCTGGGTCTCAAACAGCAGGCAGAAAGCTGAGGCACACACAGTGACTCCCTCCCAGGGAGAAGAGCTGTCTTCCAGCATTGCTCTGGCAAAAGCCAGCACAGAAGTACCTCTGTTTTGCTGCTTGCATCTTCTGTCTCTGCTCCTACAGGGCCTTTCAATGACACAAGAAGCAATGCAGATGTCCTGTGCACTTTCCTTCCTACCTGCTCTGTTGGCTCCTCTGGCTCAGGCCGCCCCATGCATGGAAAAAGCAAGAAGGCTGAAGTACAGGCAGTTTCAGCTACAGCACCCAAAAGCTCTGGGAGGGATTGGAAAATCCCTTCCCAGTTCCAACACCCTGTACAGTTTGTCTCTTGCTAGCTCCCAACGCCACCTGCTCACTGCTGGAGGAACTCCCCCTCTTCACCTCCTCCCCATCACTGCACAAAAAGCCTTTTTTGTTTTTTGTTTTTTTTCTGAGTTCCTTTTCTGGAGGCTGTGAGAAGAGAGCTGGCTCACCTAACAATGAGTGTTGAAGGCTCCATGATCAGCAGCAGCAGGAATTGCAGTTTCCTGTCTCTGAAGTCTTAGCCATGAGCACCATCAGAGTAAATACACTTTTTGGATACTCTAACTGCCAAAATTTTAAACCATCTTCAATAGAGCTTGTGCCATTTCACAAGCTTATAATTCAGTCACATTGAATAAATTCTCACATGGATGGCAAAATACATGTTCAAGCTGCCAGCATCCCACCTCCAGCAACCCACTTGCCAAACCCCTGCTTCAAAGTGGGAAAACTGGAAGGTTATCAATGTAAAATAAATTGTAAGACTCTGACATGAACAAAACAATGTAATTTCCTCCCCCTCTGTTTTTACTAAAATTTGCCAAAATAATTCAGCCTGAGGCAGAATCTCAGCATGGAAGAACACCAAACAACACAGTCTGATAAAGATATGAGCAACTACAACAAAGTTCTATATAATGGGGAATGTTGGGCAACCATGACTACAGCCACTGCTGCCAGCTCTGCCTATAGCATAAATGAGCAATATTATAACATCCCCATTAATCCCCTCTCCAAAACTACGAGTGAGTCTGGAATATGACTCATAATATCCTTGGCACGCATTTTGATCACAAAGTTGATGAAAGCACCCGTCCCTGAACGCATGTATGAAAACTGTTTAGATGAATTAATCACAACATGCAGGAACTTGTGACACCAATGTCTGTCTGAGCCTGCCCATTTGCAGCTGTGGTGGTGGGACACGATGTGACAGCAAAGTGACACTGCTGCCAACCTTTGCTGCTGGTACTTTGTCACATCCAGGCAAGAGAGGACAGTATTTGCCAGTGGTTTTTATTCTAGCAGTGACCTTGCTGGGCTCTGTGTACATCCACAGGGTGATGTAAAACTCACTCTGTAAGGCAGTGAAGAGGCTGCTCTGTTGTGTGTGCGTTGTTAACATTCAATGGCATCATCTCCTCGCTCGAGATGGTAACAGATATCTGTGTATTCTGCAGATGCATTTGCAGCTTCTAGCAAATAATAAAGGAATTTATGAATTCCACTGCTGGTGACTTGGTGCCATGGATTCTCCATGTGCAGGATCACTTTGTTCCTTTCCTGTGAGCAATAGGGTGACTGCCTGGTGGGATTGCCTACCTCATTCCAGGTGAGCAGTCAGAGTAATTTATCACACTGCTTTATCCAGAAGTAAGGAAGAGGACTTCTCATCATGTCAGCTATTTCCTGACACTGATCTTGCAAACCCTTCTCCCTGCAGGCTGTATTATCTGGGAAAAGTTAGGGAACTTTGGAGCAAAGAAATATCTGCACAATTCCTTGACTGGGGCCAACCCCAGGAGATGAGAAGGCCATGCATGTCTGCAAGAAGCTGACCCTGGAATGAGGAAGAATAATCCTCTTCTACTGTTGGAAATGCAGTTGCACTCAAAAAAAATGTTTTAGGGATTTTGTTTTCTGCTGCAAACAGAGAAGAAACAGACCCACAACAGCTCTCAACGACTTGGGCTTCAGTTTTGGGGAGAATGCCATTGCAGAGGAAGACTTGTGTCCTGCTGGTAGTTTAGGGCAAGTTCACAAAGTGACAAAACTCTGACCTTCAGTGCAAACGTGGTAAGAATCCAGGAGACAGACCAGAACTGTGCCTGCTCAGCTCCTCACCTCAGAGAGAAGACATTTCTATCAGTCCTAAAGAGGAACCAAGGGCCATGATCCCATCAGCAGGAGAGGATGTGCTGGAGATCATCAGACCCTAGAAAATCTGATTCTGATCAACAACACTGTCCCAAGTGACAAGAACTAGCAGGGCAAGGTCACCTGTCTGGCTGAAATTCAGCCCAGGAGGGCTGGCTGAACAGCAGTAAGAGAGAGGGCTCTTCAAACTTAAGTCTAAAACGTGTGGAACTTTTAGTTCTAGAGCAAGAAAAGATTTTGACCCAGTTTCAGATTTTAAGTCCATCTCCTAAACAAAAGCAGCTGAAGTTTAAATGAGCCAATTCTGCAGATCATTATGTTGCTATTACACAATTCCTTCTAATCCCTGAAGTGTGGAAGATGTGCCAACGCCAGCCCAGGCACATCTTTGTAATTTCAGCTGGACTTCCATCCTTTCCACTAAAGATTTTGTTCTGCTAAACCATTCTTGATGAATGCCAACACTAAAATCTCCCAAATATTTATTGCAATTTCTTTGGCCACACTATCACAAGTGCCTAAATTCCCCTTCTCAGTTGGAGAGCTATCTAGACCAGAGGTCTCCAAATCTTTCAGCCAAATAAATATCACAAAGGCTCACAAGCCCTATGAGTAGTAAGGCAGAGATTGTTTGTGCTACAAAAGGAACAAAAATGACCAGCCATCCCCTGCTGGCTATTCTCCTCCCCCAAGAACTTGGTCTAATCCCCTCTACCCTAGAGTCCTTAAAAACAATGTGCCAGGGAGAGGGAGCAACTGCTCTGCATACTGATTCCCTGCAGCTTGGACATAGTTTGTGGAGGACCACTGCCAGCCAACTGCTGAGAGCAGCCCTCTCTGAGATGCTGTGCTAAGGAAGAGGTTGCTTTTCATCCCTCTGTCTTAGGGACTGCCCAAAGAAACTGTCAGGACAGCTTGCAGCTCTCCTGGGATCATAAAACAGCAGAGCACTTCCCACATTGTCTTTGTGTCTCCTAAGCCCAGCAGGTGAAAGGGCTGTGGAGCCCACAGCCACTCTCTGTGACAGTCCAAGAAGCAACCTGGCCTCATCCAAACATTCTGGGGAGAGGAGGATGCAGTCCAAGGAGAACACTCCTATTTCTCATCCAGTGGCTGCTGACACAGCACCCTTTCGGTGAGGAGGTGCACACACTCACTGATGAGCCATGCAGGGAGCAAGTGCCTGAGCTGCCAGGGGGGAAAGGGGGGAGATGAGCCAGAAACAGGGGCTTGTGGCCACCCCTGAGTGCTCCAGTGTGCCAAGGACAAACCTGGGAGCACTGCTGTATCTAAAAGAAGCCACAGTTGAGAAAGTAACATTATAAACCTATAAAAATAAGGTTTTACTGCTGCTGACTAGCTGGGACATGCAGAACATATGTTGCAGGGAACATAGCATGATTTTATTAGCAAACACAAAGCCATTCATGCTGAGTGGCCCAAATGGGGTGGGTTGAATTAAGAGAACAATAGCAGTTCATCAGATGGCCCTTTCTTTCACATATGTGTTCAACTTACTGTGCTAGCAAATACTTAAAGCGACTTGGAAATACATTTTCATTCAAAGAGACACTATTAACACTGAAATCTGACGTTATTACACTGAAATCAAAATAATTCAGAATGTAACCTATTCCTGATGCATTAAATGACTAAATGTAAACCATTAGCACTCAGGCAACCTCCTCATTTTGGAAACTCACTTTGTGACCAAGGGCCTGTTTGCCTGATTTAGCCCAAGCCAGCACTTTGCAGCTCTCCTGAGACTGGATGGGATGGTCTTTCAGCAGTGAAGACAGTGTGTGCTGCATCACTGCCCATGTGAGTGGGTCACAGGAGAGCTGTGCAGCCCTTGAGCTGTCCAGGGGAAGATGTGCTCAAGCTCAGACCAATCTGAAAGGTAAAAACCCATCCTGCTGCATCAGAGGCTGATGCTAACCACATTTCCAATTCAGTCATGGATTCCAGTTCCCCAAATAAGAAAACAATAGACACCAAAGAGGAAAAGTGGAAACTGCTGCTTGGGGAAGCTTGCCATGACAAGCTGGCTGGAAGTGTGCTGGGACCAGATCCTGCTGAAGCCGGGCTGGGGCTGAGCACACCAAGGCAGCCTGCAGGGAGGGCAGGGCTGCCTGCTGGAACTGCCTGCTGGCCCATCTGCCCCCTCCCTGCCTCCTCTCCAATGCACAGTATTTGTGCTACTCACTCACCCCAGGGTGGGAGGGATGAGAAGGGCTGGGACAAGCCTGGAGATGGGCTGGGGAAGGACAGACTTCAGAAGTGACAGTGGGCTCTGGCTCTGACTGTCCTGCAATGGGTACTTCTGCAGTGACAGGCATCTAGAGTTGCCTCAGTCTTGTTTTATGCCCATTTTAAACACTTTTTACAAAAAAACGAAGTAGGTGACTAGAGATACTGCTGGTTTAGGAACAACCTGCCTACTTAAATTACAGATTTGCCACAGGACACCATACAAATGATAAGGCACTATGCCCTGGCTCAACCTTTGTCAAAGAATTCCTAATCTTCTCCAAGATTAGATTTTTGTTCTTAACTGCCAGCTAGACTGCAGGGGGCCAGGCCCACAAACACAAATTAATTACATCAGCTGTAATTCACACCTCTGGATGTGTTTGTTAAGTGCTTTTTCATAAGGCAGCTGGGGGGGAAAAAAATCTAATAGTGTATCACACTGAACTATAGATTTCTGTTGTGGAAGGAGCACAAGATGGGTTAGGGTTAGGGTTTATACCCCAACAGGTGAATTCAAGCAAAGTTATTTCAGTGCAGGACTGTGTCCATCAACTTGCAGAGTTCAACCAGACACCTCTAAGATCTGCAACAACAGCAACAAAACAGCCATAAAGAGAGCTCAGCTCATCATCATCAGTGGGTAGCCCAGAATTCAGTCCCTGTCACACACAAGGGCTCAGAGACACAGGAGCTTCCCAGCCACTGCTGAGGGATGTCCCTGCCCACCATCCAATCGCACCAAAGGAAAGGTGAAATGTCACCAAGGAAGATGCTGTTCCTCAGGGGCTGGAAAATCCCCACCCTAACACAAGTCCCCGCGTTTCCCCTCCTCAGCTGAGGGAGCAGGGGCCTCCAAACACCAGCGCTGTGCAAACAACACAGAAGGTTTTGGCTGTGGCAACCTCTGCAGTATGACCTTGAGGTGAGGAACACAGGGCTGCTGGTGAGTCTGTGGAGAGCCAGCTTGGCGTCCCACTGCACCCAGAGTGACAGACCTGTGTGTAGGGCAAGGCCAGGTAAGTCATTCCTACTGCCTAGCACCCTGCAGGGACACTGGAAAGCCATGGTCAATCTTACATTGGTGCAGGAGGTAGCCAGATGGTGACAAGTGCAGCTGTGCTTCAGCCACACCAACACCTTTCCTTTGGGTTTTCCCATCTCCTTTCCCAAGGCATGGCTTGCTGTTAAACATGAGGAACCACATCCATGAAGCCCACAACTTCCAAGAGAACTTTGACTATAAACCAAACCTTAAAGGTTATGGATGTGAAGCACCATATCCTATTAATATCCCAGGTCTCATGCTTGCAGTGCTGTCCCATGCCTTTCCTTGAGTTGATACTGTCCCCTGAGCAAGAGAGGGTTACAACAGGCACCAAGAGCCTCAAACTTCACTGTGGGCTATTAAATGCAAGTGCCACACACTTCAGTACCTCAGGCCATCCTGCCCCTATAATTCACCAGAAAGAAACTGCAGAATGGCTTGGTTTGCTCAGAGAAGAATTCCCCACTGCACAGGGTGATGGCTGAGCAAGGAGAAGACCCAGCCAAGTCTGAGCAGTCCAGGCTAGTCCTGCCTAACCCACATTGTGGCAAGATCCAAAGGGAAAACTCCATGCTTCTGTCCTCTCCCCAGTTCCTTCCTGCTCCTCCATCCTGGGGACTACAGACAGAGAAAACCACCAGCAGCCCAGCGATGGATGGGCAAAACTTTGATGAGTATCAGATGATCAGCACCCGGAGGCTGATGGGGAGATAGTGGCCCCCAAGCTCATCCTGCTGGAATGGCATGTCAGAAATGCCCTGGCTTTCTGCTTCCCAGGGTGGCAGGAGCACGATGGGGTAGGGGAGCACAGGCTTTAGGCATTTTTTTAGTTCAGTATTCCTACAGCAAACACATGCTGCACAAGAACAACTTCCAATCCAATTAGAAAATGAAAAAAACCAACCAAACACTAAGGACTAATTGCTTAAGATAAAAACACCTTATCTCCCAAATGATTTCCCTGACCTTCTGATGCATGGCAGTTCTCTGAATAAAAACGTGAACTATTTACTCAGGGTGGGATTTTCATGAGGGCCTGTAGGTGTGTCAAGGCAAGGTCAGTAAGGAGAGAGGATTTTTTTTTTGTTTTAATTTTTTTTTAAGGCCAACAGCTACTGCTTGGAAAAGCCAGCAAGCAAATGTCCAGACCCTCAGATCACCCTCCTGGTCTACAAGAGAAGTCAGAAACTGAAAGTCAAACACAGGCTGAGAGCAAATGTTCCAAGTTAAATACATTAATCAATTAGATAATTGGAATGAAAATCCTGCTCAGTGCCCCTGAAAAGGCCAGAAGACATTAGTCAGGGGAGACGTGGCAAAGCTGCAGAGAGGACAACTGTCCTCCATGGACATAACTGATGTTATGTGGTGATGAAGCACTAAGACAAGTCAGAAAAAAAATATTTCTTCAATTTGGCACTTTTACAATCAAGCAGAGAAATGCAGCTTCCAGGCTTAACATCAGAGGCATCTCCTGGACCTCCATGAAAATCAGAGCTGCTCCTTCCTGCTTATCCCCCAGAAATAAACAGTTTGCAACAGCCAGGTGGGTCCCCATGCTCTGCATCCTTCAGACCTTCCAAAAGCAAGCTGCTTTTGACAGAGGGGTTTGTCTGGGATGGCAAAGCCCTCCAGGTGTGCAGGGATCCTGCAGCACCAAGCCTGAGCAAGGATGGTGACCACCTCTGCCAACAGACCCTGCCTGTGGACCGTGGCAGCTACAACAACACCACGGTGCTGATGCAAACCCAAACTTCCTTTGCATAGCCTGGAAAGAATCCCAGCAATTTCAACGACAGGGCAGACTCCCTGCCTGCCATCTCCCGTGGATTTTCAGCACAGCTCCTTGAGGCTGCCAAATGCCAGCTCCATACACAAGTGAGTTATTCCAAACATTTTCAGCCCTGTGTTGTTGTGTGCTGAGGTAGAGCTGGGCGTGAAGAAAGCATTCATTGAGTTAACTCTGTTTTACTCGGCAAGTGGAACAAATTTCATCACCCCCTACAAGTCCATTCTGTTTTCTATTTATACCGCAACCATTTGGTGCAGGACTCAGGAGCAGCAGGAACAGGTGATGTAATGCACTGTACAAACAGCATTCTGTTCATACAGTGGGAAAATAAAGTGCATTCTCTTGGTTTCTTTGATCACACTTAAAACAATCAGATTAGAAGGCACAGATAACCCAATACATGCTGGAGATGAAAGGACTCTGGAGAAATAAATCACCCAAAGTTAGATATTAAGCAAGATTTCTCTCTCAACAATCAACTTATCTGCAGAGAGAGGAGGAATGACCATGTGGTTTCAAAATCCTGCCAGGCATTTTATTTATTTTTATAATACCATAAAGCTACTCCACCCACTTTTTCAGAATGAACGTTGCATTACACAACACATCAAAGGGACTTTATGGCCTAAATTAAGCAATAAATAGTTGAGATTGTGCGTTATGCTGAAAATTGGCCTGCTCCTGGTGCCTGGGAGATGGGAGGTGAACACCACATGTTCAGAGCACCTGAAGAAAGCTTGGGGCAGGATGGCCTGAGGTACTGAAGTGTGTGGCACTTGCATTTAATAGCCCACAGTGAAGTTTGAGGCTCTTGGTGCCTGTTGTAACCCTCTCTTGCTCAGGGGACAGTACCAACTCAAGGAATGGCATGGGACAGCACTGCAAGCATGAGACCTGGGATATTAATAGGATATGGTACTTCACATCCATAACCTTTAAGGTTTGGTTTATAGTCAAAGTTCTCTTGGAAGCTGTGGGCTTCATGGATGTGGTTCCTCATGTTTAACAGCAAGCCATGCCTTGGGAAAGGAGATGGGAAAACCCAAAGGAAAGGTGTTGGTGTGGCTGAAGCACAGCTGCACTTGTCACCATCTGGCTACCTCCTGCCTCTCCCACCTTGATCAAAATGACAAAAAATATTGAAATAATTAAAGCCTCTCTTAAAACATTTTTTGGCTAATGTGCATTTTGAATTAAAAATAACCAGAAGCTGAGATACAGAAGAATGGCGTGGATTTATTCTCCAGGTCTGCTTCAATGCCCTTACAAAAGAGAGGTGAGAAATGAGAGGGTATCAAGAGAGGAGAAAGTTGGCAGATCCCATCACTCCAGAGCAGAGAAGGGACCAGGCAGAGTTTCCATTAGAACAGCTTGGGAGGCACAAGAAAAGTCAACTTGCAAGGACACAAGAGCTGGCAGGTCCCACACACCCCACTGTGTGTGTGTCCTTTCCTTCCCGTTCCCAAAACAGGGTTCGGGAAAAAAAAAAAAAGGGGAAAAAAAAAAAAAAGAGAGGTTTAATTAGTTTGGGCCCTATCATGATTTTCTGTGGCCTGACTCAGAGCGTTTGATCTCCCCCGGCTGGCGAGAGGTGTTTGAGCCTGCCCTCAGAGCCCCTGGCGCTCCAGCCAAGCACCAACAATGACTAGACAGACTTGAGGGCCACTCCTTCCATCTATCAATAGAGTCACTGTTGGGCAAGCTGACTCACTCCTTTCCCTGAGAACTGTTCGGCACCGGATCAGCATCAAAAGAGCAAAACTAAAATTAAATAATTCTGTGTTTGCAGGCAGTTAATTTAGCAAGAAGATGGATTTTATTTTAAGGTTTTGTTTTCAGGAAGTTCCTCCAAAGAAAGCTTGGAGGAACCTCCTGAAAGAATTGGCCAGGAGCTCCTGGAGGGCATACTCAAGTGGCTTTCACTTTTCAGTCATGCTCTAAAGGCACAGTGAGGAGGATACTGAAACCCACAGACTGCATGTAAGGAAAACACACATACAAAAAAGCTCTGGGAACCCCAGGTAGAGAAGCAGAGCTGTCCATAAACCAGCCTGCCTTGGCACAGCACCTCCCAGACCTGCAGTGGGCAATGAGAGGGCTTCTAATTTCCCTTTGTGTCTCTGCAACCCCTTGTACAGAATGTAGAGCCCCAGCCTGGATGTGTCAGTCTATGTTACGTCTCCCTGTGCCGCTCCCCAGCACTGCACTGGGTCAACACAGCCAAGCCCAGGTGGAGATAAAGGAGAGGTGAACATACCTGGTTCTATTCCTGCTGTAAAACACAAAACCCACCCAGAACTTCAAAGAATTTCCCAGTAAGTTCCCAGACTCATTTAAGTTCAATTAAGTAATAACGTTTAATGTCCCCGCCAGGACAGATGCAGCTTGGGAAGATGACGACAACAAAAGCCTGAGCATGACTGTGCATGGCACAGAGCCAGTGAGACAAGAGTTTAGACCTTGGTCGTGTGACATATCCCCCAAGCCCAGGTCACCCCAGGATCCAAGGCGTTCCCACACATGCCCTCATCCTAGAGGAATGCTGCCACAGTTGGGTCAAGGGCAGCCAAGCAGCAATGGGACACAAGGACCAACTCCCTGAGCAGAGATGTCCAACTGGGATCAGACATGCCTTCAGTCTGCAGCAAACCAAGGTTCAGTACAAGCCTATTCTCTACATCCAGGTACCATCACATGCCAACAAGGATTGGGATTCTCTGTCTCTATCAGCTTCCTTCAGGCTGCTAAGCTTTAATTAACTGACTTCTCTAAGGTATTCATGAACATCAGCAAGCTCTGCAATTTCTTCTAATTAACTACATCTAAGAATTAATTCTAAATCAGCCTATTCCTCCTGAAACTTCATGCACTATGACTGAATAAAGAGATGCCACTACCGTGCTAAGAAGACAGCAGCTCTCTGAAGACAGTTTTAGGAAAGTACAAGCCAGACTTCTGCACAACAATATATAAAGATGGTATTTAAGATTTCCAGATTCTTTGAAGAACTCCAGGACTTTACAGGAGAGACCAGTCCCATAGCAAACAGGTCATCTGATGCAATTACAAGTTGTGGTGGAGTCCCCAAACTTATCTCAATCAGACACTCTTGATTTCCTGTTTGCGGCATTGACAAATAAAAAGCTCTACATTACAGGTAATTACACTTCACAGAGAACAACAATTAAGAAATAGCCAATTACATTTTACAAGCACAGGATAATCAAAAGCTTCCTCAAATATCTAGAGTTGCAATAAGTACTTAGAAATGGCAACTCCCAACAAATTGCAGGTAATTTAGAGCAATTTACACAGATGACATATTTCCCTATCTGTGCTCAAAACCTGCAAACTTGGTTCTGAAAAATACTGCAGGAATTCTCAGAATGCAGCATTGCTGATTTCTAAAAATAGTTCATTACCTATTTCTACCTTCACTGGCCTCGAAGGTGAGATGTAGGACTCTGGTCACCACAGTGTAAAGATAAACTAACTATCAGAACACATTTTAGCTCATTTAAAGAATGGGAGGATCATAACATGCATACCAAATCTAAACAAGAATAAAAAATTATCTATTCCTTTTATTTATGTTATCTGAAAAATATGCTTGATTTTAATAGTGCATAACTTGATTTAAGCCTTATAGTTTTTAAAGGAACTGTCATGTCCTTTATTTGCAACCCAGTACTGCGGCTTGCACACAGTCAAGGCAGGAGAATCAGGATCAAACAGCAAATTAAATACCATTAAATGATGGAGAAAGAAAACATGCCTTTTTCATTTACAGCTTTTTAGACAGGAGATCTAAAAGCATCCCAAGAGGAACTGAGGAGGAGAGACAGATAAGGATGCAACCTTATGTAGATAGGTTGATATAGTACAGCAATTGCATCCCTCACTTTCAATGCATTTTGGGGGGGGGGGGGGGGCGGTGGATTGTTTTCCTTGCTCATATGGGTTGTTGGAACTGGAATTTTACCTCAGAGCAAGGATCTTGTATTGTATTTCAAGGTTCTCTGCAGTGATGGCTCCCTGTCCCCTGGCCACCAATTCAGCTGCTATGGCCTTTACTTAACCACAGGAGCATATGAATTTCTGCAGGGCTCGCTGCTGCATAAAAACTGTTGGAAGTCTCTCACAATTTCCTTGGCAGTCAATTAAGGACTAAAATCACAGAGGTATTCGTTGGAAAGGAGCTTTGGAGGAGCAGAGTAGTCTAACCTCCAGTCTGAAGTGGGACTACTGTCTATACCAGGTAAGGTGACCACTGCTGATGTTCTTACTGAGAACATGAGTATTTTGAGAAATCTGGTGAGAGAGGTAAACCCCTGATTAGTTGTGGCCAGATACTGAAACAGCCTTTTGTGATCTTGCATCATAAACACCATGGGAAGAGCAAGGAGGAAAGATTAACTCAAGGAAAGCCATCAATTTGTTTGAAAGAGCCTGGGACAGGCAGCAGCCTGACACGAATATAAAGCATGGCTGCAGTGTCAGCTGGAGAGGGGGCTTGGTGCACAAGGGTCCCCTGTATAAAAAGGAGACCTCACGAACTCCTTGTGAAGGCATGAAGGGGTTGACAGCTTAATACAAAGTTTAGATCTGCAACACTAACAGGAGATCCTAAAAGAAGGAAAAAGTTATTCTCAAACTCTATTTCTACCATAACTGCATTGGTAACAATGTGGTTAGCAAGAGATCCCTCAGCCCTTCTGCAGAACTGTTTTCCTTGTCCTCTGTGCCAAAGACAGAGCAACTCCAGGTTCTACACCCTGTTCACACTCAGCTATTGCTCAGGACTGAATATACTCCTGTTTGACAAACCTGCCTGTTTTATTAAGTCAGTAACTACACTGGTTAGATGATTTCAGATGCTTTTGCAACCCCAATTTTGTCTACTTGGCATATCAATGTGCGTTCATTAAATTAAAAAAGAATAACTATTTTTAAAATTCAAATTTTAAATGAACCAGATTTTTCTTCCCTGCTAATTGCCTTCTGTGGCTTGGAAACGTTTTTGTGGACAATAGGTGCTCCTGCCACTACTGTCCCACCTGGAATGAGGTTTGGCTCCAGTCCCACCCCCTTTCTTCAGCTCAAGCTTCTAGGATGATTTCAAAAGCTGGGAAGCGAGAGGATGATGCCACTCTGTACCACCCGAGGCAACACACTACACTGGAGTCCACAGCCCAAGATGGGCTACTGGGAGGGTTTCTGACACTGCTGGTGCCAAGCCACAGCCAGCAATTAACAAAGGAAAAGAGTTGCTCTTAGCTTGACTGCTGGCAGTGTGGTTGATGGCTCTGGACAGAAGAACCTACACCAGGTGAGAAACACAGCAATCCATGTGGAGCTGACTCAGGGCGTCACCACCAGCGACCAAAACCCAAGTGACCTCGCTGAGGCCAAGCAACTGCTGCCTCTCAAGTGTATCCTACTGCTGGGAAGGCAAATCCAGTGAGCTGCAGGATGCACCTACCCCTCTTAGCATGTGGAATAGCTGTGGGCAGGCTCTGGAGGACTGCAGGGCCAGCACCCTCACTATAAAACCAGTGGGATATCAGCTCATTCTCCGGGAGCTCCAAAAAGCACTGGAGCAGTCAGGTGGGGAGCGCCCTAGTCAGGGATTTTTGGAAACAATAGCCAGGTCTTGAGGAAAGGGGCTCCAGCACTGCATTTAGAAATGAAAACAGACCACGGTAGGGCCAGTTGATCTTTCTGCCTAGGCTGCTGCAGGAGATTAAAAGCATCCTTGAGCTCTTGACTAAAGCTGCAGCTACTGGCAGCAGGCTTTGGCAGGAGAGGGACTAGAACAAGCGCTGGAGTCTCTGCCTTCCTCAAACTTGCTCATCTATTCCAGCCACACAGCACGATGGAGCAGTGGAGCTGGACTGATGACCTGTCCCAGGGAGCAGGGGTGCCCTGCTGATCTCTGGAGCAGAGACACAACTCGAGGTGCCCATTGTGGAGACCCTTCCCCTCCTCTGCCAGCTGTGCCGCGGTGGAGCAGCGCCCGTGCCGCGCCTCTGGCTGCAGGAAAGCGCACCCTGAACCTGATGAAACTGCAAGGCGTTGGTTGCTCACAGTGCCACCCACTGCGGTGCCAGCTGCCCTCCCGGCCACGCGGGCACGGGCCCTGCCCTGCTGGATGTTATCTGGGCTGGTGAGGCGGGCAGAGTGCTGGCTTAGCACAAAAACAACAACAACAACCCCCAGCTGCTTTCAGGTCAGTGCAGCACACTTCCGACTTCTTGGCAATCACCGAGAGAGAAGCATGGGACAAGTACCCCTCTACTCAACAGCACAGGGCTGAATAAAATAAAAATACTGAAAATAAAAATACTCAGTTTTGCCCAGCTGGGCAGAAAGCACCAGCACCTGCAATGACACTAGCAGAGGAAAAGCACCATGACTTCCAGCACCTCTAAAATGAGACTGCTGCAGCTGAGAGGGATCATCCAAAGGAATTCCCTCCCTTCTCCCCCAGACCCCAACAATTCACACAACACATACTGCTGGAAGAATGTAGAAAAAGGAAAGCAGATGCAGCTTGGCTGTTGTGGCTGTGGGCACACAAAGCTGCTCCCCCACCATCTCTCCACTAGTCCATCAGTGTGTTTGTGCCATCCAGCCTTTGCCACCGCCTAAACCTACAGACAACAAATCTACAACAAATATTAGATGGTGTGAGCCTTGTCTCTCTGCCCATCCTGGTGCCAGCCACTGCTACAACAGTTTCCACCTCACCAGTGAAAAGCCTGGAGACAGCAAGGCCAGCAGAGACAAAGGTGTGCTGAGTTTACCTCTGAAGGGATTTAGATCTGGAGCACTCAACATGGACAAACTGCTGAGACAGGCATTTACTCAGGTGTATAAACATCACGGGCAGCAAACGCCAGCCTTGCAAGAATTCTCCTCCAAAGCTTAAGAATAAATTCAACATGTTTTTAAATAATTATGGATGAATCACTTGAAAAAACTTCCTACATTTTATCTTTAGTTGCTGACACTGATCGTGCAGCTATTTTGTTTATAATGTAATTACACATTCCCACCTACTTGCACTCTCAGTGTGCAGCTGAGTACCTCAGGTAGCAGAAAACCTAAAGGCTGACATTTCTTCCAGGCCTTTGGAAGTGACAGAACAGTTAGCACAAAACTTAATTTATTTGAGGTGGAGGGCGGGGGGTAGGGGGGGATAAAGATAGGCCGCAATTAATTTCCCTTAGAAGCCCGATGGTCCCCACCCAGAAACCTGCGCACAAAAGAATACTGCCTTTAAACTGGTAGGTTAGGTCTGAGACCAGAGCGAAGGTTTGTCAACCATGACATGCTCCAGCTTGTTTAACAGTCGACCGGAGGGTTGAAAAGTCTAATAAAACCAAAAGGCCTCCCATAACAAAGCTGCTGCCACTTAAGGAGAACATTCACACCCATTCAGCAGGGCTTTTTTCAAACATGCAGAGGTTTCTGGAGCCTCCAAAGCCAGCAAAGAACACCAAAACAGAGCAGCTAGAAACTGAAGCTGGGAAAAAAAGTGAGCAATAAGGAACACACTGGGAACACTGAGTAACTAACCATGGGAAGAGATAACAAAAATGCTGCATGACCTCCCTCTCATCACTTGGATGCCTTTCTAAAATAGACACTTCAGCCTGACCGCAAGTTATTGTGCAAGGATCACTGGGTGAAGCTGCATGACCTGTTATCTCCAGGATTACCAAAGGAAAGTTTTTCCCATGCCCATTTGGAAAGCTTCCCCTCTTCAGAAAGAGGAAGGTTTATATAGATCAGTTTTGCAGGCTGTGCCAGCCCTGGCTGGGGAAGGCCCGAAGCCAATGCTTGGGGGCAGTGGGATGCTCTGCCTTCCTAAATTCTCAGCTGGGCTGATTTCCCCAGCCGGCAGCACTCAAACCCCCCGGGTCACAAACTTCACTGCATATATCCAGAGGGGAAAATCAGCCCGGCTGTTTTACAACGTGACAAACCCTTTGCTGTAGTGACACATCCACACATCCTTTGCTGCCCATTTCCATCTCGTTTTGCCAGCACTGGTCTGTCTTAAAAGTTCAAGGAGCCTTTTCAAAGTAGCTTTTCCCAAGAGAAGAAAGCCAAGTTCCACTGAATGTGCAGATGTTCAGAAACACACGAAATCTCAGTATTTCCACAACAAAGAAGGCAGCTTTTCTTTCACTGCTTTTCCTGGTAGAGTCATGGACCAAGCAACAAAGGACTTGTGGTGATGGTCTTGGTTCAGCACTAGATGAGCAGGAGACACATGCTGCACACCTGAGGCTGCCAGCCTACCCAACAGCTTCTGTCTGTGGCTTTGCTCAAGAAGGAACACTTTTCATTTCCTAAGAAATAAATGTTACGACAGTCACATGGACTGAATTAAAAGTACAAAGACCAGACCTCTTAGCCAGAGACCCCAAATTTTATGAAAAAAATTAAAAAGTACATGCCCCTTGGAAATCCAATCTGAGCAGGGCCATAAGGAGAGTAAGAAGGTTCCAAGGTCATGTTTTACAATCTTTTGAAGCA
Source organism: Molothrus ater (assembly GCF_012460135.2). Taxonomy (NCBI): domain Eukaryota; kingdom Metazoa; phylum Chordata; class Aves; order Passeriformes; family Icteridae; genus Molothrus; species Molothrus ater. The sequence goes on along the minus strand of NC_050493.2, from coordinate 13,670,440 downwards.
GGAATGAAGCCGATGTCCAACGGAGACATTTCGTGCTGCCATCTGTACAGAGCTTCCCTTTCTCCAACACACTGCAAATGTTACAGTGCAAGAACTTGCTGTCTTTGCTCAGGCAGTCTTTATTTGTACACAATAAAGGCCTTGTGCAGGAGATCAAGGCTGTATTTCATTGATTTGACACGATGGTTAACCTGTGAACTTTGCCCCTGCTAATAGAATAATTTCTATTTGTTGATTCCTCTTTTGGGATCCTCAAGGGTAACAGAAGCTTCATCCCAGCTCTCATTTGCATGTCTAGTGCCAAATGGTTTTACAGCTCTTACTTCTGTGGAGCAGAGCCAGGACAAAACTGATCAAATGCAGAAACTACAGCTGGATCCTGAGTCCTCACACCTCCCTCCATGGATCCTACCTGTATTTCCTAGGAGCTCTTCAGTGACTTGGCTCTGATTCACACTTTGCTTGTGAAACCTTGGAGAGGTTGATAGAATCATGGAATGGTTTGGATTGGAAAGAACCTTAAAGCTCATCTTGTTCCATCTCCTGCCATGGGCAGGGACACCTTCCACTATCCCAGATTGCTCCAAGCCCTGTCCAACTTGGCCTTGGACACTTCCAGGGATGGTGCAGCCATAGCTTGTCTGGTCCTTGGCTATCCAAGCAATCAATCCCACAATGGACCAGGCTGGCAGCAATGGCAGAACAAGGAAGCTCCTCTTCTAGATAAACCTCTCCCAGTCCAGGAGGCTGACTGCCAGACAAGCAAACAACCAAAATTTATGACCCAAAAGGGCGAATCTGTTAAACACTGCAGACATGGTTTTCCAGCAGACCTAACCCAACCTAAACATGGAGTGCTGGAAAAAAGGCAATCCCACCTGCCCAGTCGTACTGCTCTTCTTATTCCAGCACCAGCATTCCTCTAAACACGTGCTGGAGATAAAGGACAGAAAACTGAACCTCCAGAAAAGAAATGGAGAGAGGGAGAGGACTGACTCTCTGGTCTACAACAGGACAGGGAATATATGGGGGTGGGAAGGATGAAGGATAAAACCCAGTAGTTTCTGGTCATTAGCTCTGGAGGTAGATCCAGGGACTAACATGAGGCTGTGCTGCTAACCAGTAGGTCTCACTCAGGTATTTCAAAGAGGTTTTTTCCTCTAGCTATAGCTTTGCCTCTCTCCACTGCTTATCATCAGGATAGATGAAAGCTCTTCATCTATTAGCGATTTAGATCAGATGAAGACCTTCAAAAAACTGCTACTTTGAGGACAGGTTGTATCTTGGGAGCCAGGGGACCAAGAAATTCCACATCTTACCACAAAAGTGTACTCTGGAGTCTTCAAAGGTAAAATCCAATTTCCATGTGGGTTTTATAGAATTCGGATTATCTGACTGAAAACTGCAGCGATTCTACTTAAATTCATTACTGGCTTACAACAGTGAGGGATCCAGACCAGAACGATGGTTTTGCTTTTACACACAAGTGTGACCTGCAACAATTTAATTTCTGAGTGTGACTTCAAGCAAAGCAGCTCACTCTGGTACACAGGAGGGGAACAAGACGTGTGGGTCTCCAGAAGAGTCAGACCTTTCCTGAAGTTCCCTGAGCTGGGCATTCAGGGCTGCACCAGTGAAGGAAGGGGCAGCTTTGCACCTGATGAGTGGAGATGGATACTGCAGTCCCCCAGAGGAACTCAAAGCCGAGCCATGTGTGTACTGCAAACAAGGAATAAAATGAGCCTTTTCACAAACCAATCGCCTCAAAGCCAGCTGACTGCTGTGGGAATGTGTATTTCCAGGAGCATGACCTTTGTAGAGTCCAAAGCTGCACTTTCAAGTGAAGCAGGCATTAATTAACTAATTTATAGCGTTAGGATAGATGGTGTTAGACATACTTTGTATTCGATAAGTTCAAAAGTGTAGCTTTCATCTGGCATTGTTCCACTTCCAAATCATCTCTACTATCCCTGCAGCAGAGCTCCAACATCCCATTGCCATGGAAGAGGTGGATAAAGCGGCACCAAGGACAATCAGCCTCACCCACGCCGGGGTGGCACAATAGAGGCTGCTCCGCGCTGCCAGGCCAGGCTGAGCAAACCCCTGCTCTCAAACAAGTGTCACATCTTTTCAGAGAGATGCTCAGAATTATATTCACCAGCAATTTGACTTTTTAATCATTTCAATTACTGTGACTAAAACCCTTCAATCGGAACAAAACCAGGGAAAAATAACCCCTCTCCTTCTGAAGCAGCCTGCCTAGCTTAACAGACCATACCAAATTGTGAAGGTTTTTGCTTTTGTGGTCTTCACATATTTCATTTAATGCAGATAATTAACCTCAGTTTCTAATTTCAAATCCTCCACATAAGGAAGCAAAGTGACTGAATACATTCACTGACAGATGGAAAATTAAAATATTACTACAGCTTCTGCCTGGCTCAAAAGACAGGGCCTTGCAAAAGATCTTTCTTCTTTTATTTGACTGATTAACTGTAATTTGCTTAATGGATTTAAGGATGAGCCTAATAATCCAATGATATATCCAGGAACAGATTTAGGATATCAGCACCTCTGTTCTGATTTTTTTTTAAACATAGCAATTTTCTGCATTACACACAGTCACTTCTGAAACCAGATTTTTCCACCAATTGTAATAAAACCAGGTCCATGATTTATTTTAAATGGGTGGTGACTGCATGACTGGCCTTGCACCAGCCAGCCACAGTGCTGTAACTTCTTGGAGCACCTTCTGAAGCCCCAAATCTAGGGAAGACCCAAGACCATAACGTGTTCCAGCAGTCACTGACCCAGTTCAGGACACAGCCAGGACTTCTTGGGAAGGTGGGAAGTCAACAGCTCAAACCTAAAATGGGGCCAGCATGTGTTCCCCCAGCATCCCCACACCACTCTCAGTCCCTTTTCCACCAAGAAAGTCTGCCCTAACAGGATTTCACAGTCTGTCTCAATAGTTAATAAATCCAGAATCTAACAGACTATTAAAGGAAAACATCCAAGAGGCAGTCATTTTTAAAACATCCAATGGCAACTAATTATTCAAGGGATTAGTCCATTATAGTAACAACAAAGAAACTCTTAAAACATAAAGCCAAGTTGAACGGCAGATCAAAACCAAGGTGTTCCCACCCCGTGGCCACCTCCTGGGTGCACTTCTCAGCATCCTGGCATTGGTTCAGCTCCCACTCAACCTTTTAACATCCCATTCTTTCTGAAACCAGGCAGAACTCAAACCAGTCTTCTCAAAATATAGAATTTCATGCTCTGTGCCATCATTGTAAGCACACAACAAAACAGGACCATCCCCAGGACTGGAGCAGGCAGGCCACAGCTCTGTCTAACCCAGCTATGAGGGCCTACAAGGACAGAGATTCCCACCCCTCACGCTCCCGAGATTTTTTTCACCATATCCAACCTGAATCTCCTGAGGACCAAAAAGGAGGACCTAACTTCCCTCTTGGGCTTTTAAAAGAAAATATTCTGTAACCCAAATAAAGCTCAATCACAACAAAACAAGGCTTTGTTTGCTGGAGGAGGGAAGAAAACACTACTCATTTATCAAATTAGAGTGCTAAAAGCTTAACTACCTGTCTTTAAAAAGAAGCCAAAGCACTGATCTATAACCAAACACAAACACACCACTTCTTCATCTTGATTTGTGTGGAGGCGAAGCTATGGGCACAAAAGGTATTCTTCTTCAAATAAAAACTATTTTAAAATTTGGCAACCACTAGCATAAATACTTTACACTGCTAATGTAATGTAAGCGTTTCTATGCAGAAGTTTCATCAGCTTAACAATATATTTTAAAAAGCTGGCATTAACTTTTGTGCAAAAACACCATCAGTCTCTGTCCTGTATATCTTAGAGCGCTTCAGCCACTAAATTACCACTTAGAGCTCTTAGCACCAGACCCCCTCCCTGCTGGATTCACTGATTTCTCTCAAGAACAATGCAGAACCCAAACTATTCTTCTGCAACTTATTTTCTTTAAAACTGGAAATAGCCACTGCTCTACAAGGATTCCAAACAGGGTTGTACTGATTACAAATGATACTGTGGGCCCAGCAAGTTTAATTCAAGACAAGCATTCCCAACTTTACATATGGATCTAACATTCAGCAGCTGATTTCTTCCTGCAAACAAGTTCCCACGAAGCTCCAACAGCCTAAGTCCAAGATGCATGTGCTGCCTCTCCAGGTAAAAGAAGCATCAGTAAGAGAGTAACACATCTTTAAATTTTCTAAATACGACTCCTCCTGCACCAGTGTTTGATTTTGCATCCTCAGTTTTCCAACCGGTCAGTACAATTAACACCAATTCCTTCAACACCACACAGTCTTGAGTCAGAGGTGTGCAATTTAATATTTAATTATGAACGAAGCTGCCAACCTCAAAATTAGGGCTGCCAGCTAAACTTCAGCCAGCTCCTTCCTGATCAGCCCCAGCTTCTGACCGCTGGACCGTTTATGCTCCCTAAGCCACAGAGAGATCCTTACTTTCCCTGAACCAGCCTCTGCACGTTAGTCTGTCATTGCATTGTCCCACACCAGAGGTTATCACATCCCTCTAAAGCGTCTTCAGCTTTTCTCCTCTTGCCTCCTCTGCACACCCCATGGTGAAGTGCTGGCTGTGTGTTTTGGGGAGAGCTGCTCGCCCACGTGTCCGGAGAGGCTGCCAGTGCGTGGGCACAGGCACAAGGACTCTCCTGGTGATTCCTACCAGCCTGGAGAACCACATCACCCACCCTTTTCATTTGAACCACCAACACTTGTGAAACGCGGTGAGCTTAGTCAGCTCAGCACTGTGGAAATTAAAGCTTGGAGCCAACTTCTTTAAAAAAACAACCAACTCCCTGTGTATATCAAATCCCAGGCTGAGAAATTTCTCCATCCGTGTCCAGCAGCTCTACCACCAAAATCCAAAATCCAGCAACTGGAGACTTCACCCACCACCACGAGTCCGCTAATCACCATCATCCGGGCTTCTTCTTCAATACTATACACACCATGGAATGGGTCAACACCTCAAAATCCAGCAACTGGAGACTTCACCCACCACCATGTGTCCTCCAATCAGCATCACCTGGGCTTCCTCTTCAATACTATACACACCATGGAATGGGTCAAACCCCGAAACAATTGGCAGAACTAATGTAAGTCTCTCAGTGTGCCTGGCTGAGAGATTTCCCAGGCTGAGAAATTTCTCCATCCATGTCCAGCAGCTCCACCACCAACACTCCTCAAGATCCAGCAACTGGAGACTTCATCCACCACCACGTGTCCTCTAATCACCATCATGCGGGCTTCTTCTTCAATACTATACACACCATGGAATGGGTCAAAACCCAAAACAATTGGCAGAATTAATGTAAATCTCTCAGTTTGCCTGGTTTTCAGGAGAGATGACAGCTGCTGGAAGGTAACACCATATGCTATTCCCACCACAGAAGACAGCAAAGGCAAGGCCTGTGAGAGTGCTGCTCTCCAATGCTTTGAGAATGGGATGGGAGCCCCTTCCCACACAGAGCTAAACAGAGAGCACAAGAAACCCACCCCAGCAAAAGACACGAGCAAACCACCGAGCACCACATTTCCAGCTGTTTCAGGGGCTGTGTGTTTTCCTGGAGCGCTCCAAGAGCAGGCTGCAGGCGGTTCTCAGGCACAGGTTTAATTTCTGCTCCCCAGCTCTGAGGAACGCTGTCCCGGCGTGTCGGAAGAAGGTTAATGAACGATTTAGCCGCCCTCACAACCACGTTAGTGTCACTTTCGGAAGCTGCGAGTTAATGCCCGAGATCTTCGGGGGTTGCCCTCTTTGAAGTTCACTGATCCATAACCAATGTCCAATTAATTTCCAGGAGCCTAACGATAATGACTATTGGCCTTTTCCGACGCATACAAAAACACAGTGGGTAACAGCGATGCTTTTGGCTTCAGGGTATTCTCAAATCTGCCTGCACATTTGCACACCTTCAAAAATATCCAGCGCTAATAATGGGTTGTCTTCTGCCATTTGAAGAATTTTTTACATTTGTTCTCCTGAGAGCAGAGCTACTGCATCAAGATTTATGAACTTTCTGCTGAAAAAAAATCCTGGAGCTGATTCAAGATGCTCATTTGCTAACAGAGAAATACTTCTACTGCATTTGCTTAGATTCCTCTTTATTTAGGGTTTCCATGGAAGCCAAGGAATAGAAGTTAAATCTTGGGAAGATTAAACAGGCCCTGAGATATAATGCAAAACAGCTTATTTCAACATTCCCCAAAGAAGAGAAATGAGAAATTCTTCCACACACACGCCAAAAAAAAGGGGTTTGTGGAAATTTTCAAAATAAATTGGGCCCCAGTTTTTCAAATGCTGCACACAGCCATTGCTTCCTGCTGCAAGCAGCTTCCCCAGCTTCCAGCACACTTCCTCAGGTGAGAAAGTAAATGAGCAACAACTCCCTAAAAACCAGCTTGTTCAAGACAGCTATTGCTATACAAGATCCAGGAAGAAGGTTAATTCAACCACAAGGGCTTGCTCAAAGAGGAACAATCACCTCATAAATTAATATCTGAGCAGTCTTTAGAATTAAAAAATGCAGAACTTATGCAGTTCAGCAACATCTTCCATGGCAATGCTCTGGACACCACGGAAGCTGACAGACCAGCATTTAAAAAATAAAATAAATCCCTTATCTTCAGCTTCTCCAGGCTGAGAAGTGACTCCTGCTCTGGTGAGAAGGGCAAACATTTCCTCGCCTCCCTACCCCACAGGTCAGCAGAGTGTCAGTAGCCACAATGACAGGCTGTTGGACACTACAAATTAATAGCCACACATTTTCTCTGATCTCCATCCTCCAGGTAAAGATTTATTTCACGTTGTTCCAATCTGCTATGAAAATGCCCAGGACTGATGAACTCTACTTCAAAACACTTCTATTTCACAGCACATTTCTTACACCATTTTACAACCTGGCACAGATATATTCAGATAATGGGTGAAGTGCACCTTTTTCTTGAAGATGGAGCTAAACAGCTCAGTGTCACACAGAGGATTTACTTACTACCTGCTCTGGTAAGGAAACTAAACACAGCTGACCCTCAAGTAAGTTATTTTCAATCTTAACACCATTATTGCTTAAATAAAAAGATACTTAAATCAGAGACTTTTCTAATCCTTCATTTATGGTGAGCACCCAACTGCTCAGTGGAATGCACTTCAAGGTTTTTATTAATTCCATGGGAAAGTCCCAAGACACTGGGGTATTTTTTTTCTGACTCCTGATTAAAGCAGCGGGAGCCCACATGAATTCCCTTTTTCCCCCCCTCCCCAAGAGTTTCACATGCAACATCCCCTCCTCAAAATCTGTAAGAAAACAAGAATCAAACCGAGAACATTTTGCCAGCTGAAAGGCGCCGAGACCTTGCGTAGGGCGGGATGCGCTTCCAGCTGCCAGCCTAAAGGGACGGCTGAGGGAGATTAAACACAGAAATGCTTTTCATAAGGCAGGAGCCTTTGAAGAGGACAGTTCAGCTACTTCATTTCGTAATCTTCACAAAGCGTCAGATTTTAGCCTAAGCAGGTCTTAAAACAAGGAGATTTTATTTAAAAAAGGGGGGAAAAAAAGTAGGAATGTGTTCTGGCTGGGTTCTGTTGATTCAGCAAGGGTTAGACACACACATGCTTATTGATCGCAGAGAGCTCCCTGCTAAGTTAATTGTCTGGAATTTTAACTGAGCTCTCAGCAAGTTTCAAAATCCATGTTGGCTGGAAGTGGGTGGGGGACCCAGAAAAAAACAAGCTGCAGAACTGTGCCAGTCCTACAGTTAAAAAAACCCAGCAATTACTTTCATGATGGGAAGAGCTTCAGCAGGGCATGGTTTTAACTGGATTTGGGGATTCTGACTCTGACACCGTTAGAATTCAGTGCTGGAAATCGCATATGCAAAGCAGTACCATTATCAGGGAGCACCATCAATGCTGTTCCACTCCTACCCACATCACCAAGGTGAGGGTATCTATCTCCTGTGAGCTCCCAGTTGTGGCTCTTGACAATTTCTACACAGGAAGTGTCACCCCCAGCTTACCTGCCCATGTTACAGTACCTGAACACTGACCTTCTGCTGGTGCAGGCTACAGCAAACCTGGCACTGCAGCTTGTCCAGCCACCTGCAGTGCATGAGGGCTACCCATGGCTTTGCACTGCCCACCAAGCCCTACCTGCCTCCAGAACACCTCCAGCAGCAGTTTCTCCAGGTGAAGAACATGCTGCAGGGATGATTTGGCACTATCAGACAGGAACAGCCAAAGACACCTTTAAAACAACCTGCGATTAGTTTCAAACAAAGCTCTGCACTCCATCGACCCACTCAGCAATGCCATCCTGTACCAATGTGGGTGCTCCCCATGCTTTTCCAAGGTTTCCCACATCCCCCATGGCAGCTCCCTGGCCCACTCCCCACCTACCTGAACTCCCTGCCCTCGCTGTAGCGCCGGGCCGAGGCCGCGCGCTGCGTGGCCGTCTCCAGAAGCAGCTTCTGTGTCAGCCTGCTGGAAGGAGCCGAGTCCCTGCTGGCCTCGGGCTCGGCCTCTTGGTCACACTTCCACTCCTCATCCTCGTTCAGAGTTGGCAGATAACCAGGTAGCCCTTTACCTGTCCCAGACCCTGAGCTCGGATCGCTATAAATTTTTGGACTTTCCCCACCTGTCCTTGTGTATTCCAAATAAATATCCGACTTAAGGAACAAAGGGTAGGTATTGTCTTCTATCATGCACTGAATCTCCGTTTGGGCCTGGTCAAACATGTCAGGGTCAATCTGCAGTTTCATGACACAGTCTTTGATGAAGCTTTTTGTGGCCGGTTTGATCTGCCGGGACACAATGCCATTGTTGTCGAGGATGTACTTTTTGTAAATGGCTTTTGCCAGCTTGAGTCTTTTTTCCTCATTAGACACGCACGGCTCCAGCTTCCTGAAGCCACTGCAGGCAAACCAAAAGTCCAGCAGATCTGCACAGTCCTCCTGTTTCAGGAAAGTCCTGAAGAGGTTGATGCCATCTTGATCATCCAGCAAGGAGTGCAGTGACTCGGCCCACTTCAGGTAGGGTGGAGTTGGCGAAGCACTCCCCTCGGGCTCGTACCCCAAATCCAAATCAGAGCGCCTCGGTGTTGCTGTGGACGTCTCGTTTCTGACCACATCACTTTTACCAGAGTAGAAACCATGGCTAACTGGCCTTGGGTCTGTGGACACGAGCTCCCCCTCCTCACCAGGAACTGGTGGCCTTGGAGCATCTTCAGTGAAGCTTCCTCCGAGGTCCAAGGGGAAGCCCTTCCCCTGGATATTCATTTTTCTGGTCCTTGCTTGCGTGGGAGCAGTGGGGGATGAGCGCCAATCTCAAATCACCAATATTTGTAGCTCCAAGGTGAACAAGTTTGTTTGGCTGAAACAGACGAGGAAAAAGTAAGCGAGTAACACTGGAAACAAACACTCTAAGAAAACAAACTAGTGGTTATGCTCTGCACCTTTACTGTACTAACACCTCTTTTTCAGCAGAATCAATGGCTTAGTAACTTCTGAGAGCACAGAATCGAGCTCAAAGCAGGCAGAGGCTAAAAATGACAGTTACAGAATATCCCAAAACTTTACATCCAGAATTTGCCATCACTGATACAGCTGACACTATGCTAAAACATCAGCCAATTTCTCACCACCAGTGGTTTATACATGACCCTGGCATGTGGCAGCCCACATCCAAGAGATCCATACCCAGGTACCACAGGGCACATGCCATCTTCTGCACTGCAACCAGCTCCTCTGCACTGCCTACCTGTGCAGGACGTATACCGGATCATACAAAGGCAACACGTTTTTATCTGGCTGTGAATCTAGGAAATTCTTATCCTTAAACAGGAATTTAAGGCTTGTGAAAATTATTATTAAAGAACATCCAGTTAGTGCTGAAAGCAGGGCTGCACCTTAATCAAACACAGGTGGCTTTCGTATGCTCAAGTGACATACCAGCGCCACATTCCTCACAAATCTCTGCGTTTCAGAAATACGCCGCGTCGCCTCGTCTAGCTCTAGGGGAATCCAGATGCATCGTTGACCCTAATATTTTGGGCATCTGGACTGCATTCTTGCTTCAGATGGGCATGTTAGTACAGGAGCTCAGTTCTAGCACTGCTTTTTGTAGGCAAGCCGTTGAGAAAAGGTTCATTTACGCTAACAAAATTGCATGCTACAAGCCTGGGAAAATTTCAGGTCATCAAAGGAAGATGAGAAAACCACCTTGACAAGGAAACCTGATCAAGTACGATGTTTTTAAAGAAGAGAAACGAGTCAATATGGAGGATGGAAGGTATGGGGAAGGCAGGGAAGGAAGAAAAGAGCAATCCCTGGGTTGCTACTTCTGCTGCTCAACAAATTAACCTCATCATTTAAAGCGAGTAGCAAAAGCCTTGTGTTACAGAACAGCCTCAGCCTCTAAGCCCCAAGTACTGCAGAGCACCAGCAGCATCACAAATTACTCCTTGCACTGGATTAACTCAATTGCATGTAAAAACACAGCAGGAAAGACACATTTTAGCTCACCCTCCCTCTCAAAGCAAACCCCATACCAACGAACATCTTTGGGATGCTTTGCCATTTCTCCCCCATTTCCTGATCCTGGCTAAATCAAGAACCGCCGCCGATGCTGTACCTTACAGCCCACCTGTCCATCGTGAAACAACCCAGGGAGCCCAGGAGCGGCCAGCGAGGATGGCTGGGCCCCGCCAGGAGCGCGGCAGGAGCCAGCGCCGCGCTCACACCCGGCCCGAGCCCCCGGCACGCAGCCCCTGCCCTGGCACCGCGGGACGGGGCTGGGCTTTGGCACCACGGGGCGGTTCTGAGCGCTTTTCACCCCGCGTCTGGAAGCGAGCGCAGGATTCGGCCCCCCGTCTGCGGTGCACGTCTCCGGTGACCCCCGGCCGGGCGAAGGGGACCCCCGGGGCAGCGGCACCGCAGCCCCAAAGCCACGCCGGGCATTGTTGCGGCGGGGCGGCGCTGGCTCCTCGCCCCGGCCGGGGCAGCCCCGGGGAGCCTCCCGGAGGACACGCGAGGCGCCCGGCCGAGCCGCCCGCCCGGCTCCGGAGGGGACCCCCGGCCGGCCCGCGGGAGGCGCGGGGCCGGGTGGGCTCCGGGGCGGCCCCGCCGCTGACAGGGCGCCGCGCGGGGCCCCCGCCGCCCCCCGGGCAACTTCGCGGGACCCGGCCCGCGCCGCCCCCCCGCCGCCGCCCCCGGCCCCGCTCACCCTCCCGGCCCGCCCGGCCTCCCCCCCGCGCCCGGGGCGGCCTAGCCCGGCTCGGCGGCCCCGGCGCGGCCCCGCGCTCCCGCCCGCGGCGGCCTCGGCGCGGCCTCGGCGCAGGGCCTGGGCCGGGGCCGCCTCACTCACCCGCGCGGAGCGGCGGCGGCGGCCCGGGGCGGCGCGGGGCCCGGCCCATGCGGCTCAGCGGCGGCGGCGGCCCGGAGGGGCGGCGGCGGCACAAAGCGGGCGGCCCGGGACGCCCATGGCCGCGGCCGCAGGCGGGTGGCGGCGGCGGGGAGCGAGAGCAGCAGCAGCAGCGAGCCGAGCCCCGCTCCGCTCCGCTCCGCCTGCGCCGCTGCCTCCCAGCCCGGCACGGCGGCTCAGCCGCGCCCCCCGCGCCCCCGCCCGGTACTGCGGGACCGGCGGCCGGAGCGGGGCGGAGCGGGCCCGGCCCGCCCGGCCCGGCCCGGGGAGGCGGCGCGGCGGCACGCGGGGCCCGGGGCGGCTGCAGGCCCCGCACCCCTGCAGGGCCGGCCCGGGGAAGCACGGAGGTCCCGGCTCGGGGAGGCCTCGATTGCCGGGAGCCGCCGCACATTGTGAAGTGCACGGGCTGAGATCCCCGGACAGCTCCGGCACATGGCCGAGGCTTCGGGCTCGGCTTCCCGCAGAACCCCGGCTGGGCAGGCACCTCCGGGACTTCGTCCGGCCCTGGATGAGGGGAGCCCGTGAGCATCCCGGGCAGAGACGGCCCCAGAGAAATCTCGGAGACCTCCGGGGTCTCGTCGAAGGGCTCTGCCCAGAAAGGGCATCAACCCTCAAACACCACCAGCCTCCACGGCTCTGTCCGTGTCGAACACCATGACACACCTGAGCTTTGTGCAGTTTGGACCTCGCACCATGGCCTGGGGCTGTAGGGGCACCGGTCCAGCAGGCGCTCTTGCCTCCAACAACAACTGGAGCTGGTTTGAAATCTGCAATGTGTGTCCTGCAATGTGTGTCCTGCTTCTCTGAGCCAAGCAACTGCCGCGGGGAGAAATCAGGGGCTGGCCAAGAGGTGGCACTGCATGGACTGGAAAGGGTCACACCACGTGGAGACTCCCCAAATCGGGCGTGTTTGGTTGTGTGCAGCAGGGTGCACCAGCTCTGAGGTTGCAGTACTGGGGACACTGAAGGGAGAAGAAGTGAATTGCCAGATGCAGAGATCAAATGAGAGTAGCATGACAGGGAAGTGCAAAAGTGAGTGTCTTCCCTGGAAAGCAGTGATAGACTCCAAGGCAGGCAGACCCTAGATACCATCCTAAAAACTGAACATGCAAACAAGCCAATAGACAATCCTCTGAAAATCAGAAATAACTCAGAATAATTTCCAACAGGGACTGTTTCTGCTTTCTTATGTGATCACGCTGCCACAGTTGCCTGCCTCAATGCATTTAGGGAACACTTTTGGAAATGTAACATTTTTTTCCAGCTTTGTGAAGCTCCCAAATATTCACTCTGGGCAGTGCCACTCCCCATCCCACCCCAGCATAGAGCCTGGCAGGATGATGTGGCTCCTTGCACTCTCTCATGTGAACGATGCTCGCAGCTGATTTACACATAACAGTGCAATGCTGATCTCAGGCGTAAAAATAGAAAAGCTGATGTGGGATTCAGCTGGTAAAGAATTAAAGGATGGGAATATAATTAATGCAATCAGCCTAGTTTCCAGAAAATAGCTCTTGTCAAACTGTGATGTCATCCTTTGAAGAGATTACAAGTTTGGCTGATAAAGGTTATGGCACAGAAATAATAGACCTGGGCTCTGTTCAGGCATGTGACTTAATCCATATACTATTCTGATTAAAAATTAGCACAATACAACATCAAGAGGGACACCTTAAAGGGGCTGGGAGCTGGCAAACCGACAGCCATCAATGGGGAATCCCTGCAGAATGGGAGCGCGCTCAGTGGGTGTCCAGGCTTGGATGGGAAGCCCAGTGCTATTCAGTATTTCCATCAATGGTCTAGAAATAGATTAAAAAGCCCTGCTGAGAAAAACGCCGGGGCGAGGGAAATGAGAGGGGCAGGAGACATGGACGAGGTCAAGACAGCTGTAGAAAACTTCACAAGCTGAGTCCCTGGCAAATAAAACGTGCTTGAATGCGAGCAGCTGTGAAAGGGTCTGTCCACTGAACACAGGGCCCTTCTGCTGGAAACCCGGGATCTGGCAAGGATGGGGGGAGTTTAGGAGGCAGGAGGGATAATGTGGGAGCAGCAGGGGGGATGTCCAGCTGGGACAGGACTGGGTGCCACAGCAGGAGGGTTCCAGCATCTGTGTTGTGGAAAGGATGCTGAGAAATCGAGAATCGAGAGAAGGTGGAGGAGAGTTAACAGTGCTTTGCAGGGGAGTAGCTGAGGCCCGCAGCCTCCCCAGCAAGTTTAAAGGAGCCCCAGATGTGTCTCCAGTTCAGCCAGTTCATGGATGAGAGATGATCAGCTGTTAGAGAGCTTTTCACCTCTCAGGGGAAGGCCCAGCAAGATTCATGGCTTGAACTGAGTTCATTTGAGAAACCAGAGCAAGATTTCTCCGTGGCAAGGGAGAGCCTGAGGTGGTGGGCAATGAGCTTGGGTGCAGCAGGATGCAGGTGGTTGAAGTGCTGGGGCTTGAGATGCCCTCCCTCATGCTGCCATCCTTCCCTGACCTTCCTTATTGCTCCTCGGGTTGGGCTGGACATGGGGAGGTGGGAGAAGTGCTGGAGGCTCATCTTGCTCCCACCAGCTCCTGGCACATTCCCCCAGCTCAGGGGACACAGCCCAGAGTGAGGATCAGCCCCCATCCCACCCCCAAGGCACACAGAGAGGCAGGGGACCTCCAGAGCAACTGGATGTCCCTTCCAGCAGTGCAGGATTACTCTGTGCACGCTCCCAGGGAAAGCAGAGCCACCTCTGCCCTGCTCCAGCAAAGGCAGCCAGGCAGCTGCCCCTTCCTAGGTCACAAGAAGCAAATTCCACAGGTTGATGCCAAGCCCTCATGGTGCATCATTATTTTCTGGTCCTCTAGCAGGGATGCCTGGGGCTGAGAGGGCCATGGGCTCCCTCTGGAGCCCCTTCCGTGCCTTTTACCCCTCAGGTGGCTCATGATGAGGAGGCTTAACCCTGCACTCTACCAGGGGCCAAAATAATTTCCAGATTTATCTGAGGGCATCAAACAGGTGATAAACCACACTGAGCATTCCTGGCTGTGTGCTGGAGGAATCAGACTGCAAGGTCTTCGAGGCCAATTAGCCAAACCTGGTTGTTTTTGCCTCTTCATCAGCTGACCATGAAGCTCTCTCTGCCTTTCACCCCAAATATCACCTTTACACCAAAACTGCCACCACTGAGATGGCAGTGGTGTTTTGTGCACCCCTGGTGTCACCCTGCCACTGAGGCTGGCCCCATGTGAGCCTGGGGTGCTGGGCACTTCCAGCTCCCAATGCACACCTTCCTTTCTGCCTGGAAGAAACAAACAGCAAACACTGGAGAAAAGGAACTGCTCTGAGCCTTTGGTCTGAAGAGTCTATGCTGCATGCAGGCAGCACTGGTGCAATTCCAGAGCCTCCTTGCAAAGGGATGTGCTCTGTAGCAGCCTCCCCTCCTGCCAAGGTAGCTTGGGACCCACAAGCTCTCCAACATCCCATCTGCAGAGCCTGAAACCGCTTGGATCAGCTTCAGCACGGACTAGAGTCCTCCCAAATGAATTCTCCTCTTTGTAGCGGCTCACTGGCTCCTCCAGGGCGAGGTGGGTCTGACCGGTGCCGGGGGGTGATGCCTGGTGGGCTGCCAGCCTGCAGCGCTCCCTTCCAGCGCAGGGATGTGCGTGGGTGTAGCCGGCGTCCCTGTGGCGCTGGCGGATTCGGGAGGGAGTGCACTAGATGGTGCTGTTCAACCTTTGGCTGCCATTTAAAAGGCTCCTGCAAGGTCATCAGCCATGCCGAAATTCGGTGGTTTTATTCTAAAAGCTTTTTGGAACTAGGGGATAAATAGAAATACTCTGAAATATGAGGTCTTACGTTGATCACTGACAGAGGCAAAGCACATGTGCTGCTTCCCACCTCGGGCCTGCAGCACCCTCAGTGCTGAGGCAGGACCCAGGCTTTGACTACATGACCAATAATGAAAATAATGATTTAAAAATTTAACGATTTAAAGAAAAAAAATGATGCCAAGAAAATAATATCCTGGGGTGCAAGAGGTGGCTGACAGCTCTCTCTTGGACCACTGGCAAGATGATGCTTACAGAATAGGAGGAAGAAAATGTATTAGCATTCTAGATAAAAGTATTGGAACCCAAAGTATCCCAAAGAGCCTGGATGGGATGAGGCACCAAGAGCTCAGTAGCACTGCCACTGAGGGACAAGCAAGCAGAGCCACAGGGTAGGCTGGGAGGAGAACAAAGCAGAGAAGTGGCCATGGATGGGGCTGGATGAGAGTGCCTGCCTCACTGGGAGGGATGGATGGAGCAGATCTCATTGTGGGCGGTGAGGATGCCCACAAACAGCTGTGCCAGGGCTGGGGGCAAGAGTGGAAGTGAGTTATGCTGATTTCAACCACCACAGCATTCCTTCTTGCAGGGCATAAAGATATCTGCTCACCCTGGCCATGCCAGCCTGCCAAAGCATCCATGGAGCTGTGGGTGCAGGTCCCACAGGCAGCCTGGGTATGCCTCCTTCTTTGGATTCCCCAGCTCAAGGAGGCAAATACATTTCTTCTAATACTGGGTAAAAAGGATGAAGCACTGTTTGGACACCAAGTTTGTGCCTTTTCACTCAGATCCTGCTCTTTCATAAAGCCCATGGTGGAGCCTGTTCCAGGCAGTGGGAAGGTTGTAGGGCTTGGCTGCTCTGGGCATTCAGATCCTTCCCCTCCAGAAAAATCATCCCAGTTTCCCTGTTCACTCCTGTTCCCACATGGGTGCTTGCTTGCAAATCCCCTGTTTATGCTGGGGTACAGGCCTGGAGCAGGTGAATGGGACAAAACCTTTACTGCTCACATAAAAATAACAAAAACTGTGGCCAGGGTGACCTTCTTCCAGGAATGTAGGGGGAGAAGGGCCTGGACCAGCTAAGGCAGCAGTCTGAACTGGGTTTTGCAGCTGCCAATGTTTGCCCATGGTGGTGCAGATGCCCAAATGGCAGATGGAAGACCCAGTACATAATCCTGAGCCCCTGCAGTGTCCCAGCACCCTGGCCTGTTCTCCCAGGGGTTTGCTCTGCCTTCATCTCCAGGTGTTCCTCTTTGTGCTTCCCTGGCATCAGCCTCTTTCCCCCAGCTCTGCTTTGTCCTTCCTGCTGATTATAGAGACTCCAAACCTGATGTTTCCCCCAAAAAAAGATTACAGACAAGCTCATACCATGCCTTGAGAGGCTGCTCTGATGCGCTGCTCACCCAGCACCCTCCTCACAGAGAGCTTGACATGGACTTTTATTTATCTTCCCACACTTCTGTGACCCTCCTGCCACCAGCCCTCAGCCCACCCCAGCTCCTTTCTGACTGTCAGCGACCTCTAGCCTCATGCTTGGGCTCAGGACTGGAGTTTTGGTCACAGCTTTCCCCATACTCCTTCTCCTCCATTCCAGCCAGCCTAAGGAGAGTCACAGCAGCTCATGGCCACTCTCCTCTGCTTGGTTTGCACCCCAGGAACAGCCAGTGACCATATCAGCTCATGTTCCTCTGCCCTGGCTGGGCAAAGCCCAGTTTGTTCACATGGGCTTCTCTTCTCACTCCTGTCCCACCCTAGATAAGCTCTGGGCTCCCATCCCAGCTCAGGGCTGTGGCATAGAAGTGTATGAACTGATAAGGGTGCCAGGCCCTTGGTGTGTCCCCCAACCCTCCTCAGTGTGCTGCTTTTGGGGAAAGGTTCCCCTATCTGGCAGAGCACAGAGACCCTCACAGACCCCTGCTAGATCTGAGACTCTGCCACATCCATGACCCTGACAGATCCCTGCCACATCCCAGACCCTACAGCTCCCCTGGTTTTGATCAAACTTCTCTGCCAGAAGCAATGGCACAGGAGCTCAGCCAGCACCACCAGTGCCCAGCACTCTTCATCCCCAGCCAGTGAAGGTGAGCACCCCCAGGGACACCCCACACACCTTCCTGCACCCACCTTTGGGGCCCAGCCCGGGCCTGTGCCCTGCACTGCTGCCTCTCCATGCTCCAGACCACCAGGCTCGCTGCTCCTCTTGGGGTGCCAGGGCTGGGATGCCATCCACACACATCCCAGAAATGTCGCTCTGCAGAAAGAAGAGATGTCAGCTCGTCCCTGCTGGGACCACCCTGCCCAGGAGATGTTTCTAGGGGAGCTGGGCCAGGCAGGGACACCCTGTGCTCCCCACTCACAGGGAGTGGAACCTGTTCCCATGGTCTGAGGGACACACTTCACATCTTGCCTCTCTGTCAGAGGGAGATGTTTGGAGCAGGGTGTGCTCTGTCTGGAGCATGGGGCCTCTGGAGTGGTTATCCCTGCTGGAATGGTCCCAGCTCACAGAGCTGAGGCAGGAGGGAGCAGCAGTGGCAGGGAACAACCCTGTCCCTGTTCCAGAGCCCCACTGCAGAGCCAGGGCCCACCCACCTGCCCAGACCATCGCTCCAGTGTCCCCACAGTAGGATGGGATGGGATGGGATGGGATGGGATGGGATGGGATGGGATGGGATGGGAAGAACACGAGGAGCAGCTCCATGGAAACAGCTGGTTCCTGCAGCAGGGTTATCCCAGAGCAGCCTGTGATAATTCAACCTGCTTAATTCTGTTGGGAAAGATGGATTTCCTTTAGTCAGCCATCAGTGACTGTGACCTGGGCTGCTGGAAGGTGAGGGAAGGCTGGTCAGTGCAGAAATATTGCCTGCTCCACTCTCACAGACCTGATTTGTAATGCTGGGCAAGATCTTCTGGCTTAACTGTGGTCACCAGCTTGGCTGGCAAGAGCGCCTCAGTGCTTGGTGGCGCCTTGATGTGTGTCCTGCAGCCCCAGGATTTCCAGTGTGACCCTTTGGACATGATCTCCACCAGCAGAGCAGCTTGGAGAGCTGGTCCCCACGGTCCTGGCTCACTCCTCCTGGAGGGTCACCTCTCCCTTAGAGATGGCAAAATTTTTGAGACAAGGAAGGCCTGGTGTCTATGTTTTGGCTAATTTTCCACCTCTGGCGGCCAGGCAGTGGCCAGTTGGACACGCCGCTGTTTCTGTGTTCTCTCCTGGGATGACTGTCGCTGACGGTGCCTCTGCTTTGACGAGGCTTTCCCCGGCTTTGAGGCAGACGGTCAGGGAATTGCTCTGTCCCGCAATTCTGGTTTGTTGTGAGTCCACCTAGTGGCCCACGGCTTTATGGTCGGCTTTGCTGGGTGCAGGGAGGCTTGTGAGGACATCTCAGAAACGCTCATGCATCCAGGGCAAGCTCCAGAAAGAATTTTACCTCTGCACGGTGCCTGAGGTACGGTTTAGGTCCCAACTCACCGTTGTCCTTCACCAGGAGAGCTCTGAGCCCATGAAGTGACAACAGCAGCCTGAGGTTGTGGCTGGTTTGCTGAGGTCCAAACCCCAGCAGGGTCCAGCCCTGGGCAAAGGGACCCTGTGATCACATTGGGCACTGCTGAGGGAAGCCCCACAGCATCTCCACCCCTTAATTCTCCTGCAGAATGATTTTCTCAGCCTCGAGCTCCTCAGACAGGTCAGTGGATGCCCCAAACGCTCCTCTGAGTGATCCCATACCCTGGAGAAGTGCTGGCTCTGGGTGCCCAGGCAGCCCAGCAGCCAGAATCTAATTGCAACTGGCAGCTAATTGCCAGTCGTGGGCTCCTGGTGGCTGTTTGTGCCAGGCAGGACAGCTGTGCTGGCAGGAGGTCACAGTCTGCCAGCCAGAGCCCTTCTGTGGCACAACACGCTGTGTGTGCTGCAGGACCATGCGTATTCCAGGCCAGGGGGACTGGCCAGCCCCAGCTGGGGGACCCCCAGTCCTGGCAGGAACTTCTGGGAGGCTCTGCTCCTTCAGCTCGCTGGTAGGATAGCCACAGAGCCTCTGGGATCTC
Source organism: Molothrus ater (assembly GCF_012460135.2). Taxonomy (NCBI): domain Eukaryota; kingdom Metazoa; phylum Chordata; class Aves; order Passeriformes; family Icteridae; genus Molothrus; species Molothrus ater. The sequence continues at coordinate 13,651,110 of NC_050493.2, read as the reverse complement.
CCTCTACCACTCCACAGAGACTCCAGCCTCCAGCACCCCTTTCCCAACCTCCTGCTTGCCAGCAGCACCTTGAAAATCCCCAGCTGCAGGTGGGGCTGCTCTCCTTGGCTATCTTCCCTCTGAGGTGGCCCTTCCTTGGAGCAACCATCCTGTGCCACCTCTGCAGCAAGGGCCACCCCTCATGGCTGAGCTGGGACCCCTGGTGTGTCACCAGCACCCAATGAAGGTGGCCAGGGCTCAGCACCAGCAGGTCCTGGAGCCCCTCCACCCCCAGTGACCTGCCCAAGGGTCATTGGAGGTTTCCCTGGGGCGTTCCTCCTCCATGGTGGGAGTGGGTGGAACAGGAAAGGCTCAGCACTGATGGACACCAGCTGAGGTCCTGACCAGCCAAAATGCTGGACACAGCCCAGCAGTGCCTGGGGCTGACCTGCTTCCTCCTGCAGGGAACAGTCCTGGCTGATGAGCTGGGGGTGACATTTGTCCACACACTCAGGGGAGAGTCTCCAAACTCTTCTGCTGCTTTAACTGCCCTAACACAAGCCCAGCCCAGGGCTTGGCATTGACTCCTCTTGAGGCTTTCCAGCATGAGGTGAACAGATATGAAAAGTGTTAGTCTTATCCTGACAGAAAACTGGAGAAATTGCTCACAAAATCATTTACTGTGGGAGGAAGCTCAGAGAAGTGGGGCATCTCTGTATTTGGAGGGATCCAGGACTTGCTCCACAGCCAAGGCAAACAGGCACTGGATGTCAGCCATGGGATTCCCTGTCCCCTTCTGCCAGCATTTCTGGGCCTGTCACCCATGCTCATGACTTGGCAACTCTGCCTGGCTGCCTCTCTCCTAAAATCTCCCCTTCCTGTGCCAGGCAGGTGAACCACAGCAGAGCCAAGTCCTCTCCAGGACAGAATGCCTGGGAGCTGAGGGAGTTGTGGAATTGTGATCATGAGCATCCCACTTTCCTGGGGAAGAGATTACCAGAACTGCTCCTTGGAGATGTGAGCATCAGGCCAGGCCTCTCTGAGTGCCCCATCTCCTCCAGAAGCCAAGCCTTGGGCTGTCTTCCACAGAAGCTGCTTCCCAGCCCTTTGTCCCCTGTCCCCATCAGGACATGGAGGCTCCTGCCACTCCCTTGCTCTGCAGGGCTGAAGACACCACCTGGTGTCCAACCAGGTCGTGTCCAAGCACCTCATGTCCAACCATCTCCCACCCCTCGTGTCCCTCAGCCTGGGCAGCTCCTCTTCCCCACAGCAGGAGCTCACAGCAGCCAGACCCCTGCTGCCTTGGCCATCTCACCTCAGGGCTCTCCTGGTGCTCTCCCAGAGAACAGATTCCCACTTTGATTGTCCTGCTGGGCATTCTCTTACCAGTGCACCTCCTGTCAGAAGTCCTTCCATGGACACATGCTGGCTGGCACAGTGACCAGCCTCCAGACAACCCATAGCTGGCAAATGTGAGCAAATCCAACCTTTGGATTGTATTGTATTTCATCCTGATTCTTTACAGTTACAGAGGCTCAAAACAGGAGAAAACACATCTGGAAGCAGATGTACAACTCCAAATCTTGGACTTGTAGACCTTGCAGAATCTCCAGACCTTGGACTTAGACTTTTCCTGTTGGCAGCATCTTCCCTAGTGTGCCAAGGCCATGTCATGGAGAACATGTGTCACAGAGGACTTTGGTTCCTCTTCCCACACTTCTGTGACTCTCCAGGGCTGTGAGGTGAGTGCTCATGGTCTTGGGTGACCACCTTGTGGGCAATGTCCCACCAGACACCAGTCAATGCCAGAAGTTATCCCAGCCCACCTGAGCTTTGGCCTGCAGTGGGACATGCAGCAGAGGTGTGTGCCCAGGAGGTCCATGTCTCCCTCTTCACAACAGAGAGGTATTTTCAGGTCTCCAAAGCTGAATATCTTAGCTCAGCCCATTTATCTTAGTCTTGCATTCAACAGCTGCCCAGAGACCCCTGCCATGAAAATTCTGCCTGATGGAAATGAATGATTCAGCCTGAATTCTTGTCCTCTGTCTCCCAGGTGATTTGTGCTCCTCATGTGTCAATGTGGCCTGGCAGCTTCTGTGCTGGGCAGACCTCTGGATGGACCATGTGGAGCAGTTGGGAGTTTTGGGAATGCCTTGGTGATGATCAGAGCAGCTGTCTGGGCTGGGCAGCGAGGCTCAGTGAGCCCCCACTGCTCTTCAGCCTTCCAAAGAGCTTCTGCTTCAGGGTGGCACCCACATCCCTGACTCCTGTCTCTTGGATGCCTTGGTGGATCTCAGGATGGTCTGTCCAGGGCTGGTGACTCACTGCTTTCTCAGCTTAATCACTGCTTGTGCATCCATTCCCTGCAGGAGCTTCTGGCATTTAACCCTGCTGGAGGAGTTCTGGAGGATTCCCAGTGTCTGTGAGTGCAGTAAGAGCAGAACAGCTTGACCCAACAACAACCAAATCCCTGTGAGGCTGTTTCCTGCCTGGGTCACTTGTGCCTGTCAGTGCCTTGTAAGCACTGTCCCAATGGATGAATGCCTGTGCCCACCTCAGAGAGCATCTGGGGGTGCAGTGAGCCCCCCACCCTCTGGAGAGGGACTCCTCTGCTGTCCCTTGTCATGAGGACAAAACCCTGGGCAAGCCCTGTCAATGCCTGTCCAGCCATGTAGTTCAGAGCTGTTTTCAACCACTGTGGGCCCTCCTGCCCTGCCGTGGGCCAGGTGTGGACCCTCACCCAGAGCTGCCCCAGGGGAGCCCATTGCTCAGCACAGGCCATACCCAGTGCCGGGAGGGGTGGGTGGCCAGGGTGCCCTGCTTACCTGCAGCACCCACAGCTGCCACCTCAACCCCTCTCAGCTCATTCCCACCAGCTCCCACCTTCTCCTGCCCCAACACCCCCATCAGCCAGGCTGTGGTCCCCACTCGTGTCCCACCTGCCCTTTGCTGCTGCTGGTTTTGTTTCCTTTCCAGGTTCCTTGGCTCTGGTCTCTGCTGTGTTGTGTTGGGAAGACAAGGCGAGTCCAGGTGTGATCTCCACTTCTCCTCCCCACGGCGCCGGCTCTTCACGGCATGGACACTTCTATTCCCACATCAGTTGTATCCCATGTCCTTAGAGGAAGGTGATTGCCCCATCCCAGGGCAACAGCACCATCCCAGTGTAAATCCCAGGCCATGGCTAATTTAAGGGGAGCCATCCCAGCTGCCAACTCCCCACGGGAACCACCACCCCAAAACCAGGCCCGGAACCAACCTGGCCTTGCAGCCCTCTGTGCCACCACTGCCCTGGGGAGGCACTGAGGGGAGAGGGTCCCACTGAGGTCCTGGCAGGATCCGGGTGAGGTTTCAGGGCTGGCCGGAGCTGGGAACATCCCTGCCCTCTTTGTGCTCCCCTGGTAAGCAGCGCAGTGCAAATATCAGCCGCGTTCTTTGAAATGAAAACAAAACTGATGAAAGTCGGGCAAATCCTCCTGCTGGCCCCTGCTGCTGGCCCAAGCAGTGGCTCTTTCTGCCGCCGAGCCGGCTCCCGCAGTTATCAATACATTATGTATGCCGGTGTCCGTCGGCCAGAGCCTTTTGTTGATGCTGAATATGTCCTGGCCAACAAAAGTGGACTGGATTAGCCACAGTGGATTAAAAGATTTTCTTCTTGGAGTTTACCTAATAATATAACAATTGACATTGAAGGTCTCTTTGAACCCTACACGACTCTCTTATTTTACCATCTGTGAGTTTGCTCTCGGTGCCGCTGATGGGGCTGCCGGTGGTGCCGGTGGTGGGAACGCCGCCCGCAGCCAAATTTATCTCTGAGCAGAAGAAAGCAGCCCGCGTTTGAAGGGAGGCAGCAAGAAGAGAAAGTGGCACAACTTCTGTCCTCCTGCCTTTGTCCTCGGCCCTTCTGCTGGTGGCTCACCAGGCTGGCGATGCTGCGGTGTGAGGAGAGATGAGACCCAAGGAGTGGGCTCCAGCGGTGGGGAAGCCACCCGCTCATCTGCAATTCGAGGTGTCTGGAGAGGTCCCGGGCGGAATAAGCTCCTTTATTAACCATGAATTTTGGGAGAGTTGTCGAACTGTGAGCCAATGGAGTTTGCTCGTCTCGGTTCCAGCTGTTGGGATCTGGCCACTGTCCCTGGTCTCCATTGCAAGATGGGTCAGGCAGCAGCGGCAGCGACACCGGGAAACATGGAGGGCAGCGGCAGCAGGGGAGGAAGGCTCCCCCCAGCATCCTGCAGCGCCGCTGGCCCTCGCCCCCTCCTCCGGCACACCCTGGCGTCCCAGCCTTGGGCTTTGATCTCATCCGGGGGGGCTCCATTCACAAGTCTTTCATTGCAGCCTTTGGAAATATCCGTCCTCAGAAGTCGCCAGTAATGAGATGGGGAGACGATGAGCAATTTAGGCGCCGTTCTTTCTCGCTTGCGTTTTTATCTCCATATCCCCCCCCTTTTTTTTCCCTCCTTTTTTCTTTTTTTTTTTTTTTTTTTTGCAAAGACACTTCTGGAGCGGTGCCGACTTTGTATGGGATCACCGCACCACCCCAGACCTGCCGGGGGGGCAGGAATATGGGGGCTCGTGCCTCTCAGCCGGGGGCCTTTGATGAAGCTGCTTTGCGAAATTTGATTTGAAAGGCCTACGATGGCAATTTGGGGAGAATGGTGGAGCCTTTCTCCACCCGCCTGTCTTTGTCTCCCACCCGAAGGGGGCTTCCATTGTGGGTGCCGGGGCGAGGGGGTCGGGGCGGCGGCGTGGGTGGGGTGGGGCGGCGCGGGGAGCGCGGCGCGGGAGAACAATGAGCGGGAGATGGGGAGAGTTGGATTCTCACCTGCCCGGGCGTTCGCAGTCCGCCATGACGGGAGCAGCCGCCCTGCCTGCCTGCCGCTGGCCGCAGCACTTTTTTTCCCCAGACTCTTGAACCTATTTCCCTTTCTTGGCAAGTGCGTGGCTGGAAGATGGGAATCTTTACTTTATATTGCAGCTTGGGCTTCCCAGCCTGATTGGCTGCAGCCAGGACCAAATGCTGGTCCTTCCATCCCATCGTCACTATGGCAACCGGCCCCGTTAGGCACCACCGATTTACTTATAATTGCTGGGTAAATAGTCAAGACAGGCCGCTTTCATCCCGCACCCAGAGATTGCTCTTCCTCATCTCCTTTTTTCCCTTCTTTTTTTTTTTTCCCCTTGGAGGAGGAAGCCCTGAAGAGCAGCAACACTTAGGGAAACTCTTTGAAGGCTGTTGCAGGAAGTGGTGCCTCCCTTGGCCAGCCTTTCCCATCGCTCCTGCTGCACAATGCCTCAGTGCCAAGGCTTTCCTGCACCATCACGGCTCATCACCATCAACCCTCATCATCCTCCTCCTCAAGGAGCTCGCTGGCTGCAGACACACGATGCCCTATCAGCCGTTTCTTCTGTTTCCATGGGGATTACACACTGGTTCATCCCAAGAGCCAGGATGGGGCCAAGATGTCCTCCATGACCTCTTCCCCCCTTCCCCACTGCTGCCATCGTGATTCCTGCTCATAGCACTGGTGTTTTCTGACAGGGAACTGGCACTGCCTGGATCAGCCATCCCTTTTCCTGGCCTTGTGGTGCTGGCTGGAATGAGGTGGTGCTACCTTTGGCCATGCTCATCCCTGGATGCTTCCTGCCTTCCTGCTGAGCTGCTCCGAGCCAGGTCTGCGAGGCCCAGAGCCTCCCACTCCTCTGGAGGGTGTTGACCATGATGGACAGAGCACAGGGCTGGACAGCAGTCCTGTGATGTGGGCATGGGCTCATGCTCATGGCTGAGCAGGTCCTGCAGGCAGGAATGTGGTCCTGGCTCCACCCTCATGGTCCAGGGATGGATGTGGCAGCCAGAGAGCAACAAACAGCTCAGCCCAGCCCTGCTGGCTGGAACACCAGCATGAGACCTGCAATGTGCTTCTGTGGGTCATTACTGGCACCAAACAGCAGTTCCAGGAAAGTGGGGGAAAAAGGGGTCTTAGGGAGAACCTAAAGACTGAAGAGATTTGGAAAAAATGGACAACAAGGCAAGAGATGAAAGCGTGGACTTGAGGGAAAGGAAGCCGAGGTCATCTTCCCTTTTCCTCCTCAAAGCAATCCAGAGAGTGGAATCCTTCAGGGCAGCTGCAGGAGGAGCACGAGGAGACTCTGCCCAAGCTCATTATTTTGTTGGGAGAACTGGGCATTCCCACCCTGGGGAGCAGAGAGGAGACAAAGGTGACCACAGATGTCAACGAACCCAGCTGAGAAGAGAGCAGAAAGGAGCTGTGGAGCTGCAGGTGTGTCAGGGCTTCTGAAGGAACTGGGGGAGAACAGCTGATCCTCAGACAGATCCTACCTACCCACTGCAGAAAGAGTTGTCTGGAGCCTGCCACATGTGATAATAAATTTCTTTTTCACACATCACAGGGAGAGCCTGGAAAGGGCAGGTCACTGACCCCGACAGCAGTACCAGTGAGTTGGCAGAAACACTCCTGGAAATGGGGTTTGTGGGCACCAGAGTAAATACCCTCCATCTGGGAAACTGGGGTGATTGTAAAGGGAAGCCTGTCTCCTGGAGGAGCAGCAGCAGTGAATGATGCCCACAGTAAAGCTCCCATGGGTGTGCAGAGGGCTGGTGACAATGTGGTCACCAAAGGCTTCCAGAGAAGTGGAGGAGAAGGGGCTGGCTGGTGCCTGGAGCAGCTGCTGCTGACAGTGCTGGTCCCAGTGCTGGGCAAAGAGCCCACCTGGGGCCAGGGCAAGCAAAGGGAGGTACCAAGGGTGGGCTCTCCCCGCCCACGCTCATCAGCAGCCGGCTCAGGGTGGCCGGGAAGGCTCAGCTCAAACATTCCAGCCGAGCACTGCATCCCCCAGGGCAGCGAGTGGGGCCACAGCAAGGACGGTGTCCCAGCCCCAGCCGTGCTCTGGGGCAGGGATGGCTGCTCCGAGCTCTGCTGGGCACGGGGGGCAGGTTTGGGACTCGGGGATGGGACTCGGCACAGCTCGGGGTCTGTTCCCGGTCCTGCCTGGGGCTGCTCTCCTGCTTGCGCTTTCTCTGTCTATTAAAGGCAGCGTCTCTCTGAAGTGCTCCGGGGTTTATCTGGGTGGGGATCGCTCCCTGTGCCCTGAGCACGAGTTGGGACTCCCGGGTAGCTGCAGGTCCCCAGCAGGGGCAGCTCCCAGCGGCGCTCGGGCCGTGGCGCAGAGCCCGCGCTGCCCTCCGAGCATCCTCCGAGCATCCTCCGGCCGCTCCCGTTCCCATGGCAACTCCCGGCTCGCAGCTCCGAGCCCGCGGGTTTGGCCACGGCCATCACGGCTTCAGCCGCACGCAGCCACTGCCAGCTGCCTTGCCAGGGTGCCCTCACCTTCCAGCCCCTCCTGCCCCCAGGACCTGCTGCTCCCCCCACACAGGAGCCGCTGCCTGGAGCCCCCACTGCTGAGGGGCTCCACAAGCCCCTCCTGTTGGGGAAGGTGAAACAGGAAAGCCTTATAAATATGATTGTCTGGCAAAAGATTTTGAGAATATAGAAACTATAAGCAAGATTGAAATGAAAGCAAGCTTTGAGATACCTTAATTACTGAACAACTGGAAAACAATGGCATGGCCAGCTGAAGGTGATCCCCTTTTGATGGAACAACACCCTCTGCTTGCAGACAGCTCTAGGGTCAGAGCAGACCCTGCCAGCTTGGTAGAGGGGGCCCAAAGAGGAGTTTTTTAGGGTTTAAAATGTAATACAGTGTGGTAATGTAATAGGCTGTATGTAAATGCAATAAGATTTGTATATTGTACTAGACTGGTTAGTGAGAATCAGAATATTCAACACAGAAGAAGATTTATTGTATTGGAATGGGAACCTCATGCTCTTACCCTTTTACTCTCTTACCTTTTTTACTCCTTACGCTCCTACCCTCTCACTCTCTCACCCTCTCATCCTCTCTCCCCCTCTCTCCTCTCTTAGTCCTGCTCTGAGCTGTGCCTGGCAGCTCCCAGCAGGGCCCTGCCCCCAGGCCCTTTGCAATGAACCCCAAGTTCCACGACCTGGCTGCAGAGATCTCTGTCTCCGTCCATCCCCACCATCCTACCCCCCGATGCTCCTACACTCCAACTAAGTATCTTTCCCAGAGCCTTACAAAGGCCTTAATTCACCTTGTTCTTCAGCATATCATGCAGAAGACAGGAAAAAAAACAACCCAATAAAAGGTGACACAGCATTCAAAGAAGAGAAGGGAGCTCAGCAGGACAAGTGGGTCTGGGTATGAGTGATTTTCACAGTACTTTCAACTCTGCACATCCCAGGACCAAGGTGATTTCACTCTGCACATCCCCTGCATCCAAGGAGATTTCCCTCCATTTTTGGTGCTGGCACACAGGTTCCACACTTTAAAACAGTGGTAGAGAACTGCTGTGAAAAGAAAGAGCCACAGCTAATGACTTCTGGAGGAAAAGCCTTGCAGCAAGACTTGAAGCTCAATAGACTGAGAGGATAAAGTGTGAGAAAGAGGAGAAAATCCCATGGATGGCAAAATTCTGCACAGGGAGCAGAGCATGACAAGGTTCCATTCCCAGAGGTGGAGCAAGGCAGCTTAAAGCTAGGAGTAAAGACTTTCCACCCCTTGAAACCTTCCAAATCCATACATGACTTTTAGGGGGAATGATTTAACAAGCTCAGGTCCTCCAGCAGCCTCCAAAGTCAAGGGACAGCACCGTAAGGAATAAAATGAGCAGCCATAGACAGTTATGGGCTGTGGGGGCAGAGTCACCTCACATCCAGTGGGCAGGTGAGACTCACCTGGGAAAGTCCACCTGGGTCTCACAACACATGCAGGAGGGGGCTGTCAAGGAATTTAAAGGGCTGTCAAGGAAATTAAAATGCCTTGGAATGTGTGAGCAGTCTCCATGGGAATAAATACCTGGCTGAAGCACAACAATCCTGGCCCCATCCATGCCTGGAGCACTGGCAGAGAAATCCCCTTCCCCCTGCTCCCTTTTCCCTAACATGTCCCATCCTGTTTGCTTCCTCCACCTCATTCCACCTCTGCTTCTTGGGGGACACATCCCTGGGGCCACCAGGGCACAAGGACCTGCTCAGAGCAGCCACATCCCTGGGTACCCAGAGGCCCTGTGAGCAGAGCCCACCTCAGAAATGCCATTTTCTGTGTTTGAGTGCTCTGGCTGGCCTGAGCCAGCACCATTTCCATGTTACCATGGCAATGGCTGCCTGGAAATGTGTGCAAGGGATGCTCAGAGCAGCAGAGTCCAGCCAGGCAAAGGCCTCTGTGGCCAGCCTGGAACTGCCATGGCCACCCCCCTCAGCTCTTCCTCCTGCAGCCAAGGAGCCCAGCCTGAGCCCCTGGAGTGTGCCAGGAGAGGGGAATGGAGGGAACTGCCCCTGTTCTGTGTGCCCATCTCTCCCATGTGCAGTGTGCCCAGTCCAGCTCAGCCCACAGCTGCAGGAGCTTTTGGCAATTCATTTGCATATGGAAATGTTTTTCGGCTTGTTGTTTTTCTTTTTTTTTTTTTTTTTTCTTGTTTTTTCTTTTTCTTTCTCATGACTCCTTACTGTAACAACTAAGCCCCAGTGTTCCTGTCCCTCCCTCTGCTCAGGCTCAATCAGACCCTGCCTGGCTGCAGGCTGGTGTCACCCCAGGGAGAGTCCCCCCAGAGCCCTGCCACCACCAGGCCACCACCGTGCCCTGACACACTGGCCATGCCTCGTCCCCTGCAGGGCTGGGGCAGCTGGGCAGGACAAACAGCGTGTCAGGAACCAGCAGGGCTGGAAAAGCCAGTGGTCACTCCTGGAGAGCCACCAGGACCTTCTGCTGGCCACAGGCAGCAGCACCTGAGGCTCCCAGCCCCAGGGATGCTCACACAGAGCCAGGTTGGTGGCTGCTCCACTTCCCTGGGCTCCAGGTGATCCAGCACGTGGCCAGTGACTCCGTGCTGCCATCCCTGCCTGCAGCCACCTCTCCTGGAGGTGATGCTTTGGCACACCAGCAATTCCTTGGGAGGATGGGAGAAGACAGAGCACAGCACGTGGCAGCAGGAGGAGCTCAGGCAGGAGGGTGACTGTCCATGCCCCAGAGGAGGGAGGGAGCAGAGCTACTGGACTCCCTTCCCTCCAGCCAGCACCTGGGAGCTGCTCTTCCTCAGACTCATCCTCTCCTCTCTGGCTGCTTTGCAGGGAGGAGCTGCAGCACAGAACAGTGAGCTTGGGAGGACCTCTGGAGGTCTCAGCCCAGGCTCCTGCTCCAAGCAGGGCTCCAGGGCCTCACCCTGTCCTGAAAACCTCCACCTCTCCAGAGCCTGTCCCAGACTGCACCACCCTCCTGTGGAAGTTTTTTCTCAAATCCAGCCAGTGTTTCTCACTACCCATGGGCTCCTGTTCTTCCCCCTGCAATGAGCCCAGCTCCATCTTGATCCCCAAAATCCAGAATGGTTTGTCACTCATGTGGTAAATATCCACCAGGATATTTGCTGCCATTTCCTGATCCCCAGAGCAAATTCCAGGGAGAGAGCAAAGCTGTGGGGGGTAAGCACAGCCCATACTTCCACCTCCAACAGCCTGAGCATCCCAGACCAGCTGTCTGGAAAGAATTGAGTCCTGTGGATCTGAAAACAAACACTGCAGTGATACTTGAAAGGGTTTGCTGGAATTGTCCAAGTGAGTTTCTAAATCTCATGTCTCTTTGATTAATGCCATAGGATGGGGGATTATTTCAGGCTCCATTTTGAGCTGTGCTGACACCAAGTTTGGGCTGATTCACACCCCTTTGCAACAGTGATTCCAAACCAAGAGCCTCCAAGCCAGGAGGGAAAGGCAGCTCACCTCTGAGACCACAGGAAAGGACATACTGCTTGTGCTATTGCTCCCCAGATATCCCTTTTGTTTGAATACAAAGGGGCTTGTTGGGAACTTACAAGGAAAATCTGTTTAATTCATGAAGGTAAACAGGTAAGAAAATGTTTGTTGAGAAGCAGAGCTTAATCTCAAGCTGGTTTTTTTGATCAGTGACTGTGACTTGCTGGGAATAACAAGTGAGACAGGCAAAATCCAAACATTGCTTCAAGATACCAGCAAACACCAGAATTCAGAACCACCAAGTCCCAAAGAGCAGGATTAGCCCAGTCATCCCACCCAAGGCCTCTCCTGCTTGAATGTTTTTTTCCCAATTAACCTTTTTCTCTGCTTTATGACTTTGCAGTGTTGGGTTTGGGGGTGATTGCTCCTTCACAACTGAAACATGGGCCCAAATTTCATATTCCAAGGGTCACTTTCATATTTGTGGCTTGCTGGGACTATTAAAGAGAGTGGCATGTTTTTGATACCTGAGGAATGAATGAAACAGGAATCCCTCAGTCCTGGACTGATGTCCCACTTCCCAGTGCTGGTGGCTGACACAGCACACGTGCCTCTCCCAGCCTCTCATCCATCATCCTTTCACTGCTGTCTTGATGAGATCATTTTTCACCATTCCCCTCTCCAAGCACTGCTATTCCAGCCTGGTCTAACTCTGCCAGATCCAAGGTGACCCTGGCAGGGCTCTCAGGCAGTTTGTTGGGGGCTGTCACATCCTTGCCAGCCTGGTGTTGGATCCTCCCCATGTTCCACCTGCCTGGGTCTGGCTCTGGGCCAGCAGCAGAGCCTGGTGACCTTTGCAGAAGGCTGAGGCAGTGCTGGGGTCTGAGCAGGGCTGGGCAGCCAGGCCCTTCCCCTGTCCAGGGGTGGATTTTCAACTTCAAGCTGACAGCACCCTATTGCACCCTGGGTTTGTGGCATCTGTGGCTTCCTAGGAACATGGCAAACTACCAGCTCCTCTGACCCCCCCTGTCAGGGCAGCAGGGGAAACATTATCTGAGCCCACCCAAACAGGGAAAACCATCCCTCAAGCAGCTCCAAACTCTCCAGCTGCAAAATCAGGACAGAACTAATAACACAGAGCCCTGAGCTGTTCCTCTACCTCCTCAAGGCCACCTGGCTGTGGGGTTTGTAGCCCAAACTGCCCCAAATGCTGCACAGGAGTTGCCTCCCCACCTTGAGACATCTGCTGCTGTGCCCAGCAGCCCTGTGTGCTCCAGCTGTGCTTCCCCTGAGGCTGCAGCACCCCTGGTCCCCAGACTGCAGCTTCCCTCAAGGCAGCACAGTAATCCATGAGAGTACATCTCTGGGCCACATCCAACATGGGTGGAAGGAAAGGAGCAAGGGGAAGGTTTCTCAACAAAGGCAGGATGGCAGAAAATCAGGATTCACCATATCCCAAATAGATCCCCCCAGAGAACCTCCTGCAGCTCCAGCTGTGCTCATGCAGTGCCCCCCTTAGAACCCTCATCCCCAGCAGGACAGGAGCTCTCCCCAAAAGCTCCTGGTACCCCATGTCACCCACCAAGCAGAGCCTTCATCACCCCAGATGGTTGTGCCCCAAAAGTGTGACCCCAAACCCCTCAGCAGGTGGGGCTGAGCTCCCCAGCACAGCTCACTAACCCCGGGGGTACAGCCCTGTTTGTGTTCTAAGTTGCTGACCTCTACATCTTATTTTGTAAAAATGTAGTTGAAGTCTTTGTTGCTGTCTGGCAACATGCTGTGCTCATGCAGTGCCCCCCTGAGAACCCTCACCCCCAGCAGGACAGGAGCTCTCCCCAAAAGCTCCTGCTGCCCCTTGTCACCCACGGAGCCCTCCTGAGGCAGCAGATCCTGCAGATGTCCCATGAGCAGCTCTGGAGCTCAGTCAGGGTCCAGCCATGGAGGACACAGAGGCAGAGCCTCAGCTCCACAGAACCAGAACCTCCCACCCCTGGGACAGAGCAGCAGCTGCTCATTGTCCCCTCAGCCACTTCCAGCAGCTCCTCAGTGCCCAGGAGCTCAGGGGCTGGGCATGTTCCAGAGCAGGGCCAGGACAGAGGCATGGCTGGAGCTTTGCTGGGAGCTGCATTAAAATGCATGAGCTGAGCTGGCCCTAATGATGAGCAGAGCTGTCACACAAGGAGCTTGTCCCAGCTAATTATCTCTAACGAGGGCAGAGTGTCAGGGTCCCCGAGGAGCTGGGCAGCAGCTTCCCACTCAGCTCAGTTGCAGCAGAGAGAGAAGATAACCAAATGTCATTGTGCTGGCCTAGCTGCACTGTCATTAATTAGGCAAATATGACCTTCTGTGCCAGTTTGCTCTTGAGAACCTGGACTTGCTGGGGATGGAACATACAGGCAGGCTGGAAACATCCCAGCTTCTGCCACCCAGCCTGCTCCCCCTGTGCCCCTGCAAGAACAGCACAGCCCTGCCTGGCAGCCCCAGCCAGCTCTACCAGCCTGTGCCAGGCTCCTCTGCAGGCTCAAATACCCTTATGGGGACTCCAGCCCCTTCTTTGTCCTGAAGAGCAGCAAAGAAGTCTGGTTTTCATGAAATGTTGTTGTTCAGATCCCATTCAAGTCCAGCACCTCCCTCAGCCAAGCCCCAGCACTGCCCTGCCAAGGCTCTGTGCTCACCCAGAGGCTGCTTCTGCACCATCCCCAAACCTTGCAGGCACTGCTAATCTCTCCTCTGGGGTCCTGCTCCATTCCAGCACAGAGGGCAGAGCCACACTCTGCTCTACAAGGCCAGTTTCTCTCTTAGCAGTCCTTATCACAAACCAAGGCAGTGCACTTGCCCTGATGTGCCAGAGAGGGGGAGGGCAAAGCCTCTTCCACAGAGATGAGCCACACAAGGTTCAGCCTGCAGGCTCTGTGCTTGCCCCTCACCTCAGAGCTGAGGGGAAAAGGGCAGAGGCCGATTTTGATCCACCCAGAAACTCACTGCACCACCACAAAGCTTCCAGACAACACCAGGGACTCCCAGTGCTGCTCATCAGCCTGTAATTATGGCAAGTACTTTGCAGTCCCTTGTTGCCAGACAGCAGCAAAAACTTCAACACCCACTTCAGCCACAACTTTACAAAATAAGATTTAAAAGTCACCAACTTACAATAGAAACAGGGCTGTAACCCAGGGGTTAATAAGCTGTGCTGGGGAGTTCAGCTGAGGGGTTTGGGGTCACACTTTTGGGGCACAACCACCTCAGGTGGATGAAGCTGGGGATTGATCTAAGTTACATTGTGTCTCACATCCCCTGCTACAACACACTGATAAAACAAGTATCAGAGAGAAGTTTACTGCTACTGATACCAAAATGTGTATTTTGTATCACAGATCAGCTCTCAACAGCAGCCAACTGCTGGTACAGGCACAAGATCCAAGCTGAGTCAGTCTGACAAGGACTCTCAGAGCCACAGCACAGAAACTCTTTCCTCAGCCCACAGGAGCAGGTCCTCAGTGAATTTAGGCTCTCATGGCACTTCAGCAATGTGGTTTTCACATGGCCCCTTCCCCAGCAGCCTGGTTCAGGCAGCAGAGCCCCTGAACCCCACTGCTTTCTCTGCAGCAGGGGTTTTGCTGCCAAGGTTTCTTCCTTCTACTGCTTCTGTACTGCCTGCTGCTGCTCTCTCAGCTGGCTGACAAGCTCCTCAGCATACACCTTGAAGAGGGGAACAGGGTCCTGCAACAAAGCAGAGAATAAATCATGTGAAAGGAGTGAACCTGAGCAGCAGCAAGGGGAAGATGTGACAGGGTTTTATTCAGGGGCTGAACAAAGCAACCTGCTGTGCCACAGCTGCTGCTCAGCCAGCCTTCCTTCCTTCCTTCCTTCCTTCCTTCCTTCCTTCCTTCCTTCCTTCCTTCCTTCCTTCCTTCCTTCCTTCCTTCCTTCCTTCCTTCCTTCCTTCCTTCCTTCCTTCCTTCCTTCCTTCCTTCCTTCCTTCCTTCCTTCCTTCCTTCCTTCCTTCCTTCCTTCCTCCCTCCCTCCCTCCCTCCCTCCCTCTCTCTTTCTTTCACTCTCTCTCTTTCTTTCACCCTCTCTCTTTCACTCTCTCTTTCTTTCACTCTCTCTTTCTTTCACTCTCTCTCTTTCTTTCACTCTCTCTCTTTCACTCTCTCTCTTTCTTTCACTCTCTCTCTTTCACTCTCTCTCTTTCTTTCACTCTTTCTTTCACTCTCTTTCTCTTTCACTCTTTCTTTCACTCTCTTTTTCTTTCTTTCTTTCTCTCTCTCTCTCTCTCTCTTCCCTTCCCTTCCCTTCCCTTCCCTTCCCTTCCCTTCCCTTCCCTTCCCTTCCCTTCCCTTCCCTTCCCTTCCCTTCCCTTCCCTTCCCTTCCCTTCCCTTCCCTTCCCTTCCCTTCCCTTCCCTTCCCTCTCTTTTCCCTTCCCTCCTCACACTGCCTGCCATCAGTGTGTCCTGTAGCCTATGGAGAAGCTGCATGTGCAGCCACAACACCTCAGTGCTGAGCACTGCCTCAGGAAATCACCTTTTTTTCCAGGAGCCTCTGTTTTTCTATGGCTTCTTCCAAACTCAAGCCAACCCATTCAGCTTCTTCCTCTGGGATCACAAATTCCTGTGATAAAAGGAGGAGAAGGTAGCACAGTCTCTGCAGGTGACCAAGATCCAAATCCTCTCTGTGCCCAGTGTTGGAACCCTGGTTACTGAGAATTTCAGACTTTCTGTGCTCACAGGCACTGACCCCAAGAGAATACTGCATTTGACCTGAGGCCATGGAGAGAACTTCCAAAATTTAATGACAGAACCAAAATTATAAGTGTGTATTTTAAAAAGAAGTGCATAATATCACATAGTACAGAACTTAAGAGTTTAAAGTTTTAGATTATAGTAATATATATAAAACCAGATAGAAGTTTTAGAACAGAAGATAGTCCTTCTTCTTCACAGGTTTAGGTGGTATTGTATATTATATAATATATTATATATTATAAACAATATGATTATAAATACTATTATTATAAATATCATAATTATTGAGTGGTTTTTTGTTTATCGGTTTTTGTTACATTATATTGTAAATGCTTTAAAGCTAATTATTTAAAATTACTCTTTGTGGGTCTTATAATGTATTTTTCATAGTTATATTTTTCTAAAGTATTTAGAAATTTAGTATATTTTTATTTGTAAGGCTATCTTTTGAAACTTGTTTTTAGTTCTATTTCTCTTAACAATGTTTCTTATTCTATGGTATTTTTAAGCTCATGTCTCTTATCTTGTCACTGTGATATTTTCTGAAAAATCCCTTCACCAGGATTTCTTCTCCTGGGAAGATGAGAAGCCTCAGCTTCTCCATGTTTTTGCTGCTCTGGAATGTGGGTCTGGAGATTGTTTATCCAAACACGTAAATTGTTTTTAATTAATGACCAATCACAGCCAGCTGTGTCAGACTCTGAGGAGTCAGTCACGGGTTTTTTTTATTCATTCTTGTTAAATCTTCTGATGCATCCTTTCTCTAGTATAGTTTTAGTATAGCATAATATATATGATATATGATATGATATGATATAATATGATATATGATATGATATGATATAATAATATATCAGCCTTCTGAGGACATGGAGTCAAATTCTCATCTCTCAGCTGGTCGTGGGGACCTCACACCACCACACTTCTCTTAAGGTTTATATATAGATGTATATTATGTGAGATTTTTCTTAGGCTTGGAGAATTTTTTAAAAATTTAGTTTTTAGAAATTTTTTTTTGACATTTCCCCCTGTCTCTTGGCCAGAAGCACGAGAGGAATGCACGCCCAGGAGCTGAGCCCACCTTGTACTTGTCATAGATGGCCTCTCTGCGGGCTGGGTCGTGCGGGTGCAGCGCGGGGTCCCGCCGGGCCAGGCGCAGCAGCATCGTCCTCTTCAGGTCCATGCCCAGCTTGGAGCACATGTCAGCTCTGGGAGTCTGCAAAGGTGTTACACAGGTGTTTGCCCCTCTGCCTGGGGGGAAACCCTCTTGTAACAGTTTGATGGTACACAGGACTTTGTTGGTCTTCAGCTTGTTGTTTTTTATAATCTTATCTAAAGCTTTGGCACACTGTCTGTACCAGATTCAGCACACAGGGAAAGCACTGCAAAGTGGTTATAAGATGTACAGCTTCAAGGTCTTTTAAAGTTGTTTCATCTAATTAACTCTTAAAAGGCACTTCATTTTTACTTTTCTACTAACAACTCATCTCTTGCCTGTTTATGTAACTTTTGCATTGTGGCTTTCCTTGCTGTGAAAAATGTGGATTTCATGATTGGCTTTTTGCAAATATTAAAATGAATATTATATGTGTTCTGTTAGAAAGTTAGGCTGTATTAATTTTCTTAAGTAGTGTTAAATATAGTTTTAGGTTATAACAATGTTAAAATAGAGACTATGCTATGTAAGATACTTTTTTAAAGAAAGGATTTGCAGTGAGATAGCAGCCACAGGACACCTGAATCTTTCAGAGAAAGAGAATTTATTGCCCTCTTATCAGAAGAAATGAACTTCTTCCTGCCTTGCTCAGCCCTGAAGATACAGTCAGGATTCAGAGGAAGAAGCTGACACTGACCAGACAGAATCCTGTATTTGAATGGAATTTATGCATCATGGATGAGGTGTATGAATATGCAACAGGCTGTTGTTTTTAAGGGTTAATCCCCTGTTAACGTGCACCCTTTTTCAGGCTTCTTTTGCTTCTTTTCTGCCCAGGAAAAGGTACCTGGACGTCTGTAACTCTTTGTTTTTATTGTCTCATATTGTCCTAATCCAAATTGTCCACATTTTTATTACTCTAATTATATTATTATTTTTATAACCATTTTATTACTATTAAACTTTTAAAATTTTAAAAACAAGTGATTGGCGTTTTTCACACTCACCTAATTATTTTTCTGCTACTAACACTGTGGAAAATTGAGTAGATAAAGAAGAAGAAGACAGAGACAATGCTCAAGATCTTCCATTTTGCTTTGGTCTACATCTATACTAAAAATCTCAAAAGCTAAATTTCTCACCCAGTGACAAACTATACTACTGTCTATTATCTCTTTCACACTTTGGCAGACTCCACTCTATCTCAAAGTCTTGCAAGCCCTCTCCATGGACAAAGGTTAAAGTGTTTCTCTGGGGGTCAGAGCCCCTCAGAGCAGACAGAAAAATATTCCCTGTTGTGGAAACTCAGGGCACAGGGAATATTTCCCTGTCTGCTCTGGGGTGCCCTGACCCCCAGGGGAGCACTGACTTTGACCCTCATTCAGGGAGAAAGTTTCCTAGACTCCAGAATAGACCAGAATCCACTAAAGTGTGAAGTAGATTGTAGAGAGTAGTGTAGGTGTATCACTTAGGTGGGAAATTGAGGTTTTGGGATTTTTTAGTATGTTGTGGATGGAAGCAAGATGGAGGGCACAGGGTGTCATCCTGGGTTTCTTCTTCATCCTTCTTCCTTCTTCTTCATGGGTTTGGGTGGCATTTTGTAATTGGATGGAAAAGTCTGCACTGGGGGCTCTTTGGGATCAGTTATTGGGTTAAAAGGGAAAATAACCTCAATGTCAGTTCTTAATTGGATAGCTTAGCTTTAAAAGACCTTGTAACAGGAGATTGTTGGCCATTTTTGTGGTGCTTTTCCAGTGTGCTGAGCCTGGTGTGGACAGCATGCAAAACTCTGGATAAGATAGATAAGATAACTCTAGATAAGATAATAATAAACAAGAACCTGAAGACCAGAAAGATCCAGTGCATCTCTCTTTCCTGACACAAAACCACTCCAAGAGGGTCTCCCAAACAGGGGAGCCCCCTGGGAGGGCCCAGCCAGAGTCCCAGAAGTCGGGGAATTGGCAACAGGAACCCCAACACCCTGTGCCCTGGGCTCCCACAGGGTTAGGGACCAGCCAGGGGGCACAGCAGTGCCCAGCACACTGCCAGCACTGCCAGCTCACCCACAGCCAGCACAGGCTCCCAGGACACACGTGGGGAAAGATCTGTTGGATTTGTTCGGACAATTTGATCACAGCTCTGAGTTTTTGTATCAAGGGCTGCAGTCAAGAGAGAATTAAAGGCTGGGAGCATTAGAACTGTGCTAGAGCATTAACAGCAGCAGTTGTTCAGCCTGGAGGAGAGGAGGACACTGAGGGCAGAGCTCAGGGGGGCTGCAGCTCCTCCCCAGGGCAGCTCTGATCTCTGGGACAGGGACAGGGAATGGCTGGAGCTGGGCCAGGGCAGGTCAGGCTGGATTTTGGGAAAGGTTCATCCCCAGAGGGTGCTGGCACTGCCCAGGCTCCCCAGGGAATGGGCACAGCCCCGAGGCTGCCAGAGCTCCAGGAGAGCTTGGACAATGCCCAGGCACAGGGTGGGAGTGTTGGGGGGTCTGTGCAGAGCCGGGGGCTGCTCTGGATGATCCCTGGGGGTCTGTTCCAACCTGTGATTGTCTGTGCCCAATTCCAGGACTCCGTGCCTGCCAGCCGAGGCTGAGGGCACTGTGGGCACAGCCCGGGAAGATATAGAAATCGGTACCTTGAGGATGTAGAAGTCGAAGCCGAAGGCGGCGTCGATGAGGTCGAGCGTGCGCATGGTGACGGTGATGGTCAGCGTGGCGTCCAGGATCTCGCTGTAGAACTGACGCTTGAACAGCTGCGGCTTCCACGTCTTGGGCAGCCTGGTGGAGAGCTGGGCACGGCCCGGCCGTCAGGGGCTGCCCCGGGGGAGGCCCCGGTGACACCGGCCCGGCCCGGCGAAGGGCGCAGCGCTCACCTTGTCGTTGCGCGCGTAGCGGAAGCCGCGCACCCATCCCTCGCCGCCCCAGAGCCCCTCGTTGGCGGCGGGCGGGAAGTACACGGGCACGGGCACGTCCTGCACGCGCTCGCGCTGCCCGGTGCGCGGGTTCCGCCGGTAGCGCAGGCCGTGCGGCTCCCAGTGCACCGGGGTGGGCGGCGTGTCGTCCTGCAGCGAGGCCAGGTAGTGCTGCGGCAGGCGGGCGCAGATGCCCTCCCGCATCCGCATGGCGGCCCAGAGCCGCGGCGGGAAGCGGTGCAGCGGCATCGCCCCGGCCCCGCGCCCCCGGGCCTGCGTCCCCGGCCCCGCCGCCGCTTCCGCTTCCGTTGGCTGGGACAGACGGAGCGCGACGGTGGCCGGGAGGGGCCGCGCCGCGCCCGCGTTTCGTCCCGGCCAGCGCTGAGGGCAGTCCCGGGGCGGCCCCGGTGGGGCTCGAACAGGGACGGAACCGCTGGAATTCCACCCCAATGGACTCGGGGGCACGGCTGGAGCCGCGCCAGGCTGGATTTTGGGAAAGGTGCTGGCACTGCCCAGGCTCCCCAGGGAATGGGCACAGCCCCGAGGCTGCCAGAGCTCCAGGAGAGCTTGGACAATGCTCAGGCGCAGGGTGGGGTTGCTGGGGGGTCTGTGCAGAGTCAGGGGCTGCCCTGGATGATCCTGAGGGTCCCTTCCCGCTCAGAATATCCCCTTATCCTGTGAGGAAGAACCCATGGAGGGAGCAGAGCCCCGGAGCAGCCGCGCAGGGCAGCCCTGGGCTCTCCGTGTTTGGGCCATCCCAAAGCCTGCCTGGGCACGGCCCTGGGGCTCCAGGTGACCCTGCCTGGGCAAGGGGGTGCAGGAGATTCTTCTTCTCTTCTTCCACCCCTTCTTCTTCTTCTCCTTCCACCCCTTCTTCTTCTTCCAGCCCTGTGGTTGTGTGACTGCAGCCACCAGGCGTCTGCCCGCAAATACCATCACCTTTATTAAATTATAAAACCGTAAGCTTTAAAATTTACTGTATAAAATAATCACAGGTATTAACAGCAAAGAAAAAAATAACATTTTTTTCTTTTTTTTTCTCCCCAGACGCAGGAATTTGCTCAGATTTTACCCAAAATAATTAACCCTCCCTCCTGCAGACACCAAGGCCGGGGTCAGCAGGGAGGGGGCAAAGCAAAAATGAATGATACATAAAATAAAAATAAAATAAACAATCATGTCAGCGGGATTTCTTGCCCCAAAGCTTCTCCTGCTTCCAGCACAGAAATCCCTGAAGGGAAAGGCCCGATGAGGAATTATTGCTTTCTATGATAACCAGCAATACCTGGCCATGTCAGTGGCATCACGTCACACTGGTGGCACCCAGGTCACACTGGGGGCATCTGGGTCATACTAGCAGCACCCAGGTCACACTGGCAGCAGTCAGGTCACACTGGTGGCACCTGGGCCATACTGGCAGCACCTGGGTCACACTGGAAGCACTCAGGTCACCTTGGCAGTACCCAGGTGACAGCAGTGGCACCCAAGTCACACTGGCAGCAGTCAGGTCACACTGGTGGTGCCCGGGTCCCACTGGCAGCATCTGGGTCACGCTGGCAGTACCCAGACCAGTCTGGTGGCACACAGGTCCCACTGGTGGCCCCCAGGTCCCACTGGTGGCCCGGCATGGACGGCACGGCTGTGAAGGAGCAGTGATCCCCTGCCACAGTGCTGGGGCCTCAGCACCACTGTGCAAACCAAGACAGGGGACAAAAAAAGTGCCTAAAAGTGGTAAAAGTTGGAGGAAGCCCTGAGGGCCCCGTGTCCCCCTTCCCACCGTGCTGCCCTGGTGGGAGCAGCACAAGGAAAGGCAGGGGACACGGGTGGCAGGGGGATGACACTGCTGGGTGTGGACAAGTGTCCCTCACTTGTCCTGAGCCTGCTTAAAAAGGGGGACTTCGCAGAGGAAGGGGAGGCAGAGGGATAAAGTGCACAGCTGAGCTGGGTGCTCTTCAAAGCAGAGAAAGAACCCCGAGGAGGCAAATCCTTCATTAACAGCTCTTTCCTCCCCAAAGCCACCTGAGGAGGGGCTCCCAGCAGCACACACCAGGCTGACACAGCTGGAAGGATGGAGTTGAGCCCTTATCTGTACAAGAAGGATGGGCAAAGACAACTTCCCTGGTTGCCAAGTTCTGCCCTTGCTTTCTGCGTGCCCTGGAGTAAGGCTAAGGTGAGACACGCTGCAAAGGAGACCGTGGCCACCCGGGGAGCCCCTGGTGATGCTCCTGGCTGGGCTGGGGCTGCTGAGGCCTCAGAGCCTGCAGCACATCCAGGCTCTGGGGCACAGCAGGCTGGAGGAGCAGCTCAGGCACCACCCCAACCACCTGTGCTGCCCCAGAGAGAGCCCTGCCCTGCCAAACCCCCCAAAAGGAGGAACACAGTGAATCCCTGAACACCATCAGCCTGGCTCCTCCCAGCGCTGAAGTTAAACTCAGACTAAACCCTGCACTGCTGTGGGTGTCACATGCTGCTGCTGCTGCCTCCTGCATGTCCCCACGTGCGGTTTTTCACATTCCTGCCAGGTCTGATCCTGAATCCACGGCCCAAGTCCCAGCCTCATTCTTCCCCCACAGAATCAGGACCAGGTAAGAGCAGCAGCACCTGTTTCAGAGGGAGAGAGGCTGCAGACCCCCAGGGAGATGGCAGCCAAGGGCCAAGCACGTGTTGGGATCAGCTCCCTCCCTCCCCATCAGCACCAAGGGAACTCGGCAGCATTTGCTCCCCAGAGCAGAAGAAACTTCTGTTCTTCTCTTGAGTTCAAGTGCTGGCTGCAGGATGGCAGGGGTGCCCCACATCCTCTGCCAGGACGGGGTGCAGAGAAGAGCCCAGCAGCCAAAGCCTTGGCTCCAGCTCAGTGTGGGCTAAGCCCAAGCCTCATGGATGCAGCAGCAGGGGAAGAAGGGTTGGCAATCTCCCCCAGGGCTATGGGGAGCTGGGGGACAAGCTATTCCTTGATCTGGAACCACGGAGAGCCTGCCCCACCCCAGCAGAAAAGCAGAGGTGGCCTCAAACTTGCCTCCACAAGACCAGCCCAGACCATCTTCACCTTTAAACCCAGTCCAGGCTGCACCCTCCTGCCCAGGGGATGAGCCCACGAGAGGAGTGCCGACGTGCCAGGGGCAGCCACGGGCAGGAGCAGCCTCCCCATCCCTGCAGCCAGGCCAGGCCAGGCCAGGTCAGGTCACAGCATAGAGCTCCTCATGGTCGTTCTGGCAGATCTGATAGCGACACGTGAGCTTCTGGGGCCAGGCCCAGGGCTTCTTATGCTTGTCCCGAGGAGGGAGCAGGAAAGCCACGCTGCAGGCCACCAGCACGTGCCAGATGCTGTGGGTGTAGTAGTAGTTCTCATTGGTTTCCATGAAGGCGTACACTGAGATGGCAATGAAAGCCAAGGTGATCCCTGGGAGGAGGTAGAAAACCCAGCGCTTCCACGAGGAGGGGTAGCAGTGCCTGCGCTTTGCTCCGTGGTGAACCTGGAGGGGGGGTCAGAGCACACTCTGGGGGTTCAGCAGCCCAGCAGAGGCTGGGGCAGGGGGGAAACAGACCCCAGAGCATCTGCCAGCCCCCCAGAGTGTGGTGTTACATTTGACTTAAATGATATGCTCTGTCTCACCCCTTGAAAACGTAGTTTATTCCAAGCCTTGAAATATCATGGATCTGTAACCCCATTGGCCCAAGTCTTATTCTGCACCTACTTTGAATCTCCCTGTTAAGCTGTGGGGGGAGACCACAGAGGCTGTCTTGGCCCTTTTCCCCCTAGGATCTCCCTCTCTCCCCCTCCTTCCCCCTTTCTCCCTCAGGAACCATGCTGCTCCTGGGGTGGGACCCCCAATAAACCTCATCTAATTAACACCCTCAGAACCGTATGGAGTCTCCTCGCCCGCCTGCTGCTACCAGTGAACATACAGCTTAGGGGGCCCCCCAGGGACCCCCTTAAACGAACTGCTACACCAGGGTGCTTGCTGTCCCTGAGGAATTTGGCCCCCCTGCTGCTTGGGCCCACCTCTGCTCTGCAAAATCCCCCCAGGAGCTGGTGGTACCAGAGCCTGGCACAGATGCTACAGCTCCTGGCCAGGGCCAAGCCGCAGCCTGTGTTTTGGGACAGCACTGCAGCTCCAGGTGTGAGACCCAGAACCAGGGGTTTCTCAGCTACTGCAGGGCTGGAAGGTGAATCCCTTGCCCTGCTCCCTCCACCTGGGTGTTTCAGGGTTTCAAGCCATGCCTGGATGGGCTGGAGCCTTGGGTCTGCTCCACCACCACCATTCCTCATGGGGAGCAAAGGGCAGCAGGTCCTGCCTGGCTGCCCTCACTTACCCAGGCTGTAACCATGATGAGGAGGGCGAAGAGGCAGGGACCCATCATGTTCCACACCCCTCTGCGGTCCAGCTGCAGGGACATGGCAATTAACAGGGTCCCCAAGACGAAAAGGACCTGGAAAAGAGACACCACCACCACTGGCAGGAGCTCATCTGTTGAGAGAGCACAGCCAGACATGCCAGAGGCAGGGAGAACCTCTTCTCCTGGCTTCCCAGCTCTGCATCCACACAAGAGTCAGGAAAAACACCTTCAAGAAGGAGAAACCACAGAAGCCACAAACCTTTACCCCAAATCTCAGGGGAAATTTTCAGGCCCAGCCCCTACGAGCACGCAGGCTCACAAGCCAAAGTGCTGGGACAAAACAAGCCAGGGTGGCACTGGGTGACAAACAGGCTGTGTCACCCAGCTGTGTCATTAAATACAGAGGTGAGAGGGCTCGGTGTGGTCACTCAGCTTGGCTGGCTGGGGTCTGGCAGGGCTGTGTGGGGACACCTGACACTCACGTATTTCAGGATCTTCTTGAGGCGGGCCATGCAGAGGATGGTGACCCAGATGGACACCACGGAGCCCAGGAAGTCGCAGTACTGCAGGGTGTCATAGTCCATGATGCACAGCACAGCCACGCCCGGCTGGTCACACGCGTGGTAGAACTGCGCCAGAAGGGGACAAAAGCAAAGGTCAGCACAGAGCCAGCAGCACCACAGGGCTCTTTGGGAAGGGGAGGCAGGAGAGGGCTCAGCCCACAGGCTGGATCCCTCCTGCAGTGGCTCCAGGAAGCTGCACCAAACCAGCATTGTGGAAAGCAGGTGAGAGCAGGCAGGCTGCAGCTCTGAAAGGGCAGGACACAGAGCTGGGGCAGGGCCAGAGGAGGGACAGCTGACAAGGGGACTGAAGCACCTGCTCTGTGAAAAAGTTGGGGCTGCTCAGCCTGGAGATGAGAAGGTTGCATGGAGAACTCATTGCATCTGAAGGGAGCTACAGGGAAGCTGGAGAGGGATTCTTCTCAGGAACTGGAGTGATGGGACAAGGACTAATGGGTACAAATTGAAAGAGGGGACATTTAGGTTAGATATTAGGGAGAAAATTTTTACTGTGAGCATGGTGAGACACTGAAACAGGTTCCCCAGGGAGGTTGTTGATGCCCTAGCCCTGGAAGTATTCAAAGCCAGCTTGGATAAGGCCTTGAGCCACCAGGTCTAGTGGGGATATCCCTGTCCATGGAACCAGGTGATTTTTAAGGTCCATTCCAACCCTTTAACATTCTTGGATACTACAAAAATGTTAAGGGTTGGAATGGACTTTAACATTAACATTTAACATTCTTGGATACTACAATGTGCCCATGGAGGTGCTTGTCCAATGATCCCAGGAGCTCCTTGTGGAGCTCCACGATGGGCTGCTCCACCAAGGACTTGATTCTGGCACAGCCTTGCCAGAGCTCAGGGGGAGGTGAGGGGACACAGGGCAGCCCCTACCGTGGAGAAGAACATGGTGTAGGTGTAGACAGAGGCCTCCACCAGGTAGAAGCGATAGACAGCGACTGCAATGGCGGGCAGGAACATGAGGTTGCTCAGGGTGAGCAGGAGCGTGGCCAGGTTCTGTGTGCCCACGGTCTGGGCCTTGCTGTCATCTGTGCAGCTCCAGCCGCCCCAACCTGCCGACAGAGAGGCTTCTGTGGATCTCCAAGGCCCTGCCTTGTCTTCCCACAGCAACCAGCAGGAGCTGGGGTGCCTGAGAAGGAGCAATCCCACACCAGACTGTCCCTGAGCCTCTTCTGCATCAGCCTCTCACGCTCCTGCTCTCAGGGTGTCTCATTACTCTGCTGTGGGAAGCTGGGGAAGCCCAGCAGAGCCCCGTGGCTGCCCTGAGGACATTCCCCAGGTTGTTCCCATGTAGCAGAGGCCATCCTACATCCACACTGGTACTTTCCATCCCTGCAGTAACTCAACACATGTACTACTTGCTGGTGGAACACCAAGCACTCAAGGTTCAGATGCTTCACGTGATGGTGTAAGCTGGGTGCAAGATCCCAGGAATCAGATGGAGAATGATCCCCAGCACTGAAGAAGCCACTGGGCTCCTCTCCTACAAGCTGTCATAGCAGGGCAGACCCCAAACCAGGTCAGGCTGCTCTGGACATTCCCCAGCTGACTTTTGAAGATCTCCAAGGATGGAGACCTGGAACCTGTGCAAAAGCAAACAGCTCTGAAGGGGGAGAAAATGTGTCTTCTTCAATTTAGGTGACAATTTCCTGCTGCAGCCAATGTCTGTGGCCTCTTGCCCTTTCCCTGTGCTCACCCTGCATAGCTGGCTCCAGGGTCCCTGTAACCTCTGGGCAGCACAAAGTGTGACTGGTGGCACTGCAGCTCCTCTTCCACTGGCTGAACAAACCCACTGCCTCAGCCCATGGTGACATCCAGGGCTGCAAAGAGCCCTAATTTCCTAAAGGACAGTGCCTGACACAAACCAAAACTCTCACTCCCTGACTGGATATCAAAGACTGAACTGAGGCAGTCTCTATGAACACAAATCTGCCTCTTCTTTTTAAAAATTATTTAAATTATTTTAATTAAAGATTAAGGTGCCCATGCCCTCCTTTTGAAAAAAGGAGGTCAGCCACAGGGCAGCTGGGGTATGTGCAGGCACTCCATGGTCAAGAGGCAGAGTTAACAGTGGCATCCATCCCATTCCAGAGGGACTGGAACCCTCAGCAGCAGCTCTGCCCCGGGTGCTGGCTCCCTGCCAGGCAGAGCCCAGGGAACCTACTCTCTCTGGTTTATTTCTGGGTCACCAATATGCAGATGGGGCACTTTGCTCGGGGTGATTCAGCAGAAAGCTGTCCTCAGCCTGATTCTCCAGTTCCCTTAAGGTGCTCTGTGCTTCCCAGAACCTGGCAGCCCTCGGGGAAATTGGGATGCTGCTCTCCATCTCCCTCCTCACCCATTAGCAGCACTGCAGCAGGGAGGTCCTGGCTCAGGCCCAGAGCAGCAGGGAACCACATTTTGCCTTGTCCTTGTGCTGAGAACAGGTGCACAGACCCACCCAAGCACAGCAGAGCTCTTCTTCCCTCCACCACAGACTTCCCAGGCCATTAAGATAATTAGGAGCTGACACAGATATTCCTCCTCCAGGGGCACCTCTGAGTCTCAGGCTCTTGGCAGGAGACACAGGGACTGCAGCCCAGCCTGATCACACCTCGTACCAGGAGCCCACACAGCAAACCCTGACAGGCACAGGCTCTGACACAGGCATTTCAGGCACCCTGATCTCTCTGGAGATGCTCACCAGCACTGCTCCAAGCCCTGGGGGGCTCCAAGCTGTCCTCATCCCAATTCCCCATCACCCCTGGGCGCTTCCCAGAACTCTCCTTCCCCGGGCACTGTGACACTGCCACCCACAGCAAACCCCAGGCTCCCCCAGTCCAACCCCGCGCCCCTGAACTGTGCTGTTCCCTCGGGAGGATGGCAAAGCTTCCCAGGAGGGGGCACTCACCAGCCTTGCAGCTGCAGCCGGCGTAGAGGAAGCCGTGCCTGCGCAGGAGGCTGCACTGCCCGTAGGGGCCGCAGTCGTTGAAGCAGGGGGTGAGGTAGGCGAACACCGACACTCTGCCTTCAGCACTGGCACATCCCCTGCAAGGACAGCACGTCCCCTTGCTGCCACAGCCCTTGGGACAGCCCCCTCCCTGCTCCCCATGGCCAGGCCGTGCTCCTGCCTGCAACTCCCTGGTATTTCGGGATCTGCTCCATCCCTCCCTAGAGCCAGGAGCAGAGCCTGCCCCCTCGCCCCCTGGGCTGCCAAACTGATGTGCAGGTGGGTGGCAGCTGTCCCCAGACGCCCTGGCAGACCCCAGTGCCCATGGCTGGTCCTGAGGACAGTGTCACCAGTGCTGTTTTGCATCGTGCACTTAGCTCCTTACACAGAAAATCAGCAGGAAGGCAAACTGCAGGAATTCTGCACCTTAGAGACCTCCCAGGAGCGTAACAGCAGCAATTATTTCCCAATTTATCACCTCTGAATGCACCTGGGGAAGGGGAAGCTCCCCTAGGCAGGCTCTGCCATCTGCAGTCAATGTGAGCTGTGCCAGCTCAGCATCAGACAAGCTGCAGGGTGCTCACAAGGGAGCAGGGCCACCCACCTCCCTGTCCCTCTGCAGCCACAGTGCAATGCCACCAGCTGAGAGGAGCCCACAGCCCACACAGGAGGACAGGGGTCAGGTTTGCTCACACAAGGGCAGTGGGAGGTAGTGAGGTGACATCCAGACTCACCCCTGTCCCCTGGGGCAGAGGAGCTGCAGGGACAGGAACCAGTCATCGGTCTGTGGGTACAGGACAATCAGCATGGCTTCTGCAGAGGACGTGCTCACACTCAGAGGGTAGCCCTGGGAGAAAGCTGAAAAAAGGAGAGTGCTGTGATGTGCCAGGGCTTGAGGAGAAGGGCCCACAGCAATCCCAGGCTGAGACTGACCCCACAGGAATCAGCTGGCTCTTGTGGCTCCTTGCTCCCATGCTCAGGAGGCACCAGCGGCCTGGAGAGCACCCCTGATCTCAAGATCCTTTTTCTTGAGATCTCAACTTTTTCTTTCATCTCAGTTCCTGGTACATATCTGGGCAGCACAGGGCACCTGGAACAGCCTGTTGTCTTGGCTGGTCCTCCATGCACAGCTTAACTGCTTTGCACACCAGCAGTACCTTCACCATCCCCAAACCTCCTGCCAACAAGGCTGGAAGAGCCCCAGCTGGTAACCAGACCTTCCTTTGGTGGAGGCTATCTCGTGGTGCCAGGACACCACCTGCACCCCAGCATCCTGGGAATGTGCCAGACAAAGACCTCATGAGAGTTTGTGCAAAAACTGGATTCTTTGGGACACACCATGAAGTCCTGAGTCAGTTAACAGCTTGCCAAGTCCAAAAGCAGAGCCTGGGATGACACAGCTGAGCTGGTGGCAGTGCCAGCATCTCTCCTACCTGTGCTGCAGTTCTGTGTGGCGTTGAGGGACAGCACTGGAGAAGCAGCACTCACACAGGCTGCCACGGTGGCATTGGCCAGGCTCACAGATGTCTGTGCAAACAGAGCAGTGCCCCATGTTAGAGTGCCCCAGTGCCATCCCCCTGCACCATCCCTTCCCCACAGTGCCCAGGGACAATAAATCCTTCAGGTCAAGTCACCCATCAATTCAGAAGGTTTCTGTTCGTGCTGCCACTGTGTTGTGTCATGGATGAGAGGCAAGAGACCCTCGTGGGGGACTCTGCCCCAAAGCTGGGACACCCACTCATCATTTCAGCACCAGCACAGGGGAGACACGAGTCAGAGTCTGCAGAACATTAGGGCTGAGCCCTGGGCCAGCCCTCAAGAAATTTAATGGAATTTCAGGGGGCTGATTTTGGTGGTGGTGGGGTGTCACTGAAGGAGGCTGGGAATCAATGACTTGGACAGGAACATCCCTGGGTTCCCCTGCCCAGCCTCCTCTCCTGGTGGCAGGGTGCCAGGCTCCCATGGAGAGGATGGCACTGCAGCTGCTTTCCGTTTTGTCTCCTCTGCGTCACTGCCACCACACGCTGCAGGCTGTGCCATTGGAATTGGAGCTGGCAGGTGGGACACGCTGCAAGCAGCTAAAAAAGGCTCAGAGTACTTTGTAACAACAAAAAGAGAAACAGTCCCACTGGTGCCTACAACCCCTGGAGCCCTGCCAAGGGGACACAGTCCCGTTTGTCACCCTGCTCACCTTGTTGAGCAGCAGACTGACCACGAGGGATCCCCCGCTGTCCATGCCCGTGTTGAGGTTGAGCAGGAGCAGGGTGGGGGACAGGGAGCTCACGGGCACGCTGGGGCCGTTCAGGAGCCGGTAGCGCACGGACACCACGTCCAGGTCCTCCCTGACCACGGGCTGGCTCTGCAGGCAGGAGCTGCTGCGCTGCCCAGACGTGTTCTGCGGAGCCTCTGCTGCAGCCAGAGCAGAGCTGCCTGCTGCTCCTGGTCTGTGGGGAGCAGACTGGCTCTGGTTTAGGCTGATGAAGTTAAGGAAGGAGCTGGTGCTTCCTGGTCTGCAAACTAGAGTGAAAAAGGAGAGGAATCAGCACAGCCAGGTCTAGCATCTCACCCAGCAGATCCAGCTCCAAGGAGCAGCACAAACCCGAGGGGGTTTCAGGTGGTTCATATTCTGCACAAACTGAGGGGTTTCAGGTTATTCATGCCCTGCACAAACTGGGGGGTTTCAGGTGGTTCATGCTCTGTATGAACTGGGGGGTTTCAGGAGGTCCATGCCCTGCATGAACTGTCCCTGAAGTGCCATCTTTGCAGGAGGAGCACCCACAAGCTGGGACACTGCTGGGAGCCAGGCAGTGGTAGAGTGGGTGGAAGCACCCTGGAGCAGGGGAGAGGGAACAGAAGAAGGGATAGCACAGCACCATCAAGGTGCCCAGGGAGTGCTCACTCAGCACCAGCAGAGCTCAGCACTCAGCTGTCCCACAGGCTGCACAAAAGTCTCTCCCAGCTCCCCACATGTGGGCAAACAAAGCTGAGCAGGAGGGAGAAGCCAACCCAGTGGAAATGGGCACCCTGGTAGATGGAGCTGCATGGGACACTCGGAGTCCTGGAGTCCCGCTGCTGGAGACTGTCCATTGCTCCCCCAGACTCCAGTACTACCCTCTGATAACACCTCTGCTGCCAATGCCAGGTCTTCCAGCACACAGGATGAGGCTCTGCTTTGAAGAGAAGGTGGCAGAAGCCCCAGCAGAAGAAAACTTCAAAAATGTACCTAAGTGGTGAGCTTCCAGCAGTCAAACAGGGATTATGGTCATGTAATAGGTGCAAACGTGCCTACCACAGCCACAGGGACCTTGTGACCACCTGAGCCACATGGTGTCACTGGAAATGGTGACACCCCCTTACAACAACTCCAGACATTTCCCCAATTAAACCTCTGTGGTTTCCTGCCTGTAGCCTGCTCTTGGCCAATTCGTAGTCAATACAGCCTTAGTCTGGTGTACCACAGAAAAATATTTTCCCCACCAAATTTTAAGCCAGCCACTGCTTCCCAAACAACCTTTAGGACAATAACTGAACTTTTCACGTGTTTCCAAACAGGCAGCTCTAGAAAAAGCCTCTCTGGGATGAACACCAGAGTTTTCAATTTTGTCCCCAAAGCAAAAACTATGGCATCCAAGAGGAGGCAACCAGCATGATGGGGAGCATGGCCACCACAGCCAGGCACCCAAAGACCCAAGGGGGATACAGCACACACAGAGCTCCCTCTGGTCCTTCTCTTACGGCTAAAGAACATGGAATCCCACCTGTGAAAGAAGCCAGCATCTCCACCGACACGCTGGCGTTGGCAGTGCCGAGACTCTCCACCATGATCTGCAGCCACTTCTCCCAGGGCGGTGACTCCAGGGCCAGGCTGCAGTTGGTGCTCCCTGTGCAGGTGAGGCTCCTCTGGAAGGACTGGGGCAGGGTGATGGAGCCCAGCAGCACCCTCACAGTGCAGGCTCTCTGCTCGCTGGTGACGCAGCTGCTCAGCTGGAACCGCATCGCCGCCGCGTGCTTGGGAACGAAGACCCTGCAGGGGAGGGAGCAGCAGTTTGCAGGGCTTGTACTCTCAACACAAGCCAGGTCCCCAGGGCTTTGTGACAAGAGCTAGACTGCCCTGGTTGGTGCTGTGAAAATCCTTCCCAAGGCAAACATCTGGAAGTACTAAAACTCCTGGGAAGAGCTGGAGAAGGGTGCTCGTGTGCTCCCCGTGCGGACCCTACCACTGCTGCAGGGAGCTCAGCAACAGGCTCACAGACCCCCCAGCTCCAGCCCCACGTGGGAACAACACTGCCTTCCCTTGAGCAGCTTGTGTGGGAAGTCCCACCCTGCCATGCCCTCAGTTGCCCACCCGCTGCTCCCACTCACTTGACATGCAGTGGCTTAGCAGGCGAGACAACGGTGTGAGGCATGGGCACACCAGGCTCCAGGACAGGCATATCAGTGAGTCTGAGCACAAACATATCTGCCTGGAACATATAGGGGCATGGAGTGGAGAAACCCTGCAGGAGGGGAGAGCACAGGGGTCAGCTGTGGTTGTGATGAGACACGAGGGGCAGGGCACTGGGCAGGACCCTCACCTTGACCTCGATCCTGCCCGCAGCCTGGGGCAGGTGGGCAGCGATGAACCAGTCCCCAGCAGCAGGGGTGGTGACGTTGACAAAGGTGGTGTTTTGCACAGCACTGCTCAGGGTGATGCTGATGTTGTAGGAGGGACGGACGGTGGCGTTGGCAGGAAAGCGGGTGCCCAATGGGTTAATGACGGGAGGGGCTCCGTGCCGAAAGTGCCTGCAAGATAAACGGGGATACAAACTGGCCTGGGACTGGAAAGGGAGCAGGCTGGAAAACCCCACATTTTCAAGTGGAGTCATCATTTTCATCTGGGGAGGATTGGCTGCTATTAGCTTATCTGGGATTTATTTAGAGATTGGTTTTACTTGGCAGCTTATTAAGATTTACATGGTTCCATCAAGCCTGGGAGCAAATTTCCAACACTTGCTAAGGCTAAGCCCCACCTACAGAATTCTGCTTTATAATCATCAGCAAATTCCCCATACAGGGAAAGTCATCTACAAAGAACTTTAATTTTCTAGCTAAGATCTGCATCTTCCCATTTCCTCTTTTAAGGAAGGCAAACAGACAGACTAAAAAGACACTTTCCAAGGAAGGCCCCTATTACAGACTTCAGTACAGCAGCACTTCTGCTTTCTAGATAAGCCCAGCATTTGAAGTAGCAGAAACACACACAGCTGAGGAACGTAGGAGATATTTACCCAGTCAATTTGGCATTTAATTTGATTGCTTTTGGACTGCACTGCAACAGGTTCAGCAAGCAGACATGACAGGTGACATGTTATTACTCCTTGGAGCTTATCTGGGTTAGCCATCATTTCTTGGATTATTGTTTAGCTGCTGCCTTGTCCCTCATGTCCCCAGACTGCTGGAAACCTTTCTGGGAAGCAGAAAGCAGGCAGATCATCTGTGCCAGGCTGCTCAGGAGCAACTTAGAGTGCCAGTCTCCCCAGGACAGACCAAGGAGGCACAAGCCAAGCAGCTTCAGTCACTCCCAGATCTCTGTGGAATGGGTGCCAGACACCCGTGTGACTCCATGGGCACAACTTGCTGAGGAAGCTTGGTGTCCTCCAAAGATAAAGCTCAAAATCTGCCAAGTTTTGGACCTCAAATCCTTCAACAAGTCAAGCACTGTTTTAAAAGCAGCATTTCTTTCACTGACATTGAGTTTGCAATCTCCTCATGCTCCTGTATCCACACAACACCACATTCCTCTCCTATCTTTGCTCCACGCTCGGCCGCGCCCCTCACAAAGTGCCCCCAAATCTCCTCAGTTCTTTTGCACTGGGCAGTTTGCCCATCTCCAGCCATTCTGGGTCTGCTCAAGTCCCTTGTAGCCCTGCCACATCGTTTGGCACCTTGTGCAGGTTCTGCCAGGCCAGGAACAGCTCTGAGCAGCACACCTGCCTCACTGTGAAGCTCTCTCCAGACTCCTAAGGGCTCTCTGGGACACCACACCTGACAGACCCAGACCTGCTGGTAACATGAACACCAAACACTCCTACAGGTTTTAACACAGACTCACTGCTGCTGCATGAAGAAACCACATGAGGAGCTGCCCAGCCTCCACAACCAACCCCAGCCACGAGTGACCAGGACGAGGGGACAAGAAGCCCACAGGACAAGCCCTGGCAC
Organism: Molothrus ater; assembly: GCF_012460135.2. Taxonomy (NCBI): domain Eukaryota; kingdom Metazoa; phylum Chordata; class Aves; order Passeriformes; family Icteridae; genus Molothrus; species Molothrus ater. The sequence continues at coordinate 13,617,486 of NC_050493.2, read as the reverse complement.
AGGGACATAGGACATACATACACAGTGATCTCCATGCTGGTGCACTCAGGGCCCTTCCCCCGGGATGCCTGCAGGAGCCAGCGCAGCAGCACGGTGTCCTCTGGCACGTGGAAGTGGAAGAGCTTGGCGTTGCCATACCAGCTGTAGAAGGAGAGCTTCTGTGCACTCTGAGAGAAGTACTCGGACACATACAGGGAGTCTGCGAGGGAGAGAGCACAGCAGTTGGTGGGGGAGCTGCTGGGGGCAGGCTGCAGGGCTTAATCCACCCACAGAAGCTCACAGGAGGTTTAATGTTTCTTGGAACAGTGCACTCTGTGTCCCTGATTTCTCATTCCAGTCCCATTAGGTATGTGGTGATCCGTGCACCTCCAGCCAGAACCACCCACATGCCTACATCACCCTGAACCAGAGAGCACTAACAGATGTCTAAACTTCACTCTGAGAAACGTGCCCTGAAGATAAGAGATCACCAGAGACACCAAACAGGAGGAGAAGGTCAGGAGGAAAGGCTGATGGCAGAAGGAAAGGTGATGGAGTAGGCAGCAGGAGCCCTGGGCACAGCACAGAGCAGATGGGTGCAGGCAGCACGGGGTGCCCTCTGCCCCAGCAGCAGTTCATGGTGCCAGGAGGCAAGAGCTGTGCCCTTGTCTACTGCTGAGCACATGGGCTGATGTTTTATATGGGCAGAGAGGAAAGGATGGGGGATGATTTTAAACGAAGGGAGGGGAGATTTAGATTGGATGTTAGGAGGAAATTCTTCCCTGTGATGGTGAGGAGGCACAGATTGTCCTGAGAAGCTGAGGCTGCCCCATCCCTGGAAGTGTCCAAGGCCAGGCTGGATGGAGCTCAGAGCAACCTGATCTGGTGGAAGGTGTCCTTGCCCATGAGATGATCTGTAAAGGTCCCTTCCAACCCAAACCATTCTGTGGTTATCCATTAACCCAGCTCAGGACACAAGGTGCTGCCTTCCTGTGACACACAACACTATGCAAATTCATGTGCTGCAAATGTAACTCTTTCAGACATGCCTTCTAAAGCCTAGTGATTTTCCTAGCTGGAAGAAAAGCTGCTGGGACAGTGAGAACAGCCCCAGGGTAGGCTGAAAGGGTGTGCAAGAGGACAACAGCTACTCAGCCAAAGTGCCATCAGGATGAACTAGATCCTCCATCCCTCTGCCCAGCCACACATCTACAGATCACCCCCAGCAAAATATAAATTACCAAACCAGCCAGACTGCAGCTCAGGGCTGGAAAAGAAGCACCACATCAGCTGAGAAAGGGATAAACTGCACAGAGACATTGGAGTCAAGGCCATCCAAAACCAAGGTTCGTAACACTCAGCAAGAGGGCAGAAGGTTATGTCTTCATGTGTCTGTGGAGATGATGGAGCATCTTCTTGATGCTCCTTTCCTACTTTGGAATCCCTGGAGTGGGGAGAAACTGTGGCACCTTGCAGAGGCAGATTCCTCGTTTCTATCATAGAATAGCAGTGAGGGTGAGTTAACTTGGCCTTCCCTCAAAGCTGCACAGGGTTGTGCTACAAACACAGAGCTGTTATACACAACTGTGTATAAGAAAGACAGCAAAGAAAGAGGAAAACAATCCTTAGGCAGCAGCAGATCCTTGGGACGTAGTTCCTGCCGGGAGGAACCTAATCCTAACAGGAACTACGATTCATTCATGCCCCAAAGGAGGACGCTGCACCCACGGCAGGGCCGGGAGACAGGAACGGTAATCAAGGCTTTAACTCCTTGGCAATTTACCAAGGCAGAGCCTGCGGGCATCCTGCGAGCCCAGCAGGGAAAGGAGGAGACAGGAAAGCGAGAAATACCAGCCACACAAGGCAGCTGGAGGATCTGCTCCGGGAGGAAGAGCAGTGGCTCTGACCTTGCCGCAGGGGCTGCCCCGGGGGACAGAGCTGGCAGCACCTCCATGCACAGAGCCAGGAAAGGCCATAGGGAGAAGTGAGCCTTGAGCAGGGCAGCCAAGAGAGCACAGCCCCTGGGCAGAGCTGTCCCACTGCAGTCCCCAGGCCGGGGACACACTGCTCTCCAGCCAGCAAGGAGCAGAGACCACAAAAGGGGCTTTTCAAACCAAATCTCCCTGGCTGAAACGCCAGCGCAGTGCGTGGGTACTGTGGACAAGAGCTGGCTGTGATCCCTGCAAGCCCAGGGACATTTCCCTCATTGGGCTATGGAAAGGAGCAGGCTTTCATCAGTGCTGTCTGTACCCCCAGCACACTCCATACACACTTGGCACTCTCATTTCTGGCAGCCCAAGGGGACATTTGGGCACAGGAGGAGGGTAGGCAGGGACACAAAGCATCATTAGAGCTGGGAGAGCCCTGGTCCTTCTGCATGCAACAGGTCCCATCAGACAACCTCCAACCTGCCCCAAGCCCACCAGCTGTCAGCCACGGCCACCACCCATCCTGCACGTCCTCACCGAGCCAAAGATCCCTTTGTGTGGGTTTGGGGGAGGACAGGGCAGGCCAAGTGCAAAATTAAAAACCCCAGCAATCAGCAGTGCTCTTTATTAAGGACTGGTCAATTATATGGAGCGAGCTCAAGAGCATTACCAGGTCAGAGCAGGCAGCCCTGTCCTGCCCACGCACTGCCTGTCACCAGGTGAGCACCAGCTGGGGCTGTGGACAAAGTCCACTGCCAAACAGCTGCTTGTGGTGACAAGGGCTGAGCCCCTGCTCACAGGCTGTGCTGGGCATCCAGAGCTGCACCACAGCCTGGTATGTGACTTCCTCCACCCAGGGTGACAAGGAAATACCACAGATAAGCGGGACATCAGCACAGAAAAGCCTGAAAGACAGGTCACTGCAGCCCAATGTGTGCTTTGGCAGCTCAATGTGAGCTCTGGCAGCCCATTTGCATCAAGAGAGAGTTGTCTGGCATGTGCTGTGCTGTCTTTGTGTCCATCCCCGTCTATTCAGTCTGCTCAACGCCAGCGTGGCAACACCTGGAAAGTCCCACTTGACTGTTCCATGATGTGAAACAAGCTTTAAGCTGAGCAAGAGACCCATCCAGTGGATGCTGTTTTCCATCCTCTTCCATACAGACCTCGCATAAGCAGATTTCAAAGGTATCGTGCAAAAACCAGAGGTGTTTTAAGACAAGGAACAGAACACAGTAGAGTCCCTGATGCACGGAGGAGACACATTATTTCAATTTCAGAGTAAAGAGTCACCTGCCACAGCTTGGGTTTGTTTGTCCAAAGATGATCTCATGGTAGTTTTAGGACATAATGCCTTGGCTGTGGGTTTCACAGGGCGCCCCATCAAAGGGAAGGAGCCCTCATTTCAAAGCAGACACCGTCTAAAGCTACAGAGTTGATGAGCCCGACTGGAGAAAAGGCTGGGCTGTGATGCAGGATGTTTTCCCACTTACAATGTAACAGCAATCCCGTTCCTTTATCCCGGCTCTTAAAATCCACCTGCAAATGTTGCAGAGCAAGGATCCCCTCGCTCCCCGGCTGAGCAGCTGATCTCGGCCAGTGCCCCGCCGTATCCCTACGGAGGTTTTCCCTACAGAGCCATTCCCACAGCCGGCGGGACGGCGCCGGGACAAAGCCGGCACCACACCTGAGGCGCAGGGAGCTCTCCAGGGCTGGGAACCCAGCGAGCAGGATGCCAGAGCAGGGTGGGCCTGGGGCACGGGGCCACGTCCCCGCGGCTCCCCGGGAGCCTCACGCTCTGCGGACTGTGAGGAAGCGATAAGCACCATCCATCATCAACAGGACAACCACGGGCACAACGAGCCCACCCCCGGGACGGAGCGGGCAGGTGAACAACCTCACCTCCCCAAACATCTCCACCCCAGAGCAGCTCCGGAGGGGCTGCACAATCCCCGCGGGACCCCAGACCCACCGCTCTCCCAAAAGCCCCGTTCCCATCCATCCGTCCGCATGCACTGGAAGTAAAGTAACCTGAAAACAAGGCAAACCCAAGGAAAACAAGCGCTGCGAACACAGCAGAGCCCTCTGCGAGTGGCCTGACCTGCCACTGCTCCGCAGGGCCGGCACAAGCGCTGCTCCCCGGGGATGCTCCAGAGCCCCCGGCTCCCTCGGGAAAGCACGAACCGCCCCAAAGTCACCGCAGATCCACCCCGGCAGCAGCTGCGACACCCGGGGCAGCTCCCGGGGCTCCCCTCAACACCACCCTCCGCTGTCCCACCGCCGCCTCTGCCCCCCGAGACCCCGCGGATCGCCGCTCTCCGCCCCGCCGGGACTCACCGGGGCCGGCACGGCCGGCGCGGCCGGCGGGCAGCGCCAGGAGCTGCAGCAGCAGCAGCAGCAGCCGCGGCAGGGGCGGCCCGGCTGCCCCGGCCATGGCCGCCCGCCCGCCGCTGCCCCGGCCCCGCCGCCCGGCCCCGCAGCGCCGCCGCCGCCGCCGCTTCCGCCGCCCGGCCCGCCCCGGGCCCGCCCCGGGCCCGCCCCCCGCCGCACCGGGAGCGACGGAGCGGGGCTGGGCTGCCCGCGGGGCCGCAGCTGCCGCCGGGGAGCACCGCCCCGCACGGCCCCGCCCCGCACGGCCCCGCTCCGCCCCGCACTGCCCCGCACTGCCCCGCTCCACCCCGCACGGCCCCGCACTGCCCCGCTCCGCCCCGCTCCGCCCCGCACGGCCCCGCTCCGCCCCGTCCTGCGAGCCCCGGGATGCGCCCGGCGGGTCGGAGCATCCCGGGCACGGTGCCGGTGCGGCTCCCGGCTGCGGTTCTGAGCGCCGGGAAGGCCGGGGAAGGAGGTAGCTGGGTACTTGGAGATCAGTTGAAGCTGGAATCGCAAACATGCGCATGGCTCGGTCGTGACCGGGCAGCCCACCATGCCCCCGCTCAGACGGGAATCACTGCGGAGGCTCAGCCCTTCAGCTGATGGGTGATTCAATGCTCGTTTCTGCAAAGCCCGTTGCTTTCTCACGGATCTGCCATGTTCATAGGACTCACGGGAGATGTGGCTTTCATAGGCACGGTCAAGTCATTCTCTGATTTTCCAGCTGATTTCAAAAGAGTCAAGGATTTTCTTTTACCTGTGTTTTCCTTGGCATACGTCTGATGTGTTCCCAGCAGGAAATAATGCAGCTTGGGGACAATCTCGAAGTCCTTGCTCAGGCAAAAATCCCACCACTCCCTCACCAGTCAAGTCCTCCTTAGCTGAGGACTTCAGAGCTGTTTCCAGTCAGCCACGAGCGCCCTGGAGGTGGAGTTTCTTCTTCTGGAGCTCAAAGTCTTTGCTGCTTGCTATCACAAGACTTTACTCTTTGTAATAAATTCTTGGGGCATGGGAAGGAAATCCCCTGGGGAAGTGCCTGCCATTTTCCAGGAGCTCTGACACCACCAAAATCCCCGTCAGAGCAGGCTGTGTGCTCAAAGCTGGCAATGTCCTCACCCGATTTAGGAGAAGACTTCCCTGAAGTCAGCCCATAAGCTGAGCACATAAAGCTCAAGGGATGGGAAAAGACTATTCTGCTAATTTCCAGCTTCAATTTGTTCACTGCTTGTTCATTTCCCTTTGCCCCTGTGTGATACTATCCTTGGATTTTCAGAGCTCTCCTTCTAAGAGAAAAACAAATAAACCCTTCTGTCCCCATTCTACATTAATTTAGCCTTCAACTCCACTTCTAAAGATATCAACTCATCTCCAATCAGCACTTATGAATTACTTTCTTGAAATGCCATTTCTAGTTATTTTCCTCTTAAAAGAGAAAAAAAAAAGTGAAAGACCTGAGCATAAATTAAGCTTATCTAACACAATGCAGAGTCAGATCCACAATGTGTTACAATATCTATTTTTTTCACAGCTTGGGTCCCTTGGAGATGCTTGTTCCCAAGAGAAGCATTCCAGTGTTCCCTGTAACTGTGTGGATGGATGCTGTAGGACATGCCACCTCCAGAGTGACATCTGCTCCAAACACATGGGGACGTGCAAATGTTGTCACTGGCTCAGTGACTGTCTGGGCTGCTCCTTTTCCCTTTGGCTAAGCAGCCTTGCAGCCTCAGAAGGGGTGAGTTTGGGCCAGGGAGGGTCTCCTTTGGCTGCAGAGCTGGAGCTGGGGCTGAAGCTGGAGAAGCTGAAGCTTCCTCCACTTGCCCAGTCAGTGCATCACAAAGACCTGCAGCCAGGCAGAAGGTACAGCTGCAGTGGCATCTGCCTCATCCTGTGCGGCATCAAGAGCCCAGAGGATTCAGAAAATCACACAGGGGATCCTGTCTGTGCTGCAGCCTCAGGGACCGTGGCTGTGCTGGGGTCAGGGCTTCTGTCTGAGTCAGTGACACTCTGAGAGTGGTGTTGGTGTCCCTGTGATGGTCAGGGCTCACCACTTCTGCTTCCTGCTCTGTGGTCCATGAGTCCTGAACACAGCCCTTCACATCAGGAAGTCAGACAAAAGAGGAAGACCCTGTTCTGGAGAGTGTGTTTCATACAGTGCTTCAAACAAGCCTGTGGAGAAGTCTGGATTAGACACTGGAAGTATCCCTCTTTGAGGCAACAACCTGGAAAAATAAATAATGGTGGCCTGTGCAAATTGGATTTATGGAGCTTTAACAGTGCTGACCCATGAATTTTGATAAATACATTTCTACTATTAATAAAGGCACTGAGCTGCTCAACTATTGAGGGATGTCTAAAAGCTTTCTGGATGAGCAGCTGCAATGCACATTTTGCTGTATTGCTTTCCATAAATCCATAGCTGGGATCCTCCTGGCCATGTGCAAAGGTCTCTGGAGAGCACAGAGCTGGCACAGTCTGCTCCCCTATCTCTGATCCTAGTGCAAGGGATAAAAAAAGTGTCACTGACTGGAAAACTCTGTTTTAACTATTTTCAGCTAGATCTGCATTGAATTGTGTCCACCCAGCAGCTTGACTTGAAGTCACTGTGACAGGGGAAGGAAGAGAATAACGAGGAACTGTACCCCAGGATTAGGGACCAAAACTCTGCTGTTAGAGTTGCACAGTTTTAGCTTTGGACAGAAAAGTCAAATGATGCTCCATCACTGCAGGAGGCTGCTGAAAGGACATTTGATGTACTCTGTGGAACTTTGCTATGTGCAGCTCTCAGTGTTACTCACAAAAGGAAAAACAGAAGGTCAATTCTTTCAGTGTAGATAAAGAGGGTGACCTGGATAGGGAAATGTGATCTAAAACAGAGGAGGCTGAACTTAAACTGGCTATTACAGCTCAGGAAAAAGATGCTGGAGTCCTCACTGATGGTTTGCCAAAATTGTAGCCTTGATGTGCAGAGAAAAAAAAATACAGTGGTGACATCAGGAAGGGCTTGGGCTTGCAAAATAACAAAGAGAGCATCTCCTGCCTGTTGTGTAACAGCTTGGTGCACCCACATCTGTGCAGGTCTGGCCTCTGATCATGGAATCCTATAATCATGGCATAATTTGGGTTGGAATGGACTTTTAAAGGTTGTGTAGTTCATCATCTCTGCCATGGACAGGGATGGCTTCCACTGGGTCAGGTTGCTCAGAGCCCCATCCAGCCCTGGTCTTGAAAGTTTCCAGGGATGGGGCATCCCAACCTCTCTGAGGAACTTGTGCCAATGTTTTACCACCTCCACTGTAAAAACTTCTTCTTTACATCTAATTTAAATCAAATATCTTTGTTTGAAGCCATCACCCCTTGTCCTATGGCAACAGGACATCTTAGGATGTGAGAACATTGTGGATTTACAGCCCTGAGCAGGGCAACTGAGATCAAGGGGACGGGGTAGCTGCAATACAAAGGGGTTCTGGGGAGGCTGGGATTTTTCTCTGGAGAGCAAAACATGCCAGCCCTACAAAATCATAAAGAGAACGTGGACCTGGTGCATGATGAGAGTTAGAGGCCATTGATCAGCCTGCTAGATTGATTTTAAATGGGTGAAAAGGACTTTATTTGGAGCAGGTGGGAGAATGAACTTCTGGAACTCACTGCCACAGGAGGTTGTGGAAACAAATAGGATCAGCAGGTTTATAAAAGGTAGAGCAAATTCATGAGCAGCAGCAGGCCAACAGACAGATGCTGAAGGTAACAGGCAGGAATGTAGCCTCTGGAATTGCTGTTACTGCTTGTGTGGGAGCTGGAGGAACACAACCAAAGCTGGGCCCTCCCCAGATGGCATCTCCTGCTGCTGAAAAATGCAGAAAAACAACACAAGGAGAGAGGAAGCACTGATGTCACCAGCAGAGCACTGCCTACATCTCAGCTCCAAGCAAAATCAGATCTCCCAGGTGGTTGCTGTGTGGTTGGAAGACAGAGCAACCAGCAGGAAGAAAGATTTTGCATTTCTATTCAATTTCCATCTCTGTAGTGAAAATCTAATCAATGCTCATTTTCTGTCTTCTACCAGTTTTCCTTTTTCCACTGGCAAAACAGCCAGTGGAGGAGGTGGGAGGATTCCAAAAAGTTTGAATTAAAGTATATTTCAATCATTCCTTATTTTCAGATTGCTTGCCTGAGGAAAAAAATCCCCTCTACCTCAAAAACTGATGGGAGCCACCTCCAAACATTCAATATCTCTGGGAAAAGAGGGAGGGGGATGGGTCACAGGAACAAGACCTTAGTGTCTCTTATTGTTAGCAGGGTAAAAGGAGGAAACCAAGGAACCACAAAACAGTTGGGTTCAAGTAAAAAAACCCAAAGCAAACAGTGGGACTTTTAATCAAAGAAAGAGATGAGTAATAATCATGGCCTTTGCCAAGAATGAATCCTTTCAGATGAGTCTGTTTTCCTTCCGTGACAGATTCCAGTTTTTTGTTTACCATTATTATTTACTGTTCTGTCACCAATAACTTGTTTTGTAGTGGAGAACATCCTTATTAAGTTCTCAGATGTTCCTGAGCTGGAGGGGCTGTAGGCACTGGCTTAAAATTCAAAAGAATTCAGACAAATCAGGAGGAAAAATCTTTTTTCAGCAGGAAAGATCTGACATTTAGGAAAGACTGGCTGTCCAAATACACAGCAAAGAAGCAGAAGACCTATTGGCTGCACCACTCATGGGTTACACTATTGCCATATTGAATTCCAATATGGGATGCATAAACAAGAACAGGCTGTAAAACACATGATGTTTTCCCTCCTCATTCCAGCAAGAGGATCTCTCAACTGATCCCCTAAGATCAGCTTCCAGTGAGGAATTAATTCTCTATCTTCCCACTGCTTGTTTGCAAGATCCCCCTTGCTACTGGGAAGATAGAAAATTCATGGAGAATTCCTGTTAAAGTCCCCTAGGATGTTTGACCTCCTCCAGGAGTGTGTGTTTCTGTGTCTGTCTCCAGGACACACTCCTTAGGGACATGACTATCCAGCCAACATAATAAGATTAGAATCCAACCTATCTGGACAATGCTGTTTGCAGCCCCTCAAGAGCCTGGTGGGAGTCCTGTGATGGGGTAAGTCGTTACCATCAAGCTCATTTCCTGATGTTGTTTAACTCCTCTCTCAATAAAAATGAGCTCTGAGATGCCACTTGCCTTGGTGTCACCACAGAACAGAACACTGGAGGTGTCTTTGAACCCTGGGTGCTTTGTCCATCAAGAATGAATGAGAGCTGAGGAAGGCCTGCAGAGAGTGGAGACATCAAAGCAGGCATGACCTGGAGATACTCATCCTCTTTCTTCTACTGAAGCTGCCTGCCTGGTGTGATTCAGCTTCCTGAGGGCTGCCATGCCTGGATCAGAGGGCTTTGTGTCCAAATCCACCTCCCCAGTGTCACCTGGGGCTGTTTCAGGCTGCTGCTGCTGCTGTGGCAATGCAGGAGTTGCCTCCAACTCTCTCCTCAGCACTGGAGCTGCAGCAATGCCAGCTGCAAAACCAGCCTGGGACAGCACCAGGTAAATATTTGCCCTGCTGTGCTCCAGAGCACGGCTGCTGTGTGGCTGGTAGGTCCTGAGGCAGCTGGGCAGGGATGCCAGCTCAGGGAGTGCCAAGCTGTGTCAGTGTGAGTGTGGACACACAGCCACGGCCACCAAGGGATGCCCAGTGAGGGGACCCCTGTGCTCTGAGCCAGAGCAGGGGGGCTCAGGGCTGGAACTCTCAGCAAGGCACAGGGGCTGGTGGGGAGGGGTCCTGCACCCCCCTCCAAGCTGGCAGCAGTGTCCCCAAAGCCCTGGGCATGTGGGGCTGGCTGAAAGCCCTGGCTGGCAGCCCTGCTTCTCCCAGCCCTCTGTCTGGCCCCGATAAAGCACCACGGCTTGAGGTCCCCATCTTGTGGCAGCAGGGACAAACGGCTGGGACAAGACGAGCTCAGTGGTTCCCCGGCTAGGCAGAGCCCTGGCAAAGTGCTGGAGGCAGGACACTGCCACTGCCACCCGAGTGTCCTGCCTGAGGTCACAGCACGGCTCGGGAGAAGTCAGAAGCTGAAGCAAGCTGGGAACAGCTCTCACCACTCACATACACACTGTCCCCACATTGCTCTCACACCTTCTCTCCTGTACCCACCATGCTGGGGACCATGAGGGCCCTCAGTGGCTGGGTCTGGAGGAGTCCGAGTCCATGCTGGATTTGATGTTGGCCCTTCCCAAGGCTTTCCACACCAGTTCACACCTCCTTGCACACCTGTGTGCCCTGAGTCCCCACCGTATCCTGGTTCTCCATGACATCCCCAGGAAGTTGTGCTACAGCTCTGCCTGGGTGATGTTCCTGGCTGGAAGGGTGCAACCTGCTCAACACCTGCTCCATACAAAGGTAGAGATTGGCCAGTGATGCCCTGACTGGCTTTCTCCTCCTTTCCTCACTGTGCTCAGGAACAGAGGGTGTGTGGGCTCATAACACCTGTGGTGCTTTGCAGAAGAGACCCTGAAGAGCCTCCTCCTCTCTTTGGAGTTATTGGAGTTTCTCCTGTCTCTGTGCATTCACTGACAGCTCCTGGAGGCCATGGGATTATGGAAGAGGCCATCCTTGCCAGTGCCAAGGATCAGAGAAGCCTATGGCAACCTTGGCTGGCTTTGTGAGCCACCCTGGGGCTTCCTTGATCCTTCCCCTCCTCACTAAGGACCTCCCAGCCCTTACTCAGCACCTGGCAGGTTGTAGCCTCCTGGGACTATCTGTTGCCCAGTCTCCCACCACACCCACAGCTGGAGGAGAGCCCACACGTTCCTTTATCAGCCCCCACCACGGCCACCCTGCTGTGGGCTGCGATAAGGCCTGGGGGGTGCAGACACCAGCACAACTCCTGGGCTCCTTTTTGTGGGGGCCTGACACCTCCCCACACTGCTGGATCTGGAGCTGAGCCCCATCTGCTCCCCTTGGAGCTCCCCAGGACCCCTCCACAGTGACACCCAGCTATGGGCCATTTGGTGGAGGCAGAAGAAGTCTTGCACCCCTGCACAGCCCTGTGTGCTGGGTGTGCAAGGAATGATGTCCTGGCACAGGGAGGTCCTCAGGCCATTCCCACTCTGCTGCCAGGCAGAGGGTCACAGGTGCCAGGAGCCCCTGTACTCCTGTGTAGATTTTCAGGAGGAGATGTCCTCCAGCTCTGTCCTGAACAAAGGTGCCCAGGGCTGGTGGTGCAAGAGGGGATCCCAGCGTGGAATTCTGGTGGGACAGCCTGGAGCTGCAGGGAGCCCCAGATCTTCCATGAGTCTCTCCCCTGCACTGGTGCCTAGAAATGCTGTTTCCTCCCAGAGCCCCACAGCAGCAAGGCAATGTCTGCCTGCTGGACATCACCCTCCAGATTCTGCCTCCTCTCAGGGACAGCAAAACCAGAGCCCATTTCCTCCATGTACCCACCTGATGGGGAAACCTCCAGTTCAGACCCCCAGAGCACATCCCTCCCGCTCCCTTCCCGCAGGCAGCACACAGAGCAGGACACCGGGGCTGCAGCACAAATGCAAGAGATTTTATTTCAGAACATTTGACTGCTGGCTGTCGGAGGGCTGGTGGGGTGTTGGCTCCAGCTCTGGCCACAGCACACGCCTTAACGGTACTTGGCAGTCAGCACGGTGCCCACGGCACACAGGAACTTGTCCAGGGAAGCGTGGACCTCAGGGGTCAGGAGACCGGGGTTGCGGGTGGCCACCGCCACCAGGAAGCACTGGCCCAGCAGCTGGAAGGCAAAACGATGTGGTGAGCAAGGGCATGAGGCAAGGGAGCAGCCAAGAGGTGCAGGAGGGAAGCTGGGCTGGTCACCCCTCTCCAGACACTCACTTTGAAGTTGACAGGGTCCACACGGAGTTTTTGGGCGTGGAGGTCGCTGAGCTTGGAGAGGGCACCAGCAAGGTCATCGATGTGGTTGACAGCTTCCACCAGGGCGCCCGCCACCTTCTTGCCGTGTCCCTTGACCTGGGCAGAGCCCTTTCCTAGGTCGAAGTGGGGGAAGTAGGTCTTGGTCGCGGGGTAGGTGGCGAACATCCTGCAGAACAAAGGGGTTCAGAGACAGGTGAGACGGGGACAAGGTGGCAAAGGACAGCGACAGCTGCGGATGGCGACAAGAGGGGGCAGATGCGAGGGAGTCGGGGCTGGAGAGAAGAGAGAGGGTCACACAGGGAAGAACCACGATACCTCTCCAGGGCATCGGCGCCATATTCGTCGGCCTGGCCGCCGATTTTGGCGAAAACGCCCTTGACGTTGGTCTTGTCTGCGGCGGACAGCACCATGGTGTCACCTCCGAGTCGGCAGCGCCAGCACGGGTGTCCCCGCTGCCCGCCGCCGCCCTTATATGCGGTGCTGGGGCTCCGCCCGGCCCGGGGGTGCTGGACCCCGGCCAGGCGGGGCCGCCGCCCGCCCTGCCCTCCCCCGCCCCGCTCCGCTCCGCCCGGGCACCGGCACCGGCACCGGCACCGGCGGGGCGGCTCTGCCTCGGGGGGCCGGCTCGGGGTTAAGGTCAGGGCTCGTTCCAGAGCGGGTGCGTGGTCTCTGCCCCGCGGACACATTTAAAGTTAGGCTTGGGGTTAG